>NC_080744.1:8688926-9938926 GCF_020826845.1 Diceros bicornis minor | reverse complement strand
TATAAAGTCCTTATCTGCTGACTCTAATATCTGGGTCATCTTGACATCTTTTTTTCTGTAAGTTTAGATCATATTTTCTGGCCATCTCTCATTGCTTACAGCTTTTTTCACTTTCTGCTAGACGTTTTATTTTTATTTCCATTAATTTATTTATTTAAAGAGGTAATATTGGTTTATAATACTATATAGATTTCAGGTGTACATCACTATATTTTGACTTCTATATAGACTGCATTGTGTTCACCACCAAAATTCTAGTTTCCATCTGTCACCATACAATGTCCCCTTTTACCCCTTTCTCCCTCCCCCATCCCCCTTCACCTCTCATAACTACTAGTCTGTTTTCTGTATCTACCTGTTTGTGGTTTTATTTTTATTTTTATTTTTTTGCTGAGGAAGATTCACCCTGTACTAACATCTGTTGCCAATCTTTCTCTTTTTGCTTGAGAAAGAGTCACTCTGAGCTAACATCTGTGCCAATCTTCCTCTATGTTGTATGTGGGTTGCCATCATAGCATGGCCGCCAATGAGTGGTGTAGGTCCATGCCCAGGAACCGAACCCGGGCTGCTGAAGCAGAGTGCGCTGAACTTAACCACTAGGCCATGGGGCTGGCCACTGTTTGTTGTTTTTTTATCTTCCACATACGAGTGAAATCACATGGTATTTGCCTTTCTCCATCTGGCTTATTTCACTTAGCATAATACCCTCAATGTCCATCCATATTGTTACAAATGCAAGATTTCATTCTTTTTTATGGCCGAGTAGTATTCCATTGTGTATATATACCACATCTTCTTTATCCATTCATCCACTGATGGGCACTTAGGTTGTTTCCATGTCTTGGCTATTGTAAATAATACTACAATGAATATAGGGAAGCATATATCTTTTTAAATTAGTATTTTTATATTCTTTGGGTAAATACCCATAAGTGGAATAGCTGGATCATATGGTAGTTCTATTCTTAACTTTTTGAGGAATCTCCATACTGTTTCCATAGTGGCTGCACCAGTTTACATTCCCATCAGTGTTGTACAAGGGATCCCTTTCCTCCACGTCCTCTCTAACACTTGTTGTTTCCTGTCTTGTTAATTATAGCCATTCTGATGGGCATGAGGTGGTATCTCATTGTGGTTTTGATTTGCATTTTCCTAATAACTAGTGACATTGAACATCTTTTCATGTGCCTGTTGGCCATCTGTATATCTTCTTTGAAAAAATGTCTGTTCATATCAACTGCCTATTTTTTAATCAGGTTGTTTGTTTTTTGTTGTTGAGATGTATGAATTCTTTATATATTTTGGATATTAACTCCTTATCAGATATATGATTTGCAAATATCTTCTCCCAATCAGTAGGTTGTCTTTTTGTTTTGTTGATGGTTTCCTTTGCTGTGCAGAAGCTTTTTAGTTTGATGTAGTCCCGTTTGTTTATTTTTTCTTTTGTTTCTCTTGCCTGAGGAGACATATTCAAAGGATACTGCTAAGACCCATGTCAAAGAGCATAATGCCTACATTTTCTGCTACAAGTTTTTTGATTGCAGGCCTTACATTCACATCTTTAAGCCATTTTGAATTAATTTTCAGTGAACATAGTTTCATTCTTTTGCATGTGCCTGTCTAGTTTTCCCAACACCGTTTACTGAAGAGACTTTACTTTCTCTATTGTATGTTCTTGGCTTTTTCGTAGAAAATTAGCTGTCCATAGACGTATGGGTTTATTTCTGGGCTCTCAATTCTGTTGCATTGATCTGTGTGTCTGTTGCTCTGTCAGTACCATGCTGTTTTGATTACTATAGCTTTGTAGTATATTTGAAATCAGGGAATGCGATACCTTCAGCTTTGTTCTTTTTTCTCAGGATTCCTTTAAATGGTGATATATCTGGAATTTCTGGGAGTATGAGTTATCCTTTTATCCTTTAAATGTTGTTTATTTTTGTTGTAGCATAATGAAAGAAAGCTATAATATCTATGTAATCAGAAATCTTAACATAAAAATATATTTAGACTTTGAACAACAGTTCCAGAATTACAAAGAAATTTTTAAATGTTAGTTCTAATATTAAACTATGTCTACAATGATTTATTTATCACAGGAGTGAAGGTAAAGGAATTAAATTAACTTTTAGAAACCTACCAGGAGCCAGTGGAACCATAAAGTGTGTCAAACTGTATAACACAGAATATCTCATTTAATTTTCAGAACATAGAAATCCCTTAAAAGGCTAACTGTGACCAAAAAAACTCCGTAATGTTTGCCAAGTGATAGCTTCTGAGATAACTTTATGTCTTAGATTTATAAAACGAGTTATCTTAATCAATTATTTAAACAATTTATTGGCAAATATTGAATATTAGCTAAAGTTAGTTAAGTATAAGAGCGTTCTTTGTAGAAACTGGGATATATTTTCAACTGGATAAGTAATTTTATAATTGCTCATTTTATTTTTGCCACTGATTCTGAAATAGGAAAACAATTAAAATGGTTAAAGTATGACAATTGGGATATTGAGTACTTGCAAAATATGCAGACTAGTTTTATTCCCTCTGTAGCCTGAAATACAATAACTGACACTATTTGAAATGAAGTGGTTAAAACTCTAAATTCTCCATGAAATAACTTCTTGGCCCCGCAAAACGGGTATGTATCTTGACAGAGCTTTGCTTTCTATGGACTTCATTCTGTGCAAAGTCTATATAGTTTTATTCACAAAATGAAAGCTTGGTCTTTCTTTTATTTTATTATCAGACTGAAAAAGTTCATCGGGTATAGAAGAAAATGTTAACATTGCATCTTTTTTACCAAAAGATAAGTGTCATCTCTTGATCTGGGGGTTATCATAATGAAAAAGGATAAAGAATTCTACAAAATAAATATTATGAAAACCTGTTTTTAGGAGCAATGGAAACATTTCATTTGCAATTCCACAAAGTCTATATTATATTAAATGTGTACACCTAAACCTATGAGTTGCCATGTGGAAATCACAGGTTTCATATAATTTGATAATTTCCATGGGTCTATTCCAAATAAATGAATTCCTTCAGCTATTACCTTGGATGATATGATTAAACAAAAGTTAAGGATTCTTTTTTTTTCCCTCTTGGCTTATAATTGTCAACAGCAGAGAACTTTTAAGAGGTTTCAGCTAAATAAAAAGGAAAGGGCACAAATACCAACATTCTGCTAGCTGGAAAGCTTCATGCTTTTCAGATTACTATCTTCCTATACCAAGCATACATAGCTATATTTGAGTATTATATGCAGTAAACATGTGAACCTGAATTGTAGATATTTATGTGGATACATAATTATTGGTGTCTTCCTATTCTCTGTGCTGGGGGATAACACATTTTAGGTCTATTGGCCAAAGACAAACGTAGGTTTTAAATATTTGTATAGATATTTTACAAACAAACTTTTTTCTCACTTGGAATAGGAATTGGATGTTAGTCTGATTTCTTAGTACTCAGCATTTTTGAATTTTTATTAAGTGCATACTCTGTCCTGTACTGGACGAAGCACAAAGTACCCATCATAATTTGGCAAATCTCAGTGCAATTTTGTGTGGAAACAGCCTCTATTTAGTTGTATTCATGCATCTATGGTATGACAAACCAAAGTTTTGGCAAGAAGTACATTCATTCAAAGACAGAAAAAGGATGACTACTGTAACATGAGATCACAGATCATATTATTCTTCTTTTTACATTTGCTTCCAAGTTTTCTCTCCATCATTTCTAGACAGTCTAGGCAGAAATGCTTTTGACAAAAGGGTCTGATTGATAGCAAGTCAGCTCACACCCTATTTTTTTTTTTTTTTTTTGTGAGGAGATCAGCCCTGAGCTAACATCCGCCAATCCTCCTCTTTTTTTGCTGAGGAAGACGGCCCTGGGCTAACATTGGTGCCTATCTTCCTCCACTTTATATGGGACGCCGCCACAGCATGGCTTACCAAGCAGTACTTCGGTGCGCGCCCGGGATCCGAACCAGCGAACCCCGGGCCGCCGCAGCGGAGCCCGCGCACTTAACCGCTTGCGCCACCGGGCCGGCCCCCACCCTATTTTTTTTAAGCACATTTTTTTTTTCAAATCAAAAAAGAACACAGATATTTATCTCCCGGTGACTGTGTTACTGTGAGAAATATGCGTCTTGATTTTCCTACCTCAACCACTAGCACAGAAAAAGCAATTTAGGTATCTGTATTTACCAACAATGGTAGAAGAACACAAATTAACTGTATTGGTTAACATTATAATAAATTTTGCTCTAAGGATTTTTGTAGTTAAATATGAATGTTGGTATAGCCCCATACTGCTTATGTTATTTAATGTACTAATTTATCCCACTACATCTGGGCAGTAAATTACTTCATTATCAGTTTAGCAATCACTAGAAAGATTTTGGATTCTTTGGCAGCAGTTGCCAAGACAAAGTTTGAGGTGTGAGATGTTTATTTAGGGATCAACACCACGGAAAGAAGCGGAAGGGAGCGGGACTGCTTAGAGGGAGAAGACGTACCGCCATGCAGGCCCTGCAAAGCCTAAGCCAACCTGGTGGGGGGCTCTGGAGCGAGTGTTGACCCGTCAGAATGTCCCACACTGGGTGAAATGTACAGGCCTCTACGCGCTTGTCACACTGAGTCACCATGTGCAGGCTGCCCAGGCCAGGGTGTGGACTCAGGGGAGAGGCTCTCTCAGCTGAGGGAGACCACAGAGGAGATGACAGCTGAAAGCCGGCTGCTGGCAGCACCGCTCTGGGCAGAGGGCTGAGCAGGGAGTCTTTCCTTGATGTGGGTTCTGGTGGCTCTTGTCTGTGCCCACCACAATCACTTTAGGAAAGAAGTCCATGTTGTCCTGACCAGAGTTAATGAGGCGACAACTTTGATAAGATCCAGGATAAAGTTACCATGACAGATAAGCCTCTAATAGAGAAGGTGAATAGGCCGTGTTTTGCCCATTCTAGAATTTCATATATTTGGAATTAAGCAGCCTTTTTTATATGTCTGTGTTGTTTCACTCACCATAACATTTTTCTTGTTAAAAATATTTCAGGGGCCGGCCCGGTGGCGCAAGCGGTTAAGTGCGCGCGCTCCGCTGCGGCGGCCCGGGGTTCGCTGGTTCGGATCCCGGGCGCGCACCGACGCACTGCTTGGTAAGCCATGCTGTGGCGGCGTCCCATATAAAGTGGAGGAAGATAGGCACAGATGTTAGCCCAGGGCCGTCTTCCTCAGCAAAAAAAGAGGAGAATTGGCGGATGTTAGCTCAGGGCTGATCTCCTCACACAAAAAAAAAAAAAAAATATTTCATTCATGTTTTTGCATGTATTAAAAGTTCTTTTTCCTTGCTTTGTAGTAGCTGATTTTATAAATATCCATTTTCCTGTGGTAGGCACCTGAATTGTTTCCAATTTGGGGTTATTATGGAGAAAGCTAACATGAACATTTATTAAGACTGCTTGTGGACCTAAGTTTTATTTTTTCTTGGATAAATGCTTAGAATTGGAATTGCTAGGTCACGGGGTAGATGTTTAACTTTCTAATACATTGCCAAACAGCTTTCTAAAGTGGCTGTTATTCCACTCCCCTAGCAATTATGAGAGCTAATCTCCAACATTCGGTGTTTTCAGTCTTTTCCCTTTAGCCGCTTTAACAGGTATATAACGCTATCTCGTGATTTTAATTTGCATTTCCTCGATAGTTTATGATAAGCACTTGTTAGTGTGCTTATTGGTCATTTGTATATCTTTTGGGAAGTGTCTGCTTAAATCTTCTGCCCATTTTTTATTTCATTATTTGATATTTTATTCTTGAATGCAAGAATTGTTTTTTGTATTCTGAATACCAGTCCCTTTTCAGATATGTGTTGCAAATATTTTCTACTAATTTTTATGAAGACCACTTTTTCATTTTTTTCTGTTATGTCTCATGCCATCTGTATTTTCTCTAAGTAATCTTCACTGATCCCAGAGTCTTGAAGATATACCTCTATATTTTCCTCTAGTAGCTTTATCATTTTAGATTTTATATTTGGGTTTATGATTTAATACAGTTGGTTTTTGTGTATGGTGTGAGTTACAGGCTGGGGTTCTTTTTCTTTCACATAGTTATCTGGTTGTTTCTGCACGTTTTGTTGAAGAGATTTTACCATCCTCATTCAATTGTTTGGCCTTATTGTTGAAAATTATGTAACCATACGTGAGTGGCTGGACTCTCTATATGTTTAATTGATTAATATATTTATCTTTTACTGATATCACACTATCTTTATTAGCATACTTTTTAGTAAAACTTGAAGTCGAATAGGGCTAGTCCTTTAAATTTGTGGGGTTTTTTTTGTATTTTGGGGGCTGTTTTTTTTTCATTTGCCTTTCCAAATAAATTTTTTAATTATCCTCTCAATTTATAGAGGGGAATTAATATTGGTATTTTGATTGGAATTGCACTAAATCTATAGACAAATTTGAGGAGAAATGATATCTCAAAAATACTGTCTTCTAATCTATGAACATGATATATGGTCTCTCCATTTCTTTATGTCTTCTTTTATATCTTTTGAGAATGTGTTATAGTTTTTAATGTAAAGGCCTTGCACATATTTTGTTAGATTTATCCACAAATCTTATAGTTTTTTGATGGTATTACAAACAATATATTTATTTCATTTCTAATTGTTAATTATTGGTTTATAGAAATAAAGTTGATTTGTGTATACTGATTATATATTGCTAAATTCATTTATCAATTCTAGCAGATTTTTGCCAATGCCTTAGGATTTATCTGCAAATCAAGAGAGTTTTACTTCTTTTCTAGTCTTGTTTGACTTTTATTGCTATTTCTTGCTTACTGTTCTGACTAGGACCTCCAGTATAATGATAAATAGAAGTGGTGAGATTGTACAGTTTTGTACTGGTCTCTGTCTTAGAGGCAAAGCATGCAGTGTTTCATCAGTGTGTATATTGCAGGTTTCCCATGTATGTCCTTTATCAGGTTGAAGAAATTCCTTTTATTCCTAGTTTGTTGAACATTTTTTAAAAAAAATGAGTGTTGTATTTTGTCAAATGCTTTTTCCACATCTGTTGAAATGCTTATCTAATATCTCTTCCATAATCAGTTAATGTGGTGAATTACATTGACTTTTGTATGTTGAAATAATTTGCATCAACTTGATCGTGCTATGCCATCCTTTTCTATACTGCTGCATTTTATTTGCTAATTTTTTGTTAAGAATTTTTGTATCTGTATCCATGAATGATATTGGTTTTTGCTTCCTTTTTTTGGTATTATTCTTTTCTGGATTTGGCATAAGGATTATAGTGGCATGATAAAAATTTCCATATCTTATTTCTAATATATCTCTTTCCCATAGACCAGGTAGGTTTTTGTTTTGGAGACTTGGGGTACCAGCAGGATAATCTGAACTTACCCTTCCTTTCTTATCAAAGCCTAACTCCAAGGTCAGGGTAGATAGAGGAGCCAGTTGTTTTCTCTCAGTAATGGTACTGACGTATTTGGTGTATGTGATTTTCTTAGCAAATCCAGCTTCAGACCAGCAACCTCCATTGCTGACAACCTTTTAGAGATGGGCAACTCTGTCTCCTATGATCCGTTCTTTATATGTGTGCTCCTTTTAAGCCATAGGAATTGTTCATTTTTCTGTAACAAGTCTTCAGGAAACAAATGTTGATATTCCCAGTCTGTGTACCAGGCACACTTCACTATACCTTGTTTTTTAATCCCTCTGCTGCAGGCTACTCTTATGGGCAAAATGCAGACAACTTGTGTCTATACTCACTTATATCCTCCAGATCTCCCTCACGCTTTGCACTGTGCTGCACTGGAAGGGCTATAATGGAAAAGGGGCAGTGTTTCTCAATTTGGGGTGATTTTTCTATCCATGGGACATTTGGCATTGTTTAGAGGCATGTTTGATTGTCACGCCTAGGGGAGAGGTGGTTCTGCTGGTGTCTAGGAGGTTGATGCCAGAGATGCTGCTTTCTGCAGTGCACAGGACAGCTGCCTACAACAACTATCCAGTTAAAAATGTCAATAGTGTCAAGGTTAAGAAACCCCAGCTTAAGAATTCAAGATCTCAGTAAAATTCTAATAGTGGAGCAGGATTCTGTTCTGCTCTTTGTGCACAAACTGTAGATCTTTACAAGTGACATTTAGAGCGCTCAACTTGTTCCTTGAAAGAGTGATAACGTTCAAGCCTCCCCATGTGGCAAAAAGAGAAAAACCTCTTCTCTTAACACCACATTCTTAACAACACCCTAATACCCCAATGATTTCTACTTTTTTCTATTTTATCTAAGTCTTAGCTTACTTTGGAGAACAGTAACATTGGCACTGTCAACATGTTCATGTATTGTTTTCTGCCTTTCATTGACATTTGTTAAGTCAGTGTGCTCTGCCTTTGGGTGGGCAGAGGACATTCCACAGTGTACCTTCTTTCTTCTCAGCTTTAAGTCTTAGTGGCAAATTCTGGGGAAGAAGAAAACGCTTACTCAGCATCTGTTACAATAGTATGTTAAAGTTTACTAAACATTTTCATGTATATTTTTCAGGAAATCTTTACAACGGTATTGTATATTCAGTATTATCGACATTAATATAATTTGTTGCTTAAATTGGGGAAATCAGTGATATTGTTATCAATAATAACATTTTCTTCTAACCCTTCAAGTGAGTTTTTTAAATTTTGAGTGCTTCTCTATAAGTGGATGCTTGTAATTTATTTAGAGAATTTAGGCTCCTAGGAGTTTTGCTGTACGGCACTAGTATACTATCTTTCATATTTCAGTTGCTTCCCCCAGAGTTGTATGAATTCTACTCTCTGCTCATTTAGCCACATGGTCAAAATCAATTTCCTCCCAGAGACATGGAATTTGAGTGAAAAATAAAATGAGAACAAATATGCCCTCCTCCTTTGCTGATCACCTTGAAAGTGGGTGGGGAGATTGCCTCGTATTCCTTTCTAAGTGATTGCTACAGATGGTGAAATCCTTTCTTGTGTGAACCATCGACACAGAATGGTAATTGAAAAACTTCATTTCAAAGTGTTGTCAGAACTGAGGATAAGAATAGAGACAGCTAATGCTAAATCTTCATATTGCATTGAAAGTGAGAAATATGTAAATAATTACAGTAAGGGAAAATTTTATACTGATTTTATGTGCATAATCTAATAATGAAGAAAGTGTTTCAGATCTTTAAGTATGATATCATGGATTTTGATATGGACAGAATGGAATCTCTGTGAATAACCATAAATCCGTTTCTTTTTTTTGTGGCACACAGCATAAGAATGTTACGAACTGCGAAGTTATTATTTTATTTTATTTTATTATTTTTTTTGAAGTCTTTCATTTTGAACAGCTCCTCAGAACTCCTTTTTTTTTTTTTTGTCCCCCCAAAGCCCCAGTGTATAGCTGTGTATCATAGTTGTAGGTCTTTCACAGCTCTTCTAAGTGGGATGCCACCTCAGCATGGCTTGATGAGCGGTGTGTAGGTCCGCGCCCAGGATCCAACCAGCGAACCCTGGGCTGCTGAAACAGAAGGCCCGAACCTAACCGCTAAGCCACTGGGCCTGCCCCTATTATTTTATTTTTTGATAAACATTATATTTAGAATAGTTTTAGGTTTACAGAAAAATTGTAAAGATGGTACAAAGAGTTTCGAATTAACCCACACCCAGTTTCCTCTATTGTTAAGATCTTGCATTAGTATGGTGCATTTGTAACAACTAATGAGCCAGAATCGATGCGTTATTATTAAACTAGAGTCCATACTTTATTCAGATTTCCTACTTTTATCATGCTGTCCTTTTTATGATCCAGAATACAACCCAGAGTACAATGTTACATTTATTCATCATGTCTCCCTAGACTTCTCTTGGCAGTGACAATTTATAAGACTTTGTTTTTTATGATTTGACAGTTTTGAGGAGTACTGGTCAGGTATTTTATGGAATGTTTCTCAGCTGGGACTGCTCTGGTGCTTTCCCCGTGATTACACTGGGGTTATGGGGTTTTTTGGGAAGAAGACAACAGAGGTAAAGTGCCATTCTAATTACGTCATCCAGGGTACATACTGTCAACATGACATCGCTATTAATGCTGATAATTTTGACCTTGATCGTGAGGCTGTGGTAGTGTTGTCAGATCTCTCTTTTTTCACACTTGCCATACTGTACTCTTTGGAAGTAAGTTACTGTGCAGAGCCTATACTTAAGGACTGGCAGTTATGCTCCACCAATTTGAGGTGGAGCATCTACGTAAATTATTTGGAATCCTTCTGCATGGGTGATTTGTCTATTTTCCCCCACTTATTTATTTATTCAGTCATTTATTTATATCAGTATAGACTTTTTTATATATTGGGTTATGATAAATTGCTGTAGAATAATACAATACACTGGAGTTCTTTCAGTTAACTCCTGTGTCCCTCTGACATACCCACATCATTGTATGTGTGTAGGTGTGTGTGTATTTTTTAGTACTTTCTTTCCCTCTGGAATTGTCAAACGCTCCATGCTCATCTTGTATATGCCCCAGCTCTAGAATTTCCCATATGTTCAATAATCCCTGGTTCCTTTAATTGGAGAATGGCATTAGAAACAAAGATCTGTGTGCTAAGAGTTTCTGTTGCTACTTAAGTGTATTTCTTTTAGGCCATTGCAACTGACAGAACAAGGAAATATATGTGTGTATATTAACACGTGTGTATGCACATATTCATAAATAGTTCTATATGTAATGACTTGTATCTATATTAAGCTAAGCTTGAGTTCATAGTGATGTCTCCAAATCTATTCAACTACCTCACAGATCATTCTAGCCTTCTATCTTCATTTGTCTGGAACCTCCCACTCCAATGTAAGAAACCTGGTTCTTCCTTCTGCCATCCATTTATTAATTGTTCAGTGCCAGCATACATGTACTGTGGTTACAGAATTGTTAAATTGCCTTGTGGGAAACAATTTTGTAACTAAAGTACGGTGCGTATGTACGGTTCCCTTTGCCTTTAGTCTTACAGACTCTACGCATTTCCAAACATGCTTGGATAAGCACGGTTTTTTTCTCCATCCACTTCTATGAGGTAGTTTCATATATTGTAAAGCAGTTAGATTCTTTTGTCACTTTCTTCATTCCATTTGCAATTCCCCAACCTCCAAAATGACATTTTAAAATTTGCATACATTGGTGTTTAATCTTTGTTCTATAAAGTTCTGTGAGTTTTGACAAATGAATAGTTTTACGTATCTACCACTGAAGTATCATAAACAATAGATTCACTACCCTAAAAAAATCCCCTCTTCTTCACCTACTCAATATCTGTCCCCAAAGAAAACCCTGGCAATCACTGATCTGTTTACTGTCTCTGTATTTGCTGTTTCTAGAATGCCAATTGGAATAATAAAGTATATAGCCTTTTCAGACTGACTTCAGTTAGCAATATGTGTTTATGATCCATTTCTTTGTATGACTTGATAACATTCCTGTTTATTACTGAATGGTATTCTATTGTAGGGATGTACCGGTTTCTTTATCCATTCATCTATTGAAAGGAACCTTGATTGCTTTCAGTTTTTGGTGATTATGTATAAAGTTGTTATAAACAGAGTAAATGTATGTGCAGACATAAGTTTTTAAATCAGTTAGATAAATACCACGGAGTGTGATTGCTGGATAATATGACAAGACTATGTTTAAACTTTTTTTATTGAATAAATTTGATGTGTAACATTGTGTAAGTCTAAGGTGTACAGCTTGTTACTTTGATACATTTATGTACTGTAATATGATTGCTGATGTAGTGATGTTTATCACATTGCATAATTATAGTACAGTATTATTGTCTATATTCATTATGCTGTGGATTAGATTTCTATGGGTTATTTACTACTGGTTACAAGTTTGTATCCTTAAACACCATCACTCTTATCCCCACCCCCCATGCCCTGCTAACCACCACCATTTTACTCTGTTTTTTACAGGTTTAACTTTTTTACATTATAAGTGATATCATACAGTACTTGTCTTTCTCTGTTTGACTTATCTTGCTTAGCGTAATGTGCTCAAGTTCCATCCATCTTGTCACAAATGGGAGGATAACTTCCTTCTCATGGCTGAATAATATTCCATCATGTATATGTACCACATCTCTTTTCTCCATTCATCTGTTGATGGGCCTTTGGGTTGCTTCCATATCTTGGCTATTGCAAATAATGCTGTGATAGACATGGGAGTATATATATCTCGTTAAAATCCTGTTTTCATTTCCTTTGGGTATATGTCCAGAAGTGAAATTGCTGGATCATATGGTAGATCTATTTTTAATTTTTTGAGAACCTCCATGTTGTTTTCCATAATGGTTGGACCAATTTACATTCCCACAAACAATGTGTAAGGGTCCCCTTTTCACCACATCCTCACTGGCACCTGTTGTCTCTTGTCTTCTTGAGCATAGCCATTCTAACAGGTGTGAGGTGATATCTCATTGTGTTTTTGATTGCATTTCCCTGATGGTTAGTGTTGTTGAGCATCTTTTCATGTGTCTGTTGGCCATTTTGATGTCCTCTTTAGAGAAATGTTTATTTAGTTCTTCTGCTTATTTTTTAATTGGATTGTGTTTTTTTTTGTTGTTATTGAATTGACTGAGATCTTTATATATTTTGGATATTAACCCCTTATCCAATATATGGTTTGCAAAAATTTTCTCCCATTCTGTAGGTTGTCTTTTCATTTTGTTAATTGTTTCTTTTGCTGTGCAGAAGCTTTGAGTTTTATCTAGTCAAATTTGTTGATTTTTTCTTTTGTTGTTTGTACTCTGGGTGCATGCCCAAAAAATTATTGCCAAGAGCAATACTGATGAGCTTCTTTCCTATGTGTTCCTCTACAAGTTTTATGGTATCAGGTCTTATGTTTAAGTTTTTGATCCATTTTAAGTTAATTTTTGTGACTGGTGTGAGATAGTAATTCAATTTCATTGTTCTGCATGTGTTTCTTCAGTTTTCCCAGCACCATTTGTTGAAGAGACTGTTTTTTCCCTATTGGGTATTCTTGATTCCCTTGTCGAATATTAGTTAATCATATCTGCTGAGGTTTAATTCTGGGCTCTCTGTTCTCTTCCATTGGTCGATGTGTCTATTTTTGCGCCAATACCATACTTTTTTATTACTATGGCTTTATAGTATAGTTTGAAATCCAAAAGTGTGATACCTCCAGCTTTGTTCTTTTTTCTCAGAATTGCTTTGGCTATTTTGGGTCTTTTGTGATTTCACACAAAGTTTAGCATTGTTTCTTCTGTTTCTGTGAAGAATGTCTTTGGTACTTTTTGGTTTTGTTTTGTTTTTGCTGAGGAAGATTAGCCCTGAGCTCGTGTCTGTTGCCAATCTTCCTGATTTTTGTTTTTTTGCTTGAAGAAGATTAGCCCTGAGCTAACATCCATGCCAGTCTTCCTCTACTTTATATGTGGGTTACTGCCACCACATGGCTGACGAGTGGTGTAGGTCCACAGCTTGGATCCAAACTCGTGAACCTGGGCCTCCGAAGCAGAACTCGCCAACCTTAACCACTACACCACAGAGCTGGTTCTGCCTTGGTATTTTGATGGGGATTGCATTGAATCCGTAGATGGCTTTGGGTAGTTTGGCCATTTAAACAATATAAATTCTTCTGATCCGTGAGCATGGATGTTTTCTATTTGTTTGTGTCTTCTTCAATTTCTTTCAGCAAAATGTTGTAGTTTTCATTATACAGATCTTTCACTTCCTTAGCTAAATTTATTCCTAAGAATTTTGTTGTTTTTTGGTGCTATTATGAATGGGATGGTTTTCTTTATTTCTTTTTAAGATGCTTCATCATTAATGAAAAGAAGCACAATTGATTTCTGTATGTTGGTTTTGTGTCCTGCCACTTTACTGAAATCATTGATCAATTCTAACAATTTTTTGACTGATTCTTTGGGATTTTCTCTATACAGGATCATCTCATAGGCAAATAACAACGATTTTACTTCTTCCTTTCCGATTTAGATGCCTTTTATTTCCTTGTCTTGCCTAATTTCTCTAGCTAGGACTTCCAGTGCTATATTGAATAAAAGTGGTGAGAGTGGGTATCTTTGCCTTGTCCCTGATATTAGGGGAAACACTTTTAATTTCTCTCTATCGAGTATAATGTTAGAGTTTGTTGTATATGGCCTTTATTATAATGAGTATAATGCTGTGTGGTGTTGTATATGGCCTTTATTATGTTGAGGTGTGTTCCTTCTATACCCAGTCTGTTAAGGGTTTGTGTCATGAAAGGATGTTGTATTTTGTCAAATGCTTTTTTTGTGTCTATTGAGACAGTCATGTGATTTTTATCTTTCATTTTATGGTGTGATGTATTACATTTACTGATTTGCATATGTTGGACTATCCTAAGATCCCAGGGTTAAATCCCATTTGGTCATGGTATATAATCCTTTTAATGTGTTCTTAACTTGGTTAGCTAACATTACGTTGAGAATTTTTGCATCTATATTCATCAGGTACCTTGGTCTATAGTTTTCTTGTCTTGTGGTACCCTTATCTGGTTTTGGTATCAAAGTAATGCTAGCCTTGTGGAATGAGTTCGGAAGTATTCCCTCCTCCTTGATATTTTGGAAGAGCTTGAAGAGGATTGGTGTTAGCTCTTCTTTAATGTTTGGTAGAATTCTCCAGTGAAGCTGTCTCATCCTGGAGTTTTCTGTGTTGGGAGTTTTTAAGTTACTGATTCAATCTCTTTGGTTGCTGTTTGTCTGTTCAGATTTTCTGTTGCTTCCTGATTCAGTCTTGGTAGCGTGTGTGTTTATAGAAATGTATCCATTTCTTCTAGGTTATGTAATTTGTTGGCATATAGTTGTTCATAGTACTTTCTTATGATTCTTTGTATTTCTATAGTATTAGTTGTAATGTCTCCTCTTTCATTTCTGATTTTATTTATTTGAATCTTCTTTCTCTTTTTCTTAGTTAGTCTAGCTATAGTTTCATCAATTTAGTTTATCTTTTTGAAGAACAAGCTCTTAGTTTTATTGATCCTTTCTATTGTTTTTCTGGTTTCTATTTCATTTATTTCTGTTCAGATATTTATTATTTCCTCCCTTAACCCAAAACTAACTTTGGGCTTAATTTCTTTTTCTTTTTCCAATTCCTTAAGGTGTAAAGTTAGGTTGTTTATTTGAGATCTAATTTCTTAATATATGCATTTATTGCTATAAAATTTCCCCTCAAAATGGCTTCTGCTACATCCCACAATATTTGATATGTTGTGTTTTCATTTTTATTTGTTTTGAGATTTTTAAATTTCCCTTTTGATTTCTTCTTTGACCCAATGGCTGTTTATAAGTGTGTTGTTTAGCTTCTACATATTTGTAGATCTTCTCACTTTTCTCTTGTTGATTTCTAGTTTCATACCATTGTGGTCAGAGAAGATAATTGCTATGATTTCAATCTTAAATTTACTAAGATTTGTTTTGTGGTATATCATGATCTTTCCTGGAGAATGTTCCATGTGCATTTGAGAAGAGTGTGTATTCTGCTGCTGTTGGATGGAATGTTCTGATATGTCTATCAAGTCCATTGTTTCTAAAGTGTGGTTCAATTCCAACTTTTCTTTGTTGGTTTTCTGTCTGGATGATCTATCCATTGCTGATAGTGGGGTATTGAAGTCCCCTACTATTATTGTATTGTTTTCTATTTCTCCCTTGAGGTCTGTTAGTGTCTGCTTAATTTATTTCAGTGCTCGGGTGTTGGGAACATGTATATTTATGATTGTTATATCTTCTTGATGTATTGACCCCTTTATCATTGTTATATCTTCTTGATGTATTGACCCCTTTATCATTATATCATGACCTTCTTTTTCTCTTCTTACCCTTTTTGGCTTGAAGTCTAATCTGTCTGATACAACTATGGCTATGCCCACCTTCTTTTGGTTTCTGTTTTCTTAGAATATAACCTTCTATCCTTTTACTTTGAGTTTATGTGTGTCTTTAGAGCTGAAATGAGTCTCCTGTAGGCAGCACACAGTTGAGTCTTATTTTTTTTTATCCATCCAGCCATTCTGTGCCTTTTGATTGATAATTTAAATACAGTTACATTTATGGTGATTATTGATATATAAAGATTTAATATTGCCATTTTATCTTTTGTCTTCTGGTTATTTTCTTTTTCCTTTTGTTTCTGTCTACCTTTGTAAGTTGGTGATTTTCCATGGTGATTTGCTCAGTCTCCCCTTTTTTTTTTGTTTAGTGTTTCTGCTCTAGATTTTTGCTTTGTGGTTACCATGAAGTTTACATAAAATATATTGTAGTTAAAATAGTCTTTTTTCTGCTTATAGCAATTTATCTTCATTCTCCTGTAAAGGCTCCATCCTTTCATTCTTCCCCTTTTATATTTTTTTGCTTGAGGAAAATTAGCCCTGAGCTAACATCTGTACCAATCATCCTCTACTTTATATGTGGGTCACCACCACACTGTGGCTGACAAGTGATGTTGGTCCACGCCCAGGATCCAAACCTGTGAACCTGGGCAGCCAAAACAGAACAAGCCAAACTTTATCACTACGCCACAGGGCCAGCCCCAAATTATCTCTTTTTATGCTGTGATTTCATTACCAAGTTGTAGTAGTTATAGTTATTTTTAATGCTCTTTTCCTTTAACCTCTATGCTATAGTTCAGAGTTTAATATGCTATTGTAAAATAGAGTTATGGTTTTCTAATTCTGACTATTTAGCACCTTAATCAGAGTTTTGTGTACTTTTGTCTTTTTGTTTCAGCTTGAAGAGCTCCTTTCAACATTTCTTGTAGGACATGTCTAGTGGAGGTGAACTCTCTCAGCTTTTGTTTGTCTAGGAAAGCCTTTACGTTGAGATAATAAGGTGTTCTGTTAGCTTTGTGGACTTATATATCCAGCTCCATCCCCCGATTTGGGAAGTTCTCAGCTATTGTTTCTTTAAATACACTCTCTGCCACCTTCTCCCTCTCTTTTCCTTCTGGGATACCCATTATTCCATGTTGACTTAATTGAGTCAGATATTTCTTGTAGGATTTCTTTACTTTTTAAAAATCTTAGTTCTCTCTCCTCTTCCACCTGAATTATTTCTGTATAGTATTTCTATCCTTGAGCTTCCTAATTCTTTCTCCCATGTGATCTGCTCTATTTCCAATGCATTCTGATGCACTCTTCATCTCATTTATTGAGTTCTTCACCTTCAGAATTTCAATTTGGTTCTTTTTAGACTTTCAATCTCTTTGGTAAAGTACTCCTTCTGTTCATTAATTTTATTCCTGAGATTATTGATTGCTTGCCTGAGTTTTCTTGTAGCTCATTGAATTTCTTCATAATAGCTATTTTAAATTCTTTATCAGTTAGGTTGCAATATTCCATGTCTTTGGGTTTGGTTGCTGGAAAATTGTTATTTTCTTTTTGTGATACCGTATCACCATGATTTTTCATGGTGTTTGATGAGAAGTGCCTCTGCTGCCACATTTGAAGTAGTGAACACCTTTCTTATTTAGGTAAGGCTTTGTTTACTTTGATTCTAACAGTTCAACAGGTTAGTAGTTAGGAGCCTTCTTTTTGTTTTCCAGACAGTAGTGATATAGCACAAGTTTTTGGTTTCTCATACTGGAGCTGACTGGCCACTGAGGTTGGCAGCAGGCGCATAAAAAAAAGGCAAAGGATGGCAGCAGAGCGGGAGGGAAGTGTGGACTTAGCACTTGGGGCTTCGAGTGTGCTCATGGCCCAGTAGGAGATCCTCAAGTTAGGGAGTCCCAGAGGCCCAAGGGCAGTCCTCTTGCCCCAGGAAAGACCGCAGGAGACACTTCCATTCAGTTCCTTTTGTGTGCCTACTTTCCTTTCCCCAGTCACTGCAAGTAATTTCTCTTGAGAGAGGGCAACTGGTCCCTCCAGCGGCAGCATGTGTGGCCTGGCAGACCCCCACTCACTGCCTTCACCCTCCACGTCCTCTGCTCACTGTCCAACTGGCTACTGCTGCCTCTGCCATCACTGCCTCTGCTGATGCCAGCTTTGCCGCCGCTGTCCTCACTCAGCCGCCTCCTCCACAGCCCAATCTACCCACTTTTGGGTGCACAGATAGATGGCTTCTTGGGTGTTCTGGTATGCTGTGCAGAGGCACTTTTTTTTTTCGGTTATGGATGTCTGATCAGTTGTAAATCAAAGGGGTGAGAAAAAGGCAATAGTTCGTGCTGCCGTGATGTTGGCGTCCTGTTTAGCATTTTTGGTATGTGGTTTAGCTGAGTTACACAAGAAAGGCTCAACACTTGATTTACACTGAATATATCTGTGTTCATTTGCTTGTCAGAAACACAAGTATTCCTTTATCTATGCAAGTTTTCCTTAGCCGTGAGATACAATCAGTCATTTCCTATTAGGATCAAGGCTCATCATCCCAATAGTTATGCCTTCCTTTATAGAGAAAGCTCATCACCTGATATGAAGGAAAATTCCTGATTCCTGGCTTCTCCTTCCTCACGACCTCTCCTGTATTTAGAAGTCAATCCATCATTGATTGTCTGCCTTGTTTAGTATCCAGGTACTGCTATCAACTCACTCCTTACTTTAACTTGTCTAATTTCATGCCAAAGACTCCTAAGCTGCATTAATACAAAAAACTACCCCCTCACACACAAACCAGCATCAATGAGGTAGTGCAAGTTGGCCCTCTGTATCCCCCCATCTTTTGTCAGCAGATCTCAGCAAAGAAATTGAGCTTGCACCCAATACATACAAAGGTAATGGTCACAAGGAGGTATGAGCCAGTGCCTTGTTTTTTTTTTTGTATGTTTGTTTTTTTCCCAGAAAAGTGTCTGTGGGGCTAAGGGAGGAGCTGACTTTATACTCCACCCATGTGTAATGAGTCAGTATATTTCAATGCTCCACTTTTGCTGGAGTGGTACCAACAGGTCACAGTTGGGAGATGAGCATCCATCCCAATAAACCTCAATGCTACACGTAAGTAAGGTGACTGACTGTTAAAATAAAGATTAAGTAGGATCCAGAATCTTATAACATAATACTCAAAAGTTCAGGAAACAACTGAAAATCAATCATCATATCAAGAGCCAGGAAATAATCACAACTTGAATAAAAAGACACTTGACAGGAAATAGCATTAGATGACTCAGATGTAGGTATTATCTAAAAAGGATTTCAAAGTATCATTCATAAAAATGTTTTAATGAACAATTACAAACACTCTTGAAGCCAAGAATAAATAGAAATTCTCAGCAAAAAAATAAAAATATAGAACTCAATTGTAGAATTAAAACTACAATAACCAAAATGAAAACCTCACTAGACACCCCAGTAATGGGAGATGACAAGGGAAGAAATCAGTGAATTTGAATTCAACTCAATAGCATTTACCCAATTTGAACAACAGAGAGAAAATAGACCAAATAAAAAATGAACAGAATCCTCAAGGACATATAGGACAATAAAGGAACATCTAACATTCAAACCATTGGAGTTCTAGAAGGAGAGAGAAAAGTATGTGGGGCTGAAAACAAATACGTGGTAAAAGACTTAAACATACAGATTTGAGTAGATGAGCAATCCACAAACAGGATAAACCCAAAGAAAACTCTTCAAAGGCACACCATAAGTACATCTTTGAAAACTAGACAAAGAAAAAAATCTAGAAAGAAGCTAGAGAGAAAAGATGCATTATCTAGAATGAACCACCAATTTAAACAACAGTGGATTTCTCATCCGTAACTATGGAGGCTAAAAGTAAGTGGCAAAATATTTTTCAAGTACTGAAAGAAAAGAACCTCAACTTCAAAGTCTATACACAGTGAAAATATCTTTCAAGAATGAAGGTGAAAGAAAGATATTCTCAGACAAAGGAAAACTCAAAGAATTTGTTACTAGCAGCTCTAATCTTAAAGAATGGCAAAATGAATTTTTCCAAACAGAAACAAAATGTCACCAGGTTGGGGCTTGGAAATTCAAAAAGAAAGGAAAAATAACAGAATGGATAAAGATAAAGTTAAATATAATATACTTCACTTCCCCTCATGAGATATTATAAAATCATGCTAGATGATTGAAGAAAAAATTATAATAACATCTGATACAATGTTCAACATATTTAGAGGAAATACTTAAACAATTGTAGTTAAAAATTGGGAAAGATAAAGGAACCTAAATGGTAATATAGTTTCTACACTTCACTTGAAGTGGTAAAATGTTGATACCATAGACTGTGATAAATTACCTATGTATATCGTAAGACCTATAGCAACCACTAAGAAAACTTTAAAAGCAATATAGTAAAGACTGCTATATATAAGACAAAATGTTATTCTAAAAATATTCAAGTAACACACAGGAAAACAAGAAAAGAGAACAGAGGAACAAAAAAGAGAGGGAACAAACAGAAGAAAAAATAAAATGGCAGAATTAAGTCCTAACATTTTAACAATTACTTTAATGTAAATGGCCTAAATATAGCAACTAAATGGCAGCCATTGGCAGAATGGATGCAAAAACACCAGCCAACTATATGCTGTCAACAAGCTCACTTCAAAATAACACATAGTTTAAAAGTAAAGTGGCAGGAAAAAATATACAAAGTCGTAGTTAACAACAACAAAAAAGCAGAAGTGGCTATACATTTGATAGAGTAGATTTTAGAGAAAAGAAAATTACTCGAGACAAAGAGAAACATTATATATTGATAAAAGTATCAATCCACCAGAAGATATAACAATCCTAAATATGTATGTACCAAAAATCAGAGCCTTAAAATACACGAAGCAAAATTTGATAGAGTTGAAGGGAGAAATAGACAAACCCACAGTCAGAGTTGGGAACTCGAACAGCCCTTCTCAGGAGCTGGGAGAAATACTGGAGAGAAAATCAGCAGGAAAATAGAAGATCTGAACAGCTCACTCAACCGACAGGTGTTAACTGACATATATAGACACTGCATGTTTTTTTCAAGTGCCCAAGGAAGATTCACCAAGATAGACAATATCCTGGGCCATAAAACACGCCTCAACAAATTTAAAAGAACTGAAGTCACACAACCTGTGTTCTCTGACCATACTAGAATCAAACTAGAAAGTAATGACAGAAAGATAATAGGGGAAACCTCTAAATACATGGTGATTAAACAACATGCTTCTAAATAATCTAAAGGTAAAGAGGAAGTCTCAGAGAAAACAAAATAATAACATAGAACTGAACGAAAATGAACACACATATAAAAAATATTTGGGATGCAGGGAAAGTAGTACTGAGAGGGAAATTTATACCACTAAAAGTTTGCATTAGAAATGTGTCAAATCAATAACCTAAGTTCCAACTGCCCCCCAACACAGAAAAATAAGAGCAAAAGAAACCAAAAGCAAGCAGAAGGAAGGAAATGCTAGATATAAGAGCAGAAATCAAGAAATTGAAAATAAAAAGATATGAAAATTCAATAAAACAAAATATGGTTCATCAAAAACTCAATATAATCGATAAAACTCTGGCTAGATTGATGAAAATAAAAAGAGAGAAAACACAAATATGCAATAACAGGATTGAAATAGGGGCATTACTACATATCCTGTAACCATTAAAAATATAATAAAAGAATAATATGAACAACTTTACATTTATAAATTTGACAATTTAGAAGTAGATAAAGACAAATTCCTCTAATCACAAACTACCAAAAATCAACTAAGATGAAATAGATAATATGACTATCCTTATAACAATTAAAGAAATTTAATTCATATTTAAATCTTCCCCCAAAGGCCTCTCCAGATGATTTCACTGGAGAATTCTACCTAACATTTAGAGTGAACACCAATTTTACACAATCTCTTCTAGAAAATAGAAGAGGTGGGACATTTCTAAACCCATTTTATAAGTCCAGAATTAAGCTGCTACTCAAATCAGACACACAGCAAAAAATAATAATAAAAATACAGACCAATGTCTCAGCAACGTATAAAAATAAGTAGATGCCACAACTGAGGGGATTTTTCAGGTATGCAAGACGTTCACCATTTGAAAACCAATCAATGTGATCCACCATATCAGTAAGCTAACATAGAAAAACATGATGTATGATTTTTTACGTCATAGAGACAGAGACAGAATTTGGCAAAATCCAACATTCATATGTAATAAAAACTCTCAGTAAATTAGGAAGAGAAGAGAATTATTTTAACTTGATAAAGAATATCTACAAAAAAATTTGCCACTAACCTCACGTATAATAGTGAGAGACCGAATGCTCTCCCCCTAAGACCAAGATCAAGGCAAGGAGGTCAGTCTCTCCACTCTTGTTAGCATAGTATGGGACATTCTAGACACTGCAGTATGTAAAGAAAAAGAAATAAAGGGCATACAAATCAGAAAGGGAGAAATAAAGCTGTCCTATGTGTATATGACATGGTGTTGACATAGAACATCACAAGGAATTTTAAAAGAAAGCAACTCCTACAACTAATGGGTAAGTCCAGCAAGGTCAAAGGATTCAATATCAACACATGAAGATATTCACATTTTTATCTTTTAATAACAAACATATAGAAACACAAATTAAAAACACAATATCATTTACACTCACTCCAAATAAAATGAAATGCGTAAGCATACACTTAGCATAAGATATATGGATCTATATGCGGAAAATTACAAAATACTGATGAAAGAAATGAAATCCTAAGTAAAAGGATAGATATACAGTGTTCATGGATTACAAGAGTCAACATAGGAAACATGTCAACTCTCCCTAAATTCATTTATGTAATTACTGTAATTCCTATCAATTGCATAGAACTATACACACAGAGAACATTTAAAAGTTATTTTTGGGGGCCGGTCCCGTGGCATAGTGGTTAAGTGCGCGCACTCCGCTGCTGGCGGCCTGGGTTCGGACCCGGGCAGGCACAGATGCATCGCTTGTCAGGCCATGGTGTGGTGGCATCCCGTATAAAGTGGAGAAAGATGGGCACAGATATTAGCCCAGGGCCTGTTTTCCTCAGCAAAAAGAGGAGGATTGGCGTGGATGTTAGCTCAGGGCTGATCTTTCTCACAAAAAAAAGAAAAAAGAAAAAAATCTAAAAGTTATTTTTGAATTGGTTTATTGATTGTGATTCCTTGAATGTGGCAACTTGGTTATACACAGAAGGATAGGATATTTTTCAAAAATATATTCCGATAATATGATGTGGCAGATGATTCTTGGTAATTATAATCATCTTTGACTTGGAAATAGCCTCCCTTAAAGGCACATCACATACACACACACACACACACACACACACACACACACACACACACACAAAACTAGTGAAATCTGAATAAGCTTTGTGGATTGTATTAGTGTTAATTTCCAGGTTTTGGTATTGTAGTATAATGATGCAAGTTGTTACTATTTTGATATACTGAGTTAAGGATGCCTTGGACCTCCTGGAGTGTTTTTTGCTTTTGGGGTTTTTTTTTTGCAATTCCCTTTGAATCTATAATTATTTCAAAATAAAAGGTCAACAACACCAATGAAAAGTTCCAGGAATCCTTCCTTGGGCAATATTCTTTGAAGACTCCTAAAGTGATTAGAAACTTCAAATTGTAGGAGGGTCAAGAAAATGATTCTTAATAAATAATTCAAGAATGATACATTATGATCCAACTAAAACTAATCTGAATGTAGCATCTGTTTATTAAAATATATCTTTACAGCTTTATTGGATTTCCTTGTCAATTTTCCTGTTTAATTTCCTGCAACAAAGATTTCTTTATGTTGACGCCACTCTCCATTTATCAATATTTCTTTTGTCTAATTCCTTTCCTGAAATATCTATCAAAAGCAAAAATCCACCTCTCAGGCTGACAAACCTCTGTATCTTCTGTCAGAATGTCTATTAAAAAATAGGCCTGAAAGTGTCGTCTATGCATTTAAACTATGCATTTTAGTAAGTGTTCTGCCAAAGACACTGTAACATATATCTAAATAATCCATATTTGCTTGTGTTTAAATTTGATTTTGTGTATTTCATAATATTTAAAGGCTATTTTTGAATCAATTTATTGATTGTGATCCCTTGAATGGCAGTTAGCTTATATATAGAAGGATAGGATATTTTTAAAAATTATTCATATTATATGATGTGCAAATGATGTTTGGGTAATTATAATCATCTCTGAGTTGGAAATAGGCATTCTTAAAGACAAAAAGAAAATAGATTACCATTGCTTGCCAGTTGGAAATAGGCATTCTTAAAGGCAAAAAGAAAATAGACTTATTACCAAATTTACTATATTCAAAAATGCCTAACAGGAAAAAATATAGTAAATCATGTGTATGTTTTGTTTAAGTGACTAAGCATCAAAATATTTGTAAATGTCTGTTTTAATCACTGTTTTCAATAGATATTTGGAATCATGTAAACCAGTTTAAGAAGTAGCCAATTCCATGTGGCAATAAAAAATAATATCTCTGTTCCAGATAAATCACATAGAATTTTCTGATTCTGAAAAAATGACAGGTGATTCTTTTTTATTTATTTATTTTTTTAATGAGAATTGTATGTCTCTTCTTAATTGTGTGTGCTGGTGTTAGTCTTGATAAACAGAGTGGTCAAAGCTAATGATAAAGATTCTTTTATTAGCCAAGAGTTGTCTTGTTTTGTTTTGTTTTTTCAAAATAAATCTCTAAAATGGATTAAGAAAAAGAAATTTATACATAAAGAACCTTGACATGTTTTGTTTGTATTTTTCAAGATGTTTACAACAAAGCAGGTGTTATGTTCTGTGATTTTTATAGGAAAATATTAAATCTATTTCTATGTCTCCCATATGTGTCCTATTGTTTTGAAATTAATACTAATAATATTAGGAAACATAGCTGATACTTTTTTTAAAAATATAAATCACAACCTGTTATTTAAATCACACTACCACAAGTAGTATGAATCTTATTAGGGTTTTAACTGCTCATTTCCTTCACCCTGGGAAAAATGAGTCATAATTCCATATTATTTACAATAAAATTAATACAATTATCTTTTAATTTCAGAATAACTTCCATAGAGGTTGTTAGTTTGTAGTGATATGTAAAGTATTTCCATCTATATCTCGTAGAAAGTATGAATATAGTATGAGTGCGCCATGAGTATACCTACTGTAATGCACATAATTATAATCAATAAGAAATTGTATTTGTATGAATAGGAAGCACAAAGTTTGAAAATGGAAGTGACATATGGCACCACTTAAATGAGGTCTTGGACTCTGTCAATCTATGAATATACTATGGCTCCTGAATATTATTCAACTTTTTTTCAAACAAATATCTAACGAACAATCTACTTTTAATATAGATTGTGCTATTTGCCGTCTTCATTTCTTCATTTAATTGCTGGATATGGCAGGCAGCCTCCAAGATGGTCCCCAATGATTACCACCTCCTGGCATCCATGCCCTTGTGTATTACTCTCCTACACTGTATAGATGCTGATCTTTATGACCAATGGAATATGGCAAATGTGATGGTAAATGATTTCTGAGGCTGTATCGTTAAATTCACTTTCTCTTATGTGTTGCTCCCTTCCTCTTAGAACATTAGCTTTGTAGAGAGCCACCTGTCATGCTGCAAAGACATTACAGCAACCCTTATAGAGAGATCCACATGATGAGGAACCGAGCATTTCTGGCAACAGCCAGCAAGGAATGGAGGCCTTCTGTCGGCAGCCATCTTGGAATTGTATTCTCCAGTCCCTGTCAAGCATTCAGATGACTGCAGCCTTAGCTGGCCAATTAATTGCAATCTTGGAAAACTACAAGCTGTAACTACTCAGCTAAGCTAAGCTAAACTGTCCTCAGATTCCTGAAACAGAAACTGTGAGATAATAAATATTATTTTTAATGTTATTTTACAGCACTAAATTTTAAGGTAATGTATTAGTAGCAATAGATAACTAATATAGATTTTGGTACTAAAACTGTTACCGTGAAGAGAGAGAATGAAAATTTGAGTGTCATTGAGGCTAGGTCCTGGGCATAATCTGGAAGAACTTTGAGGAAAGTGTTATTAAAAGCTTGAAGACTGTTGAAGAAACTGTTTGTAGAAGCATGATGGCTTTTGAAGAGGCTATGAGTGTGGGCTTAAAGAGAAGTGAGAAAAACCTTTCTGGAAACTGGAAGAAAGAGGATACTTTTCCTGTAGTGGCCAAAAGTTAAATAACTCTGCTCTCTGTGCTAATAGAGGAAGTAGGAAAATTTGCCAAATGAACTTGTGGATACAGCTGAGGAGATTTCCATTCAGGATGTTGAAGGTGTCACCTGTCTTCTTGGTAGTTACATTAAGAATCCAGAGGTGAAAGATAGGGTAATGAAAAGACTGTTAACAAAAATGAGCCTGAGCTTACAGTGTTGAAAATCTCAGCCTCTCCAGATAGCAACTAATGCTAAAATTAAGAGAGTAGATCTTAAGTGTTCTCACCACACACACACAAAGGTAACTATGTGAGGTGGTGGATGTGCTAATTAACCTGATTGTAGTAATCATGTCATAGTGTATACATATATCAAATCATCACACTGTACACTTTAAATAAATACAATAGTATTTGTCAATTATACCTCAATAAAGCCGGGGGAAAAAAGAAATTACTTTTCAGGCAAATATTAAATCCAGAGCACTTTCAGAAAACATGCTCTCGATATGAAACTAAGGTTGTTACTATGAACTCATTTGGTAAGACCCCAGAAAGATCAATGCCCTCAGAGGTCATGCAATCAGATAAAAGATACTCCATAAAGATTTTGAGGGTGTTCCTCAGTTTTCTTAACCAAATAATAAAGATTCTAACAAGCTTGTGGACATTTTCCGTCAATAGAAGCTCGAGGTAAAGACTATCTGAAAGACATGTACAGGAAGCTTTTGTCTACTGGAGTGAATTTCATTAACATTCACCAGAAGCCCACACCGTTTTTAAGGATGGCATTATGTTTGCAGAAATACCACCAGATTAGATTAAAAAAGAGAGACAATAAAAATGAACTGAGAAATTTGGATCTCCAAATTTCTGCAAGCACAAAACAGGCTGAGAAATCTACTCACCTGCAAACACATGCTGCCTTTCATAAACAGAGAATGGAGAAGAGGTCAGAGCCGACCAGCAGAACTACGAGCCGTGGAGAATTATTCCCAGGCCCTGAGTTCCAGTCAGCAAACTCCCAACGTATGTCAGGCTGAACTTCACAATGAAAAGTCCTTGGTGCTTCCAAATATTTCCCTTCGTGAACAGAAATGTCTATAGCAGCTATCCTAAACTTGTCTCACTATTGCATGTGGAGTGTATGTGGAGAAGATAGCATCCCTTCGGTTTTACAATTTGACAAAACTATAATCAAGAAGTATATTGGAGGAACTACACCTGAAGCACTTCATCTTCACATGTACCTGACTTAACATGATAAGATTCTGGACTTTGAGCAAATGCTGTAATGGGGTGAAATGTTATGGAAGGTAGCTAGGAGGGGGTAAGTGTATTTCGTATGTGGAGGATGTAAGTAATTTGTGACCAGAGAGTTGACTGTGGTTTTAAAACATGTCCACATGTTCTTTGATACTTCTCTCTTCAAAAGGTAAAACATAATTCCCCATCACTTAAGGGTGGGCTAAACTTGATGACTCATTTCTAACAAATAGAATGTGGTGGAAACAATGGTACTGCTTCTGAGATTAGGATATAAAAGGCATGTAGCTTTATCCTGGCTTTATCTCTGGGTTCACTCACCCTGGGACACAGTAAATGTTTCTACTTATATTATCATTTATTGATTTTAGTTATATGAAAGGT
Source organism: Diceros bicornis minor (assembly GCF_020826845.1). Taxonomy (NCBI): domain Eukaryota; kingdom Metazoa; phylum Chordata; class Mammalia; order Perissodactyla; family Rhinocerotidae; genus Diceros; species Diceros bicornis. The sequence continues at coordinate 9,911,068 of NC_080744.1, read as the reverse complement.
CATTGAAACCCTGGTCATAATTTGTTGAACTTGTGCAGATTATCAAAATAATGGGAATATAATGTATATCAACAAGTGATGGTGTTTATATTTTTTATTCCTCTCAGAAATTTTAGAAAATACCAGCTACTATAAATTTTAATGGATTGAAATTTTTTTTTTTTTGCAAAATAATTCATTTCTATAAGATTACAAAGAAATAGTTTTGAAGATACCTAGCTAGTGCATATGGTACATATGGGTCAATCTTCCTCACCAAAATAAAGGTAACTCATTTGGATGCACTATATACCCCTATACTGCCACTGTTGTTTTACTTCTTAATCAGTTATTGAAACCTGAAACTTTATTTAAGATATGTGGGTTTCTTATAGGTGTCAATACTCCTAGGTCTCAATTCTAAATTCTTTTTTCATGTTAGGAAAAATGTAAATAGATGATATATGAGCTTCTTCCCAGAACTGGAAGATGGAGACCATCTGTAATTATCTTTTGTACAAATGAAGACACTTTCACTGTCTCTACAAAAATGTGAGAAACAAAATCCCAACAGTTACAGTATGGTCTTTGGGCAACAGTCCCAGTATCCATCTCTGAGCAATGTAAATTACTCCTCTCATCAGTCACAATGACTCCAGAATATTTTGTACTTTAGGAGATTAGTTTATAAAGCTAACTCCCACCAGGAATTCTTATATAAAATAAGAGTAAAGCACAGTAGAATAATTAATATAAATAAGAATAGTTAATATAAACCTGTGCATGTGAGAATGTGTGTTTGTTATGTGTATACACAAAATACAAAAGGAAGAAAATGTATGTAAATGCATCAGTTTTGCTTCTATAACAAGTCAAGAGGCTGTGGTTACTTGTTATAGTTTCCTTATTCAACTGCGTATTTCCTGGCTAATTTTCACCCAACTAGCATTTAATTGGTCTGGGTTCTTTATCTGGTCAGGTAACATGACCATTGTCACCTGCCATGGAAGCAAAGACCTTCAAATTAGCAGTGGACAAAATTGTGGAGCTAGAAAGCCAAACTTATGTGAGTGGATTATTATGTGTAATAGCGAGAGAAGCAACTCCAGTTACCAGCCTTTGACTCTTGGACTCATTTATTTGATCTTGGGCTAAACTGCAGCATGGAACATGAGTACTCAGCATAGATACTGCATCCTGAAAGATAGAAGCACACATTTTCGGCATGCTTTCTCTCAACGGGTGCTGTAATTGAGTCTTCGGTAGACTATTAGGCTATTCTGCCATTCTTTAATGCCAGCATATTTTGAGTGATACAGTAAGACTAGTAAATTCCTTAGGCAGAAGCCAATTCTAACACTTACTTTGATATGAAATGAATTCCTTGACAAAAGCAACTTTGGGTGGAACACTAGAAAATAAGTGAGTCATTCCCTAAGTTCACAGATTCTGATACTGGCAGAAGAGTTGTGGACGTGAAATGCATGCCCATGGAAGGCACTACATGTTTCTTTCAGTGAAGCAAAGTACTTGATATCTTAAGGGATCCAGTATAATTAATCTGCCACCATGAGTCTGGGTGGTCCCCCTAGAAAATTGTGCCATATTGATAGCTCTATATCAGGATAGCATTTGTCTCTACTCTTGGCAGATAAGGTACTCAGCAGTGGTAGTAGCCAGATCAGACTTGGTCAGGAAAGATCACTTTTGTTGAGCCGATATACATGTAGACTTCATCTCTGTTGTCTTGATCACGACATACTGGGGTTCATTAAGCAAGCACTAGAATGGCTGGAAAGAGGCTTACTGATGTCCACAGAATATATATACTGTCTACCTCCTCACACTTTGGTGAGCATTCAAATGGAAGCAAACATCTTAATATTCTTTGTTCTTTTCTAAAAATTTATGCTTAGTCCTCTTCCAGTCTTCGAGTCTTCCATCCTATTCTTTCCAGTTCCTGATAATAATGCCAAACCATTAGCCATCACCCATTAATTTGTACAGATCCACATGTCTAACTATTTCTCAATACAGAGTAGATGACTAAATATACTCCTCTCAGTTCTGATTATTGTTAATATTTCTCTTCACTACTGTCTTTCAGGGAAGATCTTGATCGAGGTTGTGGTCTTGTAGCCATCCAATTCTGGTTGGTACCAGTATGGCATGAAAAAAAAAATATCCATTAAACAAGCAAAACGTTTTCATCTTGAATCAGCTGCTGGTGCCTATGTACTTCCAATGAGATTGTAGGTGTGGATTGAGGGAGAGGAAATTCTAGGAGTAGGTGCTCTAGGAGTCTCAGCCACCTGTTGGTGCAACTTTCTTGTGCCTCTGGATTTCTTGGAGCCCAGTTTCTCATATCCTATTTGTACTTGGTGATCGACTGGTGCTATGAATGCCCAACCTTTTGGCTTGCTGAGTCAGGTAACACTCACTTCCTGATGGGCTAGTGAGATCCCTTTATCACTTGATGTCCTGTGTCAGGTATTCAGTCTCTATCAGGGGCTTAAAAACAAGACAGGAGTAGTTTTTCACAAAAAGAATAGTTATCTTCAGAAGATTTCATGGCTTTGCAGAATCTCAGTCCCAGAATCACAATGCATAGTTTAGAAGGGGAGACTTAGATCTAAGAGATCACAATTTAAACAGAATGGATGGTCTGTGAGAGTGAAGAGGTAGGTTAAGCTAGCATCATAAAAATCCCTGTAACTCTTGAAATATACTTCAACTATTTTCTAGTAAACAATTAGCCACTGAACTGGGTTAAGTTAGAGAGGAACATGGAGTATTTGCCTTTTAAAAAGAGAAATCTGGCAGGTTAATAAGTAATAGATTTGTGGCTGAGGAGGAAAATACTAGAGATAGGGAATCTAGTTGAGATATTTTGCTTTAGGTCAAGCCAGAGATGGTAAGGAAATGAAGAATGCATAGGCAGGGAGAGTAGGAGGTATACTAAAACATGGAGAAGTTACGGCTTACATTATTTGATGATTAATTGGATATGGACTGTGAGGGAGAGAAAAGAATTAACATTCAGATTGATTTCTTGTGTGGATAGTAATGGTATTAACCAGGATAGTAGTAATATATGAGGAATAGTATGTTATAGGAATAAGAAAAATTCATTTTAAGGCCTTTCACAGGGGTTGAAAGATCTGTTTAGTAGGCAGAAGAATGGTCCCCAAAGATGTCATTGTCTTGATCCCCAGAGCCAGTGACTATGTTAAATTACTTGGTGAAAGGAACTTTGCACGTGTAATTAAGTTAAAGATCTTGAGAAGGGAAGATTATCCTGAATTATCCAGATGGGCCCAATGTACTCACAACAACGGTTCTTTTAAGAGGGTGGTAGGAGTGTCAGAGTTAGAGAAAGAGATGTGAAGACGCCACACTGCTGCCTTTGAGGATGAAGGAAGTGGCCAGGATCCAAAGAATGCAGGCCACCCCCGAAGCTGGAAAAGGCCAGGAAACAGAGTCTCCACTAGAACCTGCAGGAAGAATGCTGCCTGCTGACATCTTGATTTTAGCTCAGTGAGACTTCTGACCTCATGAATCGTAAGATAATAAATGTATGTTGTTTTAAGCCACTAAATTTGTGATAATTTGTTACAGCAGCAATAGAAAACCAACGTAATCTGGAAGGACCATTAGGGACTAGAATAGCAATTCTTTCAGTCACCACTGTGATTATTAGGAAATGTGAGAATCCAACAGAGCAAGCAAGCATTTACCATGTTTCAGTTAATGTAAAGTTGCGGGAGACAAATTTAAAGAAGAATTTAAGTAGTAGTGAAGTTTGAAATGAATTTGAAGGAAATTTCATGATGATAAGCCTGAGCAGAGAGGTGAAAGTTCATGTTGATATAAGAAAGGCTAGTACAGTGACAGGTTCCATTTGCGAAATGACCAAAGATAACAGTAATGTGTAACATTGTATTAAGTTTTCAATCATATCTTTACTTTTAGGTTTTTAGTTTTAAAATTTTGCCATGTACTTGCACAAAATAATTCCCAAAGCATAGTTAGAGTTATTGTATCTTCATCTAATTCCTCATATTGTGTTTTCCCTTCCTTTTTTTGGAGGAAAATTTTTAAAAATTAAAAAGAAAATGACTGCACAGGAGAAAAATAAGAGCTGTAGAGTTTGGCTTCTTATGATAAGGAAAAGCACAGGACAATTATTTAGTAGAGTTTGGCTTCTTATGATAAGGAAAAGCACAGGACAATTATTTAAACACATACACCACACTGAAAAATAGAACATTACCAGTGCTCCAGAAGACTTCATCATATCACATTTTATCATTAGCCCCTAAAAGATAACCCGTATAGTGATTTCCATCACTGATATTTTTTTTCCTCATTTTTGAAATTTATATGACTGAAATCATCAGTATATACTTTTGTAACTGGCTTCTTTTGCTCAATATCTTATTTTTCAGTTTCCTGTCTGTTGTTGAATGTAGTAGTAGTTTGTTTTTCCCAGTTTGAGACTATTATGAGTGAAACTGTTATAAAAAACATTGTTATACATATCTCTTTGTGCACAAAATAAATACACATTTCTCTTGAGTATGTACCTAGGAATGAAACTGTTGTGTAATAGGTATGCAAGCGGTCAGATATCGTAGATATTTCGGAATAGTTTTGCAACATTGTATCAGTTGACACTCCCATTAGTAGAGTGAGTGCTAGTTTTTCGGGATCTTCATCAGCAATTGTCAGTGTTGAACCTAACAGCCTATTAGCAGATTGTATGTACTTGATTCATATTTTAATTACTATGTTAAAAAGAAATACAGTACTTATATTAAAAACGTTAAAATGTAAACCCCTTCATAGTAATTATATACTGTTCAAATTGTGTATGCTTTCACTCCTTCTGTTGTTCCTTCCTTCCCTTCTGTCTGTTCTTCCTCTTATACTTTCTTCACTATAGATTTCCCATGTAATGAAAATAATAATACACATTAAGTCAGACAATCTGGATTGTGGTCCTGGCTATATCTGTAAGTCATAGGACTTAGAGCTTGTCACTTAGCAATCTTTACGAAACTAGTGTAATTAAGAACATAGACTGCAGAACTAAATTGCCTGGTTCAAATTGAGCTCCACCATTTACAGTCAGGAAAATTTTTGCAAGTTATTTAATTTTTCTGTTCCTTAGTTCCTTAATCTGTAAAATAGGGATAATTATGATATCTAAAATTATTGTGGGGATTGAATGAGTTAATACATATAAACTACTTTGAAGAGAACCTGCCATAGAGTAAGCATAAATGTTTGTTTTTAATTGTTATACCTATCTCCCTTTGTAATGCTGCTTTAAAAGTGAATTATTTTATGAAAAAAATGAAAGTAATTAGAAAAAGCAAAAAATATCATACAACAGTACAATTTAGTAATCATTTAGTTTTCCAGAAGATACACTTATCAGTGGTCTAGATTATTTGTTTATATGTTCATCTCTATCCAGCATTGGAATAGTTTTGAAAACTATCAATATTTTCATGACATATATAATATAATATATACCACATATATAATATTATCAAAATATTTGGAAATGTCCTCATAGACTTCACAACTTGTTATCAGATAACAGATTCTTTTCACGTTATTCTCTCTCTTCCAAAGATTACACTCTTAGCAAAATTCAAATTTAAAGAGCTTTGGCACTTGGGATATAGGCCAATGTGCTTGAGAAAGAGGGGAAATTGGATCAATTACTTATATCACTAACTTTGTGGTATGGACTTATAATAAATTCAGTGGAGGATAAGAAATAATTTCAGCCAACTGATCAAATTTGAAAGTCATAAATTTTAAGTCAAATTGAAATATATATTTGAGTGACAAGGAATGAAATTTACATCTTAAAAGCCTGACATTGAAACTCTAGACATAAAATCCAACCTTGAGTATCTTTAATCCCATTTTTAATAAAACTTTGAAGAATATAAATTTCTAGGATGTTCTAATATAAGTAAAATATCAAACATTATCTCCATTAACAAATGTTCTACAAACAAAACTCAGTTACAATATAAAATTGGTCAATGGTAAAATCAAATAAGTATAAAAACTACCCTTATAGCATTTGTGAAAATACATAAATTTTAGTTTATACTCAAAAGTAAATAAGTCTCTTAAAGAAATTCCCTTTAAGGAGTTCTAAATATTGTTAGAACTTGAGTATGATGATTACTTAATGATAAATTCACTAGAAATCATTCTATCAATAATAGAAATCTATGACCTTCAAAGTCTAGACTAATGTTATTCAGGAGAAATGAAAGTCAAATACATAAGTTAATTTTTTCTCATAGAAACACTTAAAAATCTAAAATAGAAACAGATGAAATTACTATCAGTTATGTACTTTATTTAAGCAATTACATCTAAATATTATTTCAGCATGTACTCAACATAAAAAATTGATAATGAGATATTTCGCATTCTTTTTTTGTTTCTTTTTGTCCTAAGGTTTTGAAATGCAATATGTATTTTATATTTAAAACACATTTTAATTTGGACTGGCCATATTTCGCATGCTCAATAGCTACATGTGACTAGTGACTAATGTGTTAGAGCAGATCTAGACAGGATAAGAAAATATAAGTGAGGTCTGTACAAATAGTGATTGCTCTGTTCTCATATCTGACCATAAAGAGTCCAGATGTGGTTATTTGATTGTTGGCTGAGACAATTTCTAGCCCTTAAACCTCCCTGCCAGGTAGAGAAAAGTTTTCAAGGAGACCTTTCTATCTCAGTTTCTGTGAAACATGTCCATGCTAGGTTTATGTTCATTACTCTTTAAATTTCCAGCACATTTTTTGAAATGTCAGTGTATCAGCCAATCTTTAAGTTAGGAAAACAAAAGTGAAAGCAGAGGGAACCATTTAATAGCAGGAATTTGGGGCTTATCTCACCATTGGAAATGCAGGATATAGTAATCAGAACCTTGCCTTCAGGAAATCTGGAAGGTTAAGCCACTCATGAAGGTAACCACCGATTATCCTAGCCACCCACGTAAACTAACGGAATTTCTATCGCTTGGAGCAATGCCGCTTTTCCTGACATGGAGAAAGGGACATAGCAAATTATGCACTGGATCCTAAAGACTGACCTGAAAGATGATACATGCCACTTTTGGCAGAGTACATTGACAAGGTGAGTCACACATCCAATCTGAACTCGAGAGGGATGTGATGTGCAATTCTAACACGTACAGAAAGGAGGAGAAGTATATTTGTGAACAGTCCTAAAAATCACCACAGGACGTGATAGAAGCCGTGTTAAATGAGATAATGGCAGCCAATTTCAATGACTTGATGGACGTCACATATCCAGATTGAAAAGATGCACTTAAGTCTGGAAGGTTAGTATTCCATATCTAAATACACAGTGGTAAAAGAGAACGATGAAAAATATTAGAAGTAACCTTAGACAAAAGAGAGATTATCTACAAATTAATACAGTTAGACTGGCAGAAAGTTTCTATAAAAAATGCCAGAAAATCTTAGTATGTTATATTTAAAGGAATTCAAAGGGAAGGATTGTGATAAGCAATTATGAGCACAGGTTATGGTGAACATGCTGATAACTTGTAAACTCGATGAATTGGCTAGTTATTAGGCATGCGCACTCGTGCTTGACTAAGCTTGCTTTTCTACAGTTTCCTCTCTGTAATGCGTCAACTTGGCTAGACTGAACTACATTTCCTTTAAGTCTCTTTCCTGAATGTTTCTAGTTATCCAGGGTGACAAGAGACATTTTTTCATGAGATTTGGAGAGCAGTAGTGAATCAACAGCCATTTTGTTTTTCTGCTTAGAAGTTTGGGGAAGGTGTTTTTTGTACGTCACACGTCTTGGCCTATGTGCGGCCTTGCCTCATTGGGGTGGGGAAGCTTTGGGCCCACAACTGCCTCGCCTCTTTCAGCTTCTCTGCCTCCTGGACCAGGTGCATGTTTAGCACTGTACAGATTCCAACTTCTCCCTTATGACACCCAGTTAACAAGGTTGGAGATGGTGATGGACATGGATTTCCAGTCTTTCCTTGTGGATTCTGGCCTGCTCGTGCTCTGGGGTCCCAGCTCCTTCTCATGGGATTAAGCTTGAGTCTACTCTCCCCTTCTTTACATCCTGATTCCCTGCCCTTTGGACTTCAGCCTCCAGCCTCAGACACAAACGCCAACAGCCTTAAAGAGACTGTTTAACCACCTACCACAATTGCATAACATCAAATCCCTGCAGTACGTCTCTTACTTCTCGTATAGGAGTGGTTGTGTTTCTCTTGGAGAACTCTGATTGATACAAAATTTGATATTGAGAGTGATTCTGACAGAACAGAATCTTAAGTATGTGTTCTCAATTTCTTTTGAGTTTTCTGGGGTTGATATGATTAGATTTAATGGCATTAATGGCATTAATAATTAATCTCCAGTGATAAAGGAGACAATGGTAGCTCACAGCATGCAGTGGAGAATTATTACCTGTAGATAATGCAAGTGTCTACAAGATGCAGAATTCTTGGTAGCAAAGAATTTGTTGCCATAGAAGATGTTAGTAAATATAAGGATTATATTGGCATTCATAAGTGCACTAGAGATCATGTGGAAAAGGAAATGCTAACCTCAAAGCTTTAAGTTAGTTCTCAATGTCCACATAAGGAACCTGAAAGTGTCTATGACTGGTCTAAAAGAAACGCTTATCGTCTGTAGCCACAAGGCTGAGATTTCTGAAAACAATATCCAAAATCTAATCATGCAGGTGACTGAATTACCATGCAAATTATATTCCTAAACATGCAGCATATCTCAGGAAGGGCGGAGATTTTGAAAATTGGAATGTGGCCATATGAGCAGATCCCAATGAAACTGCGGACCTTGAAGTCTTAAATCCTACTGAACTGTATTTGCCAGCAGAAATAGCCCTTCCATCCCTTCCCTGTGGAGGATCCTCTCCACTTGCCTGAGGAACCCATATTGGCCTCCCCAATGGTGCCACTTGCCTGAGGAACCCATATTGGCCTCCCCAATGGTGGTTTCTTTACAAGAAATTGCTAATCCTCCTCAATATCTATCCTCAACACATTTTCCTGCTTCTAGATCTATAACTAGACTCCATTCCCAGCATTCCCCAAAGAGTGAAATACAAAATGTGACCCTTGAGAAGATGTTCTATATAACAAGAGAATGCATGACTTTGCCAATTTATGACAGAATTCTTGGAATGTTAAGGATGTAGGATTGGAGTATAAAGAATATAAGTTGAATCATCACACCTTTGTTGATATGGCATCATAAGTAGAGATTCTAAATTCAGTAGTTAGGCTTGAGGGGCTGGTAATGGCTCTAGTAGTTTGCCTGGTTGGTTGACTGAATTATCAACCCAAGAATGACCACAGTAAATTAAAATTTCAGAAGATATTTAGAAAGGCATCCAAAGGCTTGGAGGGATTGGAATGCTAGAATGGATTTATCATGCAAGACCTACTCTACTTATTCCCTCACTGTGTCCTCTGGGAAAGTCCAGAGAGCATTCGCTTCTTCAAGGCTGTGAGAAAATCATGAGGCGAGCCCCAGCACCCTTGAATATCTCTGTGGTGGCTCTTCTCTGTAGGCTAAGAATTACAGAAGAACCTGCTTCTCTTATACTGGGATCCCTAAGTTCAATGGGGGGATGATGGAATCCTGGGGTAGCAGAGGTCACACCAAGGAAAATGTGGGCTTACTTAACATAATGGACAGTGAGGCTGAGAGACTGAATATACAGATGGACAATGACCAGATCATATATAAAACTAGAGTTCTGACCCACAAGCTGCAGTTGTGCAACACTCTACCCAGGAAACCAACCCCTTATCTACAATAAATAGCCCAGGATGTCAATTGGCTATAAGTCAGACTAGCAGAAAGCTAGATTAGTATCTTCTCTAGTAACAATCCAGGAAGCTAAACAATAACTTCTGTAACAGTTGGCCCCGAAATGGTAAGGACTTGATTAATAGCTGGGGGCTTCCCTAATTTTTGTCCTTGTTTCTAACTTAAGACCAACCAGAGAAAGTAAAATACGCACCTTTAACCAATCACATAGGATACTCTGCTTCGAGCTAGCCCACCTACAGCTTCACCACGCCAACAACCTCCCATCAGGAAACACCTGAAGCTTTCCCTTTGTTTTTTTTTTTTTTTTTTTTGGTAAGGAAGATTAGCCTTGAGCTAACATTTGATGCCAATCCTCCTCTTTTCGCTGAGGAAGATTGGCCCTGGGCTAGCATCCGTGCTCATCTTGCTCTACTTTATATGGGACGCCGCCACAGCATGGCTTGGCAAGTGGTGGGTCAGTGAGCACCTGGGACCCAAATCTGCGAACCCCAGGCCACCGCAGCAGAACGCACAAACCTAACTGCTACGCCACCGGACCAGCCTCCAGCCTTCCCTTTTTTCCACTCTGAAGCTTTCCCACTCCTCTGCTTACCTTTGAGTCTTTGCCAAAGCACAAGTGATGATGGGTGGCTCTCTTGCTCTCGCAAGCTCTCAAGAAATAGACTTTGCCTTCGTCATTGGTTAGTTTTCCTTTATTTCCACAAAGCAAAACTGTCTTTAGAATAATCTGACTCTCAGAGACCTTTGGCTTTGGCTAGTTGATAATAGTGTCCTGAGAACTGAAATAGTGAGGCAGCCTACCAAAGTCCAACTTGATCTGTTTAAGCAGAAAATCTCTAGACGTAGTGAACAGAATTCTAACTTGAATCATTAGAATAGAAAGTCACAGCTCCAATAAATTCTCAAACTAGAGTCAGTTCACAGACCTAGAATTCCTTGAATGAAGAGGAGGTCATGTCCCTTTAGAAAAGAAACCTACAACACTAACAAATATTTATACTGTTAATCTCTCTTCCAGACTTTCCCAAAGGGATGTGTAACACTTTGTTGGTGATTATTTTTATTGGAATGAATGAAATACATATTTTTTAATTTAGTTAGCAATTACACGTCCAATTATAATAGAGTGAATTTTCTTATTTGTGTGGGGTATATGCTAGGTTCAGAAAATGATTTGATTTTAAGACTCCTGAGAATTTTGATTTTTGTATCTTAACTCTTTCCCATTTATGAAATAGGCTACAGATAAATAGTGCTAAAATGTGAATTAGATTTTAGATTAAACATTAGTATATGAAATGAACTTGAAGATTAGAAATGAAAATTAATATTCTTGTTTTATTTTTTTAAGTGAGTGTCCATTCATATGGTTTCCTATGTGAATTAAGATTTCTGCATGTTTACATTTTGTTTCCTTGTGTGTGTCTGTATGTGTGTCAGTGTGTGAGAGACAAAGAGTTTAGGAATGACTGGTTTGAGAGTTAAGGTAAATTGCATAGGCAAGAGTATGGTTTGTTTAAAAGTGTGTATTCATGGGGCCGGCCCTGTGGGATAGCATTTACGTGTGCCCGCTCCCCTGCTGGCGGCCCGGGTTCGGATCCCCAATGTGCACTGACGCACCGCTTGTCAACCATGCTGTGGTGGCATCCCACATAAAGTGAAGGAAGATGGGCACAGATGTTAGCCCAGGGCCAGTCTTCCCCAGCAAAAAGAGGAGGATTGGCAGGGATGTTAGCTCAGGCCTGATCTTCCTCACAAAAAGACAAAAAAAAGTGTGTATGCATTTTTTATTAGTATGTAACAGAGTGCCGTAAATTCACCACCTTCAAACACACCAATTTATTATCTCACAGTATTTGTAGGTCAGAAGACCAGGCATAGCTTAACTAGGGTCTCGTTCAGAGTCTCCTTAGACTATAATCAAGGTGTCAGCCAGGCTGTGTTCTCATTGGAGGTTTGGTGGGGAAAGCTCCTCTTCTATGCTCCCTCAGGTTGTCGGAGAATACGGTATGGCTTGCTGCTTTAAATCTAGCCAGCAAGAGAGACTCTTTGACCTTAGGTAAGGCCTCAGTCCCTCTGAAGAATTTTTCACCTGATTAAGGCAGGCCCATCTAAGACAATCTTCCTTTTTATTATCTCAAAATCAACTAATTTGGAACTTTAATTATATCTTCAAAATCCCATCACCTTTACTATATTTTATTGGCTAGAAGAAAATCACAGGTTCTGTTTTCACTCAGGGGAGGGGATTACATAAGCTTATAACTCATTGGGATCACCTTAGGGTATGTTCACTATAGTGTGATATACCAAAAACTCAAAGGAAGGGTCAGTGGAAAGGAAGGAAAAAGGAGAGAAGAAAGGAAGGAAGTGAGGAAGGTAAGAAGGCAAGCATGTATGAAAGGAATTCTGGCAATAAAATTTCAATACGTTTGCTTTCCTTCATGAAGACCTCTCTCATCATTTCTCACCATTCTCCTGGATTTGGAACTGACCCTCCCTTTGTTTGTGTTCTTTGTTTTCCATTGTGTTAGTCAGGGTTCTCCAGAGAAACAGAATCAATAAGAAATATGTTTAATAAAGGAATTTATTATAAGGAATTCGCTCATGCAATTATAAAGGTTGAGAAGTCCCACAATAGGCCGTCTGCAAACGGAGATGCAGGAAAGCCAGTGGAGCAATTCCAGTGCGAGTCTGAAGGCCTGAGAACCAGAAGCACTGATGATGTGTGTCCCAGTTGGAGGGCAGGAGGAGACCAATGTTCCAGCTTACGCTGTCAGGCAGAGAGAGAATTCTCCCTCACCCTGCCTTTTGTTCTATTTAGGCTTCCAGCAGATTGGATGAGGCCCACTCACATGGAGGAGGGCAATGTGCTTCACTCAGTCGACTGATTCAAACGTTAATCTCATCCAGAAACACCCTCACGGACACGCCAGGATAATGTTTAACCAAATGTGTGGGCACCCTGTGTCCCAGTCAAGTTGACGCATAAAATTAATCATCGTGTCCAAATACTCAATAATTATAATCCAATATCACTCTCTTGTACTTATATGCTTTCAAATTTATTGCCCCTTACAAACTGGGGATTTCCTCAAAATTCCAATTCACATTCATCCTCATATTCCCAAAGATGTGAGCAAATTAGGCAGAGCAGCACTTGATTAAATGTACCCAAGGAAAACAGGAATAAAGAGTGCACATTATGTTCAAGGATACAGCCAGGTGCTCTCACTTGCTACCAAATCACTCATTGAACTTAACATCAACATTACCTAATAGAAGGGAGTAGAGTTACTTGCACAAGAGGAAAATAATCTCTGATATTGGTAAAAACAAACACAACCTCTTGAATATATTATGATGTCAAAATTAATAGAAGTCAAACATCAACATCATTGGAGATTTGAAAAGCGTTATGTGAAACTCACAACATGCTAGTTATGGCAACACCTTAACTTGCCATTTAGCATAGCTAAAAACATGCTTTTTTGAGGGAAGCAGGCCGTATGAGTTTGTCTTTTTTTCCCTCCTAACTATGACTTTGGAAAGTTACTTTCTCAGTTACTTATCTATCAGACAGTCCTAATAGTTACTATTTCTAGGAATAATATGAGGATTAAGTGAGTCAAGAACAGTGATTTTGTTTAGCAAAATGAAAAGTGTGTTAATTGATGGATGAAAAGATTGCTCTTGCGTATTGAGGGGGGAAAATAAACACCCCACAAACTACCATGGCAAAGTGACACAGCTAAAACAAAGCAGGTTTAGAATGCAAAAAAATATAGGCTTGCAGAAAACAAAGAGTCTACTCCCTGGCTTGCTTTCTTTATTTCTAGGAGATGTAAAACATAGCTTATATCTCAAGGTTATTAGCAAAAATGAATTATATCATTATAAATAATTTTGAAATGTTAAATACTACTCAGGGTGCTATTTTTATCTTTCCCATATGCCAACCCCTCTTTTTCTATTCTTTTCCTGGTCATTGTATGTTTCTAATCCTTAACTTGAAGAGATTGGCAATTTTTTAATTTATAGTAACATACAAGCCTCCAATCAAAGGATCTGGTTTCCAGAAACAGATCGCCTAATTCTATGCACCTTTTCTTGAGTGTAGGAGCCCTGTCCCAGGAATATACAATACAGCGCAAGGGGCAATCAATACCAACCCAAGTCAGGAACTAACGGCATTAAGATAATCAGAATGGAATCAATAGTTTGCTATTTCTCTTCCTTAAGTTTCTAATTTTCTTTCACCTTTTCACAGACATGAACCAATCACTGTTTCAAGGCAGGGCTGTACTGACCAGAATGGATAAAGTCCCAAACCACCTTTACAATCCAGACATTTAAAAATTGAAGAGTTGGAAATGTAGTATTTCATAAATGAAAATTTTAGCTCTGCCTTTTTTCTCCATTTTTGCCAGTGAAGAATAGGAAGAGCTTTTTCATTAAAAATTATAGCTTTAGATTACCAGTGAATAGTATTCCTTAGCTCTTCAGCTCAACCAACAGTGGTAGAGTGTGCAAAAATACTGATGGTCAAAATTAGTAAAAATTGACACATTTCATAGTCAATGTTGTATTTTATACTATAAGCATTAGTGACTGTATTCCACTTCTTGGTGAAAGGAATCAGAGCATGTGGTAGATTTTTGGCATATTATTTCATTTATAACTCAAACTCTAAAAATTAAGTGTCATTACTATTTTACAGATATGTAAACTGAAGTTCAGAGAAGTTAAATAACATATAGAAAGTTTTTAAACCAGGAATCAAATGCATATCTGAAATATCTCAAACGGATAAATTTGCAGCTTACTGTTAGTGGTATTTATGCCATTTTTTTTTTTTTACACCTTTGGCTTGATTTTATAATCATTCCAGTTGAAATGAAGAAAAGTCATCTATCTATCATCACTCTCTCTTCTCCATTTTCTGCAGTTCAGTACATGTCCAATTGCATTCAAAACCATTCAGAGGTTTTTCTTTTCTTTCTTTCTAAGCCATTATTACTTAGATGGTCTCTCTTCATTAGGCTGAATAAGAGTGCAGATTTTCAATTTCTTGGAGAGATTCAAAGCTATCTATCCCTGTTACCCTTTTATTATTCTTTCAGAGTCTCATTTTTTACCACCTGGTAAATTTCAAAGGCCAAAAATGTTCACTTCAGACATGTTTTCTGATTTTGAAATAAAAGTCATACCTGGAAGCATAATATAAGAGAAAAGAGATGGAATCTGGACAGATGAGGAAAGTTTCAATAAACTAATTCATCCAATTTCAGGATTATGACTTTGTGTTTCATTTTTGATTTCTTCCTTTATAGAGCATCTAATGTACAAAAATAGTTTCTACATACACAGTTCTTATTTATTTTCTGGATTAGTTTCTAATACTTTCCCATCCATTTCTATGAATCAAATTTTCTTTCAGAATTCCTTTCTCTTTGTGCAGACCTCCTTTTTTTCAGCCTTCTCTGACTTTTTCTTTCATTGTGCCTATCATCTTCTCCTTTCATTGCAGCTGTTAAGTTAAAAAAAATCAGAAAGCTATTGATGTCGCTATCTTTCTCCTGTCACTTTCATCAGAAAAAATGGAGTTCCAATGTGCAGCATCCAGTTGCTTAGCAACAATATTTTCAGCATCCCTGTCAGCATGAAGAGTGTGAAGCTGTGTCTGCTAATGTGGCTGCATGACAAAAAAGCATAGTTTGAGTGGAAACAGGAAAAAATAAGCCCTGAAAAATTCAACAATCTCAGGAAATAATGAATGCAGAAAAGGATGAGCATTTTTCTGTGGGAGCTTTCTCTTTACCACATGACATATCACTTGCAGAGAAGTTCGTGCTCTAGAGCAACACTTCAGGAGTTATGCAATCAAAAATGCCAACGTGACTGTATTCTGCATCGAGTTACTACACTGTCCAATTACTTCACTTTCGTATGCTATCCATATATCTACAATTCCAGGAACAAGTAGCTTTCCTGTGACTGTTTTTGGCACATGCTAGTGTAAAAAACTTTTAATCATTTCTTTTCAAATTGTGTTAGCATTATTTGTTTTAATGAACAGGAACTGATGGCTTTACTATGTTAAGTGTGTATGCATTCCTGTTATTTTTGTGACTTTATTTTAATCGGACAACATCTTTTCTGCTATATAGACATACGTCTTTTTCCCTGTTTGGTATCTTTATAGTTGTCTGATTTTTAAGTAAAATATTTTGATTGTTTTTATTTATGTTGTTGATCGTTATGTGTTTGAAAGTGGAGAGATGATCGAAAGATGCAAAGACTGACAACTGAGATTCATAATTGATATAATTAAATGTAAAGATATCTTTTCAATTAGAAGATAAAAAACTATTTAAATATGTCTTATTTTTTGCTAACTTGTCCTTTTTAAAATACATTTTGTTGCATCCAATTTTGGAATTCTGGTTTTTATCAGTTCAAAAAACTAATTATAAATTTATTTAAATGTTGTTCTTTGAATGTAATACATTTTAATATAATGTGGTGATATTCCATTATGGATAAAAGTCACAGAAGCTGTTATCTTCTATTCCAATTTGTGCTTTCACCTTTATCTGCTTTGTGGCTTGGAACATGTTTTTTAATGTCTAAGTTTCTACATCTTTAAATAAGAATAATACTTCCTAATTTCAGTTCTACTACAAAAACTAAAGTGAGATAATGAATGTAAAACACTAAGTATGTCTGACTTGCAAAAATATTCAGTAATTTAAAACTATTGTTACTTAGAAATTTTCATAAAATAGACTGCATAGACCCAATAGATTTTTTCCCAGACACTTTCTGCTTTTGCTTTATATAAAAACATTTTTTAAACCATTAAGCTATGTCTCGATTAGCAGCATTCTTGACATTAAATGTTTAAGCATATAGGATTCAAAGAAATTGATGAGATATGAATAATTAAAATCTTAGTAATAACCAGAAATATTGAGTGGGTGGACATTAATATTTAGTAGTATTTTTTTAAATGAAAGTATAAATAGTAAACTGGAGACAGCATTGTCATTAAGTCCTTCATCTCCATAATCATGGCTTTTTGTTTTTATAAAAGAACATTCTTCCATTTAAAAAGTAAAAAAATAACTTCATGTTCAAAATGGAAGGAAATTCTCTCCAAAGATCACAAATGATTATATGGAAATCTTTTAAATGGTATAAGCTCATAAGAATGTAAAGAAGGACTATAAAACCATCAGCAGACACTGCCATTTAAAAGGATTCCTAAACTGAAAGTAAGGTTGAGGAGTCTTTAGTTGAGAGTAAAAAATGGGTGCTTTGTGTCAGGAAGGAGTCAATTGTATGTGTGCCCACTGAAAACATTCAGAACTTTGAGAAAATGAACAAGCAATATGGAATGTGGAATTGAGATATGAAATTAAGAAGGGAGAATCAATTAGAACTCAATATATAAAATATCAGACTCGTATTCCTAATACCTTAGAAGAACACTTCGCAGTCAGACAAAAAATAATAGCCTCTTACAAAAACCTCAGCATTTTGACATTTAAGAATTTCCAATGCAATGACCATTTTTTTGACCAGTTGCTCAAAAGTGAAGATCTTTGGACCAGCCCTGTAAAACCACATTTGCAACCATATTTGTTGACTCATTCTTAAGTATGCATAGAATCACAAGGTATTTAAGCTTGGCGTACAAAAATATGTAGTCTAAGATAAACAAAATAAAATCTCCAGAGAAACATAAAAATAAAAATAATCTCAGGCTATTCTTAATGATATTAATGGAAATATTTTATCTGTAATGAGTAAAGAAAAAAATAATAAAACATAAACATATCTTGTAAATTAAAATTCTGGTAAAATATATAGTTTAAGTTGATGAAATATCTTCAAAAGGAGAACAGAAAGAAAAAGAAGTAAATATATACAACCAACTTAGGAAGCATGAAAATACATCTAAAAGGTCTAACTTCTGGCTCACAGAATTTCTAAGTGGAAATACGTAGGGGATGAAATTTTCAAAAAAAGTAAAAGTAATTTCTAGAGCCGAAGAATGAGAGTATTAGACTATAATGAACTTAGCCCCACAGAATTAAATAATATCTGTGTATTGACATATTATTATAAATTTTCAGAACATCAATGGTAAATATATTAAAAGTTCTCGAAAGTGAAAAATATAATCTACAAAGGAATGACCTTCAGAAACTGCATACGATGGCCCAAGAAATTCAGTAGACTGAAGAAATCTTATTTTAGGTTTAGGAAAATACACTATGTAGGAAAATAATCTATTAATCAAATGTAAGGAAAAATGAATAAAATTTTCATTTTTTTCATATAAGGTCTCAGAAATTTCATTCCTTACATTTTCTTTATTGAAAAATTTCTTAAAGGAATTCTTTCGCAAAATCTAAGTGTAAACCAAGAAAAAATAAGGCACAAAATATGGAGAAAAATCCATAGGAAATGTCTAGCAGTCATAAAGAATAATTGCTTCAGATAGTAACAGAAACATTTAGGGCACCATGATGCAAGGATCAAGGAACAAAGGGGAGTCCAGAGATTTTTATATCATCCTTGGTGATACACAATGTCTTAGAAAGATGATAAAGATGCCAATTCTAATTTTAAGAAAAGAATAGGAATTTAACACTCCAGGAAACACAAAATGCTGTAGTAAGGAAAAAAATGCAATTGTAGCAGATTACTTGTTTGTGCAGTGAGTAATATTAAAAAAGTCATTGTAACATAAAAACACTATTTTGCATGTATTGTGAATGCTCAGTAGCATAGCAAGCCAGAGACAAACAGTGTTAAGTATCGTCTTGACACTTGACACTATAGCAAACTTGACAACCTGAAAGTAGAAGTAGAAATAACTGTATTTGCAGTTGAGAAGAAAGGCTGTGAATAAAACAAAAGAAAAATAATAGCCTTACATAATAAAGTAAGGTATCCATGTATACTTTCAAGAAATGATGGAAAAAGAAATAAATCTTTAACATTTTGTAATTACAGATAAAACACATGAAACAATTAAAAGTCATGCTATAACAATGATATGAAGGTAAAAGAAAGAGATGGTTTGTGATAAACCCTCAGATATAATATCAGGAAATTAATAGAATATGCCTAAAAGTGATAAATCAAGAAATAGTTATTTAAACATATGGTTTAGAGATATAAACTAAGTTACTCTTTAAAAAATCAAATATTTTCGGGGCCGGCCCGGTGGCGCAAGCGGTTAAGTGCGCGCGCTCCGCTGCGGCGGCCCGGGGTTCGCTGGTTCGGATCCCGGGCGCGCACCGACGCACTGCTTGGTGAGCCATGCTGTGGCGGCGTCCCATATAGAGTGGAGGAGGATGGGCACCGATGTTAGCCCAGGGCCGTCTTCCTCAGCAAGAAAAAGAGGAGGATTGGCGGATGTTAGCTCAGGGCTGATCTCCTCACAAAAAAAAAAAAAAAATCAAATATTTTCTTAATTTACAAATTAGGTAGTGTGGAGGCCAAGATACACTTGTTTTTATTATTAGCCCATCTGCAGTGTTATTTTTTCATCAAATACATACATTATTTAAATAAATTTATATGCATGTATTAACGTAAATGAATATGTGAAGACAAAATTGTACATTTTTTTGTTTTTGTGTTTTTGTAGTAAATGATAAAATTATAGGCCCTTCTTTAAAAATAGAACAAAACTTGAGCTTCTTTTTAGAGTTGGTGGATAATTTTTAAACAGTATGGTTCTTATCTATAAGATTTAAGATTATTGAAATAAAAAGTTTCAACATATAAATGCATCAAAAACATGATAAAAGATATTAAAAAGAAAAAGTACAGGGCATACCATACTTAATAGTAAAAGACTAAAAGCTCTTTCTCCTTGTGATCATAAACAAATCAAAGATGTCTGTTCTCACCACTTCTATTAAATTTTTAAGTGTAAATCTTAGTGCAATAAGGTCATAAAAAGATATCAAAGGCATAAAATTTAAAAGAGAGATGCATCAAAATCAGATTACAGTGATGGTTGCACAACTATGTAAATATTCTAAAAACGTTTGAATCGTACACCTCAATGGATGAATTTTTTGGTATTAGATTATATCTCAATGAAACTACTAAAAAAAGAAGTAAAGCTGACTTTCTTCATAGATGATATGATTCTGCAAGCAGAAAATTTTATTTAGTCCACCCAACACTACTAGAACTTAACAATTTATCAAGGTGGCAGGATACACAGTTTTGAAATAGAAAAATCATTGTCTTTCTACGTAGCATCAATTAACAACTGGAAAATAATTTTAATATACTGTTTACAATATCACCAAGACAATACCTAATGCCTAGGGATAAATCCAAACCAAATTGTGCTCCAGAAAACGACAAAACATTACTGAGAGGTATTAAAGAGGAACTAAATAAATAAGTATACAATGTTCTCTCTTCATGGACTGAAATAAATGATATCATTTTCAGTTTCCTCTAAACTGGACTATGTATTCAACACAACACAATCTTAATCCAAGTGGCTTTTAAAAAAATAGAAATTGACAAGCAGATACTAAAATTTATATGGAAAGGCAAAGGATCTAGAATATCAAAATTTTTTGAGAAAAAAGAGCAAAGTTGAAATACTTATAATACCCAATTTCAAACATATTCTCATTACCAAGACAGAGTGGCATTGGCATAATAAAATACAAATAATGTAAAGGAACAAAACTGATATTCCGTGAACACACACACACACATACATGCACACACCCGTTCAATTAATTTTTATTAAAGACAGTAAGTCAACTAAACAAGTAAAGGAATGTTATTTCAACAAATGGTTTTGGAATAACTGGATAAATATGTACAAAAGATAAAAGAATCCTTGCCTACCTCACTCCACACACAAAACTATTAATTGATCATAAATTTAAATGTAAGTGATAGAGCCTCAAAATTTCTTGAAGAAAACGTAAGAGAATTGCTTTGTGCAATGAGAGTTGAACACACTTTTAAGATAGGACTCAAGAAGCAATAACCTTAAAAGAAAAAAAAACAAGTAAATTGGGCTTTATAAAAATTAAAAACCTCTGCTGATCAAAAGATCTTATTTAAAAAATAAAGACAAGACATAGGCTAGAAGATATTATCTGTATTATATGTTTGTGAAAAAAGATTTGTATTTGGCATATATAATGAACTCCAATCCAACAAAAAAGGCAAACAACCCAATTAATAATTTAATAAAATACTTGAATGGCTACTTTATTAAGAAGATATGCAAAGCCCAAAAAGAATAAGAAAGTTTCTCAATATCATTAGCCATCAAAGAATGCAATGTAAAAGCACATTTAGGTAACATTATATACCCAACAGAATAACTAAGCAAGCAAACAAACAAAAAACAGTGACCTAACCAGATATTGATGGGAATATAGAGCCATTGGATGCTGAGATATTGCTAATGCGAGTGTAAAATGGCACAAACTCTTTGGAGAATGATTTCATAGTTCCTTTATTTCATAGTTCAGCAAACATCTTCCTTTTTATTCAACATACTACTTCTAGTTATTTACTCTTGAGAAGAGAAAATATGTCCCCACGTAAAGACTTGTGCTCTAGTGTTCAAGCAGCCTGATTTAGAGTAGCCTAATACTGGAAGAAATGCACATGCCCATTCTTAGGAAGAACATATGAAACATGTAGTTATGTTCATATAATAACTTTTATTTGACAATAAAAAGAAATATACTCAAAATACCCAAAATAACAGTATCAAAAAGTTTATGTTCACCAAAAGAATCAGAAAGGGGAGTATACTGTATGAGTCCATTTATATGAATTCTAGCAAGCAAAATGAATCTATAATGATTGAAATCAACTAGTGGTTGCCTCTGTGAGGGGGGCAGGCATTACTGGAACGGGGCACAAGGGGACTTTTTGGGTGATAGACATATTCTGTCTCTTGTTTTGGTGATGGATACAGGAGTGTATACAATTGTGAGAACTAATCAACTGAACACTTAGGCTCTTTCTCGTGTGCGAGTATGCATCAATTAAAATAAATGAATACATAAATTTGAAATGAACACATCTTCTCCAGAATTTTAAGAATAGTCATTTCTACTGACCTTTAAAAAATATATTCCTGAAAAAAATATTCCACAGTTATATTCTATATTTTGCTTTTGTTCTGAATATATCTTTTAATTGGTTTATACATGTTTTTCAGATAATTGCCTAAGCCATAACACAATTCTTAGTGTGAAGATTAATAGTGATTTTAAATACTTATTGTCAATGTTTCATATGGAAACTTACTAAATTTTATTAATGTATGTTTTATTCAAATACTGTAAAAGTTAAATTTACCTTGATGATAAGATGCACAATTTCCTTCCTCTGTTAGAGTACAATTTTTAAAAAGATGATTCCTGATAGTTTATTAGGTATAAATTCAAACACAATGCAACACACTTTTTGTTTTGTGAACATTTATTTTCTTATATAAGAAGACATTAGTCTTTTCAGGATTTTATGATGTAGAAATGTCTAATTCTTCTTATGGATGACTAGAAGCCAAGTTCAGTTGCTTCAAAATGAGAAGGAGGTTTAGAATAGAAATAGCATGCAACTTCTTGCAGGTTTATCCTCTTTATAGTAAATATACTGACTGATTAATTTTATCAGTCATGAGCTCAGAAACATGAGCTTTCTGTGCACAAGGCTATTTTCCTGACTGAAATGTTAGTGCATAATAACATGTGCAAGAGTAGTTCTAAGCAGTGATGGCAATAACATTGTTCAAATTTTCATTTCTTAATCCTTCTTAACATTTTAAAATTTTTGGTTTCATAAAAATTATCTGAAAATATAGGAAAAAATAAGAACTTCAACATATATGAATATACAGTGCCAAAATTATTGATATGGCAAGTAAAAATAACAAGTAATTCCTTCATTTATTTGGGAATATGCAATTATTTGGTATTGTAAATACAGCAAAGATTTTCTTCCTAATAAGAGCATATGAAAAATAATTAAAATAGCATATTAATTGCTAAATTGTCACATATAGATAATTACTCACAGAGACTTCCTCTAAGAAAAAAATATTTAAGTGGTTACAATATAATATTCTTCCTTCTTAGAACATTTGCTTCCCTAGGCGCCTGCAAATAAAGACTCTCTTAGTTCTTGATAGAATTATATAAATCTATTTACCTATAATAAATTCTGCCATATTGATTATTAAGGCAATCCCACTCAATCTACCATTTTCTTAAATTTATCTTACTCAAGAAAGCCAATTATTCAAATATACAGTTGAGGATATAATGGTTAACTTTACCTTTCATTTCTAGCATGCCTAAGCACATCACTTAACACGTAGTAGACACTCATAAATGTGCGCTGTATGTTAAATATATAACTACAAAATTGAATAATCTTCAACTGATGTCGAGAATGATCAACTGTTACTCATCTACATGATAAACCAAAGCTGTAGAAGAACTAGGAAATATCATTCAGTCATTCTAAATATATATTTTTAAAGGGTACTCTAATGTTTCAATCTCAAAATAAAGCATAGTAGAAAAAGAAAAGAGATGACTTCTGTACAGGAAATGACATAGTATTGGAATTTTTTGGTCATAAGCCAGAAATTTGGCAGCTAATGCTTTAAAAAAGATGGATTAGGCAATAAAACAAAAAACAAAAAAAACAACTGAAGAACATAACTAAGAAGTTGTGGAACACGATATTTTGGGGGCAAATTTCATGAAAGTGAAGAATTCTCTTCTATGAATTGCCCAACAAGTGTGAGTAATGGATTTTTCTTTTCAGATGGGCTAAGAGGTTCCACTATTTTTCCATGATACAAAAATTATTTTGTGTATATTTGAGAGGTGAACCACAGCTCCAAGTTGCGTATCTCTCCAAGTTACATCTCTCTTTCGTACTGTTCACCTCTGACTTATCCTTTTAACAATGTCTCTTATAAACCTAGTACTGAATATTTTTGTGCCCCATTCCAGATATTTGAGTGAATAAACCATATTTTTTTGGTTGGTTGTATTCTGGAAATAGTGTATATAATCAAGAATGGAGGAAGGTCAAAAGTTATTAGCCATTGTGTTGACAATCTTGGACACCAAATATGGAACATAAAAAATATCTTTCTTTCCTAAGGATAAATGTGATGTGAGGAAAGAATGTGTGAGGAATTAAGTGCAATTTCCAAGTTAAAAGAACTTCTGCGATATTTACTGTTTGTAAGGGATTAAAAGTAGCTCTCCGTTACTTCTCTTTGATTTAAAAGCTTATTTTATGGTTGAGTGTTGGTAATACTGAATAGAACAATACTAGAGTAACACAATTGCCATCCCATGGAGGATTCTTTCACATGGTCTGTGACAGTGGTTTTATAAAGGTTACATCATGGGAAGATGGTCATTCTTACTGACATTTTGGCAGAGAAAGAATTATAAAGTTTACCCCAATCCTATCTGCTCCGCTCTGTGATGTTGGTAGAGTATGTGCTGTCTATACTCATCCTTGTGAATGTGACCCAGACTCTGAGTAGCATAGTTTGTATTTCAACTGAAATCCTAGAAGGACAAGTTGAACTTTTGTAAAGGGCCTTCCTGAACATGGGAGGCATTTTGTGTCAAAACTGGAGAATCGTCTTCCAGAAACATCAATCAAACATCATTTAAAGGGAGCCATTGCTTGCTGTATGAATGTTCAAAAGAAACAGACTCTTGAGAAGCTAAGAGCAAGTAACCTCGTCTTTGAAGCATAATGACTATGACCCTGGAGCCAGACAACTTGGTTCATATCCCAACCCATCACTTTCAGGCTGTGCAACTCTGGTGAATTTACTTAATTGCTGGTGACTCAATTTTATTATTGATTAAATTATGACAATAATATATCTAGCTCATAGGGTTATAGTGAGCACTAACAATAAAGAAATCCTCTGAGCTGTGCATGGCATTAGGTAATTCACAGTCAGTGTTGTATGTCACTGCTGTAATGATGAATTGGCACCACATTGCTAAGGAGTAGCATACGAGCCATGAATGTAAGAGGCCGTTCAATTTCTTCGTTGTCGAGAGACAATCCATGCTGTTTCTGCAGGTCTTGCATCAGTTTTTGTTCCGGAATATCTTTTCAAGGATATTTATGTAACAAACATCCTTGGGAGATATGGGGCCTCCCTTCAGGACAGAGGGCAGATTTGCTTCCTGACTAGGATAATAGATATCAGCTCCCTTTCGGGTAAAACTTACCAGGTTGGCTAGTAGTTCTCTTAAAAGATTAGAGGTTTTCTAAGCTGGGAGTTCTTTGGCTGTGACATAAACCCACTGTGTGTGCAGCGTCGCCTGGACTCCCATCTCATCTCCCCAATGTGACTTTAGGGGGACGGTGGAACATATAAGAAAAATGAAGCTCATTCTGCTTGCTGCACTGTGAGTAAGAAAGCCCTTTGCCTCTGACCCAGGAGTCTCATCTGTCTTGCCAGCTTCTATGAAGCTGTGGCAGGCTAAGTTGCTAGCTTACAAGTAAGGTAAATATATCAGATCCTTCACAGTTCTTGACACTCATTACGCCAGGTTTGGCAGAAGTGAAGGTGAGTCTTCAACATTTAAAAGGTGTGACAATCGTTAAATGTAGTATAATGTATTAATATTCAGCAAATGTTAGCATTCTCCTCCACCCTCCATGGAAGGAGTGTAGTTTCCCGCTGAAATGACTGTTTATTCACATAACTTATTTTTGTGTCTATTGTGTGAACAAAGGCTTTAGATGTACTTGTGGGTGTTGATTCAACCTCTTGTAATCCTGTCTTCCCCCATGAGAAGAGCATGCCAAGCTAGCTGCTGGCCCTGGAATGTGGCAAGAAATGAAGTTGTCTTGAACCCAATCTTTGGCCTAGAGTGAAGTTCAGCTGCTCTCAGCCAATATTAGCTGAACCTATTTAAGATCAGCTGAATAACAGCTAGCAAACAGACCTACAAGAGAAAAATGATATTTGTGTTGAAACCACTAATATACGTGGTCATCCTGAAAAGTATGCCATAAGGCCTAAGAAATAAATATTGCTTCCAGGAATCACTGGATAGTTCTGATTTTTCAAAAATGTTGTCAACTCAAACTACAATTATTTTTACCTGCAAGATCCAAATTGTCCAAGAGGAAAATATGTAATTGGAATATAATATTTATTTGCTTATGATAATCATAATAAAGACCTTAGCATTGTTGTAGCCCTTTCAGATATGCAAATTACTACCTATTTTCACTGTGTGAACAAAACAATGAGAGGATTTCAGCAATGGCTTTTATATCTTTTTTCAGAAATCAAACAAACTTTTCACAAACCTGTTCAGAACTCAAATTTAGGCTATCACAATAGTTTGCTACATATATCTATTCAAATGTACACATTGCATGTAAATAATTATCACATTTCCTCAGATAGAGGATGCTTTTATTTTGAAAAAATAATTTAATATTTTCTACAAATGCAGCAGTTAGCAATCTTTTATATAAAAGCGATATTTATATAGATATATATTCTATTATATATATAAGATATATACAACTATGCACACACACACACGCATGCACACACAACAAAACTTGTATATTCCTAACTAATAAATGTTGACGATAATAGCTAACGTTAGCAAAGTTGTGGCCAGGGGACATAAGAACATCTGACTCTGACTCCTGTTGAGCAATCTCTCACCTTGGGGCCTATGAGGGGATGATATTCTGCGAGGAAATGGTGAGCAGAGCAACAACTTGGTCTTTGACCCCAAATCAGAACACATATCGTGTCACCTCTCCAAACTCCTGTTAAAACTCACCATTTATCCAATTATAAATTCATTGGGCTTTGTTAAACTTCTCTTCTCTAAAGGTAGAAACCCCCATTTCATTCTGCTATTTTTTCCCACTATGGCAACGCTTATTTACATGTGTTAGTTCTTAAGCCATGACTGAGAAGACAAGAAATCGAGAAAACTTGGGCTGGTATACAGCAAAAACTATGACTCCTACCAGGGCACAGTCCCAGTGGGGCAAAGATGGAGCAACCCATCTCTGCCTGTTGTCAGGGCATATCGTCCTGGTCCTAGATGTGATTAACATTGTTTCTGGATTAATGGAACCAGAGGTGATACTGAAGATACTTTTTCTTTCCCCCAAAGTAGCTCTGATCTCCAGAAGCAATGATATTCTTGCAATCTGAGATCACCAAAGAAAATGATCCTTCAACCAAAAAAAAAAAGGAAGCTTTTATGGGCTGTAACCAGATTCTGACCATCGTCTTGTAACTCAGAGTGTTGTCCATGGATCAGCAGCACTCGCAACAATCTGGAGTTTTTTTGTTTTGTTTCTTTTTAAAGAAATTCAGATTCTCAGGCCCTATTCTAGACCTAGAGAATCAGAATCCAAATTTAAACAAGATTTTCAGGTGATTTAAATACACATTAAATTAAGTTTGAAAAGCACTAGTCTAGCAGATTTCTTCTGAGGGCAGAAACAATGCCCATGAAATGGGGACTTTTCTACAACAATTGCTGATAAGCTAAGTTGTGAGATACTCAACACTGTGTAATAGAACTTTCTGTGATGATAGAGAAGTTCTTTGTGCTTTCCAATATGGTAACCATTGAAGACATGTAGCTTATTGAACACTTAAAATGTGGCTAGTATGATAGAAGAAGGTATTTTTATTTTTATGTTATTTTAATTAATATACATTTAAATTTAGATTGCCACATGTTGCCAGTGGCTACCATGTGGCTCTTGGAGGGTCTAGACAATGCTGTTCTGCCCTATTGTTAATGATAGACCTTTCGTTCTGCATTCAGGACATTGCAAACAAAGTTTTGTGTTTAAGAGCGTGGACACAGTGATTCAGACTGTCTAAGTTTGAATACATCTCAACCATTTAGCAGCTGTGTGACCTTGAGTAAATTCCTTAACCTATCATGCCTCAGTTTCCTCAAAAATGAGAAAATAGTACCTACATAATGATTATTGTAAGATAAAGGAATTAATATCTAAACCTATTAGAGCAGTGTTAGGGAAATAATAGTGCTAAATATGTGTTTATTACATTAATAAATATCCCAATAGGTCTATTTGAAATAGAACCTGAAACATTAAAAGAATGAGTTCTAATCATTTTTTCTAAATACGAGCACCATATTTCCTTCAGTAAAGTCTGTTAAACACAGTTAATACAAACATTAATAGAGAAGGAAGTAATTTTCTGAGAGATTGCGTATGAAATTCTTCAGATTTGAGCATTGCTTGCAAGTTTCTCCCAAAGATCTTCTGTCACCTGGATTGAGAATCATTGCCCTAGAAGACTTTTAAAATTCTTAACCCCAGCAGGTATATTAGTTGCCCTTCTTGAACTATGACAAACGTAAGAGATGGGACCTCTAATTATGGTACCAGGGACTCCTGGATCCTGCCGGTAATCAGCTTCCTATATTTTAAGGTTGCATGCTCTTGGGAAAATGCCCAGGAAAGGATAAAAAAATTAAATATTGGTTGGGTCTTAGGCCCAGAACTCTGAAGCAAGCTTTTAACTTTTGTCTATACTTGACTAGATAGGCTTCAATGGCCCCCTTTTTCATGGGTCTCATGCTGGGTTCTGCTTGGTATAGAGTATGCAGAGCTGGGGATACATGTTATCCAAAGTAGGAGGAAGCTCTGGGAGCATTTACCTCACTGGAATAAAGAAGTGGTGTGTGTGTGTGTGTGTGTGTGTGTGTGTGTGTGTGTTTTGCGTATGTGGCAGAAGCAGAGAGACAGAAACAGA
This sequence comes from Diceros bicornis minor, assembly GCF_020826845.1. Lineage (NCBI taxonomy): Eukaryota > Metazoa > Chordata > Mammalia > Perissodactyla > Rhinocerotidae > Diceros > Diceros bicornis. Next base: position 9,882,334 of record NC_080744.1, on the reverse strand, counting down.
CGGAATAAGAAAAAGCAGAATGACAGGGATGACCACACTGTTCTTTAGGAGCAAATATCCCTGAACGGTCCCATCTCTCCAGCTGCTGAGCAGAAAACAAGCCTGAGGTGGAATATATCCAAGCACACCTGACCTTTAACTGGAAAACTGGCTTTTAAAATGTCTTTAATTCTGACCAGTAAAGGCCTGCCTCCTCCTTAGGAATACGATTAAAGGAAAGTGATAAGTCAGTCTTAGCTTCTGCGAGAAGCAAAAAATATCATTTTAGACCTTTCCTGCATCCGCCAAGATGAAAGGCAGAATAATGGAACAACAATCACAGACGGGGCACCGGCCGTGACCCCGGCAGGGGATCTGAAGGTAGCCTTGCAGAAGCTGGGTCTGCAAGAATGTGGCGCCTTGGGTTGGTGTTCATTCCTCTGCAACTTCTTCATCTTTTTGGTATGTAAAATTGCTCCTCAGCTTAATGACGTTCTAGACTCAGTGCCTCATTCTGCTCTCCTATTTGGTTCAGAGACGAGTTGTGTAAATACTTAACAGAGAAAGCAGTGAAATGGTCACAGCAGGCTGACTGTAAGAGAGAACATCTTGTTGATTACATTGTATTTTTGCAAATGACATGGTATCTGCCAAATTGGTTTATCAAGTCTCCTGATTACAACTCTTGTGCCAATGAAAATTTGTTTTTGCATTTGTGTTTTGCTTTTTTAATTGACACTTTTCTAGGTAAGGCCTCTGATTTGCTGTCTTAGACCTCCTCCCTCTCCACTGCACAGCTGGGCCAGCTTGTGTCCTCGCAGACACACCCACCATATATAAATCTGGGGCACAGTACGTGGACTGCATAGATGGATGCTCAGAAATGTTTTTTAGGATTGTGTTGATTTAGATATATTTGCTTTAGCTCTTTAAAAAAGAGCACTTTCTGCTAGATACTGTTTTAATTATACAAGAGTAAGTAAGGTTTTTTAACTCCAGTCTTTCCTAGTGGAGAGAAAAAAATCAAGATGCCTTTTTCTAAGTAATTTTCTCCTTTGTCATCTATTCAAGCAGTGAAATATTGAACTTTAATTTTCAGCAGAGAATTGTTTTCATTTTATTGAAATCAACATTTATTGTGGAAGAAGCAAAGATCAACAAAGGTTCTTGCTTTTAAGGAGCTTACACTTAATTTTACAATTAATCGGTGGACATAAGGACTCATTTATATATTGTGAATTTCAGTGGTTCTTTAGTAACAGGGTTCTGCTTTTCTTTCCAGTTTAGGTTCAATTGTTCGGATACCAACAAAATGAGCAGATTTCTCATATATTGAGTGTCTGGCAAATTAGTTAAAGTTTAAGTTAACACTTACGGAGATTAATCTTCTTGAAAAGAATGATTGAAATTAACGTGTTTATTGCTAGTTTGAAAAAATTTCATTGACAAACAAAATTACATCCACATGGGTAATTTTGGATTTTGTAAAATAATGTGTTTACGTGATCAGAAGAAAGACTTTTTCTCCCTCTCTCCTCATGTCACAAGTGAAATAGCTGGAAACTTAGTTAACTTCAGCTTTAGCTAAAGTACTTTTTTTCAGTTAGTTTTTATTTTTAATGAAATGTGATCATTCCATCCTTAGTTTTGTATAAGCTATTTTACTCATATTCTGGATATTTTTCGATGTCAATACATCCCCTACCACTTCATTCTTATTTTAGGTATATTCTATCAAGGTATATTTTAGTCAACCTTGTTTTTAGACATTTAGATTGTTTCCAGATTTTTACTATTATAATGCTTTGTTGAATGTTCTTGAAACTAGACCTTTTCTTATATACACCATTATTTCCTAAAGTTGAAATTGATGGATCAGAGAACATTCAGTTTTTTTTAGGATTGTTGATAAATGTTGTAAAATTATTCTCGAGAAAATTTTCTTGGGTTTTGAAATTTATTATCCTTCAAAGGTGATTATGAAATATTGAGTTCTACATGTGGAAATACAGTTGTAGAGATTTGAATTTTTAGTGATTTTTTTTCCTGTGGAAATCACTGTATTCTTGCAAGAAATTTTACGCACACAAAAATTTTTAAGTTTTAAAAACAAGGTGGTTTTTACTATATGTTTTATTTTAGGTGTTGCTCCTCTCTTTGCAGCAATTAAAGCCAGAAAAAACTATACCAGCTTACAAAAGCCAAGGAAGCTATTTCCCAGAACTCAGTCTTTGTTCTGATGATTTGGGCTATTCTTTCCTTTCTGCCAACCATCTTCAAAAAAAACAAAAACAAAAGCTAAAAACGCACACACAAAACCCATCTAGGTTTAGTTTTCTTATCATCACCATCATCATCATTATCTTCATCATCATCATCACCACTATCATCTCAGGTTTAGCGGATGCATCCATTTATGTTTTAAATCATGTCTTCAGTAATTAAAACAATAAATTTGCAAAATAAAATTTCCTATCAGATAGTTAATCTAATTATGTGTCAAGAGAGAAAAGAAAGTAATAGAGGAAATTCAAATACTACGAAAAGTGCTGTCAGTAGTAATGGCAAACATCTTCTCAATTACTATATAACGGGTAGCTATGGATAACAACAGCACAGCAGGAAATTCACGGTCCCATTGATTCATTCAGTTTAATTCACTTCATGAACAGCCATACGTACTTACCCATGACTTCATGTTTTACTAATACTTTCTCTCTTATCCCTTGCTGGTAACTAAAGTAGATATAAGAAGCAAATGTTTTTTAAAATAGTGTTGCAGTTCTGGCTAATATCAGCCTTTTTCCAGAACATAAACCCCAACTGAAGCTCAAGGATGTTGACATTTTCTTCCTCTCTTTACCGTTGAGGGAGTGGTTTTGTTTAGAGCTTGCTTCATGGTAGACTACCGAATACGGAAAGTATATCAAGTTATAGCTATTGTGTAAACTTTGGTTTTGTTTTTTCCTGTGCTAGATTTTTATCATGGATTAGTCTGAAATTTAAATTATGACCAGTCCATTTCATCCTTTTTATTCTAGCTTTCACATTTCCACTGTGCCTATACAAAATGGGGGTTAAATAACAACTGTATCAAATGTGGTATTGATAACTTATATTCAGATAATATTTCATTACGCAGTTCCTTTTTCATATCTCAGAAGGGGATCTAAAGAACAAACACTCAAAGTATGCAGTCTTAGGTGTTAGGTTAATTGCATTTGTATTTTGAAACAGAAACTTAGTGGCAACACAATTCTTAAGTGGTTAAATATAGTAAATTGTTTGTTCCAACAACTGTAACATTTACCCCCCTTATTTGTTAGTCTAGCCGTTAATGTATATATTATGTAATTATTCTTTTTATACATGGTATACCTATAAGAACGCCTTGTTTCATTTTCTCTGATGGCTTTTTTATTTGGGGCTGCTTTTGATTAATGAAGTTTCTTGATTTAGTGTTTTTACTTTTTCTAATTCACGAAGTAAAATTAACGTCTCCCATGGTAACTGCTACATTTGAAGAGTTCTGAAAAAACTAAACAGCTTTTTGCTGCTTGCTTCACCGTAATGCCCTTGCTTCCTTGATTCTAGGGCATAGCTGGTCTAAAGTACCCTGTCAGTTTTACCTTCAATTGGAGATTGTCATTATGTTCAAACGTACTCTAGCTGTGAGAGAAATCCTTGTATGTTTTCATTGTGAGAGCTATGATCATCCTTAAAGCCTATTTTTACTCCATAGTGTGGATTGACTCATTAGTTTTTCTATCACAGCATTCACAAATGCAATTATTTAAATATAAAGAAAATTTATTAATTTACTATTTGTATGTCAAAAAATGACATTTTATCCATGTATTACACAAATGTAAAAGACATCATATTCTGTGACTCTGGGTTTCTCACTGAAGACCCAGAAGTTTCTGAAGAGAATTTTTTTAATGGAAGGAAACAAAGTTGATGAATGAATCTTTTTCTTGCAGGATTTAGTCTTAGTCGTTGATATTACTCTAGTGATACCTGTATTTAATTGTGTGAGATAGGTAAAATATCTGCTTTGAGAAAGTACAGTTTTTTATCTTGTAGGTCTTTGCTTTAAGGAGGAAACATGGTCAATAAAGTCACTTAATGAAAGTTCAGTGCAAACTATGCCTTTACCAATTTTGAAGGATGGTGGAAAGCAAAAGTGAAGGAGGAAATAAGACAAGTTAGGAAGCAGGACATGCGTAAATACTGAACAAAAGTAATTAGAGGCCCTGACCTTAAAGAGTGAGATAAGAGAAAGAACTTAGATATATGAAATAATTCAAGAGTATCAAGTATAATATCACCATATGTTAATACAACATGAAGAGGCCGGGAAAATTTGTTATCCTAGATCTTGGTTCTCAAATGATCTGTGATCTTTGCTTTTTTCCCAACATTGGGAGAAATTAATCCATTTGCATTATGATTAATTCCTCAACTTTCCCTTCTCCAATTCATCCATATTTCCATACCATGTAATAGATATCCAATAAATTCTTATTGAATAAATGAATGAATGAATGAAAACACATTATTATAACAAAAGAGGAATTTCTATCAGTAAGCGAGGAATTTGGCATTCCTTTGGTAATTTGGTGCATTATAACATATTTCATAACAAATCTGCTGAGTGTTGTGATGCCAGGTGTGATGCTATAGAATCTCTACAGCTTCAGGGGAGCTCCAAGTCTTGTAAAACAGACTCTATTGATATTTTTCCTTAGTAATTCTTAAGGACTTTTAACATATTGAATATACTCTGTCTTTTTCCTTTTGGTGAGGATAATCGGCCCTGAGCTAACATCCGTTGTCAATCTTCCTCTTTTTGCTGAGGAAGATTGGCCCTGAGCTAACATCTGTGCCCATCTTCCTCTATTTTGCATATGGGATGCCTCCACAGCATGGCTTGATGCGTGGCGCATAGGTCCGCACCCGGGATCCAAGCCTGCGAACCCCGGGCTGCGGAAGTGGAGTGGGTAAACTTAACCATGATGCCACCCGGCCGACCCCAAATATACTCTGTCTTTTATTGATATAGCAAGTATTTTCTAATTTGTGTTTACTATCAATTTTAAATATTTTTGGGGTATAAATAAGCTTGAAATTTTATGTAATCACACTTATCAGCCTTTGTTTTATAAAAATTCTTTATTTTACATGAAAAGGTATGTGACCAATCCTAAATTAGGAAAATATTAATCCATATTTATCTATATTTTTGTTCTTTTGTGGTTTTTTTGTAATAATTATATCCTTAAGCAATTTAGAATTTATTCATTATATGATTTGAGGAAGGGATCTATGGCAGAAAGTATCTGTATCATTCAATATAAATTACAGTCATCCCTTGGTATCCACAGGGCATTGGTTCCAGGACCTCCGCAGACACCAACACTGCAGATACCAAAATCTGCTGATGCTCAAGTCCCTTAGTTGGCCGTCCATACCCACGGCTCCACATTTGCAGATTCAATCAACTGCAGATTGTAAACCTAGGACACGCCCTGCAGTTGGTTGAATCCGCTGATGCAGAAGCTGTGGATACAGAGGACCAATGGTGTAGCTTTCTTCCTCAGTAAGAGAACCCTGAGCTTATCTGGGGATGGCAAAGCTTACAGCTAAACACATATGCGAGGCTTTTCTGCAGCTATGTATAGTCACGTGAATAAATTTATACCTGTGAGATAGATTTAAAAGATTATGTTGGACTTCTGGGAAGGCTTCTTAAATAGAGTTGAATCAGCTAGAAAGCACAATCCTATTATTGTCTTCAACTCTAATTTGTTACCACTAATTTATTACCATGAATAAATAAATTAGAATAATTTATCTATAAATAAATTAGAATAATTTATTTATTCATTCTAGGCTTTTTTCATTGCTTGTCACTCCAACAGTAAGACACCTGGCTTCCACCACCTGCCATCCATTTATTAATTGTTTAGTTTCAGTATGCATGTATAATGGTTTCAGAATTGTGAACCCTTATACTGTGGGAAACAACTTTATCAACTAGAACACAATGCTTATATCCAGTTCCCTTTGCCTTTAGCGTTAGTCTTCACTCATTTCCAGATTTATGTAGGTCAGCACCTTTTCCCCCCACCTCCTTCAGTGAGGTTATTTCATTCCCTGGAAAAACAGTAACATTCTTTTGTCACCATCTTCATTCCCTCCTGGGATCCCCAGATCTCATAAATGATTTTTTTTTTAATTTGTATACATTGAGCTTCACTTTTTGTTCTGTAAATTTCTACTGGTTTTGACAAACGCATAGTGGCACATACCCACCATTCCATACCATGCATAATAGTTTACGGCCTTAAAATTCCCATCTGTTTCACATATTCAATTATATTCATGTACCATAATACTCTCTCACCTATAGATTTCTAACTAAAGTCAGAATTCCAATATACCATTGGGGGACAAGGATCAAGTCAAAACCAAAAGGAAAAAGTCTTTTCAACACTGATAGCTAGCCTGGCAACTAACCTGGTAGCTGACTCCCAACCATTCATGCATTCCAGTATTCATGCTTATATGTGATATTTATGTAAACCATTCTAACCTACAGCACAATGGACTCAAAGCCTGTCAACTCTTAATGGTGCTTGGAAGAAATGTCTCTCCAGCTAATGTAGGCTGAATGCAAGTTTATTACTTAGAGAATCAATGGTGCTTGATATGTCTGTAGCTAATGAGAAGGCAGATAGAGTCAGAGGCAAGTCCTAATAAGACAACTATAGTAGAGATTCCATTCCTTTTAGGCAAGCAAATGTATCATTTTTGAGAAACAGTTTTGACATGGTATATGGCCCTGAGAGAGAGTAAATAACATACCAGAGACAACAAATGGCCACCCAACATGAACCAAACCATGTACTGCTGATGTCCTATTTAACTAGTAGCAATATCCAATCCTGCATTCTAATATGGCACCACAATCCAGGAGAACAGCTAACCAATTTGGTTGAATGTTGGTTACATTGGACACTCTTCATTATGGAGAGATCAGATATTTGTCCCCACTGGAATAGAAAGTTAGCCTAAGTTTACATTTTCCTTATCAGCAAACATATTTACATCATCAGCACTACTACTCTTGGGTTTTCTGAATACTTTTGTTCATCATTATTTTTTCCCGTACAATATTACTTCTGTCCAAGGAAATTATTCTTCGATTAAATTTGAGGATAATCTATTAAAGCCCATAGGTTTTCTGTTCCCCCAGTACCCCAAACCATTGGCTGTGTAGAAGACTGTAATGACCTATTAATGTTCATTACAGCAGAAGTCCAGAGAAAACTCTTCTAAAGTCTGGGGTGCTATTTTAATGATTGCAAACTCTTCTCTGAAACAATGACCAACATAGATTGCTTTTTATATAATTGCCAACATGCACTCTGAATTCCAAGGAACAAGGGGAAAAAAAAAAACTTTGCCCATTCTCAACATCTCTGACAATCGTCTTTGTCACTCTGGACTCTGTTTTTTGGAGCTTTTAGAATGCAAAAGTGGGATACTTCTATTAGGAAACAATCCAAATGGATTTCAAGTTGTGACCACCGCTCAATCAGGTCTGCCTCCCAGTAGCACTGGCAGAGAGAGGGAGAAATGATGTTGGATTGAGTGATGGATTTTGGCTATCAAAGTCAAAGAGAATTGCCACCATAAAAAGTAGGTAAAATAAAAATGTATAGATGGAAGCCAAGGAAAATGCTAGGAATGTTTTAGAGCTTTCATGATTTTGCAACTTTTTGGAAAACACTCTTTTTTTAAATATTTTAAAATGAATTAGTTTTTTACTCTTAATTTTGGAATTAATCATATCTCCAATATATCAGTGTAGTGAAAGATTTGTTAAAGCAGATACTGAATGCAAAAAGCATAAAGGAAAATGTAGATGACTTTACCTAAATTATAACTAAAGACACATTTCAAACAAAAAATGCTAATCAACAATGAAAAGGCAACTGCTTGCCTTTTACAAAGCAAACACTGATTCATATTATTTCCTCAATAAACTGCAAGCATCTTGATGTTAGGAATTATATTTGATGGTATAAATAAATATTATTAATTTAATTAGGATCTTTTTAACTGAACTGGTATACTACTACCGGAAAGAGATTTGTAAAAAATTGTATACTTTAGAAAATAACATATAGGTAAAACATTAACTTCTATATTTATTTCAAAATATAAATTTAAATTACTCAACAATTGAAACAAATTACATCCCAGCACATTGTAGCAGCCAATGGAATAACATTCTCTAGTGAATTATGTATAAGTCTTTCACATTGACTGTAGAATTAAATGTTATGACAAGATGGACAGCAGGTGTTGTTTATCTTTATGTATCAGTTTGGAAGTAATACTTCAAAAATTTTATATTGCTCAAATATCTTGATTTCCATGCTCCTTTTTAATAAGCTGAATAAGAATCACCAAATGCACGATCAGCAAAATGTGAAAGGCACATAACAAACACAATTAAAAAATGAAGGCAAACAATAACAACAAAGCTCTAAACATGTAAAAAAGGGAAATATTCAAGATGCATCTTGGTTAAATAGTCTCCAGATGGCAGTCTAGCACTACCTCACCCAAATCTCCAGCTAGAGACACTGGGTGTCTTCTATGTTGTTAATTTCTGGCAAAGGGACCATTTACCATTCTCCTTGTGGAAACTTAGTCAGTGAAAACTCAGTTTATTCAGTTTTCTGTTTATGACTTTCATAAAATGTACAAGAAATAATCCTATACCATTTAGCACTTTTGAAGGCAAGCATACATGGATTCATTTTTAACTCGAATTTATATTTTTTGAAAAGATAAGGGTGCATATTTCAACTTAATATTTGTTTTATAATATTACATTTCAATCAATATGACATCCAATCAAAGTCTAAGGAGTTGTTCTTCTTTTCACACTCCAATTGGTGATACTTCCATTGGACCCATATTCAGGTAAGACCAAGTCTTAATAACTATGAAATAGTTCATTTCACATAAAATTTCAATAAAACCTAGTCTTTAGTTCATTGTTAACAATGTATAAGAGAAATATTATCCAAATGTAACATTTCAGAAATTTAAAACTATAGGCCTTCACAAACACTCCATATTGCCTATAGGACAATGGGAGGACACTTTAAAATTCATTTAAATACACAAAATTTTTTCTATATTCTTTGCTTATCTATTGTATGAGTCAGCTCAGGATACCATAAGAAATATCACAGACTGGGTGGCTTAAACAACAGAAGTTAATTTTCTCACAGTTCTGGAGGCTGGGAAGTTCAAGATCACAGTGCAGGGCGATTTGGTTCCTGGTGAGAGCCCTTTTCCTGATCTGCAGACAATGCCTTCTTGCTTTGTCCTCGCATTGGACAGATGTCTCTTCCTGTTTTTATAAGGCTACCAATCCTATTGGATTAGGAGCTTACCCTTATAAGCTCATTTATACGAATAACCTCATATGAATTCTTTGGGGGGCACAATTCAATCCATAGCATCAATTAAAACCAAGATTAAATGGCTTCAATATTATAGTAAAGCCAATTTCCTTTCTGGCTATATTTGCATAAATGAGAATCTAGTAATACATGTGCTATTACTTATTTGGTGAATTCTCTCCTGAATTCTCTACTGATTTCCACTGTAAAAATGGAGAAATCATGATTCTTAGTATAATTGAAATTTAAAGTGAAAAATGAAATAGAATAAGCAGTGTATACTGTATTAGAAAAAGAATAATAAGTAGAACTCAAAAAAGAAAACTAATGAAAATATAAAGAAAATAAGGTATCAGTGGATATAGATATAATAGATGGTTCCTTGGAAGAATTTATATTTTTCAAAACAAAAAATGAATGGTTATAGCAACTGAATGGAAAAAGATCAGAGGAATAAAAAGATTAGTTGGGGAAATGTGTTTCAAAAACAAGGTTGTGAATGGGGATTCACTTTTAGAATCAGATAAGATTAGAACAGAAGTAAAAGAAAATAATATATTAACCTGATATGTCAACTAAATGCAATGTGTGAATTCAGAAAATGATCATTTTAAATCCAATTAAATACATTATAAATATTATAATGTAGTCAATTGAATTACATAATTTCATCCATTATTTCAAGGAGCATAATCTATTATTTTCAAACTGTGTCATGAACTATGAAAAAGGAAAGTATATAAAAGGAGGCATAGCAATTATTTTTTAAATGCCATGTTTTATTATGAGGGCTCTACGTTTTTCCTTAAAGGAATCAGTGAAATGCAAGTAAGAAGAATATATTATCAGAAAACAAAATGGGCTAAAATCTTAAAATGCGTTGCTTCCACCATGGGTGAAAAAATAATCATTTAAGTCTAAGCAGCAATTGAAAGCCATAAATAGTAAGCCAATATTAGAAAAACTTCAGTAATTTTTGTAAGCTAGAGAATTTATATGAATATATAGAACAAAAAGTAAAATTCCAAGAATAGTAAAATGAATGTTTTAATTATGAAATAAACTCTAATGTTGCACTAGAATTGCATTTTATACTACTTTATAAATTTGCATGGCATGTACATGTATTTGTATTTTTTTTTTTTTTTTTGTGAGGAGATCAGCCCTGAGCTAACATCCGCCAATCCTCCTCCTTTTTTGCTGAGGAAGACGGCCCTGGGCTAACATCGGTGCCCATCTTCCTCCACTTTATATGGGACGCCGCCACAGCATGGCTTACCAAGCAGTGCGTCGGTGCGCGCCCGGGATCCGAACCAGCGAACCCCGGGCCGCCGCAGCGGAGCGCGCGCACTTAACCGCTTGCGCCACCGGGCCGGCCCCTGTATTTGTATTTTTGACATACTAAAGAGTGGCTGGAGGCTGAAACTATTGAATATTGAAATACATTTAATCCCTTTAGTATCACTATCTCATTTATTATTCCTTAGGAAACATAATTTAATTATTCATTAAATTTGTGTTCTCATTTATAAGTAAATGAAAGTCTGGTAGATTCTTAGGATTTCTCAATAGTTTTTTTTTTTTTCCTGAAAACCAGATGAAATCATATAAAAATCTTTTGCAATTTGATATCATTATAATTTGAACTAGGAAATGGGTAGACAATGATCTTCCACCACATAGGGCAAAAACAATTTTCTTAACCTCCTGTTATTAGGGGGATAACTCATGAAAAATATGGAGAAGACTGTTTCCTATATCACTTACAGAAAGATGGCCTAATATAGTACAGATGACTTACTATAGTACAGACAAAACAAAGAGAGCAATTGTGACGGGGATGACTGTTACCATGTGTGTCAGTCAGAGTCCCAGAAGAAACCAGAGGTGCACTCAACAAAGGAAAATTAGAGCGAGATTTTAATAAGAGGACTATTGTATCAAGGTGGGGACACAGTACAGGGAAACTACAGAGGATAGTTCAGTACTGCTGTGCTTGTAATAGTGGAATTGTAAGCACCCCAAGGAGGCTGGAAAGAATATGAGGTGGGGATGGATCCTGAAAACCAAGAGAGAGTCATATACAGAGGGACAACTGAGAGAAACAGTGATCTTTTGTCAAGGGACACAGTTACACAAGGGCCACTCAGCGGGAAGAGAGCCAAAGAGATGCATAACTTAACCTCACTCTCCTCCTTCCCTTAGTCTTCTGCCAAGTCTCCCAGTTAGCTGAGCTCTGTCAGAAGCCAGAGTGCAAGGGAGCCCTTTGATGCAGTGCAGGCAGGCCAGTCTCCTGGGGTAGAAAGTAGGGTAGAGAACGGCAGAGAATGTGTATTAGTCAGGACTCTCTAGAGAAATAGAACCAATAGGATATATATGAGGAGAATTATTACAAGAATTGGCTCACATGGTTATGGCGGCCAAGTCCCACAGTCTATAAACAGGGGAACTGGGAAAGCCAGAGATGTAATTCAGTCCTAGTCCAAAGGCCCAGGAACCTGGGGAGCCTATGGTGTAAGTAGCAGTCTGAGTCTAACAGCCTGAGAATCGGGGGATCAATGGTGTAAATCCCCATACCACGTAGGTGGCCCAAGAACCAACAGCACTGATGCTTGAGGGTGGAAGAATATGGATGTCCCCATTCAGGCGGGGAGAGCAAACTTGCCCTTTTCTACATCTTTTTGTTCTATTCAGTCTCTCGACGGATTGGATGATGCCAGCCCACTTTAGAGTAGGGCGGATCTCCTTTACTCAGTCTACTGATTCAAATACTGATGTCTTCCAGGAGCACTCACACAGATACACCCAGAAATAATGTTTTACCAGCTACCTGGGCGTCCCTTACTCCAGTCAAGTTGACACATAAAATTAATCATCACAGAATGGATCCAGAGGGCAAATGGTAGCTATCTGGAAGATAGTATCTTTCCAACAATCTTTGGAAAATATTTATGAAATAAATATAGCAACAAAAAGTGAGCTACCATCTGACTGGTAAATAACCTAGTCCATTTCCAATAGACAGAGGCTTAAATTCAAATGCTTTTAAAGCTATACGTGAAAATGCCATTCTCTCCGTTGTCTAGAGCCCTAAATCCAGGAAAGTTCTACACTAGGTCAGATTTGCATGTATCAGGTGATTCAGTTTTCTTTTCTCTTTTGAAGACGAGTTTGCTTTTCCATGGATCCATAGAGTATACAGAATAAATTGCAACCTCCTTGTTCTAGCATTTAAGAATCTCCTCAAACTGAAATCAACCTATTGTTTTCTACCATAATATCCTGTGGGTAAATCATTAAAAACAACCATTTCCCATTCTTCCTGAGTATTTTAGCTTTTTTTTTCCTGGAAACTTGAAAAAAATGAGATGTCAGCCATGTTGTTAGGCTATATAGTTATTGCAAAAATGACCTAAGTTTGATAGACTGTATCTGGACTAGGAGAAATAAAAATACTGGGTAGAACATATCTTTGGGTGTCCCTAAACCTGGTGATTCTTATAACTGATATGTCCCATGCAGGGACCTAGAAGCTATCTATGGAATTGTCATAAGAGATGTTGGCCGCTGGGGACCATGTGGTTCATATTATTCTTACAGCTGCCTGATAAATTTTACTTCATTGCTTCTGAAACCATCATTTGGAAAGGCATAGAGAATCACTCCTGGATCACTTTGTGGACTGTTCCAAGAACTATCCCAATTGGAGATAAATTTGTGACACTGCCCTCCTAGCATGCTCTGTTTTCTCTCCTATAGTCTTCCAATGACTCTAGTGCCAAGGTTGACCTTAGCTAAGGTATTTAACAAATTCTCAGTATAGAAGGAGAGTTGTAAATGAGAGGGGGAAATTAAAATGCAGCATGCATTTAGTTCAAATAACTGTACTTGGAGAACCAATTAGGAATTACACTTCACTGACAGTCCTAGTTAACAGAAATACATATACTTAAATATTTTAGAGGTTTATTTTCCTTCCATGTTAAAAAAAATGGAGTTAGATGTTCCAAGTCTAGTAGCATAGCTCATCTACAATACTATCAATAAGAAGTAGCCTCTTCCTATCTTTCTGCTCTGTCATTCTCAGTGTAAAGCTTCCCCTTCAAGTTGCCTCATGATTACGTGAAGGTTCAGCAGTCCCATGTGCTCCATGCCAGGAAAGGAAAGGGCAGCTGGAAAGAGACGGAAGCAAGATGAACCAGCCAGCTCCCGCTTTGCTTTCGAGGAGCATTCCTGGATACCATGCTCAACAATTGTACTAAATTTTCACTGGGCTGACGAAAAAGAAGGGGGAGGGAAGGAAGAAGGGAAAGGGAAGGGAGAAGTGACTGGGAAAGGGATGAGAAGGGGAAGAGGAGACAAAGAGAAGGGAAATGGAGGTGGAGGCAGTAGTTGTTAGCTGGAAAAACTGTTTCAACTAACAAAATTAGAATGTCTTCACTAAAAAAAAAAAAGAGGTAAGAGGTTATATCAACTTCTGTAGGTTACTCCTTTTCCTTACTAGTTAAGTTTTTCTACATTTTTCTGAGGCTAATGAAAAAAGAAAGCTACAATATCACAGAAATTGACTGATTTCCACCTCAATCCCTCTTCTAAATGTTCTTTGCATTTTTAGTAGTATTAGAGCATTAGCATGTTATTAGCACACCCTTTTGCTCCTAAAATTTTACACAATGAATCAGCAAGAATTTTTAAATCACATTTTGTATGCTTAATAGTGTATTCCACCCAAAACTACCAAATTGAGCAAACTTAAAACAGTATGCCCATACATGGTGCACTAAGTCAGTTAGAGAGAAGTTAGTGAGAGTAGAGTGTCAGAGATTGCCCATAAGTGGCTTAGACTTGACGTGGACTTGAAGCCTATGTAAGATATATCACTAGAAGATGCTGTAAACTGTAAACAGTATTTGAAATAAAAGCTCTGAGTGGATCTGAGGGACCGTATGTTTTCCTGTAATGTTTCCTACGGAATGAAGCCAAATTATTGTCGAGACTAGATTAATACCACTCCTAAATCACTTAGCTGTTACACTGATGGCAAAATTATTCACATTATATATTTGTGATTGTTCATTTTTGGATCATTGTCTTTATGGGTGATTAACTATATTATATTCTCAGTCAAATGTTCTCAGTCAAATCCAATATGGATTTTAGCAATTTTACATTTGATTTGGCCTAAGATTTGCTGCAACCTGACATGATTTATAAAGCAAAACAATTTGTTCAGGACAAATAATGGTTATTTTTAAATCTAGAGTATTATTTCTTATTTCTATTTTAAATTTTATTTTATTGAGGTAAGAACACTTGACATGAGATCTACCACTTTAACAAAATTTTAAGTCTGAATACAGTTTAGTTACAACTTTGTACAGCAGATCTCTAGAACTTACTCTTCTTGTTTAACTGAAATTTTATGCCCATTGATTAGCAACTCCCCATTTTCCCCTCCCTCAACCTAGGCAGCCACCATTCTACTCTTTGATTCTATGAATTTGACTATTTTAGATAACTCATACAAATGGAATCATGCCGTGTTTGTCCTTCTGTGACTGACTTATTTCACTTGGCATAATGTACTCAAGGTTCATCCATTTTGTCACATATTGCAGAAGTCCCTTCTTTTTTAAGTCTGAATAATATTCCGTTGTATGTGTATATCACATCTACTTTATCCATTCACCCATAGATGGACATTTAGGTTGTGTCAATATCTTGGATATTGTGAATAGTGTTGCAATGAACATCAGAATCTCAAAGAGATATTAGCACTCTAATCAAGTTTAAGATAATAAAATTCAGTAACCAAATTTGAGATTTGGAAATTTATCCTGATATTACTTTAAAAAATTGTTGAAAAGTATTTACTATATTAGAGAATAAACATATATTTATGTTCTAATTATACTTGATCTGGACATGTATCAACAAACATTTATTTAGCACTTTGTATATATCAAGTGTTGTGTTAATTGTGGGCATAAAATGAAAACCGAACAGATTCCCCTCACTCCAGGCACTCATGCCATAACATGATGTGTACTATAAACAAGCTCTGCAAGTGTAGTTTCAATCTAGTGGTAAGATGTTTTACCCTGCTTTAGAAATTCTGCAAAGGCTTCAGGAAGGTGATTACATTTGAGATTTTTTCTGAGGGACACACATATACGAACCAGAATGAATAGGGAAGAATATTCTAGATAGGAGAACCACATTTATAAAAGAATGAAAATTTAAGAGGATAATTAGAGGAAAGCTTTATGTGCTCTTTCATTTTTTTACATAGATATTCATTTATCTTGTAAATGTAAAACAGTACAGAAAGTAAAGCAAAGTAGTCGTTTTTTAAGTTGGACTTGAACTTGATCTGGACCCGTGGCAATTCTTAGGATACATTGCTCTCCTATTTTCTACATCTAATGAGCACTGAGGTTCTCTGCCCCAGCATCACCAATTCACTCAATATTTGTTTCCTTTCTCCTTTGCTCCTAATTGGCCATTTCTTTCATTGTTTTCTAGTCAAAATTCTGGAGTGAACAGACTGGTTAGCTCATTTTCATCAGTCCTATTGAATAGAGCCCTCTGTTCAAATTTCATCTATATAAAGCACCAGCCCACTGTTTTACAACTTTCAGCCTAACTGCTTTCTTGAGTAGAGACCAGTTTCAGAAAAAGATGATTACGGACTTGAAAGGAATTGTGACTGAGTAGTACAGAATAGGAGGTTACCTATTTATTTTAGCATAGAAACCACCTTTGTGAGGATACAGTGTTTGGAAAATATGTATAGAATTTACCGTATTAGAGAATAAACTTATGTTCTAATTATACTTGATCTGAATTCAGAACTTCACATTACTTTTTTCCATACTGTGATGGCCATGTGGGTGTTTAATAGAATCTTTTTGATAAACTGAAGAAGTGGTTTGTATCTTCAGAAAGGAAATGAGAAAGGAAGAGAACATACATGAATGTGGGGTTTCTGTTCCACTTTATATGCAAATTTACCATTCTGTATATTCAAGCTGTTCCTAACTGGCCATCCTAGTGCTATTTAAATTTATTTAAATTTTTTACGTATTTAAGTCCTTTTGCAGACTATAGCTGAGATGCAGAGAATTCTCACAATATTCCTAATGCACATCAATTAGAAAAGTTAGACTTTACGGATTTCTAGCTGTGTCTGAGAACACTTTTAATATTTTTTTAGAGAATGGATTAAGACACGTAAATGGTTATTGCCTATTTTGTGAGGAGGTGACATTCACTTATTTTGACAAAAATATCCTTATTTGCTACAACACTGATTGTTATTATTAGGCAGTGTTGTATTTTATCTTTTCTTTTAGAGGAGTATTTGTGTTCTATTTGCTTGTTTTGGTTTTATTTTCCCGGAGCCATTTAATTATTAACCAGTTACCCCTTAAAGCCATTTTAATGTGGACAAGATATTATTGACAGTCCATCATTGATGAATACTGAATGCTGAAGGAATTACTATATAAATCAAACCAAATCTCTTCACAAAATTGTGTCAATTAGTCTTTATGTACAAGTGTATATAAACTAGACAAATATTTTAGGGGAATAAATGTTTATTAGTTTGTCCTTTGTTAGTAGTTTCCTTAGACTTGAAGCTTAGTTTTCTAGACACGGTTTTTAGAAGATGCCGTATTGCTGCAGCCCCTTGTTCTATCACTATTATTAATTTACTTACAAATAGCACAAGTAAATCAGTGAAGATTACTTATTGGTATGAAAAGTGATCACATTTTAATGAACCAGCAAGAGATCTTGTTGTGCTAAATCTTCCCTGTTGAGCAATGCAGGGAAAGAAAATATGTAAATGCTTTTAAGTGGACATATGTTCCATGAAATTACTTGAGATGTAGTTTTGGAATATGTTAAGAGCGCATCAAAATGGGCATAGAATTGCTTAATCTAGAAGTGTTCACATAGCTAAGATGTGACTAGAAAATACCATATAGCTTAGATGATTACTCTAATGCAAATTCATTTGCAAATGTCTCTTACCAAAAAAAATGAGGGAACAGCCTAAAACGGATAGGGGAAGAGACCAGGATTCATGTATTACTTTCCCAACTCTGCATTTCACTTCCCTTTGTAACCAGCAGGAAAAGTGTTGAAGCATTCTGAGCTTTGGATTCCTTCTGCATGAAGTGACGTAGTGTAATTTACTTCCTAACTGGTTATAAGACAGTTCTTTAAATAATGAGAAATCCAGGTTCTATCAGATGAAATCTTATGATTAAAGATATTTTCCAGCTGCCACTTTGAATGAACTTCAGTTACATATTAAAAGAGAAATAAGTGAATTGTTTTAGTGGCTAAAAGTAAATAAATTGCCGTATCTTTTATTTCTTTACATAATTAGATGAGACAAATTAAGCTACTGAAAGGGCTTAATATTACACGTGAGGTGTTTGTAATACAAGTATAAGTTTGCTGTTACAGATTTTTACACAATAGTGCAATATATTTGCCACAGCAGAAGCTTTTCATTACCATTAAATTTTTAGTTACCAAACAGTGATTTAAAATGGAATGTGCAAGGAGTATGTAAAAACATGGTTTAAATATGAATAAATTTGACATCAAATAAAGATACAAAGAAGAGTATTTATCTACGGATCACAGAGAAGGTAAGGCTGCTAGTAAAATCTAGACACCAGAATAAAACATGCTGGTAATTAGCATCCTCTAGGAAGCTGCATGAGTCCTGAACCTGGAGGAGCAGCCTGATAGCGCTTAAGAAGCCATGAGAGGAAGAAGTCCATATGCTCCAATGCGTCCCTCGGGCTCAGATGGTTTTTTGGACTTAGTTTAGTGCTTGTAGCTGCCACATGAGCCACAGGGTGGCCTCCCCCTTAAGATTTTCAGAATAGCTTCCTCGCTCTGAATAAAAGATAAAATAAAACTTTGTAAAAAGTCAAAACTCATACTGCTGCCATAGGAACAGCAAGAGATTCTTTGGCTGTGCTTGTACACAGTATAGGAGGGGTCGCCATTAGTGCAGGGGGATGCTACCTGCAGCACTAGTAGCAATGGGCTGTGGCTCATCAGCCACCTGCAGGATCACAGCATAGGCCAGCCACAGCAGACACTGGCTCCGTCTTAGCAGACACCTGTATCTTCTGGCGGAAATTGTCACAAGCAGTTACTTGCTTGCAGGATGGTATTAAGTGCATGACGTAGAATGTACTGATATACAATGAGCACATGTGTCCTCAGGGATATTGTTCAAATTTCTCTCATAAGCTTGCCCTATAGCTTGCCCATTTATTATCTAAGAACAGTGAGTAAAGTACAAGTGCAGAAGATTATGTCAGAGTTACTTTATAACATTCTCAGCCTTTGAAGTTTTGGGGGAAACTAAATCATACTCTCACGCCTAAGATCTAAGTACTGCCGGTAAAACGGGTAAAGGAGATTAAAGAGGTCAGTTGAGCTGGTTTTATCTGTTACAAATCATTAATATATTTTTACGGGTTCTAAAATTTCAAATTCTTTGAGGTCATTTTATTACATTATCTCAGTTATAAAATTAGTTCTGGGATTAATTTTCCCCAGAGATGTTTTTGGTTTTTAATCTTCACCTTTTCCAGTTTTGTGTAGGAATTATCAATATCGTGTTTGCATTCAGGATTTTCCAAAAGCCTGAAAGGTTTCACCAGCCAATTTATCCCCACTCTGAAGGATAACACTTGACAATATATGTCTATTTCCCAATTGAAAGGAAGAGGCTGTGTAGCCAAGAGTTTGAATTTATTGAATCTGAACATCAGATCAGGAACCGAGCTTTTATCAAAGTTACAGAAAAGTCACCAGACAGGGAGAGTTCTTCTAGGAAGGGCAGGATTATATCTGATCACACAGAGAGATCTAATTGAATATTCTTCAGAATGACTCTCAAGTAAAACAGCTGTTCAACAGTGATAAAGTGTAAGAATTTTTGGTATTGTCTTCACTGGCACATTATTTTCTCATTTCCTGATTGATTTAAGTGGACGAATTTGTACGATATACTAAGTTACAATATGACTAATCATGTTAGAGATCCACGCCTTGGATTCCTCCTTCACGCACAGCCAGTGAATATGTCCAAAAGGATGGCTTCAGGTGGCTGTGCATCCCCAACTCCAGGACCAGACCCTCACCTGGTGCTGCAATGGAATCCTAATTCATATCTACCTTTAATACAGTCTGCAAAAAGCAGGCAGAGTGATGCTTTAGAAATATAAATATGATCGTGTTGCTGCCACTACTGCCTGTGCCCTTTACCTTGATTGAAATGCCTCAACAAGTTTGCGACACTCCCAGGACGAAGAGAAAAATCATTGATGTGGTGTGCATGGCTTTGCGTGATCTGGTCTCTCTCCCTTTTCTTACTTGTTCCTCACACATCCAATCTCAGCTCTGTTGCCTCTGTGTGTGCTGTTCCCTCTGGAATGTTTTCTCTTCCTTTATCTAAGGAATTTCTACTCTTTCTTCTGATTTTTGCTCCATTATAACTTCCTCATCTCCATGATTAGGTTAATATTTTCTAGGTTATGCTTTTATTTTACCATTTACAATATAAATACATATAACAGCTGCAATTTTATAGTATTTTTTGTGTATAATTTGAATCTGCCTAACGAAGCAGAGATTTTTTTTCCCCTAGTGTAACTCAGGTTCAGGTATTCTACTTAAAATATATATATTTTTAATGAATAGAACTACATAATTATTTTTCATTGTCTTTTTATTTCACAACAAAATGAATTACAGGACCTTCATTAAAAAAGAATAATTTCAGACACTTTTGGAGGATGCCAAAAGAGGAACCAACTTTTGGCATCTCTAAATTAGGGTGTGTGTACAAGTTGAAAGTTTTCTGTTTCCCTGTGCTGATGTAAATAGTTTTGAATTTAAGATTTTGAGGCTTGGCAGATCTATTCTTGATCCGTTTTGAGAATTAATATCTAAATTAGGTTTCTCAGTTCAGATAGTCCTGGTAAGACTATCTTCATATATCTTGTAACTATATATGTAAACATAGTATTTTTCACAATTAAATCTTTTGTTCTCTAATTGTGCCTGTTTAACAGCGACTTGTTCTTGTTTTTATAGGCTATGTACTCTAGAATCTCTCTAAGTAAAATAATTAAAATTTATGTTCTAATTATATATGATCCCTTGTATTTTGTTTCTTTCACCCATGGGGTTAGCTCTTTTATTTATGTGTCTTTAAATCATTTTCTGTTTGTATCTAATGCTTTTCTCATGTACATGCTAAGCTTAATTCACATTTACAAATTTAAGCATATATCATCAATTAGTATGTAAGTAACTGTTATAGATTGTGTTTACCGTTATGATCCGATAATTTTAAAAAGAAGACATTCTTATTTTCTAGTTACAGAGTACTTTAATGGTCTTTATTTCCAGATAGAACTACCTCTTCTCCTCTTGTCCCATATTTTCATTATAAATGATCAGAGTTATCTCTAGCTTTTATTTTCTTCATGCTGTATCTCCAGTAAAACAATGAACACTTTCCAAAGACAAATATTAATTTTGTTTAAATAAACTCAAAATTTAGTTGACAAATGCTATGGTCCATGGGTTGGTAAATGGGTAAACTGGTAAAATAATAATATAGGCAACTCATAAATTATCTTGCCAACAGATTTACAGTCTGCTTTGCCTCTCTTTCGGCCACTCTAAATTTCAACTGCACAGGAATAACTTCTCCCTGTACCACCATAGCCTTCTTTACTGTATTTGTTGAGTTGTGGTTTTTGCTGCTATAAATTATCCTTAAATTTTCCACAAAATAAATTTTAAATGTACTCTTCCTGTAATGGACTTTTGGGGGAAGCGAATGGTAAACACACCATCTTTTCAAAACTAGAAATCTCTCTTTTCACATATGAATGTTGTTGTGGTTTTTGCCTGAGATTTGGATGGTTAGTGGAGACAGCAGCCTGGAAAGTTGCCCTTCTGGAGTTATAATTTTTTCCAGAAGTTCTTCTTTTAAGTATATTTGTTGTGGTTTAAGATATTATTTTTCTCTCAATAAAATTACCTTAGAGTTTATAAGCCAAATCATAGTCTCTAAGGAATAGAAATATCTTGATTGCTGGGAGTGGATACTTGTGGTTTATTACAGTTCAGTAGATAAATAGTCATTTTTAATAATTAACTTGAAAATCATTTTACTTTTGTTATCAAATTGTTTCTCTTAAATTTAAGCTGAAATTTTGATAACTTGATGTGAACAGAAGTGCTGAAAAACTGTAAACAATTGCTATATGTTATTAAGCTAATTATTTGCCTTAAAACAAAAATAAATCTGATGCTTCTGGCCATGACAGAGTAACTCATACCAGACTTTCCCTCTTGCTACAAAAGCTGTTAAAATGAACAAAATATATGAGAAACTCTTTTTAGGCCTTGGACAACAGGCAGACCAGGACTGTGATCCTTCAGGGAGAGGAGACACCTGATCATCCTTTCTGACTTCCCCATGATTCCCTTCAGACTTTCTGTCTGAGGGAAGTTTTTAAAATTCAGTATATTGCAGTGGAGCCCAAGCGGAGCATGACAGTCTTTGTTGGTGAAGCACCTTGCAGTTCTGAGGCTGCTGGAATGCTGGAGTACCAGAAGGGAGGGAGCTGCATGGAAGAGGGCAAGAAGGTGGCTTGAAGTTTTCACAGCTCCCAGGACAAGTGCTTGGCTTCACATTCACACTGAGACCCAACAGGGCCTAGCCAAGAACAGCTTCTGGGAAAGACTGGAGTTTCACACCACCAGAGAGAGGAACTTCACTGAGCACCCAGATATGCTATGTTTAGTGGTAAGGGCAACACAGTCAACAAAATTTCCTGATTTAGGACTATGAAAAATAATAAGCCCGTCCTAACAAAGCACAAAACCAATACTGAGAGGCTCAACGGTATTTTCAGTAATCTGGCTGTCTACCAGAATAAAACTCAACAGCTGTTACAAAAAGACTATATTATACAGATTCTCTGAAATGCACCTTCCACAATATTCAGCATAAAATACAAAATTATGAGATGTGCAATGGATCATGAGATGTTAACCATAATTAAGGAAAAAATAGTTAATAAAAGCAGACCCTGGTGTGACACAAACATTAGGAATACTAGAGAGGACTTCAAAACAGGTGTTTTAAATAAGTTCAGTTACATAAGGGACAAGAGGAATATAATGAATGAATAAATGGTGAACCTCAGCGTAAAAATGGAAACGTCAATTATTTGAAAACTTTAAACAGAATAAGAATAAATAACAAGGTGACCAAGAGAGAATAGACTCAAACGAAAATGGAATAAGGAGCAATGAATAAAGGCAGTAAAACATTCAAGAGAAAGACAATGACATAAAGAAAGAAAAGAGAATGGGTTAGAAAGAAAGTAGTGGAAATGAAGCACAGGCAAAGAAGTAATAATATACTATTGGAGTTGGTGGAAAAGAACAAAGGGAAAAAAGTAGAACATAGAAAATATTCAAAACAATAATCCAAGAAAAGTGTCTAGAAATAGAATAAGCATGATTATATATATAAAAACTGCTCATTGATAGCTAGGAAAATGAAGTGAGAACAGTCAACTCTGAGAGATATATTATAATTAGATTTCATTTTTGTTTTTGTTGTTCTTTTTTAAAAATTATTTTATTGAGGTCATATTAGCTTATAACATTGTGTAAGTTTCAGGTGTACGTTATTATGTATAAGTTCCTATATAGACTGCATTGTGTTCACAACCAATAGTCTAGTTTTTTCCATTACTGTACATATATGCCCCTTTACACTTTTGACCTCTCCCCGTCTCCTTCCAGTCTGGTAACCACTCATCTGTTCTTATTCATGTGTTGGTTTATCTTCCACATATGAGTGAAATCATACAGTGTTTGTCTTTCTCTGTCTGGCTTATTTTGCTTAGCATAGTACCCTCAAGGTCCATCCATGTTGTTGCAAATGGAACAATTTTGTCTTTTTTTATGGCTGAGTAGTATTCCATTTTATATATATACCACATCTGCTTTATCCATTTATCTGTTGATGAGCACTTGGGTTGTTTCCACATCTTGGCTATTGTGAATAATGCTGTGATGAACATAGAGGGGCATAAATCTCTTTTAATTGTTGATTTCATGATCTTTGGATAAATACCCAGTAATGGGATAGCTGTATCATATGGCATTCCTATTTTTAACCTTTTGAGAATTCTCCATACTGTTTTCCATAGTGGCTGCACCAGTTTGCACTCCTACCAGCAGTGTCTGAGGGCTCCCTTTTCTCCACATCCTCTCCAGCATTTCTTATTTCTTGTCTTGTTAATTATAGCCCTTCTCACAGATGGAAGGTGATATCTCTTTGTAGTTTTGATTTACATTTCCCTAATAATTAGTGATGTTGAGCATCTTTTCATGTGCATATTGGCCATCTGTACATCTTCTTTGGAAAAATATCTGTTCATATCCTCTGCCCATTTTTGGTCCAGTTGTTTGTTGTTTTGTTGTTGAGTTGTATGAGTTCTCTATTTCTGAAATTAACCCCTTGTCAGATATATGATTTGCAAATATTTTCTCCCAGTTGGTGGATTGTGTTTTCGTTTTGTTCATGGTTTCCTTTGCCTTGCAGAAACTTTTTAGTTTCAAATGTAGAGAAAAAAAAATCCTCAAGGAATCCAGGCAAACAGATCAAATTTCTTACAAAAGTAGAGGAATTAGCCTGGATCAGTTTTCAAAATGATCACAGAACTCCAGGCAATAAATGATCAGAATTTAAAACAAGACAAAATGAAAGAAAAAACAAAACAAAAAGCTCCAGTGAAAAAAAGTGTGAACTGAGGATTTTATATCCAGCCAAGCAGTCCTTCAAACATCAAAGCTACAGAAAACACTTTCCAACATATAAGGAATTAGAGAATTTTGTATTCAGATTAAATTAAAAAAACAAAATACAAATAAACAAAAAATGCAACAGAGAACTTAGGACATGTAAAATGGTAAAAGTACAAACGTAAACACTAGAATTAAAATATAAACCTTTTTAAATACCAAGAAGTATATAAATAAAAGAGCAAAAGCACATATCTTGTAAAGAAAGAAACATAGGAAATACAACCAAACAAAGATAACTATAAAATATGTCAGATATGAGACCAAACATATTGGTCATATCAATAAATGTGAATGGGCTTAACTCACTTATTAAAAGAAAACCATTTTCAATTTGGGTCAAATCAAGATTCACCTATTTGCTGCACATAAGTTGCTATAACAAAGTGATTATGCCAAGCCAAAAGTAGAGAGATGGACATAAGTATTCCAGGATAATGGAAACAAAAAGAAAGCAATAGTAGCTATCCTATATCACACAGGGTAGTATTTAATCTCAAAAGCTATAACAAAGGATCCTTGGTAATGCCAAAAGTCAGAATTGACACTGGAGATGTAAAACTTATGATAATTTATGCCCTAAATAATACATCAACAACATCTCGAAACAAAAACTATGGGACATGCAAGAAGAAACAGATAGAAACCTACTTATAAGTGGAGACTACTATTCCATTCTCAGTTCAAGACAGATCAAGTGGACAGATAAGGAGAGAGGATGTAAACAATATAAATAAGAGTAGAGATCTAAAGGATATGTACTGAACTCTATAGCTGATAATATAGAATATACACAAGCATATACCCAAGAATTTATCATATATTAGGCCGTGCATAAAATATTATTTTCCAATTTGTAGAAATATTCAAAAAGTATTCTCTGATCTAAATGCAATAAAACTAACATTACTAACAAAACCAAAAAACAGGTTCTTTGTAACTGGAAATTTAGAAACCTCTTATTACATACTTCTTGGCTTAAAGAGGAAATATAAACTAAAATTGCATAAATTTTAAAAAATAATGAGAATGAAAGTACTATATATCAGAGTCTATGGGATGCATTTAAAAGGAGTGATTAGAAGACAACTCATTACACTGAAATCTTCTGTCAATAATGTGCAAGGATGAAAAATATAAGTAAAATTATCAGATCATAAAACTAGAAATAAAAGAACAAAACAACCAGAGAGCACAAAGAAAGAATAAAATTAGCCAGAAAGCAATGGTTTAGAGAAGAGGAAAACAGTAGATCTAATCAATAAATAGAAATCCTATTTTTTGCAAAAAATTATAAAATAGACAAATCACTAGCTCATTTTATTTTAAAAAGATAGAAAACACAAATACACAAAATAATAAATGATAAGGGGAAAATAGTCATTGAATGAGGAGAAATTTAAATGCAATCATAAGTATCTACTTACAGACCTATTTGCAAATAAATTTGAAAACCTAGATGAAGTGGATAATTTCCTATAGAAATATAGATTACCAAAATTGACCTTATATTATTAGAAAGCTTAAAAATACTAATTTCTGTAGAAGACATGGAGAAATTATTAAGAAACTGCCTAATCAAAAGCACCAAGACCAGATGGTTGCAGAGGGGACATGAGCAAATCTTCAAAGACCAAATGCTCTATAAATTCTTCCTGAACATTGAAAGAAGGAAAACTTCCTAATACCTTTTTTGAAGCATTGACACCAAAACTAGAGAAAGCCAATAAAAGAAACTATAACCAAATCCACTCGTGAGTATCAATGTAAAAATACTAAACAAAATATTCTCAAAAAAAATCTAATGCAAATTCAGAAAATAGTACACCATTTACAATTGGGATTTATTACACAAACGCAAATTTTGAAATCTATGTCATACATCATATTCACAGATCTGAAAAAATATTGTATAGTTTTCTCCACACATATTGAAATGACCTTTGACAAAATTAAATGTTTATGATTTAAGAAAACACAACTTCTTGGGGCCAACTCCATGGCCTAGTGGTTAAGTTCAGTGCGCTCTGCCTCAGCAGCCAGGGTTTGGTTCCCAGGTGTGGACCTGCACCACTAGTAGGGGCCATGCTGTGGTGGTGACCCACATACAAAATAGAGGAAAATAGGCACAGATGTTAGCTCAGGGAGAATCTTCCTCAGCAAAACCAAACCACAACAAAACAAAAAACAACTTGTCGAATGATAACACCATAAAAAATGCCAAATCTGATAAACCGGGTGAAAATATTTACAACAGAAAAAATAAAATCTGATAGAAAAATGTTGAAAAATACATGAAAGAGACAAATTATGAAAAAAAGGTGCAAAAATGGTCCTCAAATGCATGAATAAATATTCCAAATCACTCTTATTGGATAAATGTAAATTAAAACAACAGTAAATTACATTTTTAATGTATCCAACTAGCCAAAATTATAGAATATGACAACACATTGTGTAGTATGGCATGGGGATACAAGCACTCATATATTCCTGATGGGTATGCAAATTGATGCAAAATTTGGAGGGGAATTTGACAATATCTAAAAGCCTATATACACATTAACCTTCTAATCTAGTAATATATGCTCTGGGAATCTACTTAAATATACGCCTCTGACAACGTGGAAATACATATACACAAGGTTACCCATTTCAACGTTGTTTGTAATAGCAAAAATATTGGAAAGAGCCTAAATGTCCATACTGAGACGAGTGGGTGAATGTACTATGTTACACCCACACTATACAGTTATAAAAAAAAAAAAGATATCTAGGAATGGATTTGGAGTTATTTTTGGACATACTACTGAGTGAAAGAATCAAAGTGGAAAGTAATGTTAATGATATGTTTCTTCTCATGTAAAAAATCAGGATACCTGCTCATTTGTGCAGAAGGAAATCAGAAAGGATTAACCATAAAATTAAGTAATTAATTACCTACAGAGAGTAAGTGTTAAAGTGGTGGGAATAAAGAAGGAATAGATCTAGGTTAGTAGGGATAAAAGGGGAGCAAGAATTCTTGAGGTATACCCTTTTGTAGGGCTGGAGGTAAACAAGATGCCTGGGGTCCTTAAATTTTGCCTTCTAGACACCTGACATACCTCACTCTAGCCCTCCTGACTTTTTGTATAGCTTTGACTCTTGAGACCATAGTAATATTTTACATACTTACGTACATATATACATACATATATCATACATATATAAAATCAGTCAGGACATAGAGGAACCCAAGATGCAATATAAATAGTAACAAATAGACCTACTTATGTTACCATACTGAATAAGGTGGAAAAAATGACAACCTAAAGCTAAAACCAAAAATAGCTATACATAAATACTGTACTGTAGTTAATAATCTGTTTTGCATATAATTCTGTTTGGTGACTCTGTAGCTACTTTGTACGAACACTAGGATTAAACAAATAAATAAATATATGGTAGAAAATGAGAGTCAGGTTTTTCTCGTTAAAGAAAGAAGTTACAAATAAGGGAAAGAGAAGACTAGTGTGAACCTTGTGATGCTAGAGTAGAATCAGAGACATGAGTATAAAGTCATGATTTTTAATATACATATATTATACAGATAAGTAAATATACGTGTGTGTGTATCCATGGGTTAGTATACATACATATGTTTCATAGTTTTGCCCACTGAGAGTACCTAGATGCAATGATTTCTCAGTAGCAATGAGCACACCTAAGGCCAAAGGCTAAGTTTTCTAAACACCATTTTCCAATTAAAGGAACAAGGGCTCCTTTCAGGAGAGTTTGATACTAGGGCTGGGACAGGGGAAATATAAGATGAGTCTGAAATATCTTCAAATGCCAGATGATAATTAGGTGCTCAAGAAAGGATGGAGACACGTTAAAAGACACAGCAGCCAACCAAATAGAGCTCTCAATAGCCAATAACATGATTCACCAATGGATGATAAAATCAGTGGGCAAAAACCTGAATAGAAACAGGATATTAACAGTCTCAAAGTATCTTCCTCAAGATATTTATGGATTACAAATGGAAAAATAGTGACTTTATAATGGAGAAACCCAGCAGATACCACCTTACCAAAGTAATCAAGATTAACATCATCTGTAAAAGACATATCGACATCAGGTGACCCCTGATATGATGCACCAAGAATGATATGATAGAATTCATGAGATATTCTTCCACAAAATGCATCACCTCAACCTAATCATGAGAAAACATTGACAAACCCAAACTGAGAGACAATCTATAAAATAACAGACCAGAATTCTTCAAAGATGTGAAGATCATGAAAGACGAGGAAAGAATGGGGAACTATCAGAGTGAAGAAGGTTAAGGGGACAAACAATTCAATGCTATGTTGGATTCTAAAACAGAAAAATGATGTTATGGGGGAAAAAATGGTGAAATTCTAATAATGTCCATAGTTTAGTTTATTACTGATTCTGATAATTACATTATGGTTTTGTAAATTGTTGCCATAAAAGGAAGCTGGATAAAGAGTATACAGGAATTCCCTATACTATTTTGACAACGTGTTTATGAGTCTAATGTTACTTCAACATATAAAGTTAAAAAAAATGGAAACTCATTAACCTGTGGGGTAATATCAAGCAGTTTAGTGTTTGTGTAATTAGAATGCTGGCCAAAGAGAAAAGACAGAATAGGACACAAAATAATCTGTGAAGAAATATGGCGAAAAATTTCCCTAAATTGATGGAAAACATCAGCCTACAAATCCAGGATGTCCAGCAAACCCCAAGCATGTGAAATCAAAGAAAGCTGTGCATAGATATACCCCATACTTAGGACACCATAGTCAAACTGTTGAAAACCAAAGCATCTCAATTCAGAATGAAATTTATGTTCAGAATTCCAATTATTTCCTACTGCTTGTCGTTAATATTGTATGGGGGAAAATGACATATTGTGTACTTTTAAAAGAAATTCAGAAAGACTGCCTGATGGATTCTTTGTGACAGTTTTTGGCACAGTTTCCCAACTTTCTACCAGTCTGGGTTGTCTTTTTAAACTCTCATTAGCCACTCAAATTTTTCTAAAGCTACATGACAGGTAACATAATAACATCTTGGCTGCATCCTCTATACTGTACTTTTCAATGTTTCTTGCATCAGGAATTCTCGTGTTTTTCTTACTTAGCTTGGATATCTATAATTGGATAACTTCATAACATGCAAAACAAAACTTTGCCCGAATCATGTTGCTCATTTTTCTGCAAGAGTCCTTCTTTTTCCAAATTTTCTTCATCCAATCCCTTGCAACATTTTTACTCCTTTACTTAACACATCCTACATTTACTCTATTAGCGTCTTTTATTTCACTCATTCCAAAGAGTTAAAATATTATTGAGAAGTAAAATAAAAAAACAAAAGTTCAAATGACTATAATAAATTAATTGTGAACCTATAAGAGATTAATTCCTCTAAATCCGTGGAGGAATTATGAACCGTACCCCTGTTGGTATTAAATGAACTTCCTGAATACCGACACTAACTCATTCATTATCCATTCCCCCTCCCTTTAAAGACTGTAAATGTGCCCAATAAACCTAAAGTCATCTTAATTACGGACCTTTTTTTTTTTTTTACCATATTTTGCAATTTGTCTTTCTCTTAGTATTTCTGATCTCCTTGATTCTATGTGATTCACCTGTTTGATTAATTTCACTCTTGCTTTTTTGTGTTTTGGCCCATTTCTCGTATATAATTAACATTAGTTTTTGTTTTTTTGAATATTTATCACTTTCATTCTGAGATTTTATTAAATGTTTCTTGAACCAGCGAGCCCTCTCCTTAATGTGAGAAGTTGGTAACTTGACTCTCTATCTATAGGGAGGCAAAATCCACAATTATAGTACAAAGACACAGAGAACGTTTATGACAAACATTAAGAGGAACAGGGTGTGACTCAGCATTTTATGGCAGATGTATGATCAAATTAAGTACTACTTCAAGCTTTTCCTTAAGTTGTATTTCAATTGCAAATCAGAACTTAAAATTTGTCATACTTAAATAGAAAGTTTTAAACTATATTTGGATCTACTGATGCAGTCTGAAAGGTAGTCGCATTAGAACTACCCTCCATGAGTCATTTGGGCACTGTCCTTTCCTTACTGGTTTATAGGAAATGTGCCAAATCCTTAGTCATTAACTCTATTTCCTGTGGAGATGT
This sequence comes from Diceros bicornis minor, assembly GCF_020826845.1. Taxonomy (NCBI): domain Eukaryota; kingdom Metazoa; phylum Chordata; class Mammalia; order Perissodactyla; family Rhinocerotidae; genus Diceros; species Diceros bicornis. The sequence goes on along the minus strand of NC_080744.1, from coordinate 9,851,734 downwards.
GGTGGCAGACTTCAGGAAAAATGCAAATACAAGTTACAGCCGTCTCAGATTTGACAGAGGAAAATCCACAGCTATATGACTCTGGACTTCTGCCATAAGCAATCTCGAATAAATAAGTGTGACCCTAGGATATATGGACACATTGAAATTCAAATGAGGGCTTGAGAGTTGCAAGGTCCATGTAAACACCCCAGGATGAAACATGTTTAGCTGTGCTCGCAACCCTCTAGCATGGATTCTCTGGGGCCACTGCCTGTCTATATCCAATTTAGCCTTAAAGTAACTCTGCTTGTACCGTGTATTAGGATTATGTGGATTAAAAGAAGTATTTAAAGGAAAACAATAATAAATGAGTTGTTGAAAATAGAAAATATTTTCCTCAAGAAACTATTAATTAGGCAAAAATTCTACAATACAAAAGCATATGAATTGATTTGTTTTACTTAATGGCAAAATAACATTTCCTTGATTCATATTTATTACATCTGCTAGCAATTTCCAATGTTTGTTAAAAACAAAGAAGGAAAACAAATGTGTTATCTCCATTAAGATTCGTAAATAAGGTGACCATATAACTTTTGTCCAAACCAGAACACTTTTGAGAACGATAAAAATTACTTTAGAATAAAATCTCATAAATTGGAACTGCCCTGAGCAAATCAAACACGTGATTTCTGGAGTTTTGGAGGTTGTGTGTGTACTGACTTCTACTCTCCCTGGTGATAGATGTACACAACTAATCCTCCTGCTCTCACAAATAGATCAATGTTTAAAACAAATAACATGGGTCCATGTTATTTTTATTGATTCAGTCTTATGAAGGCATTTTAAATTATTCTCATTTTCTGTGGCTTTGAAGGACGTTTGGCAATTATTTCTTGGTTTCTAAAGTTAATCATCTATTTAGATTGCATCCAAGTAATGAGAAAAAAGATCAGATTTAACAAATGTTTAATTTGGACGCCACTCAAATTTATTTACATGGAATTTAGGAGGGAAATTAGGAAGGAAATTTACTTACATGGGATTAGGAGGACTATAATTTTATTCCCAAACAACATATTTTATAACTAGTCCTCTCGACTATTTCTAACGCTCAGTGAACTCTATCACTGTAGCGATTTTTAGTGTAGTAGATATTTCATAGTGTTTCATTGGAGGTATTTATTTAACATCACATGTGTATTTATTTTTAGTCCCTTACAATTATTGGAAGGATAGTCTTAGGGCTAATATTTCATTGGAAAAATCTAAGTAGCTGCCATACATTTGAGTAAGTCACATGCTCCCTTTGATACAGTGCAGAGCAGACACTGAACCTCCAGCGTGGCTTCCTTTAGCCCTTTTCTATGCTTCTTTGTGCCTTTTGAGAATGGAGCCAAAATAAAATTTCTTCCAAGAGCTCCTTTATCCGAGTCAGTCTTCATCATAACACCCAAAATTACTGGAGATTATTGGCTATTTCATTCAGATTTATTGAAATTTGATTCAAATTCGAGGTTGGAAAAGGATTATTTTTGTCTCAAAACTAAAAGTAGAGAATTGAGTCGAATTATTATTATTATTGTTGCATCTAATAGGTATATAATATACCTGAATCTCCCATAACTCATCATTACATTCTTGAACAGGGTTTGAATTGCATAATAAATGATATTCTATATTCTAGCCCCTATTGTGATTGCGTTGGCCCAATGCAAAGTAGAGGCTGTCTGGGTCTGATTACATAATTATGCCACTGCTCTCTTTCAGTTTCAACCTGGGTTCCAGGGATACAATTCATAAGATCATGAGAATTCATTTCCTGTATCAAGAATGGATGTACTGGAATGTTTTACTTCCTTTCCCAAAGCCCACATTTTGAGGCAAGATCTTTATTCTTTTCAAACATATAATTTTTATTTTATATGTTCCTGTGTTTTTGCCCATAAGATGTCTTTTTTGCCTCACCCTGTACGTGAAAACTTTTTTTTTTTGAGGAAGATCAGCCCTGAGCTAACATCTGCCAATTCTCCTTTCTTTTTTTTGGCTGAGGATGACTGGCCCTGGGCTAACATCTGTGCCTATCTTCCTCCACTTTATATGGGACACCGCTACAGCATGGCTTGACAAGCAGTGCGTCGGTGTGCGCCTGGGATCCGAACCGGCGAACCCCAGGCTGCCACAGCGGAGCTCGCCCACTTAACCACTTGTGCCACCGGGCTGGCCCTGAAAACTTTTTTTAAACCATGAAATTATTCTCAACTTCATGTTCTCATTCCAGATCAATCTAATTGTAAGAAATAATTTACTTCCCTAGTAAAATTCTAACTAGAAAGCTCCCACATTGTGAAGAATTTACCATTTATTGTTCTAAATATAGATTATTATGTGATGGCTGATTTTTTGCCCAACTCTTTTGGCACCTTGTGATTCATATCAAGATTTTTCTTGAAATGAAAAATTCTGAGGACAAAGAAATTATTTTCAGCTTGCTTTGGACACTACTAAAAGTGCCACTAAGTGCAATATTGAGGATTAAGTATATTTTTGGTTCACAAAAATAATGTGACCCCTGAGGTTAATTCCATTGCCCAAGTGATTGGCAACACTGCGAGAAGTGGTGATTTTTTTTTGTTTTATTTTATTTTTTAGTTCCTTAATATAATAATTGCTTAATGGCTAAATAAAGTCTGAAATGTATCTAATTGTTACTTATATTTTTCATTGAACAAGTTGGCTTGCAAATTGTCTGTATTTTATTTTCCCCTAGTCGTGAAATTAAGTTTACTCTTTGGAGAAATGCTCAATGGTTTAATAAACCTGGACAAGATACTTTACTACATAAAGTTGTACTACAAACCTGTGTCAGGGGAGTGGACTTAAAAGCGGAGAATGACTACTATTTCTGAAGCTATTTACATTTCAGCACGAAAAAGGTAGTTAATTGGTGACTTTGGTGACCTGAAAGGCTGCAATGAGTGCAGTGTCTGTGTAATGTACCTGATGAATTATGTCTAAAATATTTTATTTCTCAGTAGAAGGAAGACTTCAGTTATACATATCCCTTGTGCATGTACTGTACTCCCACTGAAAATTAAAGCTAGGTGTGCTGCGCTTCAGCAGCGTAAGGTAGCTCGTGTACTTGCCAGAATGGGTGATACACAGGCACCTCTTCAGATGTGGGTGTCTGCAGAGAACTCTCTGCCTAAGTGTGATTTTTCACATCTTGACTCACACTTGTAAATGCAAATCCAACACTAAGGGACATTGTGAATTTATGACACACGGGAGATCTGTTAATTCAGTGGACAAGGATTATGCTTCTTCATGTATTCATCTTTTTAACAAGGAGAAATGATACAACACAAAAAATGAGAGTGCAATTTAATTAAAAGTGAATTGTATGAGGTTTAATTCAATTTTTAAAATGAGATTCTAATATCTATTTTGTTTCAGTTTCATCTTTACACATTTAAAATGTATCTAGATATAAATTTTATTTAATGAATGAAAACAGATGAATTCCTTCATTTGCTGGATGGCTGGTAATCACTGAGGGATGGGCTAAGTAACACACTAATGATGCTAATGCCAATTATAGAATTACTTTCTCAAAAATACATGCACTAAAATGCAATGTCTTCCTTTGTTCACTTTGACCTTTGGAAGTATGGAAATCTTAGTTTGGTAATTAAGTGGAATTCTATTAGGCAGAGAAACGGGGAGTTTAAACGTGAGTGTATTATTCTGATTCAAACAACTACAATGGTAAAGTTTAATCTACAGCCATTGTATTTTCTTAAAGAAAATATTTCCATCCAATATGTGGCAAAACAGTATCTCTTGTAGACTTTGAATTTACACCATTTTCTTGAAATTCATGGGAAGGTTTTCAGAATGAAATTCTACGACCTGTTTTGTTGTCAAGACATGCACCATCATTTATCCAGTGACGGGCAGATTTAAGAGTCAGAACAAAAGTAAGCCTTTTTTCTATTCTTTATGACTGTCAATAGTCCCCATGTTCTCTAGAGGATGAGGCTCTGTGTCCACTCTGTTTTAAGTTGCCCCGTTACCTAACCTTCTACATGAGAGCTATTTCATGTTGCCTGAAAAATAACAGTGTAATGATGAAACTATGGAATAATTAAGCTTTCTTACAGCTATTCATGACGAGCACCATTTTCTAAAATAAAAGTTTGTATCTAAATGGATTAATTATATAGCATTCTTTATAATCCAGATTAGGTTATAATTCTTTTTGATGTTGCTATTTTCATGTTCCTCACGTATGCTGATGAATAATTGATAACCATACAGAAACATGAAAAATTGGTGTTGGATCTCATAAATTAATAAGCTTCGCTGATTTTTGGAATGCTTCCACAAAATTTAGAAATCTTAAACTGCTATTTTAATTCGGTTTAACAAACATTGTTTTGTGAGTGGCTAGGTGACTTTGGTGATACAAAAATGCAACTTCCCAAATTGCTATTGCTTCCTCTTTCCAGGTATCCACATGGATTTCTCCACTCGGAATGAAATTGAAATCTTAGAAAACTTGAGGTTGTTCAGCTGTGCTGAATACTGGCAGCTACATCATTAAAATGCCAAATTTAAAAATATCAAAACTCAGTTACTATGCATGATAGAGGCCTGCAGCAATGTGAGCCTTAAAACAAGCAAGCAAACAAAAAGAAACAATACCCTGAATCTGCAAATAATACGGTTACTATTAACGTAATAGTATATTTCTTTGATCCACTCCTATTCTTCACACTTCCTGATGATATGTCCTCTTGCCTTCTCCCCTAAGTCCCTCTCCGTTCACTCATTCTGTTTATACTTGCATTCATTTGATAGCAGACGTATTCATTCTCATATCATATTACACTGATGACAGGCATTTCCATAAAGATGATTGAACACCTCCTTGGATTTTGACTACTATGGACTTTGAGAAGGCATTGTACCAGTTTGGGATGCTGAGCTATGGTCTGTCTATCTCATTAGTTTGTTGTTGTTGTTTGTTAGATTATTATTATTATGAATCAATCAAAGAATGTGATATTGATAGAACTGTGAACTCAGGATGGGTGAAAGACGGTAATTAGATGTACCTTTGTATTAATTATAATCTGCCTGTTTTACATATTCATGAACTTTTAAAACATGGCAAGGAGAGCCAGCACTGATGGCCTAGTGGTTCAAGTTCGGCACACTCTGCACCAGCGGCCCGGGGTCCTTTCCCGAGTACAGAACCACACCACTCGTCTGTCAGTAGCCATGCTGTGATGGTGGCTCACCCAGAAGAACTAGAAGGACCTACAGCTAGATATACAATTTTGTACTGGGGCTTTGAGGAGGGGAAAAAAAGAGAGAGAGAGAAAGATTGGCAACAGATGTTAGCTCAGGGTGATTCGTCCCTAGAAAACAAACAAAAAACATGGCAAAGAATCTCTAAGGCAACTATCCTCAGCCGAGAAGTTTACTAATCGCAATGTCTCACCTCTCTCAATTTATTTTTGGTAGTACTGGCTTTGTTCTCTTTTACGTGTCTTAATACTGCCTCCCTTAGCAGGTCAGGTGATTAACATGTGAGTTTGAGGAAATGAAAATTAATGTCAATATCTTGTTTCATGGACCTTGATCTAGTGGAATAGAAAGAAACATACAGAAATAAAAAACATCATGAAGAGATGTGGCTTAAGGGCAATGACAAAGATACAAGCAAGAGTTTAGGGTAAAGATAGTCCACTTCACCCCGAGTTGATCAAGGAGACAGGATGTGAATGGGGCTATGAAGAGGTCATAAATTCCACCAAGAGCTTTAGATGCATGTGTGTGATGAGAAGGTTGGGGGTTGAGGCAGAGAGATGTTAAGGATATTTCTTGTCAATGGAATGTGATGAACTTATTCCTAGAGATATGAAATAACAGGATGATCAATCACTCAACATGTAGTTAATGCGTGACTACAATACATGCCTAACCAGTTCTGCTAAAGCCAGAGAATCTGTAGGAATATTTTATATACACATATATATATATATGTGTATATAAAATAAATTTGAGTCTAGATTGTAAAGACCATGATCTTGAGTACAAGATAGGGTAATTTAGATTTTATTTAGTAGGGTTATCTCACTGCAGCAGAAGAGGGCTAAAATATATGCAAGGGGCCAGTTAAGAAGGCACTACAATTGCAAATGTAGGAAATAATTCTGTATGAGATAGTGAGATGACTATTAGACTAAAGGAGAAATGGATTTTGGAAAATGCAAAAAAAAAAAAAATCAACAAAACTATATTGCTGACTCTGAGAGTATATCTGGTATTCACAGTTCAAGACAGAGTTATACCATTCTGTTGCATTTTCAGCCCTCAAAACGCATCAAAGTGTTTCACTGATTATCCTTTATTATTTTAAAATAAATAATGCATAAGCAGTTTATTAAAAATGTTAAAATACTTGTTATAGAGAATTTAATAAATATTAAAAATCAAATATATAATAATAAACACTAATCCAACAGAGACATCTAGAACATGTATTTATAGTACATTCCTAGCCATGTTTTAAATTATTTAATTTTAAATTTTGCGCAATTATATGCAAAACATCAAGCTTTATAGTCTGTTTTTTAAATTCTTATTTCGGGATTATTGTCCTGTGACATTAGTGTTTTAACCATTAAAATTAACCAATTAAATTAATCAATTTTGTTGTTAAATAACATGGCATGCAATTTACTGAAGCATCACTTGTGGTTAAGCATTTAAGTTGCTTCGTCATTGTTAGACTTTTCTATCACTTATCTATGTATTCAGATGAGATCTTTATTACTAAAATCTTTGTGCATATTTCTAGGTTTCTTCTTGGTATGAATATCTAAATGTGACATCAAATTAAAAAAACACACCTCAATTTACATTTCCATTGGATATAAATTAGAAAGCACCCACATATAACATATTTAATGCATTCTCAATTTAAACAATACTATCATTTTCAAGATCTTTGCTAATTTTTTAGATTAAAAATGACATTGTAATGATTTATTTTTCATTTCTTTCATTATTGAGTTGACATTTCTAGATGTTTATTGGTAATTAATATAACCTGTTTGAAATTTCTGTATAATGACCTTTTCTCAATTTTTAATTTAGTTATATGGGTTATTTATATAAATAATTTGGATCAATTTTCAGTGATATTTTGCATAATATTTTCAACTTTGTCTGTAAGTAATTTCTTGCATTAAAGTCATGTCTCAAAAAACTCCTTTCACGGTATAATCATTTTTGTCACATTCTTGTCTTAGTTTTTACAGTTTCTTTTTCTTTTTTTGACTTTTAATAGGTCACTTTTTAGAGTTTATTTTGTTTTGGTGAAAATGCAGATGAGTTTTTTTTGGTAAAAATTAACTACAAAGTTATGGTTTTATTGCAGTTTAGGATATTGATCAGTTTTGTATCTAACCTAGTGCTAATATTTAACATTCTGTCTCCAATTAAATTCCTTGAAAGTATACTTTGAAAATGTATGCAAACTCTAGCTTTAGGCTTAACTGTCTTTTATTTATTGTTTGTAGCAATTTACATTGTAACCATCAGTGCAGGAGAGTGCCCCTTCTATGCATGTTCCCCCATGTGCTATAACTGGTCAGACTTTTAATTTAGAACCAAATTGATACGTGTGAAATTGTAACCATAGTGTTTTAGCTTACATGACTGCTGGCTATTTTGAGTACTTTCCCTATACTATGGGTCATTCTAGTAACCTGTTTTATAAATTGTTTACAAACTTTTACAGTAAACTATTGTGTTGTTTGTCTAATGTTGACTTGTAGAAGATCCATAGAGTTTGGATTCTAGTTCTATAACAGTTATTTGCTTTAAAAATATAATTTCCCAGTTTGTCGCTTGTATTTTTATATTTTATGATACATTTTGTGAAGCAGAAATTTAATATATTCAAATGTCAGTGTTTTCTTTTACTGTTTATGCTTCTTTGTATTTTATCTAGGAAATTCTCCCAGTTTTCAGGATGTATGCTTATATTGTGTTTTAAAACTTTTAAACCTTCCCTTTTACTTTTATCTGAAAGGCTCTTTGTATATTGTGTGAGGCAGGGGTATCGTATTATTCTGTGTGGATTTTCAACTGTCATTTTTTGATTGATGTTGCATTTTCCTGCTGATTTAAATTGTGAAATGTGCTTGTAATCACTCTGTCCCAAACTGTCTTCTACTCTAAGCCATATTACTGGAGTTGGAGTTCTTCCAAGTACAGGTGTGAGTCGCCCTTGCCAGAAGGTATACTGTGGGTTCTGCCATTAGAATACACTGCAAATAATCAGAATGCGGGAGGAAGAGAGGAGATGCTTCTGGCGGTTGCTGGCAGTTACTGTGAAGGGCATAAAGGGCTCCCAGACTCCAGCAGCACAACTGGACACCATAGCCTAGCCTAGCTGACACATAAAATTAACCATCCCAGGCCTGAGGCAGTGCCTGCACAGCACTGAAAGAAGACAAGCGGGTGCTGCAAGATGAGGTGTAAATAGAGTTCAGACAATGTAGACCCTTATATTTCCTTATAAAAGCTTCAAGAAATCATCCAATTATTCTAGTCTGCTGGACCTAATAGGCATCTGAAACCAAAATACCCCAAGACAGTTATTGATTGGCCTCGTCCAAGTCTTACAAATATTTCCTAAGAGTGATCACATCTACTGTTAGAACCCTGGTCCGAGCTACCATCATCTCTTGCGTGGACAACTGCAACAGCCTCTTAGTTGGACTGACATTTCATTCCTGCCTTGTTACAGTCTAGCGCCCTCAGAATAGCCCTAATGATAGTTCAAAAGTGGGTATCAGGGTCAGTCATTTCATGGCTTAAAATTCTTTATTGGTGTCCCATTTCAATTAGATTAAGTCTGAATTTATGAATATGATCTCTATGGCCCTGTATAGTCTGGCTACTCTTAGTTGTCTGACCATAATTTCCTTTGTTTCTTCATGCTCCAGCAAAAAAGTAAACTCTTTTTAAAAATTTTTTATTGAGATAAAATTTACATAACATAAAATTCACCGTGTTAACCAAAGTATACAATTGAGTGTTTTTATGATATATTGACAGTGTTGTGTAACCATCACCACTCTCTGATTCCAAAATGTTTTTATCTCACTAAAAGAAACCCCAGACCCATTACGCAGTCATTCGCATTGCCCCTTCCCCACCAAAAAAAATCAAAGCAAAACTAATCTAAACTAAAACTTACTGTTGGGGAACAGCTAAAGAATACGTTCTGTTTTCTATAAAATAAGGATGATCGTGATCCACCTTGCGTTTGAGTAGAAAAATGTCATGCTTTGTAACTAGAATATACAACACGGTGGATATGATACAGTTAAGAACATTCCAAGGTTCTTATACCAAAACCAGGAGGGTATTTAATAGTGTTAAAGAGATATTATAATAGAGTCTGTTCCTGCCCTTGGAGGAACTCATTTTGAATCTGTAACCTGAGATGTGATTTATAATTACTACTAAGTAGAATGGAAGTCCTCCTATTGTCATGGAATACTCAATGCACAAAATACTGATGCTCCTTCTAAAATTGCTGCATAGATATTGAACATACTTTAATAGAATGAACCACAGAACTGAGTGAAGGTGTTCAAAACATTGCAATCAGCCTGTTTTAGAACATATTGGAGGAAGGAAATCTCCCTTTATATAATCTTGATAGAATTTGATGATTAAAAGGTGTGTCTGGGGGCCGGCCGGTGTGCTCTCCTTCGGCGGCCCTGGGTTCACAAGTTTAGATCCCAGGCGTGGACCTACACACCGCTCATGAAGCCATGCTGTGTCAGTGACCCACATACAAAATAGAGGAAGATTGGCACAGACGTTAGCTCAGGGACAATCTTCCTCAAGCAAAAAGAGGAGAATTAGTGACAGATGTTAGCTCAGGGCCAATCTTCCTCAACAAAGGAAAAAAAAAAAAGAAAGTTGTGTCTAAGCAATGACAGAAATATAATTTAAGTATATACAAGGAAAAATACAACACAGGAAAACAAATCAGCTTGTTGAAGGAATAGCATGAGTTCCACAGAGAATCAGCAAAACTTAGAGAACAGTGGGGGTGAAAAAAAAATATCTGTACTGAATTTATAGTACAGGCAAAATTCTATCAGTACAAGTTTGAAAACATCCAGTAAAGTGGAAAAAGTCAAATGCTTTACCTCTGTAACTCTACTGGTATGTATATTCTTTAAAGAGTGTGTTATAAGTGTTCACAAAGAGATGTATAGGGTTATTCATTGCAGCATTGTTTCAGTGGAGGCCACTGATAGGGAAATAAGTAACTTAATATATACATGTGGTCTAATAATAGTACAAAAATCAGTAGTTGAAATAGATTCCCAACTATGTGTATCAATATGCCATGACTTCAAAGATGTTAAGTAAAAACATAATAATGTATAATTTTCATTTAGCATGGCACCATTTATGTAAACTTGAAAATACAAAAATGCTATAAAACTCGAAGAGTCTATATAAAATGTAAAAACATGGACAAGAAAATATACACCAACTTATGAGAATGTCTTCATTGGAGGTGCAGAGGAGAAATGGGACTGAGGAGTGACACAAAGTGGACTTGAACTTCATATTGTATCCACAAGGTATGAAACAAGTATTGTAATATGTTACCTTGTGTCAAACAGTTGCAGTGGGTAGATGTGCATGTGCTGTATTAGTTTGTGGAATTTCATCATGTAAAAGCAACACAAAGAAAATTTTAAAAGTAAGGCCCATTCATGTCTAGGAGTATAAGGCCTTTCAGGGGAAATTAATTAATTACAATGCCCTTTTTATACTACATAAAAAGGAGAATTCCTCATACTTGTGAATAATAAGTTAAAGAAGATAATTTAGGAATGACTGAAAGAGCAAATTTCATGCTTGAAAAGTTCCTGAGTTAAAACATATTAACTCACAAAATATTCTCTCTGCCTTTACAAATTTCTGGACTTAAAGATGATATTGATTTGAAAGGAAGTGCTAAACTCTTATGTGTCCAATAATCTCTTCAATTCATCTAGTATGTTAAATTATATGCAATGTTCACTTAATTTAAAAATGGTCATGTAAACCCTGTTAAGTCGTTAAAATAGAGGTAAACTTTTGAGTATTACACCACTTCCTAATTTGCACATATATTTTTCCATGTCCTCTATACTGAGTTTTATCAATTACAAAAATATTGGATTAATATAAAACTATGGAGATAGAGAGAATTTTATTGTGATAAAATGTATTTAAATTTTATAATCTTTATGTTTGATGTAAAGCTTGGATTCTAAATAAGGAGCACATATATCCAGATAAAAATATGAAGTTTTTTCCTTTCTTTAATCCATCATACAAATTTTAAAGACATAGTGCAAGGAAAAAAAAAGGATTTAATTGTCAATCACAAAAGGTTTCATGTACTCTATTTGTGTAGACATTAACAGACCCATTGCCATACATAAGATATATTTACCAACATTTTAATTTGGAGCAGTCCTGCTGACCTAGATTAAAATTAATTATCTTAGTGATGATTTTGAATTATTTGTAGAACAATAATTAGTAAGAGAAAAAGAGAAGGGACAAAATACTGTGGTTTCAGCTTCTGAATGTGTCAGCGTGTGCTCAGTCACAGACGTGCATGCCTGTTCATCGAAGTTCATCCTAGAACAAGATTTTCAAGCAAGTGACCATCTGACTATCCTAACTTATACATGAAAATAATACCATTTGTCTTCAGGAAAATTAAATTAAGAAGGAATTTCTACTAATAGTGTTTTGGGATGTTTGAGAGATTCGAACATATTCATTGGTAAGTGAGGGAGGGCTCTGTCTGAAAATTTCAAATAGAAAACAATATGAGAAGATGGCCGTGGCTAACATACAGAGTAGGACTTCAGAGTTTGTGAGTTAGTTGTTGAGACCTTTAATGTTTGCTTGGCAAATTTCGGCTACCTGCAGCGTGACTAGGACCAGATCTCTCCTCTAAGAGAAGAGGTTAAGGGATTTTTTTCATTTAGGGACTGCTGTCATGATAACAGAAGGGCAGGGGTCAGGCTTCCGAGAGGAGGAAGGCGTGCGCCCCAGCAGTCAGTTATAAACGTGATTAAACGATCCTTGGGCCATCTGGGTTTCCAGTTGTCCAGTGTTGCTTATGCTCAGAATTGATGGTTGACTATTTGTGGGATTTCTTGTTAAGTTCATATTGTATGATACAGAAATCTAGGATTTGCTCCAAGGATAAAGTGCAATTGTTTTATAGCTGTTGATGAATGTTCCTGTTAATGTCTACTTCTCTTTATCATACATATCCTCCTTTGAGTTAACTGTTTCTAGTCAGCCATGATAATTAGCATTGGCTAATCCATGTCATGTCAGTTCCGTTGTATATTTTCATCACTACCTTCAACAAAAGTTCTCTAAAATGAAGCTGGGCACGTATGAAGATATGAAATGCTTAAACTCAGTGGTTTGTCTTCAACATATTACCTATTTTTTCTAACAATCATATTCTTTCATTAGCCATCTAATTACCACATTAGTGTTGCCACTGAAATAAATTAGATAAATACACATAGAAAAAGTAACATAAAAGCAAATATTTTATCTCAGATTTTAAATTAGTGAAAGAAAATGCAATTTAAAATAATGAAAAATGTCAACATATTACATGAGAAAAATATTTTAAAATATGTTTATTATCGAATTTAGCAAGTTAATGAAAAAAATTGACAATACGAACAACATAATCCATTAACTCAGAAATAACATTTCTATTTTACCATAGTATCTGTATTCAAGTTGCCAATAAAATTAGAACCTTCAGTGTATTAATATCACAAGTTTATAAACCTTATGGTGATTAGTGCTAATAACAACTTAAGTGTATTATATATCTAAAACAGATAAAATAAGTAGAAAAAGTAGAAACAGGCTTCCTAGCAAGGGAATTTGTTCAATTGTGCAACTTTATACATTAATTTAAACCTGTGGTTTTTATTATTTTATTTTTTATTGAGGTATATTTGACAATTATGAATTTTATATATTTCAGGTGTACAATTTGAAGATTTCATATATGTATACTTTGTGGAAAAAAACACCACATTCAAGCTAATTAATATATCCATCACCTCAGATCATTACCACTTTTTTAAGTGATGAGAACAGTTAAGATCTACTCTCTTAGCAAATTTCACGTGTATGATAAAGTGTTGTTAACTATAGTCACATTGTTGTCTCTTAGATCTCCAGAGCCTATTCATCTTGCATATGTGAAACTTTACACCCCTTGAGCAACATCTTTCCAATTTCTCCTTCCTCCAGCCCCTGGAAACCACAATTCTACTCTCTGTTTCTATGAGTTTGACTATTTTAGATTCCACATATAAGGAGATCTGTGTGGTTTTTAAATATGTGGTTGCTGAGATTCAGAAATGCCTAAGGCTGTTTGTAATAATATAGATACAGGTAATTTGGAAAATTATTCCTTCATTAGGATGTGAAGAGTGTGTTAGTGAGAATCTTAAGGATAATTTTCTTGAATACTTCGATTCCAAGAATGGTATAATTTAATATAAAAGTAACTTTATGGTATAATTAAGTATATACACACTTGAAATTAACAAAAAGGTATTAAGAAGAAAACATAAAATAAGAGAGGATGAATTTGGAAAAGAAATTGAAAAAATAATTAAAGTGAAGGAAATTACATAAATTTAATGTATTAACCTTGGGGATAGATGTCTATGAATTATTAATTCTTTCCTCAAAGCTCTCAACTTGTTTTATTTTTCTGTCATTATCATCACATCGTATCAAGGGTACATGTATCAACGTGGCTTATCACTTTTTTAAAATTGTGGTAAGATATACATAACACAAAATTTACCATTTTAATCATTTTGAGTGTATACTTCTGTGGCATTAAGTACATTCATATTGTTGTGCAACCATCACCAACATCCATCTCCAGAACTTTTTCAATTTCCCCCCCTGAACCTCTGTACCCATTAAACACTATCTTCTCATTCACCACTCCCTGCTTATTTTTTAAAATGTGTTTTTCTGAGAGTTAGTCTTTGGATATTTGCCTTAGAAATGAATAGATGGACCTATTCAATAAGCCACATAAACTTAAAATGCTGTCATAACTTGGGTGAAATTATATTAAAGAAATAATACTAGTTTATACAATGCATGTGATTCTATTACTTATAGTAATAGTAAGGCATTATATACACACACATACGTGTAAATATATACACTCACACTAAAATAATCTGGCAGCTGAATTAATGTTCCATAGTTTTCACCAACAGGACATTTTATAAGAAACCTCTTGACCCAGAAATAGCATACAGGTGGATTGAACATTGAAAATAACATCTTCCTAGATTTTAAAATATTTCACAAGTTATTTTCTAGATGTTCTTTTATTAATTCCCTATTTTCATAAATAACAAAATTATCTATGCTTAATGCATATTGATTTAGGCTTTTCTTTTAGTATTCCATCTATTAAAAGGGCATTTATAGTTTTCACAGTTTATTAAAATTACATAGTTGGCTGGAGTTCATAATCATGAGAAAAATTTACCTCTGCATTTTGCTTCATTCTGAGTAATTACTGAGTAAATATGCATTTTAACTGGTAGATATGATACTCTGTTTTTAATTAATTGATAATTATCTCTGAATACTTTTATTGCCCCTTTTCAGTTTTATTTTTTTCAAAATTACGGACTACTAAATTAGAGGTAAGTATTTTTGGGTGGGCGCCCTTCCATTACACTATCTCAACCTGCAATTGCAGACATTATAGTGTTACACTAACATTACATATTTTTGTGTTTAATAATATTGTTCATTTGGTGATAAATATTCACCTGTGCATTTGTAAAATCCAGATATATCAGTAAATATATATTTTTCCTAAATGTTCTCCATTTCTGTACTTGATACATACTAAAATGCTCCTAAAAAACTGAGTGAGTTCAAAAGGAACAAAAACAAAAATTTCACCGTTAAATTTTCTTCACATAGATTTCCTTCACAGTAGACGAATCAAGGCATTTTCTAATATTGTTAAACAGATGGCTACTTGCATTTTATAAAATAGTTCTTTTCTGCATAAATTCACGTACCATAGTTCATTATAGAAATAACTCATCAAAGTAGGGCTTTTTAATTAATTACAGTGTGAAGCGCTTAGTAAAGGGTAATGATAATAATGCATCAGGCCCGATAACTGGCCAGTTGTAAGTGTGTCGTTAAGTGAATTCTGTCCACAGGCAGGCAACTCAGAGCTTTGGTAGAACTTGTGAGAACAGGAGCAACAGTTAAATAGGATAGCCTCTTGGTAGCATAGTAGCAACTAACAAAACACCTGCCATCAACGCCACCCCCTCAACACAAAGGAAAATACATTCAATGTTCAATTCTCATTTTTTTTCAGGTGTAAATCACTAATTTTTCCCCCAATTAGACGCTTTTAGAAACAAGGAGGTCATTGCCCATAATTGGATAATTTATTTTTATGTTGTTCAATTGGGACACTTCTTTAAATATTCTAAATATAAGCCATTTATCAGATATATGGTTTGCAAATATTTTCTCCCAGTTTGTAGCTTGTGTTTTCATCCTCTATCAGGTTCTTTTGCAAACCAAAAGGTTTTCATTTTGATGATGTCTAATTTATTACTTTTTTCTTACAGATCATTCTTTTGGCGTCAAGTCTAAAAATTCAATGCCTAGTTATAGATCAACATAGGTCATAGATTTTCTCCATATTTTTTTCATAAGTTTAAAGTTTTAGATTTAAGTCAAGATCCATTTTGAGTTCTTTTTTGTGTAAGATGTGAAGTTTAAGTTAATGTTCACTTTTATTTGTTTGCTGATGTCCGATTGTTCTAGAGCCATTTGTGGAAAAGGGATATCAACAATTCAGAGATTTATGCACCCCTATGTTCATTGCAGCACTATTCACAATAGCCAAGATGTGGAAGCAACCCAAGTGCCCACCAACTGACGAATGGGTGAAGAAGATGTGGTATATATCTGCAATGGAATACTACTCAGCCATAAAAAAGACAAAATCGTCCCATTTGCAACAACAAGGATGAACCTTGAGAGTATTATGTTAAGTGAAATAAGCCAGACAGAGAAAGAAAAACATTGCATGATTTCACTCATATGTGGAAGATAAACAAACTCACAGATAAAGAGGTCAGATTAGTGGTTATCAGAGGGGAAGGGGGTGGGAGGGAGTGGGCAAAAAGGTTGAAGGGGCACATATGTATGGTGACGCTTAAAAATTAGACTATTGGTGGTGAGCATGATGCAGTCTATACAGAAATTGATATATAATAATGTGCACTGGAAATTACACAATTTTATAAACCAATATGACCTCAATAAAATAATTGGAAAAAACGGCTATATATCTTTAATACATTGAATTTCTTTTACACTTTTGCAAAAATCAGTTGGACATATTTTTGTGGGTCTATTCCTGGAATTTTTATTCTATTTTATTGATCTATATGTCTGTCCCTCAGCCAGTATTCTCTGTCTTGACTGCTGTACTGACTAGTAGACTCCAATAACAGATAGAGTGATTGTTCCCACCTTATTTATTTTTTTAACTATTGTTTTAGCTATTTTATGGCCTATGCCTTTCTATATAAATTTTAGAATTAGCTTGTCTGTATCTACAAAAACTTTGCTGGAATTTTGATAGAATTGCATTAACTCTATAAATCGATTTGGAAAGAATTGACATTTTTACTATGTTGAGTCCACGAATACAGTATGTTTCTCCATTTATTTAAGTCTTATTTGATTTATTTCAAAAGAATTTTGTAATTTTCAGCATACATATCCATAAATGTTCTGTTAAGTTTTACCTAAGTATTGCATTTTCTTTGAGTAATTGTAAAATGTGTGTGTGTTTTAAATTGGGTTTTCCACCTATTCATTGTTAATATATTGAACCGAAATCGAATTTTGTGTGTTAATATTGTGCCCTGTGACTTTGCTGAACTTACTAGTTTTTTGAGTATTTTTGCAGATTCCTTGGGATATTCTATGTGCACAATCATATAATCTGCAAATAAGAACAGTTTTACTTCTTCTTTTCCATTCTCCATGATTTTACTTCATTTTCATGCCTAACTACAGTGGCTAGAATCTTAGGTACTATGTTGAATAAGAGTGATGAGAGCAGACATCCTTTCGTTTTTTGAGATTATAGGGAAAGCGTTCAGTCTTTCATCACCAAGTACAGTCATGCACCACTTAATGATGGGAATACGTTCTGAGAAATGCGTCATTAGGCAATTTCGTCATTGTGTGAACATCATAGAGTGTACTTACACAAACCTAGATGGTATAGCCTGTGCAGCTAATCTTACGGGACCATCATTGTATATGCGCTTCCCCATTGACTGAAATGTTATGCCGCACATGACTGTATCATGTTAGTTGTAGGGGGTTTTTGTACACACTCTTTATCAAGTTGAGGTAGTTCTCCATTATTCTTCACAAACTAGCTGAGAGTTTTTATTATGAATGGTTGTTGGATTTTGTCAAATTCTTTTTCTGCATCACTTGATATTATCAAATAATGTTTCTTCTTTAGCCTATTACTATGGTAGATTACATTGACTGATCTTTAAATGTTGAATGAGCTCATTTCTCCACCTCTGTAATCTGGGCTGACCCATTAACCAGTAATAGAAGTGACTGCTGCCGCTGATGTCACATGAACAAGTCTGGGCCAGCCTGTGGGATAAAAGAGACTGTGTGGACTAGAGACATAACACACCACCTGTGGCTCCCCCAACAAGGCCAGATCCCAGTTGATCTAGCAGTTGTTTGACCAAAAGAATTGCCCATTGACCTGCAGACTCCTAAGCTAATAAATGCTTATTGTTTTAAGCCACTGAGTTAGGAGTAGATTATTCTGCGGCAAAATTTACCTGATCTAAACTCAACCTTGTAAAATATAGTGTCAGAAAGTTTATACTCCAAAATAAACTGAATTTTTTTTTAAGTTTTAGGTATTTGAAGAAAAAAAATAGACAAAGATTCACTGCTTGCCCAGTTAATGTTAATAAGTGTTAATATTGATGTTAATAAGTGTTAGATGAATAAAAACATAGTTTCCACACGTAGTTGCTCTTCTTTTGTAGAGCCAATATGGAGAATCGTTTTAAATTATTTAATATGAAAACCACCTTATAAAAAGCAAATTAAAATCCTTGATGAATAAGCAACGTGAAAATGTACATAGAAGACTTAAATGAAGCAGTTTCCATGTTCAGACGTACTATGGTCTCAGGTACTAAAAACGAATCAATTTGTAAGTGAGCATAAGTCAGGCCATCTTGTTACATACACTAAATGGCCCCAGCCCCACCTCTATGTGACTACTCACTGCTCTGCGCATACTCCAAAAAATTCACATGCTCGCCTGATTTATGGCATCCACTTACGTATGTACTCCCCAATAGCTTGATAAATTAAAACTTTGTTCTAGGAGTTTCTCTCCAGGAACAGGCTGACCACAGGTGGGAAACACACCTACAAGGTATCCATCACAGCTGATAGAAGAATGGAACAATGTGATTCCTGGAGCCAGTCGTGCCTGGAGACCAACATCCCTGGACCCCCTCCGTACTGCCCATTTTCTCTGCATAACTGCCTCAAGATTCTGTAATCTTTGAAGATGGGTTTTTGGGACATTAGTCACCTGTCTTCCGATTTGCCGGCTAATCTAATTAAACTTCGTTTCTCAATTGCTAACTTGTTGTGATTAATTGGCTCAGATCTTGGCGAGCAGAGAGTGCCTTTTGCTCGGTATCAAATTGTCATCATGAAACCATTATGGTGAATGTGAACAAGCCAGGAAGACAAGCAAGGAGGTTAAGGGAGATGAAGGCATTAATATCATGAAAGTCAGAAATGAGATTGAGAAAACCGTAGATCCCTTATTTGACATTAAAAGGATAAAAGAAAAAAAACAAGACAATGTTTAAGACCAGCTTACTGATTATTTTAAACAACGATTATTTGCATACTAATCTCTATATCCTAAAGCATATCCACAAAATCTCATTGGAGTATCACAATCACTCATTAAGATATTATTTTATACCCATCCATAAATTAAGATACTGATAATTTAAAGAATTTTGAATTGTCTAAAATGCCATCATATTCAAGGAACAAAACTGAACCTAAATAGAATTCGTGTTTCAACTCCATATCCAAAGTAATTTATGCTGTGCCAAATTTCCTGCATCTGTATTCAAAGTGTTTTTTGAAACATTTTGTCAAATGTGCCAAAACCAACCAGAGGACACACAAAATGAACAAGTCAAATTTCCAGTGGAAATTTATCAATGTATACTGATGTGTGATTAAAATTGTAGAAAACAAATACATTAACAAGTCTGGCAGGGAATCAGCTAATGTTTATTTTTTATCTTTCTTTAATTTTATTAAATGAGTATTATTTTTATATTAAAACATTCTCAACTAATTGCATAGAGGAGACCATGTTTAATTGACTTAGTTGATTTCATATAAAACTAATCAATATAAACCCACAGCATGACACTATGTTTAAATATGTGCACGCATGAGGAATAATATATTAAGTTTAGAAATTTAGGATTCGATCAAGGGAATTATAGTTTATTGTTATCTGGGTAGACCACAGCTGGGATGTAGTATTTAGTTCTATATATTGTAATAGCTTTTAAAAATAATCTTTCTATAAAAATTTATTAAGTATCTAATGTATATTAGCCAATGTGTCATTATTTAGGTATGTAAAACAAAACACAGTGCTCTTGTTCTCAAGATTCCCATGGTCTATTGTGATGTTAGGCAGAAATACACATCTTTATTTGTAAAACAATGTGAAAAGCAAATAAAATAATATTTCCTATGGATCTTAATGAGAGAGTACACTCATGTAAACAACTTTCGGAAAGTGTGACAATAGTTAATATGAATTTTGAAGACTGGCAATTGCCTTACCATTTAAAATCTTTTCGCATGGAAGAACTCTTAGACTAGGTAACTCTAGCAGTTGGAAATTTACATAATTTCTTTTGTACTTTTTTTGTACATAATTTCTTTGTACTTTTGTAATTAAATACAAAGATGTTCTGGGAGATCCATTAGGCCTCAAGATAATAGAAGATATTTCAAACAATTAAAATGTTGCCAAATTGATTAGATTACTGCTCAAGAAAGTGAGCTCTCTAATAATGGAAATGTTCAAAGAGAAACTGAATCATCTTCTAATAGAGAAATCACACATCCGATGATCTGTGCTGGGCTAGTGCTTAGACCAAGATTACATCAAAAGACTATTCTAATTCATAAATTCCATAAATCTGGCAGACCCTAGCAGGGAATCTATTATATCATTTATCATAAACTAACAAGCCCAGAACTGGATTATTGAATGAATGCCATTAAATTTATCATATGATATTAAGAATGACAGAAACAAAATGTATTTCAGGAAAAAAATATAAATGTTGAAAACAGGTTGACAAGAGGGTTGTAAATATTGTCAATTCTGATCCTTGTTCCTTCTTTCAACTCACTCAGGAAAAGTAAATGCATGATTGACACCAAATTAAAGTTTTGAAAAAGTTTAGTGAAGATAATTAAACTGACTTGAAAAAATATATATATATAAGCCTCTCTAGTATGGAATAGAGCAATAAAGAATTGTGTTATGTTGGATGGATAATTGAAACAGATGTCTTTCACTGAAATTTGAAATCTTTAATGAAACAGCTCTGTTATTTTCTAGGTTATATTATCTAGTTCTGAAACAATACCTTTTAAAACTGTAAGAAAAAAATTCTAAAATCTCCAACATGACTGCTATTTTACATTTCTTCTGACATTCTTTGTCTCCATCAGCATTAATAATCAGGCTGTACTATTTTAGCCTGTCTCTGAGAGGCAGTGAATGAATGGAAGAGGATGCTTTATTGACTTTCTTATTTCTCTCTCAGAACTTCCCTTTCCTCACTGTCAAAGGAGGACCAGGTTGCTTGCCCCCAGGGATGTGAGAGAAATTGTTATGTGGCTTTCTCCTTCATTATATACCAGTTCCTCCAGGGCAGGGCCTTCTTTTTCATCTTCACATCCCCAGAGTTCTATTTGGTAACGTGGTTCATAGAAATCATCCACAAAATGTGGGTTAAACAAAACTGTGTTTGCAAAAATATGAGACAGTGCTGTACTGCATTACAGTTATATATTGTTGTTATAGATACCTTCACATTTAAATAAAGGATTGAGTTCATAGGAAAAGTTGATGGTGGAACAATGAGTAAAATCATCTTTTTAAACTAATTTTTCATTGTGAGTTTTCTTAATGAGAAAAGTTCTGGCTGTTCTCTTTGCCTGGAACATTTTTCTCCCAAGTCCTGGTGCTCATGCCTTCACCACCTTTGAGTCTTTTCTCCCATGTCACCTCCCAGTGAGACCTAACCTGACCACCCACAGCAAAACTGTAAAGCTCAGATCCTTTTTTCCTGCGTTTGTTCCTTAGCAATTTTTGCCTTCTAAACCACTACATAATTTACATATTATTATTATGTTCTTTTGTTCGTGGTCTGCCTCCCCCTTAGAATATAAGGTCCACTAGAGCAGGGATCTTTCTCTGGTTTGTTCCTTGATGTTTCCTAAGTACCTTAACAGTGTCTGACTCATAAAAGCTCAATGAATATTTATCTGAGTGAATAAATGCATGATATTTAACATTTTATAATACTTCAATCTAGTGCATTACTTT
The DNA here is from genome assembly GCF_020826845.1 of Diceros bicornis minor. Taxonomy (NCBI): domain Eukaryota; kingdom Metazoa; phylum Chordata; class Mammalia; order Perissodactyla; family Rhinocerotidae; genus Diceros; species Diceros bicornis. Next base: position 9,829,836 of record NC_080744.1, on the reverse strand, counting down.
GCTTGTGATACTCATGGAGTAAAAACAGGAAGCTGTGCCTCCTTTTACCCTATATCTTATATATTTCATCATATTTCTTAGTTTAAAAGTAATGTTTGTTATAAGAATGAGACCAAAAAATACACAAAGAAAATATCAACCATCTGTTCCTTTTCTATTCCTACAAACCTATCTCTCTCTAATCTGCCAAAACTTACCAACCTGATTTATTTATTTTAGAATTTTTCTCATGCTTTTACATATGTGTGTATTTATAGATGCACACACATAAATATTTTTGTTTGTTTCAATTTTATTTTCATGATAATAACATATACTATATACATTTGCTTGCAACTTTTTGACATAATTTAAAAAAATATCATGAACAAAATTTCAATTGAGCAGAGTGAAAATTAATTATTTTATTTAGCTATATAATATTATGAGAAAACAAATATAACTATATATATACAATTTCCCAACACTCAGTTGTTCCTTTTTTCCCACTGAAAACATATCATACTGCAGTATTTCTGTTGGTATGAATTCTCAAATTGAGATTACTTGGTCTTTAATGTATATGCATTTTTAATTTTTATGATATCAATTTGTTTTACAAATGTTTTAACATTTCTGTTAATCCACAGAACACCTTTGCATAAGTCCATTTGCCTTTTTTTTCTTCAAGAGAACACACATAGACTAAAGCAGATACAGAATTTGGGATTTAAGCACCATCATAAGTTTGGGCACATTATTTTTACTGAAGATTGTTGTCTTGGTTCAGGTTCGATTATAGACTTGGGCTGTTATCAGTTAGTGCTGTTTTCTCGTTAATTAATAGCCTGTTATTCAAAAGCCCGATAATGTCTTGCATGCAGCAGTTGCTAAGTAAGCTCCGTTGGATTACTGAAAATTGATGACTTGCCCTTAGCAAGTAAATTCCCATTAAAAACAGCCACTGCTTATTGTGGTCAGCTGATTAGGCTGTTTGACTAAACGTATCTCGGTAATAAGTTTATTGGCTCCTAATGCTTTTTTTCGTGCTGAAGTGTTACCCTAATCTATGAACTCTTTCAGTTTATTTGCTTGAATCCTTTATATAAAATTAAGAATACAATGTTTTAAGAAGGATATCGTTTCATTTTCCTGTTACTATCACGTTGTCTTAAATTGAAAATACAATCTTGAAAATGTAATTTGAGAAACTTCTTGATTCACCACAAGTGATCTCTGTTTCACCTCCCTTCTGGTTTTGTTATTGACAATATTTAGGCACTGGCAAATTTTTTAAACACTTTGACAGGAGGAAATGATGATGACCATCTTAATAAGTAATTCTTTGGATTTTTGAACCAGCAGAGTATTAGCACTTTGCAGCCTATCTCTGGCAGAAATATGTCAAGCACAACAGATTGCTGGTGTCAAAAAGTCAGCAAGTTTTGATATTTGTTGGTTAGTTGTGGGGGGTGAGGAGTCAGGGAAAGACAAGCAGGGGGGTGGGGGGGAACCAGTCCTCTACCACGTGTTATTTACCGCTGAGGAGGAAACCTCCTAGAATCACGAATTTTCAGACAAAGAGAAATAAAATCCTAGAACACGGATGCTGTATCAGAACAAAAGTGGTTCTGGATGGAATCCACCTCCAGTCAGCGTCTGACCTGAGGCAAATGACGGTGATAATTTTCCTTATTGTGACTCTGAGGGCCCTGTGGACCGTTGTAACTCTAAGTCACCTCAAATCAGTTATTACATTTAAAAAGTCATTTTCTAAAATAGACCTAGAGTAATTAAACCTCTTTTCAAAGCAGGCATAGTTATGATTTATACAGAAACATTATGAACTAAAACTTTTTCAGGAGCTAAAATGTTATATTCTGTGAACCTGTTGGAACCCAAAAGCCGCAGGTGGTTCTTTGAAAAATGACATTTCCATCATCTACCTGACAAGCACAGCTGAAACATCAAAGTTATACACATTCTGCTTCTGTGTGCCAGCTGCTGTTTCCGTGGAAACAGCCTGAGTTGCAAAAGGAAGGTAAATGTCCTTAAATTAAAATTGTGAGGTTTTGAATATTTTACTAAATACGTATTTGGATCTGTCTGACATTTCTGAGACTATAAAAATATCCATTTTGATTATTTTATTCATATATATGTATATCTACATGTGTAAGACCAAATGTTATTAAAGTATTAAATAACATTTGTTTTTATTTTAAATTTGGTATTGTGTGATGTAAATATGTTATAATTTATAAAATGAATTGCACTTATCACAAATATTATTGATTATTTGAATATTACTAAATGTTATTGATTGTTCAAAATCTTAAAAAAATATTGGGAACACAAGGACATATGAAATATTTTCTGTATTTTTGATACAATCCTGTAACAACTAAAAACAAAGGGGAAAATTATTATTATTCTAAAAATAAACCAACTTTAATTTGTGTTGATTATCCAGATTATTTTTATGAAAAAAGAAACAAATTCATTTTTGGATTTATGTTAGTGGATTCTAATATTTTTGCCTTCTCGTATCTTGCTCTGGCAATACAACTCACAGTTTGGTATATACAAAATTAAGTTATGCACTGATTTCTCATGCAAAATAGTAGCTAAAGATGGAGTAATCTTAATATTTTCTTGATCTCTGTAATATTTAAATTTGTCATATATGATATAGTCAGTGAAAGACTTTCACCCTATTCAGTATATTTTCCTATACTTGGAATTTATAAAGCAACAGTAATTTTTATATCTTCATGAAAGATTAAAATGTAACTTTATGATACTCTTTTATTGTGTTAAAAGCCAATGAGATTTAAAATCAATGTATACTCTAGCACCAGAGATCATAGCACTGAGTTGTATTGCTAGAGGATATGCTTTGCCCTGTTATCAATATAGCTGTGTTAAATGTTGCTTCCACTATTTCAGTTACTTTGGAGGTAATTTTTTAATAACAATGACAGTTATTTCAAAAGTTTCCTAAAGCCTGATGAATTAACTTGAATTTTGAAGATGTATAATGATGGAGCAGCTGACTGTCCACGGACAGGGAGAATCTGCATCATCATCCGCTCTGACTTAGTTAACTGATCTTTGTCATGATTCAAGTCTTCTATGATTTGATAAGACACTACCTGTATTCATCTCATAATTTTTGAAAGGGAATTGATTCTACTGCCTTTTTCTTGGTAAACCGAATAGAAGATATATTGATCTTAGATTAAAGCATTTCGAGTTTCTTAAACAACACTGTGCATTAATATTTTTAGAATATTGGAATGAAAACATATAGTATAAGAACAATTAAAATGCAGATAATACACACACATGTATAAACATCTTATTTGGGTGATTTTTAATGACTATGTTAAACATACATTTTAAAATAAGATGTTTAAAACAAGTAAAGAGTATTAACTTTAGAGGTATAACAACGAGTTTTTTTTATTCTTCGGGTTATCAACCATGTCACCTGATTCTAAAAGTGCTGGAAGCTAATGTTTCTGTGTTAACCTTAACTGTTTTCTTTAGTGCCTCAGCAAGTGATAGCCAGGATGTCAGGCTGAGGAAAGTGAATTTTCTGTGGCCATAGTTATGCCTCAGGAGGAGGATTATAAAGGCAATCAGATTCTACATGGGCTGTTATTTTTTAAACTAATTTTGGTCTTATTAGGAAATGGCATAAGATTTCTCTTTTTCGACCTTTTCCAGGCTTCAACTGGCTAAGATCCATTTCTTTTTTTCTTTCCCTTTAGTTTTATGTACTTTCTCTTCCTGTCAATTCCCAGGCACAATGCTTTGACTCCACTCTTTGAAAAAGTAAAATAATGTCACCCATCTCCAGTCTGATTATATTTCGTATTACTGATAAAAATAAAATATTTGTAAACTACAGTGTTGGTAGAAAATATAAGTGGCAAGTTTTCATTATCATCCACTGTTACTATGTACTAAATACAGCCACTATATTGTGGCTCAGTCAGTCACAAACCCTTTTTCTGCTATCCCCGCTCCTTCTCTAATATTCCTGTGTATTATAACACAGTAGAACTGGAATGGCTGGCGTGTGGACCCTAGAGGTTAACCCCTTGCCCATGACTACCCAGCTACTTAGTGGCCTATGTTAATTAAGAAAGATCTCAATTAACTCAATAACCCATTTAAAAAAATGGGTAAATAATCTGATAGATATTTCTTCATAAAAGATAAACAAATGTTAATAAGCACATGAAAAGATGCTCGACATCATTAATCTTGAGGGAAATGCAAATCAAAACCACAATGAGATACAACTTCACATCCACTAAGATATATATAATCAAAAAAAGACAGATATTAACATTGTTGCAAGAATGTGGAGAAATCAGAACCCTCATACTTTGCTGGTGGGATTCTAAAATGGTACTCTGCTTTGGAAAACAGGTTCGCAGATCAAACAAAAACTTGCACACGAGTATTAGTAGCAGCACTATTCGTAATAGCTAGAAGGTGGAAACAACCCAAATGTCCATCAAGTGATGAATGGATAAACAAAATATTCCCTACAGGGGAATATTATTGGCCTTAAAAAGGAATGAAATACTGATACATACTAAAACATGGATGAATGTTGAAAAAATTATGCTAAGTGAAATAAACCAGTCACAAAAGACCACATATTTATATGATTTGATTCATATCAAATATCCAAAGCAGGGATATATATATATATTATATATATAATTATATATATATAGTAGATTAGTGATTGCTTAGGGGTGGTGGCTGGGGCTGTGGGAGTAAGTGGTGATAGCTACTGGCATGGGGTTTCTTTTCGAGGTTATGAAAAAGTTCTAAAATAGGCTGGTGATGGTTGCACCTATTGGTGAATGTATTAAAAACTACTGAATTTTACACTTTAAATGGATGAATTGTATGCTATGTGAATTATATCTCAATAAAACTGTTAAAAATAAATAATGTATGAAACTAGTTTTGGAGAAAATTTGTATCTGGTTCTGTGAAATACAATGTTATCTGTTTTCACATAACTTGCTGAATTATATTGCTTATCTCAGTTTCTTGCTAGTGACAAATATACAGAACTCACAACTGTTCCTGGAAGCTGATAGACTTCCAGAGTTCTGGGCCCTTGGCCCAAGACAGTTGATCATTTTTGCCTTGGAACGCTAAGCTGCTGTCTGCTTTCCTTCATGGCAAGGGTTAGTCAAGCGTTTTTTGTTTTTTTTTTTCCCAGGCCAATCACAAAAAGAATCACATGGACTTTTCTGAAGGCATCTGGAGAGAGGTATGTTCTAGAATGAGCCATATGATCCATTGTCTAACTGATCGCAAAATTTGCTTACTTGACTTATCAGGTTTATCAAATAGATCAGAGAATGTGAATAGACCAAACTTGTTAAAAGAGGGATTGTATCTGGCTCAATCAGATTATTCTAATCTGTTTTCCTTCTCAAATGATTGAATCATGTATTCTTTTTTTGATTTGTACTATCCTCAAAGTAGGGTGATATAGGTAGTCACAGTTTCATAACTTTTCCTCAAATTTTGAAGATTCAGAAGAAAACAAAACCATACCTACAAATTAATGTTATTGTAATATTCAACACTAGTACTTTGAATGCTAGTTATAATGGTTGTTACTAAAAATAACTAAAAAGGAAATAATTACTATTATACAAAATAAGTTATTCATGATAATGACTCTACTTATATATTCTAATGGTACGTTAATCACAGGTCCTCTTTTTAGGTAGCTATGTTTTTGCTAGATGGACTGATGCACCCCTGGTATATACCTGGGTAGGACATGTTACTCTAGGATATTTGATATGTGGCCTACTTGGGGCCAAGGGCGTAGGAGAAATTTATGTAGAGTTATGCAATGAGAAACCAATGGAGAGTAATCAGATTTTCTCATTTAAATAAGGAAATGTCAAGACACTGAGGTTGTTAGCAGCAGAGCTAATGTAGGAAGGAAGTTGACATCTGTAGGCATATTAAATTTATGAAGAAGAAGAAACTAAGAGTTAGTAGAGGCAGTCAAACAGTATATAGAGAGGAAAATAAGGAAAATGGGCAAGGGAAAGGAAAAGTCAAAATTTATGAAAGAGAAACCATATGACATATGAAGAAATTGTAGCCAAATACGTCTTGATACTGTAAAGATTGTCCATTTAATCTTGACATTATTTTCATTTCAGAAATGAGCAATAGGCTTCTTTATATAGAAAATTGACGTTTACTTAGAAAAAAAATCTTTGAGAATCATATTAAGTGAAGTTCTCAATAAAAACATGTTAAAATTTTCTTTTAAGCTTTTTTGAGATAAATGGATCCAGAAGGTATTTATTTCTTTAGTAGTCTTTCTTTAAGAAATCCCTAAACATTGCCATGTCATTTAACCTATTCTTGACTTCATGACCTTTTTTCGTTTAACCACTGTCATCAATTCCTAGCAGCTTCACATCAATGCTTTTCTTGTCAGAATGCCAGAAAAGATTTAATCTAACATTTGATTATTTGATAATAAAGGTTACAATTCTCTAAACGATATAAATCTTGAGCTTTCATTCATGAAATAATGTTGTTTTTCTAAGGTAATATTTCCAGTTAAGTATATCCAACCATGAAAGCCTGAGTAAGGCAAAAACTTTCCATACACTTTGCTTTTGTCAGCATCTTTGCATTTTTCTGGTAGATCAAAATAGTGCTTGTGAGACAAATCACAATTTTATAGAAATAATTAAAAATTTTCTTGTTAATAATTCTTAATAAAAAATTATCAATGTAAGTGTTAATAACTTGGGAAGTTTATAATGCCTGATATATTTTTCTCACTCTTATTAAATATCTGCTTATATACATTTAAAAAATAATGAATACAAGAGAATCAAATAATATGGGGGAAAGATGGAAATGTAAGCTTTAAAAATTTACATAAACCTTAATATTTATGAATTTGCATATTATTTTAACTCACAATTGTGAAATATACATACAGTGCACCTAAGCCAGAATAGCTGTATGGGCAGCTAAGGCTGGGGATGGGCAACAGGAATAGACTTACTCTTCCTTTCTCCAGTTCAGCAACATAATACCTACCTATTTCAGAAACTAGGAAATCAACTAAGAAAAAGGTCAGCTGAATATTTGCCCAGATCATCATGGCATAAAGAACCATAAAATGTCACTGTATTACTAAAGGGGCATGTAAGTGAAGGATAAGGAGAAAAAAATATTTTCCCAATTCCTTTCTTATACTTTCTGTGGATCTTCAGAAAGGAGAAGAAAGAATAGAGATTCAAGATGGTGGTGTAGGAAGATCCTGAACTCACCTCATCCCACAGACACAACAAATGTACAGACACAAATGGAACAAATCCTCTGAAAAGAATCAGAGACTGGCTGAACACCTGCTCCATAACAAAAATTAAAAGGAACACATTGAGACGGGTAGGAGAGGCAGAGACAGGCTCTCACTAAAAGCTCCACCTCCGGTGCACCGACTCTCAATCAGGAGAGATTTCAAAATAAAAAAAGAAAGAAACAAATGGTACTTCTTCCTGAAAAGGAGGGTCTTGTACCCCACATCAGGCACCCCAAACTTGGCTCCTGCACCAGAGAGATGAGCTCCCAAAACATCTGGCTTTGAAAGCCAATGGGGCTTATGTTCAGGAGAAACATGGGACTGTAGGGAAAAAAGACCTTGCTCTTAAAGGGCTGGCACACAAACCCACTCGCCCTAGGACCCAGTGCAAAAAGCAGCAGTTTGAAAAGAGCCTAGACCATACATGGAAAAGGTTGACTTGCTAATCTTAAAGTGTCTGCCAAAGGGGTAGAACTCCACTGGAACTCACTCTGGGAACAGAATGTTGGTGGAAGCATTTTTTATGGGCTCCTTCTACCTTGCTTGTGCTGGCAATGGCAGGCACTATTTTTGCTCTCTCACTCAAACCTGCTAACAGTGGTGGGCAAGCAACCTCACCCACCCTGGCCCTCTGCCACTCCCACGGGGCACTGACAGGTGGAGAGCGAGCAGCCGGGCCCCCACATGCTGCTCCTGCGGCCCCAACCCCACCCCCACACACTGCTCATGTGACCCCACCAGAGCCAATAGACATGTGCAGCCCATACAGAGGACACCCTCTGTATGGAGGATTGCACTTTGGATCAATACCCTACATGAGTGTGACATGCCCTACATGAGGCTGCTCCTTAAGACTGGGAGAGGTAGTTGATTTGTCTAATACATAAAAACAAACACAGAGAGTTAGGCAAAATGAAAAGACAGAGGAATATGTTCCAAATGAAAGTATAAGAAAAACATCAGAAAAAGACATTAATGAAATGGAGATAAGCAGTCTACCTGATAAAGAGTTCAAAGTAATGGTCATAAAGATGCTCACTGAACTTGGGAGAAGAATGGATGAACAAAGTGAGATCTTCAACAAAGGGATAGAAAATATAAGAAGGTTCCAAACAAAAGTTACAGAGCTGAAGACTACAACTGATCTGAAAAAAATACACTAGAGGTTTTCAACAGCAGACTAGATGAAGCTGAAGATTAGATTAGTGAGCTGGAATAAAAGCAATAGAACTCACCCAGAGAGAGCAGCAAAAAGAACAAAGAATTAAAATAAAATGAGATGACTTAAGGGACCTTTAGGACAACATCAAGCAGAATAACATTTGCATTACAGGGGTGCTAGAAAGAGAAGAGACAAAGAACCAGAAAACTTATTTGAAGAAATAATGGAGAATGAAGAAAAATTCCCTAATCTGGGGAAGGAAACAGACATCCAGGTACAGGAAGCCCAGAGAGTTCCAAGTAAGATGAACCCAAAGAGAGCCACACCAAGACACATTATAATTAAAATGGTACAAGTTAAGGATAAAGAGACAATACAAAAAGAAGCAAGAGAAAAACAACTTGTTATGTACAAGAGAAACTCCATAAGGCTATCAGCAGATTTTTCAGCAGAAACTTTACAGGTCAGAAGGCAGTGGCATGACATATTCAAAGGAAGAAACTTACAACCAAGAATTTTCTAACCTGCAAGATTATCATTCAGAAATGAAGGAGAGATTGAGTTTTCCAGATTAACAAAAGCTACAGAAGTTCATCACCACTAAACTGGCCTTACAAGAAATGTTAAAGGGACTTCTCTAAGCTGAAAAGATACTAATCAATAATCAGAAAACATAAGACAGTGATAATCTCACTGGTAAGGGTAAATATATAGGAAAGGTAGTGGATAAACCACTTACACAGCAAATATGAAGGTCAAAAGACAAAAGTAGTAAAGTTAACTAAAACTACAAGAATTAGTTAAGGGATGCATAAAATAAAAATGTGTAAAAAATGACATCAAAAATATAAAAGGGGAGGAGGAAAAAATATACGGTTATGAAATGTGTTTGAATTTAAGTTGCTATCAACTTAAAACAGACTGTTATATAAATAGAAAGTTATATATGAACCTCATGGTAACCACAAAGCAAAACTTATACTATATACACACAAAAAAAATGAGGAATGATTCTAAACATAACACTAAAGAAAGTCATCAAACCACAAGAAAGAGAAAAAGAAAGGAACAGAGAGGAACTACGAAAACAGCCAGAAAACAATTAACAAAATAGCAATAAGTACGTACCTATCAATAATTACTTTAAATGTAAATGGACAAAACTTTCCAATCAAAAGACGTAGAGTGGCTGAATGGATTAAAAAAGAAGACCCATCTATATGCTGTCTATAAGAGACTCACTTCAGATGTAAGGACACACACAGACTGAAAGTGAAGGGATGGAGAAAGATCTTCCATGCAAATGGAAATGAAAAGAAAGCTGATGTATGGATAGATCATCCAGACAGAAAGTTAATAAGGAAACATTAGCCTTTAACACCACATTAGACCAGATGCACTTAATAGATATATACAGAACGTTCCATCCAAAAGCAACAGAATACGTTGTTTTCAAGTGTACATGGAACATTCTCCAGGATAGATCACTTGTTAGGCCACAAAACAAGTCTCAGTAAATTCAAGAAGATTGAAATCATACCAAGCATCTTCTATGACCACAATGGTATGAAACTAGAAATCAATAACAAGAAGAAAACTGGAAAAACTGCGAAAACGTGGAGAATAAACAACACACTACTGAACAACCAGCAAGTCATTGGAGAAATCAAAGGAGAAATCAAAAATTATCTAGAGACAAATGAAAATAGAAATATAACATAACAAAATCTTTGGGATGCAGCAACAGTGGTTCTAAGATGGACGTTTACTGCAATGCAGGCTTACCTCAAGAAACAAGAAAAATCTCAAATAAACAATCTAACTTTACATCTAAAGGAGCTAACAAAGGAGAACAAATAAAGCCCAAAATCAGTAGAAGGAAGGAAATAATAAAAATCAGAGTGGAAATAAATGAAATAGAGACTAAAAAGATGATAGAAAAGATCAATGAAACTAAGAACTGATTCCTTGAAAAAATAAACAAAATTGACAAACCTTTAGCTAGACTCAGTAAGAAAAAAAAAGAAAGGGCTCTAATAAACAAAATCAGAAATGAAAGAGGAGAAGTTACAACTGATACCACAGAAATACAAAGAATCATAAGAGACTACTAGGAACAATTATATGCCAACAAATTGGAAAACCTAGAAGAAATGGATAAATTCCTAGAAACATACCATATTATGAGACTGAACCATGAAGAAACAGAAAATCTGAAAAGACCAATTACTAGTAAGGAGATTGGATCAATAATCAAAAACATCCCAAAAAACAAAGGTCCAGAACCAGACAGCTTCACTAGTGAATTCTACTAAACATTCAAAGAAGATTTAATACCTATCCTTCTCAAACTCCTCCAAAAAATTGAAGAGGAGAGGTGCTTCCAAATTCATTTTATGAGGCCAGCATTACCCTGATACCAAAACCAGACAAGGACACCACAAAAAGAGAAAATTACAGTCCAATATCATTGATCAAAATAGATGCAAAAATCCTCAACAAAATATTAACAACCCAAATTCAATAATACATTAAAAGGATCATACACCTTCAAGTGGGATTTATTCCAGGGATGCAAGAAGGATTCAACGTCTGCAAATTAATCAATGTGATACACATTAACAAAATGAAGAATAAAAATCTCATGATCATTATAATAGATGGAGAGAAAGCATTTGATAAGATACAGCATCCATTTATGATAAAAAATCTGAATAAAATGGGTATACAAGGAAAGTACCTTGATATAATAAAGGCAATATGTGACAAACCCACAAAGAACACAATACGCAATGGTGAAAAACTGAAAGCTTTTCCTCTAAGATCGGGAACAAGGCAAGGATTCTCACTCTCGCCACTTTTATTCAACTTAGTATTGGAAGTTCTAGCCACAGCAATTAGGCAAGAAAAAGAAGTAAAAGATATCCAAATGGGAAAGGAAAAAGTAAAACTGTCACTACTTGTAGATGGCATGGTAGTCTATATAGAAAACCCAAAAGACTCCACTAAAAAATCTATTAGAACTAATAAAGAAATTCATTAAAGTAGCAAGATACAAAATCACTATACAGAAATCTGTGGCATCTCTGTACAGGAATAATGAACTATCAGAAAGAGAGATTAAGAAAACAATCCCATTTATAATTGCATAAAAAAGAACAAAACACCTAGGAATAAATTTAACCCTGTAACTGAAAGACCTGTACACTGAAAACTATGACACTGATAAGAGAAATTGAAGAAGACACAAATAAATGAAAAGATATTCCATGCTCATAGATTGGAAGAAATAATATTGTTAAAATGTCCAGACTACCCAAAGCAATCTACAGATTCAATGCAATCCCTATCAAAATCCCAATGACATTTTTCACAGAGCTAGAACAAGTAATTCTAAAATTTATATGGAACCACAAAAGATCCTGAATAGCCAAATCAATCTTGATGAAGAAGAACCAAATTGGAAGTATCATGCCCCTTGATTTCCAACTATACTACAAAGCTATAGTAATCAAAACAGATGGTATTGGTATAAAAACAGACACATAGATCAATAAAACAGAATTGAGAGCCCAGAGCTAAACCCACGCCTATATGGACAATTAATTTTCAACTAAGGAGCCAAGAACACACAATGGAGAAAGGATAGACTCTGAAGAAATGGTGTTGGGAAGACTGGATAGCCACATACAAAGAATGAAACTAGAGCACTATGTAACACCATACACAAAAATTAAGTCTAAAAGGAATAAAGACTTGAATGTAAGACCTGAAACCATAAAATTCCTAGAAGAAAACTTAGGCAATAAGTTCCTTGACATTACTCGTAGCAATATCTTTGTAGATCTGACTCCAAAGGCAAGGGAAACGAAAGCAAAAATAAACAAATGGGACTACATCAAACAAAAAAGCTTTTGCACACTGATGGAAACCATCATCAAAAGGACTAACCTACTGAATGGGAAAATATATTTGTGAATCATTTATCTGGCAAGGGGTTAATATCCAAAATATATAAAGAACTCATACAACTCAATGACAAAAAAACAAACAGCCAATTAAAAAACAGGGAGAGGACCTGGATAGACATTTTTCCAAAGAAGATATACAGATGATCAACAGGCACATGAAAAGATGTTCAACATCACTAATCTTCAGGGAAATGCAAATCAAAACCACAATGAGATATCACCTTGTACTTGTCAGGATGGCTATTATCAAAAAGACAAAGAATAACAAGTATTGGAGAGGATGTGGAGAAAAGGGAACTCTTGCACACTGTTGGTGGGAATGTAAATTGATGCAGCCACTATGGAGAACAGCATGGATATTTCTCAAAATTAAGAATAGAACTACCATATGATCCAGCTATTCCACTTCTGGGTATTCAAAGAATACAAAAACACCAATTCGGAAAGATATATGCACCCCTATGTTTGCTGTACATTGTTTACACTAGCCAAGATATGAAAACAACCTAAGTGTCCATTAATGGATGAAAGGATAAAGAAGATGTGGTATATATACCCAATGGAATTCTACTCAGCCATAAAAAGGAGTGAAATCTTGCTATTTGCAACAACATGGATGGACATTGAGGGTATTATACTAAGTGAAATAAGTCAGAGGGAGAAAGACAAATACTGTATGATTTCACTTTTACGTGGAATCTAAAAAAACAAAACAAATGAACAAACAAAACAAAATCAAACTCATCAATACAGAGAATAGATTGGTGATTACCATAGGGGAAGGAGGTTGTGGGGTGGGCAAAATGGGTGAAGGAGGTCAATTGTACAGTGATGGATGGTAACTAGATTTTGGTGGTGATCACTTGGTAGTGCATACAGATGTCAAATTACAATGTGGTACACCTGAAATTTATATAATGTTATATACCAATTTTACCTCAATAAAAATAGAAAGAGAATAGGGAAGAAGAAGTAATAAACAGCTGTAAAAAACATTTCCTAAAACAGAAAAAAATGCAAATTTTTCAAATGGAAATATATGCTGTATGTTGAATTAATAAAAGAGACACAGATCTAGACTAATAGGTCAAACATTTAGAAATTGAGGGTGAAGAAAAATTCCCCCAAAGAGATTCCAGAGCATTAAAAAGAAGAATGTAATGCCACCTACAAATGAAATTGTTTGACTACATATTTCTCATAATTAACAAATTATGCTAGAAAGCAGTAGATTAATATTTTGAGGAAGATCTTTTGTAACCTAGAATTCAATACCCACCCAAAATAGCATTCTAATGTGAGAGTGAAATTTAAAAAAATGGATGATGCAATAATACACAAAGCTTCTGATTTATAATCAATATTTGAAAAAATTATTCTAGGACAACTAGAAAAATAAAATGTTAATAAACAGTTAAAAGAAAGCAGAAGGCATATGTAAAATAAAGATTGACATACAAACCAATTATTAACATATATATTTATGTGAATAATTTTTTATCTACAATGAAAATAATTTAAAAAGGAACTGAAACTAAAAAAAAAGCGAGCAAAGTCAGAGGAAAAAAGAAGTTATAGTATGCTAAATTTTATGTCTTATTTTTGTCAAAATATAAATGCTAGTTGGCTTCATATTAATACAAACTTTTATAAATGTATATATTTAATATATAAGGATAGGTGCATAAGAATAGGAATATATTCATTATTTGCCTCACAATGGAATAAAAATTAGGAAAATAGAATTTTATAATCCAGTGATGGTCATTAAAAGGCAATTATAAATGATAATAGCAAAACAGCATACTCAGCACCCTGACTTTTAAAAAGATTAGAAGTCTTCATAGAAACGTGAAGGCCAAACACCCGAGATACAGGCCCGCTAAAAACAGACATAATCCTTAGATTATAGAACGTCCTCTCCCCTACACTCTCCCCCACACCATAAATCTCTAGTGTGATAACAGTAGATTACATGGAAAGACCTGCATCACGTGGACTCTCTTTGAGTAGCAGTACATAGGGGAACCTGAAAACCTAGACCTGAAACAAAAACAAGGACAGGAGACGAATTTGAAGCCTCTGGTACCTAGAGCTACAATAAATGTTAAACATGGCCCAGATCTTAGCCAGATTATCATAAATCCTTACACTCAAGGCATGTTTACCTTAGTATCTATTAAGGTATATGACATCTTGATTTCAATAAAAAAATAATTACAATGACATGCCAAAAAGTGAGAAAACAATATACTAAAGAGACAAAGCAAACAGAACAAGACTCAGATACGACATATATGTTGGAGTTTTCAGTCCAAGAATTTAAAAATAAGAATTATTAATATACTATGGGCTATAATGGAAAGAGCAGACAACGTGCAAGAACAAATGGGTAATGAATGTCATCAGAGAGATGGAAACCCTAAGAAAGAATCAAAATGAAATGCTAGAAATCAATAAAACAGTAACAGAAATGAGTAATGCCTTCACTGTGCTCATCAGCTAAGGCATGGATCAGGGAATTTGAAGATAAGTCAATAGAAAACTCTCCAGCTGAAATGCAGGGTAAAATATGAAGGAAAAATAAAATAAAATAAACATCTAAAAACTTTGCGATAATATCCCAAAGTGTAGTATGCTCATCTTTGGAATAATGAAAGAAGAAAGAGAGAATGCAATAGAAGGAATATTTAAAGTAATAATGGCTGAAATCTTTTCAGAATTAATGACAGGAACCAAAATCATACCTGGGAAGCTCAGAGAAAGTAAAGCAGGATAAATATAAAAACAAAGCAAAACAAAACATACACAACACCCTTTCCCCCCTGCCACACACACACACATCCCTAGGCATAACATAGTCAAACTGCACAAAATCAGAGACAAAGAGAATATCTCATTGAAGGAAGCCAGACAGAAAAAGAAACATCTTGTCTATAGAGGAACTAGGATAAGAATTACAGTGGACTTCTAATCAAAAACCATGCAAGTAAGAAAAGAGTGGAGTAAAATATTTGTGTTAAAGAAAAAAAATGGCCCCTATATTTCTATATCCAGCAAAGTAATTCTTCAAAAGTGAAGGAGAAATAAATATTTTCTCAAACAAAAACTGAATGAGTTCATTGCAAACAGACCAAGAAATATTAAAAGAAGTTCTTCAAGCAAGAGACACATGATATAGATCAGAAACTGATCTACATAAAGAAAGACAGAGCGTTGGATCTCAGTAAGCTTTTCGTAAATGTTACCAACTTGATTCTAAAGTTTATATGGTAAAGCAAATGATCTAGAATACCCAACACCATTCTGAAAAAAGGAATAAATTTGTAAAACTCACATTACTGGACTTCAAGTCATACTATAATTCTATTGCAATCAAGACAGTATTGTATTGGTAAGATAATAGACATATTGATCAATAGATTAGAAAGTCCAGAAATAGACTCATACGAATAGAGTGGACTGATTTTTTACAAGGGAAATTCAATTGAGAAAGAGTAATCTTTTCTACCTTGTGCTGAAACAATTGGATGTTCATATGCAAAAGAAAAAAAAAGAACTTAAGCAGACTTTACAACCTAGAATAAAATTAATTCAAAATGGATCAGAGATCTAAATTAAAATGTAAACCTCTGAAACTTCTAGAATAAAACATATGAGAAAATATGTGTAAACTGTTTAGTGATGAGTTTTTAGATACAATGATTAAAAAAAAGGAAATTTTGGTAAGTTGTACTTTATTAATATTAAAACCTTTTGCTGTGCTAAAAACAGAAGAAAAAGCATATTATAAACTAGGAGAAAATATTTGCAAAGTGCATGTCTTATAAAGGACTTGTATTGAGAATATATAAAGAACTGTTAAATCTCAACAATAAGAAACAAAAGCTCAATTAAAATAGGGTCAAAAGATCTGAACAGACAACTCACTGGTGAAGATATACCAATGACCAATTAGCATATGAAAAGGTACTCATCAATATTTGTCATTGGAGAAATGCAAATTTAAACAACAGTGAGATATTACTTTACATTTATCAGAATGGCTAAAATAATTTTTTAAAAAATAAAAACACCAATTGCTTGCAAGGTTAGAAAGTACAAGGAAATCTTATTTGTTGCTGGTGGGAATGAACAATGGTACAGTCACTCTGGAAGAAAGCTTGGCAGTTTCTTACAAAGCTAACCATAATATAATCATGTGATCTAGCAGTTATGCACCTACGTATTTACCCAACTGATTTGAAAACCTGCATGTGAAAATTTACAGTAGTTTCATTCTTGATTTTCACAAACCAAAGCGTCAAAGATGGCCTTCAATAGGCGAATGGATACACAGATAATGGTACGTCTGTACACTGGAATACCATTCAGAGATAAAAATTAATGAGCTATTGTTCCATAAATCAACATTGATGAACGTTAAGTAGATACTGCTAAGTGAAACAAGCCAGTCTGAAACCACTACATACCCTATGATTCTATTTATATGACATTCTGGAAAAAACAATACAGACCAGTGGTTGCAAGGTGGTTGTGAAGGAAGAAGTTTGAATAGATAAAGTAGAGGGGGAATAATTTTCAGTGTGATGAAACTATTCTGTATGATACTGTAGTGATGATTACATGACATTATGCATCTTTTAAAATCCATAGAAACAGCACAAATAATGAACCTTAATGTATGTCAATAAAACAAAACTAATTAGGGAATTGAGAGACCTCAGGATGGAATTCAGAAGGTGACAAAAGAATTCAACTGCATTAAGAATGTATTATATAACCTCACATAATAGGATTGGGGACAAAAGTTCTTTTCTAAGTAACTTTGGAAATAAGTGGAGACTTTAAGGACAAAGGAAACTGTACATTAGTGCTGTGCTCTAGTAGGTAAAGGATTTCCATTGGGGGTGTGGGTTAACATGTTATGTGTATAGTAAGATTCAACAAATAAGTAAATGGATGGAGGATAGTAGGAGTCAGGTTTCTTACTGATGACATGGGAGGCTCTAGATAAACAATGTCAGAAGGCTAGAATGAACCACGTGGTACTGGATTAGGTAATGAATTCATTCTAATTTAATATAGATTGAGATAAACATATAAAATAACATATAGATAGAGATAAGCAATAAGCACACCTAGTGTCCAGATCTTGATTTGAAATATCAGTATGGAAAGGTAAGAAGGTGAGTAACTTGACAGTACAGTAACCTGATAAACATAACCTCAGTTATATGGTCAAAGTTATTACCAGTAACCCATACACTGGATATAATCATGAGAAAAGCATCAGACAAGCCCATATGGAATGACAATCTAAAAATTACCTTACCAGTTTTCCTCAAAATGGCTGAGGTCATCAAGAACAAGGAAATCTTCAAAACTGTGACTGCCAGAAGACAAGATGGCTATATACAATGTGGTAGACTGGATGGGATTCCAGAACAGAAAAGGGATATCAACTAAAAATTAAGGAAATCTGAAGAAACTAAGGTTTAGTTAATAATCATGTATCAATAGTGTTCATTTGTGTGACAAATGTACCACACTAATGTAGAATATTAACAATAGGAGGAATTAGACCTGGTGTAAAAGAGAACTCTCTGTATTATCTTTGCAATTTTCTGTAAATGTAAAATCTATTCTATAATTAAATGCTTATTTAAAAAAGTAAAGAACATATATTTAAGGAATTAATTAAGTAAAGACTTTAAAACTTTGTCATGACCCTAATAAAACTCAATCCAGGGGCCAGCCCTGTGGCTTAGTGGTTAAGTGCAAGTGCTCCGCTACAGGCGGCCCAGGTTCAGATCCTGGCGTGCACCGACGCACCGCTTGTCCAGCCATGCTGAGGCGGTGTCCCACATACAGCAACTAGAAGGATGTGCAACTATGACATGCAACTATCTACTGGGGCTTTGGGGGAAAAAAAGGAGGAGGATTGGCAATAGATGTTAGCTCAGAGCCGGTCTTCCTTAGCAAAAAAGAGGAGGATTGGCATGGATGTTATCTTAGGGCTGATCTTCCCGACAAAAAAACAAAACAAAACAAAAAAACATTCCAATTTCTCTTAAAAAAAAAACATGATAAATAGTAGATATAAACCTAGTCAGCAGGAAAACATCCAAACCATATAAGCAGTCATTGTAATAGCAAACTTTTAAGATAACTTTTTAAAAATGGACACTTTGCAAATTGACTTTTAAAAAACCAATTTAGTATATATTCTAGGTGATTTTTGTACGTCACTTATCACAATCATATGCTATGAAAAGGGCTGTTAATCATTCTTTAATTTTCAAATTTCAGGAAGGTTAAAGAGTAAAATTGTCATGCAAATATACTGGCTATTGTTTGCACTTCAATTAAAGAATGTAAAGATTTATACAGTGAAGCAGTTTGCACCGATTTTCTGCTGTTGTTGATGGTGGTGCTAGTAGCTTTGTGGTACTGTTTCGTTTGGTTTTTATTTTATTTTGCTTGTATTCCTATTTCTCTCTGGGTTCAAATATTTCTTGTGCTAGAAAGCAATTTTCTCACTTATCATTAAAGAAAAGAGGCTATCTTTCTACTTGATGCATGTCCTCTTTTAGTTCATTACCTTGTTTTTCCATTTCTCAATGGTAAACCTCATATTTCATCCTGAACTGCAGTTAAAGCTTGAACTGAATACGGGTGTGCTTGTGAAGAAATTACTAATGCTAAATCTTTAATGTGTTGTATCATGTTCTGTTTGTCTTACAAATGGTTTAATTATTCCAAAGAAGTCTCAATCTTATTTTAAAAAACAGCAACCCTTGCCAGTTCGTACATCCAGTTAAATGTTAGGACTTGGGAACAGAAGGAAAGTATTGAATATATAACCCTCTTTGTGAAGAACATCGCCTCTTTATCAGAGCTATAGAGAAGACAGTAGGGGACTCTCATTATAAGTAGATAAGAGGGTGTCATACTTCTGGCATGCAACAGACAGGTGCACTAGCTTTTCTGATTGGTCAAATTACAGTAAAGTGTTTCCTGTCCATAACTAAAATTAAATTAGAGTCAACTCTGAATAGAGACATATAATATTCATATATATACATATATATCACTGAAAATAGCCGCACCTAATAGAAGAATGATTCAGTAGAGCCATATGACTAACTGAGAAGCTGTAAAATCTAAAGGGATATGCTTTAAAAATGTTGCTAATGGTTACAGCAAAAGTTACCCAGAGGTTAACTGCTCTGAAGATTTCATTAACAAAGATAACTCATGTGCAAGTTAATTTCAAAGAAGCAAGAATAAGACTCGGGAAAATTATAAAATTCTTAATGCCATTTTTTACCCTAGATTTCTATGCACTTTGTTATACATTTTATTTTTGTAGCTACCTTTATTAAAATGTATCATTTTGCTATCATTATTGTTACTGTTTCCTTAGCATCAGTATCTAAACAGAACATGAGGCCATTCTAATTAATAGGATAGCCAATGTCACATTTTGTTATTCTTGCTCTATCCCATCTCTGGAAAAATTTGCCTATCACTTTCAACAGAATCACAATTCTTAAGCCTCTGTATGAACCTATCTGCCCCTTACACCTCTTTTTTCCATTTCATATTTCTTTGTGTTTTGGATTAGCACTTTTATCCATCAAATTTGGCAGAATTGGCAGTTCCTCCTTTTTCTATGCCTAACACATCCAGTCTCTCTCCTTCCTGTCTTTCATATTTGTCCCATTCTTTTCTATTCCATTGCCACAGTATTCATACTTGAATTGTCATGGAATTTTAGTTCGGTGCTCTAGAAAACTAACAGAGGCTAAGGCAAAGATGCTTATTTGGGAAGTTAAAAGCCAGGACAGTGAAAATGAGGAAAAGAGGAAATGAGATGTGGAGGGATGTGAAGCAATGTGAAGTGATCCAGAATGGCGATGGCTTCTGCTTCATAATGAGTTGAAACGAAGCAAAACATGTCTGTTGGCAGGTGTGTACATTTGGTATGTGTTTAGATGCAACGCATCAAATAACTGTGTTTCAGATCAGTCTGTGAAAGAGAAGGAGATTCATTTGCCAGGCTTACTCCCATGTTCTATTCTGCACTGGTCAAGTTTCACCCCACAGGGAGTTAATTTTGTATCCCTTCTATATTGCGTGATGTAGCCACGTCGAGGCCACACCGGACTGCCAGATTTCTTACTCTGTAATGTAATGTTTCATCTAGGCCCGGAAGGGGCAGGAGGAACTTTCAATTCTAGGTGTGAGACTGCATGGCTTGGCCGTAGAGAAGTCATTAAGGGGGATGGTCTGGTACTCCCACTCACCTAGGGGTCACTGGGGGCATTGTGACCTGAGAGGTGGGCAGACTTGTTGGAAGGAATTAAATTATCAGGACAGTCAGGGATAAATCAGGGAATCAGAACCACTATAACTGTTATGGAAAAAAGAAACTTATAATAGGAATATAGCCTTACACAATTGTGGGGAGCTTTGGGAAGTAAAACTCTAAAGAATTTGTTGAGGTATTATAGAAAAGGTATTAAAAAGACTTTCCATCAACCTGAAGCACAAGTGAGGACAGGTGAGTTGGTGCTCGCAAGGGTATTTGGGAAGCCAGGCACAAGTACCTGCCAGAGTGAGAATGGGAAGAGGAGCTGGGGGAAAAGCCCATGGTAGCTGTTGCCTCTGTGTCCGGTCGTGGGCCTGATGTCACTGTTGGTTAGCAGGGCTAGTGATCACGTGGAAGTGGACATGGAGCAGCGTACGGCAGAGGCAAGCTGGAATACACCAGCACCTCTGTATCGTCTCTCTTAGCACCGCAACCTTCAAAGATCAACGACTTCTAGCTCACTTCCACTTTTCAAATCTCAGGCAAATTTCTCCCTAGATCATCTCTTACTCACAAATGTGTGGTAAAGGGGGTTGTGAGAAGCATAATTACAATTTAGTCAAGTCGTATAGATAATCCCATACCAACTTGGTATTCACATACACTTCTGTTGAGACAATAGTAAAATCATGCTTCTACTAACTTATCCTTTGGAAAATGCTTAGTCTTTCCTCAATAGTCAATGAAAAATATTATATACCACTTCATTTATTTTGGGTGATGTTCATTCCCTTCTTGCTGAGTCACACATTCTTTGATAGCCTGTCACTCAAACACTGATACGTATATGCATTTAAAATATATTATCACATCTTATAGGAAGATAGAAGAGAGGAAAAATTTGGTATTATATATTTTAATATCAATATATAGAGGAATAGTGTGACTACTGTGGTCCTAATAGCGTAACTACTGTGGTCCTATTTATATCACTGGTCACACTTAAGTAGTATTTAAAACATTTTTGTTTTACCCCCCACTCCATGTTCCCTTTGCCTTCAGCAAGTACCTCAGCTGGTCACGGAATACTTGTCCTGTCAGTACTCCAAAATTTCCTTCCATAGGGGTTTGGGAAATTATTAATCCTTTCTGTGTTAGGGAGTTGTAGCCTTCCCTTATTTTTTTGCTCATAGGATATGGAATTACTAAGATGCACCTGAGAGATCTTCTGACCAACAGACATATTCCTAATTACTCCCATTTTGTGCTAACAACCAAATCAATCTCCCCAGTCAGTATAGTAAGCTCCTTCTTTGCTCATTAGCTCATTTGCCGTGAACCTCGTTGCTTGGTGGCAGCCACGATCTCTGGTTTAATGGGACCATTGTTCAATTCTGATAGAAGTAGTCGATCCCTTGGAAACTAAGACCTCTGTATTAGTTGTCTTTTGCTGTGTAACATATTACCACAAACTTGGTTGCTTAAAACATTTATTCATGATCACATGGTTTTTATATATGAGAAGTCAGGTGTGGCTCGACTAAGGTTCTCTGTTTGGGGTCTCCTAACACCAAAATCAAGGTGTCAGTTAGGCTGGACTCTTATATGGAGGATCTAGGGAGAATACACTTGCAAGTTCTTTCAGGTTGTTGGCAGAATTCAGTTCCTTACAGTTGCAGGACTGAGATTCCTGGCTGCTGGCCAGGGGCTAAGCCCACCTTCCAAAGGCCGCTTGAATTCCTTGTTATGCCGCACTCTCAGTCTTCAAAGTCAGAAACAGAAGCAACAATGTTGGCATAAACTTGATAAGATTTAGGCACACAATAAATACATAAATGATGTGGTTTGTTTTTTTTCTTTTTGGCAGAAGCATTAAAAGCAGAGAATGCAAATCAATATCCAACGCAGATATTTTGGTCAGAACAAATCACGCCACCTTTCTTTATGGAATTGACCCAATGTGGTCAGAAGGTCCTCTCAAGGAAAGGTGGCGTATTGTGGAATCGGTCTTAGTCTCTGCTGTTGGCAGTTTTGGCACTCAGCAGTGGCTGTAACCAGATGATTCTTGGTGAGTGGAAGTCCATGTTGCTGGACCCATACATAATCTCCATGTCTGCCCCCACGACCACATTAGTCATGAGACCAATGGGCAAGGGGAAGGATGGTTTGGAGAGAGGTTGACTGACATTCAAGGGACCACTCATCTATTCCACCTGATTATTAAGATCGTCATCTGCTTCTATTGTTCTTTTCTAAGCATTGGCATGGGGACAAGTATCTTTATTAGAGATGTCTGTGTATACCTCTTTCCTACCCTCCTTGTCAACAATTTTCCAATCACATTTCTTGCAATTCCATTCCTGACTCTCAAGCTAAACTGTTAGCCACTCCTTGTGCGTTAATGTAGAACTGAAATTCTGGTCCTCTCTCCTTCCAGGAAATTAACAACAAGGTAGACTACTTGATAGAAAGATTTTCTCTAAAATTTTTGCCTCAGAGCTACCCTTGAGGAAGATGCTAATGCTGCAGATGTCCACTATTGGGTGGTACCAGAATATGATGTAGAATTATTGTAAGCCAGGTGAAAATTTTTGCTTTCAGTAACTACTTAAGGCTTATTTGTTTATGCCACCTTCATTTGAAGATTGAGTGCTATTGTGCACACTTAACTTTATGGCTTGATGGGTCAGACAACACCCAGTTAGTGATGGGCATGTAATTTTAAGGTAAATTGGTGGCCAAAGGTCAAGTGTTTAGTCTGTTATAGGGCCTCCAAACAAGTATGAAGCTGTTTCTCCTCAGGAGAATGGTTAGCTACAGAGGACAGAGTAGCTTTGCTCAAAAATTATGCAAGTCCGTACTGTGATTCGCCCACTGGGGCCTGGCAAACATTCCAGACTTCATCCCTAACTTCTAGTACCATTAAATCTGCTGGGTCATGTGGACAAGGGGCATAGGAGCCTGCACAGCAGCCTGGACTTACTGCACAACCTGTTCTCTGCCTCCCACTCAAAACAGGAATGGCTTAAGCTAATTAGGCAAGTGGATTGGAATTGCAAACCCAGTGAAGTATATGTTATCTCCAAAATCCAAAGAGGCCCACTAGACATGGCTTCTCTCTTAAAGATGGGAACTGTTATTAGTCAGGTCTAAAAGTTCAATGGATACATTATTTTATTTTCCATATTTTCTGCAGGGAATGGTGCTGCCCAGATTCCCAGCACAGGGCACCTTTTTCTCTAGCCTCCAATAACAGTTCCCTCATTCCTCTTTCAGTCTTTGCTAATATTCTCCTCAGGGCCCTCTAGCTTGTACCTGACAGCTATCCCAAAGCTGATCTACAAGTTTCAGTTTTTTTGTCATGGCCACAACCCACGTCTATGGTCGTCTATGGAGCATGACAAATCCGTTCTAAAACTAAGCAACAATGACTTTTTTTGTATCTCATGATTCTGTTTGTTGATTGCAGCTCATTTGGATGGTTGTTTTACTCCAAGTCATTGTCATCAGGTGCCACAGGCATCTGCAGTCTATACTGGGCTAGAACATTCAAGACATTTAACTCATGTGGTGAAAGTGGACACTGCAGATCTTCTAAGGACTATCTTTGGAAGTTACACAGAATCACTTCAGCTGCACTGTATTGATCAAAGAGAGTAACCGCGAGCCCAGGTTCAATGATGGGACTACACGGTGTGTGGATACTAGAAGGTCTCATTCACTGGGGCCATCTCTGTGGATCAGCTATAGAGAAGACCTTCAGAATGTTTGCATCAAACACCTCAAATCCCCTCAGCTTAGCATTACAATATGTTCTGCTTATCCATTTCTCTTTAGTTTTCTACTCTCAGATCCTTATTACCTACTGCCCCCAGAATGTTCTGTATAAAAACAGATCATATATATCTTTCCACTGCTCAATACCATTTAATGACTCCCTCAGATTTTAGAATAAAGTTTATGCTCCATATCTTATAGTATTTTGTAGTTTTAGCTCTGAGGATGAGAGTGAGCATATAGTCAGTGCAAATACAATTTTATAAATGGATGGATGAATGATGAATGAAGCACCATTTAGTGCAAGCTTCTCTAAATGGCAATTCCAATTTTCAAAACCAAGAAGGCATATTTAATTTCTCTACTCTATTTGGTATAAGATATGATCAGCATCCTCAAGAAATCCAAAGTTTAGTAAGAAAGACAGATATAGAAAGTGATAAGGATAGTACAGTATGGTAAATGGCATAAGAATGCATTTAAAAAGTACTTTAAGAGAGAAAAAGGAAGGTACTTAAAAAGGGTATGCAAAAAAGACATGCACACATACACAATTTTTAAAAAAATCTCAAAATCATAACTGCTCCTTTGATGACATATTTTTTTACATTATAAGTTTCCAAGTTATATAAAACCGTGTGTGTATAAAGACATGCATTGGAAAATGGATGAATGGATAAAGAAAATGTAGTATACATATTTCTTTTTGGAAATGAAAGATGGATAGATGCATAGGCAGGAGTGATTTATTTTTATATCATGCACTCAAATAAGCACTCATATATAATGTACAAATCAATTAGATAAACTTTCATCTTGTTTTGTGAAATGTGTAAATAATAGAGTAAGCCATGTGTATGTGTTAGCTTCTGGTAGTAAAATAATAACAATAAATCTATTTGGCACTCTAATGTACCATTCTGTTCTCTTAATTATTTATACACTAATTCAAAAAAATAAGATGTTGATTTAATCTGATTTTATGGTATTGAGAGTACATAACAGGAAGCAGATTCCAAAAATTCATAACTGATTTCAACAAACTAATTCCTTAGAAAAGTGATTGTCTTTAAGAAATATATTTATAAATATCTTTTCTTACTGTCATTATACACATTTTGAAATCTTCTCCATTCCTATTTAACTTATCACTTGAAAATGATATGGCTTCTTGGTATAGGTATGCTCATATAGATATCACTTTGGACAGTCTGAAAAAGTTAATCTGGTCTGTATCCTGCTGTCTGGATTGGTTATAGAAAGCTTTTCTCCAAGACGAACTGCCCGTATTTTAGATATATTAAACGCTGGTGTTAAGAGAGTTAAGACTATGCTTTCCAACTAGATTTTATGTGTTGTAATAAAGGCTATGTGTCTGTGTGTGTGTGTGTGTGTGTGTGTGTGTGTGTGTACATTCATACAAACATAAGACTACAGCATGATTTACTTTGTATACAACCACATGAAATAGACAATGCAGTAATTTTACTGTACTATATATCAACTTTATCTTTAAGTGATAGTTGACAATTTATTCACATATATTTGAATGTGATCATGTAAACGCTTAACTTTGAGGTTTTTTTCTGATCATTTTACCTAGAAGCACTTTCTTATAAGTGCTTTCTTATAAGGCACTTTCTTATAAGTGCCCCAACCCACATAAGCCTCCTTCTCCATCAAGCAATCTATATTAACAATTGAATATGTATTATTTAATATTTTCTCATTTGTGCTTACAGGATCAGGAAAGGGAAGGCAGACAATAAGGGTATGTTGTCAAGCAAATTAACGTTGTAAGCTACTGGAGTTTAATTCCCATTGTGGAACTTGAGGGGTCAGTGTAGCACATACATCTCAAATTATCCTCCCAAGAGGGACAAGAGTAATGGGGTACTTATCCACCAGCTCCCATCAGTCGTTGGTTGAGGGCTGCTGCTGAGGACATGCATTACTGGGCCGCAGTGCCAGCCTGCAGAGTCTGCAGGCAGAGTGGGTTCATATTGTCAGAGAGAGGCCTCTGGCAAGTGATGCAGATGCTGGTGGTTGGAGGGCAGGCTGAAACGCGCAGCACGGGTCAGCTCCATGAGGCTGTGGACAGGGTAATGCCAACAGTTGCTGACAGAGAAACCTTGGAAATCACCTTTTGAAGATGGCTGAGGCTTCATCAGCCTGTATTCCTGAATGGCTATGCGGAATTCCCACTTCAACACTGTAGATTGGGCTTGAATAGAGCAAGAAATAAAATCACATGTGTTCAAGAATGGAAATTAGGGGAGTCATGCGTTACAGCAGCAAATTTTAGTAAATATCTGATGATTCTCTGACTCTAAAGGACTCTAAAAATGAAGAATCAAATTTTTCAAGAGCCCTAATCTTCCATTGGAAATCAGGATTCCATCTCCTCTATTTCAAATACCTTGTTTAAAATTCTTCAAAAGGGGTGCTGAATGTTCTTCGTAACTCGTTCTGCACTACCATGAAGTAAAGCATAGGACCTTATCACACGATTTGTTTTCAGCATGACAATGTCTTGCCTGCTAATGTGTTACCAGAATCATCAGAACTTTTGAACCTGACTATATCTTGGTTAATGACCAAGATGTCTGTAGACTTCATCATCAATCAATTAAATGTGTAATGTCTATCAGTCCTTTTAAAATCACTTTAGCAGAAATTTTTAGCACCTTCTAGAGACTGTGGTAAGAACAAACAGGAAAATAAAGGTTTTAAAACAAAATATTAAGAAAGATCCTCAGTGGTTTGCTCTCACTTGGGTTTGTGGCTGTAGTATTTCCCCTGATCTGTTGCCTTCTCCTTCAGCTTGTCTTAGCTTTACGTTTACCAGGGCTAAGTTATTTTCAAAGTTATTTTCCCCCTTTCATCTCTAATTTCCAAAAAATGAATTCAAATCCAATATATTTCTATTATTCTACTATCAAATACCTTCATTGTATTCATAGGAATTAATTGGTTGCTTATTAAACATAGAAAACTCAGACCAACAGTTCATGTACATTATACATTTTAATTATTGTAAACACACTGTAGAATAGGCACTAATATTTTAATTAATACGTGAAAATACCAAAGCTTGTTGCTGAAGATTTCAGAGCTATTAAGTGGCAAGGCGAGCTTAACTCAAATATGGCTAAGCCTATATACTCACCGTTGTGTACCACCTCCCTCGTTGGATTTATTGTCCAATGTATCTGATGCCCAATGTTCTACTACCAGAAAAAAACAGATTAAGAACCCAAAATATAAAGCATTATTTGAGATATTTTTCATTGACTTCAAGGATTAAGAGCATTTCCTAATATTAATAATATTCATTTGTGGAAATTCCTGTTCATTTGTAACACTTATCTTAGGTTACTTTACAACAATAAAGAACTGGACTCCAAAATAAAAAAAAAAAGTATCACGTGCATTGTTCCTAGGTTATAGAAAATAAATTAATTACCACTAATAATTTAGTCCAGGCGTATGTCTCTGGTTCAGAAAAACCCCATACATGTATTTGGCAGAGTCTTCTATTTGTTGTTATCTGAAGAAATCTATTAATTCCAAATGTGTGGCATATTTGAGTAAAGGAAGAGAAAATAACTAATGTGATACAACAGCAACATTGTGTGGGATTTACTCATGTTACTGCCAAGATTTGAGCAGAATGTAAGAAATTAGCATTGATCATCAGTCTGACAATTTCTTTCATCAAGCTGAATCACAGGCACATCTGGAGTCTTGAATCTTGCCTCACAATAAGTATAGCATACTGTAAGTGCCAGCTAAAAGGCAACCCGAAGGTAAGCAGTTTCACAAAATAATATATTCCTCTTAAGCTGCTACTAGCATTTGCAATTAGTCATGGAATTACCCTGTCATTTCCATTGTCTTGTACATAGACACTTGCATGTAATGAAGTACTCTGGGAAATAGACACCTTCTTACTCTTCTGTTTTCATTGCTTCTGTCTCATTTGCTTTCAAATTCTTATTCTCTGAATTTATAGTTTTTATTCATATTTAATTATTTTATTTAACAACATTGTTTTCTTCTCATTAAGAATGAAGGTGGCAATTTGCTAGGAGGTATGTATACATATACATATGTTTTAATTATTTTATTGAGGTCACATTGGTTTATAACATTGTGTAAATTTCAGGTGTACCTCATTATATTTTGGCTTCTGTTCAGTCTGTATAGACTGCATTGGGTTCACCATGTATATGGTTTTTGAAAAAGGATTTAGCTTTTCCTGGGAATTACTATAAATTAGCTCCCAAAGAAAGAATCCCTGTATGGGCACTAGAGCATAGTGCAATGGTTTCCAAATTTTAGTGTGCATGTGTCACTTGGGGTGTATTGAAAAATTTCAGATTTTAGGATGCACCTTAAGATATCTTATTTCCATAGGTGGGGACGAGAAGCAGGAAAATGAATTTTAATAAGTGAATTGGTGGATCTGATTCAGGTAGTCTGATATTGGAGAATCATTTGTGCAGATTCTAAAAATAAAAGATCTGAAATAAAAATTATTGAGGAAGACTTTGGTTATTAGTCTATATTGGGTTTGTGGGGGAGACATCTAATGCATAAGCCCACACGTTTCTTTGAGTTCCAGTGGGTCTGATACTAACACGCAACTCCAGCTAGGAAATCTTTCCTATTGCTGGAACTTCAGAACAGACAATATTTAGATCTACCCATCACATGCCAGTAATTCTAACAGTCTTTCTGCTGGTCTCTCGGCCTGTCTCATCTCTTTGAAATCTAGCGGTGAAGGATAGTGGTGCTGTCCAGTTTGGCTAAAGCACAAAGGCCGACAACTCCACCGTCCAGCACCCTCCTCAGAGCGGGTGGCAGAACATTCAAGTTGAAGGTTCAAGAGTTGAAAGCAGAATGTGAAAATTAGTTTTTCCGGCTCATAATCTAATAGCCTTTCCCATATATGGTACTATGTTTGTTGTGTATTTTGACAGTAATCCTGGTTGAATGGTAGCATTGAGTTTAATTATGTTACAAGCTTCTTGCTTCTTACCTAAAATAATTTTATTTCTGTGAAATGGAATTTTCTTCTTAAAAGAAAGAAATAAATACTTTTCTTAAGCAGTAACCATAAGAATTTATTCATATACTTTATATATAGGCTTTACACACCATGGGAGGGCTTTACATCTTCATTTGATTGTCCACATTTATGCTTCGTTTACTTAATCATCAGATAGAAGAACCGTCTAGTGATGACACTATGAACTCTCATTAAGCTTCCTGTCAAATAATACAGACCATAATTGCTTCAAAATGTGTTCTGTGCATCTTTAATATGAAAAACATATTTTGCAAATGTAAGAAAACTTTGTTAATATTGACTCAGATTTTAGAAGTTATTATAATTTGGACAGTATTTATCCAAATGTAGCATGAAAAGTGGCATTTATTACGTATAGTTGATTTTTTTTAAAGCAACGGGGTCTTGAGTCAAACAAGTTTGAAATAAAATAGTATAAATTTAAACTATTAGATATATCAATTTATTTTTGATTAATCTGGTTTACTATTAGCATTTTTTTTCAGTTTAACATTATTAATAGTATATACTGGGCAACAGTTGGAAGAAACCTACTTTTTAAAAGTATTTGCTGTTCTCCTAAAGAAATAAAAAGTTATTTTATCCAAAAGAGAATCCTAAGGTGGTAGATATTTGTCTCATCAGCACCAGTAGTGAGCAGAAAATCCTGCTATTTATATTTTGAAGAGTACAGGCCAGTTGTTTGCAAAATGAACATCAATTTGGGTTGCCTGCTGTTTCCTCAATATTATATTCGGATTATGTATTTTTGGCAGGATAACTATATATATGATTTTTATTATCATTAGCCCACTATGGTGGATGAAGTATGATCATCTGGTTAAATTGCTATCCACCAAATTTTTCCACTATAAAATGAGCATTCCTTCCTTTGTAAGTAATATGTGGGGAGATTTTTTTAGACTATTCTTCATTTACTCAGTGATCTTGGTCTCCACTGATAAATCTTACCTGAATCAATTATTACTATGATATTTGTGAAATGGCGATTTTCTAAATTTATTATTCCTTCTATATTTATGATTTAGCATTCTATTATTTAAAAAAGAGCTTTTCCTTCTCTCTGATCAATCTATCAATCATCTATCTATATCTATTTTTATCAGTATTAATTAGTGGATTAGTAATTTATTCAATGGGTTACAATCTCTTATTGTCATTATCTTTTTGATGATCAAATTACACTTGATTGGACAGTGGTAGACTATTCTCATATTCTTTTTACATGATCTCATCATTTTTTCCAGCATTTTCTTACTTTTAATTCAAGATTTTTAAAGATCATATTGTATATTTCTTGCTCCAGCCCTGCAATCACTAATTTCTCCAAGATTCCAAGGAGACCTGGGATCATCTTATTTGTGAATGACACAGTAGTCCCTCCTTATCTGCAGTTTCACTTTCCATGGTTTCAGTACCTGCAGTCACGAGTAGTGTGATGAAATCTCACGCCCTCCTGCTCGGTCCCTTCTCGGAGATGAATCATCCCTTCCTCCAGCGATCCACGCAGTACGCTCCGCGTCCCCCGTTATTCACTTAGTAGCCGTCTCCGTTATCAAATGGACTGTGGGTACCGCAGTGCTTGCGTTCAAGTCACCCTTATTTTACTTAATAATGGCCCCAAAGCGCAAGAACAGTGATGCTGGCAATTTGGATATGCAAAAAAAAAAAAAAAAAAAAAAAAAAAAGTGCTGCCTTTAAGTGAAAAGGTGAAAGTTCTCAACTTAATAAGGAAAGAAAAATTTTGCATGCTGAGGTTGCTAAGATCTATAGTAAGAACAAATCTATCAGTGAAATTGTGAAGAAGGAAAAAGAAATTCATGCTAGTTTTGCTGTCATACCTCTAACTGCAAAAGTTATAGCCAACAGTGCGTGATAGGGAAAAAACATAGTATATATAGATACTATCCGCGGTTTCAGGCATCCGCTGAAGGTCTTGGAACATGTCCGCGCTCCCGTGGATAAGGGGGACCTACCGTATTTACAGACAAATATTTTGGCCCAGGTTGTGGTCGTTGCTGCTGGAGTGTTATTGTCCTGTGGACAAAGAGAAGAAAGATCAAAACGTCATAGGTTCAGCCCAATATGTGGGCATACTTCCAATTCCAACCCACCTTGCACGTTTTCTTGGTATTTCTCAATTCCAGGTTGTACCTCATTTCTCCAACAGGGGGACCACACTCCCCACAGCGTCTCAAAATGGACTCATTCACAATCCTACAAAACAAAATAGTTTCAGAATGGCTACAGCACTACTCATTCAAAAGTCAAAAGTACCAGAGTTCTAGATCGGTTTGCAGTTATTTTTACTTTTGAATAAGAGTATATAATGGAAGTACTGTTTTCAAGAGTTTCTTGGATTATTATTTTTTCTTTAGTGTGGTTATTTTAATGGTCTTAAGCATAGCTGTATTCAATTTTAGGTTTTTCCCCCATTCTTGTTGATTTACTTTAATTTTTTTAGCATGCAAAACATTAACGTGGTTCCCAAATCAAAACTATACAAAAGATATGCTAAACATGATGTCACTCTCTCTTACCCTTTATACTCCAGTTTCACACAGCTCCGTAAATAACCACACTCATTAGTTTCTTATTTACTCTTCCTGTGTTTCCATTTGCAAAATGAATAAACATTGTATATTTTCTTACTTTTCTTCTTTTTACCAAAAAACACTATTTTATATATAAATATAAATATATATTCAGTTGTATTTTTCTTAATAAATCCTAGAAATCCCTCCATTTCACTTCATGGAGATCTTCACTCTTTACAGATTCATAGTGCTCAACGGTATAGTTAAATCAAGTATTTTCAAATGACTTCTTATGTCTGGGAACTTAGGTTGTTCTCAATATTTTTCCAGTGAAAGTATCATTGCAATGGATACTTTGTGCATATGTATTTTTGTATAATTGAAAGCATATCTTTGAGGTAAATACCTGGAAAGGAGATCTCTCAATTAAAGAGTAAATGCATATGTGATTTCATAGTTTGTTAGATATCATCAAATTCTCTTGTTTAAGGGTTAAATTTGCAAGTCTCCTATTATGAGTCAAGATGACTAACTTTTCATAGGACCATTTTTACAGTTTTCATTTTCAGTAAATTGACTGTTCATGACTTTTGCCCAAGTGCATTTTCCCCAGAATTTTTACTTTATATTTTCCCTCCGTTTTAACGATTCTTTTTATATTAAGGATATTGACCCTTTTTTGTGGTATCTGTTACAAATATTTTCTCCTAGACTTATGTAAATATATTTTGTTTTTACCATGCAAATCTTTTATTTATTTATGTTTCTTTTAATCAAGCTAAGTAAGCCTACCCTCATACTCAGTTCATAGAGTAATTAATCCTAAGTTGATTCTAGTATTTATATGGCTTTGTGGTTAACATTTAGATTTCTGATCCATATTAGAATTTTCTTGTGTATAATCCAATTTTATCTATAGTTCTCATATGGTTTTCCATTTCCTCAGTCTATTTCTTTAAAAGTTCATTTTGCCTGTTGAGGTGAGCTGCCACCTGTACCGTATGATAAATTTCCTTAAGGACTTGAATTAATTTTTAATTTTCAATTTTATTCTATTGATATTTCATTGTAGCCATGTGAAAGTACCACATTGTTTTAATTAGAATAGCTCTTTAGTATGATTCATTACTAATATATAGAATTTCACTTTCGAATATTCCATAATTTATTTTTATTTTCCATTCTACCATTAGAAGTACATTTGTGTTATTTCCATTTTCTGGCCACTGCTATTGATACCCCAATGGATATTCTTTTTTGTTTGCTTGCTTGATGAGGGAGATTGTCCCTGAGCTAACATCTGCGCCAGTCTTCCTCTATTTTGTATATGGGACGCTGCCACCACATGGCTTGACAAGCAGTGTGTAGGTCTGCACCCTGGATCCTAACCCGTGAACCCTGGGCCACTGAAGCGGAGTGCGCAAACTTAACCACTACACCACCAGGCCGGTGCCTGGATATTCTTACATATGTTGACTGGGGCACGTGGACATAAATTTATATTGGGTATATATATACAACTTCTTCAATCACTAAGAGCTTACTCCTGTGGTTAGTCTTTCATATAAATTTAATAAGGATTGCATGTTTTCCTTATGTGACATAATCTACACTTGTGAAAATATATACTGTGCAACTAAGAATGATCTCTTTGGAATTATCTATATGCATCAATCCACTTGTTTTATTCAGGTTATAATTTTGTGCCTTTGATAACCATCAATATTGTGCATGTCCTACAATATTTACGTGGCTAGATTTTGTGATCCAGACCGTATTTTTCTCCCTTTGATAACCACGCATAAATATGGTTCCTGACATTGGTTTGTAGGAGTGAAAGAAAGATGCCTAAAACAGAAATTTTAGTAACATGTGAGTTAACTTGTTTCTTTAATGCTTCTGAAGGGATTCTAGAGTAACAAAGTGGAGAAAACTTTGATCAAAATATAATTCCAAATCAAGGTAGAAAGATATGTCCATATCAAAAACTCTTATTTACTTGCTTTAAATCTCTAGGAGTATCCAAAATTGCCTGCTCTTCCGTTCAGATCCAGGTATCCAGCATATAGTCTGAGAGTAATCAGCAGCCTACCTGAAAATCCTAGTTACAACACTTCTGAAACTGTAAGCAGATACCAAATTTATCCAATTAGTTAGCATACATGCATATGTAAATAGGAAGTGTTTCCAAAGCTACCAGCTGCTTCCAATTGCTCCTAGCTTTTGGGCAAAATTTACTGGAATTAGATTGACTATTAATTAAATTTGAAACTGCATGTAACTCACTATGTAATGAAGTGGTTTACACATTTTCTTCCACTAATATATTAGCAAAAAAAGCCTTTAAGGATTACTGACAAAAATACATTTGAATACATTGGTCATGCATTCTCGTAATGTATTATTTGATACTCATAAAAGATTAAACTCAGCTCACCACTGTTACCATTTAAAAATTTCATGAAGTCTAAAAATTTTTGTTACTAGTTATGCAATCATTTTCAGAAAAGAAAAACAAAAATAAAACTAAAAATTATAAAAAGCATAGACATATAGGATCTTATATAGGATAATGTTTACTATCTTCAACTTCTCGTATTCAATCAAAGGTTAGTTATGATGCAGAGTTAAAATGTAGGAACATAGTACCAGGTAAATATTCAATATTATGGAAATTAGAATAAAGTTTCTTACTAATACAGCTATCTCCATTTGTGAACAGAAAATCTGAAGAAATCTTAAGGTCATTGCCTATATTAAATAGCAGTAAATATAATTTAATCTCTGTAACCCATGTGAATGATCCCATGTGTTTTATTTTTAAAATTTTTCACGTATATATTTTTTCTAATTTTATTGATATAAGTACATAAAACATTGTATAGTTTAAGTTATACAACATAATGATTTGATATATGTATATATTGTGAAATGATTACTACGATAAGTTTAGTTTACCATCACTTCGTATAGCTACAATTTTTATCCTTGTGATGAGAAATTTTAAGATCTACTCTCTCAGCAAATTTCAAGTATACAATACAGTATTGTTAACTATAGTCATCATGTTGTAAATTGTATCCCCAGTACTTATTTATCTTATAACTGGAAGTTTCTACCTTTAGATCACCTTCACTCAATTTGCCCATCCGCCACTCTCCACCTCTGGCAACCACAAATCTGATCTCTGTTTCTATGATTTGGTTTTTTAGATTCCACATATAAGTGATGTCATATAGTTGTCTGTCTGACTTCTTTCTCTGTCTGACTTATTTCCCTTAGCATAATGACCTCAGGGTCCATCCATGTTGTTGCAAATGACAGGATTTCCTTCTTTACATGCCTGAATGGTATTCCATTGTGTACATACAACACTTTTCTTTAGCCATTCATCTGTTGATGGAACTTAGGTTGTTTCCATGTCTTGGCTCTTACAAATAATGCTGCAGTGAACATGGGGGTGCAGCATCTCTTTGGGATAGTGATTTCGTTTTCTTTGGATATATACTAGAAGTGGGATTGAGAGATAATATGGTATTTCTATTTTTATTTTTTTGAGGAAGCTCCATACTGTTTTCCATAGTGGCTGTACCAGTTGACGTTCCCACCAACAGTGCACAAGGGTTCCGTTTTCCCCACATCCTTGCCAGCATTTGTTATCTCTTGTCTTTTTGATGATAGCCATTCTAATATGTACAAGGTTTTTTTGGATTTTTTTTTGCTTTGTTGAACTTCTCATTTTGTTAATGCATTGTTTTCCTAATTTCATTTAGTTGTCTTTTTGTGTATTCTCATAGTTCACTAAACTTCTTTGAAAGGATTATTCTGAATATTTGTCAGACAGTTCATAGATGTCCATTTCTTTAGGGTCAGTTATTGGAGCTTTGTTAGTTTCTTTGGGTGGTGTCAGGTTTACCTGACTTTTGGTGATCCCTGATTCCTTATGTTGGCATCTGTGCATTTGAGTAAGCCATCTCTCCTTCGAGACCTTACAGGTTCTCTTTGGCAGATAGTCCTTCACCAGTCAGCTTGGCTTGGGGCTCTGGATAGGTCAGCTGGCAGCATCTTTGGGCAGGGGGGCCTTGCTATTGGAGTCCATTTTCGGGCAAGGCAATTGCAGAGCTCTGAGGTTGGGAGGGCGGTGCTGGCTGGGAACGACAGTTGGATAGGACTACTGGGTTGGTTCCCTGCCCTTGCGCTGCTTCAGGATGGGCTCTGCAGTTGCCTGGATTCTCTGGTCAGGCTTCCTAGTTGGGCGGGAGTGGGTACTATACTCAGCAGTAGATGAGGCTGTGAATTAGCTTCGCTGTCCAGGTGGGGTGGCAGATGGGCCCCCAAGCCAGTATGCCTTGTTCTTTGGGGACTTGAATCAGGCAGAACTGCCTACCACGTTCTCTGGCCAGACAGAGCCACCAGCTTGTTGGGCAGAGCTGCTGGTCGGCTCTCTGCTCAAGTGCTGCTGGGCTGAGTAGCTTCCCAGGTGCTCCAACCAGGCTTGCTGGTGGGGAGGGGCTGGGAGCAGGTACACTCAGCAGTAGGCAGGCAAGGCGACAGGACAACTTCCAAGGCTGGCAAGACTCACTCTTTGAGGTCCCAAGTCAGGCAGAACTGAGCACTGAATTCCCTGGTCGGACGTGGGTATCACCTTGGCTCTGCAGATAGGCAGAGCCGCTGGTTGGGATTTCTACTTGGGCGCCACCGTGAGTAGGAACTCAGGCAGCCAAGATCCCAGCACTTGTTGCTGTAGCCTCTGTCCCCCTTCTCTGTCACAATCTGGTTGTCAAGCCCTACAGATTCCCCCTGCAATCCCCATGAGATGAGACCTGAGTGGGCTTCCCAGGAAGTGACCCACAACGCCAAGGGAGCTGGATGTCCACTTTGGGCTCTCTTTTCCCCACTGGAGAAACCCCAGGCCCAGTGAGGCCCTCCTGATGCAGTGCTGTGTTAGCCTGGGTCAATGCGGTCAGAGCAGCTGCTCCTCTTCCCATTATGATGTGTGTTTTTTGTGATCCTGTGGTCCGGGGGTGTTTTAGCCTCATCTCCCTGTTTTAGGATCTTCACAGTGATGTCTTATTTATGGATACTTGCTAGTTGGTCTTCTTTTGAGGGGGACTGACGTCAGGAACAACCTATGTCACCATCTTAATGATCCCATGTGTTTTAAATACTTGGTAATGGAAGTTAAACAACTCAGCGTGTCTGTAAGCCCTCAGTTTTCAATGCTAGATGAAGGGAATCTAATACATAGTAAGTGCTTACGATGTAGTAGGCACTTTGCTAGATAATTTACACAGTTATTCAAATCATAATAATCACAAAATATCTGCTATAGTTTTATGGCTTATAAAAATAAGTACTGCACTGAATTCTACCACCGGCAGTTTTGCAAAATAAATAATCCAAAAATCTTCTCTTGCAGAATGCCTAGAAATGCTGACTAAACTTGATGATTCTTTTAATTCTATAGCTGAATTCTCAAGAAAGAGAAATTCCAGAAGCCAGTAACAGAAAGCAGAACTGAAACAAGCAGGAATAGTAAATAAGAATTGAACCTTGGTAGTTTGGAGGTGGTGGTGTCTATTATGAGATCCAAGGGGCAATGATCTTCCATGGTGTCATAATCACAGGAGAGGAAGACTTGAGCACAAGCTAGTTAATGGGTAGGAAATGAGACTTCTGAATTAAGCCATTATTCTAAAAGGGCTACGTGTTCATTAAAAGG
Organism: Diceros bicornis minor; assembly: GCF_020826845.1. Taxonomy (NCBI): domain Eukaryota; kingdom Metazoa; phylum Chordata; class Mammalia; order Perissodactyla; family Rhinocerotidae; genus Diceros; species Diceros bicornis. The sequence continues at coordinate 9,791,886 of NC_080744.1, read as the reverse complement.
GGCTACTGGAGACAAACTCTGTGGCAAAGAATGAGGACACGTCAGACTCTGTCTTGATCTGGTTTGGAGTAAAGATAAAAAAGTCTCCCTTGAAAATTTGTAACCACAGATTTTCCCTAAGGTGAGTTTGGGGTTTGAATTGAAACCCCAAGATAATGAATTAACATGAAATATTACCCTGAACAATAAAATCCCTGCAGGGATAAGAAGAAGGAAACACAAACTTATTGGTGAGGGCCAAACTCTTAAATCTCATGTAATCTCATATTCGAATGAAGGCAAACTCCAAAATCACAAGGTTCACAATTAAAATAATCCACCATGAGTTAGAAATAGCAGAAAGAAGATATCAGAATTAGGCTTCTAAATATAATTTTCTATTATATTTGCTATTAAAATATTACTATATTTTAAATATATTTAAAACATACAGTATTATATTATAAATACTATTGGATTATGTACTATTTCTATTATTTCAAGTAGAATTGTTATATAGAGAACATAGCAAAGAATTAATGAAGATCATTTATAATTATAAAATGTTCAATTCTCTAGGAGGAATAACAATTCTACAAATTTAAACACAATAATATGATTTCAAAATACATTAAGAAATAATGACTACCAGAAAAAGTAGACAAATCCATAAACATGGTGTGAGATTATAGCAAACACTACTCTAAAAAAAGTGAGAAGAAGAAAAAAGAGAAAGAGAAGGCACATCCATACGACATTGCAGCAATAACGTGGGGTGGGAAGTCACTAAAGAAGTGCAGTCATCAAAAAGTTAAAAAGGATGCTATTAAAAACTTTATGCCAGTATATTTCGTATTTTAGATGTGTCAGACTAATTCTTAAAAAGGTAAGCCATCCAAAACTGATTCGAGGAAACATAGGAAACCAAATTATCCTTGCAGCCATTGAAGATATGGAATAAGCAAGTAAAAGTATTTTTCTACAAGGAAAGCTCTAGGACTCCAGGCAGGTTGCAGGGCTTTGCTCATAACTGTCCTACAATCATGAAGGAAAACATGTCTCTACTCATATTCAAACTATTCCAGAAAATTGAATTGAGAAGATTTTCCTACTTCATTGTATGAAATAACAATATCTTTGACACCAAAACTCAAAATGAGAGTTGACAAAAATAAAATCTTAAATGTAACAATCCTCAACAACAAAACAAAATAAAATTGGGAAACTAAACGCTGAAATCAGTAAAAAGACAAAAGCAACAGAGTAGGCTTTTAATGAGAGATACAAAAAAACCTTCCAGCGGAGTAATATATTGCTTCAAAATGAGCTATTTGTAAACTACAGCAAAATAATGACTGGTTGATCATTTTGAACTAAAATCAATTTGAAAGACGCTTTAAAAGATTTTAATAATTGTAATGCCCAGCAAAATCTATTGTAACCAAATTTACAAGTGTAAAAATCGTTTGATTTTTGTTCTAGGTAAGGCTATAGTACAATGTTTCTTTAAAGAAAAGTTGGAAATATTGTAACATTAATTATTAATTACTGTTGGTATGTCACTTTCAAAGAGTGTAAACTATGTGTTGCGAGTATTACATGCCAAGGTTTAAGTTCTGTGCTATTTAGACTTTACATCTTATAAAGCAGGGAGAGCTTGGTTTACAATCATATTCTGGTGAACTTCAACAAAAAGACTAGGAAATGACCTTAGACTTCTACTCTTTCCCTTAGAAGAAAGAGAAGAATTGGTAAGTCTGAATTACTGTCCATCAGAAGAAATTGAAAGATGTAATTCACAATGCTATTAATATAATATGGAAACATTCGCACTTTATTACATTTATGGTTATATATATACTTTTGTATTGAATCACTTCAATTTTTATTACAAAATTATGACTGTATATTATGAATACAGTCATAATTTTGATTTTTGATTGCAGAATTTGTTACAAGAATAAGGCAATATAACTGTAATGTTTCATATACTTTGCAAATTGTAGCAGAACAGTATATAGTACTGACATTTTCAATGATATCTAAGTTTGATGTTTGAGCAAATTTGTACCTTCCCTTTTCAATGTGTACTAATATCCTAGAAATTAGCAATTATCAGAAAATACTTAAAATGACAAAAAAATTGTGTGTATCCTTTGTCAATCTTCCTAGCTGGTAGCCACTATTTAGGTTTAAATGTAGCTAACAGATCTATAAAAATCTGCTGGGTTTTGAACAAATTTACAGAAGTTTTGAAATTGGGCTGTATTTTGGTAAAAAAATCTGTACTTCTAATGCGGGGTTCAGTCACAATGACTTTGAATGCAAACAATACCAGGTGACTGTGTGTGTGTGTGTGTCTGTATTTTATTGAACAAAAATCAATGACATCAATGATTTATAGTCATTGGCAAACATGTTTATCATTTTAAATTAATTAATTCTATTTTTGGCATATAAGCAGGAGGTATTTGAAGCTGATATTTAAAATTTTAAAGTTAAATATGCTTTGTAATTTATCCAAATGGCACCAAAGCATATATAATGCATATGAATTATCCAGTCCACCTAAAGCACACGATTCCAGAGAGATGTTTCCTTATATTCTTCCAGAAATTTTCTGTGCACATGCAAGCAATTTTCTAGGTTTTATTTTTAATTCTTTTATTGTTTACCTTGTTTTTGTTTTATTTTTTACATTTATGACAAAATTGGCATTAAATTAAAATATATAGAGAAAAAGCGTGCAGCTTGAAAAAGCACAGGAGAATGAATTTTCACAAAGGGAATGTACTTGGGAAACAGTACTTCGAGAAGGAAACAGAATGTTGCTAGCACTCAGAAGGGTGTTGTCCTAAAGCTCTGAGACAACACCCCGTCTGGGGAGCTGTTGCTTTGAACTGAAATGTGGTCATTTGAACCCCGTGTGCCAGGAGATAAGGATCAGAGAAGCAGTTTACAGCCTTCCCTGGGGAGACTGATGTGAACACACAGGGAAAATGAGGTTGAGAGGGAGGAGCACGGATGGACTCGGGGATCCTGGGACAGCTCCCTGCACTGTCTTGCCCAGAGGAAGGTTGTATTTACCCTAAAGAGGCTGGACTATCAAGACTTCAGAACTCTCAGGAATGAAGGTGACGTCACCAGAGAAATATCCAAAAATATGAAGAGAATGTTGGGAGGAAAGAGGCATGGGATACAAATGTAGAGCTGAGAAATCATAAATACTAACAATAACGTTTCAATCAGCCTCAAAAATCTAGCATCTATCTAAATATAGTTTAGATATTTTAACTAATTTTCCTCTGCTTTTACCAACTTTTCCCTACTATTTTATATGGGAAGTTTGGTGATAATTTCCAAGTTAAGCTTATATGATACATGATATTGAGAAGGAAGTTTTGGAAAACTAGATGAAGAATGACGAGGTAAGTCACCAAGTACAATGGCATACGTGTTTAAAAACAAAAGAGTGGTAGTGTTTGCAGGGGAGTGAATTTAGTACTAGCTCTAAACAGGGTAAATAGATAGGGGAAGACATAAGCAGGGTGAGGGAGACTGAGAAGATTCTGGTGGTGTGGAAAAATTGTTGGAGGTGGGATAGAAGAAGGAGTGAGCCTGGATTTGAGACCTGTAGTTACTGCTAATAACACAAACTAGCGTAAAATCATAGAAGTAAGTGCTAAGCTTGAGTGGAGGAAAAGATCATTGTCATCTTGTCATCAAGAATATTGAATATATCTTCTATATGGATATTCAAATCACCAAAATTCTGTTGGAGTGTGGGACCTTGTACCAGGAGCAAAAGCCGTTGAAGAATAAACAGGACACAGCGTCTATAGACAACTACAAAAAGGAAGAACGGCAAAGTCCAATGGTATGAGATTCAAATATGCGGTTTTTAGGTGGATAGAGAGTGCAGAGTAAGGGAGACATCTATCCCACTTCTAAGCTCATGGTATGAGTCACCTAAGAGGAAAAAAAAAAACCATCAGTGAAGAGGACTGAAGAAGTGGTGTCTTCAGGGAACATGCAAATTTGTTTACATGGAGAAAGTGAAATGAATCATATATAAATTATATATTTGCAAAAGAAAACTATTCATCGCTATTTTATATCTGCATGCTTTCAGAAATTTGAGAACTATGCTGATGGGCTACTGAAATGCATGGACATCTCTCTGTGAGAAGGCAGTTAAGCCTTTTGAGTCCTTATCCGATGTCAAATCAGTAGTATAGCAGGCGAGCAAAGGGAGTGAGTGAGAATAAAAGAAATGCAGGTATTATGGCAGTACAATATTCTGAAAAAAATGTATTCATAATCTTTTCTAGACAAGGAAGTTCATATATATATACATTTTTCTGTTCAAAACCAGAACTATTAACAACGGCTTTTGTATATTTCTATAATATTTAAAAATGTTTTCAGAAAAAATCATGTGAATCACGATAAAAATAAAAAATAAAATTCTTAATCTTTGTAGTGATGTTCGTGAGAGAGAGTATCCTGTCACTTTCTTTTCCTGTAGTTCCATTGTCAGGTTTTGTAAACGAGTTTAGTTTGGCCTCATCAAATGATTTGAGAAGTAGTGCCTCTTTTTTTATTCTTTGGAAGAGTTTGTGTCAGGTTGATATTTATTCATCCTTAAACATTTGGAAGATTTATCCAGTGACGCCACCTGGACTGGAGTTTGTCTGTTTGTTTTGGGGGGATGTGGGATGGCATGTTAACCACGGATTCAGTTTCTTAAACAGTTGTGATCTATTTCTTCTTGTGTCAATATTGGTTAAGATATGTTTTTCAGAGTTTCAAAGATTTAAATTTATAGCCATAGAGTTTGTTCAATGTATCTTCTTTATTTCTTTTTACTCTTTAGTGGATCTATAGTGAGGTGTTCCATCACGTGACTTCGACCACACTGGCCAACTTGCTGTTCCTTCAACAATCCAAAGATCTTCCCATAACGGAAACTTGTACTTAAACGTTTTCTATCCCTGAATATTTTTCTCCTCGATAGATTTTTGAAGTGCTTCCCCACATAGTTCAGTCACTGCTTAAGTGTCAGCTTATAAGTGAGGTCTTCTGTGATAACGTTATATAAAATATCAGCTTTCACCACCTCAAAATAAGTGCACCCTATCCCTCTGACAATACTATAATTTTTTGATATTTCCTTTTACTACTTGACTCTTTCTTTATCCAGATAGATGACAGACAGATAGATAGATAGAGAGACAGATAGAGAGACAGATAGATAGATAGATAGATAGATAGATAGATAGATAGATAGATAGATAGACAGATAGACAGATAGATAGATTCAGGAAAGTAGTCACCTCATATGGGAAGAAGTAAGAGTTTGGTTAGATTATGTATGTATGTATGTATGTATGTATGTATGTATGTATGTATCTATCTATCTATCTATCTATCTATCTATCTATCTATCTAAGCTTCCCACTTGTGGTGATTACTTTCCTGAATCTGATATATATTATTTAGTGGCTTGCTGTAAATATAATATGTTTTTTATTTTAGTTGATTTTAACTTTATAAAAGAGTATCACACAGTTTAAGGGGTCAAGTAAATGTCATCACAGCGTTAGCTCTTAAGAGGATAAATTTTTTTTCAGTTTTATTGAGATATAATTGACATACGACACTATAAACTTAAGGTATACAGCATAAGATAGTGTAGTTTTAAGAATATCTCATAGGCCCATCTACTTGATTAATGCCTCCTGATGGGATGAATCATTTCCTCCAGTGTAAACTGACTTTGTTGAGCTTAGATGCTCCTCAGCACCTAATGTATGAAAAAAAAAAAATGCTTATTGACTGAAGGACAGCATGTCTTGTATTTGTTATAAAATTTTCCTGTAGCAAAGAAAAACCTAAGTTAGAATTGTTTTTTTGTAGTGCTAGCTTGTGAGGATCTTTGAAGAGAGATAACAGCATGCGTTCTTATTTGGAAGGTGTAATTCTATTCGATTTTGCACACATTGTCATGCTGAGAAAGACCGTTGTTTCAAAATGCTTTGTTTCCTCATTTTATCTCTCTCTCTCAATCTCTCTTAGTTTATATATGGCTTTTCAGCAAAATAGTAAGAAATCTTGATTTCTCATACATACGAGGAAAATGGAAATTTCCGATATCTGTAGTTACTGATTTTTTTCTCTCTCTGCTTATTTTAACTGAAATTTTTAAATGTCAAATTTCAAACTGTTCAGGCAGTTAGAATTTTTATTTTACATTTAATATATGATTTCCTTGTCTTTCTCTAAATTATAAGTTCTTGACATTAGTGAATCTGCATCATTTAATACTGTCGGTATTTTTCATATTTATGCCATGTTTACATTTACGTATGACAACCAATAGTCCCAGTGGAACTGATAAAACATTTTTATAAAAGATTATACATGATATAAAACTGTGGTTAAATGGTGAAAAATATCATTTGGCAATTGTTATAAGACTTTTTTGTGTCCTATGACAATTGCCTCACTCAATTTGTCAACAGATTATAACACCTGTAACTGTATAAGTGTTTTCATTTTTAGGTGAATATCAGGAAAAAAAATACTTGGCAAAAATTAACTTTGCTTTATTTTATCTTCCTTGTGTAATATGCATGATGTTTAATCAAGAATCTTTATATTTAGTAATTTGTGAATACATGGTTTGATACTTATTATAAATATATCTTTTCTGAGCATTTCAACACCTGGGGGGGATTATGATAATTAAGTATTGTATCGTTATGTTCTTACTTTTCCTTTCCAGCTCCTACTGTGAAAATTCAATTTCCATATGCTTTTGATGTTTCCCGTTTAAAGGTGTAAAATATTGCTGCTTTTCCTATGCTCTCAGATTTGACATATTGGAGATTCATTTTACGTCCTCTTTCAGGAGTGTCTTATTTCTCGCCAAATTAGAACAGTATTTTTCAAGGGAAAGAATAGATTCTGTATTTATAGGTTAGGTTTCATTGAGTGGATTTTAATACTTCAGATTATTCTAATCATTATTTCTTTTGAGAACACAAGAAAGTAAGATAGAATTAAAATAATATTAAATTTGGTGTTTGAAGATATATAATCAAATCCCAGCTCAGCGATGTAATCTTGAGTGAGTCAGTTAATGATCTGGTCACATTTTCCTTATTTGATCAAGTGGAGAGAACCCCTTCCTAACGTAAATGCAGTGCACATTAGGTGAGATAACCAATATAATGCATCATATAAACTCTATAGCTTTATACCAGAAATTAAAGTAGTGTTGCTATTGTTCCATTGATCATGATTTTCTTTACATACATATTCTTAGACTTGATCCTGGATGTAGAAAAATACTATTCAGGGTGTTTATTATTGCAAAATAGATAAAGGCAATATTTGCAGAGGGCCATGAAGAGGCAAAGTATATAAGATTAGAAGATTTTTAAATTAGCTTAAAAGGGTTACCTAATTTTCTTTACCTACTCTTAAACTGACAGATTAAATTTTGATGATAAAATATTTTATATTATTTTGACTTAATATTCTAGAAATTATTTGGGCTAATAAGAAATACAATTCAAATGCAAATGCACATAATGAATGTTTGAATAATTGTGTGTATATGAATATATATGTACATATAATTATTTTCCTTATCTCAAGAATCTGTATATATTAAGAAATTATCTATCTCAGAATTAGCAAGTGGCATTTCTGCAAAAAGAGAAGATAAACAAGAAATAGTGAAAGAGAGATTTAAAAAAATGGGTAATTTGATGAAAGTATCACATATATTCAAATTTGTCTTAAGATACTGCAAATGAGATTCATTGAAAGGAAATAGGACATAGTATATTTCATTTTAATTTGTTATATTTAAGTATGTTTATGCCATCAGTGTGCTACTTTGTGTTCCACAATTTCAGAAATAAAAGTCATATATATAATTATCCTGCCAAAAACGCATAATCTGAATATTGTCTTGAGGAAACATGGGGCAGCCCAAATTGATGTTCATTTTGTAAACAACTGGCCTGTACTCTTCGAAATATACCAGTATCATTAAAAAAAAAAGGCTGAAGAACTGGTTCAGATGAAAGGAAACTAAAGAGACAAGACAAGAAAAGGTGATGATAGATTGGATCAAGGATGGTGAGAGATTTCTATCAGGGCCATGTTTTATTGAAACAATTAACAAAATTTGAATATGGACTTAATATTAAATAATAACATTGCGTCATTTTTAAAAAGAAGGTACATGTAAATACTTATAGAAATAAAAGATATATAGGTTATATAGATATATATAGGATTACATCAATGCTTCCAGCAGACACTGAAAATATAGAGGATATTTTAGAAAAATTTTTTTGCAAATAATTTCAATATAGTTAGCTAAGATTTACAATTTCCTAGAAAAACGTAAATGATAAAACTAACAGGGTAAAACAGAAAACTAAGCAGTACTATAATCATTATACTTTACATGAGCAATTAAATATCTTTCAACCAGGAAAACACCAGAACTACATGGAGAAAGAAACTAATTCTACCAAATAAATCCAGAAAGAGATTATTTAAATTTTATACTAATTAATTCAGAGACGAGATGAAGAGCACTCATCCCTCAAATTATTCTATGAGTTTCATGTTAATTAGATATCGGAACAAGATGAGGACAGAATTGAACACTAAAATGTGTCAAACGTTTTTGTCAACTCAAATGAGAAAATACTAACAAAATATTAGCCACTGTATAACATGATGGTGAAAGGTATTTGCACAGATACTAATAGTGAAGAAAATACATAAATATCTCAAACTTATAACATTACAATTGACATTGAAATACCATTAAATGATTTTTGGCAGCCTATCATTAACTTACACAAAGCAGAAAGACTGAGTACCTACATTGAATAGCTTGACATTATTATGCCAAAAATCTTTCAAATTATTTTTCATATATTTTAGAGGCTAAACAAAAAAGAATGCTAATGGCTTCAAGAAATTACTCGTAAGCTGACCATAAATTTAATGGAATTAAGGAGGATTATAGGATTACTATATTTTGATCAAAATGGAATAGTATTTTTTACTGTTTCCTCCTCTGATTACATTTAGTTTCCATGAAGATTTAATTAGAATAATTTACTTTGAAAGCATTTGTTCTCAAGTTTACTATAAATAGCAGATAGCAAAATATAATTAATTTGATTTTTTATTTTGGAAAGTAAATCACAAAGAAACAAAGAAACTAGCACTAATTTAGAAGGTAGAGACCAAGGAAGCTGTCTCTTCAATAGTATGCGATACACTTGCTACCTATTCAATTTAAAAAAAATCCTTGCCGTTAATCAAGTGCCTTACAAAATCAATATAACCTTAAGAAAATAGTCCTTTTGGGACACCCTTACTTCATGAATAAAATGGGGATAACACCATGATGATATTGCTATTGTTGAACTTCACTAATTTATTTTAAGATTAATTTTCTGTGAAGATTAATCTGAACATTGAACATAAAACCATATTTCTGATGCTAAGAAACTCTACATAGTAATCACTGTTCACATATGATTATGTAAACTCCATTCCCATAATGATAGTTCTTTATTATATCACACTTAAGACATATAACTCTTTAAAAATTTATTATTTATTATTATTTTTGTTGGGATATAATTGACATATAACACTGTGTAAATTTAAGGTATACAACATATTGGTTTGATATATTTATCTATTGCAATATGATTATCATCCTAGCATTAGCTAACATTCTATCATGTCACATAATTATAATTTTTTTGTGGTGAAAATAATTAAGACCTAGTCTCTTGGCAACTTTGAAGTTTATAATACAGTACTGTTGATTGTATTCACTAATGCTGTGCATTAGATCTCCAAAATATATTTATCTACTAGTTGAAAATTTGTACTCTTAAACAATATCATCCCAATTCCCCCACCCCCCCAGCCCCTGGTAACCACTATTCTACTCTCTGTTTTTATGAATTCAGCTTTTTTAGATTCCACATGTAAGTAATATACAGTATTTATCTTTTTCTGTTTGATGTTTCTCTAAGTGTCCATCAACTGATTAATGGATAAAGAAAATGTGGTATGTATCTACAACAGAATATTATTCAGCCATTTTGAGAAAGAAGGAAATTCTGCCATTTGTGATGGACCTTGAGGGCATTATGCTAAGTGACATATAACTTTTAAAATCAGTTATACCCACTATTTGTGAGTGTACTTAGAACTTGAACCTGCAACTTTTCTCTCAATGCCAAAAATCTAAAAGTTAGAACTTTCATTGATAGTATATACATAATATATATTTTAATGAATTTGAATTCATGCAAATTGATTGCTGACACACGGGGTCATTTTGTGTGTGTGTGTTATGTATAAAGCATTTTATTCCCCAATCAGCCTCAATAAATTAGAAGTCATGCAAATTCACAGCATTACAATAAAATGAGTTTATCATAAAAGACACTTTTTTCCCCCAGCTGCATAGACAGATATGTTTTGGTCAGAGCAATTATGTAAATTTATGTAGTGAAATTATTGCATTAAGTGATTTAGTCATCAAAACACTAATTTTTGTTATCACAATATAAATATAAAATTGATTACAAATCATCAAAGTAAAGCTATTTGCAATGGAAATGTAATTGACGTGATAAGATGAGGAAATTAATGTTGAAGTAAATGAAGTTATTTAAAACTCCTTAATTTGTGATTGCATTATTTTAAATTTCTCATTTGAAGAATTTAAATATGCAACAAGAATGATACTTAAGATATGTGATTTTCATTTTTTGTGATGTTTCTACAATTTTAAATAAACCTCATGTCTAACCAATTTCCTTTTAAGAAACATGTCCAAGTCTCAATTTGTAAAGGAAATTTGAATTTAGAGGATTTGTTCCTATCATGTTCCTCCTCTCTGGTGAGCTCATAGTGCCTTCACTAACTTGAGAAAAATGTAAGCACTCCCATGATTATAGCTCAACAAGATCTCACTATAGAGTAAATCCAAAATGTCTTAGTATTGCTACAAGAAACTTCAGAAGTTAACCTTTTGTTAACCTTTTTACTTGATTCAACCTCCTCCCACTTTACATTAATTTGTGCACCCATTCATTCATTCATTATACATTTACTAAAGATCTACTCTTTGCTTGAAACTGCTTTGGTGCTATGGACACTAGAACAAGTATGTCTATTGTTATTTTGAAGCCCATTTTATATCACCACTAAACTCCTAATTCCCTGAATATATCATGCTGTTTCATACCTTAATGCATTTATTCACTTTTTTTTCCTCTCTAGTAGCACACTCTTTACCACCGAGTTCACTTAGCCAACAGTCTATAAATTATTCAGAACTCTGACCAGGCGTAATTACCGTGACACTTTCTCTAGCAGAGTTCATCATTCATAAGCGTGTACTAATTCTTTAATTTTACGTATGTATCCAGTACAAATGGCTCCATTTGCAAACATTGAATCTACTTAAGAAGAAAAAACTATCATAAGGCTGCATTTCTTCTACTTAGGAGCATAAACAATGCTCCAATAAACAACAGTGCCTCAAACTTTTAGTGCAAAGAGAGAAAAGCCCTATTGTCCCTCATTCTATTATAGCTGCCGCTGCTCTTCTCCTTACTGACACACAGTATTTCTGTTTTACGTGCTCCTTCAACATTTGGCCAGCAAATCAGAGCCATACTAGAACGAAATCCTGCAGATCCAACGGCCAGCACAGATCATGTGACTTAAATGAGAAAAACACCGCTAAAGATGCTTCTCTCTCAGTATTACACTCAATATAGTGTGCTCAAACCTGAGTTTTTCAGTCCATAGCTCTTAAGGTCCATATAATCTCTTAGGTAACTCTCACAGACAATGTCCCTTGAGGCCTCATGACTAGAAATACAGTCTCTAAAGTAATTTAGAAGTCTACTTCTATTAGAACTAACAAAAACTTTCCAGGTTCCAGGCCCTGGATCCCACCAGGATTTTGGGTAGTTTCCTTTTCAGCCCATGAAACACAATAGGATCTCTACAACTTTTCTCCTTGACATGAGTGCTTGATTTCTCCAATGGGACCAAAACTTTTAAATACCAAAGTGTTGTTTTTGTATCGTCTTGGGGAGTCCATATTTACTTGGCAGTTTTCCTTTTGCACAGTCAGTACAAATGGCTCATTATTCCTGGCCTTCCACATGGCTTATCTACTCCACCCCTCATCCTCAGTATACAATCTATGGTTTTGGGAAAACTTCTATAAATCTATGTCGACATGACCTCTTACAGGTGACCAAGTTGACAGCTTTGATAGAGCAGAGAGCAATAAAAGGCACACTCCATGGACATTTAATGTAGAAAGCTCCATTATGCTCAACATATTTCTGGTTGGTACTTAAACAACATATTTTAATACTGTCTTTATGTGCTTGTCAATCTTTCCGTGTGAAGTTTTCCTAGCCAGGAGCCATGTTTATTTATCATTGTATCCCAATTTACAGTGATTTGGGTTATTGGGACTTAACTTTCTTTTTCTTCTATTAGTATTTTATTCAATTTATGGGTAGTCTATTATTATAGTTGCATTTTAAATAAAGTTGTATAACATGATAAAAACATATTTGAAATATACATTTCAGAATCACAATAAGACATATTAGTTGAATCTGTGATTATGAATCTATACTGTTGATGAGATCACACATTGAGATATTTGGTGTAAAAAAGGGACCAAATACAGACTCCTGAAAAATGTCATCATCAGTAGAGTGGCAGAGGAAGAGGCTCCTATGAAGCAATAGATGTGGAAGGAGGTTAAGAACAGGAGAAGATGCCAATCCAGTAATTTTGTAAAACATCAAGTTTAACAGTGTTTCAGTAGTGGAAAGTACTACAAATTGGGGAGAAGGATCAAAGATGCTGTCAGATTTGGCACTTAGGATGGCATTGTAAACGTTCAGAAGTGTATGAGGGAAGTATTGTAAAATATTGTAGGATGGATGAATGAATTATTGGAAATAGTGAAATAGAACAAGCAAGGAGGAATATCCAAAAAATAGTTTTAAGTAGATATTTCAAGAAGTAGAGATAGCAGGAAAACAGTGTTCCCAGAATGCCTGTGAAACCCAGTTCCCTGTCCATGGAAGCTTTCTAAATCAAAATCCTTACTAATATGAAGTGATGTCTTATACATTGCCCTACCAATTCCCAGGCTGTACCTGATTTTATCACAGATAGGTATCTGACACAGAGGACATCAGTTCTTTTAAACGTGCAGAGAATTTACACAGGGCCAGATTCACCAAAGAGCTCAAACAAATAGATAATTACTTTCTTGATTGTGAATTAAGACTCAGAGAGACTGCGACAGTAGATCAGAAGCTGAAAAGATGACAAGATGTGAAGTAAAACCTGTGAGACAGCAATCTGAAACAATATGCAGGATGGAGCTATAAGAGTACGGAAAGTATGAGAAAACAGTAGCTGCCTGTCAGCAGAGAGAATAAAGGGAAGAAACGTGGTAAGCCATAGTGAAAGGAACCCATGAGAGCCTGCTGTTGAAGGAGGTGCTGTCCCTAGAGGGGAGATTTCCTTGGGAAGATTTTGTTGCAGCTTAACTCAGTCCTTAATAATAAATCAGTCTGAAGAATTTAAGTTAGTGTTTTTTGTGTGTGTGGTTGTTTTATTTTTATTTTATTTTATTATTTTTTTGTATCAAAAGGGCCAAAATAAACCACTGCACAATAAATTTTGAACGCAGTTGAAAATTCATTCACTTGCTGGCAACAGATATCCTTCTCATGGTTGCATTTCATGTCCTCTTTTCTTAGACCTCGAGCAAATGAGACACTAGAAATATTATCAAAGATCATATGTAGGTATGAGGAGTAAAATATGGACCTGGTTTCCAAAAAATGAGACTTTATCACAGAGCAGAAATGATGTCAACAGAACTGGGAAACAAAGCAAGAATGGGAAACAACAAGGCTACGACAAAGTTTGATTTCCATGCCTATTAATTAGGGCTGCATTTTATTTTGGACTTAAAACTAGATTGATCCTAGTCTGATCCCTCAGCTGTAGAACTGGAGATTATTTCCTATTTGAGCCTGGATCTAAGAGATAACAGTTCTAAGAATTGGAGGAATCGAGCAGTGTACCCAATGTCCATACCACTGAAGGTATCTTTGCTATTTACTTATATTAGTTGGTACAAATGTGGTATCTATAGAACAGAAACTGATTGTACATCTTAAAGTCTTTTGAAGTGTATGCATTAATATTAAATATATTCATGTATTACTACATTGGTGCTATTTTGTTCCCTTTTTGAATATATATTATATATTATATATTATATAATATGTATATTTCCACATAAAATAGAGGCACTTGTTTCATGTAAGGAACTTGGCAAACACTCCAAAACTACTTGAAAAATACATCATACACCAGAATTTAAAAATATTCTCCCTAAAGTCTAAAGTATTGCAAGATTGCTTGAATACTGATGTGTTCTCAACTGTAGGGTTTTAACGTATAACTAGCAATCAGATCAAAATATTTTCTGATTACAAACACAAATGTGCCTATTTAATATGTATTAGTTCATTTAAAAATACTAAAAAGGTCCACAGGATGGTAATTTAGAATTCTATCATTTTAAAAAAGACTATATTGGACCAAACATAATTTTATTCTTTTTAAAGGAAGTACAACTGCATGGTTTTGGGCAAAACAATAAAACAACACCAAGTTATATATACTTTTCTTTGTACGTTGGCTCAGCCTGGTCATATAGATCTTAGCTTAAAAACTTCTCTTCCAAGGTTTTCCTTGGATCATTCAATCCAAGATATAATTATATATTTTATTCACATATTGGTTCCACTGAATATTGGTAAGCAGTAACAATGTCTGTCTTTTACACCATTGCATCCATCATACCTCAAATCATACCTGGCACCAAGTTGGAAATCAATAAATTATTGTCGAATTTATAAATTAATCATTTAAGTTTCTATACCTCTTTTTTCCTAAATTTACAATAATTTCTAGACAAAGAGAACAGTTTGGGTAAGGGCTATATATAGTGAAATGAGTTTGACATGTTAGTGGAGTCCCATTCCATTCAATAAGACAAGTAAAAGAAATCAATGACATAAGAATTGGAAAGAAGACTAAAGACTCATGAAACATGATTGTATACGTAAAAAATAAAAAATATTCTAAAGATAGTCTAGTGGTGTTAATAAGGAAATTAGTCAATTGGCAGATATAAGGTCAATGAGAAAATCAACTGTATTTTTTATATGTAAGAAGAAAAATTATATCTTTTTAAAAAAAGATAGCATTTATAACAGCATCAAAACCCATCAACTGTCAAGGAATAAATCTAACAAAACATTGACAAGTCCTCTACACTGAAAACAACAAAACATTGAGAGAAATTAAAGAAATAACAGAGGGATATAATACTTTCTTTGATTGGAAGAATCAATATTTTAAAGATGTTAATTTCCTCCAAATGGATCTGTAAATTTAATAAAATCAATGAAAATAACAGCAGTTTGCTTTAATTTTTTGGTAAAAAAGTAACAAGATTTTGAGGAATTACAAATTGTTTTTGGAAAATTAATATATATATTTTAAAAAATGTATGTAGAAATGCAAAGAGTCGAGTAGTCAAAGCAATCCTGAAAAAGAAAAAGCAAAGATGGATGACTTACACTACCAAATGGCTCTATTTTAAAGCTATTGTATTGAGAGAGTGTGTATTGGTGAAAGGATAGGCAAATAGATCAATAAAATAGAATAAATTCAGGAAAGAAAACCCACACATAAAAAATCCTCACTGAATTACAGTAGACGAAAGGATTGTCCTTTCAATAAATGCTACTTAATCAATTAGACACACATAGGAAAATAAAATAAATCTTGACCCTTACCTCACTCTGTACAACAATATATATTTCTAAGGACTTGCAGGTCTAAATATGAATAATAAACTTTAAAAAATATAAATAATACATTTTTAAAAGAAAATACATAAAACATCTCCATAACTTTTGAGGAGGCAAGGATTTCTTAAACATGTCACAAAAGTACCAAGCAGAAAGAAATAAAATCAATGAATTGAACTACAGGAAGACCTGTTCTGAGGTTCTGGTAATATGTGAATTACATGGGTGTATTCAATTTGTGGAAATTCATGATCTGTGCTATTATTATTTGTGCATTTTTATATGCATATTGTACTTCATTAACAATTTTTAAATGTACATATATATCTTATACATTCTTCAGCATTTGTATGATTTTTTATAATGAAACAAAAAGAAAAAAAGAGAGAATTGCAAACAGTTTTTGTCACATAACAAAAGAGAGGTTACCATTGGATTTGGCAACAAAGCATTGGTGACCTTGATAAAAATATCTCATTGTGGTGATTTACAGATTAGCCCAACCCAAGAAAGCTGATGAAAAACTGTGGGATGACAGGTTGAAGACATGATTAAGGAAAACTCAGAATTTTTCTGTGAAGTACAATTGAGGGATCTTGTGAAATGCCTTTTTGTGTCATGGGAGTGATTTCTAATGAAAGGTGCTCTCAGCATTTTGGTGTGCTAAAGAGAATATCAGGACGGGGTGAGAACGTGATGATAGAGGAGACAAAGGCCTATTTTGTGGGAAATGTTCTAAAAAAATGCCTAAAGGAAAGGTACCTAGATCCCAGGTTGAGAAATTATCTTTTCATAGGAATGGGGAAACTTCACTTATAGTAACAAAGGTGAAAGCAGAGTATGGGTAGACTTGGAAATGGGTTGGTAGTTTGGGTGGTGAAATAAAAGGAGGATTATAGTCTTATTTATAATGCCTTCTCTATAATATGTGATGCAAGACCATCAGTCAGTGGAGGGACTCCAAGTGGAAGGGTTGAGAAGAGAAAGGAAATATGAAATTGCCAGTTGAGAGAATGGAAATGCAGACATCATAGAGAATTGTGGTACTGTTCTTTTTTTTCCTTGACACCAAGAATTTACAGTAATATTAATCAGGACAGTTTTGTGTTGCCTCCTCACCAGCACTCATAAGTGCTTTCTGCAGTCAAAATGTGAGCTGCTAATTAGATTGAACCTGAGTTTGTGTCATGCTGGGAGAGCATAGATGGAGTATATAAAGACAGTGCAATTTAGGAATTCTGCAAGGGACTAATTATAGTGTTTATCATTCATTCTGATATGAATAGGTTAGGAAGTGTGAATAGTAGGCTCAGTGTCTTGGAAAACTTGATAAAATTGAAGATTTGTAATACCGGAGTAGATGAGCTATAATAAGAGATTTCGTGGTCAGAGTTTAGGATGTTTGACGTTTACTTTCTGAAACGATGCAGTTATTGGTAAGGAAAAAAGTCAAAGATATAACAAGAAGAGTGGTTAGAATAGATACATGTGAGGAACAAATATATATGGAAATGAAGGAATTAAGATTGCAATGGATTAGACTAGAATAATGCTGTCCAATAGGAAGATTATGCAAGGCACAAATGTGAACCACACATATAATTTAAAATTCTTATTAGCTACACTATAGAAAGGAAAAAGAGAGAGAAAATTCATTTTAATTTAATAATATACTTAACCTAATATATAGCAAATATAATTTTTACATTTAATTAATATAACATTTTAATGAGATATTTACACTCTGGTAATGTATAATTTGTGCATGGTTAAGTCTTTGAAATGTTATGATTTTACTATTTCCACATGTTTTAATTCAGACTAGACACATTTCAAGTTTCTTTTGTTTGTTTGCAGAGAAAGATTAACCCTGAGCTAATATCTGCTGCCAATCTTCTTTTTTTTTTCCCCTCTCTGAAGCCCCAGTACATGGTTGTATACACTAGTTATAAATCATTCTAGTTCTTCTACGTGAGCCACAGCCACAGCATGGCAACCGACAGACAAGTGGAGTGGTTTTGTGACAGAGAAGAGAACCTGGGCCGCCGAAGCAGTGTGAGTGCCAAACATTAACAGCTAGGCCATCAGGGCTGGGTCTCATTTCAAGTTTTTATCGGCTACACATGGATGACATCTAACGTATTGAACAACAAATAACTAAAACTCAAAAACATTAATGTACCTAGGAAAAGTCTAAATCTGGAAATGAAACACCACATTTCTCATGGGCCATAAGAAATCACAAGGGAAATTAGAAAATATTTTCAGTTGAAAATATAACCAAAATTTGTGGAATGTGGTTAAAGTAGTACTTAGAGGGAAATTTATAGTTTTAAATTCTTATATTAGGAAAAAAAACAAAGCCAAAATAAATTTTCTAAGTGTATTAGATTTTTATTGCTGCTATAACAGATTACAAACTTAGTGGCTTAAAGCAGCACAAATATATTATCTCATAGTCTAGATGTCAGAAATCTAAAAATGGATCTTATGAGGCTAAAATAAAGGAGTCAGCAGGGCTGCCTACCTTCTGAGGGCTCTACAGGAAAATAGATACCATGCTTTTTCTAGCTTCTAGAGGCTGCCTGCATTCCTTGGCACATGGATGCCTTCCAGTAATGGCATTAGTCTAACCTCTGCTTCTGTGATCTCCTTCTCCATTCTGACCTTCTTGCCTTCCATTTATAAGGACCTTTGTGATTACATTCTGCCCACTAAAATAATCCAGGACAATCTTTCCATCTCAACTGCATCTAAAGTCCCTTTTGTCATGTAAGGTAATATATTCATAGGTTTTGGGGATTATGATGTGGATGTTTTTTGGGAGCTGTTATTCTGCTTACCACATTAATGTCTAAACATAAGAAACCAGGGAAAAAAGAGCTAAGTAAACCTAAAGTAGATAGAAAGAAAGAAATAATGAAGATGATAGCAGAAATCCAATTGAGACAATTAACAATTCTTTGAAATCATCAACAAAATTGACAAACCTCTGGCTGGACTGATCAATAAAATCAACAGAGAACCAATCTACCAATATCAGGAATAAAAGTAGGGATTTTCATCACAGATCATCAAATTCAGATTGATGAATTAGTCCTAGCGGAAAAGAATCATGTCACAGAAAAAAATAACCTAAATGCTAAAGATGTGGGAGATACATATAAAGATGCTACACAATGGGTGATGGAGTGATATGAACCTATATAAACCTAGAGAGGGGAAGACTTCATTGAACAAAGGAGCACCAATCTTGACATACGATGTTTCGTCAAGTACACTGGTGCTTGAAGCTGGTCTAGTATTCTGAGATGGCTCCTCAGAACCTGAATTTGATGATGGCTGTAGACTAAGTAGACACCCAAAGGTACCACTCAAAGTAGGAGTTTTTCATTATCATTTTTTTTTCAGAGCTATCCCTGAGTGGGACTGTAATACACAAACTGTCCAACCTATTCAGATTACGCCAACATATAATACAGGGTAATCTATAATCCACACTTAAATTTCTCCCTCCTCAGTTGTCTGGTCATAAGGAACTTCCAAGGACACCATAAACACGGATTGAAGAAGAGGCAAAGCAATAGGAGTAAATGTCAAAAGAGTCTGAGTCACCTGATCATTCAACTTCCTTTCACTTTTGGGTTTGCATGAGTTCATTCTCTTATAAATCTCTTTCACTGGATAATACATTGCTGCTGTACATGCCCCACTTTACGGTGATTGGATCAGACAACGCCCAGTTCATGATGGGAAGCTTAGGCCTCGTGATTACTTGATGTTTTCTGGTTAGGCATTCAATCTCTACCTAAGTCAGTTAGCAAGCCAGGGCTATT
This sequence comes from Diceros bicornis minor, assembly GCF_020826845.1. Classification (NCBI taxonomy): domain Eukaryota; kingdom Metazoa; phylum Chordata; class Mammalia; order Perissodactyla; family Rhinocerotidae; genus Diceros; species Diceros bicornis. The sequence continues at coordinate 9,772,061 of NC_080744.1, read as the reverse complement.
TATCAAAAGGAAAATAGATACCTGCAGAAGAAGGGAGATATACCAGAGTTCTGTGCTATGATTTTCCTGTTGGTCTTTCCAGAGGCTTCCTATCACACTGACACTTCAAGTATCACTGGCGCTGCTAGACCACAAGGCTCAAGTGCGAGAGCAGCTTGTATTGCAGCCTGGATTTGCTGCTGAGCCTTCTCTTGTGCTGGCCCCCTAGAAACTGGCAGCTTCACAAGCAAATCTGTAGATGAGTTGATACAGCCACACACAGCTATGGTATATTTAGCCTCCAAAATCCAAAATGGCCTGAAGTTATTGTTATTCTTTTATCAGAGTAAGTGATGTGAGGCTCAGCACCTTGTCTTTCACCTTGGTGGGGATATGCTTAAAATCACGCAACTCCTAGGAACTTTAATGAGGTAAAAATACCCTTGAATTTTTCCAGGTTTATATCCCACTGTCTATTTCATACAAGCCTCACTAAGGCTTCTAAATTGCTTGCTGCTTTCTGTTCACCAGTCAAATCAGCATAATATCATTTATATCGTGGGCTGGTATGATGTTTTATAAAATTTCAAGATGATAGAAATCTCTGGAGACAATTTCTGCCTCAGGCCAAGATGGAGTAATGTGAATCTGAGTTACTCTTCCAAAATAAACAACTAAAAACCTAAAATACAGAAACCACTATTTTCAGACATTGGATATCAAGCATCCCAGGTCAGGGATCTGCAAAGAAAAGAAACGAATGAGTTCTGATATTGCCACAAATTACAGCCTGAAGAGAAATTCCTGGCTGTAGCAAAGGAAGGGGGAACCCCACCAGGGCACACAGATATCCTTGAGTTGAGGACATGGAGTTAGAATTCTTGGCAGCTGGAGGAGCGTAGAGTTTCCAGAACAGAGGACCAGAGAAGAGAGGTGTGTACACTGAGAGAGCTCTAATGCCCTGTTACTCTATCATGGCTGGAAGAAATTCCATGATGGATAATTTTTTATCCCTACAAATGTTATTGAGCTTTGTTCTGGTATATATTTAAACCTCTTGGAAACAGTTTGTTCCCTTCACACCTTATTAGGTGAAACCAGAGCAGCCTTAATCTAGGGCTCAATTTCCTTCCTGCATAGCAACCCAAAACTAAATGAAATATGTAAAACAATACATTGAACATCATGCAAAGAACAGTGTTTCTTGAGAGACAGGAAACAAATGAGTGAGAGCAAAATTGCCCAAACTTACTGTTTGGAGAGACACAGCGTTGGGTATAATCCCTGTCTCCACCAGCTAGAATGAAAAACCTCAAAATTCCTGGGGTATTGGGTAAAGTACTCAGAAGAATTTTGCCACAGTAGAGAAGAAAATTATCCCTAGACTAAATTCGGCACTAATTCCACCTAACAAAGACTCCTATTAGTCTACTTCAAATCCATGTGCAAAGAGTCATTCATATGAATTTCATAGAATCATTTAAAACTTCCTTTTTTCCTATTTCTACTGAATATGCAAATATAGTCGTAGTTAATAAGCAGTTTTCATTTTACATTATGAAACCTTTTTCTTTCCACAAATTAAGATAGGAATTCTTGCTCAAACACCTTATGCACACTTATTTACTTATTATACAAATCCATGAGAAAAAGCAAGTTTTCAGTTCAAATATTATCAAAACTTTCATATATATTAGTTAAAGGAGATTACTATTTTCAGCTATAGTTTAGTATAGCTAATCATTGTAATTAGGTCATGCTGTTTTGTTTGGATAATAAGCTCAAATATATTATTGATGATGTAGGAATATTGAATCAAAATGCTCTGTAAAATTTGTTAAAACTCAACTCCATTGTACTATGGCATTTGAAATCTACTGCCAAAGATTCCATGCAGACTGTCAAGTAAAAAAATTAATTATTTAACGTATTATTGAAAACATAAAAGCATCTTCCTTTGAAATTTTCATAGCATTTAATTAAATTTCTATTTACATTCATTTGGCTTATTTTCCATTTCTTTTCTATAACTGATAATATTTGTTTTGGGAATATTGTTTTATATTCTCCTTGTGAAAGAAATGTATTTTCAGTGAAATAATGTAAATATTTTTACATTTTTCTCTGTGGTAAGGAACTATTGATTTCTTTAAATTCACACATTATTCATTATGCTCAGATTCCATTCATTTTAATGCTCTTAAGGCATCACATAGAACGCAATGGTTAAATTAAATCTTTGGGAATATACTTAGTTGTTTTCAGTCTGAGTTGGTAAGTGAGCTCCTATTATTTATAAGTCATTGTGTTAGATATCACAAATATTTAGCTACAACATCTATGGCATGTTTGTGGCCGTAGAGGAGATTGCAGTTGAGTAAGGATGATGAAAGTAACATTGATGACTGCAAAAACAGATAACATACTATAGGAGAGTTATTAACAGTGATATGGGAAGACGAAATGGAGTTGTATTGCATATAACTAAGGGATTAAGAGATGTCTTCCTACATCAGGCTGTACCATTCTGGAGTCTTGAAAACGAGGAGCATGATAGAATTTTTCATTTCTACCGTATTTAAAGCTCAGTGGTGGGGTGTTAGATTGTGAGATGGGTGGAGATGACATCCAAGGACAGCGAAGGCTCAGCACAGAGTGAGGAGGGTGTCCACACAGGGTCTTGATCCACAGAGACATTGCCAAGCCAATAGAACTTCTGGGAGGAGGGTTCACCCGTTTCCGAGTATGGGAGCCTGGCTGGGGAGATTACACCTGCCCGGTGGTGGAGCCCAGTGTAGGGTGTGGGAGTCTGACTGGGGAGAGAAGGCTTTGTGCAAGGCATGAGGGCCAGAGTGGAGGTAGGATATTGGTTACATACAGAGAATTGATTAAATGAGAAAATATATTAAGTTAATGTGAGCAAGGTGCCTCATTGCCAGAGACAGGGGCTGAGAACTATGGAAACAGGGAGGATAAAATGTACCCTGTGCTGTGGATTAGAATTGGTGATCAGTATGGACTTGTGGTTTTCAACTGATAGATATATTGATTGACAAATAGGTCGATAGACAGAGAAATAAATATAGACCTAGGATGTGTGTTTATATTTACTTATATACAAATTTCCCTAGGTCTGCCCACTAAGATGTCCAGGAGCAGCAACACTCAAGATTAATTAGTGCACCAGCAAATCTAGCTCATAATTCTTGGCTTCTTTACACCATTTTTCACTAGACAAACCAGGGCAGCTGGAAAACATGTCTGATTTGAGGGCTGGGGCAATGAAAGTACAAGGTGAGTCTGGGGCATCTTGTTCTTCCAGAAAGTAAGAAAGTGTTAAAAAAAAAAGTGCTGTACGAACGATACCATATCAGAAGGACACAGAAACCAGCTACCCTTGGTCAAATCTGGGACGATGTAGGCTAAAAAATAGTCATCTTAACAAATTATAATTCATCGCATAAAATATAAAAACATAAATCTATTCTGACATAAATAATGAATAAATTAAGTTTGATTAGGAAAACAATACTGTATAACTGTACGGTGTCATCCCATGAAATAATTAATTACCAAAGGGAAATAAGAGTTGCTTTGTAATGGAAAACCATGTCAGGCTCCCCCTTAATGAAGTAATCAAAGTGAACTTCATCAGAACCAGGACAAATTGAAGCTGCTCGCCATCTGTTAGGATGCAGTGAGAACACAGCATAACTGCTCTGATATTCCTGCCAAGTACACACACCCTGAATCAAGTCAGGAGAAAGCATCAAACACGTTTAAATTGCTTAGCATTCTAGAAAATAAATGGCCTGAAAACTTAAAAAGGTCAAGAAAGTCAAGGAAAGAATGAGACCCAATTACCTTAGTATTCTTTCTATAGTTGTGTTATATTATAGCTAAGATTGTTCTAAATAGTCTCTCTATACTAAATCCCTCCCTTCTAAAATTCATAATTTTATGAAATCATCCTGGAAAAAGTATGGCTTTTTTCATGCTAATAGAATAAACCTAAAACTTCTCTGTCATTACACACCATTCTTGTCTGGAACCTGCCTCACTACCTTGGCTAGCTTCTGTTTTTTACTTAACAAGAAAATTATTTCAAATTGAATGACTTGCTGGATAGAACTCACATCCGTCACTTAATTTGATCAATTCTTTTTTGTAAAGGAAATAAGGGCTGCAATATAAATCTTATTGATTATGGGAAATAATTTTCTTATAGATACATGTTTGCTTTCGTCTTCTGGTTTGCTATTATTTATAATATTGATTTCAATATTAATAATGTCACAGTCTCAAACAATTTTATTATACTTACTCTCAGAGGTTGTTAGAGGATATTACATTCTTGCACTTTGATTCCACCACCTAATGATTTGTATATTTCATTATAAGTTGAATGATATAAAGATAGTACCAGAAATATTGTGTTTATGCATGTGTGTATAATGATAAATAAATGAAAAGCAATAGGATATATTGGAGTATATGAGGAAGCCATTTGGGTTAAAACTAATTCGGCCTGATCTTGTTTTTTCAAAAGGGCCTGATGTGGCCTGTTGAGCGTGTGTTGTATATCCGCTTTAAATATTTACTATGTCACAAAGACAAGAATGATACCCCTAAAGATAGGGATGAAACCTTCCCTATATCAGCATTTCTTTAAGCATAAACATCTGTCCCTAAACTAAGGATTGATTGCTGACCTGCTGTGCTCACCTTGTGACCACTGATCTGCTGACCACTGATCTGCTGTGCCAGCTAAGAATCTCATGACAATTGTAAAAGGGACATTCCTGTCGCATGTGATGTATACTCTTTGTTCCAAGACAGTACATAACCACTCTGTACAACCCATTTCTTTGGTGCCCTTCCTTCCTTGAGGAAGGAAGGCCCCAGGCTAGTCCTTGGATCTGGCTCATAATAAACTCATCCCAATTTCGATTTATAAATTGATTATGGATTATTTGCATCAACAATATGTACACACACATTGTTTTTATATTCTTTGAAATATAGTTGCATATAAGCAATATACATGTAGATAAGTTGAAACAATTTTAAATAGTAATTAATTTAAGCCAATTTGGGAAGAACAGTGCCCCTATCAATACCAGAAATTCAAGGTATAGATCAGGCTGCTGTTCTGCTATTATATTGAATGGTAAGATTATAACTAGATTAGGCATTTGATAAACACATGAGCAGATCTACAAAAACAAGTCATTTTTATAAGTTTTTCTTATTTAATTTGAAAAATAATTTTTCAGTTTAAACCATCTGGAAAAAATCTTTTGATATTTCCTTTAAAAATGCAGTCTTAGATATAAAACGTTAAAATATTCATCTTAATATGAGCCTGGGAAATAGATCTTTTAGAATGAGTTCTCTGTTAGCTTTTAAAATGGTCTTGAATTATTCAATGTATTTCTAAGATCTTCGGTAAATCATGGCACAATAATTTTTTCATGAGTTCAATCATCACAATGGTAGAATTTTAAGGTTTTTAAAATTCATTTTCTTCTTACTTTGAAGGAGAATAAAATCACTCTTCAGCTCACATAGACCTTATGTCCTTAAACTGATGGGGATATATAAAGAAGACTATAATGTCTGAGGTCATAGTTTTTTGTTTAAGTACGAAGTTATGATATGTTTAATATAAAATTTAGATATTTCCTGTTTTCTGTTTCTGCTGAGATAGCAAAACTCAAAAAACAAAGGGGAGAGTCTGAGCAGCTAGAGGAGCTAGACTAGACAAGAAATCATCTCAAAACAGTCTGATGATTCGTAGCCCACTGCAAACCTCAAGGAAATATAAGGGGAGGCTAAAGAATTGATCTGGGTCTTAGTATTCCCAGCACTGGCTATGGATGTTATGCTTTTCCTCTCTTATGCCTCAAGTTACGTGAAAGGAATTTCAAGATTTCTATTCAGAAATCCTAGTATATGGTCACTGGAACTTGGGGGAGGATGATAACACAGGGGCTGAACCTGAGTCCCTAGTGATATAAACAAACAAATTCCTACAGGTGAGAGGCAGATTGGAACGATCCATAAGGAAAGGAAGTCGTTTAGAAGGTATTGCAATGTTGAGATACAATGTGTTTTCTAGTGAGCCAAATGGATCTGTGGAAGGGAATCTTAGGTCAGTAATGATCAAAGGGACTTGAGCTGAGGCTCACTGTAGTTTGTTTGTGGGCATGTGTGTGCACACGCATGCGTGTGTTACAAGGGATTGTTCTTGGGACTGTACGAGAGGAAATTTTAAAAAACAGCTTTTGTATTTCTGCTATACCCAGAATGAACTAATGTTAGATCATACCCACAACAGCCGTAATGATTTAGCCACTTTTCTCTCATTCCTTTCTTCATTGACCCTGACTTTGCATGATTTCAATTGCATGCCTTGTTGTGGGTAAAAGAAAAAAATTCTACACTTCTTCCCATGAGGAACTGAGAGAGCTTGGAGAGCTTGGAGAGAGAGAGCTGAGCTGCCAGGTGTCAAAGTAGCCAATTCAAGCAACAAACCAAAAACGAAAGAGTTAAGTCTTTAATCACTGAGATGGTATAAGCAAGAGTCTAAAATTCAGGAAAGCTCCAGCTCCTCCTGTTCTATTTCCCAACATGGAATGGCACCGAGGTAAAGGGTCAGGTCGATCAGCACAGATATAGTGGTGACTGTCCTACTGTTGAAGGAGCCCTGAGCGAAAGACTCCAGCAGAGTTATGGACCCCAGTCTTGGGAGAAGAAGAAGGGAAGGATCACCTTGTTCCGAGAGACTGTGTCCTTAGTCTCCTCTTTGCTCATTCAAACACATATAAGCATATGTTTCGGTTTGTGGGTATATTTGTCTACTTTTTAATTTATCAGATAGAATCATACAACTTTTTTCTAATACTCTACTTCCCTATTGCCTGCTGTATCTTTAAAATTAAATAAACTTATGGTGAGAACAAACCATGTAAGCTTTTGTCAGTTCCAGGCATAGGGACAACTGAGGTTGAATCAGTGTCTACAAAGCACATAACGATGAATGTCGATGCTATCGTTATTAATTTCGTTATTAATTTCCTGTAAGTGTCTTGTTGGTCTAGAACGCAACCACGAAGAAACAAATCATCTAGTAATTTGCAGAGAATATAACTGAGTAATCAGGTGCAGAATCCTGTGAGAAAGGGGCAGGAACAGTCTATTTGAGAGCAGGACAAGGAGAGTTCATCATTCATCATAAGGGTTGGCAGCAGGTGCCCTTGAACCAGATGCAGCCAGAGATGTCAGTGAGGTTCTGTAGGACAGACAGGAAAACAGACCAATTCAACTGCGGCTGGGAGACTGTGCAAAATTCCCACTAAGTCCATTCACTGTCTTGGATTGGAAAAAGCAGAGAAATCTCTTTTGAATGTAGGGGGAGGTTTGATGACAACTTTGAATTATTAATTCACTGAATATATCAAAAAGTGGAATGTATGTAATGATATAAACCATGAGAATATATAAATAATAGGAGATACAAAATTAGAGGATGAAATGGGGAAGACTCTGCAAAGTTAAAGAGGGGTTCCCTCACCTTCTTCCATGATGGAACATTAATCACTATAGTTGAAATAAAAATATAGTTTAAAATAGGAGAAACAACATGACTTCAAACTCCTAATGGTATTCCAATTTTTTCTCTTTGCCTTAGAGAAAGATTTAAGAAACCAGCATCACTGGTAGGGAAGAAATAGTTATTGGTTTCAGTAATTCCTTCTGTTCAGTTCTTTTACCATTAAACAAAAGTAAAATATAATGTTTTATTAAATATGAATATGGATGTGGTGTTGACACACATACACATATCTGTGATTTCTCTCTGTAAATATAACCATGTACACAGTCACAAGTGAGAAGAATGTGACTATTGGCCAGTTATCTAAACTTTTCTCTTAAGGTACCAAGTGCTTATTCAGGGTTTTATGATTTGGTTCACTTAGATATCATCAAACTTGATCAAACTTGGCACAGGAACATTTTTAATTCACTACATTTCGACATTTGAATTTAAGAACATCTCTTCTTTGGAAAAAAATTTAAAATTTGCAATAGGTGTTAACTTGATTGGCACTTGTATCATAATCCTGTATGTAAATATGAAGCTATTTCAGGATTATAAATGTTAAATGACAAGCAGATCAAGTCAGCAGAAATGTCAAAAATGACAACTTTTGTCTAGGGTATATGGATTCTCAGCAATCATCAAGATGCCTCCGATTTGTGAAATAACGGAGTAATAGGAATAGCAGGAGTGTTAGCATCTCCAGGTAGAGCAGAAATAAAACACACACATAAGACTACAGGTATAAGAAATGGATATTTCAGGAAAACCTCAGCGTGATAGTGCATAAACTTAGTTATGCACTTAGAAATGGCTGGCTAGAGTGTTTTTTAACAGCATCTTTGTATCTGATGCTAAATAAGTTGCTGGAATGAAAATTAGGACTTGCACAAGCCCGAAGTTTCTGAAATGAAAAATTAAAGTGTATATCAAGAGAATTTGTATCAACAAATAAAATAAATATTTAAATCCTTCACTAAAAAAAATAAAGCTTCCTAATTCCAGAAGACCTCAGAGCACTCTGACCTGTTCAATTCTTGAAACTACATTCTCTCTTAAAAAAAAAGAAACGTTTATGGGCTTATGGGAACTGATGTCTGTTAGAATCAAGGTAAAGGTGACAAAAATAGAGTTGTTTTCTTACTCAGAAGAGTATAAGAGTGAAGAAATAGAACCTAAAATATCCTACTGAGTTGATTGAAGGTATCTCTTATTTAAAAATGTTTTTATTCAGTATTTTAACAACCTATATAGTATACATTCAAAGGATTATTTTGTCTTTCACCTAGCATTGTATATGTATATTTTATTAAATACTATAAAAACTTCAGTGAAAAAAGCTTCTTTGGGAGAAATTAAAGAAACAATGCCACTGATACATTTATATATAAATATGAAAAATATTAAGTTCTGAATTAATAAAGCATCACTGACTTTAACACTTCTTGACAAGAATTATTTGACATTATCTGAATGGTCTACGTTGTCTTTTTCTGATGTAATAAAATTCATTATTTCAGAGTCAATAAAGAATTTGTTAATGTACACTTTTTCGTCAGCCTATTAAAAATTATTCAGGAAACTCTAAGTAAAATGGCTTTTAATTCATCCCAAAAGACTTTGTGAAGCAGAAGAAAACTACTTTTCCGATTCTTTTGTTTGGGTGAAGAACTCATTCAATCTCGCAGTCTCTCAACCTTGTGAATGCACGTATGTGCATAACGAGGAATAACAGAATTCTTTGTTATTGCCCAACTTTATATGTGATTTAAATAAGAACTTTCAAGAATAGAATTACCTCCAGAAGACTTTTAGAAAAGCAAGCTATTTTTTCCTGTTATATTTTGTCTTAAGTAATTGTCTTATTTTCAAACTGGAAAAAAAGATACTTTGATTTCTTAAAGAAAAACACCTAACTACACACGATTTATAGTCAAAAGAGAGGGAAATCTATTTCCTTAATTGATTTCTTACTTTAGGCAATGTAATTTTGTATTTTAAAATAGAAGTTGGCATGTTTATAACTTGTTACCATCTTTATTCGCTCTCCAGATTCAACAAAGAACAATAACAACAAAATACTATTTTGTACTCTATGGAGAATTTGGCTATAATGTTAGGTTTTTTTTCTTTTAAACATATATACAAATAAACTACAGAAATTCTATGTGATAATATTATGGAATAAAATTCCATTTACACCTCAGTAGTTTACCTACTGTCATTATCACAGAAGTGAACTAGTGAGCACTTGATTGTATGTGTGAAGTACAGGAACTTCATTCATGCAATTTATTTAGTGTAAAGGAAGATACTAAACCTCGTTTTCCTTTTAAAACACACTTTTCTTTCTTTCATACTTTCTTTTCTCTAATATTGTGGGAATGAACGGAAATTTAGTCCTTTTATCAGTGTTTTGGAGTGAACTTTGGTTATCAATAGTCTCCCAAATGCATTTTATATAGGAATATAAAGAAGAGAATTAGAGTTCGCTACTCTTTCAACATCTGTTGATAATCTCCATATAATATATTGAATATGTCTATATAATCTCTAATAATAAACTACCATAGTGTCTGGACAATTTTATCTGCACATCTATAGAGAGCCATTTATAATATTTTAGAAATAAAATTAGAATAATAGTAAACAACTCATGTTATTAATATAAAATGCTATGTAGCTATTACAGTTTTAAAAATGAAGTTAAGATCTGTAAAATTTAATACATGAGAAAAGAAATTCTAAGACAATCTTACAGCATTATTTGCCTAATAAATAATTACTGTATATTTAGCTTGTTTTCAACTTTCTCTATAATTAATGTAATAAATAACAGTGGCATGTATATGCATATGCACATATACACACATATATGTGCATATAAAATTTGGTGCACCTGTAATTTTCATAAGTTAACTATCTGAACATGCAATTAATGGGTCAAATTGCACCACTATTTAAAACGCTTTTATATTTCCCTCCATAAAAAAAACAAATTACAGTGGATTGTTAGGCTAAATAAAATTTATCCTGGTTAGTTGCTATTGCCTATTACTACTTCTGCACTGGCTTTTGATTCGAAATTAGTTTTTTCTAGACTTGGTTTTCTTTATGTTTCACAGACACACATGTATATAAATGATCCCTAGCTTTTTTGCCTTTATTTCTTGCTCTGTATTTACTCAAGGGGGTCACTTGGATGTACTTTAATCCCGTTTAACATATATATCATGGCATTCTCTTCTTTTAAGACCAGCAAGGTAATCTCTTGATTCAAATCTTTCTGGCCTCTGTAAGAGCCCAGGACATTCTTTCTTTTGATTCACTCAAAGTCAGTTGATGAAGAACTTTAATTATATTTTCAAATGCTCTTCTTTCATCTATAAAATCATAAAAGTGATATCCCATCATATTGAAAAATTCCACTTCTTTTTCCTTAAGGAAAAGATATTATCCATAATGTAGACCAGGGGGCAGGAATCTTGACGTCATCTTGTAATTCTGCCTACTGCAATAATCCAAAGGGATAGAGACAGCTAATCATATAAATTCAATACATGTTGATTAGAACATTAGATGACATTAATGTTATAATGAAGCCACATATGCTTTTTTTCCAACAACAAGAACAAAACAACAATAACAGAAAGCATTTCAAACAGAAATTCCAGAGAAAATAAAAAGCCATGTAATAAACTTGTTTTTAAAATTTGATGCTGATGCTTAGAACAACCTCTTCAGAGCTTTATGGTTTTATAAACTAGGATTACATTTATTTCTTGAAATATAAAAGGTAAATAATGCCTATTTATTTTCAATTTTCAAAACTTATACGATAGAAAATTCATAGTTATAAATTTTAGTAAAATAAAAGTCATGATGTGGCTAATATAATTTTATGTGGATGTGGTGGAGAAATGATGTGAAAGAGTGGTAATTTCCTTCTCTCTTATTATAAGGAGTTTAAGCCCTATGAAATGGATTAATAGGTATTGTGTATTTTTATACTTTTAAAAGTTACCAAAATCACTTAAAAAAAGTTAAACTAAGAAAATTCAGAGAAGAGAAAGTAAGGCAATAGATAGAGCAGTGTAAATTAAAGAATAGGGAATTAGAGACTTAAAAGTACTATTCAGTGTGAGATATCACCCCCTGAAATGAATAAAACAAACATTCAAAAGTCGTTACTGCCAAAGACATGGGCTAAAATGGAAACAGATTAGGAGGTGACTAGTTAGCATTTTATAACCTTCCATAATGCTGAATGTTTACCCCCACGTGCACATATTATTTTGAATTTAAAAATATTGTCATCTAGACTAGATGTTTGAGTATGGATGGGGGTGATAGCGAGTTTCCACGGCACAGTGGAAAGTGTGACGAGTTCCCTTGGAGAAAGATGGGTTTTAGTTGTGTCCCTGTCTTTAACTAGACATGAGATTCTGGATGCATTTCTGAATCTTTTTGTTTCTTACTTTCCTTTTATGAAAATACCCAAACTACAAAATAAGTTTATATTTATTCTCCTATTTAATTTACAAAGCGATATTCAACATTCATAAATGTGCTTTAAAAAATAGATAGTGTTATTCTAGACTATCTGGTGATGTTTTGCTCAAAGTTTCAGTCTATAATTTTGCTTTTCTGGTTCTTATAGCTCTATTATATTCACAGATCTTGTGTAAAGTAAGAGATTCGCTGCTTAAATAAATTGCTGATTTCATGTAAGAAAATAGGTGAGTGGCACTGTATTTTATACAACATGGAAAACTAGTAATGTTTAGAAGACTGACTAAATTAAATATACTGTGTACCAAAATTAAAACGTCGCCATAAGTCATAAGGCAATGTCTAAAATAGACGTATTTTGGGGAAGCATGTGTGAATGTTTCAGCAAAAATCATACAGGAATAACTTAGATGCTGTGTTGGAGCATTGACAATGATTTCTATAATAGTCAGCTCAATGTTATGGGCAAAGAGAGGATTCATAATATTAGCAGCTACTATTTTATTGTCATTGAAATCAGAATAATTAGTTCTCCTGAAATGATATGACATCGTCCTATAAGGGATCACTGTGTCTTGATCCACTTTACTGTCAATTATAAACTTTGAAATAAAAAACATGAATGTGTCATAATTACCACTTATTCTTAGGTATTCAACAATTATTATGTATAATATATACTATATAACTTATTAATGATATATATTAAATATTTATATAACTATGTTTATTATTTAATACAGATAATGTATTATATATCATTATACATTATTCATATATGTATATATATATATATATACACACAATGCTGATCATATGTCAAACATCATGCTAGAATCTAGTAACAAGATTAATTCATAACCTAATGGGGGCGACAAAGACGTCAAATAAAGAGGGTGGCGATAGAGATAAGTACAAGTGCCCTAGTATATAAATCAACTTTTTAATAGTAAATAGCAATGGACATTATATTTTAACCTCATCACTCATAGTTTTAATGAGATTAAAATTTGTCATTCAGCTCATATTAAGATCTACAGAGTGGCAAAAGTACATTCACCTCCTTAAGATCATGTATACACGATTCCTTAATAGCCATGTTGAGCAAAATGCCCAGAATTAACATTTCTGTTATAACTAATGAATCTGAAGAAACACTTTGACCTCATAAAATATTGCAAACTTATGATACAAGAAGAAATTTAGAGTTTGTCTCCTAGTCTATTGATTCCCTGGGACACATACAATTATTCTGCTGTCTGGGTGAGGCTGTGGAATAGAAGTGCTTTAAAAATGATATGTCCTTTATTCCCTGGTCTGTGCTTTTCCTGATCCATGCTGCCAATAGTTTAACTCCTTACAGCCGTAGAAGCCCCTTTGATAAGACGGACATTCATGAAGAGAAAATATTGTTTAAAGTATCACATTTGTACAAATGCTTTTTCACTTCCCTCCAGTGTAACCTATATATCATAATACTTTCTCAGCAGTATTTTCAAGAAAATTTGTTTTTGTGTTATTTTTACTACAAATAATATGTATAGCTTCAAAATACGTTGAGATCGCCATCGTGAATCAGAATTTAGTATTTTATCCCTAGGAAAACTTTGTCTATGCTTAATTTATGTAATATGTTTCAACACGTGCCCCAAATAATTGACAAATTCATGAATTTATATGATGCCTTTGTTCTTAAATTCATAGTTTGCAACAAATATCTAAAAATTTGGATTAAAAACCAAAAGTAGCTCCTGTCCTGAAGAGAGTGATATGCTTTCACATGACTATGTAGATGCAGCATTTTTTAGTCTAGAGGAGAGATATGTAGTTAATATATTTTCTTAACCCAAGGCTATTTTTAAATCCTAGCATTTTTGTTGTTGTTGGTATTGATGGTATAAACAGGAGGGATAGCCATCCCTTAAGTAGTCACATAATTGGTTTTATATAAACTCTTACCACCACTAGAATCTGAATAGTCAGTTTGATTTACTGTATAAAACCAGAAATCATTTTGTATTTTTTTCTGTAATACAATTTAGGCCAAAAAAACCCTATCCCTTTAAAGAAAAAAAAAAGTATTAATTAACTTCTTTTTTTTAATCAACTAGTCTTGTAAACAATAGAAAAAGTCATGGTTTCTTATCCACTTATAACCATCTAGTGTGTGAAAAAATCACTCAAAACAGTCCAGTCCAGATCAGGTGTTGCCAGGGTATAAAATGTCGAAAAGAAATTTAATTATTAAAACTGATAAACTTTGAAAAAGTTCTAGGCTTCAAAAATGAAGAGGAAAATCTTCACTTATAAAATACTACTTTTAATAATGATAACAAATCAGATTAAAAGTCAAAAACCTCCAGGGCATCTTGTTAGAAGAGGAGCAAACTCCTTGGCTTTGAATGTGCAGAATGGAGAGTGATGCCTGGGTGAGGCAGTCCCCAGAGCTTAGGAGTGACTAATCACGTTCAATAAAACGGCTACACGTGATCCAAATGCAGCAGGTTGTTCCTGAGCGGACAGCGAGCTTAGGCGACTAGATAAGAGCTTCTGTAAAGTTCTTTTTCCCTGAGAAGGAGAATTGTCCTTTCTCTTCTTTAAATGCAAAGTAGGACTCCCCAGATGAAGTGGCTGATATGCTGCAATCCAAGCCGTGCTGGATTGGCTTTAGGATGATCAAGATGTTCATCCAGGTCACGCTAAACGCTGGGGTTGCGTGGGCACTCCACGTAAACTTACTGCTGTTAAATCAAGCAGCAGTCTGAATGACCATATCAGATTTGTTGTCTCAGCTTCTTCTTATGGGTTTTATAGATGCTAAAAAAAAAAAAAAAAAATTAGAGTGGTTCATAAGAGAATGGGAAAAGACAGGGGCTAGAAATCTTCATGAGGTTATTAAGGAAAGGATTGAACAAGCAGACAGGGGTGGGGTGGAGATGCAGTCCTACCAGAGGTGAAGGGGACTGATGGGAGACCTCAACATGTAAGGGCCCAAATAAATCCACTCTCTTTAGCCCAGTTTGGAGGAATTTAAAAAGTCTAAAGGCAAAAATGGAAATGAGAAACCTGACCTCAAATCACCAGGGGCAAATTAATCAGGAAGACCATTGACAAAGGCGCCAGGGTCCTTTGGCCCAGCCCTGGCTGGGGACCCAAGGTCATGCACTCATCTGTGGGTAAAATGGCCAGAGGGTAGAGAAGAAACCTTTCTGAGGATCCTTGACATGGGACCCCAATGAGCTGTGATTCCAAACCTTTGGTGATGCCCTACCAGGCAACAATTAGTTTGGAAGAATATATATGTGCAACAGTTGATGAATTAAGTTGAAAGTTTGGATGAAAATTGGCTTTAGGGAAGATAGGTGCCAGTATAGACATTGTGGAACAAGCTGAATTCACTATTAATGTGGAGCAGTATTCAGTGGAAAATAATCTGTTTACTAGAAGAAGCAAACTTGAATGAATTCTTTTCCAGGAGGAAGGCACTACCGTGACTCAATTCCCCTTGAAGCCTAAATGTTGTCTCCTTCCATGAAACACTCTCTGGTTACTTTCATCGTTGTTCTTTCCCCATTCTCAGAAGGATGGAGTAACTCTTCTTTTTTTTATTGATGTTTTAATGGTTTCTAACATTGTGAAATTTTGGGTTGTACATTTTTGTTTGTCCATCACCATATATATGACTCCCTTCACCCCTTGTGCCCACCCTTCACCCCCCCACCCCCCACCCCCACTGCCCCTGGTAACCACAGTCCAGTTTTCTCTGTCCATGTGTTGGTTTATATTCCACATATGAGAGAGATCATACAGTGTTTGTCTTTCTCTTTCTGGCTTATTTCACTTAACATAATACGCTCCAGGCCCATCCATGTTGTTGCAAATGCGACGATTTTGTCTTTTTTTATGGCTGAGTAGTATTCCATTGTATATATATATCACATTTTCTTAACCCAATCGTCTGTCGAGGGACACTTAGGTTGCTTCCACTTCTTGGCTATGGGGAATAATGCTGCAATGAACATAGGGGTGCATAAGCCTCTTTGGATTGTTGATTTCAGGTGCGTTGGGTAGATTCCCAGTAGTGGGATGGCTGGATCATAGGGCATCTCTATTTTTAATTCTTTGAGGAATCTCCATACCGTTTTCCATAGAGGCTGCACCAATTTGCATTCCCACCAGCTGTGTATGAGCGTTCCTGTTTCTCCACATCCTCTCCAACATTTGTTGTTTTTTGTCTTGGTGATTATAGCCATTCTAACAGGCGTGAGGTGGTATCTTAGTGTTGTTTCGATTTGCATTTCCCTGGTGATTAGTGATGTTGAGCATCTTTTCATGTGCCTATTGGCCACCTGTATATCTTCCTTGGAGAAGTGTCTGTTCATTTCCTCTGCCCATTTTTTGATCGGGTTGTTTGTTTTTTTGTTGTTCAATTGTGTGAGTTCTTTACATATTATGGAGATCAACCCCTTGTCTGATGTATGTTTTGCAAATATTCTCTCCCAGCTGGTTGGTTGTTTGTTCATCTTGATTCTGGTTTCATTTGTCTTATAAAAGCTCTTTAATCTGATAAAGTCCCACTTGTTTATTTTTTCTTTAGTTTCCCTAGTCTGGGTAGGCATGTCATCCGAAAAGATTCCTTTAAAACCAATGTCAAATAGTGTGTTGCTTATATTTTCTTCTATGAGTTTTATACTTTCAGGTCTCACCTTCAGGTCTTTGATCCATTTTGAGTTAATTTTTGTGAGTGGTGATAGCAGATGGTCCACTTTCATTCTTTTGCATGTGGCTGTCCAGTTTTCCCAACACCATTTATTGAAGAGACTTTCCTTTCTCCATTGCATGTTCTTAGCACCTTTGTTGAAAATTAGCTGTCTGTATATGTGTGGTTTTATTTCTGGGCTTTCAATTCTGTTCCATTGATCTGTGTGTCTGTTTTTGTACCAGTACCATGCTGTTTTGATTACTATTGCTTTGTAGTATGTTTTGAAGTCAGGAATTGTGATGCCTCCTGCTTTGTTCTTTTTCTTTAGGATTTCTTTAGCTATTCGGGGTCTTTTGTTGCCCCATATAAATTTTAGTATTCTTTTTTCTATTTCTGTGAAGAATGTCCTTGGGATTCTGATTGGGATTGCATTGAATCTGTAGATTGCTTTAGGTAATATAGACATCTTAACTATGTTTATTCTTCCAATCCACGTGCATGGGATATCTTTCCATTTCTTTATGTCATCATGGATTTCTTTCAATAATGTCTTGTAGTTCTCATTGTATAGGTCCTTCACCTCCTTGGTAAGATTTATTCCTAGGTATTTTATTCTTTTTGATGCAATTGTAAATGGTATTATCTTTTTGAGCTCTCTTTCTGTTAGTTCATTATTAGCATATAGAAATGCAACTGATTTTTGTAGATTGATTTTTGTACCCTGCAACTTTGCTGTAGTTGTTGATTGTTTCTAATAGTTTTCCAACAGATTCCTTAGGGTTTTCTATATATACAATCATGTCATCTGCAAATAGTGAGAGTTTCACTTCTTCGTTACCTATTTGGATTCCTTTTACTCCTTTTTCTTGCCTAATTGCTCTGGCCAAAACCTCCAGTACTATGTTGAACAGGAGTGGTGAGAGTGGGCAGCCCTGCCTCGTTCCTGTTCTCAGAGGAATGGCTTTCAGTCTTTCCCTGTTGAGTATGATGTTGGCTGTGGGTTTGTCATATATGGCCTTTATTATGTTGAGGTACTTTCCTTCTATTCCCATTTTATTGAGAGTTTTTATCATAAATGGATGTTGTATCTTGTCAAATGCCTTCTCTGCATCTATTGAGATGATCATGTGGTTTTTATTTTTTGTTTTGTTGATGTGATGTATCACGTTGATTGATTTGCGGATGTTGAACCATCCCTGCGTCTCTGGTATAAATCCCACTTGATCATGGTGTATGATCTTTTTAATGTATTGTTGTATTCGGTTTGCCAATATTTTGTTGAGGATTTTTGCATCAATGTTCATCAGCGATACTGGCCTGTAATTTTCTTTCTTTGTATTGTCTTTACCTTTTTTTGGTATCAGGGTGATGTTGGCCTCATAGAATGATTTAGGAAGTGTTCCATCTTCCCCTATTTTTTGGAATAGTTTGAGAAGGATGGGTATTAAATCTTCTTTGAATGTTTGGTAAAATTCACTGCAGAAGCCATCTGGTCCTGGACTTTTATTTTTTGGGAGGTTTTTGATTACTATTTCAATCTCTTTACTTGTTATTGGTCTATTCAGATTCTCCATTTCTTCTTGGTTCAATTTTGGGAGGTTGTATAAGTCTAAGAATTTATCCATTTCTTCTAGATTGTCCAATTTGTTGGCATATAATTTCTCATAGTATTCTCTTATAATCCTCTGTATTTCCATGGTATCCGTTGTAATTTCTCCTCTTTCATTTCTAATTTTATTTACTTGAGCCTTTTCTCTTTTTTTCTTAGTAAGCCTGGCTAAGGGTTTGTTGATTTTGTTTATCTTCTCGAAGAACCAACTCTTTGTTTCATTAATCCTTTCTACTGTTTTTTTGGTCTCAATTTCATTTATTTCTGCTCCAATTTTTATTATTTCTCTCCTTCTGCTGGCTTTGGGCTTTGTTTGTTCTTCTTTTTCTAGTTCTGTTAGGTGTAATTTAAGGTTGCCTATTAGGGCTTTTTCTTGTTTGTTAAGGTGGGCTTGTATCGCTATGAGTTTCCCTCTCAGGACCGCTTTTGCTGCATCCCATATGGTTTGATATGGCATGTTATCATTTTTGTTTGTTTCCAGATAGTTTTTGATTTATCCTTTAATTTCATCAATGATCCATTGGTTGTTCAGTAGCATGTTGTTTAATCTCCACATTTTTGTCACTTTCCCAGTTTTTTTTTCATGGTTCATTTCCAGTTTCATAGCCTTATGGTCTGAAAAGATGCTTGTTATGATTTCAATCTTCTTAAATTTATTGAGGCTTGCTTTGTTTCCCAACATATGGTCTATCCTAGAGAATGTTCCGTGCACACTTGAGAAGAATGTGTATTCAGCTGTTTTTGGATGGAGTGCTCTGTATATGTCTACTAAGTCCATCTCGTCCAGTTTTTCATTTAAGTCTAATATATCTTTATTAACTTTTTGTCTGGATGATCTATCCATTGCTGTAAGTGGGGTGTTAAGATCCCCTACTATTATTGTGTTGTTGTTGATTTCTCCTTTTAGGTTTGTTAATAGTTGCTTTATGTACATTGGTGCTCCTATGTTGGGTGCATATATATTTATAAGTGATATGTCTTCTTGATGTAGTGTCCCTTTTATCATTATATATTTCCCTTCTTTGTCTTTCTTAACCTGTTTTATCTTGAAGTCTACTTTGTCTGATATGAGTATGGCAACACCTGCTTTCTTTTGTTTGCCATTAGCTTGGAGTATTGTCTTCCATCCTTTCACTCTGAGCCTGTGCTTGTCTTTAGTGCTAAGATGTGTTTCCTGAAGGCAGCATATTGTTGGGTCTTGCTTTTTAATCCATCCTGCCACTCTGTATCTTTTGATTGGAGAGTTCAATCCATTTACATTTAAGGTAATTATTGATATATGAGGGCTTAATGTTGCTGTTTTGTCACTTATTTTCTGGTTCTTTTGCATTTCCTTTGTTTCTTGTCCCATTTGTTTCAGACTGCCAGTTCAGTTTGGTTGTTCTGTCTTATGATTCTTCTAGTTTTCTCTTTGTTTATCATATGTGGTTTTGCTTTGATTATTTGTTTAGTGGTTACCTTGAGGTTTGGGCAAAAAATCTTGTGTATGAGATAGTCTATTATCTGATAGCCTCCTATTTCCTTATACTAAGTCAATTCAGTCACTTTCCTCTTCCCCTTCTAAGTTGTTCTTGTTATGCCTTATTCTATCTTGTGTTGTGGCTGTGTGTTTACAGTGATGAGGTTAAATTTATTTTTGGTGAATTTCTTCCTTTGATCTTTGAGTTTAGTATTTAAGTGGTTGCTAACCTATTCCGGTAAAGATCTACTATTTCTCTGATTTTGTCTACCTACTTTTCTCCTTCCTCCAAGCTTTGTGTTCCCTTTCTCTTCTTTTTTTCAGGCCTGAGGGCCTTCTTGAGTATTTCTTGTAGTGGGGGTCTCGTGGCCATGAACTCCCTTAGCTTTTGTTTATCTGGGAGAGTTACTATTTCTCCATCATATTTGAAGGATATTTTTGCTGGATAGAGTATTCTTGGCTGAAAGTTTTTGTCTTTCAGTATTTTGAATATATCATTCCAGTCTCTTCTAGCCTGAAAAGTTTCTGTTGAGAAATCCGCTGAGAGCCTGATGGGAGTTCCTTTGTACGTTATTTTTTGTTTTTGTCTAGCTGCCCTTAATATTGTTTCTTTGTCCTTGACTCTGGCTAGCCTTACCACTAGGTGTCGTGGTGAAGTCCTTTGTCTGTTAATATATATAGGTGTCCTGTTGGCTTCGCTTACTGGTATTTCCTGCTCCTTCCCCAGATTTGGGAAATTTTCAGCTATTATTTCCTTGAATAGGCTCTCTGTTCCTCTTTCCCTCTCCTCTCCCTCAGGAATACCTATAATTCTTATGTTACATTTTCTAATAGAGTCAGATATTTCTCGGAGTCTTTCTTCATTTCTTTTTAGTCTTAGTTCTCTCTCCTCTTCCATCTGGAGTATATCTGTATTCCTATCCTCTAAAGTACTAATTCTTTCCTCCATATTGTCAGCTCTGTTCTTTAAAGATTCCAGATTCTCCTTTATCTCCTCCATTGTGTTCTTCATCTCCATCAGCACTGATTGGTTTTTCTTTATGATTTCAATCTCTTTTGTGAAGAAACTCCTAATCTCATTGAATTGTTTGTCTGTGTTGTCTTGTATTTCGTTGAGTGTTTTTATGATAGCTATTTTGAAATCTCTGTCATTTAGTTTATGGATTTCTGTGTCTGATTTCTGGGTGCTTGTCATTTTGTTTCTGGTCTGGTGATTTCATATATTTTTGCATTGTGGTTCCTGTGTTGGTTTTGTTTTTCCTCATCCTGGAAGTCTCTGGTTGTAATTTCCACCTGCCGCCACTATCTGGTGGTAAAGGGCTGTGTAGTCTAAGCCCCCTGCGCTCTGCCCCAGTTTTTCTGCTGCGATCTGCAGTTTTGTTTGTTTGTTTTTTTTCCCCGCTGCGATCCACGGGTCCAGTTGTTTGATCAGGTCTGCCTCGGATCGCTAGATCTGGTTGGTTGAGCTGCAGAGTCTGGGTTGCTGGGAGGGGGGAGCTCTCTCTTTTGCCCTCTGGGTCCCTGACGTGGGAGGCTTCTCGTTTGCCCCTCTTTTTCTGCTCTCTGGGGTGCTCAGATGTTGATGGTAGCCCTCTGGCTCCTCTGAGTCCTCTGTGTGGGAGTTTCCCACTGGCTGAGAGAGTCCGAAGAGCCACGGTTTTCGGCCGAGGGCCGTCCCTCCCCCCTCTCTGGGAGCCGCGCGGACTGGGATCGCTGATCTGATGGGGAGGGAGCGGAGTTCTCCTTAGCTCTCCCCACTTCCTCCAGGGGCCCAGCAGGTTCTGCTCTCAGATGTGTGGCAGTGTGGATCCCTCTGCTCTAGGTTTTCACTGTCTGGGAATCCATTGTTGGTCTGTGACTGTTGCTTTTGTTGTATCTTGTCGGGGGAAGAGTTCGTGGGAAAGCTCACTCCGCCATGATGCTGATGTCACTGGAGTAACTCTTCTTATCGTGAACCTTATACTTTTCAAGAATTACAGTGGTATCTAGTGCCTTCCACCTTACTTTTTTATACCAAGCTCTTTCACCCTCCTTTCCTTATTACTTGGGCTCAACTCCTCTGCTTCCTCACCGTCACACCACAGAGCAATGGGATGCTCTGGTGCAATGCTGCTTCTGTCCCAGAAAATCCTACTCACTTGACAAGTAAAGACCCTCAAGTTGTTTTAGACAAATTCGCTGTATAAAATGGTCTCTCTTACTTTTTTGCGTCACTTGACTCCAAATTCCATCCTAGAATAACAGGTTTTCATTCTTATATCTGAATCTAATATTCCGTGAGTATTAGTTTCCTGTTGCTGCTGTAACAAATTTGGTGACTTAAAACAACACAAATTTATTCACTTATAGTCTGAAGTCTGAAATCAGTTTCATTGGGCTAAAATCAAGGTGTTTGCAGGGCTGGTTTCATCTGGAGGGAAGAGTCCCTTTTCTTGCCTTTGAAAGCTTCTCTAGGCTACCTGCATTCCTTGGCTCATGCCCCCCTCCTCACATCATTCCAGCTTCTTCCTTCTCTTGTCATATTTTTTGTTTCTTCCTTTGTCCTCATTCTTTTAGCTTTCTTATAAGGAATCTTGTGATTATGTTTAGGGCCAACCCAGCTAATCTCTAGGGTAATTACCCAGGATATTCTCCAGATAATTCTGGAATTATTCAGGTTAATTATCTAGGAAAATCTCCCCATCTTAAGATCCTTAACTTAGTCACATTTACAAGTCCTTTGCCATATAAAGTAACATTCATAGATTCTGCAGATTGTAATGTGGACATATTAGGGGACCATGATTCAACCCATCATACCAATACCATAGTTTAAAGTTGTTAATATCAGTATTGTGAACTACTCAAATTTCTTTCTGTTTTTCTTGCTTTGTATAAGCAAAATATACAGATGTTCCATGAATTTCTTGATCTGTTTCATCACATGGTTTTCAGTTTGTGTGCAATTCACGCATATCTGGTGGTTACTCCTGCTTGGGAAAAAGAGTAATGTAAAACACTTGAACAGTGTCATCAATCTTTCCCATCTAATAATGAGATGCAAGTGACTTCTGGCTTCTTGGCTGATTATCTAATTTGAATGTTAAAATAATGCCATCTTCTTGAACTCTGGCCAACTTAGATCTTGAAGCTGCTGTTTATTTGACTTATTTCTTCCCTTGCCTCCTTAGTTTCCATCTATTCAACCCATATTACATGAAATTTATCATCAAATTAGCATTAAGTACTTACCTCTTCCAAATACTCCCTTTGTTTTTCATCTAGGCATTTTCCTGTCACTCGTTCAACACTATGGTGAATTAACATTTCTAGAGTAACAAGGATTTCAGAAACACCTAATTTTAGTAGTCAGAGAAATGTCTGGAAGGGCTGCTTACATGATTAAATACTTTTACTAAGTGGTAAAATTTTAAAACCCTCCTGTCCTAAATCAAGTGAGTAAGTCTCGAACCTGCATCACAGTCGGTATAAGACATTATTGACATTGTGGGACTGTTACCTGTGATATTTCCAGTTTTAGGAATAGTTGGCACTAATATATTAATCTTAGCAAATAATGAACCTTAGCAAATAATCTTAGCAAATAATCTTAGCAAATAATGGGTGTAGTGGAAATGGCATGGGTTTTGAAACAGACAAACAAGGGGATCATCTACACATCTACCACTCACTTTTTGGGTGACTTGGCAAAATTTCTACAGTCTTTGTATCTCAGTTTTCCTTTCTGTAAAATGGAGTTAACAAATACTACCAAATGTTATAAGATAGTTTTGAAGAGTTGATGAAATAATGGATATAACCACCCTGTCACAACTTAGACACTCAAAACAAGTTCATTTTCACTAGTTTTGTTATCAATCTTTTATCCATATTTATATGCAAAATCCTGGGTACTAGACTTAAATTCTTTCTAGTAGTTTACTGTCTTTGTTTAGTTATAATAAAAACTGCACTTGGGGGAAGTTATGAAAAGCTATGTGATCATGTAACTGCAGCTAACTCCCTTTAAGGATTCCTATAGTACAACAGTTCCCATAATAAACTTTAACTCAGTCATGTGATTATCCAACAGATCTGTAGTCTCAGAAACCGAATTTTTCCAGATGAAACAACGGGTCTTTGAAGTCTTCTTCAAAACTTGATCTATATCAATATATCAGTATGTTCTTCCATAAAAGGAAAAATACCGTCGAGAGAACCAGTTTCTTGGATTGGCAAATCAGTACATATTCTATCAAGAGGCGAGATTTCTGGTGAGTCAGCATAATAATCAAAAGAAGTGTCCGTGTGCCAAAAGCCAGAATGAGTGTCATTATCTGATTCCCCTTTTGGGCACTCCTGCCACATGGCTGGAAGAACTTCAGTCTGTGGAGTGTTCTTAGATGGCATTGACAACTACTTTTATTTTCCAAAAGGTTGATCTTTTCTCTTTTTTTTTAATGTGATTTTTATCTAAACAGGAGAGAAGTTGATGAATTAGATTTCTACTCTGCAATTAGAATCACATCTATTTTTGTCTCATAAATATTATACTCATGGTTTCGTGATTGCAATTTTGGAATTTCCCAAACTCTTTAGTGATATCCTTTTCACAGTTCTTTGATTTATTTTCCTGATCATCTAACTTTATATGGAGATTTTATTTTCTTCTCTCAGAATGCAAACTTACTATTATCATTTTTAATCACTACACATGTTAGAGTAAGTCAATTGTCATTCACAATTACTTATAATAATAATGCAGAAAAACTATGAGGAATTCAGAGTAATTTTGCTGTTTTGTTTTATAATGTAGGAACTTTCTTTTTTTACTGACTATTGTTTTTCCTAGAACAACGGGTCTAGTAGGTTTGGGAAGGGAGAGGAAATGTTCCAAGAACGTTTTGGTAAATAGTACTTTGCTGATTACAACAGTTTCCTTTGATTTCATCATAAGAATATGTTACTTATAAGGTATTGTATATTATGGTTTTGAAAATGGCTTTTGTACAATATAGTTATTCTGTTATCTGATTTTCTGCTATTACAATTTGGAAAAAATTTACTACTTAAATTGAATTAAACTTTCTTAAATCATTAGCTCATAAATATTATACCCTCATAAGAGGTACAATGTGCTTCTGGTTGTTTAATCAATGATATATGATGATCACTTTTATAGATGCTTGCTTTTAAACACAAATTAAAAGTATGGAAGTTTATTTAAAATAGTAACATGACTTCATTAAATATAAGCTTTTTCTACACATTTTAACCATGTTATTATTTTTCCTTTTTTTTTTTTTTTTTTACTGAGGAAGATTCACACTGAGCTAACACCTGCTGCCAATCTTCCTCTTTTTGTATGTGAGCTGCCACCACAGCATGACCAATGACCGACAAGTAATGTAGGTCCACGGCTGGGCACTGAACCTGGGCCGTTGAAGCAGAGTGCGCAGAACTTAACCACTAGGCCACTGGGGCTGGCCCTTAATCATGGTATTATTAAAGTTAAAAAATGTCAAAGAATCTGCCCAAATGGAACCACAATATGTTAAAAAATTAAGTTTCAATCTAAAGGCTCTTTAACAACAGAAGATCAATATTAAAAGAATAATGTGGGAAATACTGTATTTATATTTATACTCAAGTAAATTTCATTTGATTCCAATATTAAAGAAGAGCAGTAAATTGAATTAATTGGTCTGGCAACACAGTGTAGACGAAGAAAGAGCAAGGAAGTTAGTGAGTCAATTTACATTCACATCTCTACCACTTCCTATCTAGTTACCGGTT
This sequence comes from Diceros bicornis minor, assembly GCF_020826845.1. Lineage (NCBI taxonomy): Eukaryota > Metazoa > Chordata > Mammalia > Perissodactyla > Rhinocerotidae > Diceros > Diceros bicornis. The sequence continues at coordinate 9,746,422 of NC_080744.1, read as the reverse complement.
GGCAAATCAAGTGACCCCTTTGTGCCTCAGTTTCTACAGGACCTACGTGGCTACTTGATGTCATTTTCTTGGAGAATTAATACTCATAAATGAGACTAATGTGATCCTTTTAATATAACATATCTTACTGATGTTTACTATGGCTTATTGTATAATTCCTAGTGCATGCTTCATATTTTTCCTTAGACCATATAATCTGAAGATAAGATTGTCTTTGTGCAGACTTTCTTTAAAAACTCCTAGAACAATTCTGAGTTCTGAGAGCAAAGTATTCACAAAATAAATAGTTAATACTAAATTGAATATTCTGTGGTTTTAACTTTTCATCTCAAATTTGGTAAGCTTTATCCTCAGTGTGATAAAATTAGACATTTAAAAAAAAATAACACTTCTTCTGATTATATTCTTGTCCAAAAAGTCATCAGATAGAAAAATCCAATGGATTGGATCCCTATGATGGGGATAAGTGTTAAGCAGAGCTTTGAACAGAAGTGGTGTTCTGAGATGCTGGTAGTAAAAGAAGAGCACTTAGACTTCTAGCTGTCATTCCCCCTATTTGAATGTTGTAAACATTAGTATCATTGCTAAGGGCAAAATTATAGTTAATTCTTAATATTTGGGGTTGCTTACTCAGGTATTTTGATAGGTCTTCATATTTTTCCTTTTACTTTGAAAAATTACTCTGTGAAGTATGAATTGATAATATCCCATTGTATAGATGAAGACATTTTTCTTATAATAGCAATACAAATGGCTTAAAGCAAAGAGCCCTGAAAATTTTACACATTTAAAAATCATTCTACTATAGTAGTGGTACTCAAAGTGTGATTCCTGGAACTCTGGGGGAACCCTGATGTCAAAACTAGTTTCCTAATAATTCTCAGATATTATCTGTCTTTTTTACTATGGTGACAATTACACTGATAATGAAAAGGCAATGATGGGTAAAACTGCTGATTCCTTAGCATGAATCAAAGCAGTAACAACACACTGTACCAGTATTATTGTATCCTTTGCTGCCACACACTTGCTAAAAAGCAAAACAAACGAGAAAGAAACAAAAACAAACCAAAAAAACAGTTTCACTTTAGAATATCCTTGATGAGTTGTAAAATTTATTACTTTTATTAAATCTCAACATGTGAGTATATGTCATTTTAATATTATCTGTGATGAAATGGGAAGTCCACATAAAGAACTTTTGGTGCATATTGAAAAACGATGGTTTTCTCAAGAAAAACACTTGTGTGAGTGTTAAAGTCCCAAGCTGCCCTAGCCACTTCATTTAATGCAACACAATTTTTACTTGAAAGAATGATTGACAGACAAACTATAACTATTAAGATTTGGATATTTTGCATACATTTTCTTGAAAGTAAGAGAACAATACCTATCCCTTCAAGGAAAACAAATGAGAATATTTTTTGCCAATTGTTAAAGTTGAGCTGCTAATCAAAACTAAAAATTTTATTTATTTATTTATTTTTTGTGAGGAGATCAGCCCTGTGCTAACATCCGCCAATCCTCCTCTTTTTTTTGCTGAGGAAGACGGCCCTGGGCTAACATCTGTGCCCATCTTCCTCCACTTTATATGGGACACCGCCACAGCATGGCTTGCCAAGCAGTGCGTCTGTGCGCGCCCGGGATCCGAACCAGCGAACCCCGGGCCGCCGCAGCAGAGCGCGCGCACTTAACCGCTTGCGCCACCGGGCCGGCCCCAAAACTAAAAATTTTAAAAAATTTGTATCCACTTCCATGAGCCCGAGAGCTCCCTAATACTTAAAATGTTTCTGATGGCATCAGTAGTCATATTATCAGATTTGATCTTACAATATTGTTTAATGAGAAATTTTAACTTTTGGAAGATCTCTATAACTCAGTGAACTAATGTATTTCAAATGAGCAGTGCATTATATTACAAAACTACTCATGGGAAAATGATTTATTCAAAGTGCAAGATAGATCAATAGATTTTAACATAACAAAGTAGGAAAAGTTTATTGATATGGTTTCAGATTCTATACTGAAATTAACCTTTAAAAAATTACTTTTTGAGTTTTGACATCAATGAAGAATATCCATAGGTATCTGAAAAAACTGCTAAAATAGCTCACCTTTTCTGACTATATATCTGGGTGAGGTTGGATTTTCTTAGCATACTTCAGATAAAACAAAATTTTAAGGTGGCTTGAATGCAGAAGCATTTATGATAATCCAGCAATCTTCTATTTAGTCAGATATTTCAGAGATTTGCAAAATTATAAAATAATACCACTCTTCTAACCATTTTTGGTTTGCAAAATATGGTTATTTTCCATAAATAGCGTTATTTATGTAAACATGAAAGGGATTATTATATTTAGTTTTTAATCAATTAATAAATACATAGTTTTTAAATTTCTCAGTTTTAATGTTAAATATGGTAAATAACAACGCATAATCCAATTCTGCAAAAGCTCTTTGGTTTAAGAGTACAAAGCAGCTATAAGTCTGAAAAGGTTGAGGATTGTTATATTACATGGTAAAGAACATTTTATAGAGATTCAACTAAAGAGACAAGGAAAGAAGTTAAGAGGTGAAAACCAGTGGGGGTTCAACTACTGACATTGGTCATGAAGAGAAGTGGACAGATTCAGTGGTATTTAAATATAGACAAAACAGGAATTGTTCATTGATTCATTACGCAACATGAAAGAAAGGAAGATTTAAGGATGATCTAAACTTATCTAGCATGAATGATTCAATGGACAGTGATATCATTTATTAAAATCAGAGGAAAAAGAGGTTCTTTGAAGGGGGAGGAGGAGAGGGGCGCTAGTGTAGTAAAGAATTATGAGTTTGAATTCAAAAGTCATGAATCCCTCCTTTTGTTGGATCCTATTCTTTATTGCCTTTTCATGAACTATCACAGTTTTTTATCAAAATTTAAAACTACTTCTACTCTCCTGCTGTTGAAACTTTCCAACCAAAGTTTAGGCAAAATCAATCTGTCTCAGAATCGTATACTTTTGACTAATTCCTTCTTCTTGAAACCCATTTGTGCTTTGGTTCTGGGAATCTGCACTCTCTTAGGAATTCTACTTACCTAATTAACAAATTTTGTCCTCTCACTTTTACAATCTTACTCTGCTCTCCCTATGTATTAATTATTGGCTATTCTCAAGACTCCGAGTTAACCCTCTGCATGACTTAGCTGCCTCTTCATGGTGTGGGGAAATGAGCTCAGTGGACAGCCTTCAACTCTCAGCCCCTTTAGTGTCTGCCTCAGGTAAAGAGAGTCACCTGCAAAAGGGATGATTAGGCACGTGTGTTTGGTGATGGATTGTAATTAGTGTTTGGGTGGTGAACATAAGGTAATGTATGCAGAATTAGAAGTATAATGATATACATCTGAAATTTATACAGTGTTATAAACCAATGTGACTGCAATAAAATAAAAAAAAAAAACAAAGAGAGAGTCACTTGTCCAGAGGGCATGGTATTCCCAGGACAGCCTATTTCTGATGACTGAAGGAGGCAAGGGTATACAAGCCCAGCCATTTCAGTTCAATATTGGACAATGCTAGTGAGCAATGGAGAGATCTCTGCCAGGTTGCCTGTGGCTTTGTTGGGCCTGCATTAAATTTCAACTTCCTCCTCTGTTCAACCCTATTTCTTCCCCATTCTTTCACAGTTGTTGATCCCTACTCAATGCTGCACAACACACTGCATCTCTGCATCTGCTTCCAGAGAACACAACCTGCAGAAGTTGACGTTACGAGTGGTCCCAGGAGCAGGTTATAAGATGAGGTTTTGGAGCTAGATCCTGCATGACCCATCTGGCACTGACAACCTCATCACCAATATCCTCTGGCACAAGGTGAAAGTCCAACTGTTAAAACATTTATTGCTGGTGAATTGGGACAGTAGCAATTGAATGGCAAATAGAACAAGTGTGATATATTAGGCATTTCAAACTTATTAGGAGAAATGATAACTGAAAGGACAATGGAATTGGATGCTTTTTGCTAAACTGCACTAACTCAACAGAAAATAATGCAATGCTGAGGAAAATTAATAAGTAATTGAAAACCAAGGGTAAAGGCCAGAGAGTTTCTTTGTAATATAAACGAAGCCCTTCTTTCCTGCAGCAAGAAGGCAAAGAAATCTGAGGACCAGAGTAAAGATATCATAATGGATGAGTGGCTCAACTTTACAGAAAGCTAAGTGTCCAGCCAAAGCTGGTCTACCATTCCAAAGTCAGGGCTCTAGTTGGGAGAACCTGGGATTTTGATATATGAGATGGAGATATCTAAGTGGATTTCCCCAAAGATTTTGACTCTCCAGCCTCCTCTGAAACTTCTGAGCCTGCAGAAGTGACGATCCCTCCCTACAAGAACTAGAACTCCCAATTTCTTGGAAGAAAAAATGCAGAGGACTTTTTCCAGAAGCCAAAAGTGCTCTTCTTAGGCCACTTCTCCTCTTGTCCATTAGACTATAATGAAGGCATAACATAGATACAACGTGAAAGGCCTGGTGATGGAGGAAAGGACTATCCTCCAAAAGAGCTAGAAAACCTGGACGTCATGTACCAGCAGGGGTAGGAGGAATACATGCGTGAGCAGATTCCTGGTCAGCGACACCAGGATATAACATTGGAAAGGGAAGAGTTGATAGACTTGTAGCCCTCCCAAGATATAGGATTTAGCCCCCTGGGAAGGACCACAGGAAATGGTGTGACTTCACTACTAGCATAGCTCCTAGAAGAAGGTAAAATGTGATAGCCAATTTTGATTAAAGTTGAAATGTTAAAGCTGTAATAAGAAATGGTGAAGAAGGGAATAAAAGGCTCAAGAAATTGGACATGCTCCAATGGATATACTAGCTACAGCTGGAAGATGCTGTAATAGATTATTTTCCACCAGAAGGCTCAGACGACACACTATTCTTAAAACCATAAGGAGAAGAGGAATACCTTTACTATTAAAAAGATCAGGGTTTGCTTTCCTCTGTAGGCAAGGCTAATGGTATTGAAAATTTATTACAGAACTTGGCTGAAAAACCTTTATAAAGGAAAAATAACAATTGGCTACTCCACAATTTGAAAGTAGAGATGAAGGAAAAATAAGAAGTAATGGGAAATCAAATGTAAAGGCAGTTATTTCAAATTAGGCTAAGTGGGATAACAAGGCTTGAGTAAAATTTAGTCTTTATTTTATTCACTCAACATACATTTATTGCTTGACTTTTCTGCATCTGTCACTGTTATAAAATGTCAATATTGAAATTGCACTCTTTAATGATGAAAAGAGAAGTGAAAAAGGAACAAATGTTAAGGGGAAATATAGTAGGAAGAACTCCTGCTCTTTTCTTTGCGCAGTTAAGAAATTACTCTTTTTAGGAATAAAAGGGTAACAAATTTTTTTTCTTGATACTATTGGCACAGTGAATGTCATAGAAGGAGAGTAAAGCATTGTAGATTATAAATATTGAAACTTTTCAAATATCAAAATGCAGACAGAAAGCTGCCTGCCCATACTTCCCCTGCCTCATATAGTAAGGATTTTGAAATGTTTCCCTGGTTTTAGATCATACCACCGACTTCATTGTTTTATTAAATAGTGCTCTGTATTGTCTTCTATATGTTTCATAGGAATTTATTTTTACATTCCTGTGAGATGTATTTTTCATAAAGGGTTGAGGTATATTTTACAATTTATATCCCACTCATAATTTTCCATGGCTCTGGGTCTACTTGAAGTATACATTTAATACACATAGAATAATAAATGATCTAGTTATAAGTTACTCTACAAGGATTCTTGTTGTAAAATTCAGTATAGGAAAAGAAATTGTACCAAAATTAGAAAACAATTACGAATGTGGTGAAAAATTGTGGCTCTTTAAGATTAAATATATGGTTTCCAAACTGACACATATATAATGTTCACAATATGATATATGATAATAGTTTTATAGAGAGGGTATATAGCACAATATAATAGAAAGCTTAGTGAAATAATATGTCACAGGACAAAGAAGCAATTGTGAGTGCCCTTTATATCTAGTAAAAATAAATTTTAACTATAATTGTAGAAAAGATGAGGCATATGATGTGGGTTTGTAAACTATCGGATATTAAATAAAATAGAACAGCAATGAAATGTCAGACTGAGTCCTTCTGAATGTGAGAAGGAAGCAGAAAAAGAACACGGGATTACATTTTGCAAATCCAGAGTAAACCATCCCTGCACTCTTCCCAGCAATGTTTCCTGGAAATGAAATCAAAGATTAAAGGAACACTAGGTATCGGCCTCTTAGGCAATTCAAGTATCTGATAGTTTTGGGTCAACGACTATATTAAAATGACTTGTAAATCATTATTTAAACTTTATTTCAGCAAGTTATATTGAGCATAACTTTAGTTTTTGAAATACTTTCTCAATTCTGGAAATTGTTGGTAGAAATATTTTTCATTTGTAACATATCAAAGATGTTTTGGGGACTTCAGAAATATCACATAAGGATAAAACTAAAAAATGGAATAACTTTGTTTTACCTTGAACTACAGTTTCAACTAAATTCAATTAGACATATTTTTATTTAAATACCAATTTATTTTCTACCAAATTCTTCAATATTGATACTCTCTAGGAAAAAGGAATTTCATTGCCTGACATGCAATCCTATTTTCCATAAATGATTTCTTAGAAAGGTCATGCCATCATAGAATTTAGAATTCAAAGTAGCTTCCAGCTCATTTATACTTACTTCTTCAGTGTATAGTTAAGAAAATAGAATCTCAGATAAATAAAGTGGACTGTGTAAGTTTGCAAAGTTAGTCTCAAACCAAATCTCCCAATCCTTATTAGCCCAGTCACTACATTTCCATACTCTTTAAAGTTTCTCTGACGTCATTGAGGAATCATGTCTCTTTAAAAAAATTATATTGATAAATTTCCCTTTTACACATGGTTTAAATGTAGAAAACATATGTATTTTGATTACTACATCTTAAACTATCTAGATGAAACTTAATGGATTAATTTATAGTTTACATATGTGAATAATGGAATAATTATAAAATCTCTGTAAATTTACTATTTTGTGCAAAACACTGCATACACATTTTTCCTAATCTTTTCAACACTATACAAGGAGATAGTATAATTCTCATTTGACAAGCATAGTAACTGAAGTCCAGATCATTGTATGACTTGATTACATCAAAAACTCAGTAAGCAGCAGACGTGTCTTTTTTCAAACTCTATTTATTTAATTTTTAACATTTAATGTTTAAGTTACATAAAACTATTATTTATTTGTTCCCTAAAAGTCATTAATCAAGTACTCACTATGGGGAAAACACTGCCTTAGATATGAGAAATACAGAACAATATAAGAAGGATGCCCACCCGCAAAGACACTGAGGTCTAACTCTGTTCTATGAACTTGATCTCTGGGTCATTTGTATCAGAATTACCTTGTGTGCTTGTGAAAAACGGAGACTCGGGCTCCAAAGAATCAGGATCTCAGAAAGCAAGTTTATGAGATTTATATTTTTACCTTAAACTTCAGATGATTTGAATGCACATTAATGTTTAAGAACCACTGGCAGTACTAGAAAATGGATGAAGATGCACGCTGTGAGAATACTAGAATGGAGCATTTGCTCTTTTATGTTAGATTAAAGGGAAATATTTTTACAACAATTCTGAACTATGAATATGGACAATTTTTTCATGTTTCTGGATGAAGATCTAGAAAATCCAGATGATATTTTCCAAAGTCATACACTTTCCGGGTAGTTAGGATTTAATCTTAACTTTTCATAAGGATTTAATCTTAAACTTACTCTATAATGACAATGATTTTTGAAAATTCTAAAGGATGTAGGTCCTTCTTTTTGCCTATGTCAGTATTTCCAAAGGAAAATGTTCTGGAAGCGAAATAGCCATTTTTTTTATTATGCTCAGTTGATTTTCAGACTTTTGAAAATATTAATACCAACTGAAATTCATAAGAATTTAGTCACAAAGAACTCAGAAAGCTGAGACAGGATATGAGCTAGCATTTTTTTCATATGGGCTCTTTAGTCTTGAAGATTGTAAAGAGGCTGCTAATTATTTAAAAAGATCCCTTTCACCTTCTTCCAGGCATTAGCTAGACCATGTTCCCTAACCTTCCTGGTTACTGGTATGACCTTGAAACCGAGTTCTAACCAACGCAATGGGAGAGAAAGGGATGTGGGCCACTTGCAGACCCCGACTCTGAAAACTCCCCTCCATGCTCTTTGCTTCTTCTGTTTGACCAAGATGGAAACCCATAGAACTAACTTGAAAGATATATACTGAAGATAGCCTAGGTTGCCACCAACCATTTTTCTGTTCTGTAAACTAAAAAAATAAAAGACATCCTTTGTGTTCAAGCCTTTACAACTCTAGGGATCTATTAACACAGCCTAGCCTACAGTAATAGAAAGAAGAAAACTAATTTAAGTTAACGTTTGGTGAAGACATCTAAATTTAACTGTCAGTATCAGTGGCAAGAAAATGAGTAAGAAATAAAGTATGTTTATAAATTTTACGAAAAAAACTATATAATTTCACTATCCTGAATCACATGGTCTATTTATGCAGAAATGGCCAATATATTAAATGATATTAGACAGAACTTTTATAGATCCAAATTTTCTTTTGCTAAATTGTTTGGACAATTTCATAATGATTAGATATTGTAATATTTTGTGAAATCAGTCTTCTTGGCTATAACTACTTCACTAAGTCTCAAAGAATCATATAGCACCGGCCTGATGGGAATATTTGCTGAAGCTGAATTGCTAGGACAAACTCTCAGATGTCTGAACAGAATTTTCAAACATCCCTTGAGTTCCTTGACCAAAGAATATTGTGATTTTTTTGTGTTACCTTTTCAAAACAGATTCATCTCTTCCTTGGCATCTGTGGTAGTTAATAATTCATCCTGGTCCCCATCCGCAGGGATGCTGGGCTAGGTGCCCTTCTTTAGTGGTTCAGAAATAACCTTTCTAGAGAATCACATCGCAGTTCTTCTTGTGACCAGGCTTATCCATTGAACAGATAAAACGTGATTTTAAAGAGCAAAACCAGCTTTAGCTTTTCAAAGAATGAGATTCAATCTAACTTAAAAATATAGTTCCATCTTACCTTAACCAACCATTTTTCCTCACTAGTTTATAAAAGTAAATATAGAGCTTCATTCTTTAAGTAAGGTTATCTAGTCATCTGCAATCAGGTGACTACAAACACTGTGGGGGAAATCATTGCAGCAAATCAGAAACCACAAGAGTACCGGAAGAAGATTATGTATGTTTAGGGGGGAAAAATTATATGTTTAAGATTCTTTTTTAAAATATGTGTTGGGTTAAGTAAATTATTGTATATTCATATGCCGAATAGTATATACATTTTTTTTTTCTTTTGGTGAGGAAGAATAGCCCTGAGCTAACATCTGCTGCCATTTGCTGCCAATCCTCTCCTTTTTGCTGAGGAAGATTGGCCCTGGGCTAACATCCATGCCCGTCTTCCTCTACTTTATATGTGGGATGCCTGCCACAGCATGGCTTGATTAGTGGTGCACAGGTTCACACCTGGGGTCCGAACCTGTGAACCCTGGGCTGCTGAAGCAGAGTGTGCGAACTTAACCACTATGCCACTGGACCAGCCCCCAGTATGCAGATGTTAATAATTATGTTTTAGAAGAATTTTCACTGCCATCGAAAAAGGGTGGGGTATAGTGGGGAAAAAAACTAGGATTTAAAACAGTGTGAACTGGTTATGTATAAAAAAAAGAAAAAGAAATATAGCATATAGAAAAAAGAGTGATGAAAAATACAGGAAGTGTTCATTATTTGCTATTTGAGGGGTTGAAGGTAACCTTTTTTTTCCCAAATAATCTTTATTTTTTACATTTTATGTCGTGAATTTATTGTTTTTATGATCAGTAAATTGTTTGAGAAAGACATCTACTTTTCATAAGTTAAAGATAATTTACTCAAAATAACCAGTGTGTCTACCGTTTAACTTATAGGAATTGTTTCTATTGCTAGTTAAAATTATTTTAGAAAAAATCATGTTTATTCAAAGCCTGAATTAATATCTTTCCCACTGACCAGGCACATTTCTATAAAATTTTGGAGAAGCAAGTAAATTTTAATTAACCAAAGACTTTGTTCCCAAATCCTCAGTACACTAAATTACCTGATTTGTTTTTTCCCTCTTTTAAAGTTGCATAAACCTAATGTGGAAGTAGAGGCAAGTAACCCATTAAGTATGTGATTGATTTTATTATCAGAATATAAAATTTCAATCTTACAAAATCATTATAAAATATTGAAATCATTTTATATAAAATCATATAAAATATCAATTGAATCTTGGTATTATTTACCTTCCAAATTGAAATCTTAAGAAAAGGAGTATTTCAAATTGTAAACCCATGCTATTCTCAGTGTTAAGAAAATAATCCAATTTTACTAGTGTCTTTATAATCATGGATTCTTATAAACTTCATACTTTTTAAAAATACATTCTCCTTGTTTCCATTAAAGCCACATTGATCTTCTAATGATTGACATTACAATCATTTCAAAGTCACAAGGGTCTTGACTGCTATTTGATGGTCAAAGTTCAGCTATTAAAGTAAACCACATGAGTTGCTCAATTCTTGGTTTTCATCTTCATTTAAAAGAGCCATTAATTGTGGTATCTCTCAAAGTATAGTATAGAAAAGAAGACTGATGTAAGGAGAATGCATACATGAGAAGAGAATTGCCCAGGGTCTCACATGGTGCTTTTCAAACACAAGATACCAGAACGTTCTCTACCACAACATGTCTTGGTTAATGGAATCTTGATTTAAATGTAAACACTTCTTGATATATTATGATTTTAAAGGAAAAATCTACTATCGTCATTAATTAATCTTCACAATTTTATCAGTAGGTAATGTTTATATAAATGAATGTGTAACAAAATTGAATGTTCCTGTTATCTCAAAATCATAAGAAACTTGTAAGTTTGTAGATTACTTTTAACTGACTAATTTATTCAGTGGGCTCTAAATACATATCTGGATTTAGATAACAGTTTAGATTTTTTTGGCAATGACTGCTTTTATCTTAACTAACAAGATGTCCCCAGGAAGTAATCTGCCTTTCTGCTTTGAAAGAAATAAAGGTATATGTTGAAGTCACCAGAGCAAATATTTTATGTTAGGTAACACTGGAAGTTTCTGTAGGCCAAGGCTGTTAAATATTCCACAATGGCAAGGTGCTGCCGCTGTTTCTAACTCCCATCTAGACTGAATGAAAAGAGTGATGAAAAGCAGAAGTTGTTGATTAGTGAATATATTTATAATAAATGGTTCTCTCTCTCTTTCCCTTTCTACTCATCTTTCTTTATCAATTTCTGTTTCTTACTCACTGTACTAGGTACTTTATCTGATCTTCTCTTTCCTCTTAAATTTTACAATCTCCCATTTATTTCCTTATTCTTTTCCCATATTATCCTTTTCCTCCACTGAAGAGGAGGCAAATTCTAACTTTGGCTAATAGAATTTCCAATAAAAATATCAAAACAAAAACAAATTATATAAAGTAATCACCAAAATAATTGTTCATTAATTAAAATTTATTGAATATTGTGTACTAGCCGAGGCAGCAATGGCTGCCAGACACTTTTCAGGAGCCCACTGTAAGAGAATTATGTAAGCTTGCCATAGGATGATTGCTTTGAGGACAATATTCTGGTCAGAGTTGGCAGAGGGACCCCATGGAAAATTCTAGTGTATCCTTTCAGATGTCTAGATGTACTCTAATTTGAGATTTGTATACTTCACTGCCAAAACTACAGTGAGGGTTACAATGAAAAGATTGGAACAACATGTATTCTCCCGATTTGTAGCACTCATCTATATTTCCTTGGATCAAGGTACCCATTTTTAAATGACTGCTGCTCAGCAATGAGTGAAATATCACCTTATTTTTTGGTCATTCCCCATGTATTTTAACTCTTGAAGTAATAATTTAATATAACATTGGAGTAGTTGATTAAATAATTTGTTTTAAAAAGCAGAGGGTGAAAAGAAATTAGAGGTTGGCTTTCATAAGTGTTTGCTACATTGCACACAAGAAAGTAAATAAAGTGGGATCTATTTTTATAAGGTTCTTTGGGTTCAAAAACGGAAAGATGGCATGGAGAATTATGCCACAACAAAACTCTCTGTTTTCTTCAACTGTGTTAGTTATCTGTTGCTATGTAAACACCACAAAACCTAGCAGCTTAAATGAACACATATTTATTGTCTCACACTTCTATGGCCCAGAAATATGGACAAAAGTTAAGTAGGTACTCTGCTTCAGGGTCTGTCACACCACTGCAATTAAGGTATGGGCTAAGGCTAGGGTCTCATATGAAGGCTTGACTGGGGAAGGTCATGCTCATGTGGCTGTCAGCATAATTTAGTTCCTTGAGGGTTGTTGGATTGAAAGCCTCAGTTCTGAGCTGCCTGTTAACTGGAGGCCAACCTCACTTCTTGCCTTATGGGCCTGCTGCCCACGGTAGCAGCTTCATCAAAACATGCAGGCCATGAAGGCTATAGAGTTTGCTAGCAAAATGAAGTCATAAACTTTGGTAATCTAATCACAGAAGTGACATCCCATCAATGTTACTGAATTTTATTGGTTAGAAGCAAATTACAAATGTGTGGATATCACGAGGTGGGGATCATCCAAAGTCATCTTGGAGGCTGACTACTACACTGACTCACAAAAATTTTCTGTATGTTGTTGGAACCCATGGTTTCCTGTGTTATATTTGCAGGTTTCAACCAAAAATTTATCTTGGCCTAAGATGTTATTTCTATATCTTTATATATTTTGTCGGTATCCCTAAAAGATCCCTGTGTGTGGCTATGCTAAGACTTAGAAGGAGACCTTCATTTTCTTATACCTCTTAAATTAGACAATTCAATCCTAGGACTAGATGGAAAGGAAGACACTGATGCAGTTATACCCTTGCCAGTTTTATAGGTAAGTTCATGAATTGTATCCAAGGAGGGAGAGTTTGGATTAATTGTGGATAATTTGAGAATGGTAGAAGTGGTAAATGAAAGTAGAGGATTCAGAAAGTGAGAGATAACACTGAGAATGGTGTTATTTATGTCTAAAAAGAATTTCTCAGAACAAGGGAATAACTCCTTTGAGTTGTTTCTCTTTCAGCTGTTTCTGTTCAGTTATTTTGCTTCAGGAAAAATTATTAAAATTGTTTTTTCCTGTAAATGCAATTAGACTGGAACTCATTTATGAGCTTTGAATGATAATTTAACCGATAATTTGACTGATAACATAACTGATCAATGGATTGTCAGTGCCCTTTAATGATCAGAATGAATGTCATTGGATTGAAATTCTTATTTGCTTCATGATTTATAAACTATATTTAATACATTAATCCTTTTCCCAGAAAGTCTGAAGGAGATTTTACCTCTGAATCTCATAGGCCAGTGATTGTACAATAATGGGGCACCTGTACCATGGGACTGTGCTACAATATGGCACTGTGTTGAGATGGTTACCTGGCTGTAAGGGATAATGTTTTGCTACAGTTTGCCTGGTATGCCAATGCTTGCCATGTATCCCAGATGTCACTCCAGAAGGGACAATTGTGAGGATGCTCTGAGGAGAAGACCAAGTACTTTTCCTAGGAAACACATTTTTTACAGTTATACTGTCACATGCCACATAACATTTCAGTCCATGATGGACCACATATACAACAGTGGTCCCATAAGATTAATACCATATAGCCTAGGTGTGTAGTAGGCTATGTGATCTAAGTTTGTGTAAGTACACTCTATGATGTACTCACAACCATGAAATCGCCTAAAGTTGCATTTCTCAGAACATACCCCCGTCATTAAGCAATGTATGACTGTATATTTAGTGTATCATTGAGACCAATCTCCACTCATGTTTCCAGCATATGGTGGAAGCCTGGAACGAGGATGAAGTAATAAGCATATGGAGCATTGTTATCACTAAATTGATGGGACTATATGCCTGAGTGCAACTTTTAGAGAAATCACGCTCCCTCATCCGAAAGTAATAATATACTATGTTAATGACTACAGAATAGTCTGTGTTCTGAGTACAATGATCAGGTGACCAGGAAGACAAGGCAGAGTCGCACTCTTAGGGAAACAGTTGGAGCTGCCTATGTTATTGCAGTACCACACTGGAAAATTCTTTATCTCATCACTGCTTCTTTCTTTATAATTGGACCGTGGAGTTAACAATCCCAATGGTACAAACAGAGAAGATAGAACAGACAGACCTGTGGGTACTATGTCATTCCAGAGTTCTGAAAGGATACTCGGAAACCAATATTGTGAAATTTTGTTTTTGTTTTGTTTTGTTTTTGTGACTGCAATATTGCTGTACCCCCAGACTCATTTGAATACAATATTTAATTGTCAATGGCCTTTCATGACTACTCCTGTTTATGTAAATGTGTGGTAAATGTGCTAGGAACACTTTTGCTGAGAAATATAGATGCTTGGTGTAGTAAGCATTTATTTAATGTTTGATTAATTACATTTGATTAATTAATTTAATGTAATATAAATGTCCTATATATAAAACAAGGTGATGATGTTTGGTGCAGTAAACATTTCATGAATATTTCTTCTAGTGCTATCCATGTAATAAAGGAATTATTGGCAGTTTCATGGAAATTGAGATCAATATGTTTGCTGATGAGCATAGAGGAGATAAAAAGATGTTTGGGGAAATTGATGGGCCTAACTGAAGGCACACTATCACTACTCTGGATGTTCTAAGTCATATCAACCATTGGCATACATGCAACATTGCAATATTGTAAATCTCTCCATAAGAAGAGTTTCAATAAGACAAGAGAACAATTTGTCCATGAAGGTATTAATTCGGAGTTGAGGGGTGGACCAGCAGATCTGAACTCTTTTCTCAGATCCAGGAGTGCATGGAATATAATCTAGAATTTACCTTCTGAAAACACTGTCCCCCCAAATGAACAGTGAGCAAAGATAAATGTAGCATATTAACTGGTCTGTTGTTCATGCATTTTCGAATTGGTTAGTCTTTAATAATTGCAGTGACAACTGGAGGGTTGCAGTTGACAGTACTCCCAGAGAGGAGTGTGTGTTCTGTGTCATTTGATCAAGTCCTATAGTTTACTGAGACAGTGGTCATGTAGCATGTAATGATGAAAGTTGTTACCATTATAAATCCCTCTCTTTTCCATAAAAACTTTTTTATTCCAAAAGAACCCATGTTCACTGAATAAAAAGAGGAAAATTATCCCTACAATACAAACAAAGCAAAATGCAAGGCTTCTCTAAAATTTTGGGAAGCAAAGAGTTTAGTTTAAATTTAAATGTAACAATGCTTTGATTGGTTCAAAGTAAAGCTGAGCTGGTCATTGACTATATGGGTAGTCAATTGACTGGATTCTTACCTAAGACAACCATTGCTGTGTCTTGTATATATAAGATATTTATAAAAATGAATTTTATTATCCTTGATGGAGATAAAGAAAGGGCAAAATTTTTGTCACAATGGATGTTAGAGATTTTTCTCACATTAAACACTTACATTTTTGTATCCTCCTAAAAAAGAGGAAGCCATACTGAATTGTTTAATGTTCAGATAATATAAATGTTTTACTTTCAAATACTTCAGTGATAATTATGCATTTGTCAACCCAACCTTGTCAAAAGAGAAATATTTTTACTTTATTAATGTTAAACTAATCAAATTTAATTCTGATTTAAATAAGTGAACAAGTAGTAATTAAATTCTAAAGAAGAAATATGTTTCTGGAAAGTAAGTCCTCACTTTTAATATTTACTGCTAGGGCTTGGCCTGGTGGTATAGTGGTTAAGTTCGTGCACTCTGCTTAGGTGGCCCGGGGTTCCACAGGTTTGAATCCCAGGTGTGGACCGATGCACCACTCATCAAGCCATGCTGTGGTGGTATTCCACATACAAAATAGAGGGAGATGAGCACAGATCAGGATTAGCTCAGGGCCAATCTTCTTCACTAAAATAAATAAATTAATTAATTAATTAATTAATTAATTAATTTATTTATTTATTGCTTTGTGGTGGTGAGATCTCTGGCAAGCTGCTTCTGCTCTGATAGACAGGAGCTGGACAGAGAGTAATATAAGGGGCCAGAGTCCCAGTCAGAAAGTGAGGCTTTAGTGGTGCATATATAAATTTAAATAATGATTTGAGACTGAGCTAAACTCATGTCTTCTATCTAGATAAAAGGGAAGCAACCAACAAGTCTTTCCACTGCCATCCACATCCAACCTAAGGAAGAACACCATGCCTTTACGCTCTCCTTTGTTGAGACAGAGGATGAGTGATTAGTGTCTTGCCAAGCAGTAGCACTTGCAGTTTACATTGTAGTTAAACCAACTGAGTCCACACACGATGATCTAATACCTACCACGTTCCTGTCAACATGGTGGGTCCTGAGGATACAATGTTTGCAAAATCAGGCATTGTTCCAGCTCTCATGAACCTTATAGGAGGGGGCGAGATAAATAATAAAAGGAGACCATACAAATGAAAGCAAAATTAAAATAAAAATAATTGCTATGAATACAATTTCTCAATTTAATAAAAATTTACAACAGGGATCCTATCAATCTTGGAGTTTAGTGTTTATTTCTAAGGACATCATTTCTGAAGTGACTTTGGAAGAATATGTATGTACTGACACAGGAGGGAGGTGGGTGTGGGTAGAGCTCAAGGCAGAATAAACAGCTTGTACAAATCCCCTTAAGAAGGCTTGTACAGTAAGAACATAGAGACCCCAAATCAACCATGATAGTGGTGTAGGGTGAGGCTGAGAAGTAACCATGTGCAAGACCAGTAAGATTTAAAGGAAAATTTTAAAGATTTTTTTGAATCCTAAAAGTAATAGGAATCTAGTAGAGGATTTTAAGCCAGAGTGGTTTAATTATATTTGCATTTTAAAAGGTTCATTTGATTTGCATTAATGAGAATAATTTGGAACAGGAATGGATGGTGCAAAATCAGTAAGAAGGCTATTGCAGTAGTACAGGTGAGAGATGATGGTAGCCTTGACTGAAAGGACTGCATTCGAAAAAGAAAAAATATCAAACTGATTCAACAGAAAATAATATATAGAATCCTTCTTTTTTGTTGCCTGGTTTTACAGAATGTTGAATTTTATTGAAATGTAGGTATTCCAAGGAAAATTTAAATAAGCTGTGTATAATGTAAGTCATTTCCACTAGTAACTATTCTTCCAGATTGTGTCTGTAATTTATTTTTATTTCATGCTTTCTCTAAACTATAGAATTTACCTACTACAGAGTGACTCAAGTTCCTTAAGAGTATTTTCTAACTTAATCATCACAAAAATTCTATGATGTAACTATTATTACTCTTTTTATTTTATGAGTGAGGAAGTTAAATAATTAGCCAAAGATTGCTCAGCTAGGAAGTTTCAGAGTAAATAATTCCAATTTAGGTAGCATAAGGCTCAAGGCCTGGTTTCACCACTGTGTCAAATGTACTGGGTGGATATTCACAAATACGATACCAAGAGGGGCAAAGAAAACGTAGCTTCTTTATTTCCCGTAAGAGAGCTGATTTTTCTCATAAGCGTCCATCTACTGTCTGAAGAGAGCTGGGTGGTTGAACTGAAGGGGGTATTGGGAGGTGGCACCTTATCAAATGCAGCTTGTAGCCACTTCCTTTCACTTTCAACGTTCTTCCTTGGAAGTTCTTACCTAGTTCTTGACCAAGACCCTATTAATATTCCCCTCGGCTTGAGTAAACTTTAGACACGTTTCTTCTTAACTATAGTCCCCTGGCCTCCCTTTTCTTAGAATTGACTTAGCATTTTCTTTTAGAAGATTTGTAATTGTAAATTCTTTCTGGCCCCTTTGAAATATATGTAAATCTTATCCCAGCCTCTTGCCAGGTATACAGCAGTAAATGTCTCTCTCCAGGACCTGGAAACCATATCTTTGAAACGTAAACACGATAGCAAGGCAGTCTCCAGTCTCTGTGGGAGGGTGGGAGCCAAACCTCAGTGGACACATCAGGAAACATGGAGGCCTGGTCACAGAGAAAGACGTTTGCAAACTCCGCAATAACTCTACGTGCCGGGCACATCCACAGACCAGCCTCCCCAGGAACCTCCTCCAGGACTCTCCCCCAAGCCCACCCCAGAATTTAACAACCCTCTCGCTTTTTGTTTCAGCAGAGTTAGTTCAGTCTGTCTCTCCTATTGTGAAAGTCTTGAATAAGTCTTCCTCGGCTAACTTGGTGCAGTTTTCTCTGTGACATGCTGAATATTTATTAGAGACATTTTTTGTCCTCCAGTTAGTACAGATGACATTTTACCCACATTTTTCATCACAGTACGTATCACCATTTTTCCAACTTTATAACAGTTTCCTCACCGCCCACTACCTGGTTGCACAGCAAATGGCACATATTTCAGGGTTTTTTTCCCTTTGGCAGTGTCCAATTTCTAGTACAATTTCTGTATCAAGCACCTACATCCATAATAATGCTGTAGAATAACTATCTCCAAATTTCATGGTATATGCATACAATCTTTTTCTTTTTTCCCATCACAGTTTTGTAAGTCAGCTAGAGAGGCTCAGTTGTTGGCTGTAGTCTGAAAGGCAGCTGGTGTGACTGTTTCAGTATGTAGTTTGGCTAGGCTTAGCTCCAGTTTCTGGATCTGCTGCATGTGCCTCAATCTGTGGTCCAACTGAACGGCCAGCAATTACTCAGGGTACATTTTTCTTATGGTACTGCCAGAGGCTCAAAAAAAAACCCAAGCACCTCCCACGTCTCTGCTTACATCACATCCACTAACATCCTATCAGCCCATGCAAATCAGAGCCAAACCTGAAACGAAGGGGTGGGAAAGTACACTCTGCCTAGAGGAGGCGATGAAAAGGGTGTGGATAGATCAGGCTCTTGCAGGGGCCATAGCCTGCGTCCTAGAAAACCACATCAGCATGCAGGCTGCCAAAGTCCACTGTCCAAAGCTACAGAAACACACCTGGAGTAAACAATAATAGGTTGCTTTGGTTTTTAATGTGTTGCAGTGAGGTGGAGCTGAAGGACTGTCGGCGTCTCAGCAGGCGGAGTTGGGAGGCGCTTCTGATAGGCTTTGGGCATGCGCTGAGTGATTCTGAGGAGGGTTAGGGAGATGGCAGCCAGTTCCAGAGTGGGCACTGACAGCAGAAAGGAGCAACTGAGAGAGAGCATATCTGGGTATTTTTTAATCTAGTAGGTGACGTTAGGGGAGGAAGACAAATCCTCTGTCTTCTAGGTCCTTCTGGCTGGGCTACAAATCAAATTGACATGAGACAGAATAACAGGAGAAAATCAAACAAAGCTTTATAACATGTGTACATGGGAGAAACCCAGGAAAACTGAACAACTCGCCAGAATGGCCAAGGCTGTCACCTTAAATATCATCTTCAGCTAAAGACAAAGAAGGATGTTGGGGGTGGGGGGCGTCAGTTATGGGAGATTATCAGAAAAGCACAGTAAACTAGAGGAAGGTCATTATGCAAATTTAAGTCCTTGCCTTCTGTATGGCAGATATGATAAATTGTTATGGTAAGAGTTTCTAGAGATAAGGTCATACTCTCTCTTCCTGGTACAGAGGGGGAGACATTTTTACAAAATGAGAAAAGGATACTTCCCTTACAAATGTAAATGTCTCTTACAAAAGGTAACTTCCACTTGGTTTTCAGAGCTTTTCCCAAGTCTGCAGTTTTTTAAAGGTAACCAGCCCAAAATAATCCTTATGCCAAAGAGACACACTTTGGGGTGGCCAATTCTGAACCCCCACGGTGAGTTCAGCAGGGTAGAGTTTTCACTGATAAATGTAGTCATTCCTGTTACCTGGAAGTGGTGGACATTTAGTTGTTTGCATAGCTGCGGTGGTTTTTCTGCCACTGCCTCAGGGTCAGGCGGCTTCTGCTTCTTAAGATACTTGAAAAGATTGAAAAGATTCAGAAACCAGGTAGGGTTCTGAGCACCAAAGGGGTGGCTCTCTCATGTCTTCTGTCCTGCCCTCATCCTCTCCTGTGAGCACCAGATGGAGACTCACACAGAGTTGATGAGTAAACGAGGACTCCTCTCGTCTCCGGGACTCCAAGTGACTCTAAACAGTCACTCCAGGCCACATTGGGCCTTCAAAAGTCCATTCACATTTTACTTGCTTTTTTCATACCCACTTTAATTGCTGCCACCTCTTTCTCCCATGCTGTGCTAGAGGTGACACCGTTTCTCCTGGGAAGGTCTTATATAACCCTTTGGAATTCAGTTCACCTGGTTGCCTTGAAACCTCAGCTCTCTGCGGAGCCCAAAAATCTTTGATTTTGGAGACTGTATAGCTTTTTCTCATTGTAGGAGTACCTTCTCTTGTGACTTTCTACATTCTAAACCTCTAACGTGTAAGTTCTTATTTTCAGGAAAATGAGTGTCTTAACATCCAACATATTAGTTACCTTCACCACAATCCATGAGTTAGTTATTATTTTCTCTTTTAAAAATGAGAAAGCCAGGGGCCAGCCCTGGTGACATAGTGGTTAAGTTCAACATGCTCCGCTTTGGCAGCCTGGGTTTAGTTCCCCAGCGTGGACCTACACTACTTGTGGCCCTGCTGGGGTGGCAACCCACATACAAAATAGAGGAAGATTGGCAACAGATGTGAGCTCAGGGCAAATCTTCCTCAGTAAAAAAAAACAAAAGAGAGAGAAAGTCAAGTCTCAGGAAGGTGAAATATTGGCCTCTGGTCAGGCCACTAACATTTGATATGGTTAGAATACAAATCTTGCTGCAATGGCCATGTAAATTGCACTATGTCATGCTAGTCCCAAATCTTTCTAGGCCCTGCTTCCTCCTTTCATAAGAACCAGACTACTCTTTTGCCCACATAACTTACATTCCCCCATATCTTTCTACCTATCGTTCCTTCTGCCATAGAATAATATCTAAATATTAAAATTGACCATGTAAGAAACATTTGTTTATATTGCAATTTTGCATTCTTTTTCTTAAAGAGAGTCCTCCAAATTGTGTAAGTGTCAGGCTTCACAAAACCTTGATCCACTTCTGTTGGTGGGTGCTAATTGGGAATTAATTTGAATTTTAAATTGATAATACTCATGCAATCCCTATTATATAACCATGGCAGAATTATATTCAATAGCACATGCATAGTGGAATAAGGGGCTAGTTAGGAGGAGTAATAATAGCAGATATTTTAGATATTTATTTTAGAAGAAAAGATCTTTCCATTTTAAAGGGCATACTAATTTACACCCGGAAAGTGGAATCACTGAAGCACAAAACCATTCTGACATCAAAATATGTCTTGAATTTTGTTTTAACTATGATTGAGTTGTGTTTTAAATGATGGATCTTCTAATACTTTTAGTCAAATTTACTCAATGGAGCCGTCACAGCCTAGTTAAAAGAAATGTCAAGTGTGGCACTATAGATGCTATGAGAATGTTTTGTAAAAGAGGAATTGAAGTAAAGTGATCTATCTTGGATCTCCCTTTCAGCTAGGTAATACTATTATAGTCCTGTCTCTTTATAATAGAGATGCTCTCTCTAAATGAGAAATAGCATCACAAAAAAGTAAGAGGTTCTGTGTGATCCCTACCAATGACTCTGCCTCATTCCATGTGTTTAATGATGCCTGTAGGAAAGCTTACTTACTCTGACAAGATATTTCCATCAGCATCCTTGAGCTGAGCAGAATAAAAATGATGCGAACATCATGCCTGCTTTTCATTTGGTGAAGATTATGCCCTTCAATGATAGCTTTTTATGTGACATTTTAAAAATACGTATTTCTATATTTCCATGTTACAATTTTTAGCAGATTGTGCATACACCTAGAAAGGTAGTAAAATAATTGCTTCACAACCACAAATTAAATTTAATCTATCAGTAGACACTGTTTTATTTCAAATTCACATTTTTATGATTTCCATAGGCTGACATATCAATAGCATTAAATTGCCAGGTACTAAGAAATACCTAAAATGTCCTTATAAAATGGTAAAGATCTTGTACTTTTTGTCTCCGTGGTTTTATTGACTTATGAGTTTTGGACAAAAAAAAGTTTAGATGAGGAACCTAGCTATAAAAACACCAACATCATTTTCATTGTCAAGAAAATTGTCCTTGTGTTCAGAGTATATTATCTTTATTATCATAATGATAATAATAATCTATACAAGATGATTCATAGAAAAATTGGACACTTCCATAAATGTATTGTTTATTAACAAGCTTATGTTAAGCATCTAGACAAAACTACCTTGTAAAAGTTACTAATTTTTCCTTTAATTGATAAATATTATAAATATGGAGATATACTCTTCCTCAACAAATTTTCCTTCGCTAATTATAGCATCAGTTGGTGATTATTGCTAGAATGAGTATTGTCTGAATTAATTATTTCTGTGTTGGTTGACAATTAGTGAGTATATAATTCCACTATTACTTCTACATTTATATAGTTTGCATTCTATTTTAGGGAATAACTTTCCTTTCTTATTTATTTATTTAAATATTTATTTATATTGTTAACTCATGGATTCCTATATTGTTCATTGAGTAACTGGGTTTTAATTCATTACTAACATTATTTTGAGACATTTGGGTAAAGAACATTGTCTTAATGTTTGTTACAAATTTGGGCATTAGGAGTCTCATTTCTTTTTGGCACGCTTCTATCCTTCTTTGAACACTTTCTTACTTTCTGGCAAAACATGTTGTTCCAAGCTGCCTCCTACTTTCCCTGCCCGAGACCTGGGATCAGCCATTTCTCTGAGGAACCTCGGTTCATTTAAGTAGGGAATAATATTTAGTTACCGATTCTGGACACTAGATATGCTAATTCCTAATGAGTGGAATTATATAGCATCATTCAGAGAAGAGAATCGGGAGAATACTTTTTATAAAAAATTGCAAGTTCATACCGATACTGCACATTGAATCCAGCACCACGTGATTTCTCCCTCTTCTTCCCTCATTTCACATTTGCATCATCCTTCTCCCACAATGAAAATTCTGTGTCCCAAACATAACATATTTACTTATTGGCCCTCTGAAGAAGGACATTTCTGATATAGTTCACTTCTTGCATCACATAAATTCAAATTTGTTCTTCCATTACATTTAGCTCCCATATTAGATTAGGATGCATCTATACTAATGGAAACAAGATGCTCACTTCCTACCTAAGAGAGAGGTAAAAGTACAAGTAATTACCTTCAAAGTATTAGTCAGCCTCAATTTATGAAAAAACTTAAGATAGCGGATTTGGTAGCTTATAGCCCACACCTCTGCAGCGGGTCCCAAAGCCATAACTGACATTCATCACCTATTCCTCCGCTACTCTTTCTCGTTTTGCTCATCCTTGATCAGAAGTTTGATTGGCTTTGGCTGCTTGTCAGGTGGTGGGACATGACTTCATCCCGAATGACCTTAACCCTTAGATTCCTTACCCTTATTAAGCAACAATTTTTGAAATTGCCCATTTACCATTATCACTGTGCACGGAAATGCCAAGGGCCACGTCCATTAGTCCCTAGGTTCAAGAATAGTCCTTTCTGCTTGTCAGTACAGTAATCTCTTTTTAGTCAGCTTAGATAAAGTGCCCAGTGCATCCGTTAGATAGTTTCAACTTCAAGTTTAAAGGAGTATTTTTATTTAGCCTCTGAAAGAACATTGTATTTTGTGGAAATCATCCACTCAATCTGGTAGAGCCTAAGTTGTGGGGATAAGAAACACAAATTCAAGAAGTGTATAATGGGAGTAATGGTGGGGCAGCCAGTACTATCTTTCTTTCCTGGTTCCCACACCTATGTATTCCAGCGCCATATACTAGCAACTGTTCAGCAAACATACTACATCTTAGAGAACATTGCCCCAACGCTGAAAGGAGTTATCCCTGAGTCAGCATCTTTGCTTGGGCCTTTATCAGACCATTCTGTTATGACCAAGTCCTTTTGGGTATTGTAGTATGTGGTAAGATGATACGATAATGTTGTCAAGAACCTGTTGTCCTAACTCTTGTTCGAAGTGAGTTAATATTATGTGGAATTCCATGCTGATAGTCAATCATTTTGTAAGTAATGAGAAGATAATGCTGTAGGAGGCCTCTGGACAAGGAAGGTAAACACATATCCAGAGTAGGTATCTATTCTTGTAAATATTAATCAGTGTCCTTCAAAAGACTCCATTATAATCTCCGTGCCACTTAATGGCTGACTAGCCCTCTTGAGCCAGTTGCCATATAAAAGGCTCTGCTACGAGCAGGTTGGACATTCACGGTGGAAGTAGCTAGATAATTATTGAAGATCACTAGCCCGTACATTTAGTTCCACATATAGTCTCATCATTAGCCCATTTCGCCAACACTGGGAGGCTAAGGAGAGAGGCTTCCTTACATCCAAAGGATGAAAGAAGTCTACTTGATCTTTGAGAACTTGGGTTAGTTTCCTGTGGCAGCTGTAACAAATTACCACAAATTTGGCAGCTTACAGCAATGTAAATTCATTCTCTTGCAGTTCTGGAGGCCAGTGTAGGGCAGAATCCTTCCTCGCCTCTTCCAGTTCTCGGCATTCCTGGGCTTCCTTGGCTTGCGGCCATGTCACTCAAATCTTCATGTTGCCACTTCCTCTTCTTCTGTGTCTCTCCTGTGCGTGTTTTCCGTAAGGACAGTTGTTGTTGGATTCAGGGCTGACCTGGATAACCCAGAATGAACTCATCATCTCAACATCCTTAATTTATTTCTGTCTGTGAACACTCTTTTCCAAATAAGGTAACATTCACAGGTTCCAGGGATTTGACAGGGATCTATTTCGGGATCCACCTCTCAAAACACTACACCTGGCAAGTGCAAAACCCTAGGGATGAAAGTATTGATTTCACCCACATGTCATCCATCTATTATCAAACCTAAATTAATTGCATACCAATAACATCATTTCAGTAGGACATTTAAAAAAAATTAACAAAAAACACTAACAATGTTATAGTCCCTATCCTGCATCCCCATTATTACATATTTTAAGCTGTTTTACTCTGAGATTTGCCTCATTGAGATATAGCACAAAATGAAAGGAGTCCTGAAGTTCTTATTGGTGCTGCCTGTTAGAACCTTTCCAGGCTCTGTTATCAGAAGTGCAGTGCCGGGAACTGCTGGAAACAGGAAGATGGCCTGGTGGGCTGGGGCGGCCACTGTCCACACAGGCCTGGAGGGCCTGCATGCACGAAGACAGGTGTGTGGGAGCAAACTGCGTGTGTGCATGCCCCGTGCCTGTGCATCCAGGCTCCCCGGTGGGTCCTCATCTGGGCATAGTAGGGACAGGCACCCCAGCCACAGCTGGGGACTTCTAGGGGACACACCATGCTTCCAAGGTCCAGCCCAGTGCAAAACAGAGATGCCAAACTACATATTTTAAACTCATTAAGAATTTCTTTGCCTTACTTGGAAATAGTACTATTTTACAAACAGAAATTAGTTACGCCGAAATTCAGTATAATTTATAATCCAATGATACAATAACTACAAGATTTATAGGGAAATATTTATGGGAACGATATCACAAATTATGAACAAACAACGAAAATCACAAATCATGCAATTAATATTTCATGCTTTTAATACAATTTATTTATAAGGGGTCATCTAAGTTTTATCAAGTATATTATGTCCTGGTTCTCAATTGACATTATTATTAGATGTAACTCACCACCAATATTAAATCAAAATATAATTTTGCAACCTGCCTCAGACTGGAACACATTACATTTTGTCCATTCATTAATAGATGTTTAATCATGTTCCTAACATATTGATGGAAAATTTGCATTTCAAAGTGATTACCTTTGAAATAGGCCTGGGGATAAATATCAACATTTCAACATTTCTGACTTAAATTAAAATTCCTCAACTAATAATTAATTGGGTCCTCACAGTTCAGTAAAGAAAAAAAAGATTCTACAATTTCAGATGGAGCCATTCAGAATGTGTGGATTGGTTTCTAGGAAAGGATAAATAGTTTCATTATACAACCTTGCTCTTTCTCCTAACAGTCACAGAACATGATAATGAGAACCGGAAAGAAGGCAAATATTCAGAGCTTTTCAGAAGCTTTCCTTTTGTTTTGTTTGTTTGTTTTTATGAGGTAGTACGATGCCTCATAAGAAAGAAAGAGCCAGAGAAATTGCGAGGCAGAGCTGAGCAAATTTCTCAAATAGAGAATGGTACATCCAGTGGAAATATATGAAGATTGCATTTTTTTCCCTCAGTTTTTGACATAGAAATCCATGTATGGAGAGGACGTTTTATGATGTTTAAATCTGATTCATTTATATAAGTGCACTGTAGTTGTTAGGAGCACAGACTTTGGTCCATAATCTTAGGTTCAAATTCCAGCTTCACAACAGGCTATCTCTGTGACTTTGGGCAAGTGAATTAACTCTTCTGAATTTCAGTTCCCTCATTTGTAAAAACGGGATTGCTGTAAAGATTGACTAAAGGACTGCATGTAACTTGCCTACCACAACACCAAGTACGTAGAAACCATTCAAGAAATTGCTAAAATACAGCTGAACATAGTATTAGTATTATTAGTGTTATTATTGGCTTGATATTTCACCTCTTCTAGGTCTTTGCTCAATTGCCAGTTCTGTTAGAATATTCTGATCTCCTTATTTATATGTGTTAGTGCTTCTCCTTTCCAACTCTTTCCTTGGTCTATTTTACCTGATATCATTTATCATCTGAGACATTCTATTTTATTACTTATTAATTAATTAGCTAATTAATTAATTTCCTGTATCTGCCCCCCTCCCATTAAAATTTAAGTTCCTTGAGAAAGGAATTTTATCTGCTTTGTTAAGTATACTTTTCTTAGTAACTAGACTCTAGACCCTAGAACAATGCCTGGCACAGTATATGCATAATAGTTTTAATGAATTAGTATTATTAATCTGTTGTGAATGTCAGCCTATAAGGAGAGTTTTAGAGCTCAAGAGAACACTTATTTCACATAAAAATTAAATCTTAGCACCCATCTGAGTAAGTGGCTTGTCCAAAATCAAAATGAAATTTAGTGGTAGACTCCAGCCTGTTCCTCTGATTCCCAGCAACCTTTTGCTTACTTAATAATCATAATCTTTTATAGTTATGGTTTGTTGAGGATCTATTACATGACTAACACTGTAATTGATGTCTTATATATTGTGAATAATTTTAATTCTTACAGTGAAGTTAAAAGAGAGGTATAATTTTCCTCATTTTTGAAATGATTTTAGAGACTCACAGTCTATGTGGTGCCTCTCTCCTTGCCTCCAATTTTTTTACTGACTACCATGTTGGGACAATTCTTCAATTTTCTTGGCTATCAACCTTCATTATTTCAAAGATCTATCACCGTCTAATCACAGAACTTGCTATTATGTCTTCCCTCAAATTCCCATAGCTTACGATAAATAACCTGATCTTAGAGACTGCCAAACAAGACATTGCTTCGTATTATGCTATAGCATCTTTTACCTTTGAAATATCCTCCAAAATAAACTCTCATAGATGGGGAATTTAACTTTTTATTACTACTGTACAGGTCATATGTATGCTGATCATTGAGTGATGATGTCCCTTTGAGGACTTAAGAAATCTTACTACATTATTAAATAAATCTCCTCTTAAAATTGGACTGAGAGTTTCTAGGTTGGCCAATGAAGCTGTTCAAATTGTGCCAAATTTGCTTCTTTGGTTTTACCTATTTTGTTATGTCCTGTCAATTGCATTTCCATTGACAGGACATTTGAAGAAATGCTTTCATTTCAAAAACTGAAGAAAATAGAGAACAATCAATGAAAACAACAACTGCAAAAAACTACCATTTACAGAGCACGTCCCAAACCCTGTTAGTCACTTTACATGTACTGTTTCTGAAAGGTAGTACCATTGCATTTCTTCGTTGTAGAAAGTAATGGTCAGGATGTATAAGTAACTTGGAAAAGGTTTCAAATGGATCACCATTCATATCTTCTCATGTGTAAAATCAAAATCAACGTTATTTCAAATACGCTATATTGTCATTTCACCAGGGGAGGTAATAGTAGAAGTAATAATTTACAGAGCATTAGTGCTATTAGAACTCCACCTGCCTCCCACTCAGCCCCTTTACTGGATAATGGGAAAAAATGAAGGATGCTTGATTTATTTTATCTTTTGTGTCTACCGGTATTATGAGACTAGGAAATAGTATATTTCTAGGACAACTCGAATCAATAAACTTCTACAAAGATTTATGGAAGTTGCAACATATTGAACAGTATTCCTCTCTACTTATCTCTCTCTAATGATCATAGAGATTCACATTCAATGTGAATGCTATGAAAGCATTATGACAAGAGTTAAATGTAGAAAGCCTCAAGAATAATTCAGAGACATTTCTCCTTGACACTTGTCTGATAATCCTAATTTGTCTGTGTGCATATTTGGTGTCTTATATTGAATTATATCCAATACGTTATATCCATTACACACTAATGCATTATATCTTAAATGAATACAGATAAATTCAGCATAAGACATACCCCCAAGCACTGAAGAAAAATGAAATATTTAGTTATTTCCAAAATTTTGACCCACTAATTTTGCCTAGATAAATGTGTACCCATGCCAGCATCCATAAATATGTTAAACACCAAAACAATGTAAAACTTTAGAAATTGGAAACAGGAGAATCTTGGGTCCACGATTTCTAGGATTTTAAGGTATAAGCCAAGGCAGATGATCAACTATCTGATATTTTAGTCCTTGGACATGAAAATGTGGAGTATTAGAGAATTGTGTGAATAGTATATTCCTCAGTAATGTTAGGAAATAGGCCAAGGAAGAATGAATACAAATACATGCTCTTTAATTGTGGTAAACATATTTCAATGCAATTTTATTTCTATATTTCTATAACCCAACACACAACAAAAAGAACTCTGAACACAGGGTTACAAACTTTTCAGAGTGGCTATATCTCTGTATCGGTAAGGACTCCAACAGAGAAACAGAACTAGTAGGAGACATATACATACGTCTCATATGTCTCATATGTCTCATATATATGTATGAGAGAGAGAGATCTGTTGCAAGGAATTGGCTTATGTGATTATGGGGGCTGGATAGGCAAGTCTGAAATCTGTAGTCTGGACCATCTTAAGCAGGAGCTGATGCTGCAGTGCACAGGCGGAATTTCTTTTTTCTATTTCCTCAGGGTAACCACAGTTCTGCTCTTAAGACCTTTCAACTGATCAGATCAGATCCACCCAGATTAATTTTCTTTACATAAAGCCAATTAATTGTAGATGTGACTCACGTCTGCAAAATACTTTCACAGAAACACCTAGACTAGTGTTTGATTGAATAACTGGGGACTATAGCCTAGCCAAGTTGGCATGTAAAATTGATGATCACAGTTCACCCCTTGTCAATTTGGCACCCGTGTGCATTCCCTTAATCACACCTAATCTATAAAGAAAGAAATAACAAAGTCATACTTCCACTGAACATGATCCAACTATCCCACATATAATCAAAAATGTGCTAAACTTTTCCCAAGAAAAGAATTGAAAGTCCTTGGGTGATATTCACTCTTCTTGATATCACATAAATTCTGATATGTAAAATAAACTATTATTAATATATCTTATGTTAGACTATAAAGGGATAAGGAGAGATATAAAAATATTATATATATTTGTACATATTACACATACACTCACACAAACATTCATAGCAATAATAAAGAAGAAATATTCATGACAATTGCAGTCCTTGTTTTTGCAACTGGTCACATGGTCGTAGTGGGTATTTATAACTACCTTCTTCCACTACCCATTCCACACTCTCTTTTCCCTTGACAAGCACCTCAGCTGCTTGTGTTCATTGCCTGGTGGGATGACTAGAACTTGCATTCTTAAAGGGTCTTGGCCGTCAGCAGTCCTTTCTGAGTTGAGTTGTAGTTAATCACAGGACATGGTAGTACTAAAAGATGCCCTAAGGGATCTCTTGTGATCCAGACATGCACTTACCACCCCCATTGTGTAGCAGTAGTCCAATTTCCCCTTGGTAAGCAGCATCAGTCACCACATTCAGTATAGTAACTCCCTTCTTTGTCTTTTGATTCAGTGGCATGCAGAGTCCAAAATGGAACAGTGGCAGTCAGAACTTCCAGTTCAATGGAAACATTGTTGTGTCTCTTGGTGGAAGCATTTCTCTCTTTGGAACTAAGACTTCTGTACCAGCACAACTTAAGGTTTTGGGGGACAGGAAGCAAAAATTTTGTTTATGGATCGCTAGAGGTAACAGTTGGGGTGCTATTCCACTCCTTGATTCCTGGACTTCAGACTCCTGATTATGTGGGGATCAGCACCATGTATTAGATGTTGATTTAGAGCCTATGTAGCCTTCATGAGCACATTGTCCCAGCCCTGCAAGGTACTGAGACATAGCTGTCATTGTAAATGAGTCTTCAAAAGGCATCACATTGCCACATTTCATTTGCTCTGAAGTGAGTTCCTTGATCAGAAACAATGCTGTGTGGAATATGGTGACAGTGGACAAGACTTTCTGTAAGTCCAGAGATGGTAGTTAGCCTAAGCATTATTTGCAGGGAAGGAAAATACATATCCAGGGTGTCAATTCCAGTAAAAACAAAACACTACCCCTTTTAAGATGGAAACAGTCCAACGTAATCAACCTGCCACCAGCTACCTGGCTATTCACCCTAGAGAATGGTGCCTTATCAGAAACTCAGTGTCAGTCTCCACTGCTGGCAGATTTGTCACCCGGCAGTGGCTGTAGCCAGGTAGGACTTGGTGAGTGGAAGTCCATTTTGCTAAACCTATGCATAATCTCCATCTTTGCCACCACGGTCACTTTGTTCATGGACACATCGGGTGATGACAGGGCTGGCTGGCAAAAGAGACTGACTGGCATCCATAGAATGGGTCACCCTGTTCACTTGATTATTAAAATCCTCCTTTGGTGAGCATTCACATGGAGCACAAATATCTTTACGTTCATTGCCCATTCAAAGAAGTATATCCACATATTCCTTCCCTGGACTTCCTTTTCATCAATTTTCCAATCATGTTGCTTCCTATTTCCTGACCATCCAGCTAAACCATTGGCCATAGTACGTAAATCGACATAGACTAGCACATCTGACTGTTTCTCTTTTCAATGCAAAACAAATAATCAGCTATAATACTCAAAGTTTTGCCAACTGGAAGATTTCTCTTTACCACTTTCCTTCAGGGATGTTCCAGAAAGAACTATAGTGCTACAGCTATCTACTTTTGGGTAGTGTCAGCAAATCATGTAGAACCATCTGTAAACCAGGCCAAGTTTTCTCTTCATTAGTCAGCTGTTGATAGGGAACTCTCCATGTGTGTTACTGGGAGAGAGAAGGTAGTGAGGTAAGAGTAGGGATCACAGGCATTTGGGCCACTTCTTCATGTAACTTAATTGTGCCTTCAGGGCCTCTCAAGCCCATTATCATTTGAAGATAGAATGTCGTTGCTCATACCTAACCTTATGAGTTGTTGGGTCAAATGACACTCAGGTGACATGATATCTTGGTGGCCCATGGTTAAGCATTTAGTCTCTACTAAAGATTAGTAGCTAGCCAAAAGGTGTTTCTCAAAAGAAGAGTAGTTATCCTCAAAGGATGGTAAAGATTTGATCCAAAATCCTAAGAGACTGGGGCCTATTGGGGCCTGCCAAAGACTCCAAACAGCCTCTCATTCTGCCACTGCCACTTGAAGCACCATTAGATCTGCTAGATTATATGGCCCAAGTAGCACAACAGTTGGTATGGCAGTCTAGATCTGTTGAAGAGCCTTCTCTCGTTCTGAGCCCCACTCAAAACTGGCAGCTGTTAGGGTCACTTGGTAGAGAGTATGGAGCAGCACACCCAAATGAGAAATATGTTCCCTCCAAAATCCAAATAGGTCAACTCTATATTGTGCCTCATTTATAGCCACAGGAGGGGCCAAATGCAACAACTTGTCTTTCACCTTAGAAGGGATCTCTACACGTGTCACACCACTGGACTCCTAGAAATTTCACTGAGGCTACGGATTTCTGAAGTTTTGTCAAATTTATTTCCCACTTCTCTGACACGCAGATGTCTTACCAGTATGTCTAGAGTCATTGCTGCTTCTTGCTCACTAGTTGCAGTCAGTGTATCATCAATGCAATGGACCAGCAAGATGTCTTATGAAATAGAAATGTGATCAAGATCCCTGCAGACAATGTTAGTAAATAAGGCTGGAGAGTTTATGTGCTTGAGGTAGTAAGTGAAGATTTGTTGCTGGTCTTACCAGCTGAAAGTAGACTGCTTCTGCTGGTTTTTACTAACATGAATGCATAAAAAATGTATTTTCCATGTCTATAGCAGCATACCACATACAAGGACACGTATTAATTTGTTCAAGCAAATTAGGATCGTTTTACCTTTTGATTCAGCAGGACTCTTTCCTATTAATCTGGATAAGGCACTTTGAATAGAACTATATATGTTAGATATTCTGAATCTAGATTGATTTAGTAAAGATTCCTGCTGAATCAAAATGTAAAATGATCCTAATTTACATACAGTTTTCCAGAGTGCAACTTAGGTAATTTTTAATTAGCAGAGAGCAATTTTTAAATAACTATTAGCTTGCTTTCCCTTAGGCTGACCTTAAAGCGCATCAAGACCTCAGAATTTTTTTTTAAGAAAGTAAAGAAGAAAACTTTAAAAGCTGAAAAAATGTTATTCAATGATAGATTCATGTGCATGAAGAGACTGAGTTTTTGAAGCTGAATTATTTTTGTCATTGTGTTACAGATGTTATTACAAGACTCAAATTGGGATATTAGCCTAACAGTTAGGAAATGGCAACTTATACATCACTGAGTACA
The DNA here is from genome assembly GCF_020826845.1 of Diceros bicornis minor. Classification (NCBI taxonomy): domain Eukaryota; kingdom Metazoa; phylum Chordata; class Mammalia; order Perissodactyla; family Rhinocerotidae; genus Diceros; species Diceros bicornis. The sequence goes on along the minus strand of NC_080744.1, from coordinate 9,713,346 downwards.
ATGGGATTCCATCAAAGTCTGTCACTATTATTATCCTTTTCCATTCACGGATAAATTTGATAAGGTACCATGTTGGTAACTTTAGATTAAAAATAGGAAGCATTTTTTCTTCCTCAGTGTAATAGCTATATATTAGTTGTCTTTGGCCATTTCTTTAAGCTATTGGAAAATATCTTTAAAAAAAATTAATCCATCAAATGGGCACTCAGTTCTCTTAAACTAAAAGTGTATGAGAAAACATTTTATTATATACAGAGATTCAACAGATGTATACCATTTACTTCCAAAATTATAATCTAGTATTTTCTATAGTAATATAATTTTTAAAAATTAAAGTGAGATGTTAATTACAAAATCGTTTCACCTTTCTTACCAAATAATCTGGTGATGGTTGACAATATCCAAGCAGTTGGCTTCACCCCTTAATTCCCACTTGCATCAGTTAAGGATTTAGAAGGTTGAAGGTGGTTAAATTCAACTCAAACAGGCAATTTAACATGAGCTCAAGTTCTCAGGTGAAATTTGAAACAACCAACAAACTCCACTATATTCCTAGTGACAACTAAAGTCTTCCGTGGCAGCAGCTCCTTTATCATATAAAACCTTGGTTTCTGTAGACTTTTTATTATCATTATTAATTTAAAACGCTCTTTCGTCATTGCACGCTATGCATTACTAGTGTCCTCCTTACCCCTGGCAACATCCTTTTAGGGAGGACTTCAAATGATAATGCATGTGATTGATATTTACAGATAAACTTTAAGTAGAGCTGGGGACTCCCTGGTGAAGAGGGATAAAGGCCTAGTTAGGCATGTACCTGATCCTTTCAGATCAATGCTATCATACCGTGTATGGTAATCAAATTATTTTGATTAAATCTAATTAGATTCAAGAACAAATTCCAGATTCCCACTCTTAATATTCTGCTTCAATGATTGAACCTTGATTGATCTTTGAATTGGTACCTGAATTGGATCCAGGAGAACATTCTGTGGGCCTATAGCCAAGCATCTGGTATAAGAATTTGGGTCTACTACTTAATGAAGGAAATCATGCGGTATTTGACCTTCTCCCTCTGACTTATTTCACTTTGCATTATACCCTCAATGTCCATCCATGTTGTCACAAATGGTTGGATTTCATCGTTTCTTATGGCTGAGTAGTATTCCATTGTGTATATATACCACAACTTCTTTATCCATTCGTCCCTTGATGGGCACTTAGGTTGCTTCCAAGTCTTGGCTATTGTGAATAACGCTGCAATGAACACATGGGTGCATGTACCTTTACAAATTGGTGTTTTCAAGTTCTTTGGATAAATACCCAGCAGTGGGGTGGCTGGATCATATGGTAGTTCTATCCTTGATTTTTTGAGGAATCTCCATACTGTTTTCCATAGTGGCTGCACCAGTTTGCACTCCCACCAGCAGTGTGTGGTGATGGGTTGTAATTAGTATTTTGGTGGTGAACATGATGTAATCTATGCAGAAATAGAAGTACAATGATGTACACCTGAAATTTTTACAATGTTATAAACCAATGTTACTGCAATAAACAAAAAATTAAAAAATAAATAAATAAAATTAAAAAAAAAAAGAAAAGAAAAGAATTTGGGTCACAGATAGCAGTGCAGCAGTTGTTAAAAATTAAACACAGAGCAGAGGAGAGTGAAGTCGATCTGGAATTTACCCAGCATCTCTGCACCTTCCTGACCTCACATCTAACCACAGTGATTCAGAAGGTAACAGCCACTCCTTTACTTCTATCTCCCACATCTCGTATAGGTCCCTCTTTGGCCAACTCTAACTTGAAACAATTCCAAAAGTAACAAAGTTGACAGTGGATTCGTAAGTACTTTAAGGCTTTACCTTAGAAAGAAGGTGAATATAGCTTGATGGAAGTGGATATAAGAAAGTGTAAGGCTGTTAATTAAAGGGAACATGTGAAAAATGTAAAACCCCCCAAAATGTTATAAAAACAGGTAATAAGCAATACGAAAAAGAATATGCATGTACTAATACTTAATTTTTGTTTAGCTTTCTGTTTTCAGCTGTGTTAGAGCATTTTGTGTTCATCTGTCGTTACCTGGTGGCATAACATATCAGTGTGTTGGAAAATTACATGCAAAACAATTCAACTTCTGCTGTATACTAATAGCGTTTACCTATATTTTTCAGTCATCTATGAGCTAATTTGTGTTATAGAATTGCTGATTGCAGCAGACTAAGATTCACTTTCTAAATATGTGGACACATCATTCCTAAAATACAGGCTAAGGTTATCCGTCATAAAGATACTCTTTGTGTATACACCATATCTTGTATTGTGTATATATTTTATACCTAACAATTCTCCTTTCTATATTTTAATAGATATTCAAACAAATTTTATTAAAGATATTCATTGCAGCATTGTGGATATAACAAAATTTTATAGGAAGTATAAATGCCTATTAATAAGTAAAGTTTTTAGTTAATTATTCTAAACGCATACAATGAAATTATAAGATGAACATATGTATGTGGATGTGTGTATACATATGTATATAACATATATGAATGTATATGTAAACACATCCCTTATATATACACACCATCCATGTGTATGCATGTTTCATAGTATATGCATACATACACATATATGCACATATATACTTACACATACATACATGTATATGTGTACATATATCAATAAACAGTCACTTGATTTGGTTGTGATAACTACAAATCAAACCTCTTTGGCTTACAAGAAATATATTTCTGGACAAATAACATGTTCACTGAAGCTCTGCTTCACATGCTTTTCCTCCAAGATCTAGAATAAAGGAATAATTCTTAACTGAGACATTATTGTTCACATTAGCAGTGAGAGGGAAAAAAGGGAGAGATGATAATCATGTGATGGCTCTAAATGCTTCTGCAAAGAATAGATATATATTAATTCTGCTTCTATTTCATTGGTCCAAAATAAGTCACATGGAGAAGACTTGATGTCAATGGGATGGAGGAAGGGGAAATTCAGGAAATTCTCCTGAAGGAATGGGAAGCAAATATATAGGAACAAGAATGTTGAGCAAACACACACACATACACACACAGAGGGAGAGAGAGAGAGATTTATATACATATGAAAGTGTGTGTGTATGTGTATGCAATGGGAGAGTGGATCTGTACATCCTTATGTAATAGAAAAGGATATCTGTGAGAATACTTACTACTTGATTTCTTTGAGCTTGTGTCTGACAGGAAGAGAGAAAACTTTCATTTTGTTTTAGGTGTATAAACATTTTTAAAAAGTGAAAATAAAGGAAAAATGGGTGACTTTAATATTAAAAGTAAAATTATGAAGACCATTTAAATGTAAAAGATAAAGTAAAATAAACTTTAGAGAACATTCTTTCATGGTTTTATTAATAGGAAAATATTTCTTTATTTTTATAACAACTTTATTGAGGCACAATTCATATATAGTAAACTGAATACATTCAAAGTGTACGTATCCAAAAATCTCCACCTTGTTCTTTACCTTAGGAAGTATTCAATCTTTCCCCATTGAGTATGAAGTTAGTTTTGTGTTTTCCACATATGCCCTTCATCAGGCTAAGAAGTTCCATTTTATTTCTAGTTTGATAAAATTATTTTTAATGAATTGGGGTTAGATTTTGTCAAATTATTTTTCTCCATCACAAGATGACACTGTTTTAATAATATTATTTTTAATATGTTCTAACACTGAGTGATTTTCAAACAGTAAATCATCATTGAATTCCTGTGATAAGTCTTGTGCAAAATATATTATCATTTTTATATATTTGTGGGTTCTAGATATTAATATTTTGTGAATAATTCACATCTATGTTCATAAGGGAATTTATTTTTTCTATTTTTTATCTGGATTTGACAGTGTAATCCTGGCCTTATGAAATGAGTTTGGAAATATTCTACTTACCTCTTTTTTTGAGATATTTTGTATAGATTTGATAGTATTTGTTTTTAAGATTACATATAGTACAACTTCACAACTCAAAATGCAGAGATTATTCAAACAGGAAGAATAGGTAAAGCATATGATGATGTGGGCTCATAGCACTTTATTTTGTTTAATAAGAGATTTATTTGAAAGAGAGAAAATTAAATGCCTATGTAAAGAGAAATCATCAAAAACTTACTTAGATTAAAAACCTCTATGATGACCGAAATGGTTAAGTTATGGCTTCTACTATTTTTAGCACATTCTTCAACCTCTGAAATAACTGTTTAATGAAAATATGTTAAACTCTTTTATTACAGTTTTATAGCAAATACACAGAAACACATATATAACTTGTTGCTTTTTTTTTTTTTTTGTGAGGAAGATTAGCCCTGAGCTAACATCTGTTGCCAACCCTCCTCTTTTCGCTGAGGAAGATTGGCCCTGGGCTAACATTCATGCCCATCTTCCTCTATATGTGGGATGCCTGCCACAGCGTGGCTTGATAAGCAGTGCATAGGTCCATGCCTGGATCTGAACCTGCAAACCCCAGGACACCGAAGTGGAGTGTGTGAACTTCACTGGGCTGGCCCCAATTTGTTGCTGTTTTTTGAATAAGAAAGTTATGTTCAGTTAAATATACTGGGTAACTATTTATGTTATTTTATAATTATTATCTCATAGTTTTTCTATGACATGATAATTTAAATTTTATATTAATACAACCTCAATCTCTTTCAAAAATAATAATGATAATTTCCAATGTTAACACCATATCCAAAATATACTACATTTACTTTGGAGAAAGAATAACTTGACTTTGTGATAATTCCATCACATTTTGGAAAACATTCTATTCTGTGACCCAGATCAACAATGCAGTAAGTCAATATTTAGTCCCTCTCTTTACAATTACTTATGTATAACTTTTGACCTCGCTGAATTTATTATACAATTCATGGTGAAAAATATTTATTTTCCTCATTCTTCTTTGCTACTGAAAATATTTTTTTCACCCACAGTAAGATCCATTTGAAACTATCTGGGACCAAATATATTTCTATAATTTTATATTTGTAATTATAATGTTTAGATAATTAAAGAACTTTTATGATGCAGTTTTTCATGTAAAAATGACAAGCCAATTCTATTAAACGTGTGATTTTATGTTATTTTCCATACTTCGAAAGTGTAAATGCATCCTTTCCTTTGTGAGAATGCTGAAGTCATACTAAGTCATTTGCTGAGGCAAGCACTAAAGTAACAAATTTACTAAAGAAGGCATAAATCAGAAATAAGTATTTTTTATTTAAAAGTTAATTCTGATAAATGTGTCTACTGTTTAAAACAGTACACTTATGTTATTTAATCTCCATGAACAGTTAAAACCAGTTTTCAATATTCTTCAAGCACTACCCAGATTCTAAACATTGTAGCGATCAATGACAATCTGAAATCCTATCTGATCCTCTCATATCTCATATTTGGTCAGTTATTTCACACACACACACACACACACACACTCATCATTCTTTCTTCCCTTTTACCTTATCAACAATATGGAAAGAGGGAGCAAAGTAAAGAAATCAGTATTTTTGTAGTTTTCAAGACTACAAATATAGGTAGTTCCCAATATATCATAGTATTATGTTCACAAAATTGAATTTAATTGTATGAGACAAATAATTTTTATTGCTCTTTGAACAAATTTTATATAATCTCTTGGAATTTTGTTAGTTCATCAACAACTCTTGCTTCTTTAAACGATCTCTTTTGTTGATCTTTATGATGCACAATCTCCTATTTGTTCTCCCTCTTGATCTCCAATATTAACCCAGTTTTCTCTCTTAGACATTTAACTCTTGGAGAGCTCTATTTTGGGATCTTTTCTGATTCTGCAGCTTTACATTAGAAGCTCTTATCTAGTCATATGGCTTTGCATAACATCTCTATATGACAATGCCCAAATTGATGTCTTCAATTCTACGGCTCTCCTCTGGGCACAGAATCTTATATCCAACTGTGTGTTTTTTTTTTTTTTTAATAGATGTCATTTTATTTTTTTAAATTTTTTGTTTATTGCAGTAACATTTGTGACAACATGGATGGACGTTGAGAGTATTATGCAAAGTGAAAAGAGTCAGAGGGAGAAGGTCAAATACAGTATGATTTCCTTCATTAAGTAGTAGATAATAACAAAAATAAACAAACACATAGAGACAGAGATTGGATGGGTGGTTACCAGAGGGGAAGGGGGGAGGGAGGAGGGTGAAAGGGATAATTCGGCACATGTGTGTGGTGATGGGTTGCAATTAGTATTTGAGTGGTGAACATGATGTAATCTATGCAGAAATAGAAGTATAATGATGTACACCTGAAATTTATACAATATTATAAACCAATGTTACTCCAACTGTGTGTTTTAAATCGCAACATTGTTTCCCAAGTCAGGAATCTTGGAGTCATCCTTGAGCCAGCTACCCCTCTGTCATATGAATTCTGACAGAGTGTAACTTCTACATATTTTTCTCATCAATTCACTTCTTTTCATCTGCCCTGCTGCCACTCTGGTTCAAGCCACCATTATTTGTGAAAATTACTGTTACAATTTCTAGTCTTTCACTTACATAATGCCTTCTGCCAATGCATTCTCCCCATACAGTATACAGTTATGTCTACAAAAATATCACATTATGTCATGTCCCTGCTTCAACTTATGCTTTCACTTCCCATTACTCTAAGGACAAAATCCAAACTTCTGTACTACTCATTTATTTATTTAGTTAACACTAATTATCCTAGTAGCAGACTATAAGCAGATAATGGCACTCTTTCTTGCTCTCTCTCATATATTATATATACAATGAATAAACTGATAAATTATAGAGCTAAACTATAATATTAGGAATATTAACCAAAATATGGGCCTCAAAAAGAGAGGATCATAAAAAGGAGCATAGAAGAGGAGGTAAGGAGAAAAGTAGAGTTCTCTAAAATTTTCCGGGACCAGAGACACTTCAAGAACATGGATGCGTCTGTATCTCAGAAAGGAACTTACAAACCATTTGCATTATTTCTCTGTAGTCTCTGCTTGTGTGTCCGTGTTATTTATGCCCTCCCTGAGGAACAGATTCCTCTTCTTCTTAGTCATATTGAGGGTTGTACAAACTTGATAAAATGATCTGTGAAGACATATTTCCACAATATTTTTCATCCTTCTCTTTAGGCCTGCCACTGGGAAATTTGATTTGCTTCTTCCTTAATACATCAAAATGTGCCATGCTCTTTAATTATCTGCCTTCCTATTAAATCCCTACAGAAATTTGTCTCAGCTGGCTTTTAAGGAGAAAACTAATATGCTAAATAAGATCTGAATACAATGAAATATTTCATGTCATAGAAGTAAGTTGGTGTTTGAGTGGATTACAATTAAATATATATTTTAATACTACAAAGTAGAGCTTTTGATAATTTAGTTTAAGGGTAGTAAGTTTTTAGTTCCCTTTAAGCTTCTAAAAAAAATTCATTGTCTTAGACTGTATCATTTGAAGTATAGACTCCAAAACAATATTTTCTGGCAGATTATATTAATTTCTTAACAATATGCTCTAAGAGGAAATTGCAAACTGTTGAATGTCTAGGAGCATGACCTTGATGATGAAAGGACTCTTAATCATGTGATAAAATGATTGCAGATAGAAGAGATATTTAGGCTTGACACTTGTTTTTTTAGGGCTGAGAGTGTCTGTAACACATATTTTTACATATTTAAGGGTGCTAAGAAAGAGTAGTTGGAATTCTTGTCTCTTGTTTGAGAGGCAGATCATTAGAGCTATCAAAAAATAATTTAAGGAACAATGGTAAAAATGATAATCATTATTATATCATTAAATTTTCTGTATAGGTGGAAATCCAAATATCACATAAGAATTTAAAAATCTGTTTGCTTTAAATGTCAATGAATAAACTGAAATCACAGAGAACTGCAAATGTCTCATTGACCTTACTGTAAGAAAGGGAATCAGAATATACATTTGTCTAACATTCATTAGAGCCATTCCCATTTCTTCTTGTATTTTTAAAGAAAACCTAAGCATTCCTGCTATCTTGACATTTTTACTACTTTATATGCCTCATCAGTTTAAAACATTTACTTCTGTGACTGCTGAACCATTGAGCAAATTGGTTCTTCAGATCAATATTCTTGTTCCAAAAAGGAAGAAGTTGTACACAGGTGTCTGGCAATGTTTATTCACTGAAAGCAATTCATCTTCTACTGTTGATAGTTGGCAAAGTGACACTCCATTTTAAGTCTTTAATCATTTAAACCATTTCCTAAGAAAACTACAACTTGAACAAAAGAAATCTCAATGTACTATTCAATAAAAATGGCCAATCAGTCAACACAGACGCCCTCTCTTCACAGCAATCAGCAACAGCTGTATTTCAATTAAGGCTATGATTTTGCAGGTGCTCACAGAAGTCTACGTCAAAATAAATCCACTTATTTAAAATGTTTTGAAGCTTTATAAAATCTTTACAGCTAAGTTCAGGCAAAAAACAATTGTAGGGATTTTCAGATAACTTATTTATGAATGTCAAGATTCTTGGGTAAAAGAGGGAAATAAGATCAAAACAATGAGATATCTTTGGAAAAACATCCTTCTCTTATTAGCTGTAAAGATAGACAGGAAAGGAGAGTTTGAACAGCACTCTATATAATTGGTAGAAACAGATGCCACTCTATTCAATATATTTCTCAACTGCTTATAGGAAAATATTCATTTGTAATTATCCAGTTCATTCTGTGTGTATGTCATAGCATTTAACTTAAGATCATTCCTCTTGAATCATTTAAAGTAGATTTTAATAAATACTTATATTTATTTTAAATATTAATAAATATTTACATATAAACTCTAAAAGAGTTATTTTAAATTTTACTTTATGTAAAAATTACAAGGTAATGTTGTAAATTCAAATTTCCTCACACTACTTCTAGGGATTCTGATTTTGTAGGTGTGTAGTTAATTTGTCCAAGGAGTCTATATTTTTATCAAATACACCTGGTAATTATAATATAGATATCCCACTCAAACAGCATTTTGAGAAAACCTGCTTTAAATTTGTGCAAATAAAGTCAGAGTTTTAAATTTCCTTTCAAATATTTCTATTTTAAAAAGTCTGATTTCCAAAAACCACGTACTCATTTGCTTACATACACCAAGTAGCTTCTGAGAATGGATAGCTTTCTCTCTCTCTGAGTCCACTCACTAGTATGATATATCTGTTTTTTATTAAACATACATCATCATGATTCTTTACTTAGCTACAGCACTAGCAAGTTATAAACTTTAATTATTTAACATTTGCATGATGCTTTGAAGATGACGTATTCTACGAGCTAAATATTATTGTAGCTATTAAACATCTGTTGTATTCCAGTTAGAGTTGGCGACATTTGACAGCAGCATATGAAATTATTCCCCTAGGAATTTATAAGTTGTCTGAGTTGAACATATCATACAGAGCGACAAGGTATTATTGATTTATTTTAGGAGAAGAGAAAGGTTTTAGTTGTTCTTACTACTTTTTAAGAGTATTGAGAGAAATTTAAAATAAATTCAATTAGAAATCAGAGAAGCAACAATTTGGATTACAGCTTGCTTGTCAACAGAAATGATGGAAGACAGAAGACAATAGAGTTATTTCATTAAAGTGCTGAGAAAATAACTGCCAATCTAGAATTCTTTAGATTAGTAAAGAAAAGTTTCGAGAATTATTTTTAAAAATTATTCTACAGTGTTTGCAGATGGAAAGGTAAATTACTATAGCTACTTATGTATTTATTTTACATTTTGATAAAAGTATAACTTATAATTTTTATTGAAGTGTAAAGTACACCAATTGTAAGGATAAAGTCTGATGAAGTTTTACAATGTAAACATACTCATGTAAGCAAAACCCAGATCAAGGTGTAGAAACCTCCCTCCTGCCCTTCCTCCAAGGTAACTGTTTTTATGACTTTAAACACTTTGAACTTGGATTAATTTTCCTTGATCTGGAAATATGTATAAATGGAATCTAATTATTCATTCTTTTGTGTCTGGCTTCTTTGGTTCAGCAAGGTTTTTTTTAAGATTCATCTATGTTTTGCATGTAGCGTACAATTCACTGTTTTTATTGTTTTGTGCTACTCCATTTTACCAGTATGCTACAGTTTATTTATTATACAACTCCATTACTGTTGATAGCCATTTTGGTTGTTTCCAGATGGAGATTATGAATAATATTGCTGAGACACTACATTAGATGGCATTTCTCTGCATATATACATAGGAGTGGACTTCCTAGGAAATAGCTTATGCATTTTTATATGACATTTTTACTCTTAATCAGTTTAAAATATTTTCTAATGTCCCTTTTGATTTATGATTTGAATTTTGTTTCTCTTAAATAAGTTATAAGTTATTTAAAAGTGTATTGTTTGATTTCAAATCATTTGGGTATGTTCTAATTATCTTTCCATTATTAATTTTAATTGTGTTCAGAACATACCACATATAATCTGTTCTTTAACTTTGTTGACATTTGTTGCATAACCCATATGATTTCTTTTGGTAAGTGTCACATATGTACTTGAAAAGAATGTGTATTTTTACAGTTGTTGGGGTTACATGTGTGTATGTGTGTGTGCACATCTGTGTGTGCGTATCTCTATATACAGAAATTATATATATGGGGATACACACACACATAACCTCATCAACTGTAAAAATATACATTCTTTTCAAATACACATGACATAATTTCAAGTACAGATAATACATATCGCTATATATATTATATATTATACATATTTCTAATCTTCTATAATGTACTAGTTTTTTAATGTGTCTTTCAGTAACTAAGAGTTATATCAAAATCTTTCATTGTGATATGGATTTGTGTATTTCATTTTTAGTTATGTCAGATTTTACTTTATGTATTATGAGATGATACTGTGTTTTCCTGTTGGATTGACACTTTAACATTATAGAATGGAATAGCCTTCTTTACTTTAATGCTAATTCCAGCATTAAAGCTTAATTCATCTGACACTAATACAACTACATTAGCTTTCTTTTGGTTTTGCATGACATAATTTTTGCATCCTTTAATAACCAACATGTGTGTGTTTATATTTAAGATCTATCTTGTAAGTAGTGAAGAGTGTTGCACTTAATTTAGTGTATCAATATTTGTATTTTGTTAGACCATTTAGTCCACTTTACAGTTAACGTAATTATAGATATATTTTACTTTACATTGCCCCTCTTTGATTTATGTTGTATTTGTATCATCTCTCCTTTTTTCCTTGTTTTTCCATTGTAATTTTTATGATTAAATAGTACTTGGCAATATTCAATGTTTCCCCTTTTAGTCATATTTCTAATTCATGTGTTTATTATTTGCTACAGTAAGTACAATACTCATCCTTATTAGCTATGCATTAATTATAAGATTCATATTTCAATTATTAACATTTACCTAGAACATTCGCACTCCCTGACGTATACAAGGATCTTCTACATACATTTACCCTCTTCTGCTTTTTGTGCAGTTGTCATGAAATTTACTTTAATATATTTTAAATCTGGCATGACATTATATATTTTAAATACCACAAGAATTATTTTAATCACTATTATTTTAGATTTAAGCACATGGAGACTCCTTGCTGTGCTCTTCATTTACTCTAGAATTACTCTCTTTCCGTCTGTTATCATTTTCATTCAGTCTGAAAAAGAAACAAAACAAATCCAAATCTCCTTTTGGGATATCTTTTGATGTAGTTCTCCTTACAGTGTATTTTTTCAGTATTTATATTTTACCATTGTCTTTTCTCTCTCCTTCATCTTTGAAAGGTATTATCTCTGCATACATCATTTTAAATTGGCACTTAACATTCCTTCCAGGTTTTACATATATTCCCTCTCAGTGTTCTGTATTGCATATGCTTAGCAGTAAAGCTATAAGTCTCAGCTTTCCTCCTCTGAAGGGAAGGTGTCTTTTTCCTCTGGCTGGCTTTAAGATAGTCTCTTTTTCTTCAGTTTTCAGCAATTTTACTATATTTTTAGGTATGGTTTTTTTTATGTGTTTTTATTCACCTTGAGGTGCAGAAATCTAAAATCCATAGTTTAATGTCTGTTCTTTTCAATCATTTTGCCATATTCTATACAATGCTAGCACTGTTTTCATGCCTCCCTTTTTTTAAACCTCCCTGTTTCAATGTGGTTATTTTTTGCTAATGTGTATTCAAACTCACTAATCTCAATGCTGCTATTTTTAATTTGCTTTTAAATGAATTTATGGAATTATTATTTTCAGATGTTAAGAATGTTTCAATGAAAGAATATTATTTTGATTCCTTTTAATAGATTCTCTGATTTCTTTTGAAATTTTTCATTTTCATATATTTGCCTTAAATATTAATTATAGCTATTTAATGTCCTTGTTTGATAATTTCAAAATCTGTATCACCAATGGATGTGTTTTTTTGTCCCTTTTAGTTCTTGAATTTCAGTCATTGGGATTTGTTTTTATTATGTCTTGTAATTTTTATTACATGTCAGATATTGTGTTTTTAAAAAGTTGGGGGGGTCTCTGGGGTAATGTTATCTTCGTCTAGATGAGTTAAAATTTTCTTCAAGCATGTAGATGGAGTAAAGGCAGATCATCTGGAAAGTGATTCATTTCCATTTTACTCTTTTCCCTATATGACACCTTTCAAGAGTCTCAAATGAGGGTCTGGAGTGCCTGTTGTGTCCCTATATCTTTGTGGCTCTGACTCCAATTTTGGTATCTACATCCTCTGAGATTGCCAACATTTATCTTTAGCATTTTTAGCTCTTAAAATCTGTTCTCTGCTCTGTTTCTGGGAGTCTTGCCTCATACATATGGAGCTTAGGAGTCACCCAACATCTTGAGGGCTAACTGCATACAGAATGGCTCACTTCTTTGTGTTCCCTTTTCTTTGGTATTTTAGATGTTTTTCTTTAAATTTTCAGTAAGCGTTGGCCAGGTTTCCTTCAATACTGCTTCCTCCCCTTACCCTTTCTTCTTCCCATCTAGGATTACAATTGTGTTTGTGTGTGTGTGTGTGTGTGTGTGCGTGTGCACGCTTTCCACCTCTATTAGAATTCTAGTTTCTATAATAAACAAACTGCAAATTTTCGGTGGATTAACAAAATGTGTGTTCATTTTAAAATCATGTAACAATATAATACATGTCTTCCTGGTTAATGAGAAATTTTCCTTCACGTGGCTATTCCAGAATCCAGGCTTTTCAGTCTTGTGACTATGGCATCATAGAACCTAGGAGCCCTCTACTTTTATGAAGTTTTACTTCATAAAACTTGGCCTGGGTGTGACAAATATCACTTCCACTTAACATTTGCTTGGCAAGAATCATAGCTACATTTAGATGCAAGAGGATTGGAAATTGCTGCCCCTGAATTGTCTGTAACTCACAGAGACTCTACGTTATGAAAGTGGAAGCATGATTTCCTTTCTTTGTTTTTCCTCTAAAAATTTTTTTAAGTATCTTTCTTATAACACTAATAGAAAAATCCATCTGATTTGAATCAGGCAATGAACAAACAACACATTTATGAATATAATTTATAGGACCATTTCAGCACAGCAATATATAGAAAGATAAAAATTCTAGGTTGTTGAAATGGAATTACACGGTGAGAATGGTGTTGGCAAGTCTCACTTTGTGGATGGAATTTCCAGAAAACCCAAGTAAAATAAGTAAAAATGAAAAAAAAAAAGACAATAGTAGAAAAGTATTATAATGTAATTCTATTTTTTTAACACTATATACATACACACACAAAAAGAATTATTAAAATATGTTATAATTTTCTTTACTGTTATTTACATCCACATTAAAATGTTAAAAATTCAACGTAGCAACATGTTTGTATTTCATTTAAGAAACTAAGTAAATAAAAATTTCTACAAGATTTAAAATAAAACTGATTTTTGTGCATTATTTTGATCCATGTTGAAGACTTAATTTCATTTCCTTTCCTATACCTCTATTCTGAAACTTACCATATAAGGCAGTGTATCTGAACATGTCTGACACCGTAAATTTTTTGTAATGCCTTTAGGAAAGGTGTGTATAATTCGATGTTTGTCCCCAGGACTTAGCATTTGGTCATTTTGTAGATAGTGAATTAAAATACTGAAAGTTTTGTTGTAATTTTCAATACTTGATAGGAATGATGAGTATGTCTCTGTGCACTTTATGCCATCATTTGAAATGCATTCTATACAAGTCATGCAATTTTGCCCTTCAAAAAATAAGAATGACATACAATCATTTTTGTTGTTTATAAAACACAGGAAAAGATTACTATATGGCTTTAAAAAAAAACCCTTTAAGGGCTGGCCTGGTGGCGCAGTGATTAAGTGCGTGCACTCCACTTTGGCGGCCCAGGGTTTGCAGGTTCGGATCCCAGGCACGCACCGACGCACTGCTTGTCAAGCCATGCTGTGGCGACGTCCCATATAAAGTAGAGGAAGATGGGCACGGATGTTAGCCCAGGGCCAGTCTTCCTCAGCAAAAAGATGGAGGATTGGCATCGGATGTTATATCAGGGCTGATTTCCTTACACACACACACACAAAAAAACCCTTTATTTGCTTTTACAGACAAAACATTATATTTTCATAATGATTTTTAAATTATACTCAAGAAGTCTATTTTTGGAAGCAATTCTGTATGTGTAGTAGATTTCCTCTTAATATTAAATATCTTTAATAACTTTCAATGATAAATGTTTGTTCTAGAGAAATTGGAATGGATGGCAACTCTGAGTAATAAAATAAACTATCGGTTGTCAGGATACCATTATTAGTAAAATATAGCCTATACAACTTTAAATTTGGCGATAATCCAACAATATAAATGACTTCTGGCAAAGCTTGATATTTTGGAGCTTTGTTATAAGCTTTCTGTTTTCTCCAATAAATCTCATTGAAATGTAAAAGCTAAATACAGGAGCAATTGACATGACACATTATTTTAACAATGTTTACTGAGAGATAAATACTTTATATCTCTCTGCTAATGTCTTTGGGAAAGATCAAATGTAGAGATATGTATTTTTATGGGAAAATCATTAGTATACTATTGATTTCAGGAAGAAGAAATAGCAATAACAGGAAATAACATGCTTTTTTTTAGATTTTAAAGAATAAATTGAGTTAAATATTTGTTCTAGACTGATGCTTTACCCATTCAATATAAATAATGTCCTTATTTTTTTAGACACTGCAATATTACAGATTTTCTCTTCTTTCTAATATTTTGGCCTCAGTGATGGGATTATACCTAAGCCATTTTTTATTTTATAAAAATAATTTTAATTCATTTCGTATTGCCTGAGTTAAGGATATTTTACTTTGTTTTCTAAAATAAATGAGTCAAAAAGCACCAAACCGTTTAAAATAGCATTATGAGTTTGATCAACATTATTATAAATGAAAATATTATTTTTCTATTCCAAACATTTGGATTTATCTGATATTTAATTTTTAAATTCTCTATTTATTATCAATGGCTTTTCTGGATTAAATATATTTATAAAGTTTTCATAGTGGATATGAATGATTATGATAACAATATTGATGACCTTGAGGAGGAGGAGGATGAAAACGACAAAGTTAAAGCTTTTACAATTTGCCAGGCACTCTGAGAATACAGTTCAATAATTCATTAAAGGTTTTTAGTGCCGTGCCTGACATGGTAAGCACTCAATATGTTCTGTCATTGTTGTTAGGACAATATGCCATCTTTCCTAATTTTAATATCTCTTCTTATTTGCTCAAAATAATTACTTTGATGAAAGAAAGAATGTAATGTAAATTTTAAATTTATTTAATTGAAAGTAAAGCATAGTAGAATTTTGATAATTCAAAAAATTATTTTTCTTTCTTGTAATAAACACTATCCATGCTTATGGATAATTTTTTTCTATTGTTTTTTATTACGATGAATCTTTTAATCTTCACTTCAAAATTAATCAGCAGTGTGATCTTACAAACTTGTTTTTGTTTTCTATATCTAGAGCTGTGTCTTTGCCATCTCTGCTACTTAAACAATAATATGATGAAAAATTTTTTTCCTACATGAGTTTTTTATTCCTATAATTTTAGCTTATTGCCTAACAAAAAACATTTGAAATTGAAATTATTTTTCAAATTATATGAAAAGAAATTTTTAAGTTATTGGTATATTTCTAAATTGCTTTCCAAAAGAATCATGTTAACATTCTGTTCTACTTATATTGTACAAGAGCATTTATTTCATTGAATTTTAATGGAGTTTAGTATTTTTGTTACCTCTAATCTTTCTTCACTGATGACTAAAATGAAAAAATAAACATATTTTTAGAGTTTATCTGATTACTAGGGAGACTAAAAGTATTTCCATGAGGGGCTGGCCTGGTGGTGTAGTGGTTAAGTTTGGCACACTCTGCTTCGGTGGCCTGGGTTTGCGAGCTCGGATCCTGAGCACAGACCTACACCACTCGTCAAGCCACGCTATGGCAGTAGCCCACATACAAAACAGAACAAGATGGGCACAGATATTAGCTCAGGGCCACTCTTCCTCAAGAAAAAAAAGGAAGATTGGCAACAGGTGTTAGCTCAGGGGCAATAGTCCTCACCAAAAAAGAAATATTCTTATGATGTTTTGATATTTTGTCTTTATTTTAATGGAAATTATCTGTATAAGAGTCAGCCCTGGTAATCTAGTGGTTAAGAGCCAGTGTTTTCACCACCACGACCCAGGTTCGTTTCCTGGTCAGGGACCCAGACCACTGGTCTGTCAGTTGTCATGCCGTGGCAGCTGCGTGTTACTGTGATGCTGAAAGCTATGCCACTGGGATTTCAAATACCAGCAGGGTCACCCGTGGCGACAGGTTTCAGTGGAGCTTCCAGACTAAGACACACTAGGAGGAAGGACCTGGCCACAAACTTCCAAAATAATTGGACATTAAAACGCTATGAGTAGCAGTGGAGCATTGTCTGATAGAGCACCAGAAGGGGAGAGGATGGTGCAGAAATACCTGGCAGGTTCTGCTCTGCTGCACACATGGTCACTAGAAGTCAGAATCCACTCAAGGGCACTGATAAGAATCTGCATAAGATATGTTTCTTTTGAGTAAATATACCCCTACTCCCACCAATTCACACCTATGAGTTTATTCGTTCAGCCAATATTGATTAACACCTATTGTATCTACACGGTACTATTCTAGGAGCTATAATAAGTGAACAAAACAGATGAAAATGTCTGCTCACGTAGGACTTACCAATAGTAAATAAACTAAATAAGTAGAGTGTTAATTATGTTAAATGTTAATAAGTGCTATGGAATATAAAGGTTTCTTAAGGAGAGCTTGTCTCATAAGGTGATTTTAAATATGAGCAAATGAACCATGTGGATATCTAGGGAAAGAAAGTTCTAGATAGAGTGGAGAGCATGTGCATAGAACCTTAGAAATAATTTTGCTTAGGGTAACGAATGAGGAGCAAAGATTCCAATGAATTAGAGTGAAGTGAATGAAATGCAGGTATTAGGACATGAGATCAGAGAAGTAATGTGTGACCTGAGGTTGTGGTTCCTTCCCGCATGTAAGTGGGATAGTCACCCTACCCAAAATTTGTTTCAGATGTTGAACTGATGATGACACACCCACACACATATGCCAATTAAGTATGAATTCATTACTCACATAATATAGCTTTCTGAAGAGAGCAAAGCATGCTCCCAAGTGAGTCTGAAAATGATTTGAGAAAGCAAGAAAGGGAAACTGGCTTGGGTGTTATAGTGGTTAAGGGGCAGGACTGAGGCAAAAGTTCCTGTGCATGAAGGTGGGGCTCGCATGGTTTGAACTTCCTGCCTGTGCCAAGGAGAAAGCATACTGGCTTTCTCATCAGCTTACCCCTATATGGAGCAGGTGGATAAGAGGGAGGGTAGAAACTGAAATCTGTCAGCAGTCAAACATGAAAAATGAGTTACACCAGACGATATTGGTTTTAACTCATAGTTAGAAGTGATGCCATTTGAAGTTACTGAGCAAACAAAGCTGTGACATGATCTGAGTTAGTTCTACCTGGAACACTTAGTGCTGTCTTAAGAACTGAAAGACAATAAGTACAGGAAGATGCATGGAAGCCAGTTGTAAGCACTTGCTTTAGTGAGATGGTAGTGGCTCAGAACAGGAAGTTAGCAGTGGAGATGATGGGAACTGATTGGGTTAAAAGTACATTTTGAAAATAGGAATAGCAGGATTTGTTTGTGAAAAGGATATGCTATCAGAGAGGAAAAAAATTTAGCCCTGAAAACTTGGGAAGATGAGATTGACGACAACTGATAGAGGGGAATCTCTGATACAATCGGGTTTGAGGGAAAGCAAATAAGAAGCTACATTTGCCACTCAAGTTAAATAAGAGTTTGGGTATATAAATCTGGAGGTTAGGGCAGAAGTGGGCTAGTGATATACAACTGAAACATATTAGTGCAGAGATGATATTCAAAGCCATGAAATGGATGACAACCTAAGTAAATGACTGTAAATAGAAAAATAAATAAATAAAGCAGTACAAGGATTGGGTCACTCCAAAGTTCAGAGATCAGGTAAATGCTAATGAAGTAGCAATGTACAGTAAACTAAGAAGGAGACAGGGTTGGGAGAAAGGGAGGTGTCTAGGATATCAAGAAGAGAAAGTGTGTCAAGGAGGGAATAATAAAGTGTGTTGAATACTGTTAGTATGTCAAGTCAAATAAGGCCAGAGAATCAACTGTTGGATTTAGTCAGGAGGTGGTCATTGATGACCTTGACAAGAAAGGTTCCAGTGGAGTGATGAGAATGAACTTTGCAGAGTAAGTTCAAGACAGAATGGGAAGAGAGAACTTGAAGACAGATATGTGCAACTGTTTTGAGGAGGAGTTTTGCTCTAAAGGAAAGAATGACTTGGATGATAATTTTAAAAGGTTTAATTTTTTAATCAGTGAGAGAAGTAACAGCGTATTTGTCTGTCAATAGGAAAAATTCAGTAAAGTGGGGAAAGCATCTGATGCATGAGCGAGCAGAAATACTTGGATGGGATCTAGACACAAGTAACAGTTTGGCCTTTACTAAGAACGTGGGGGTTCCAGGCATTGTAATAGAAAAATAAAGCAAAGCATATTAGCACAAATTCAGGAGACGGAGTCATAGATTTGTGGGAGCTTGTGAAAGTTTTCTTCTGAATTTTCTCTCTTCTCCGTGAAACAAGCATCAAAGACATTAACTAAATGAGGATGGGAAAGAATTGTTAGAAGACTGAGAAGAGAGCAAGATACAGTGTAGTCTTGCAGTCCTAACCCTGTGCACCTAAGAACACCCAGGCACTGCAATGAACTCACAAAGAAATAAGTTTTTTTAAAATTTATGAGGGCATTGGAGTGATACTTGATATCTAAGGGGTGCTATGCAAGCTACTAGATTGAAGCAGTTCACACACAATTCAAACATTAGATCACATTGCATTCCTTTAAATGATGTCATTCTTCTGCAAAGCTGGGTCTTTGGTTGGTGCTGTGATAAAAAGCAAGCAGTCCATGAAAATCAGTGTGGAACATGAAATGAAGGTGGTGGTGTCCAACCTCGCTCTGAGGTTTGAGAAATTATGCCGTGACCAACAAGGTGCACGCATCTCCCTAGTAAGTAATTGTGGCCATTTAAAACTGAAATAAACAGGTTTTCCGTCAATTTGTATGTTTATATTTTTCCAAAGTCGGCTGTTATTTTGATGTAAGTCCTTATTACATCGCTTAACCCAAAAACAGTAAACAGAACTCTTCAGTATCTCTTTTGATCTATGAGTGCCATGTAAAAATTAGCAAGATGCTAAGGGCACCATGAACTGAGAAAGGTTGGGTAACTCTGTGACAGTCATTGAGGACAGAGGAAGAATGCGTGGACTACGTGAGTCACGATGAGATGGCTAGGTGGCGTCGTAAGTGCGCTTCATGTTCCCAGTCAGAATTTTAAAGTGAGATCAGTCACCACGATTCTGTGTTTTTCTTCAGCCTTTTTCAGCCACACAGATGCAGTGCATAATTTGAGGGGATTTAACTTAACAAAGTCTATAATTTTTTCAACCAGCTAAAGGAAAGTCACAGAGAAATGATAGGAAGTTGAGAATATATCAAAAGGAATGATTGTGATGTTCGAACATGTTATTTAAGATGGATTGAAGGAAAATGAGAATGTGGGGTGGGTGGAGTCCTGTAAATACTGTTTCATAGGATCAGAAGGGTTTAAGGTTCCATTGAGAGCAAGGAGTTGTATTCAATGCATGAGAAGGAATGGAAATGGATGTGGAGAGTTTGACATTAGTAGCTATAAATAGTTTTAAATTAAAAAGGTTTGTGAGTGGAAGTAAATATCTTAGGAAGAATGAAGAACAAAAATAGTTTTATTGGATGTCAAACTTGACTGAGGTTGCTTCAAGAGAAAGTGGGAATAGAAAATTGAAAAGAGCAAGTTTAAACAACTGTTTTGAAGAAAAGATTCATTCTAACGGGAAAGAAATACAAGATCATAGAGGGACAGAAAGTCAAGGATATAAGAAACCTCTTTCTACTAGTACTGCCTTTCATAAGGGAGTTGCATTTGGAATCTGAGCATTTATCACAGTTATAAAAAACACATGTAGTGAATTAAAAGATATGTAATGGGATTCCTTTCATGATCATATCTGTGGCTATAAAGAAGGGCAATCATAGGGTATACTATTATTAAAATTTTATCATTGTGTATATAATTTAATACTATTAAATAATGTAGCCTATATTTACACCTCAGATGATGGACAAATACATATGCTTCACTCACGTTGACAATTTTCTGTCTATACTTCTATTATTTTTACTTTAGTTCTTTATTTAAGAGGTATTTTTCTCTATCCAGAACAGTATATTAGAGTAAATATTTAAAAAGAAAAGAAAAAAATATAAAAATGGAAGAAAAAGAAACTCTGCTGTTTTCCTTTGTATCATTCTCTTTAATATATTTTAATTGCAGTCTTAATTTTACTTGAATAGTATGATAAATCTTGCCAAATAGAAAACACTATCTGTTTCAATGTTCTTTGGATTTAGAGACACATACAGGAATAATGGTAGAGTACTAAATTTAACATTTGAGAAGAGTTACACTTGCTTTCACACAGATTATTTTATCTTTAGATGTTTGAAGAATCATCAACTTCAGAATTATCAATATCCTTTGCAAAATTACTAATAGTCCATAAATAAAATTATTTTACCAATCAACTAGTGCATACGTTTGAAAATATAAGTATTATTTCTATACAATTGTACTTTAATGAAAATTAGTAAAAATTAAATAAAAACTATAAATAAATCCTCTGTTATGATTTGTAATTTTTAAAAGAACACATACAATGACTTTTCTTTTTCAACGGTCAGCTTTTGATTGAAATCTAAGCAACTTCAAAATTTTTCTTCCTTTGGGCATAAAATTTTTCAGGGAGTTTTAAGCTATTATTCATTTTTCCATCTTTCTAATTGACTTTTGTATACTTTTATTTATTTAAAAAAGTTACTTTAAGTCACTATGATAAAATTTTTTATTTCAGACTAGTACAGTAGGTTTATTTTAATTGTTTTAGTGTTCTTTCCAGCTAAATAAGTAGCTTCCAAAATATCAAAAAGAATTTGCACTTCTCATCAAGGGGAAAAAACTAAGTAAAATAAATTTCATCCTCAATTAGATAAACGCACTATAAGAATTCTAATATATTAGTAACTGAATGCCTAGTATGAACAGGAGGAACTATGAAGCATTGCAACATCAGAATTTGGCTCTTTAACTGATATATTTGTTAAGATGTATAAAATAGAAACTGCTATATTGAATGAGGTGAAAAAAATTAAATGAGTGTATAACATAAATAGGAAAAGGCAGTAGAATTAAAGTCATTGTGGAGAAATACTGGATGATATTAGCACAGAGAAAAAACTTTATTTTTAATAGTTTGGTTATTCTATAAATTGAACAGAAAATTACGTGTTAAATATTTTTAAAAGTGCTTCTGAAAATATGGACTGCAAGGCCTATTATTTTACCATCGTATCTCTGATTGCAGACAGTTCAGCATGATATTTAAGAATCATCTGGACATATATTTGGCACCAAAATATCTTCTTCATTAGGGGGATTTATGAATTCTTTTTTGGGTTAAAATCTGATTTTTGTAAAGTTTGAGCGGGTAACACACAGAATTAATGAATGCATTGAATCTGGTCTGAGTGATAATTTGAGCAGCTGGGAAGAGCATCCAGGGTGGGCCATAGTTTCTAGGGTTGAATGTGTAGCAAGAAAGAGTGATTTTAGATGATAATTATTGAAATTGGACAGATATAGTTTCTGAAGTAGAAACATATGGACACTAGACCCAGGACAGAGTGGTACTTAAGAAGAATAACAAAAGAGAGGAAAGATCAAGTTAAAAATAAATTGCCCTACTTCACAATTTTGTCTGAGCATACAAGAATGCTAACTTCTTATAAGATAACTTATTTTTGTAAAAACTACTCATCAGGATGTTTCTATAAACAAGGTCATAAATAATTAAAAAATTGTCAAAATGGTAGTACCATATTATTTTAAAAAGCACACAAGAAACTCCAAGATCGTATCAGTGATTAAATAAGGATTACAGATTTAAGTTTTACAATGAGAAGAACATGCATAAATGACTGCCTAAATACAAACAAATTTCAGAAGATTTGTATGCAGAGAAGGTGCCAATAATACCTGAAGAAGTATTGAAAATAAAATGGTCAAACTGGTAGTGAGTAGAGGTCATTGCTGTTTTACTGAAGAGAAAGTCAGGTAATTTCTATTGTAGGACCCTCTTTCTCCTGTATTACAGAATTCCAGGAAGAATCTAATTATTCATTTGAGTCTCCATGCCTCAGGAAAATAAATGGAAAGAAACTGTATCTTTTTGTTTAGGAAAGCCAATATATATAATATTTAAAATTTTTATATTTTAATTTTAATTTTTAAAATTTTAATATGTGTATAATGTTTCATTCACCCATAGATATAATAATGAATGTAAATAGCCTTTATTGTTTTCCATTTTCCAGATCAAGTTGTCAATTAGTTGTTACAAAATTTCATCTAATAATAGAATATTATCAGTGCACCACAAGCATGGTGTCTCTGAATATAAAACATTTATACAAAAAGGAAAATCAATGGATAAATTAGTAAGAAAGCAAACTATATTTACAAACTCATCTTTAAAAATACATTTACTAATTATGAGGCAACATCAGACAAACCAAAATGGAGGGACATTCTCCAAGAGACTTAACCAGCACCCTTTAAAAATACCAAAGCCATGGTGAACAAGGAAAGACTGAGAACCATCAGAGATTAGAGAAGATCTAAGAGACGTGATTAAATGTGTATGATACTGTCACTTGTGTCCTGGAACGGAAAAAGGAAATTAGTTGGAAAATCAAATTAAAGTCTGTAGTTTAGTTAGTATTATATCCAAGTTAATGTCTTTGTTTTGATAAATATACCATGGTTATGTAAGATTTTAAAATTAGGGGAAGCCAATTGAAGGGTGTATGGGAATTTTCAGTATTATATATGCAAGTTTCTGTAAATCTCAAATTATTTCAAAATAAGATTTAAAAAATACACCAGAACTAGACATTAAAATATTTCTAGGAAAGAAGCAATGTTACATATGAATTATTTGCAAAATGCTCATTATTTTAAATGTTTTTAATATATGCTCTATAACTAGTATCTGACTTTAATGTTTTCTTTTTTATGAAAATCAAAGAATCAATTAAAGTTCTCATAAAATCAAAGTTCACAATCCTTTTTGCCCCTAAGGTATGTGTTTCTCGATTATGACTTATTTTACCATGTCTTTGATTAATGGGTATAATATGTTTGAAAGAATATTGATTGAGAGAATATCGACTATAAAGAAGATGTGGAAATAGTATCTAAAGTCTCGATACTGTTGCTTCTACATTTCTCCTTTTTTCTATCATTTTTTACATTAGAACTTATAGCATATTATTCATAATCATTTTAAATTTTGTCTGATAGTTCCTACATCTACTGTGATTCTGATCATTGCTTTGTCCTTTTAGTCTGTTTTTCTTGCCTTTTTGTCTGGCTATAATTTTGCTTGAAACCCAGCAGCATTACACGCTGCGTGTTACTCACCTCTCCTTAGCCTGGTGGTGAGAGGCTGGGCGGGGGTGAATGCGGGGTAGGGGGAGGAGGGAGGGTGGAATTCTTTTCTGTTCTGATCAAACCTCGCTCTAAAGCAGGCACGGAGACTGTGGGTTGTGATGCTGTGGCCTTCCTGGTGCTCCTGCCACTCTCCCAGCTATAGCTCTGTGCCCAATATCTGTTCCTGCCACTCCCCCTCTTCCATCGCAGCGAACAAAAATGCTCCCTAGACTCAAAGATATCCCTTCCACGTCAGCAAACGTCCCCGAGAAAGAGGAGCTCCAAACACCAATGGCACCTCTCAACTTCTGTTTTCTCCTGGGTATTAGACAGAAAATGCTTTTTTTACGGTACATACAGAAAGTTCTTCAGTTAAAATTGTTCTTCCTGGTATTTTATTTTCTTCTGCCCACCATTACTGGAAGTAAAACTCCTTGAAAATAGATAAATGAACATTGACGTTAAGACCCAGATGATATGGCTTACAATGTTGAAGGCGACAAAAACAAACCAACAAACAATACGACCATATATTTATTGCTATGATGGGGTTCACCTCACCAAAATGAAATCAATATGCCTTAACAGCAGTATAGCACACAAAGCAAAGGACAGGACACTCCATTCTGTAAGTGTGTGCATGTATGTGTGTGTGTGTTGGGGGGGGCTTTTTTACATCCGACAAAAATTGCCTGTGGTTCTGTGGTCGGCTGTGGATTGGTTACAACAAGGACTAAGTAAAAATACGTTTGAATGTGTTTGTTGATAAATAGTAGAGAGAGACTGGAATGACTGTGTGGGGACAGTAATGGGAAGTGCATGACACTTTAAAGCTTCATAACTATTGAAGGTCATTTGTAGGCTCTACATTTTGGCTGAGGAAATTACACTTACCAAACTTCCATTGCACCAAATATGGCCTTTTGACAACATAAATTTTAATAATTGTGCAATTTCAAGTTAATTTATATGACGTTGAAAGTTGAGCAGGAGGACAATAATATATAGGTTTGATGGATTCCACAAGAAAGCCACACAGAAAGAAACAGAATTTTTCTTTCAAAGATTAATTAAATAATTAGAAAGCTTTTAATATTTTAATGTACACATTTTTATTTTCTTACTCATATAAATTGTAACTAGGACAAAGGTAGATCATATAGTCATTTATTATTTGTAATGAAAGATCTTTTTCTAGTGCTCATTTAAAGAGTATAGGCAGAGTGAAAGGATTTTTATAACCAGTTATCTTATTAGCTTATAAATATTTAATGGAAGCTAAAATGAAACAAAAATGATTTATTGCCTTTATTGACAACTACTGTTGTTCTATTTATTTTTTTAAATGTCTCATTAGTCTATCTAGGTACTGACTTCAGAGCTTATAAACATAAAGTCCTTATCTTGTGGGTATCAAAGTACAGTGCAAGGTCACAGGCCCAGACATGGTCCTAGTGTCATGGTAGGTCCAGTAGCATAGGTGTGAGGAAATACCATAGGCGCAAGATAAGGGAGTCCCATAATGTACTTCATGTAGTCACTCGAGGGTTTATTTGAGGAAGGTAAATTTTGAGCTGGGTCTTTAAGGACTGGAAAAAAAATGGCAAATGAAGCATAGAGAAGAGCCTCCAGGCAATGGTTAGCGCAGTAGCTTTGAGGTACTAAACTGTCTGATCCAGTTGAGAAGTGATACGAGGTTCAAGTTAGAGCTATGGTAACTGGAGAGACAGGGTTAAACTGTATATTCCAGGGTCTTGCATATCATGTTGAGAGATAAAACTGAGCTTCATGAAGTATGTGGAAGTCTTCATGTGTTTGTCTGGGAGCAGATTTTTATTTTTGGAAGATAAATCTAACAGCAATGTGAAGCATATTGTGATGTAGGAAGAGAATAATGGAGTCCATATAACTACCTACAAAAATAATTTCTCCAATCCTTAGAGCCACAAGAAAACATATCTGTAATTCTCAAAATATCATTTTGGTCTGCAGTAAGGGGTCAGAAATATAAATATCTAGCCTCAGAGTACCCGGTTACTAATATATCAACATCCAATATTGTATGAAACCTTACATGTGTATTTCCTTGGCCATCCTTGATTGACTTTCTCTTTGCAATAATCAAATGGCTTATGCCTGAAATATTCCTTTAATTCCATCATCCGAAGGAATTAAGCCGTTTAATTGATAACATTATGTATTATCAAAAACCGGTTTAAAAAATTCACTTTTGTTACATTGGTATTGATGGTAGAGTCAATTGTCTATTAATGCAATTTATTTTAAAAAAACACACTTGTGCTTCTAATACAGTCTGAGCACTGTGCTATTTCTAACAAGTATTTGGTTTACAAATAAAGCTCTTTTTTTTTTTTTAGCTTAAGGAGTTTAGAAAGTAATAGATGAGATACATGAATAAACAGGAAATTACAATACTGTGAAAAATGCCTCATCAGGAACAAGAAGTCACATGTCTTTCTAATAGTACTTTATGGCTTTCAAACTATCTTTTTTATTTTCATTTCTCTTTAAATCAGTTTAGTATTAAAACCAGGTATACGATTAAAAATACTTATAGTCTCTAAAAATATGTGCTTTCATCTATTGAAAGGTGACTTTCCTTAGCATTCAAAATAAGTCATTGATTTAGAAATAGTGAGAATAATCAACATTTACTTAATGATACCATGGAAAGAATAGAATTTATTAAAACATAGGGCACAAGTAATTATCCATGGGCAAGGGTGGGCATGTACATAAAACTGTGATCTCCTGACTCTGAGAGAAACAATATATAGATATCAAATATATTGGATATTTATTGAAATATGACCATCGGGTACATTTAAATTTTTTTGAGTAATGTGTGAAATAGATTTATAGTAATGAGTATATGGGTTCCTGCTATTTAATTGCAGCATAAACTTCTTAAATGATCTCTATTTAGGCAAGAAACTGTTAACAAAGTCAAATTCTGTAGTAGTTTGCTTCAAAAATATCTTCGGAGAATGAATAGTCAAAAGAATATCCTGTTGGGAAGAATGAAGCCTGATGCAGCTTTGTACAATGGCCACAATAAAAAAAAAAAAGTCTTGAAAAACAATGAACAATGCTTGTGAAATGATTGCTTACATTTTAATTTGCTGTCTAGTACTTTGTTTACAGTATGTGAAATGGCAGTTTCCAAAGGCCCTTTTCAGAATGTGCCTAATGATCTGCGAGAACACAAATTTATCTATTGTAACAAGCTGTGCAGCTCTGTGTGATAGCTGGAGGCAAGAGCGATCTTGTGATAATCTACTGTTTACTGACAGACCAAAACACATCTTTGAGAAAAACGGCCATTATTGCCTTTATTTCCTTCAAGATGAAGTCAAAGATCCTTGAAGCAGAAGGCATATCTGAAGAAGCTCTATATGAACCCAATTCAAAGCAAGTAGACAAATCTGATTCTTGAAAGCAAACATTGGCATTAGGAGAGAATTACTTAGTTTTCCTAACGCTTTTTTTTTTGGCATTTGAAATTACAAATAGATGGGGGCAGTCTCTGTGCATATGCCATCTAATTAAAATAAAGATATATGCCTGAGGTAATAGCATGGCTCACTTCAGAAAGAGGCTTTCCAACGGGGTTGAATAGAACTGAAGCAAAAGACCTTATAGGGAAGAAAGGAGGAACATGGACTCTATGGCTACAAGAAAAAACACAAAACAATCACACAAATAAAACCTGCCAAAGCAAGCAAAGACAAAGAAAAGATAAAGCAATCCTAGGAGTAGGAAATTTACTAGAACATGACAAGACTATTAAAATTAGATTATAGAGATTAAGCAGAAACTTAAATACACAAAATAACAAAGCTGAATTAAACGTGAACTTCCTATGGGTCCAAGGAGCCTGTTCATTCTGGCATCTCCGTACCCTGATGGCCTTGATGTGTGTGCTGGGATGTGGTGGAGAACTGAGATGTTACCATCCCCATGTGATTGTACTAAAAAGACGGTTACATAATTTTCATGACCGAAGGATTGCACTAAGTACCCACATTACTGAAAAGGAAAACAAGAATAAGGAAAAATTCAATAATCTGGCTTTTAATTCTTTGTATGTAGGAGTAGAACAAAGGTAGAGTAACACCCTAAATGTCCCACAGATTGAATTGGGAGAACTGCCCCAGAGGCAGCCTTTCCTGTAACCCACTCTCCGGTCACAACGGCCACGGAAGGAGGATTCTTTCCTCGGCCAAGAAAGCAATCAGCATCCATGAGTAAAACTAGTCAATTTTTGCTCGACCTTCCAAATAGATTTTTTCCTAAGGAAACAACTGGAAATATAGACTACAACGCCAAATTTAAGAAATTATTTCAGTCTTTAATTTGGTATATTAATGTATTAGACAAATTTTGAAAATAAGTAATAATTTATACTAAACATTTTTTATTTAAATATTCCACTTGGTTGCTATTTATAAAAGTCAAAGAAAGTGTATAATGTACTTGATAAAAAACAAACAAACAAGTACAGCGTAAATCACCATCAATGAGCTCCCTAAGGCTACAAGAATGTTTCAACACAAAAATATTCAGCATGGAAATATTGCTTCCGGCAGACATGATGGAGCAAAAGTATGTTTTGAACTAGATTTAATAATCTACTTACTAAATTTGTTCCATGGTACACACAGCATTTTCCCGTTTTGCTCAATAACACGGATGTATTAAATAAAAGATTCTAATTTTATTCCCTGTTTTAAAAATATTTCTTTTTTGCTATTAATAATTGTCATATTGAACTGTGTTTTTCTCTTAGAATTTTTCTCAGTAATGCAGCTTTGGATACACTTACTGAAAATTACTTGGGATATTTTATAATAATCTTTTATGGAAGAAATTATTTCCACTATTCTTTTTGTTCAGTTGAATCATAAGACTGCTTATATTACAATTATAATACATGAAACTTGATGATAATAACTTTTCACCCACACTTTGTCACCTCCTAATAGCTGAAGAGACTATAATCTTTTAGTTTTCAAGTCATGTTTCAGCAGTGAATGGATGTAGAAGTAGGGGTAGAGAATTACTGAGTTTGATGAGAGGGGCAAGCAAGAGTTTCTGGAAGAAATAAAGCCTCTAATGAATGTCAAGATGGATAAAGAATGAGTCTCATGGCTGTCCTCAATATCTCCTAGGAAGTTTATAGCTAAACATCAATTACCTTGGAAGTGATTTGTGCTTGTGTCCACGTGACCTAACTCCATCCAAACTGCACTTCTGTGGCACACTCTGTAGGAGAAGTATTGCACCCATGTAAACTTAAAGGGGCAAATGAAACATATGGAGAGAAATAATTGCACCCATCCCTCTTTCCCACGTGGCCCATTTCCTTCCACAGTTCTTTTTTCACAGGCCAAGTTTAAGATATAAGGTGTATGGCATAACATTTCAAATGTTACGACAACTTTCAAGTGGGATACAAATGGGTGAGAAGAGACCTCACCCACACACTTAGTGTATGTTTTGATTTATCTAAGGACTTAAACTCTTAAACAAGAGCAAGCACGTGCAGCCTGTCCTAGCAAAGCAACGCCTGACTCCTAGCTCCACCACGTGGCCCCCGAGGCAAGCTCACCTGTCCTAGGGTTATGCAAGTTCAGGGAAACCTCCGTTCTTACAGGCTGACAATCCTTTTATATTCAATGTTTCACCTGCCAGTGAGGAAGAACGTTCAGGAACAAGCTGTGTGCTTCCTAATAAGGAAATAGGTTTTCCTGTTTTGACCATCACAATCAACTGGTACACATCTTCATGTAGGTAACCAAGGGGCAGAGGAGCCCAGGTGTCCCTTACTATCTCCTCCTCCAGGTTATAAACAATCTCAAAGTGCCGCTTAACTTTAGTTCTTTATGAATACTGTTGAGTAGGTCTCTTCGTCACTAAATAATCTTCTCTATAAACCCAGCTTCCCCACTGACTTTCCTTGTGTAAGTCTCTTCGTCACTAAATAATCTTCTCTATAAACCCAGCTTCCCCACTGACTTTCCTTGTGTAAGTTGGGTGAATTGTGTCACTGAATTTGTAAAACTTTTTCCATCCAGGGGCAAGCTCCCTAGGGCCCTGACTTGCATAGAGATCTCACTTTGTTTCTGAATTGAACACCAGGATCTGTCCCAGGAACCTCGGCTTCAGGAGAGCTCAAAGCAGAAATTCCCAGCAGGGGTTTCATGCCCTTTTAAGCAGGTAGGCAAGCCAGCCTATCTAAACTGTTACGCCAGATAACCATTAATAAACTGAGTGACCCTGGGGGTTGCCAGGGGAATTTCAGATTTCAAAAAGTACATCATAAATCCCGCTGCCCTTATCAAAACCAGAGTCAAAACCAGACATCCAGGCCTCCCCGGTGAGGAAGAGAGAGCTTTTTTAGTCCAGCTACATACCAGCTCTATCCTATACAAATGTGTATTAGTTTATAAGTTAAAAATTCACCAGACATACTTTATACTTTTTAGGAAATCTTAGTGTACTGTCCTACATTATCAATTTGATAGGGTTACAATTACTGTTATAAGTGATTATAAACAAAACAACATACATTCTTACCCCCAGAAAACAAAATGACATATATGTATGCAATAATGTAGTAATATCTTACACATAAAACTTACTTTAGATTTAGAACGTTTTAAACAGCTCTTATTTTTCTCTAAACTTTATGAGTTATGAATATAAAATTAATAATGGACAGCAATAGTCAAATTAGATCTGTGGTAATTGAAAAAGTGCCAAATATATGGTAATTTTTCTTTCAATAGTACAATAATTTTCCTTTAAGCATCTCATTCAATTCCTTTTCTTAATTTTTCTAAGAGAAAGACATAAAAGTAGATTAGAGCATGGTCAAAACGATTTATTTACATTTCAATTCTCAGTTTTTTCTTACCATATTATTTATATATATATATATATTTTTTTTTTTTTTTTACTTGAGGAAGATTCTCCCTGAGCTAACATCTGTGCCAATCTTCCTCTATTTTGTATGTGGGTCGCTGCCACAGCATGGCTGCCAATGAGTGGTGTGTGTCCGTGCCCGGGAACCGAACCCAGGCCACCAAAGCGGAGCGGACTGATCTTAACCACTAGGCCACGGGGCTGGTCACCTTACTATGTTATTTTTGCTTTTCTCTCTGAACAGTCAAAACATCCACCATCGCATAATGTCACAGGTAAACTCAAAAATAAATGAACTGAGGTAAATTTAGCACATATATGCTGCCAAATACTCATTAAACTCAAATATACATTAAACTCCATTGGGGTGGGGGGCTGTAGAAATTAAAGTGAAATTTTAGCTGCTTCAATAAGTACAAACTGAATTGCTGAAAATACCCGAATCCTATTATTACTGATGAACCACTGTAAGAGATATTTGGACCTACTTTTATTTAATTGAAAAGATTTGGAAGTGAGTGCCTTTAAAAGTAAACTGATAATAATGAAAACTTTGCTGTCTATAGAATTGATTGTTTAAAGTTTATCAGAAAAAACTCAGTTGGCACATTTCTAAGTTATGCTGGGTCACTTTCCAGGTTTGTTTGTTTTTTTTTTTTTTTTGGTAATAGATGATTTTTATGAAAGAAATCTTGCATTTGAATTGAAATGTTTGAAAAATGCCGTCTGGTTAAAGTGATAAATAAGATAATGAAAAAAGTGAATTTTATATTGAACTTCTTTACAAAAATAATGTAGTGAAATTCCATCAATCTGAGATGTTAGATGCCAGCATGTGGTGTATTTCATATCTTCCTATTAACAGAATAAAATTTTTCATAAATTCAAAAACATAATTCTCTTTACTTTCAATGACATTTCATTGCTTAATCTCCAAAGAAGGCTTTGAAATGTATAATTATTTTTAAAAACTATGCTTAATGCCTACCAATTTATTTCCTTTCCATAGAGAGTGAAAGACCCAAATCTCAGAAGAGATTTGGAACATTCAAAATGATTTTCATCCATTTATAGTTCTATTGTTGCTATGTCAATGGAAATGTATTTCAAGTTTAAATAACAAGTTACATGAATGAGTCAGATGCTAAGTGAGGATTATGGCTTGCTGTGATTTTATTTTAACCTAAAAAGAAAAAGTGCCTCAACAGCAGACTGGTATGGGAAAGCAGGAATGGGGGGCTTAAATTCATTATTGTACCAATTTGTTTACTGATATTCAATACATCCGTTAATCTGTTTTATAACATTTGCATGTGATAAAATTGTGACAGTTGAGACATTAATTGATTTAATGAACATTGATGTGCAAAAAATTACAGTTGCTTTCTTTCAAACAGGAGATTTTAATTTTTCTTTGAAATTGAGTTTTATTATTCCCAAAAAAGAAGACAGACATGAAGAATATTTTTAAAAAGTGAACTAAATTGAGAGAGAAACAAAGAGAGTCACTCTTTTATCTTAATTATCCTCACAAACACCTTATTATTACACCCATAGAAAGGGACCCCAGAACTTTGAAGACAGTTGTCAAATGCACTGAATAAAATAGATTTGTAGTCAGTAAATGATAATAATAACACTTGCACTGTGCTCAAAACATTACCTCAATCTTGGCAACAACCCTGTTTAACAAAACAAAATGAAACAATGCAGAACAGTTACTGTTTTATCCCCACTTTATCAGTTAATAAACTGATATTTAGAGAAGTTTAGAAATTTTGCCCACTTGCATCACCAATGAATGACATTGAATTAGTATTCAGCCAGTTATTTCACAGATGTTAAATCTCATAGTCCCTAAATTAAAAAATATATATATAATGTAATACGTTATATTTAATATATAATATAAATAACAAATTTAAAATTTATAAAAATATAAAAAAATATATACAAATTTATATATATGGAGCGGAGCACTGGGGTTAATGAGACTTTTGTTATATATACTTTCAATAGAATGGTTTTAGTTTAAAATGAATTTTAAAGTTGAAAAATTAGAAAGTATCTAATCACTAAACTAAAATTCTCTCAACTCAGAAATCTCCCCTGAATTCTGAGTTTTGAGATTATGTATCTCCCTGAAAATTTAGCATGTATAAAATATGATATTGATTTGTTATAAATGCTACATAGCAAATACAACTAGTTAATGTGAAAAAGGGCGTTAAGAACGGTTTGCTATTTGAGGTAGGATGTTCGTGAAAGATCTTTCTATGATGTGATTTGAGCCAACACCTGAGGGTTGTGATGGGGCAAGCTCTAACAAATATCTAAAAGAGCATTCCAAAAAGAATAATTAGCAGGTTCAAAGACCTGGGGTCAAGAACGTGCTGGACATAATCTAGAAAAAGCAAGGCAGCCATTGTGGCTGGGCACAGTAGACAAGGAGTAAATTTATCAGAGTGAGAACTGAAAGCACGTGGGAGCAATGTGTGCCATGGTAAGAAATTTGGATAATATTCTCAGTGTAATCAAGTGTTTTGCAGGGTTTGAGCTGAGAAGAAAAATAACGACTTAAATTTTTAAAGGATTATTCCAACTGACTGTGAAGGACAGGATATGGGAGAACAAGAGTGGAGACAGGAAGGAGACGGAGGCTCCTGTAGTGGTCTGACTGAGTGGTGATCTTGGCTCAGACTAGCTCATCAGCAGTGAATGTGGGGATACATGATCCAGGACATAGCTGGGGAGTAAAGCTAAAGGATAATTCTTGCTGATGGTTGAGATCTGGGATGTGATAAAAAGAAAGGATTTGAGGATGATTATAAGATTTTTAGGTTGAGCAACTGATACTGTTTACTGACATGGAGAAGCTGACAGAGCAGCAGATGGACGTGGAGTTTAAAAATAAAGGCACTGATTTTGGAAATGTTGAGTGTTCATTAAACATACCCTTAGAGATGTTAACTAATCAGTTGAATATGTACTTATAGAGTTAAAAAGATATAAATTTGGATTCCTGATTATAGAGGGAATTAAAGCCATAGGTATAGATAAAAACAAGGAAATTATTATAGATAGAGAAAACATGAGGTCATAGCACTGAGCCCTGGGACATTTTGATAATTTGAAATCAAGAAGATGAGATCAATCCAGTAAAGGACAACGAACAGCAGGAGGCCAATGAGGCAGAAAGAAAATCAGAGCGTATTTATTCTGAAGCCAAGTAAAGAAGGGTTTCAAGAAACAGGAGGTAATACACTACAGCAAATGCTGCTAACTTAGGTGAGATTATGTACTCAGTGACCATGGGATTTAGTGCTCTAGTTTTGTTTTAGAGTTGCTGAGAGTATTACATAAAATCCAAAAAAAAAAAAAAAATTAATAAAAGAGATATTTAATTTTACTCTTTTCAATGTGAGGATAAAATCTTCTAAGATACATGTGGGAGCCATGATGTAAAATTTGATGTATGAGAGAGTATTTGAAACAGGCCTTGAGAGATAAATAAGATTTTAGCAGATAGAGTTAGTGTGGAGGCGGAAGCAAAGGGACAGGGAATGATGAATAGTTTATGTGGGATAACTATGCAGATGGTGGTTGTGATAGATTGCCCACAAAGACAGCCATCAATAATTCCTTCCCACTGTGTATGCATATGCTGCTCCTCCGATCAAGAGATGAGTCTATTACCCTCTCCTCTGGCTTGCTTTCCTAGCCTTGTGACTTTTAAATAATAGAATGTCTTCATCTCCTTGGAACCCAGAGTCGTCATGTAAAAACTCCGACCCCTCCAGAGAGAAGACACACGGACATGCCTTGGAAGATGTGACATTCCAAAGAGATAGAGGACTAGCCAGTCTCCAGACATTTCAGTCCACTTACCAATAAACACACATGTGAGAAAAGCCATCTTGGCTCCTCCAGTCCCAGTTAAGATACCCAAGCTAACAGCACAAGAAAGGACAAGCCAACTCTGAGGAGGTCTGCTGGGTTCCTGACCCACAGAATCATGAGTAGTAAAGTGATTAATTTAAGCTACTAACTTTTGAGTAGTTTGTTATGCAGAAGGAGGCCCCATCAATCCAATAGTTGATTCTAAATTAGATTAAAGTAGTAATTGAATCATATTATGTGAGCGTGTGAATGAAGCCTAAACTCGAGGTTTATTTCTTATCAAGAAGAGCTTTGAAGATACTTTTAATTAAAAATGAGAGAATTATTGAAGGGAATCACCCTATATTATATATCTCCATTTATGAAACAGTGAGTTAAAAATTATGCTAAAAGTTTGGAAGATAGAAAGGAGGAGAAATCACAATAAAAGATAAAACAAATTATTTTAAACTTGTGTTAAGTATAATCAGACTTAATTAGGACAATGGCATTAAAAAATAGTACACAAAAAGTTTGGGTAATTGAGGGTAGAGAATAATCTCTACATAGCTTGTGAAAATAAATTAAATTTTTTAGTATCTGTAAAGTGTTTTAGGTTTCCCAGATAAAATAAACTCACTTCATTATGGTCAAATACAGTTATTGCTTGTTAATATAAACAGAAAAGTTATTGAAGATGATCACCTATATACATAACATGAAAATGAGACTGTTCTGAAAATTTCAGTGTATACAAAGCAGAGAGATTTTTTTTAATGTCGTCAGATTTTATTGAACTAAGTTTGTTGAATGTCATCCTACAAGCAAACTACACAGAGGATTTCTCTTATTTTCACTTTTCTTCATACAAAATGGCTCTTCTCCAAAACTCAA
This sequence comes from Diceros bicornis minor, assembly GCF_020826845.1. Taxonomy (NCBI): domain Eukaryota; kingdom Metazoa; phylum Chordata; class Mammalia; order Perissodactyla; family Rhinocerotidae; genus Diceros; species Diceros bicornis. The sequence goes on along the minus strand of NC_080744.1, from coordinate 9,677,308 downwards.
AACAATACGTGTTTTCCTACACAGCCTGTTGGACTGATAACCAGGCTTTGCTTCCTGAAAGTATATTATTTCCTACATTTATACTACTCTTAAACCTGTAATTTTTATATGTTATTAGTCATGAATCTTATTGTACGGCAAGATTAAGAGTAATCAGAACTTAGACTTTTGTTATTTTTGTATGGAATCCCAATATGCTATCTCAAAAAAAGCTTTTCTAGACGTAATGCAGAAACTTGCATGGAAGCAATCATCTACCTAGAGGGAAGAAATCAATGAGAAATGATGAAAACATCATGTTTCATTTTCCCCCAGACTCAATGTTCCCAACATGTTCTGACAATTGGATTGTTATTTTGAACAAATAAAGTCTTCATATAGGAAACAACTAGACGGAATAAGAATGAAAGTTAACTTTAGAACAATTTTTAAAAATCAATCTGATTCTTCTGGCAAACAGGGAAGTGACTGACTTAGGCAAGTTGCGTTCAATCAGGCCGCGGTTCAATAAATTGCCATTTTGACTAAGGAAATGGCAACAAAATGATGTTAGGATCTTTGGAAACGTGACATCTGCACGGAGAACAAAACTAGGAGAGTAATTTTTCTTTGATTATCTGTAAACAGGCTGAGAGCTGGGTAAATGTGGGGCATTTGGGGAGAAGGGAAAGAACTGAGGTTCTCTGCCTCCTAAATCACATCTTTCATTTTCCAGAACAAGGATATTTCACATAGAATACCTTGCAAAACTGATGAATATAGTTTAGTTCTGCACTTTTCCTATCTGCTAGGAAAGGCTTATTTCCCAGATGGCTACGCTTTTCTTAGGTCAAAGTCAAAAGCAAACACCTTCCGATCATCCACAGATCTTTTCCAAAATGAACAACTTTGTTCCTGTAAGGTCAGGGCTGCCTGAATGGTCACTCGGAATTCTAGTACCAGTGCTATTATATACGCATCTAAGTGGTCAATGAAAATGTGTCTTTCTATTACAACATTGGCATCAGATGATACATAAGAATGTGTGGGGTGGGTTGCTTAGAGTTGGCAACACTGCTCATAACTCACGTCCCTAGTAGGCATTGGACTCTTGAGCCAAGTGTGTTCTCTTAAGTCCTAAAATGACACAACCAATTCATTGTGCATTTTAGATGACACAGTGATTATATCAAAATTATCAACTCACAAAATGAGCTCATTTAATGATTTGTAACAACACTAATTGGGTATTTCCCTATTGTGCATAGCTCATCTACTAACACAGAGAGAGAGAATGAATTATGTAACTATGTAGCACCCGCTATGTCCTAGGGACTATGAGCAGTAATATTTTCCTTAATTCCAACAAGGAATTTTCAAGGAAGGAGTAATCCCTCTATTCTCTTTTAGAAGTGAAAACTGATGATGATAGTGAATGACAGGTCATCTGATTCCAAAACCGGTGCTATCTCCAGTAACACACTGCCTATTTACTTGTTTGCAGTATCTTTTCTCAGCCCTCCCACACTGTTCTGCTTTCAAGGTCACAATGACCTTCAAGCTTAGAACATATCTCATTCATTTTTTGTCATTTTGGCAGCCCTGGCCTTGATTTCTTACACTAAGCTTTATCTATTCCTTTACGTATTCATGCTCACAGTGGTCACTCTGTCCTGAAAGCACATTGGGATGTTTAACTTCACTCCCTTTGTAATTATCTATGGGCTATTCTTCAGTCACTTTTCTCTAACACTTGCTGCTCTGTCTTTCTCTGTCATCTACAGGTCTATTCTTATAACTCATCCTTCAAACTGATACCACATATTATCTCAACAGATTCATTGATGTTCTACATGTTATTTCCTTGAGATTTCCATCTGATTTGTACCATCCTGGGAATTGTTATCCTGAGATAGTCAAATGACAGTGATGGTTGAAAAGTATATTCTATACAAACGACTAATATTCTTCATTAACTTTCCATGGTTCCAAAATTCTAGAGCTGTACCATCCAATACAGTAATAGCTCCCAGCCACGTGGGGCTATTGAGCACTTGAATGCCGTTAATCAAATTGAGATGGGCTATAAGTAAAATGCACATTGGCGTTTGAAGACTTAGTACAGATAAAAAGAGAACGTACAACACTTCATTTATATTTTTGTATAGATTACATGAAATCATAATATTTTTATATATTGTGCGAAATGAACCCTATTATTAAGTTAATCTGATATATTTATTTTACCTTTTTAACATGGTCACTAGAAAACGTAACATAACTTGTCACTTTTCTTTGTGGCTCACATTATATTTCTAGAGGGTTTCAAATTCAAGTTTACCTGAAATCCTAAAGGCACATGAGGTGTACATGGTGGTAGATGCAAGGAGAAATACACGGATGGGGCTGAGGGAGAAAACATGGGGGAAAAATCATTTCCAGCTTCTTTACTATTAGAAATTGCTGGTAAGTGCTAGAAGAGTTGACGCTAACTTTTTGTGTGGCACTTTATAAACATGTAAAACTGTTGATAATTGTAAACCTTTATGTCTGCCTCCTCTAGACCGTAATTATGGAGGCCACGAAGGGGCAATTTCTTATCAAGCTAGCACCTGGTGCATACTAATATCTCAATCGATTTACAGTTAGTTGAATTGAATTGAATCAGATAAAAACAGAACATGTGCAAATTCACATAAGATGAGATTTGAGTAGTGAGACGCCAAATGGAGAGAAAACAAAACTCACATTCTTCCCCAAATCTTCCCCTTCTCATTATCCTCCAACAAGTTCAAGGCCAAAATGTATGGTCTTTGATTCCTCCATTTCCCTGAGCACCACATCTCACCTATCGTTGAGTCCTAGTCTGTAATTACGAACATCACCAATCCATCCTCCTCTTTCCATCTTTCCTGCTAACATTATAACGCAAGCAACTGTTTTCCCATGGGTGAACCACTGCACCCTGGGTCTCTCTGCTTTAATTCCGGTCCTTTTAAATGTATTCTCCACAGAGCACCTAGAGTGGTCTTTTAAATGACAATCAAAGCTTTTTATCTATTACCTAAAATCCTCCAAGGTTTAGCGTTGCATTTGGATTAAAATCCAAACTCTGCCAGATCCCGGATGCCACAAATCCTAAGGCCTACCTAATCCTCCATCCTCAGCTCTGGCCAGTATCCACTTTGCTCACTACGGTCCAACCACACCAGCCTTTATGTTTCATAACACAACATTCTATGTGTATTTCTGATAAGGACCTTTGCTTTTCGTATACTCTTGGCTCTACAGATCTTTCTGTGGTGGATGTCTCAATTCAAACGTTATTTCTTCAGAGATGAATTCCTAGAGAGAGGATTTCCTACAAACTTATTAGCCTCCTCAGACACTTCGTCACCATCATTTATTTTTTTCTTATGACTTATTCCTAGCTCAAATGATCTTCATCAATTATTTGATTATTAGTTTAGTGTGTTTCTCTTACAATAAACTGCAATCCCCATTAGAGTATAGATTGTGTCTATCTTGTTTCCCTCACATGGCCAGCAACCTTAATGATTCCAGACATATAGTGGATGCTAAAAAATATGAGTCAAATGAATTATGCAGAAAGGCAAAATAAAATGATAGGGAAGACATAAAAGAGGAGCTCAGAAATGAAATTGAAACACTGAAAGAAAGATACCAAAAGAAATCTCCCACTATTTATAATTTTTTGATGAATCACTGTATGCTACTGGATTTATTTTCTGAGTTTTATATGATGTTATAAGAAAGTATATGTTTCAAATGCTACCAGTGAGTACCACTGAGAGGTGAGGATTGATTGTATATAATAACACTTTATACGTTTATTTATGATAAAGTTATGACCCTCAAAACTGGAACCAGTTCTACCAAAATAATAGACAATATAGGACATCCACCCACTAAGCCTGTTGCCCCCAAAGATCTCTTGGACTCATGGGTAACTGAAATGTTACGTCATAATTATTCAGAGTAAATATCCACTCATGTGTTATAATTTTAAGGGTATCTGAGCAGATTACCTTATCAAAATATTAGGCCCTACATGAATTGACAGAAGTCTACCGTTAGATATTAACCCCTTATATTAAAAATGTTTTTGTCTCTAGAGTAATATTTGAAAACTGTAAATATTCTCTAATATGGAAACACATTCAGTTTATATCTAACGTCAACATCGTAAGATATGATGAAAAGCACAGCCTAGCTAGCTGAGAGAAGAGCTCCAAGAGAATGAGAATTGGGCAAAGGGAATTGAAAGTAATTTGAGAGTATTGCTGTTTAGCTTGCTGGTATGGATGGTTCCGGAAATACAGTGGTAGTGTATACTTGCCTGAAAGGTGAGGACAGATTTCCTCAAAAAAGAACAGAGATGAGTAGAAAGGGACAAAAATAAAAATATCCAAAATAGAAGCTTGCAATAATTCAAATAGGAACCAAATAGGATAACCTTAAGGCCAAAAGAGAGAGCACATAAATATCTTCTCATATTAGAAGTGAACACATTAAAGATACCTCTAGAAATTCAGAGTTCACAAAATATTCTAATGTAAATTATAATTATTTCATTGGAAACACAATATTCTGTCAAATAGGTAGAGAAATAATACCATGTCCTTGTTATACAGTTAAAAAAAATTTAGGTCTGGCCCTGTTGCCAAGTGGTTAAAGTTCTGTGGGCTCTGCTTTGGTGGCCTGGGGTCCACAGGTTCAGATCCTGGGTGTGGACCTACACACCACTCATCAAGCCATGCTGTGGCAGCATCCCACATACAGAATAGAGGAAGATTGGCATGGATATTAGCTCAGGGCTAATCTTCCTCAAGAGAAAAAGAGGAGGATTGGCAACAGATGTTAGCTTAGGGCTAATCTTCCTCAGCAAAACAAACAAATAAACAAAACAAAATAAAAAATTTAGATGCCTACATATTAAACAATTGGCCCAATTTACACAGTAAATGGCTCTAAATCCTTTGTTCTAAACCACTCAACTTATTTACTAGTTTTAGAGAACCAAATCTCATGTAACTGCAGACAGAGAGGAAGAAAGCACCTGGTTCAATTGAGGGGGAAAAGGATAATTCTTTTTTTGTTTTAAATTTTTTGTTTATTGCAGTAACATTGGTTTATGACATACTACCCAGCCATAAGAAACGATGAAATCCAGCCATTTGTGACAACATGGATGGACATTGAGGGTATAATGCAAAGTGAAATAAGTCAGAGGGAGAAGGTCAAATACCGTATGATTTCCTTCATTAAGTAGCAGAAAAGGATAATTTTGAATGGTGACTTTTGTCTCTCAGATTGGTGTTTACTATCTCTGCTTAGGTAACCAGCTCTGAAGAATAATATTACAAGGAGATACACTATAAAAATAAAGATAAGAAATCAATACATACAAGTTTTAAGAAGTGAAAGCCTATGAAAGGAAATCCTATGAAGGTGGTTTATTTATTAACTCCTAACCCCACAGGCACACAGGGACAAACTTCATCTGAGAATCTTCCATTTTCTTATAAAAGAGTAAAGGTATCTCATACTTTGGGGCTTTGTCATCTTGCAGGGGTTAAAGTGATCAAACTAGTCATTATTTTAAAATTATAATATTAAATAATTTCCAAATGATCTACCTTAATTTATTATTTCAGAGTTACATTTCAATTTTGTAAATGTATTATTATTCTCTGTGTTTGATTATGATAAATATTCTCTTATTTAAATATATTAATTTTGTATGCATAAAATAAATAATGGTTTGGAAGGAGGAGATACATCAGCTTGAAAACAGTGAATTCAGATAATTTAAGATTTTTTAACAAAAAAGATCTAACTGAAAAATAGATTATGCTTCAGACTTGGTCATTTATTTTCTTAATTTCTTTAGGGAAGAAGGAAAACTGTAAAGAGTTACACACTAACTGTAAAATTAAGATACAACAAAGAAACAGCCTCAACTAAACAAATGAAACAAGGTAAGACATTGGTAAGGATGATCGGTTTATAAACCTTACAGTGTCATAAATAGTGAAAGGGCTGTCACCATATTAAAAGCCTACTTGAACAGTGGTTACTGTAAGGAATATTCCTGAGATAATGAATTTCAAGTCTATGGGATGTATTTGGTTGCATTTGTCCTATACCCATCCCAGGATGGATTTAGTCACTGAGCCGTTACGGCATGCTGTTAAGTAGACTGTGTGTTGATATTAAGTAAGGTCTGGATGTATCATTACAAGATATTTTTAACAATTTAAGATATTTCCTAACCTGTGTATGTAAATTAAATTAAAACTGCAGTCTTTTCTTTTTTTCTGCTTTAAGTAAAAGTTTATGATGAAGAAGAGTTGCTTAATATTTTGTAACGTTGCTTAATAGAAAATCATACTACCCAGAAACTTCTAACACCTGCAAGCTTAGCTGCAGTATATTAGTCTCAGTAAGAAATACTAATATAAGAGTTACTGTGTGTCCCTTTACTTTTAAAATTTTCAAATGACATGCCTAGATTATGTGTTAGCCTTAAATATGTAGGCTACTAGGCGAAAGAACTCTAAATTTACTTTCCGATAATTAAGGTATTATGAACTTTAATAAACATAGGAAGACACAATAATAAAAGGAAATAAGGAAATTATTATTTTCAGAAATAAACTCTAAATAAATAAATCCCAATTAAACATTTTGCTCATACTTCTTTTTTGTTAGAGATTTTAGCTATAAAATAATAATTATTGTTATAAATTATATAAAATAAATATTGTTATATATAATTATTATTATATACAATATAACTTTTATATTATATATTTAATATTTATATTACATGTCCCCTGATATAGCCTCAGTACATCCCCAACTATTATTATTACTATTCAATGATAAATGTATGGCTTTTATTTTTAGAATACATTAGTATTACATCACTTTTGAACATGTGGATTTTTTTTTTTTATTGAAACTGCATCTCCAATATGTCACTACATACCAGGATTTTGTAGAATAACTGAGCTAGACTCACTGGGTCAAATTTATCAAGAGAGTAAACAACTCAGGTTCAGAGCAAAAAAAGCCCACTATCGGCCCACTAAGGCTGAAGGATTTGTTTGTCTTTTTCTATACTTGTATTTGATTAAGTGTTGATGATCCTAAACCTAATTCTATCTGATTTTTGCTCTTTTTCATCAATCTTCATTCTGTTCTGAGACACTACTCTTGGTCTGTGGGACTTTAAAACCCATGCTTTCAAAACTATTCAGTTCATAAAAAAGCTATTTTTTTTTCTTCAGAAAGAAGTCTTCTTTTATATGGTAAGCAGTCATGTAATATAATCCTACCACAGCTTTTCATCACAGATTGAAATCTTGCAATGCTTTTTTAGAATTAGCTAAAGTGGCACCTCCTCTGAATTGTCCATGGCCCTTGTCTGTGTCTAATGCAAAATTCATTAATCATTTGTGCTTCTACTTGGGTTTTCTTCAAAATTTTTCATAGATATAATCACAGAGAAGCTCACTTTCTAGTTCAATCTAGCTACCGATCCACCCAGTGAGGGCCTGCACAGACACTTGCCAAGCAGGAAGACCTTGATGTTGGTGTGCTGCCAGCTTCTCCTCTCAGGCCATTTATTTGCCATCCTCTTCTGCCCACTCACTTGACTCAGGGAAAACCACCCCACATCCCCTTGTTACCTTGCAGCAAACCATTGCTCTCACTTAGGCTCCCAGAGAAATAAACGGTAATGCATATGATAGCTATTGTGCTCTTACCAGTCTGAAGATGGATTAATCTTAACCATAAATGGTAAATATGAGCAGGTAACAAACATCATTCTAGGCCCATAAGGAGAGATAACAGGTCAAAATGGGTGGACTGTATTAAATAAACATTCCCTACAGTTATAATTTGGGACATGTAGAGTAAATTTAAAATATATAATTAATGTTATCAGTTATATGTAAGAAGATGCAATCTCCTTAAAATAAGACATGACTTGAACTATAAAAATTTAGAAAAACGTACAACAAAGGATTAATAGCAATTATCACTGGAAGTGATGAGATGAAAGATAAAAAATATCCTTTTCGATTTTAACTAAATACATTTCAGTACATATTTGCTTTATTTATTTATTTATTTGAAGAATCTTAGCTCTCTTTTTAGCTGAGGAAGAGTGGCCCTGGGCTGACATCCATGCCCATCTTCCTCTACTTTATATGGGACGCCACCACGAGCATGGCTTGATAAGCAGTGCATAGGCTTGATAAGCAGTGATAAAATTGAGGATATCTTGAAAATAAGAACATCTGTCCATCAAAAGAAACATATTAGAAACTTGTAGATATATTTTCAACACTCATACCTGAAATATTTCCACATAGTAAGTGCAGAAAAAATTCCTGTAATCAACAGCAACAACAACAAAAATGAAATGCCAATTCAATGAACATGTATTCCATTGAAGAGGAAATGAATTGCCAGTTAATGTGTAAATATATTTATAAATATATGATATAATATAATATAATGTATATGTATATACATATATATACTGACAATTATTTTTCATATGCATATGTATACATATATATATATATATAGGCAATAGTGTGTGTGTATGTGTGTATAAAACCTCACCTCCAAGGTAAACAGGCAATCGCAAATTTAAAGACAAAGATACGCTATTTTATTCAACTAAGGGAACAAATAAACTAAAAATTCTAATGATATAGGAAAAGAAGTGCATATACTGAGACTCAGCAATTTTATTTTCAGAGAAACTCTTATACATGTGCAGTAGGAGATATGTAAAGGAATAGCCATTGTTGCATTCATTAGAATAATGCAAAATTGGAAACAAGCGAATTTCAATAAAATAAGAGTCAAGTACGTTATTTATATCATCCAGTAGCATGTTACACAGCAGAGAACATAAATATAATAGAGATACAGGTATGAGCATGGATGAATCTCCAAATTTTACTAAGCAAAAAGGCAAATTAGAGAAGAATATACACAGTACAATTCTGTTTATATGAAGTTCAAGAACAATCAAAATAAAATATTATTTACGTACACTTACGTAGATATTTGGTTAAAAATGTGAAAAGCAAGAACACTTAATACAAAACTCAATGTTGTGGTTTCCTTTAAGTTTAAGACACAGGGCTGCTGTCAGGGAGGAGTACAAGGAGAGCTTGAAAGGTACTGTTAATATTTTATTTCCAAACACGAGTGGTAGGTACGTGGATGTTCATTTATCATTAATTTGTATAATTTTTGTATACTCTATCTATAAAATTATACCTTTAAAATGATAAAATACATTTTAATAAATACATAAAATATAGATAAATGTAAATTAATTAATTATAATTGACTAAGAGAGTTATAATTTTTTTTAGTAACTTATTAAAGGGATTTTTGAATTGGTTGTAATCCAGTGTATGCCAGTCATTCACCAGAGATGTCTGATATTTGAAACTAACAAATATGGTAGTATTCCTGTATTACCTTGATCTTTGCATAAATATCTTAATGATTTAAAAAATACTTTCTATTCATTTGGATGCAAAGTGAAAGGTGAATAAATTATTTAAATAAATCACTTGACCAGAATTTCTACATGTTTCCAAACCAGAATTATTATGTAAAAGTGCGATTATCCGACATGGTATCCCTTCGATAAATGTTAGATAGAGAGCTTGTATTTTCCTGATCATTCATTATTTTTGTAAACATTTTTGGACTTTTGCTATTTGCAGCCTTATAAACTATGTAAAAGTAAGCCATGTATCCATACCCTCTACCAGGAAGGAGGAAGAAATATAGAATGTTCCACATCACCCTAGAATCTGGTACACCCTATGTTACTGGAGGTTTCAGTGGTAGGGAAAGATACAGTAATCAGTTTATGACAAGCTCCAGTGGAAGAATAAATATGCAAGTTCTGAGATTCTGGAGCAAAGCCATGTTATCTTCAGCAGAGACTTATACGTCCTTTTAAAACTCTTGGCATGTCATGGCCTTGGCAGAGAGAGAACATTTGATCATGGGACAGCAAGTGGCTGGAAATTCTCATCATGAGCTAGGTTTTGTTGGTTTCACTAATTTATATAGATGGACATGCCCAGCAGCAATACATTACAAGATGGAAGTGGTATATCCAGGATTGAGTCTGAGCGTGACCAAAAGGCATGTGTGAGCTGCAAGAGTAGATAAGTTGCCCAGACTCCCATGTCACCCAATGTCACCCACCAAAATTTTACCAGTTCTCCTTCCTGCTTGTTCCTGTAGTCTAATGGGGAGGTTCCATATGAATAACTGAAAGAGGAAGAAAAAGCCCAAGGTTGATCTACAGATGTTTCAAATCAGTAGGTAAGTATAGGCCAAAACTGGATGGCAGTTGCATTATAGCCACAATCAGTGGTGGCCCTGGAAGACAGTGGAGAAGAAAAATCTTCCCAAAGGTTGGATCTGCAAATGGCTGACCTGGTTATCCATTCTAAGAGAATGGAGAAGTGCCCTGATGTGAAGATATTTACATATCCATGTGCAGTGGCCAATGGCCTGGACATTTGGTCAAGGGCCTATAAAGAGTAGAACTTGAAGATCTTAGACAAGGAGGTATGGGGGTGCAGTCATCAGATGGACATATGCGTGCAAGCACAAAGCCTGAAGATGTTTGTCTCACACATCAACGGTCACCAGAATGCATCCGCCATGGCTCTGCGTAATCAAGTAGGCAAAATTTCCTGGCCAATTGATGTTAGCTAGCTTTTGCCATCCATCACCCCAGACCTAGCATAATGAGTGCATGGACAGAGTGGCCAATGTGACAGAGATAGAGGCTACAAATGGGTCCAACAGCATGGGCTCCACTTACCATAGCTGATCTAACTAGTGCCTTTTCTGAAAATTTAACTTAGCAGCAGAGGCTGTTATGGGTTGAATTACATACCCTCAAAATTCATACCTTGAAGTCTTAACCTCTAGTAACTCAGTATATGACCTATTTGGAGACAGAGTCTTTACAGAGGTAATCAATTTCAATCAGTTCATTAGGATGGGCCCTAAACCAATATGACTGATGTCCTTATAAAAAGGGGAAATTTGGAGACACACACACACAGGGAGAATGCCATGTGAAGATGAAGGCAAAGATCCAAGTGATGCTTCTATAAGCCAAGGAATAGCAAAGATTGCCAGCAAACCACCAGAAGCTGGGGAAGAAGCATAGAACAGATTCTTTCTCACAGTGCTCAGAAGGAAGGAACCTTGTCGACACCTTGAACTTCCAGCCTCCAGAACTGTGAGGCAATAAATTTCTGTTGTTTACACTACCAGTTTGTGGTACCTTGTTATGGCAGCCCTAGAAAACTAATATAGAGGCCAATACTGAGCCTCTGATATAGTCACTAGTGGCAAGTCAAATACGACAGGCCTGTTTCATCCTGGAAATGCCAGCTTTTTCTAATCACCAGGATAGGTACCTAGTCCATATATGGATTTGCTTTTTCTGCTCATAAAGTACCAGGCAATCACATTATCTGGAGGCTTACAGAATGCCCATGTCACTAGGCATGGAATCCCATACAGTTCAACATTCGACTATGGGATAAATTTCACAGTGAAGGTGGTGTGAGAGTGAGTCCAAAGTCATAGGATCATCTATATGATGCTGTGTCACAAGTAGGAAGAATACGTGTGTCTGGTAACCCGGAGTGGGAGCAGGAGTGGCCTGACCCACCATCACATCCAACGACTCACTGGTTGATTTTGTGCTTCTATTACCTTCAACTCTGGGCTCTGCAGAGTTGAAGATCCCGATCTCAAAGGAGACATCTTACTAGCGGACACAGTAAGGTCCCACTGACCTATAAGTTATGGCTACCACCAGGATTCTTTGGACTCCTTATGTTCAAGAATCAGCAGGCAAGAAGAGTTATCTCCATACTGTGAAAATTGTTAGAAAATGTTTTATACATGTTTTAAACATGCTTATCAGAGTCTACAGTTCAAACTCATGTATTTAATCTCCTCCCTGATAATCAAGGGTCTTAGAGTATGTCAACTTTATTTACATTCTTCTCAAGCTATGCGATTGTTGTACTCTATTGTAATCATATATTCTTTTATTTTAACCCACTAGACATTAGTATTGCTCTTTGATACAGATCATCCCAATTCCATTGCTCCTTTTGCCAATTTTTTTGCCCTCTATTCCTTCTTGCATCTCAGATTGTTCATCTGTGTTGATTTCTGCATCCTGTGAATCCTTTAGAATTTCTTTATTAAACGTATCCTGGTAAATGAACTCTATTTTTCTTTTTGGTCTTGACTCATATCTTCTGATTAGCTCTTTAATTTAAATATATGTTTTAATAAGCCTAAGAAGCTATAACATATACTCTACCGGTGTGGAAAAGCTTCTCATGGTTATAAAATACAGATTGTAAATAATACCATATTTAGATAAAATTTATTCTCTGTTAACCTACTTCCACATATATAAAATGGCGATAGGAAAAACTTTTAGATTTGTGTTGAAGATTTCATAAAAAATTACACATCTAGGCAGAATGTGGTAGAATAACTAATCAATAAATTTTGCACATTGATCTATGATTACTAAAAGTAACATCTTATCTAAAGCAAACATCGTGTAAAACATTCTTTCATAAAACACCATATATGTTCACTAAGATTGTGACTCTCCATTTATTTATGTCAACCTGACTCTAGCCAGTCACCACAGAGGCAGCTTTGGCCTTGGAATAAAGGAGAGTTATTTTCACTCTGCGTAATCAGAGCATCTGCAAAGAATATCATCATTTAATCTCTCTGCACATCTAGAGATCATTTTGACTAACTCAGAGTTTTCCTCTAGCATCCTTACCGTTTGTAAAATACATCTCCATATAGTTTTACAAAATTGTCATGGAGTCATTTTCATGGAGTGGTGCTGCTGGCTATACCATGTTCATATGTGTTAATGGGTAAAGTTTTAAAGATGATCATTAGAGGCAAATGTTTTCATTTGGAAAACGTTTCTGCAAGAGGGCATTTCTCAGGTCCAATGTGCTTACAAAACAGTTTTTAAATATTTTAGGGAAAATAAGAACTTAAAAACGTATCACACTCAAAGCAAGTACAGCAATTGCTTCACAGTCAGATTATGAAGTGAGCTGATAATTCTATTACGAGTCAAAGATACATATTTTTTAAAACATATTTTCTACTTTTTCTCAAAGCTTTACTTATTAGTAAAATAAAATCAATAGTAGTAATGGCTTCAGATTGTTATCCAGGAAAAAAATTAGTATGGAGAAAGTCAGATATTAAGAACCAAAATATTAGCTATTATTATAAATTAAATTTTTATTATTAATATTTCTATATTTTCTGTCTATAATTCAGTTTCTCTGGTTTCAATTATTTCAGTGGGAATATCCTGTGCCCTTTTAAAAACACAAATAAATGTGATGAATCCAAGTTATTGAACTGGATTTTCTGCACTAAGTAAACTGACTTTGTTCTCTTTTGGGAGCCAGTTATATAAGATATTTTTTTTTTGCAAGTCACATTTAAAAAAATGTTTCTAACATGTATCTTGCCACTTTATTTTCTTAACAGTTTCTTTTTATGAGCAGCATTTTTTAAAAATTTTGATGATGTATAAACTATTGTTATTTTTCTATTATAGTTAGTGTGTTTTCTGTCATCTCTTAGAAATCTTTGGCAGTCCCAAATTGCAAAAATAATCTCCTTTGTTTTTTACTAGAAGTTTTTTTTTTTTTTGCAGGGAAAGCTTTGCTCTGAGCTAACATCTGTTGCCAATCTTCCTCCTTTTTTTTTTCTCCCCAAAGCCCTAGTACATGTTTGTATATCCTAGTTCCAAGTCTTTACCAGAAATTTTGTAGAATTACTTTTTACATTTAGATCTGTGGGTTTTTTTTTTTTTTTTTTTTTTTGTGATTGATAAAGGTAGAAGTCAAGTTTGTTTTTCCCCTATGTTCATCCAGTTATCCTAACAAAACTTACAGAAATGTTCCTTTAATCATCTCCTTTCACTGAAACTTTGTTGAAAATCAATTGATCATATACATGTTTGTTTCTAGATTCTTTATTCTATTCTATTGATCTATTTTCCTCTTCTTCCATGTTTATTATTTATCTACTTCCGTCTTCTCTGTTTATTGTCGATTCTTAATCTCCTCCTTCTTCCTCCTCCTCCTCCGTCTCTTCCTCCTTTTCGTCCTCCTGTTCCTTCTTTCTTTTCTTTTGGAGAAACATAACAAAGTAACCTAGGAATTCATCATCAGATATTTCCTATAAATATCTTAATGGGGTAAACACCAATTCTTGCTTGTACATGGGAAATAATATAGACTGCAAATTATACATTTGGGCTGGAGTTAGGATGCCTAGATTTGAATTCCAGCTTCAACGCTTGTTAGTTGTGTAAATTCTGTCTTACTACTTTGTTCTGTAATATATTTATCATTTATAAAGTGGGAATTATTATAGTAATTACCTCATAGGGTTGTTTTGAGATTAAATATTGCATTTAAAGACAGAATACAGTTCCTGTCACAGAAAGAGCTCTCAGGGAATGCTAGCTATTTTTATCAGATACTCTCAGATTCTTCCATTTCTTTAGTGTCAATAAACATATGTAGAAATAGAAAAGGCACACTTGTCAAAACCCATTGGTTATTGGTGGGTTATTTATTATGATATTGAAAATAAATGGCAGTTCATTGTTAGATGGAAATTCTCTCCTCTTTCTGCTTCCCTGAATGCTCATGATACTGTGTCAGGCTTCTTTTCTGTGCTTTATAAAGCAACTGGGAAGTTTATTTAAAGAACAGCACATGAAAATAAGGCAACGAGGTCATGGATATTTGATTTTTCTCCAGCAAGATGCCAGGGCCAAAACACGCACCAGTGTTTTCTGAGCAAATGGACTACAGTAAGCCGCTCACAACAGAAAGAAACATTGCGATTATTCCAATTACAAGAGTTCTCTAGTGATCAGGTTCCCTTGTTTTTCAAAAGCAGCGAAGGATTTTTTTATTTCCGTCTAATGCTGTGAAAGCTCTGCTCTTTCTGTTTTCCTGTGGACTTTTGACTTGTTTCTACAAAATAGCTAAGAGAGTCATTGCATCATATCTAAACTCTCCACGTCACAGTATCATATTTGTGTTCAACTGTAATGAATCTTATCCTCTAGGTTCAGAGCTTTCTCCTCAGAGACTGCTGGCTTGTTTATAGTTTGGCTGCATTTGGGTCAGATGATGACTCTTCAACAGTGACAGCACAGCCATTTGGTACCAGCATGATGCCTTACAGATGGGGCTGTAGTCAGGATGCTTGTCAATTTTTATGGAAAGTATCAAGGCCAGTCTTGTAGTCCAATAACTGTAGAAACAGTATAGTATAAAGTTCAAGGATATAGGGTGACTGGATTAGAATCTTAACTCTGTCATATTCTAGCTGCTGAAATTCTCTGAGCATTGGTTTTATCATAATTCTAAATGGACGTAATGACAGTACTTATAACAATGAATGCATGTTTTTAAAATAGTTCTCAATAAGTGTTAGCTATTATTACTATCTTATGCCTACCATTAGATGGAAATACTAACTTCTGATGTCTGATTTTCCTACCAGGTGGAGAAATACCCAAAGAATAAAACTCCTGACCTTTCTAAATCTATTCACACACTCCTCCAGAGAAGATGAGTGAGTTGTCCAACTGGTGAGTTTCAGAGGAGGAGCTAGTCATGAATAACGAAGCTTCTTCCTGGTTCTTCCACATGGAATCTGGCTGCCTTCAAGGAACATGTGTTCTACTCTGATATTCCATTCTATAAAATTTTTTTTCAGAGAAGCCCATTCTAAGGGAAGCCTGAGAATTTTCATAACTGCCTAATGGCTAGACAAATTAGCAAATGCTTACTAGATTAGGAAATCTGTCTAATTTTGTGATTCATCCCCAAAAATCCCAGTGTTGCCAATGTATCACCACCTAAGTCACTCCAATATCCTTTTGAAATTGGCTAGAGGAAAAAAGTAGTGTCAGTTTTAACTTCTCAAAGCCCAGTGTCTCCTACTAGGCTGCATGCTTTTGGTGATCAAGTTTTAGTTAGCTTTAATACCTATTGATCTTTGAATGATGGCTAAATTTCCTTGTATATAACATATTTTTATAGTTTACATATAATATTTTGCATAATAAGATCCCATATCGAGCCTAGGATACACTCATTTAGTTTCAAGCCTGCCACTCTCACTTTTCATATCACCTCAATGGATTGTGATCTGTCACTTTGTAACTTGCCATCAGAAAATAGCACCGCCTAGATACATTGAACTAAATATCTGCTCTATCCTCAGTTCCTTCTTAAAGACACTGCTCAGGATTCAATTTCTCTTTAAAGTTTCCCTGAGCAGCAGAGTCAGTGAATATTTATTGAGCATCATATGTCTCATGCACTGTACTAAACACTGGGTAAAAAAATTTAGTCAATAAATATGACAATGTATTTCCAATGTAATGGGGTAGACAAGCCCATTATAAACATATTTATGATCTAAACCAATATGTATTTGTAATATGCTGATGTGAGCCAAAGGAGAAATTGATAATTCCTTCTGGTTGGAGTACAACTGGCAGAGGTTAAAAAATATTCAGAATAAATATAATGCCATTGTTTGGTTTTGTAGGATGTACTGGAGACAGAAGAGAGAGAAAAGACATATGGAAACAAAACAGTGTCATTTTCAAGATGTACAAGTAGTTATTAATTGCAGAATATAAACAAGATTAAATTAAATCTGAAGAGACTTCCAGAAATCTAGCATTTTAAAAGTTCACTGAAAACAATATTGTGAGGGATTCCAAAGATAGGAAAGACACAGAGCAAGAATATCATGCTCTGAAAAGTAAATGGGAGATGAGTAAGTGGAGACTTCAAGAATTTTGAAAGAAAAAGCAGACAGATTTATTACAGGGAGATGTTGGAAAAAGACTATTTTTAGGATGGGCAAATTTGAACATACTTATTGACTGAGAAAAACTAAAAACTAGGAAAGTGTGTAGTAAATAATTTAACCTTGCCCAAAGAGAAGTCTGGTTTTTGCCCCAAATTTCTGAGAGATAATCTCTAAGTCCTTGAAATGATGTTTTATAGGATTGTCTTTGTTTGCCTGGGGACATTCCTTCATGCTATATAGTCTAACAATGTGATTTAAGATGGAGTCTTTGAGTCACACGTTATCAGTTTGACCTACAGAGGTGTCGTAGACGGAGGTCACCATATAGGCAATTGGCCATGTAAGCCCAATAAAATCTTTGGACATCAAGGCTGAGCTAAGTTTCCCTGGTTGGCAGTATTCCATGTGTGTTGTCACACATAGATGTCAGGAAGGTAATACTCTTCCACAGGGAGAGGACAATGGAAGCTCCATGTTTGGTACAGCTCTGACATGTTGAGAGCTTGGAAGTGGTCATTCTTGTCAGTAATATTTTTCTTCCTTATAACAAGAAAAACCCCAACTCAAGAAAACCTTGAAAAAGCTTAAAAGTAATGATTTCTCTTGGAGTCATCAAAAAATGGAGACCATAGGACAAACTGTCACCTTGAAATCTGGGAAGACGTGCATCCAGAGAGTCACAGCTGAGATGAACTTACCCAAAACAGAAACTGCTGGAACCATAATCTGGTAGGAACATTTCGATGACAACAACAAAGTGCTGGAGGCTGAGTGTGGACTACCTTGAGAGTGAGAACCTCGGAGGAACGCAGTCTGAGGGTCCCTAACACATTCTTGGGTTCATTCCCAGGATCCCCAAAAGGTTCTCATAGTGAAGAGCCAAAAATAATCCTATTGTTTCTGGCAGGGGGAGGGAAGAGTAACCATTTTCAAGTTGATGATCTGTTGTCTATAAGAGCCCCAGTGTAAATATAAAGACACAGATAGGTTAAAAGCAAATGGACAGAGAAAGATATAGAATGCTAAGGTTAAAAAAAGGCACTAAATAGTAAAACAAAAATGTTGTTGCAGGGATAAATTAGACAGAAGACAAACAGGATAAAATAACTATACCTCAAGCTTTTCTGTTTCTCATAAGGCCCTACTAAATTGTTTTATTTAAATCTCCAGACTATAAAATGCTATATTTAAATTACTATGTGATCATATCCCATATATGCTTACCCCACAACTTCTTAGCTTTAGTGATTATTAGTTCCTTATAAATTTTTAGAAAAGGCAAATATCTGAAGATCATAATATTAACAAATATTCAAATGTATCAAGTCTCAAATAAATTAATGCTTTCCTATTCACTAGGTATTTAAAATGCATCCAAAGTCAAAATGTGATGGCAACATAATTGTGTCATAGCATAATAATAATATGAGGCATGGCTTGTAATATAATTTATTTTACCCATGTACATGACAACCGCTAAGACATCCCATTTATTCTTGTCTTCAGGTACATGGGATTTTGATTATGACCCTAAAGTCAGAAAAAATAATTTCCTACTTCATAACTTGTAATACATTTGTAAAATGCTAATACAGTCTATAGGGTTTTGCCACTGTTGCTAAGTTTATTCAAAAGAGTTATCAAATTATAATTAAATGAACAGGGATCTGCTTGGCCTGTGTAAATATTGTAATTGTTTCATAAATATGTAATACTATTAATTAATGTGCAGTCCCTGGAAGTTTTGAAGTAAGTATTGCTGTCTCCAATGACCATCTCATACATAAAATATTTCATCTCCCAGGAATGTATTTTGAAAAGAAATCCAAAGTTTATTTGAGAACAACTTTCCTTAAATGTAAATACTAGGAAAATACTAGAAATGTGGATGAAAATTGCCAATGGCTTTGACGAATCACTCTTAATGGGATCGTCTCCTTTACCAGCATGTTTGATGAGAAGGTGCTGCCGGAGCTTCTGCTCCTGTGAAATGGCTACAGTCCTTTCCCATAAGCAATACCCAGGCAACATGGCACGTTGTACCCAACTCGCTATCAATTTCACTTCTTTACTGCAATTAAAAAAGTTTCTCTTCACAAAGAGAGTTGATTGGTCCTCATTTAGAAGCAGATAATACACATTTTTAATCTTAGAAGTAAAAGACTACATAAGACCTCACATAACTACAAACCTATAATTCACAACCATCCCCTTTCCTTTCCTCTTTTTGATTTTTACCAAGTTTACTGCTAAACTGTTACATTATCTTCAATTACCTCTTCTTTTCTATACTTTCTAAAAGTTCTTTAATAAGCAAATTAACTTTTAATTTAAAAAATTTAAGAATAGGATGTTTTCCCTACTGACGTCTATTGTCTATTCTCTCTGTGCAGGTTTTAAGAGAGCCAAGTTGAAGCAAGACAGATGGCTACATAGTTTCTTCCTTAGTGGAGTAACTGAAGATTTCACCATGCAAGTTAACCCCATTGAACAGGGTTAAAGCCATTTTACTTTCAGCAAGCCTTCTCATTCATGATTCTTCATCTGTTTTACCCAGTATTCCAATTAACCCAACTGAAATTTGAAATTCAGTGGTTTCAAAAAGAGTGAATTGTGTCTTCCTTAAATTGTTTGTCTAAGAGTATGAAGTGAAAAAGGGATGAACAAATAAATATGTTAAATTCATTCATTAAATAGATGTGGTGACAGGCATTTTGTTGGGGATTGAAGATGAATTTTCCTTTAGGAACATATCTTGGCAATTCAGAATAAGCAGATCTGTCCAGGAATCTTCTGGCATTCAACACTGTGCCTATAAATTATTCATTCATTTGCAGATTTCATTTATGTCAAATCTTGTTAGAATAGTTAATTTTACTTGAAAGTTATTCTCAGAGGAAGTTCTTAACAATTGGACATTAGCATTTTTGAGTGAGTCAGCATTTTTAGTGTAACAAGATTCCTGTCTTGTTACATTTGCATAATTTAATCATTGCACAGTATAGCATAGCTCTAAGAATGTCATTTTCTTGGATTATATATTAAAATTGTGTGCACAGTAGGGTAGTCACCAATAAAAGAATAAAGAACAGGACACTACCAAGCAGATATAATCAATCTGTTATATTAGGGAATTAACAGGAGTGAAATATGTCCTTAATTAAGCCACTGTTTTGTAAACAAAATGTATCGGTTCCTCAGTAGTGAGAATTCTTTCATCTAAACATACAGGTGAATACCATGTATTGTGAAAAATACTTTAATTTGAATATAATACATTTCTATAGACAATTATTCTGGATTAGTATAACAATTTACCACATAAGATTACTTTGCCATTAATTTAGATATATGGCCACCAGAAATATAAATGTTTCCCTTATTTCAAGAATCTTTTATATTTAGCACCTAATAAAGTCAGATTTCCTTTGGTTTTTTAAAAAAATGATGATAATAATGAGACTGGTGACTGGGTTAATATTCAAGATTTTTAGCAAAGGGCACTATGAGTCTAGCTTCCACCTCCTCCACTGCTAACTCCAAACGTTTGCCTCTCTTCAGATGCTTGTTTGATATTAGACGGGAACTCAGTCCTGACAAAGACAGCCTTAACATTTCCCTGGGCTTGACTAGACTTTAGGCAAGCCTCTTGCCTCTAGGCCCCTGACCTCCTTCCCTCTCACCCAGGGCCTTACAGAATCCAAAGGTCCTAAGTACAGAGGTTTTGCCCCTCATTTTCCTTGGAGAGTTTACTTTAGAAAACTTGTAAACTCTTTCTCTGTCACTTTTTGTTTGCTTGTTTGTTTTTTTATTGTGGTAACATTAGTTTATAACATTATATAAATTTCAGGTGTACATCATTATATTTCCATTTCTGCATAGGTTACATCATGTTCACCACCCAAAGACTAACTACAATCCACCACACACATATGCCTAATCACCCCTTTCACCCTCCTCCCTCCCCTCTTCCCCTCTGGTAACCACCAATCCAATCTCTGTCTCTATGTGATTGTTTGTTGTTGTTTTTATCTTCTACTTATGAGTGAGACCATATGGTACTTGACTTTCTCCCTCTGACTTGTTTGGCTTAGCATAATACTCTCAAGATCCATGCATGTTCTCACAAATGGCTGGATTTCATCGTTTCTTATGGCTGAGTAGTATTCGTTGTGTATATATACCACCTCTTCTTTATCCATTTGTCCCTTGATAGGCAGCTAGGTTGCTTCCAAGTCTTGGCTATTGTGAATAATGCTGGAGTGAACGGGGTGCATGTATCTTTACACATTTGTGTTTTCATGTTCTCTGGATAAATACCCAGCAGTGGAGTAGCTGGATCGTATGGTAGTTCTATTCTTAATTTTTTGAGGAATCTGCATACTGTTTTCCATACTGGCTGCACCAGTTTGCACTCCCACCAGCAGTGTATGAGAGTTCCCTTCTCTTCACATCCTCTCCAACACTTGTTGTTTCCTGTCTTGTTAATTATAGCCATTCCGACATGAGTGAGGTGATATCTTATTGTAGTTTTGATTTGCATTCCCCTGATAGTTAAGGATGTTGAACATCTTTTCATGTGCCTGTGGGCCATCTGTATATCTTCTTTGGATAAATGTCTGTTCAGATCTTTTGCCCATTTTTTAATTGGATTATTAGTTTCTTTGTTGTTGAGGTGTATGAGTTCTTTACATATTTTGGAGATTAATCCCTTATCGAATACATGGTTTGCAAATATCTTCTCTAGTTGTTAGGTTGTCTTTTCGTTTTGTTGATGATTTCCTTTGCTGTGCAGAGCTTTTTAGTTTGATGTAGTCCCATTTTTTCATTTTTTCTATTGTTTTCCTTGCCAAGTCAGACATGGTACTTGAAAATATGTTGCTAAAACCAATGTTGAAGAGCGTACTGCCTATGTTTTCTTCCAGAAGTTTCATGGTTTCAAGTGTTACATTCAAGTCTTTAATGTGTAAAGCTTTTTAAAATCTTCTTGTCAGTTTTATGACCCAGGGCTGACTTTCTCAAGGACCTGGGAGCCATACCTTTGAAATGTACTCATCAAGGAAGACAATGTCCATATTACCTAGCCTCTGTGGGAGGGTGGAACCCTAACTTAGGTGGCCACCCACCTCCAAGTTGTAAAACTACCTCCTGTCATGAAGCTATGAGAAAGTTTATTTTTCCTTTGGGTAAAGCCAATGAGCAAACAGATAGCCTACTATCCCCCACTCCAGCTCTTAAAAACTCTCTCACTCTTTGTTTTAGTGGAGTTGAGTTCAGACTGTGTTCTGGTCTCTCTTCCCTATTGCAATAACCTCAAGTAAGGTCTTCCTTGCATTGTCTGGTGTAATTTTTGTGTTGACAGTCATAAATAACTGTCTTTGACCCCCTTAAAATCACATATGACAAGAATTGCTGATTGGATGTGCTGAGTCATTCTTGCCCCTGAGTGTTGGAGAGCACAATGGTTAGAGAACGAAGTTTACTACAAGAGACTTCAGCCAGGGACTGGAGGCCATTTTACTCTATAAGATTGGCTCACTTTGTGGAGAGACTGATCTTCTTTCTCCATTTGCAGGACTGAAGACACCTAGAATGATCCAGCATAAAGACCTGAGCCACAGTGTATAAATGAATATATGAGTAATTAAACAAATAAATGACTACCCTCTTGCAGGGCCCTGTAGCACAGCAGAGGAATATCAGAAAGGGAAAAATGAGCCATGAAATCCATAAAGTAGCGCTGCTGTAGGGAGACAGATGATGACATGATTTCTCAGGAAAACAATTTAATGAATAAATTAATGTTGCCTTTAAGGGTCTGACATTAAATACTGAATTGCAGTTAATGATCTGAAGCAGTAGACTAGAATAGCAAATGGGAGAATTTTGCTGAAATAAGAGTAAAAATAGAAAGAGAAGTAACATAGGAGGGAAAATCTAATAAACTTATTTGAAAAATACAGGAGATCTACCATGCAAATAATAGTTTAAAAAATGAAAATGTAATATATGAGAAATATGAGAAAAGGAATTAATTAGTAGAAAAAAATTATTTTTATCTGAAGAAAGATTCATGTCTAAGTTTGAAAGCTGCATGGAGTTCCTGGAAAAAACAATTGCAAAGGTAAAGAGAAAACATTATGTTTCCAAAATTGAAAGAATAGGTTAATAAGAAGGAAAAAGATATTCAAGTATCACCACCCGACATTCTGAAACACTTGAAGCTACAAGACATTAGAATATTATCTACACTCTATTAAGAGAAATTTGATGAGTGGAACACAATAATCCTACCCCCAGCAAAGACATCTTTTCATTGTTACTGTGGAAGACAGATATTTCTGAATATACAAGAATTTAGAGAGTATACTACAGGTTTTCCAAGAGGGAATACTCATCAAACAATGACTCCCAGAAAGAATATAAATGAATTGAAATGTAAATCCATAAACGTGAGAAAGATGTAGAGGGAGAAAAATATCGGTCAATTATAAAATTTTTACATTACTGCAAGAAATGTGAAATGTCACAACCTTCTGGAAAGTAGTGCTACTGAAAAAAAAGATAATGGAATACTATATACAACTCTACATATATAAATTTGACAACTTAGATCAAATTAACTACTTTCTTATAAACGGCAAAAAATTACAACCCACTCAATATGAAAAGATGGTTTAAATACTGCTATAACTATTAAATAAATTTATTTTTAAGACTTTATTATTTTTCGAGTAGTTTTATGCTTACAACAAAATCGAGAGGAAGTTACAGAGATTTCCCACATACCTCCTGCCCCCACAAATGCATAGCCCCACCTATTATCAACATCACTCACCAGAGTGGTACATTTTTTAAGGATGAACCTACACTGACACATCATAATCACCCAAAGTCCATAGTTTACCTAACAGTTCATTCTTGGTGTTGTACATTCTATAGGTTTGAACAAATGAATAATGACATATATCCATCATTATAATACCATAGAGACTATATTGAATGCCCCCAAAATCCTCTGTGCTCTATCTGTTCATCTCTTTCCCCCAACACCCCCAGCAACAACTGATCTTTTATTGTCCCCACAGTTTTGCCTTTTGAGAATGTCAAACAGTTGGAATTATACAATATGTCGTCTTTTCAGATTGGTTTCTTTCACTTAGTAATGTGCATTTAATGTTCTTCCATGTATTTTTCAGGTCTTGATAGCTCATTTATTTTTAGCACTGAATATATCCCATTATCTGCATGTACCACAGTTTATTTATCCAATCACCTACTGAAGAGCATCTTAGTTGCTTCCAGTTTTGGCAATTATGAGTAATGCTGCTATAAACATCTGTGTGCAGGTTTTGTGTGGCAAAGTTTTCAGCTCCTTTGGGAAAATACCAAGGAGGGTGATTACCGGACTGTATGGTGGAGATAAGTTCAGTTTTGTAAGAAACTGCCAAACTGTCTTCCAAAGTGATTGTATGGTTTTGCATTTCTACCAGCAATGGGTGAGAGTTTTTGTTGCTGCACATTCTCGCCAGCATTTGGTGTTGTCAGAGCTTTGGATTTTGGCCATCCTAATAGGTGTGCAGTGATATCCCATTGTTGGTTTAATTTTCATTTCCCTGATGACGTATGAGGCAGAGCATCTTTGCATATGCTTATTTTGTCACCTGTATATCTTCTTTGGTGAGGTGTTTGTGAAGGTCTTTGGCCCATTTATTAGTTTGGCTGTTTGTTTTCTTATTCTTGATTTTTAAGAGTTCTTTATATATTTTAGATAACAGTCCTTTACCAGATATGTCTTTTTGAAATATTTTCTCCCAGTCTGTGGATTGTCTTTTCATTCTTTTGACATTGCCTTTGGCAGAGCAGAAGTTTTTAATTTTAATAAAGTCTACCTTATCGATTATTTCCTTCATGGATCATGCCTTTGGTGTTGTATCTAAAAAGGCATCACCATACCCAAGGTCGTCTAGGTTTTCTCCTATGTTATCTTCCAGGAGTTTTATAGTTTTGCATTTTACATTTAGATCTTTGACACATTTTGAGTTAATTTGGGGGAAGGGTGTAAGATCAGTTCTACACACATTTTGTTTTGCATGTGGATGTCCAGTTGTTCCAGCACCATTTGTTAAAAAGACTATCTTTGCTCTATTGTATGGACTTTGTTCTTTTGTGAAAAATTAGTTGACTGTATATATGGGGGTCTACTTCTGTATTCTGTAGTGTTGATCTATTTATCTTTTCTTTTGTCAGTACTACACTGTCTTAATTACTGTAGCTTTATAGTAGGTCTAGAAATTGGGCAGTGTCAGTCCTCCGACTTTGTTCTTCTCCTTCAATATTCTGTTGGCTGTTCTGGGTCTTTTGCCTCTCCACATAAAGATTAGAATCAGTTTGTGGATATCCATAAAATAACTTGCTGGGATTTTGATTGGGATTGTATTGAATTTCTGGATTAAGATGGGAAGAATTGACATCTTGATGACAGTGAGTCTTCCTATCCATGAACATAGAAAATCTCTACATTTAGTTCTTTAATTTCATTCATCAGAGTTTTGTAGTTCTCCTCATATAGATCTTGTACATATTTTGTTAGATTTATACAGAGTATTTCATTTTTTGGGTGCTAATGTAAATGGCACTGTGTTTTTAATTTCAAATTCCACTTGTTCATTGTTGGTATATAGGAAAGCAATTTTCTTTTGTATATTAACCTTTTATTCTGCAACTTTGCTATAATCACCTATTAGTTCCAGGAGATTTTTTGTCTCTTCTTTCAGATTTTCTACATATATGATCATGTCATCTGCAAAAAAAAAGACAGTTTATGTCTTCCTTCCTAATTTGTATACCTTTTATTTCCTTTTCATGCCTTATTGCATTAGTAAAGACTTCTAGTATGATGTTGAAAAGGAGTGGTGAGATGTGACATCCTTGCCTTGTACCTGATCATAGTGGCAAAGCTTTGAATTTATCACCACTAAGTATGATGTTAGCTGTACGTTTTTGTACATAGTGTTTATCAAGTTAAGAAAAGTCCCCTCTATTCTTAGTTTACTGAAAGTTTTTATCATGAATGGCTGTTGGACTTTGTCAAATGCTTTTTATGGGCATTTATTGATATGATCACAAAAATTTTTCTTTTATAGTCTATGTGATGGATTGCATTAATTGATTTTGAATGTTGAACCTGCCTTGCACACCTGAGAGAAATCCCACTTGGTTGTGGTGTATAATTCTTTTTATACTTTTTTGGATTACATTTGCTAATATTTTTTTGAGGATTTTTGCATCTATGTTCACGAGAAACATAGGTTTGTATTTTCTTTTCTTGTAGTGGTTTTGCCTGGTTTTCATATAGGGTGATGTTGGCATCATAGAATAAGTTAGGAAGTATTCCAGGTGCTTCTACCCTCTGGAAGACACTGTGGAGAAATGGCACAGTTTCTTCCCTAGATGTTTGGTAGAATTCATCAGTGAACCTATCTGGGCCTGGTGTTTTCTGTTTTGGAAAATTATTAATTGTTGATCTAACTTCTTTAATACATATAGGCCTATTTAGATCTATTTCTTCTTGTGAGTCTTCCAAAATATGTCTTTTAAGGGAATTTCCTCAACTTGTTAAAACATGAACAGAAAATCCACAGCTAACAGTGCACTAATGGTGAAGTCTGGGTCCTTTCTACCTAATATCAGGAACAAGGCAAGGATGTCTGCTGCCATCACTGACAGGCCATGGTTTCTATTTGAACCAGAGCTTGGCTTCAAACTCAGAAACAACACAGTGGGGTTCTCAGAAACACAAATAAATAACCAAGGACCCAATCATATGCTCTCTTACTCATGCTACCTCCCTTTGTTAGCCCACCATTTATGCTGAAAATGATGACATAGAAGGAAAGGGAAAACCAAGAGAACCCACAGTTCTTTTTTCTTTTAGTCTTTCTTTACTCATTAGTAAGCCAAAGTCAGAGAGTATTGGTAGAATATGCATATATCAAGAAGTAAAATAAAAACAGCCAAGTTTATCTTGTGCAGTATTTCTACTATTCCGGTAAGAAAAATATTCATATGCATTTGTGAGCTATAAAATAGAATTTATTTCAGGGTAATTTTTTGATTTGGCATATGAGATAAATGCTCTTATATTCATATTTAAAATGCGAATTGCACAATATAGAAGTAAAGAATAAAATTAACATTAAAATTTTTAAATTTTACTTTTTCTTTACTTAGAACAACATGAAATAACAAATAAAATCCACCATGGAAAGTTGAGGGAGAAAATACAGGAGAAGGGAAAAAGCTTTATATTTTAGTACATTTAACTATACTATGTTCCTACTTTTTGAAGACGAGGCACCTTACTTTCATTTTTCAGATGGGCCTGACAAATTACCTAGCCAGCACTGTCCACAGGCAGAATCAAAGGACACCAAATCTGCATCTGAAAAATAGAATATGACTCCATTATATTCAACAGAATGCTAAGTTTGTATGGGCTGTATGTTGGTGCTTAATTTCCTCTCCCATGGCAGTGTTCATACTTGACTTTTACTTTGCTACACTGGACTAAAACATGAAGGCATCTAACATTTTATCCTTCCAGTTAATTAGATTGAGTTGAACAATATCTATAAATCGCCTGTGGTAGTAGGCAGCATTCCTAATATGCCCCCCACAAAATATCCCACCACAATTGCCAGAACTTGTGAGTATGACAGCACTTCCATGATTATGTTATGTTCTCTATCACAGGTGGCCTTAAGATAAGCACATTATCTGGGTGACTGTAATCTAATCACATGAGTACCTTTAAAAACAGAGTTTTCTTTTGCTGGTAACAGAAGAAAAAATCACAAAAATTTGACGTGGGAGGAAGGCTGGATGCACTCTTGCTAATTTAGAGTTGAAGCAGAGCACATGAGAAGAAATGTGAGCAGTCTTTAAGAGTAGACAGCAGCCCTTTGCTGATGGCAAGACCTATGGCTGCAAGGAATTGGATTCTCCCAATAAATTGAAAGAGCTTGGAATCAGCTTCTTCCGCAGATAAGAGCTTATCCTGGCTGAAACCTTGAATTTGGCCTTGTGAAACCCTGAGCACAGAACCCAGCTCAGCCAACCCAAGCTGCTGATCTACAGAATAACAATAAATAATGAAGACATAAAAGAGTAATAATCAAGTACGGTTTTAAGTTGATGAGTTTGTGGTAATGTATTATACAGCAAAAGAAAACTAATACACTGCTAATAAGTCAGTTTTTACCTACAGAAATGACAATTTTGCATGGTTAATCAAATAGATTTACCTGTTATCCCCAAAATATAAAAATTGAGCAAGGCAATAAAGTTTTGCATGTATTCTCCCAGGATATTCTTTATGCTTTCATTGAATTGAATTATTATGTTGCTATTTTGACAAACTATGTCCATAGCCTGACTCTTATCTATTAATTTAAAATTATTTCTAAAATATCATGATAGACTTCTTAACAGTTTTTAAAAAATATTAGGTTGCTATAGTATTGAAGAATATTTTTTAATGTAGGGAAAATTCTTATATGTAATGAGGTAAATAAATGTCAGTAATGTTATTGCTTAGCCTACTAATTTATCATAAGTCTTGCCTTGAAAAGTGGGATAAAACTGATTATTTAAAACTGGATGAAAAAGGAAAATGATTCAAGAGATGTGAAAATGTGGTTTTCTCCATTGTCTTGCTCAATTTATGTATAACTCTTCAGCAGGATAGTCACTAAAACTATCTAATGGGAAGAGAAACTAAGCAGAAAACTGAACTTGTGTCTTATGATAAGACTTGGTTTTCCTTGGTGAAAGCAAAGGGAAAACCTGCTCCTTTATTGACAGCTGGGTCCCACAGGGCCATGGGGCTGGGATACATTTTTTTACTAGCTCTTCTAAATTCATTCTTCATTGTTTCAGTACCCATTGTAAAAATATGTTGCTTTGATGTTCTTAATATGCACTCTGATAGCTGACATTTGTCAGTTTAATAGTTTTCTTTATCCTCTTGTTTCCATAAGTACAAACAGAATGAGTGGATGGAAATGTATAATGAAACAGGAGGTTAAAACATAGGGCTGATACAATGAAAGACTTCATATGCACAAGAACAAGACTTTTAAGGAAAGACAAATAAAAATACTACTTCTCATGGATACTATCTGATTTGAAAATAAACAGTAAAAACTAAAAATTAAAGCACTTAGCCACTTTACGATTCTGCCACTCTTTTGGCAATGTGGCTGAATTTTCAATCTCAAGCATTATTCTCTTTTGCAGAAGAGGATAGATGGAGACAACCCCTTTGAAATAGATCAGTTTCCTTTGCTTCTTCAGTAGCATCAATCATTCGTTGCTCTACGGAATTTTTATTGTCCCATAAGTAAAACATCTTTTGTTTGTAAAATGTAATTTCTGGAAAATGCTCTCAAGATTTGGCTTCCCCACAGCTGACAAGAACTGAGGAGATGATAGAACAGAAGGGTAATCTCTTTTCCCAAGTGGATTTCAATACAATTTAATTTAATCATCCCCCTGTAGGCTTGCTCATTTATCTTGTTGATCAGTGAAGCTGACACTTCTCTTCTGGAATATCTTTTATGGTTTACTATATCTTCAGGATTCACTCCAATTGGCAGGAAATCTATTTTGCCAAGACAATGGATTATAAATAAAACAAATAGTGCTTTATGAACTTTAAAATTGTCTGAGTCCAGTATCAGGTCAAAGCAAAAAGATTACATTCCAAAAGTCATGAAATATATTTTTAGAAGTTCTCAATGACTATCTGTTAAGATAGTTTTAAGCTATTTTACCATAGACTTTTAAATAAAAGTCTAGCTGCCAACAGAAATGAGAGAATATGAAAAATCAAGAGGTAATTGATTTTTTTGTAAAGCATGGATATGTTTTCCATCCATAGGGAACCCACAGACAACTCCCAGCGACAACAATTCAAGAATAGAACCAGCAGCAGGCAGTGAGAATGTCATCCATCAACCCTGAAATTGACTTATGTCAAAAAACCCCTAAATATCAAGTAGTATCAAAAATGATATTATACATTGCATTTACCCTCTTAAGTAAAAAGAAAATATTTTTCTGATCCGAGCAATTTACTGATAGAGCAGAGTATGTTTGAAGGAATTTTTTGTTGGTATATATTTTTCATTATGTTTTTGGTTATGAGTTAGATTCACAAATGGTTACCGAATACCCAGCATCTCAAGAGGAAAACAGATAGTTCTATTTCTCTTCAGATAGAATAAATCTTTCCCTAAGAGGGAAACAGAGAACAGATGTATAATAACTGTGACAATTAATAAAAGGAAACCTCATTTAAAATGGAGTCTGAAGGCCAGAAGAGGGAGCGCTCATGCAGTACCACTCGAGGTCAACTACGATTGACAAACTTTCAATTATAGATTATAGATGCCAACAGAAAGAAGTCATCAATAGGAAGAATCATCAGTTAGAGTCATGTGCCCCATAACCATGTTTTTGTCAACAATAGACTACGTATACAACAGTGGTGCCATAAGATTAGTACCATATAGTCTAGGTGCGTAGTAGGCTATACTATCCAGGTTTGTGTAAGTACACTCTACGATGTTTGCACAACTAGGAAATCGCCTGACGATACATTTCTTAGAAGATATGCCTGTCGTTAAGTGACACATGACTGTACAGACTCCAACAGGAAGAAATGTACGTTGTTATCCCAAACAGAAATTAACTACTCAAGCAACTCAGCGAGCGAGAAACCATCACCACCCTAAACTCTTCCGTTTCTCCAATGGAGTTTCATTCAAAACAACCCCTCCCAGTTTCCTCCTTTTTCTCTATAAAATAATGTTGTTCTCCTTTGAGTGTTGGACTTGCCTCTGGCTTTTGCTATAGCTTGCTTGATCTGAATTGCAATGCTTTGCTGTCCCTGAATAAATCCATTTTGCTGGTGAAATAACTATCTGTTTTTTTTTTTTTTGTGAGGAGATCAGCCCTGAGCTAACATCCGCCAATCCTCCTCTTTTTTTGCTGAGGAAGACGGCCCTGGGCTAACATCTGTGCCTATCTTCCTCCACTTTATATGGGACGCTGCCACAGCATGGCTTACCAAGCAGTGCGTCGGTGCGCGCCCGGGATCCGAACCAGCGAACCCCGGGCCGCAGCAGCGGAGCGCGCGCACTTAACCGCTTGTGCCACCGGGCCGGCCCCTGTTTTTTTTTTTTAGGTTAACATACTTTATTCTCATAATTCTCTATCATGAAAGATTTTGGTTACTTTTCTGGCATTGAAAAGAAAAAGAATGCACTGAAAGTTACCGAATGGCATATTTTAAAATGGTTAAAATGGTGAATTTTCACTCTTCAATGGTGAATGTTATGTATATTTTGACATAATAAAAACAAATTAATTAATATGCCTTGAGTGAAACACATTTTTGCTAAATTCAATAAGAAACAACTCCTAAATTATACTCCTAGGGCTCTCAGGATCTAGAGCTGCAGTGTCCAAGACATTTCTACCCGTAGCCACATGTGAATACTGAGCACTTCATATGTGGCTAGTGCAATTAAGCAACTAAATTTTTAATTTTACTTTAATAAATATAAGTTTAAATTTAAAAAGTAAAGCAATATACAATAATCTTTGTATTAAACTCAGTATAATGTTCTGGTAGGACTACATTTCACTCTAACTGTTGCATTGCATAACATATTATTGCTGATTGTAGTGTGCCTGTCAGATGTGTACTTTGTTTTCAGTAATATACAGAAACAGATCACTTATCCACTTTGTGTCAACGGATTGATTTAGTATGAAGTATATTTTCTATACTCTGATGCAAAATTGCCATGTGATAATTTGAATATTTTTTTCAAACAACATGAATTACAGTGATATCTATGAAAATCATCAATGGTAATTAAATTGAAATAATAATCATTATTTTAATTATAGGATAACTAAATTATTGTTCTGGTTGAAAACATAAGTATAAACACATGTGTAAATTCCAAATTAAGGTGTAATATTGATGCTGAATTAAGCAGAAATACAGAAGCTAGCATAAAGACCAGAACATAAAAGAAAAATAATGACTGGAAAAGATATGTCACAAATTTCATGAAATGACAATAGCAAATTGCTATGACAGAGCTGAACAAAAAGTTGTTTGCTGTGTAAACACTTTTGGAGACAATAATATGGACGATATTAAGACTTTTTTCAGCAAACACATAATGAACTTGATAAGAAATTTCCTCCCAAAAGTCAAAAAAGAATTGATGAAATTAGTGAAATAAAATCAGAATCAATAAAACTTTTAAATAATTTTTAATAAGATCTGAACTTGTAAATTTGAATAGCTATAACATGACTTGGATTCCCACTCAGAAATAGAAAACCATTTCTAGATGGAGACATGGTAAAATAAATCACTATTTTAATTATGGGATCTTTGCTAAAAAATTATGAGTAAATGACTAATAAATTAGATATTTTACAAAATGTGAATGCTCTTCAATTAAGCATAAAATATTTCCTTGAACACAAGCCCTTTCTAAAATTATTGAATATCAATCGAGTCAAAATTTGAAAATTACAATTTTCCTTAGCTTTCAATGAGTCATACATTATAAGACACTGCCTAATTAATACTTTGTGTATGTTTTGTATGATATAACTTCAATTTATTGCCTAGATAATCAAATTCATGTTATAAATATTTTCAAATCATTTATATCTGTGAACAAAGAATATCAGTTAGATATGAAGAAGTTAGCTTCTATAATAATGGACAGAATTATATTATGTCAAAAATCAGAGCTGTTTGCACTTTTTAAATAAAAGAGTGATAATTTCCTTATTGATGTGTTCCATTGGATGACACATAATGAAAATAATTGCGACACTATGAAAAGTACCACTATGTCATTTCAAAAAGTGTCTAGTATTTATGTGTAAATGTTATGAGTTATTTAAAAAAATTTGTTAATTCTAGTGATGAGGTTGATGTGGTCCTTCAAGGATCCCCACCCAACCTTGAGCCTCACAAAATCTCCTTACTCACTGCTATCTATTCTTACTAAAGTAAAATCTCTGTAATATTCTCTGTTTTATAGTCATCCCTTCTAGAGGCTGAAAAGTCTCTAATACATGGTTAAATGTTAATAAACAGAATTCTATGCCATGAAAATGGCAGAGTTTCTTTGAATCATAGTGGCAGCTCAATTATGGAAACTCTCCAATGGTTTCAGGGATAATTTGATTATGCCCTTTCATTAGACTTTTTCACTAGTTAGCTTTTCCTCCCCACCAACCAGACCCCCAGGCTGTAGTTCTTGAGTATTTGTTGCCAAAAAACACATGTTTTTTATAGTTAGAGCACTAGAATTAGTAATCAAGTATTAAAAATACATTAAGCAGGGCAATAAATTTCATTTGCTCTTCACTTTTCCGTCTTGCACAATATGAAACAGTTTTATTTTGTAGAAAAATTCTTAGTAGATATAATAGCTATCAGGTAAGCAGGGCCAAGAATTCACAGTTGAAAAGACACTGCTGTAATTATGTTCCCTGGGTTTTGTTGAGATATGGAATAGTTTGTCTTAGAACATGGAATACATATTTTCCTCACTCTTTTGGGAAGAAATTAAGAAATGATTTTATAATATGGCATTTGTTTTATTAGCATAGTTAGTAATCATTGAAATGGCTATGATTTTCAAAGTAGGCAAAGAGAAAGTTAAATCAACTTTCCGAATCTTTTTTGTATATTGACACCAAGACTGTGTACTCACATTGATTTACTTTCTAGAACTAACTAAAAGCCTAAAAACAGTTCTCTGTGTATGTCTGCATAAGGAAATTAGAGTGAGCAATATCTAGAGCTGCTTTCTCTTATAAGCACAAGATAATTTTCTCATTAAAGCTTCAAAGGAGTAAGTTGTGGAATTATATCTTATTGAGAGATTTTATTTTTTTCTCCATGTGAACACAATAATTTTCCATGTACAGTTAGCAGTTGACACAACAATAACTTGAAAATGTCCATGGTTATTCCAGGGCTTTCTCATTCTACTCCCTCTTAAAAGAAAAAGGCTGCTAAAATTTAAGTACTGTTTCTGCTTATAGTGGGACTATAAGATTTTAACAGAATGGTTCTCTCATAAATAACAAATATAAACCCAAAACACATACAAACAAATATTAAAGGAGGGATTTGGAGAAGAAAACAAAGTTGACAAATTTGGGAGGAAATTTGGAGACAAATTTTGGGGAAAGAGCTGGCAAGGGGTGAGCTGATGTTGCAGGAGGGCCTACAGGTGTGACACACGGTGGCTGAAGA
The DNA here is from genome assembly GCF_020826845.1 of Diceros bicornis minor. Lineage (NCBI taxonomy): Eukaryota > Metazoa > Chordata > Mammalia > Perissodactyla > Rhinocerotidae > Diceros > Diceros bicornis. The sequence goes on along the minus strand of NC_080744.1, from coordinate 9,642,930 downwards.
TCCAAGAGAGAAAGTCCATCATCTTTCTGGACTGAGGAAGGTGGGACCAAAGTTTTGGACAACTACGGCCCATGAAGAATGAAAGGAGGTACTGAGAGAGAGAAAAAAAACACAACTGAACTGTTGTAGCCTCCAATTCTGTGTATTAACTTTACTCACGTCTCTGGCTGATCCAAGCCAGACATGTGAAGGGTCGACTCAAAGTAACGAGTGTAAAAGGATTAATGAGTTGTCCCTCTACCATCACCATCAAGGTAAAACAGATTTTGCAGTTTGAATATAACCAGGTTAATGGCTTGCTTAAATAAAAACGTCAACACTCTTCACAGGAGTATATCAGAATGCAGAATCCCCATGACATAATATGTATAATATCTGTATTATAATATAAAATAAAAAATACCCATTCTTAAGGGAAAATTATTTTGACAGAGGTCAACTGCAAGAGGACTTGATGTTGAAATGATCAGACAAGGACATTAAAGCAGCTATTATAACTATGCTTTATAAGTAAAGGAAAAAACACATGAAAGATGAAAAGATAAGAGATTTAAGCAGAAGAATACAAAATACAAAAGAGAACCAAATGCAAATTTTAGAACTGAAAATTATAATATTTCAATTAAAAAATAACTGGCTAGGAAAAATGGAGATAATAGAAGATAAATCTGTGAACTTTAAGATAAGCCAATACAAAATAATGTTTTGAAGAAGAGAGAGAAAATATTTTTGAACAAAGACTCTGGGAAGTTAGGGAAAAAATAAAAAGAGCTAATATACATATATTTGAATTCATATAAGAAGAGTAGAGAAAGGATGGAGCAGAAAATATATTTGAAAAATATAGGCAGAAAATTTCTCAAATTTGATGAAATACAATATATACATATGTGGGATAAGAAAAACGTGTTTAGGTACATCATATCCAAACTGCTGAAAGACAAAAGTAAAGAAAAAATATTGAAAGCTGCCATGTGAAAACAAACATTAAATACAAGAGGATTCCATGACGATGGCAGAATAGGGAGCACCAGGAATCTGTCTCATCACCTAGACAACAATTGCACTGACAGAGTCTGTCTGGTGTAACTATTTTGGAACTCTGGAGTCTATTGAAGGCTTGCAATTTACGGGAACAGACTTGGAGGATAAATTGCAGTTAATTTCTGTCAACTTCAGCTCTTAGCATAGTAGCATTTATCCATCTCCCACCCCCAGCCCTATGGCAGGCAGCATGACATATTCCAGCAGCAGCTTGCATGTAGTTTGTGGGAACCAGGGTAGATAAAAAGGACCCTGTGCAACAAACATCGGGGATCTGGGCTCTGATCACTGATTGCTGTTTATGGTCTCATCAGTGCAGACAGAGAGCTGGCGGTCATTTTTCTCCCACCTCCCCACTTTGTTGCAAGCCTCTCCCATTCTTGCTATAATAACTTCCAGGGGATTTAAAGGGCTAGTGCCCTTTTCCCTCACTCCCCTTCATTCTTCCCCTTTTCCCCATTTGGGATCCAGATATTAAAGACAAGGATGTTCAAAAGCAACTGAATACACAGAGGAAATTAGAAAGTCAACTCATATGTCAAGGGAAAGGCATAGGCTCAGAAAAAACTTGAGAAGACCTTACGTTTATAGCTCAGGCCGATCCTTGGCACAGAGAAAGTCTATAACAATCAAAAACTAAAAACAAATCAAAAACTTTGAAAACAAAAAACAGCAAACCCTGGTGAATGGAGAGAATCTGCTTTCCAGAATTACCACATTATTAAATTCAAATGTCCAATGTTCAGTGAAAAACCCCAAAAGGCATATAAATAGGAAATTGTGGCCCATTCGAGAGAAAAAAACAAATCAACAGAGACCGTCACTGAGAAAGACCTGATGTCATATTTACTAGACAAACACTTTTAAAAAAGTGCCTTAAAGGTGCTCAAAGAACTAAAGGAAAATGTGGAAAAAGTCAAGAAAACTGTGTACGAACAAAGTGGAAATATCAATAAAGAGAAAACCTACAAAGAAGCCAAAAAGAAATGCTGGAACTGAAAAGTACAATAACAAATAAAAAATTCTCTAGAGGATTTCAAAAGTAGATTTGAGCAGGCAGAAGAAATAGTCAATGAACCTGAGGCTAGGATGGCAGAAATTATTGAGTCTGAGGAACAGGAAGAAAAAAACTGAAGAAAAGGGAACAGAGCCTAAGGGACCCATGGGACACCATTAAATGGACCATCATACCCATTGTGGGAGTGCAAGATGAGAAAGTTCTGGAGATTGATTGTGCAATAATGTGAATATACTTAACACTAATTAACTGTACACTTAGAAATGGTTAAGATGGTAAATTTTAAGTTCTGCATTCTTACCACAATTCAGATAAATATTTTTAAATAAAGAAAACTAAGAGAATTTATCTCTAAGGAACTGCATTAGAAGAAACGCTAAATTCTTGAGAATAAAGTGGAATGATTCCAGAGGGAAAGCAGACTCGTAAGGGGTGAAGTGAAACTTCAGAAATTGTAAATATATAATATTATTTTTTTCTTTTCAATTCTTTACAAAAACATATTTGAAACAATTTTTAATATTGTTTTATGGGATTTATTAAAGTATTTACATGTAATGTGTATGATGACTAAACGGTAAAAGATGAAAGGGGTAAAAAGACAAATAGTGTTGTAAAATATGTAACTTTTACAGACAATAAAAATGCTGAACAACCACTAGGGTAACCACCAGAAAGTAACTGCAAAGGGACTTCTAAATTAAAAAAAAAAAAAAAAAAAAATTATGCAAAAAGAAGAGAAGAATCGACAAATGGAAAGAGAATGCAGAAACAAAAAATGGCATTTCCCACCATCCAGCATACACTCTACAATTTTTAATGTATTTTTTATCAGTATTCTCACCCTCCACTGGAATGTAACCTAATGAAAGCAGAGATAATTTCCTATTTTCATGTATTTATTTATACATTTTTTAATTAATTTAAATTTTAGATTTCCTGAATGCTGACACATATTAAATGCTTAACAACTATTGGTTAGATAAATGAATAAGTTCCAGATTTAATATAATTCTCTTATCTATTAAGGTAGAACTAATAATCTAATGTGAGCCAAACACACCATTAGGAGAGAATAAATGAAAATAATTTATATTCTTCACTTAAGTGCTAAATTATATTCCATGTTTTCTAATGCTGCCTATTATTATAATCACATAGTCTCAGATTTTGAATTGTAGTGTAATTTCTGATTGGTTGGCAGCTCAAGTTACCATTTTAAATTCTATCAGGAAAAGCATGAGTAGAGATGAGTGATCCTCAGTGGAGTCTGGTTGGCTTCAGATTATCTAGGGTTCCAGATGCTCTATGCTGACACAAAGGCTGTATGAACTTCTTAAGCTTGTTCAATTGAGCTTGAGGGGCCCTTGGTATAACATTTTGATATTCTAACATCTGGTCACAGAAAGAACCATTCAATTGCAGGAGGACCTTGGGATGTTGAGAAGGAAGGTTACTTGAATTTAATGATTTTGTGCATATTCATAGTTACTGGTATTATTATCCTGACATTTGAGATTGATGCACGTATTTTACATTAAGTAAGTAAGTATATAAAGTACTTTGCAAGGTCACATTATTTCTGTTTAAGATATGAGTAAATGGATAGGACTAGATGGTTAAAATATTACCTTCTCTTACTTCTGACTAGCTTTACCTGTTTATCTGGACAAGCCTGAAGTTTACCTTTGGGTTTGTGAGGGGTCTCGATTGGAGAGAGACAGAGAAAGAGACAGAGACAGAGATAGCTTTAGTGAAATTAATTTCCAATATTCATTTCTACTTCTCAACAGATCAAATACCACAGTGCTAGGAAACATATGACTTCACTATCACAGGGTTTTTCAGTCAAGCCAACTGCTATAGCTTCTGGGTATCTGGAAAAATTAGAACAGATAACGAACGAGGATGACCCAAGATAAATGGATTATTCCTACAGCAAATCATGTATTAAGCTGTGCCCTGAAATGACTAGTTTTCACTTTTCTGTAAGATAAATTTTAATGAGTTAAGAAACAGATGAAACATCACAGGTGCTCAACTATCTCATTGGATCTTACCAAAACCTACTGGGGGGCGGGAGGGGCAAAAACAAAACAAGAAAAGTCTGTCACACATGGCCTAATTCTTAAGAAACCCAAATGGAAAATTTTTACATTGAAAAATAAGAGACAATCATTTATTTAGTGCAGAAATATTAACAAGGCCACTTGGGAAGTATCATTCAACAAGCCAGAAATATTCCTTAAAGAAACTTAACCTTTTAATAAGTTAGTTCTCAAACACTTACTCTTCAATTTAAACGGGCCTGGTGGAAACTGTTCGCCTGCTTTACAAAACGTCAGCTGAAGCCCCTCACAGGGCGCTGGAGGACCAGCTCTCAGGACGGTTCACTGCCATGGCCATGGCGCCCCGTTTGCTATGGGCGGGCGCTCAGGGGGGCTCCGCTGTTCTGTGGGGTCTCTCCACAGGCCACTCGGGCTTCCTCACAGCCAAGTGGCGTGGTTACAAGAGTGACTGTCGCAGGAGAGGCCGATGTACATATCGTTTTGGTGGCTCTGCTTCAGAAGTCACAGGGCATCATTTCTGCTGCTCTCTACTGGATGCAGTGGTCAGAAAACTCTGCCCAGTTTCAAGGGAAGCCTATAAGCGGGTATAACCAAACCCTGTGGATGTGGGAGTGGTAAAATTCTAGAAATGTAGTAGTGGCCAGCTTTGGAAAATCCAAACTTCTGCACGCAGCTCTTCTGTGATCTACACACAATATTTTGGACAAAATAAGTACTTTAAACCTCAGTAAAAAATATCAAAAACTCATGTTTCCCCAGTTACATCATTTGAGCACTTTCAGATGCTTAAGTTCAACTTTCATGAGGTAAGTTTCAATTTTTCAGCTATCTTACTACTAAATTTATTTACAAATATTTATGATTGCTGGCTTATATTTACCACTTTACAGAAATCTGGGACATATCTTTATGCAAATATGCTAATATTATATTATGCTGAAAAAATAGTATGCATTTAGTGATCTCTAAAAGTCATAAAATTCTTTATCAAACTACAGCATAATTAACCAAACTATCAACATTGATTTTTTTCTTCTCTTCCTTTTGACTTTATTTTTTACTTCTATTCCTTTTGATCTCAAATTGCTCTATTCTAAACCATATTTGAATTAGAATATTATTGTAAGTGGGTTTTTTTGCCTCATTTTAAAGAAAGAATATCAACTAGATGCAGCATAATATTTATCTATTTCTTAGGAATCTTTTGGACTTTTCTTTGAAAACAAAAGAGGAAAATATAGAATTATGTATAGAAGTGTTTTTCCTTATCTTATTATATTAAGTCAGTGGCAGTTTCAGATTGCTTAGCAGATAAACACATTTTGATAATTATTCCTAACCATAGTCAGAAAGATTTCAGTGAGTATTGTGAATATTGTAAAATGAATCTTATTCAAATCTTCCAATGTGTCCAGACATTATAACCTATCTCAGTATAAAACCTGGCCATCACTATCAATTGACAGCTAAATGGTTGGTTTAGGGCTACCTGTTGGCTGAGCCAACTACATGAGGCACCTGAATTCTAGTCTACTGTACAACATGTATATGGTGCTCAAAGGAAAGGTCATATATCAATAAATAAAATTATTAAGAATTCTATTAATAATAAAAGCAATCTCTGTCACGTATAAAGTGTATTTTTCTGTCACACACACTATTTTTTAAGTGTAGCTTGTCATTTCCATGTTTACCTCGATATTAGTGATGAAACGAGTTGTGAGCAATGACTAGAAAGCAAGCCTAAGATAGTCATCTTCAACGTTCCTCTCATCTTCCAGTGAAAACTAATAGGATAACGTCTGATGACAGTGCATGTCAATAGGGATGACACAATTATTTGTCTAAATGGGTGAGATAAAACTTGTGATCAGGTGAAGCCTTTTTACTTAGTTTTTTTTTAGTTCTGCCTTTTACTGCTTTCTGCTTTCGTTTCAGCTATGGAACGTGTGTGGCTGGCAGCCAGAATCAACCTTCTGTTGAATTTCTAGGATCATGAATAGTTTCCAGTATGCGGCGAAGTGTCTATAAAATAATAGAAATATTTAACTTATTCTAATAAGTGTTCTTTGTAATTGCAAATTATGAAGCCAGTCAAATCGACCATCATTTGTTGTTTTTCACGTATGATATCACAGTAGCCAATGAAGCTTCAGTTGCTTAAAATGTTTTTGAAAATATCTCTTCTAAAAGTTTCTCCCACGACACAAATAGATCACAGAAGATGACTGTATTTTCATATCTATTATGGACAGAATTATTATTCCTCATCATTAGTTTCTTTGCTTCTAAAAAATAAAATATATCTTTAAATGAAGGCAAGTCTTGTCCTTGAGATAATGGGACTATTAAAAGTAAAATAATTGATTTATATTTTACCCATTGATAGAAATATATCTTGAAAAACAATTTCAATATATGTTTTCATATTTGTTGATTTTACAAGTTATTTTATGCTGACTATTGAAAAATTAGAATATTTAGCTCTGATTTTCTATACACAATTCAAATTTTAAAAGTAATTTTATCTCTGAAAATAATTCTCATTTTTCTTCTTTATATCAGCATTTTGTGTCCTCTTTCTCCAGAATAATGTTTCAAACAATAAAGCATATAACAATAGCCTAAAATAAAATATTTTTTACGAATTGTGTCACTGATATCACAAAATTGCTGAGAAAATATGTATTAAACAATTCCTTTCTAATAAAAAAAATCACCAAATGTTTTCCTTCTCTCAATTTTGTATGTCATCCTAATTCAGCAACACTTTCTGTCACAACCTTATCCTAAATATAACTCCGGGTTAGCAAGTATCCATTATGCATAGTAAATATTTAAAACTATACTAGATTTTTCTGCCAGATAACATACACTGATGCCTTCTTAATAGAATACAAGTTCTGGAGTCAGTCTACCTGAGTTTAAATCCTTGCTTTACCATTTCTTGACACCTTAGAAACAACATTTTACCAGACTCCTTCAGTTACCATCTGTAAAATGGTAAAAGTAATAATGGTACATCGCTTACAATGTTGGTCTTGGAATTAAATATTTTATCTAAATGTTTAGCATGTGATCTGTCTTTTAGAAAGTATAGTCATGTGTTGCTTAACGACGAGATATATTCTCAGAAATGTGTTGTTAGGCAATTCCGTGGTTGTGCGAACATCATAGAGTGTACTTACACACACCTAGATGGTATAGCCTGCTACACACCTAAGCTATATGGCACTAATCTTGTGGAACCACTGTGTACACGTGGTCTGTTGTTGCCTGAAACGTCCTTGTGCAGTGCATGACTGTATGGCTTTTTTTTTTTTAATGATTTTTCTGCCCAGATCATATGTTCAGGTCATGCAAATGGTTTTAGAGTTGGCCTTATCAAAAATAATTGCTAGCAAAGTAAATATGAATTTTCTGCAACTAAATCAGTACTCTGAAAAGCAAATAAAAATGACATTTGAAATTTTCTTTCCTTAGTGTTTGTTCTGTAACTTTCCTCTTTTAGCTTGAAAGAGGAAAAGCATCACTTTATCTCATTGTTTCTGCCTCATGAACACTGACTTTCAGAATACAGAAAAATAATCCAATGCTGATTGTAGATTTTCTAATGATTCATTTTACTGATTCAGCATGCTTATTTGGTAATAGGCACATATTTATTTCCTGTTTGCAAGTTTTACAGTGCGAATCTGTAAGCACTCTACGTGAGACATCTCAGTGTTATAAATGGCTTTTAGGCAAGCTCATCAAAGAACAATTGACTTTTTTCCTTGTATTTATTCATTTACTTATCCACTAGAGGGAAATAAAATAGATAATCCCTGTCCATAGTGAATTTCCGTGGTTGGGTCACTAGACCTTATCAAGGCTGACTGTCACATTTCTTCTAGGAGCTATGCTCTTCTCTCCCACTCAGAGTAAAGGCAAGAGATAATACTCATTCAATTACATGGTTTTCAGTATGCTGATAACCTTTAATCTCAGCTAGATTGTTGAGAGCTAAAAAAAAGAAGAAAGAAATCCTGGGCATAGACTAACTTTCCAAATGTCCCTTTTACAAAATGAGGAAGACATCTCATATAATGTGCCTTAAAATAGTATCAATTGTTGTAAACTAAAAAAAATTTATATGACTACCAATTTTTAATAAATTGGTCTACAAAATGAGAATAATACTAACAATTTCCAAGTATTTATAATTTTTATTGATTTATTCCTCACATTTTATTGTGTATTGATTGTGTTCAGATGACTCTGCTAATTAAAAGCTATGAAATGTGAGAAGAATAATAATAGTGAAATAATAATAATATAGTTTAGGTAAATAATGGGACAAACTAGTAATATATTTTTTTTCCCTTACTTTTCTATTCCTTTGAAAGGAAAGATCGAAATGATTTAGATGATTCAGTGCATGCTGGATAAGTCAGGCCTTAAGAAATTGCTGTGCTGTCCTCAGTAAAGTAAAATTGAAAAATGCCATGATAGTGGGAATGGTTAAATTTCTTTTTCAGTTTCAGCTGTGTAAGTTTAGAGTAGGGTAAAATTAAACAAGTGAAAATAATTCGCAAATAAATATACTACACTGCAGTGTATTTTGTACAATTTCTTTTCCTTTTATAATATATATTTATTATTAAAATTTTGAATGATAATATCACTTTTAAAAATTAAGATCATCCCTTCAATTTATCAAATGACTTTTTTGAGTCTTGTAAGAACAATAATTCCTAAATAGTCCAGTAGAGTTACTCAAACATGATGAAATGCTAAGGGCAATTGTATATTTGCCTTTAACAAGTACACATACACTTAGGTTAGAAATGTATTAATTCATTGTGTTGCTTCTCTTATCTAGTTGACCAGCCCATGAAGTTCAGCTCAACTATGTGTGCCCCAAATGCTTTATCATTTGTATTTGAAGATATGTGTTGTTGCCACTTTTATGTTACAAATGATGTCTTTCTGCCAAATTCTACCATTACGCAATACTATAAATAAGACTAAAAACTGTTAGCAAGGAGTTATTTTAAATCTCTTTGACCATATTGTTATTATCTCTCTGCAGAATATCAGTCACTGTAATCCATCATATTAATAGGCTAAAGAAGAAAAATTTCATGATCATATAATTTTATTCAGAAAAATTATTTGACAAAATGCAGCACCTATTCATGATAAAAACTCTCAGCAAACAGAGGGAGGATTTTGGTTCTGATGAGGAGCATATACCAAAATCCTACATCAAGTATCATACTTAAAAATTAGTGGTTTTCCCCATGAGACTGGGAATAAGACAAGAATTTCTGCTCTCACAACTCTCTTCAGCATAGTGCTGCAAATTCTAGCCCAGGGAATAAGGCAAAAATGAACGAATGAATGAATGAATGAAATAAAAGGCAAGCAGATTAGAAAGGAAGAAGTGAAACTGTCCATTTTTACAGATAATATGATTTTCTATGGAGAAATCTCAAGGAAGCTAGGAAACAAGAATAAAAAACAATCAGAATTTCTAAAACTAATAAGTGAGTTCAGCATGGTCACAGAATACATAATAAACAAAATTATAATATATTTCTACATATGAGCAGTGAACACATGGACATCAAAATTAAAATGTTACAGTATCATTTACAATTGCTCTAAAAATGAAATACTTGTATATAAATCTAACAAAACATGTAAAGGACTAGTATGCTTAAAACTACACTATACTGATTACAGAAATAAAAGATTTAAATAAATCATACCATGTTTAAATAAAACATACAGTGTTCATGGATTGGAAGATTCAACAAAGTAAAGATGCAATTCCATCCAAATTGATATGCAGGTTTAATGCAAGTCCTATCAAAACCCTGAAAGATTCATTATAGAGATAGACATGAGTATCCTAACATTTATATGGAAAAGTAAAGGGAACAGAATAGCTAAAACAATTTTTAAAAAGAAGCAGCAAGTGGCTGGCTCACTGTAGCTGGAATTAAGGTTTACTGCGTAACTACAGTTATCAGTTGACATGGGCAGAACAGACACATTGATCAATGAAACTGAATAGAGTATCCAGAAATAACCTTCACAAATGTCCCCCACTGAATTTGAAAAGGAGCCTAATCAATTCAACGATGGAAGGATAGACTTCAACAAATTATGCTGGGGCAAGAGGACTTCCATAGGCCCCCAGGCCCCCAAAAATCTTGACCTAAATGTCACACTTTATACAAAAATTAGCTCATAACACAATATTATACAAAATGCAATACTATTAATAATATACTATAAATCTACAAAAGATCAATACTATTAAACTTTCAGGGAAAAAATAGAAGAAAATCTTTAAGACCTAAGGAGGATAAGATAAGCATTCTTAGACTTAACACCAAAACATGATCCATAAAAGAAAAATATATAAATTAGACAATAAAAATTAAAAACTTTTGCTCTGTGAAAGATTCAGTTAAGAGGATGAAAAGACAAAGTACTGACTGAGAAAAAACATTTGCAAGCTGTATAGTCCACAAAGTAGTATTACCCAAAATACGTAAAGAACTCTCAATCCTATAAGAAAATAGACAAAAGACATGAACAAATACTTCACTAAATAGGATAGACAGACAGACAGAAAATAAGCATATGAAAATCCATTCAATATCTGAAACCATTAGGGAAAAGCAAATTAAACCCATTATGAGTTATAAATACACATTTATTAGAATATCTATAATCAAAAGTAGTGACAGCATCAAAAGTTGGCAAGGAGGTGGAGAAACTGGGTTACTCCTACATTACCAGAGGAAGTATAAAGTGGTACAGCCATTCTGTAAAACAGACAGGCACTTTCTTAAAAACCTAAACAAGCAATTACCAAATGAACCAGCAATTATTACAATCCTGGGCATTTAGTCCAGAGGAATGAAACTAATTGTTCACACTAAATCCTGGAAATGGATGTTAGTTCATAGAAGCTTTATTTGTAATAGCCAAAACCAGGAAACAACACAAATATCATTATGGGTGAATGATTAAACAAACTGTGATATATACATAGCATGGAATACTACTCAGCAATGAAAATCAATGACAGTTGATACAAGTGACACCTTATATGAATCTCCAGAGTATCATGTTGAATGAAAACAACCCAATCCCCAAATGTTACATGGTTTGTGTATGATTCCTTTTATGAAACATTATCACAATAATAAAATTATAAAGATAGGGAAAAGATTAGTGGTTATTGGGGGATAAGGACAAGGGTACAGATGTGTCAGGAAGTGGGTGTAGTTATAAAAGGACAACCTGAGAGATTCTTGTGGTAATAGAATTGTTCCAGATCTTGACCTTATCCATGCCAATATTCTGGTTGTGATACTATACTATAGTACTGTGAGATATTACCATTGGGATATTGGGTAGAGTACATGGGATATCTCTGTGTTACTTCTGGCAATTTTATGTGAATCTACTATTATTTCAAATAAAAGTGCTATTGAAAATAATAATTTTGTTCAGTATATTCAATGAGATAAAAGTCTCAGATTTAGAATTTTAGTTGAGAAATCGAAACTGTAAAAATAACAGATTTTAAATAGTAGAAACTGCAGAACTGAAAAAAGGCAAGAAGTAATATTAGCTAGTAAGTTGATGTATTTCACAACATAGTGGACAGAGATGAGGAGAAAATTAGTAAAAGGTTGAGTAAAATAGCCAAAGTGAAATGCAGAGAAATGATAGGATGGAAAAGACAGAGGTGTGAATAGGAATAAAGAAGACAGAGTGAGAAATCCTCACATATATTTCATTGGAACCCTAGAGGAAGAGGTAAGGAATAATGAGCAGAAGTAACATCGGAAATGTTGATGAATAAGATATTTCCAAATCTGATAAAATGTATCAAGCTACAGATGAAAAGCTCTCTAAACTGAAAGATGAAACAAAAAAAAAAAGTAATCTACATTATAAGAGTTTATAGTAAAAAAATAAAAAAAAAAGAAACAGAGAAAATCTCAAAAACAACTACAGGAAAAAGAATACATTCAAAGGAATAACTAGTAGACTGATGAATTTGTTTCTCAACAGAAACAATAGAATTCAAATAACTATAAAAAACAAACAAAAAACTATTAATATTAAGTAAATATATTAAGAACGAAATTAAAGTAATCATTTTCAGACTTATAAAAAATGAAGGATTGTTACCAGCACACCTGCAACAAAAGAAATTCTCATGAGTATTTGCCGGGCAGAAGAATAACAATATAAGCAATAATAATAGCTGGAGAATCAGAGATACAGGAAGTGTTTAAAAGCAGGGACGATTTCAAGTAGGTAAGTAAATCCTTACATTAATTTAAATATGTAACATAACTATTTTATATAACCACATAACAATGTTTATAAGTATATAATCATTATTTCGGTATACACAAAAACACACATGTATAGTATATATATATTTGAATTGTGTCCCCCCACAATTCATACATTGAAGTCCTAACCCCCAATATCGCAGAATGTGACCTTATTTGGAAATAGGGTTGTTGCAGATGCAATTAGTTAAGTTAAGATGAGGTCATACTGGAGTCGGTTGGGCCCCTAACCCAATATGACTGGTGTTATTACAAATAGAGGGCCATGGGGAGATGAAGGCCAAGATGGAGGTGATGCAGTAGAAGCCAAGGAGTGCTGAAGATTGCCAGCAAACCACTAGAAGCTAGGAGGGAGGTATCAAACAGATTCTCCCTCACAGCCCTCAGAAGGAACCAACCTTGGCAACAGCCTAGTCTCAGACTTCTGGCCTCCAGAACTGTGAGACCATAAATTTCTGTTAAACCACCCAGTTTGTGGTACTTTCTTAGTACATATTTGTCATATGTATATGACAATGGCAGAATGAGTCAGGAGTTAACATGTGCTGAGTACCTTGTACTGTCCAAGAAGTAAAGAGTAATACCAAGTAATTTTGGATGGTGATAAGTCAAGGTTACATGTTATAATCTCTATGTTAATCACTAAAAATATAGTAAACTAATGTTTAAAAACAAGGCAAATAGTGAAAAAGACGACGAACTATATTAAAAAATAAATTAAAATAAGTTAATGAGATAGAAAAGGAATAAAGAGCAGGGAAAATAGAAAGTAATTGTAAAATGATGGATTTAAACAAAAACATCAGAAATTTCCTCAAATATAAACTTAATAAAGCAGAAATTTAATAGAAAAATATAATCAGGTCAGATTTATGTAGGATCCTCGATGTTGTTCTTATAAACCAAAAGTGTCCAGAAAGTTTGAAAGAAAAAGGTGGGCAAAGATGTCATGCCAATCCTAACCAAATAAAAGCTGGTAGCTACACTATTATCAGACAAGGTCGTCTTTAGTATATTGAGTCACTTTATAAGGATAAAATGTTCAGTTACCCCTGATGGTGAAAAAATGCTAAATGTGAATGTACATAATAACATAATAAAATATAATCCACAAAAAGACACATTCACAAAGAGAAATAGGCAATTAAAAAAACGTACTGGGGGGCCGGCCCGGTGGCGCAAGTGGTTAAGTGCGCGCGCTCCGCTGTGGCGGCCCGGGGTTCGCTGGTTCGGATCCCGGTCGCGCACCGACGCACTGCTTGGTAAGCCATGCTGTGGCGGCGTCCCATATAAAGTGGAGGAAGATAGGCACAGATGTTAGCCCAGGGCCGTCTTCCTCAGCAAAAAAAGAGGAGGATTGGCTGATGTTAGCTCAGGGCTGATCTCCTCACAAAAAAAAAAAAAAAACGTACTGGGAGATTTTATGAAAACTCATAGAAAATGGTAGACAGTTCTGGAAAGCATAAGTAAAGAAACAGAAAAATTAAAAGAGAATCAGAAACTGACTACATTGACACTGCACACCAAACTGCAGAATTCATGCTGGGCCATAAAGCAAACCTCAACACATTTCAAAAGATTGCAATCATAAAAACTACATCATCTGACTAAGTGAAATGAAGATGTACATAACACAACGATAACTAACAAATGCCACATATTAGAAGTAATAAATGTACTTCTGTATAACTCCTAGTTCAAAGAAGAAATCACAGTGGACAGTAAGATTTATTTAACTTAAAGGTAGTAACTACTACATAGAAAAACATAGGAGATGTAGCTAAGATTGTCTATAATGGGCCAAGTATAACCTTGAATGCATATTTTATAAAAGTGCAAATTATGAAAATTAATGAGCTAAATATTCATCTTCAGAAGATAGAAAAAATAAATGCAAAGATGTAGAAATAAGGAAATAAATAAAAAAACAATGTGTAATTGAACAGATCAGCAAAGGCAACATTTGTTCTTGAGAGGAGGACCAATAAAAGCAAAAAGGCACAAATACAACTGGATATTTTAATATATATGATATTAGGTGTTAAAATAGTGACGTCACTAAAGTCTTCAGATGCGAAAAAATAATAGGAAGATACACTGAACAACTTTACCACAGCGAGTTTGAAATTTTACATAAGATGGACAAATTTGGAAGAAATGTAAAACTAGGTTTACAAATTTTGGCTGGTTAAATTTGACATTATGTTTTCAATTCAGATTTCAACTTTCCTGTCCACGCAGGTCCGCTGTACTGTGTTCACATGCTCGCTGCTCCTGCTCCCACTCATCATCTTGATCTCAATTCCGATCTCAGCCAAGGCTGCAGGGGGACAGTCCATGTGAAATTTGACTGAGTTTGAGTTGACAACATCTATCTTCAACTACTCTTGCTTTTTTCCCCCAGAATTTTTCCTGCCGCTGCATCTATCTCTTGAGTTCCTCAGGCTGCACACAGACGCAACTCAGAAGTGTGAGGATTGAATATCCCAGGGAAACCCTCAAGTTTCGGGGGGAGTGGTGGACTGAACAGATGGATAGCCTGCTCCCACCTCCACCTTTAGGCAGAGAATAATGGCAGGCATTTTGACGCTGGTCAGGCTTTCCCAGAAGAATCGAGCACCTGTTGCCCAGAGCAGCAATTTGGGTAACGCACACTCAAATTGCCTTTTCCTCCTCTCCTGCATCTTAACATAAACTACATCTATATAAGTCCTTGGCACAGGTTTTGCATTTGTAGAAACCTAAGATAAATCAACACTAGAATCTGGAGATCTTTCTTTCTTTCTTGAAGAAACGCTGCAAAATATACAGCATATCCTTAACTATAGGAAGTGCTGGTTCAAAACAGAACCTCTCCGCAGACAAGTGGGAAATATCTACCACTGCTATTTGATATAACAATGTTCTCTGACATTGAACTACATATAAAGCTTCCTCACTTTTTGTAGGACAAGTTATTCTGACAAGCTAACAAACATAATTGTGATTAAATATGTGTACCAAAAGGAATATTATGGTGACATGTATATGAATACACAATATGATTTGTAAGTCTTTAAAATCAGAATCCCAAGACTATTAGTAAAACGTACAACTAATCTTGTAATTTTATTTTAAAAAAAAGTTGTGTTTAAATCGACATGAATAAGCCAATGTGTAGAATATCAAGCAGGTGCTTTTTTCCCTAACCTTCACTACAACACTCTCAAGTAGGTATTATTCCCGCTTTATAGATGATATAATGGCCTCAGAGACATTAAGCAGTTTCTCTGGCAAGTGACAAATCAATGAGTTTGTCACTGTTCTCTTTGTCCCAAACTCTACACTCTTGCAGCTATGCATGGCCTCACTAAATAAACCTACATATCAGGATGTCAGCCTTGGCCTCCGTTCCTAGCCGTCCAGGTCTCTTCCAGGACGGAAGATTTCTCTCTGAGTTCCCACTCTGTAGCAGCATTTCCCTCCGTTTATTTAGGGATTTATTTAGGTGCCATTCTTTCCCCTGTAAACAATAACTCCAGTGTGAACCTCCACTCTTCTTCTAGATTCTCCACAGCTGCACACTACTCAGTAGCTTTGAAACCTCAATGTTGATCATTTAAATATCATTTCTTTTGTATCCCGGGAGAGCCTTCGGTGTTCCGCTCCTTAAGGCAGCTTAGTGCAACCTCCTAGTTCCTCCTCACATGACGTGTTTGTTGTGGTGGGCTGATTCTGTCCTCCTCTAGAACCAGTCTAGTTCACTGGGAGCAGATCATATCAAGATGTAATTATGAGAGCACGTGCAACATGATTTTATTAATAAATCTTTGAAGAGAGAAATGGAAATGAACTTTAAGAAAGAAAAAAAAAATCTGCCGAAATATTAACAAAT
Source organism: Diceros bicornis minor (assembly GCF_020826845.1). NCBI lineage: Eukaryota > Metazoa > Chordata > Mammalia > Perissodactyla > Rhinocerotidae > Diceros > Diceros bicornis. The sequence goes on along the minus strand of NC_080744.1, from coordinate 9,626,550 downwards.
GGATTTAAAACAACTAAAAATTGATTTTTTTTTTAACTAAACTCTTTATTCAAAAACCTAAAAAGAAATAAAACCTTGCCACCAGACTTCCTGGAAACTCTAAGAAATGACGGATCACTCTGATCCCAATGGGAAATGACCTAATGATTAATTATGTACAATCTTATAATTTGTATCTAAACGTAACTATTGTATTTAAAATGTGAGTGGGAAGAAACTGTGGCTTAGTCACTTAAGTGGCTAACATTTCTAAAACAACATTTGCTTGACATTCGAATGTAAGTTATGACTAAGAGTCCACTACTTGTTAAGGAAAAGATTATTCTGACACTTGTTAAAGCTGATAAGGAAGACTTCATTCAAGAAGGGACTACTGCAGTGGGGTTTTGCAGTAGGGGAGAGGGATTGGGCTCAACTCTGAATACAACAAGAAAAAGGGGGGATTTATGGCCAATAGCAGGGCGAGGGTTAGTGGATGGAAAATTACTAAGAGGAAACCTCAAGAGTTAAGGGGAATTCTAGCTAAACAGACCTAACAAGTCTCTTGCTGAAGACAAGCTAGAATTTTCAAATATCACCTGGGAGATAGTGAGGGATGAGGAATTTGATTAGATAAGAAGGGTCACCAAACATCGACGGTGGGGATTCTGGCTAAATCGACTCAGGAGGATTCTTGAGAATGCAAAAATTGACTAGGAACTTCAAAGGTTGAAGCCTAGTGGAGAAGAAGGCTTGGAGGAGACTGGCTAAAGTTTGGTCAGAGAGTCTTTGTCATACTTTGCAATGTACTTCCTGCTAAACTGTTAGCTGTAATATCATTAGATTTGTGATTTGTAATAACATATATAGCATCTTTTACTTATGTACATATTTAGAAATACAAAATGTTAGAGTAGGAAGGGAACTTAGGACAAGCTAAACACAATCACGTACCAAATATTGTGAAAATTGTGGTGCAGGAATATGATGAGATGCAAGGTCAGACTATAAATTTTTGGCAGAACTAAGTCTCTTGGTTTTAGTTTTGTCCTCTTTTTGTTATATAATACTGAGATATGAACCTGCATTTTTAATATTCAAGAGCTTTTTCCCTTTTAGCAAAAGAACTTGACACATTCTTAAATGAAGTTTTCCAAAAACTGCCTCCAAATGGAATGGCATTGGCTTTATTTATAATTTACCAGTTCCTCAAAGAATAACTTTGGAAGCCTACTAACAATGTTTTATAGTTAGGTAGTTCTAATTTCATGAATTTCTTGTTTCGATTTTAGCTGTGTGAATGATTTCCTTTTCATGAGGTTCTTAGGTATACGTGATTAATATAAGCCAATATTTGACAAAAAGTCTTACTCCATTTTCATAATAAGATTCCGCCAACATCAGAGGTGAACTTGTGTCTCTGAAGTTTGGATGGTAATATTGACTACCATGTAAGTGGCCATTTTGAAGTAAAATGATGGAAAGTTCTTTTTGAATAACAGCCACCACTGACTTATATGTTTTACTTATTGTCAATGAAGTGTAATGATATAATTGTTAATTTACCCTTACATAGATTTTCCAGGTTCCTTTGAATGTAAAACAGTACCTATTAAGAATATTCAATTTTATGAGATGTGCTATCCCAGGTAGCAGGCTTTAATCTTAATTTTAATTGATTTTGAGTTACATGAATACATAAGATTGCCTTAACTTTTAAAAAATCTAGTTATATTGTCAGTTATTTACATAAGATATCATATAGCAAGCACTCCCTGCCTTATGGAGTTTCCATTTCCTGGGTTTCATTGATCATTTTGACAAAAGTTCTCAGCCGTCATTTCAAAGCCAGTATTTATATTGGGAGGTAAGTAATTTATTGTGAATTCTACATAAAATATCATCCCATACATGTTCTTCTTTTGATACTGCAAAAGTATTCAAAATTGCAATATAAGTTGCAATTCTCTCAATTTGAATTCCGTTTGAGGTACAGAACCCCTGAACAGAAATATGTTGATGACAAGAAACATGTCTTCTAAACTGTAGATATTTTTTAAATGCCCTAACCAAAAGGGGATCAAACATAGTTAGAAACTTGCCTTGACATATGATTGATCTCAATAAATGCTCAGGGCCCAGGATAATTATGGTAACTTCTTGCAAGTATTTTTTTAATGGTCTAGAATTTAAACTTTTCAGCATCTCACCAGAAAAAATTGCTGTCGCTCACTACACCTAATATATGTCAAAACAACTTCCTGCTAAGAGTCCCTACATTATTTATTTATTTTAAATTTAGATTTATAGTGCTTGTTGTTGCCTATATAAGGTTTGCCATTACCATTATTATTGTTATTGGCAGAAGAACTTGTGAGAACCACTAACAAAAATTAATCATTCTAATTAGGGTCCTATGTAACTGTAGAAACTTACAAAGGAGAAGAGCAATGACAAAAAATTGTTGAGCCGTTAGTCGTTTAAGGAAAGTACACAGTGATATACAAATATTATTTCATTTAATCTTCATGTAACCATCTGAGATCATTCTGTTATTTTCCTCTTTTTGCCAATGAGGTTAACTAGTTTAGCCAAAGACACACAAACATAATCTGACTCAATCATTGCATGTACTGCTGCCCACATCCGGAAACCTGTCAGACCCTGATGAACACACACACACAAACATACACACACACAACAGTAATATCAGCTTTATCTTATTATCTTATCGTCCGCCATTTGGCAAAATGTGAATTACAAATGTAAGTTGTAAAGATAGATGGAAGCAATTGGGACTTGAGAAGACATTAGACGAGGGAAGAGGACGGAAGTAGTCACTTTTAGTCAATGTGATGTCAACAGCTGTGTGTTAGAAAGGAGAGACTATCAAATTGTGTTCCAGTTTCGATAAGACTAATAATAACTATTACCTTCTAGTGAATGACAAGTATGTGTAAGGCACATTGCATGCATCGTTTTTTCAAGCTTTCACTAACCTCTCAGACATTTATCATCCCTTATGAAGATGACTGATTCAGAAATGTAAAGTTAATTTGTCAAAAATAGCCAAGGTAGTTAATGCTCGAGTGATAATTATATCCTTACAAGGAAGGAGTTCTGTTCACCCAGTTACATTGATTTTCATTAATAAATTTAGTCAGAGGATTTGTTTAACTAGACTGAACTGTGCCAGATGACTATGGTAAAAATGGTGGGGATTAAATGGTGGACAGAAAAAAGAATACAACAGTCATTAATGTGATTTAGGTGATGAAGGCACTTATTTTTCTTTTACAAAACATTTTGAACAATTGGGGGAAGATATTTGCAAATCATATATCTGCTAAGGGGTTAATATCCAAAATGTATAAATAAATTACATAACTCAACAACAAAAAAAAAACAACCCAACTAAAAAGTGGACAGAAGATCTGAACAGACATTTTTCCAAAGAAGATATGCAGGTGGTCAACAGGCACATGAAAAGACGTTCAACATCACTAATTATTAGGGAAATGCAAACCATAATGAGACATCACCTCACTCTGTCAGAATGGCTATTATTAAAAAGACAAGAGATAACAAGTGTTGGAGAGGATGTAGATAAAAAAAAGCTTTAAACTTTGCTAGTGGGAATGTAAACTGGTGCAGCCACTGTGGAAAACACTATGGAGATTCCTCAAAAAATTAAGAATACAACTACTATATGAGTCAACTATTCCACTGCTGGGTATTTATCCAATGAACATAAAAACACTAATTCAAAAAGATATATGTGCCCCTATGCTCATTGAAGCATTATTCACGATAACCAAGACTTGGAAACAACCTAAGTGCTCATCAAAGGACGAAGGGATAAAGAAGATGTGGTTATATATACGCAATGGAATACTACTCAGCCATAAAAAAGGTAAAATCTTGCCATTTCCAACAACATGGATGGACCTTGAGGGTATTATGCTAAGTGAAATAAGTCAGAGGGAGAAAGCCAAATACCATATGATTTCATTCATATGTGGAAGATAAAACGATAACAACAACAACAAAAGAGAAACATATAGACACAGAGAATAGATTGGTAGTTACCAGAGGGGAAGGGGGAAACAGGAGGGTGAAAAGGGTAAAAGGGCACATGTGTATGGTGACAGCCGGGAATTAGATTTTAGGTGGTAAACACGATGTAGTCTGCAGAGAAATCAAAATATAATGATGTACACCCGAAATTTATATAATGTTATAAACTAGTGTTACCGCAATAAAAATTAATTTTAAAATATTTTAAAAATTAACAAGTATTTTAGCTTTTCCATTACATGCAAGCTTTTCTAGGGACAGTTTACGAAGATAGGACTGGAAGAAAGAAAGAAAGAGAGAGGGAGGGAGGAAAAGAAGAAGGAGCTACCACAGACGTCATAGCTAAAATCTGCACAGCTCATGCTGTGTGATAGGCCCTAGTCTAACCTCTTATGTGTTTTACCATCTCATTCATCCTTAAAAATTCCACACATAAAGTGCTACGCTTCTCATTTTATAAGTGAGGAAACTGAAGTACTGTAAGATTAGGAAATGTGTTCAGGTCCTCACAATAGTGAGAAATACCTGCTATGTTGTGTTTTATGTTTGATTCATTTCAAGCAAGCACAAAAATAATAAATTACCAAGGACAATAATCATAGCTATTAAGTTGTACAATTTCGAAATTGATGATTTACCTAAGCGAAGAGAAATAATGTGAATTTCTTATTTATGTAATCTCCCTAATAAAAAGATTTCAATGTCATAAAACATGTGTAAACACTTTACAGAAAAAAACTCTCTTCAATGAGTTGAGTAAAGCAGTTTATTCACCTCTTCAAGATATTACACATCAGTTATAATGTTTCAGGGAGCTGGCATTGCTGAGCTATGTTTCAGTATTTATTTTAATTTTAATGATTTATGTGTCTCTATGAAAATATAAATATAAAATTATGTGTATAGTTGGGTTTCCATACAAACTTCCATATTAATATTTTTACTCTTAGCTTCAAAAATAGTGTGAACTACTGGAATAATTAGGACCTGTTGAGAAAGCTTATGCACACATGCATATATTTAAATGTTGGTGGAATGTATGTTATATAAAAGGTAATAAACATGATTGGTAAAATGTTTAATCTATTTCTCTAGGAGATCCCTCCAAATACCTTAAATATCCTTACCCTGGGCCAGAGAATGTTTCTTCAGTCATTAAAATAAAACATTATTGAGCTCTTAATTTTATAATTGTAGTTCCTAGGGATGGAGAAGAAGATAAAAATAAAACATCTCTGCCTTCATAGATCTTAGTTTCTAGCGGTGAGGGCAGAAAACACATGAATAAATAAATATTTATTAGGTTAGATCAGAGTTTATCAACCTTGGCATAACTGACATCTTTTTTCTTCTGCAGGGAAAGATTCATCCTAAGCTAACATCTGTTGCCAGTCTTCCTTTTTTTTTCCCCTCTCCAAGGACCCAGAGCATGGTTGTGTATCCTAGTTGTAGGTCCTTCTAGTTCTTTTCTGTGAGCCGCCACCACAGCATGGCAACTGATAGACAGGTGATGTGCTTCCACGACGGGGAAAGGAACCTGGGCTGCTGAAGTGGTGAGAGTGCTGAACTTTAACCACTAGGTCAGCAGGACTGGCTCCATAATTGACATTTTTGACCAATAGCTCTTTATTTTTGTTGTGGAGTGCTGTCCTATGTATTGTACAATGTTTAGTAGCATCCTTGACTTCTACACACTAGACGCCAGGACCTCTGCCACAATCAAACATCTCTCCAGATATTGCTAAATGTCCCCGAGGTTGGAGTGAGGGTAGAAATTGCCCTTGGTTTAGAACTCCTGGGTTAGATAATGACAGTGCTATGGAGAAAAAAAAAAAAAAAAACTGGAATAGGATGGGCTTGTGTGCTGGGTGAGCCAGTTCAGATTTTAAATAACCCCTCCTTAACCCTCACTAAGTACCATCATCATGGACAATGAACACCGAGGCACCCAGACTGTCTTTAGGAGGCAGTGTCCCCAACTGCAGGTCTTTAGCCAGCTGTGTCCACCTGGGTCAAATCCTACCCAGCACTATCCATCTCCTGTTGCTGAGGTGAGGACAGGTGTTTCCAGGGCAATTTAAACGCCCAGGTTATGGTCCAATCCACCATAGAAAAGTGCCTTGATGCCTGAGGTTTACAGTTTCACAGAAATCTGCTCAAGAGCATCCGTCAGGCATGAGGCTGGGTGTGGCCCAGCAACAATCGTGCTCTGTCTCCTTAGGATGCAGGGTTTCTCTGAACCATGCATATACTTAACCATGGGCACATGATCATTGATCAACATCATCCAAAAATGAGTGTTATTTTAAGCAGTCTACATGGATTATCTCATTTAAATTCCCAACAATGTTACGTTCTTTCTTACTATGCTATTTCCACCCCACTGTATCAGTTTCATATGGCTGCCATAACAAATTACCGTAAACTTGGTGGGGTAGAACAAGGGAAATTTATTCTCTCACAGCTCTGGGGTCTAGAAATCTGAAATCAAGTTTTCAGCAGAGCCGCGCTCTCTCTGAAGGTTCTAGGGGAGAATCTGTGCCTTGCTTTTTCCAGCCTTTGGTGGCTTGAGGCATTCCTGATTGTTCCTTGGCTTGTGGCCACATCACTGCAATATCTGGCTCAGTCTTCGCATTACATTCTCCACTATGTGTCTCATCTCCCTTTGCATCTCTCCTACAAGGGCACTTGTGATGGCGTTTAGGGTCACCTGAATAATCCCAGACGATTTCCTTACCTAAGATTCTTATTTTAATCACATCTGTTAATTTATCAGGTAATAGTCACTCTATTTCTAAATAATGTAACATTGCAAGTAATGTTGATTAGAACTTGATATCTTTGGATGGCCATTATTCAATGTCTACATTCTCCATTTCTAACTCTCACTATGGCTGACTCTTAGAATGTTTACCAGATCAGTTTCCCTGAAGCAGAAACTTGCCAGCTTTATTAGCTTCTACTAACATCCATTCTCAAGAAAAGAACCAAATCTAAGACATTTCAAAAGAAAAAAATACAGACAAATATAATTCATGAACTTAAATAAAATAATCCTTAACAAAACATTAGAGAAATAAATTGCAGATATCTTGAAAAAGACAGTAAATCATCACTAAGTGGAGTTTATCACAAGAAGGTGAGTTTGATTTAAATTTCTGATATCAACTCATGTAACGCATCAGATAAAAGACTTGATCATATCAATAGCTGCAGAAAACACTTTTGAAAAAAATGTAACACCAATTTTTGATTAAAACAATTAGCAAACTAAGAGCATGCTATATATATACTCTTTCCATTTATGTACATTATTGACCGGAGGTCCTAGTCAGGTACAAAAAGGCAAAAAAATGAAATAAAATAAATTAATTTTTGAAAAGAGGAAGAAAAATTGTCTATATACCATCATTGTCTACAGAGAAAATGCAAAGGCATCTACAACAAAATTTGTAAGGCTTAGTAAGGGAATTATCATGGCCACATAATACGTCAATATACCAAAATCAATTTTATCTCTACCCATCTCCCACAAACATTTAAAAAGAGAAACTAAAGAAGATTTAAATAATTAAAAAGTTATAATCACATCTCATCTCTTCATCGATTGAGATACACAATAAATTTTCGACATTGATTTTCTCCAAATTGACCCATATAGTCAATGCAATCCAATCAACACAGCAACTGGATTTTTTTTTGGCAAGCTGTTCTAAAATTTGTATGGCAATGCAAAGCACAAAAAAAACAGTACACTTTGAAAAAGAAAAAAAAGGTGGAGGACTTACACTATTTTATTTCAAAACTTACTATAAAATTCAGTAATTGAAAGAGTTTGATATTGGTATAAAGATAACAGATAAATGGAAAAGATTTTTTTTTTAATTTTTTGTTTATTGCAGTAACATTGGTTTATAACATTGTTATAAATTTCAGGTGTACATCATTATACTTCTATTTCTGCATAGATTACATCATGTTCACCACCCAAATTCTAATTACAACCCATCACCACACACTTGTGCCAAATTATTCCTTTCGCCCTCCTCCCTTCCCCCCGCTTCCCCTCTGGTAACCACCAATACAATCTCTGTCTCTATGTGTTTGTTTATTGTTGTTATTATCTACTACTTAATGAATGGAAAATATTCTTTGAATGGACTCTTACCTATGTTTTCAACTGAATTTCAAAGAAAGTATGAAAATAATTCAATGTTTCAAGGAAAATATTTTCAACGAGTTATAGTAGAAATCCTAGATATCTGTGTGGAAGACAGAATGAACCTCAAAACCAACCTCATTCCATCTGCAAAAATTAATTCGATTCATCATATTTCTTAAAAAAAAAAGTGAAAATACAAAGCTAAAAGAAATAAGTAAGGAAATATTTTGGAAACCTTGAAGTCAGCAAAAATAATAAAAATCATTAACAGTGAAATAAATGACATATTTAAGTTCAGTAAAATTAAACCATGTTAATAAAATGAAACTATGTAGGGAAATGGCTTTGCCATACCAGCCTGATGACTTTGCATATCTCCATATTGGCACATGGGCAAGGTGTAACTGCAGCTGACTTAAGTCTGGTCAGAACGCCATGTCATCTTCCAGAATAATGAAAGCATGGGAGATCTAGGATGAGATGCTACAAGTCCATTTCCTACTGCCTCTCTAATGAGAGAGTTTCTTCTCACTGCCTCTGCGTTTGAGGCTTTCTACCTCAGCTCCCTTTGGACATAGCTGCAGATTGTAGAACTGTTTAGCTGTCCATAGACTCACCTCCTCAACAACAGGCTGCCCCATCACTCATGTAGCAGTCATCCAGACCCTTTATTTTGTAATTGTCCTGTGGGAGAAGGGACTTAGGGAGGTGGCACCTTTGATTTCCTTGATTATGCTGTCTACGTAAGGAGTATACTGTCTGAATTTAATGAGAGCTCATTTCTTTACTGGCTGAACCAGTGAGGCTTGCCTTTGCTTGACAACCTCAAGAAAGTGAAAAGTTAAGCCACAGATTGGGAGAAAATATTTGCAATAAATCTCTCTGACAAAATGTCCATATCCAGAATATATAAGGAACTTCTGCAGATGGATAATGTGTAAAACAAACCAGTTTTCAAAACATGGGCAAAAAAGCTGACTTGAATTTTGCAAAGAAGATACATAATGGTCATTTACTCCCTGAAATGATGATCAACATCATTACTCATACTGGAAATAAATATTAAAGCAATGAGATAATGCTTTGGATCTGTTTGACAGTTTCTTATAAGGGTCAATATATGCCTACTCTTGTATCCAGCAATTTCACTTTTTTGTGTCTGTGAATTTACCCAAAATAAATGAAAAATTATATTAACAGAAAGATTTGTACAAGGATAGCAGCTTTATAATTAATAGCCAGAACTAGAAACAATGTAAATATATATTATCAAGAAATTGCATTAAATTATGGTAAATTCCAACAATGGAATACCAATAAAACAAAAAAGAATGAGTTACTACTACATACAGCACTATGGATAAATCTCAAAATATTTTATTGAATAAATGAAACAAGGCACGTAAGTGTACATACTGGCAATTCCATTTGTATGAAGTTTAAGAAGAGATAAAACTAACCTACAAATAATAAGTGATGTATACCAAGCATGTGGTAACTTACTGAGGTGATGGAAATGTTCTATATCTTTATGGGAATTTTGGTTACAAGGTTGTAAACATTTGTCACAACTCATTGAGTTGTATAAAGATAGCTAAACATTTTACTATATATGATTTTTCCTTTAAAAATACTAACAATAATAGTTGTGGAAGATAACAATAATAGTTGTGGAAGAAATTAGGCTTTCTATTTTTTTTCCCTTTAAAGTAACATACCATAATGAAATGCACAGTTTTAGGAGAGAGATTGCTTGGTTTTGATCTGTGGCTCAACCTTTTTCACTGTGGAATATTGAGGAAATTGCTTATCCTCCCTAATACTTATTTCCCTGTGTTGCAAAGTAGGAATATTTAGAGTACCAATGATGGAGTTTTGTGAGAATTAAATGCAATGATATGTTTAAAGCACTTAGTAGCCTGCAATCATTGTTTAACTCTTTATTTTACATAGTCACATATACACATATTCTGTCCCTACAAAATTGATAGTGCTTTGAAATATTCCTCTTGTTTTCTTCTACCAAACCTCTTACTTCATTGACCTGACAAGGGAATAGGTAGTTGATCTGACAACCTAAATCAATTTTTACTTCCCTCTTTTGAGAACAGACTGTCACTCATGGAAGGAAGATGGGGACAGTAAACAAAGAGATAAAATAATAATTGCTGAGCACAATAACCAAACCTATGCCAACTTTGCAATGATCAACTCTTCTTTCTCTTAACTGTACTCACACACAGAAAGAAGCCGTGGAAAAAAAGTTATTTTTGTCCTGTAATATGTGGACAGACAGTTTAGTTGAGCATATTCTCAAGTGCCATGAGATTGACTTACGCTTTATCCTCATTGTAAGGCCTGCTGTGTTTTTCTTTGATATCTTTGCTCAACTTTCACTGTCCTCACCATCAGCGCTGCAAGGAAAATTCTTTCTGGGCTCCCTTTTGTCTCTCCTCACCCTGTGTTTTCTTCAAGGCAGTGAGCGAGCTCCATCTGTTCCATACGTTTCCCTCCAGGTATTGTAGATAACTTCAATATTTCCTTTTTAAACTTTATTTGAGATTACAGCATAATGTCTTACTGTATTTTTTTATTTATTTCAAGAGTCATCTCTTCCAACTTTCAAATAATAAGCGCCTTGAGAATGGAGGGACCAAAAAGCAACAAGTTCTATAGAAAGAAGCACAAAGATACACTTTTAGATTATATAATGGACCTGAAAGAATATTTGGTTAGGCTACTCGGTTTTTTAGACGAAAAGGTGAAGTCTTGGAAAACCTAAGAGACCTGTACAAGGTTCTTAGAGAAACAGTACATTATCTGCTTGAAGGGAGAGAACTGGCATCATGGCTGCAAGTCCTAATCTGCTACATTTTTAGCCTGTCACCTTGGGCAAGTTAAATTGTTTCTTTATCTATAAAATTTCCTCATCTTTTTCCCTCATAAAATTTAAACTGATCTTATAAAAGGAACATTTTGGAAAGACACATCTTAAAATATCCTTTGCTAATTTAATATTTAACATTCTATTTAGTTATTAAATCAAGGAAGTTATGCATGTTTTATACAATAAGATATGTGATATTTATGGTAATATTTTTTCTCCATAAACATATCAATCTGTTTATTCTGACATTTTCTTTAATGAATACCATTATCTGAGAAAGAAATAAGGGCAGAAATTCATCCATTGTCATGATATCTAATTAAAACATGTGACCAACCTTAATTTAAAAATTTATATATATGTATACATTTAAAGCAAATGGGGGTCTAAGAATTATTTAAGAATAATTAGGTCATACAATCTATGCCCTTATTACTAAATTCTAAATCAATTTTGTCAGTGAAGGAGACTAAATAATTGATACGTTACGAGTCAGGATTATTATACAGAGATTGGAGACATTAGGTACACACGAGAATTTGCAAGGGTACAATTTTTATATTGCTAATTACTTGATATTTTGCCGTTTAAGATAAAGCCCTTGTTTCTCATCCACACAAAAGCATTTCAGAAGATTAATTAGGATTTCATTAATAAATAATTAAGCATTTTATCTCTACATTGCCTGAAAGCAATTGTAAATTACATCTTGCCTGTGTTGCTAATTTGATGTCCAGCAAACAGACTTGCCTGTGGAAATTTTGTAAATCAAGCTTATGATAATCAAGCTTATGATATATTAGCCATAGTTTGCTTGCCTTTCAATTCCTCTTGGTTGTTGATAATGCAAATCAAGCCACATGAGTGATAACCTGTCAGAAGACACTGCTTTGGAAAGCCACAGTCACATTAATACTAACTGTTCAGAGTTGTTATATGGAACATTTCTCTCTATAATTAAGAAGACAAACATGGCAAAGAATATGCTGCTTCATCAAGTTTTGCATGTGAAAAATTCCCAAAGTGAACTTTTAAAAAGAGCCCCATGAATTCTGTCAGGAAAGAATAAACTATAAAACACCACGGTCCTTTAACACAGCTAAGTCAGCAAATGAACATCAGATATGAAAAACAAATTTGATATTTAATTATACGTACTGTAGTTTACAAACTCTATTTAGAAGCACAGAAGTGCATGTGATTTTTTTTGTGTGTGTGTGAGGAAGATCAGCCCTGAGCTAACATCCATGCTAATCCTCCTCTTTTTGCTGAGGAAGACCGGCTCTGAGCTAACATCTATTGCCAATCCTCCTCCTTTTTCTCCCCCAAAGCCCCAGTAGGTAGTTGTATGTCATAGATAGTTGCACATCCTTCTAGTTGCTGTATGTGGGAGGAGGCTTCAGCATGGCCGGAGAAACGGTGCGTTGGTGCGCGCCCGGGATCCGAACCCGGGCCGCCAGTGGTGGAGCACACGCACTTAACTGCTAAACCACGGGGCCGGCCCGAAGTGCATGTGATTTTATCAAGATGACACTTGAATCTATCCTGTGACTCTATAGTATTGAATTCTAGACACACAGAGTTCTTGAAGACCAGTTTCTCTCTGAGATAAGCCGGAGGTGACATCAGCTCACTGAGAGCATGTCCTATTCTTCACTGAACTACTAATACCTAGACCAGATCCTTGCACTTAGAAAGCATTCAGTGAAAATTGTATTTAAGTAAAATTTCTGCAAGATAATAATAAGGTCTTACAAGTGAGCTTATTTAAGGCTTTATCATTTATCTAAGTCACTCATTTCTGTTCAGAAAAACTAGCTGTGTCTTGGGGAGGTCACTTAAGTAGAGAAAAGGAACATGAAGGAATGAATATCCAAATAAGCAGGGCTCTGCTCCAGGAAGAACTGATGGTGGAAAAAAGGAAGAGGGAATGTGCGGCCATTTAATCCTTTCCAGACTGTTGACTTCAGAATAGACACCACGGACATCTGACCCCTGCGGTTCTCTGGTTGAAGCCCCTGACTGCTAACACTAAGTGCAGATGCTACTTCGGAGCCTTCTGAGTGTAGAAAGTGAGTGTCTTCCTCACCATGTCTCCTCCCAGTGCTTCCTATAAGCACTAGGCTTATAGTATAAGACAGGCTCTGAATAAAATTTTGTTTCATTGACTTAACAGTGGAAGAAAGGAAGCTTAAAAAGGGTAGAAATCACTAATATCTCAGTGAATGGAAAATTTTCACATGGGAAGATACATAATTTTCCATAAAAATTACATTTTTATAGAGGTCATAGTATATAATAACACCTTATGACAAAATAGAAATTATGTTTAAGCTTATATTTTTGCCATACATTAAATCAACTACTGGTTTCTATTGTTCCGTATTACTGTTCTAGAATCATTTTACACCTATCTCTTAGCAGGCATATCAACAAAAGTAAAACAAGAAATAAACTATAAAGTGATCAATATTTTATTCTTTTCTTTAAGGCCTTTTATTTTACCACGAGGGGTTTCAGTACATTAAACCTGTGCTTTATAATGTGGAAATGATTTTAGTGACATGCAAATAAGAGACTATTAAAAACAAATCACATGTTTCTGGGAAAGCTTTTGACTGTTTAAATGATCTTTATGTAACTGAAAATATTCAACATTCATATATTGGAAGAGTTGGCATTGAACAATAGCTACAAAGTTGAAATGTGGACTCCAGCTTCTTACAAGTGGGAACAGAGCTGGGTTCTGCAGAAGGCAGATTTCAAAAGCCAAAGCTTAATATTTACTAAAAGTTTGAAAAGATATGTTGTACATACTTAGCTGCTTACGTCAGTGTGGGTGTCTGAGACAGAAAATGAATGTCCCAGGCAAACGTAAATCAATCTTGGGAGAATTATAATGAAACGTGGCATAATGATGAGCCCACAACGCCCTCTTCCCAGCGCTTCTTCCACACGCCACACGAAGGGCAGCGGGAGACAGAAGGAAGAGACCGACAAATTGATTGGTTCTGCCATTTCCTTAGTATGATATGCCATGTCACTTTTTGAGGCTCCTAGATAAGATCCAATTGTTCCTTAGTCCTTAATTACCTTTCAAGTTTCCTTTGTTACGGGATTTGTTACCTTGAATCCAAGAGACCTTTTCTTGGCACTTGCATAGAAAGGACTGGACTGTTTAAACAGAACTAATGAATATCTTCCATTTCCTTCATGAAAAAAGTAATAAATGTTATGTTGTTTCCTGGATTGCATATGTAACTGATAGCAAGAAACAACCTTGGAATAGTAATAATAAAATCTCCTCTGTTAACTCCGAAACATAACAATAGAAATGTGTAGAAATATAATCTGAATCTCTTCCATTTCTTCTTTCTCAGCCAAAATATGCTGAGAAAGTACTTATGAATACTGTATCCTTCTAATTTTATAATGAAATAAATTATTTATTCGTTTTTCAGTTTTAATCACAATTGACCAAATGATTCGGGCTTTACATCAGACGATGCCTATCACATGGCACACAGCATAATAAAGAAAATGTCCTTAGTGATTAACAAAAATGATTATGTATATTCTCTAGCCACTAATGACACATTTCAGAGGAAGAGGGTGCTGGTACATTATTTTCATTAGTTGTTTTCTGTTTTCCTGGTTATGTGATTTATCACTGCTGTGTTTATGGTTCCTTTCTGTGCAATAAATACAACCCAGGCCAACACTTGCGAACATTCTAATAGTGATGCAACAAGCCAGATTGAAATTTCCATCTTTTGACCATTGATATAAGATTTATGTTTGTAATAGATTACTTGAGGTATCAACATATGCTAAAATTAAGATCGCCTATGAATATATTGCTCCACTTTATAACATATTGGTATATTGAAATCTATTATATTTAACTAAACTGTTCTGAAATTTTCAGTAATATTTTCCTTTCTGTGGAAATACATCTCTTGACTTAAATGTAATTCTCTATCAAATTGCAAGATTAGTATAATTTTATAGAAGTTCCTCTTCGTTAGACAAGAATTTTAGCCTATTTTATTAAATGTGGAACCACACCTCCCACATTTTCTGATTTGTGTTAAGATAAGTTGAGGGTTTAAATGCAGAATATTATTAGTTAGTTCATATATTTTATAGAATATGTCCTCTATGCTTAACTGGTTTAAATGATTCTGAACAATTATTTTATATCCCATCCTTCTCATTTTTCTCATGTTCTAATCTTTGCTTCCTTTTTTGATTCAATCAGGTAGATAATATATTTTCTGAACTTATGCATTTAAAACATCTTTCTTTTTGCTTTTCCTTATGTAAATATTAAAGTTATTTGGTCCCACATTTTGGAAGAGGGAGCACAGCCCAGCAGTCCTGCTCTGAAGCCTGAGGTCCCAGCTACAATTCCTGTGTCAATCACTTCATAGGATCTAGCCTTAGATAAGAATTTTAATCCCCTATGCCTCAATTTTCTTTCTGTTTGAAGAAAGAAAGATAGATAACTTCTAGAAGAAGAGAGATAACTCTAGTTCTTGCTGATAGGGCCTTTGCTGTGATAAGCTGTGTCAGCCACACAGTAAACTCCCGATAAATAGTTATTGTTGCTCACCCCAGCACTTCACACCATGCTGACATCCGTCATTTATTGCTGAAGAGAAAACAGAAATCTCAGGCAAGTCTGAATTTCATCACATAAGGGGTAATATTTCCCCCCAATTTGATGTATGCAACTTTTACTTCATCTTATAATTTTAAAAGACAATTTTATTTTGCATTTTGGGTCTTGCTTCATTGATTTTATCTTGAATATGTTCAGCTCTTTTGAACTACTTTCTCAGATTATCTTTCAACTGAGAAGATAGCTTGAACCAGTTTTCTGAATAGGCTGAGAGGTAGATGACACTTGTTCCTTTTCTGTCTGTACTTGGTTATTAATCAAATCTTCCCTCAGAGCTACAATCACAGCAAGAAGTCAGGAATACATGGAAGATTCTAGCCAATTCCCTGTGATGAATGCAGCTCTGCAGTCTTGAGATAACATTATTCCTGGTCCAAATTTCTGGTCCTCTGACATAGAATATAGTAGAAAAGTCTTGATTGTGCTATCATATCTGCTGTTTAAGTGGCTTTTGATTTTGCCTCTATCAAGAAAGATGCACTTGTCTAACCCCAGTCCAACCCTGCTCCCACTTTCTGTACAACTATTTCCAGGAATATGTAGCCTGTGATACCAAGTGTAGAACGAGGGTGGATTCCTCAGAAAACAGTATTCACACGGAAGAGGAATAGCTTAGGTTTCTTATTGGTACAAGACTTGCACTTATGAGCCAGATGCTCTGAAAATGATCCCAGAATCACACTCTTTTTTTTTTTTTTAATTGTGGTAAGAACACTCAACACAAGATGGACCCTCTTAACAGATTTTTAAGTGTACAATGCAGTACTGCTATCTATAGGCACAATGTTGTACACCAGATCTCTAGAACTTATTCATTTTGCATAACTGAAATCTTATACATGTTAATTAGCAATTCCCATTTCTCCATCCCCCCAGCCCCTGGCAACCACCATTCTATTCTCTGCTTCTATGAGTTTGACTATTTTATATAGGTCATATAAGTAGAATTATGCAGTATTTGTCTCTCTGTGACTGGCTTGTTTCACTTAGCATACAGTCTTCCAAATTCATCCATGTTGTCTCAAATCACAGAATTTCCTTCTTTTTTAAGGCTGAATAATATTCCACTGTATGTATATATCCCATTTTCTTTATTAATTCGTCTACTGATGTACATTTAGGTTGTTTCCATATCTTGGCTATTGTGAATAGCATTCCAATGAACATGAGAATAGTAATATCTCTTTGAAATCCGGACTTCAATTCTCTTGGATAAATACCCAGAAGAGAGATTGCTAGATCATATGGGAGTCCTATTTTTAATTTTTTGAGGAACCTCTATCTTCTTTCCATAGTGGCTACACCAGCTTACATTCTCACCAACAGTGCACAGGGTTCCAATCTCTCCAACTCTTGTTGTCTTTGTTTTTTTTTTGATAATAGCCATCCTAACAGGTGTGAGGTGATATCTCATGTGGTTTTGATTTGCATTTCCTTGATGATTAGTGATGTTGAGCCATTTGTATATCTTCTTTTGAGAAACGTCTATTCAAGTCTTTAGCCGATTTTTTAATCAAGGTATTAGTATTTTGCTATTGAGTTGTAGGAGTTCCTTATATATTTTGGAAATTAACCCTTTATCAGATATAAGGTTTGCAAATATTTCCTTCCATGTCATAAGTTACATTTTCACTCTGTTGATTGTTTCCTTTGCTGTGCAGAGGTCTTTTAGTTTGATGAAGTCCCACTTGTTTATTTTTGCTTTTGTTGCCTGTGCTTTAGGTGTCAGATTCATGAATTCATTTCCAACCCCAATATCATGAAGTCTTTTGCCTATTTTCTTCCAGGGGTTTTACAGTTTCAGGTTTTATGTTTAGGTCTTTAATTGCTATTGGGTTGATTTTTCCATACTGTGTAAGATGAGTCCAATTTCATTCTTTTGCATGTGGATATCCCGTTCTCCCAATACCATTAGTTAAAGAGATTATCCTTTCCCCATTGTGGTTTCTTGGCACCCTTGATAAGGATCAATTGACCATTTATGCATGGATTTATTTTTAAAAAGCACACTCTTAAAAGCTCTACCTTAACTTAGCTTAGGATGTTCTAGGTGAAACAGGCATCTTAGCTGGAAAATTAGAGCATTTAGTAGATTAACTGTATTGTACAGTTCACTACAGTCTGTGGCTCACCTCTCTCCTCAACATCAGATGCAATTCCCCTATTCCTAGAAACAATCAAATTAAATTCTTTAAGTAGCTTGTTTCAGGACCTTTTATGTTCATATGTTTAAGAAATATACTTGTACTGCCTTTCTTAAATTTTTAGCTTCTGCTGTAAACTATTGACTACCTATCTTGGGAAATAAGTATTTAGCTAAATTTTATTGCCGCTGTCCATCTACCATCCCCCACATATAAATTTCTTGTTCCTCATCTTCCCTACATATGCATATATATATGTATATTATACGGCATGTACACATATATACATAAATCAATATTAGGTATTTTCATTGTTATAACTAGATAAATGTAATCCACAGCTAATCAACACATTATACTATGATTATTTTTGTTTCTTTTGAAACTTTTTATTTTCACTTTTTATTAATAAATTCGTTGTTGTTCTGTTGTTAGTGTTTTCTCTATTCTTATAGCTAATTCATCTCCAAACCAAGCCTTAATTGTCTATATACTTTTTCTTGGTACATTAAAACATATCAAGTATTCTATCAAGGTTATCTTCTTGAAATCATGTCTACCAGAGCCTCTCACCTGCTTCAGTGTGGACATTTGCTCTAGAGATCTGCTGCATGGTTGTCATATGGGGACTAGCCTTAACCATCACCCTGAGGATTTTCTTCCCTTCTCTTGTGGGTTGGATTGACTGTTTCTTGGATCCCAAATCTTCTCTCTTGTTTTATTCCCTCATCTTAGGGAAGCATCAATTCTAGTAGTTTCCTGAAAAGGAGATGGGGGGTGAAAGGCAAAATCCACTGAAATCTTGCGTGTCTGCAAAACCTTTATCTTCTTTCATACTTACATAATAATTAGGTTTGGTATAGAATTCTAAGTGGAAAATCCTTTTTTCCTCAGACTTGTAGGCATTATTTCATTGTCTTTAGTTTCCAATGTTGCTCTTAACAAGTGTCAACTCATTCTGTGGTTGATCATTTGTAGGCAAATAGCTCTTAATTTATAGGACATTCAGTGTCTTCTCTTTATCTTCGTATTTTGTGATGATTTGTGACCTTGATGTTCATCTATTTATATCCACTATACTCGATATTTGATAATCTCTTTCCATTGGAAACTCAAACACTTTAATTTGTGGATTTTTCTTTATATTTTAATGATTTTCTCTCTAATGTTTTCACTTCTAGAACTCTTCTTGCTACCGAGCAAGGGCTCGCCACCCAGTGAGCACAGAAGCTGACATTGTGGCATATCAGCTCTTGAGAGAAGGAAGGCTTTATTGCAAGATTGATAAGCAAGGAGACAGGAGGCCAAGCTCTTAATCCCATCTTGTCCGTCTAAGGTATGGAGTAAGGTTTAAGGGATCAGGGAGGGTAGGCTGGTATGTGGAAGTGCTGGCAGGATGAGTTTCAATGACAGGTCAAAATTTTCTCTTCTGCACATGCTCCTGGTTGGCTCGCCATCCCTGAAAAATAGCTTTTACATTCTGTTGTTAAGATGAGGTCAGTTATGGGAGGTTACTGAGAAACGCACAGTAAACAAGGGTAAAGTTATTTTGCAGGTTTGTCACTGCCTTCTCCACTGATAAGAGTTTCTAGAGATTTAGAGTCATCCTCCTCTTCCTGGCACATAAAGGGAGACACCCTTGCTAATGGGGCTTTCTCTTATAAATGTAAATTTCCCTTACAAAAGGGTAACTTCTACCAGGTTTTCAGAGCTTTTCCTGTGTCTGCTGTATTTTAGTAATCATCAGCTCGAAATAGCCCTTATGCTAAAGAGGCGTATTTTAGGGTGGCAAATTCTGTTCCTGGTCCTGTGGTTACATTCTTATTTAGAAATTGCTCTTCTTGAAGTAATACTATAGCCATCTTTTGCTTCTCTCTTGATTTTTGTCTATTTTTGTTTTTGCATTAATTTTTTATACTTCTTCAAATTTACCTAAGAAATGCTCATTGAATTATTCCATAGTTTTCTTTTTAACATCCCAGGTTTTTTCTTCTGTTGTGCTTTTTCTGAAACTCTTCTTTTTTCATGAATTTGATATATCCTCTAATTCACTGAGATTTTGGAATCGTCTTTGCCTTGCAGTTTCCTATTCCTCCAAGTTGTTCTTATCTGTTTCTTCAGATATCTGGTTATGCTTGGCTGTCTACTCAGAAATTAACGCAACACTAGACACTGATGGGAATCTCTGTAAGTGTGCATGGCTGTCACCTCTGCCGTCAAGGTAGGATGATATGGATGGACTATTTCATTTGAGAATTCCCTATCAGTATCTACAGGCTGTTTCTCTTGAGTGTTCAGATTTCATAAAGAAGGCTCTTTCGATCTCCAGCTCAGAGTGAATAAACCTTGCTGCTAGTATTCTGAGAGTAAGGTTTGGAAGAGGGCTGGTAGCCCTAGAACCGCTTTTACTTAATCCCAGTTTTCACTGTAATATTTAACCTCAGGTGAGTCTGAATTTTCTAAATATCACATACTCTTTGTTTTATTCTCTCCAGAGAGTAATCCTCCAGTCTTCTGCTGGCTGCATTAAATAGGTAATTGCTTCATAAAAACTTTCAGCTTACATTTTTTATGCCCCTTCTTAAACTCTACACCCAGAGGCATCTGTTGCCAAACATTCCTGACTTTTTTGATGTTTTCTATTTTAAGTCATATTACTTTTTAGCTTCTCCCACTGGAGACTTAGAATTAGACTTGCCAGATAACATACAGGACTCTCAGTTAAACTTAAACATACTTATTCTAAAAGAAGTGTTCATTGTTTTTCTGAGATTCCAATTTAACTGGGCACCTTGTAATTGCATTTACTAACTTTTGCAATATATTTGAACTATGATTCCTTGGGTTCAGTCAGTCAGGTACCACCTATCTTTTAGTTTACAATTTCCAAAATTTGTGGCTATCATTCTATCTCCTTGTACTTATGTCTTTACACCTTAAAAATCCTTTTGCTGTCATTTTAGTGTGGCTTGAAGAGGAAAGTGAGCTTCTTTTGTTCTGTCTACTATCTTAATCAAAAGCAGTTGTTTTCAATTCAAATTCCAGGATTCCTTCTTAGTTACCAAAAGAGAAGCTGAATCTTCTTGATTTAACTATGCGTAGAAATACATTAATCACCCAATATATAGAAGAATTTGCTTTTAAACTGAAATCATCACTGGGGTTACAATGCCTCCAAGGCCAATAGAAACAGCTTTTTATGAGCTATGAATGTGAATTTTGGGCCATGGAAGCTGGGACATGCTTCTTATATTTACTACTGTCCCTTAAAGGAATAGTCTTATAAAACAGGAAAGATGAAAATATAAAGTTCCTCAAGAGTTATTGTTAATTCGTTGATCCGATTGACATTTTTAACAGAGTGCTATATGTGTTTGGGCATAACATGGAGATTTTTCTCAGATTCATTATATAAAATTTATGCCAAGTTTAATTTATAATCCTGCCCATAAAATGACATATAGGAGAAAGGTTGGAAATTTCTCTGGGACTGAACTATGAAAGCTGAAAGAGATCTGAAAAATCATTTTTCCTCTTCTTCTGATGGCTCTTTATGTGCCTCTTGTCTCCTTCACAACTTCCAACTTTTTGTTGACATATTAAAGCATGTACATTTTTAAATATATTCTTAAAAACAGCGTAATGTACCATCTCTCACTTGGGATTCTTTCTCTGAATTCTAGAAATATATTTAAGTTTAAAATAACCTGATTTTATATAAAACCTCACTCTCTTGATTTTCTTACCAATAACACTCATTGTCTCTTGAAATGTGGTTTTAAATCAAGCATAAAGTATTTATTTAAAAGTGATACAGTGCACAGAAGTTTTTATTCTCTATTCTGGGACAGAATTATCATGGTTGAGGAAAGTTAAACATGTATTGACAGTGTCCGTCAGTTTTGTGAAGTTGTTGTCAGAACCATTTCTATGACCCTAATGTCATCTTGGACACCATTATGAGAAGGTATCATCTCTTTTAGGGATCGCTCTGGAGTACTGTTTACGTTCCAATGTCCTTTAAGCTTTAAGTCTTGAGTGTGATATTTGGCTTCTATCACATGAACTTTTTATATGTCGTTCGTTGTTGGCAGTGTGTGTGTGTGTGTGTGTGTGCAAAACAGGGATCCCTGATGTGTTTGTGTCTCATTTCTGACAGTTAACATTATTGCACTCTGACAATGGGGTCTGTGTTGCCATCTGTCACTCGGGGATGAGTCTGTCAATTAGCACTTCTACAATGTTATCTGTTGACCCACAAAAGTCACTAGGAAAATAACTTGAAAGCTACTGCCAAGAGGAAATTGAACTAGGTATCAAGTTCATTGGAAGTACATTTATTTCACAGCATCTATGTGTCAGGTAGTGATAGATGCCCTCTTTAACTAGGTAAGAAAGTGAAATTTGTCTCTTTAAAGAAACTTGTGTAAAGTAGGCTATGCTCTTTCAGCAATGCCATTGATCTATAAAATGTTTTTCAAATTTATCCACTCATTTATATACAGTTTTAAAGTATATTCAGGAAAAACCTTATCATAATAAAAAAATCTACTTTTAAGAAATGACCGACACCTATATTTAGGAAATGACTAATACAAAAATATCTGGCACTCCATTTATCCTACTGTAATTTAATCCATAATATCTTGAGGTTAAACTATTGAGGGTGAACATCCTTTCCAAAAAATATCTCCTTGTAGCATGACCAGATGTTTTTCTAAAGTTCATTTTAGAAGATTATCCAGGAACTCTTCAGTCAATAACATCATATCTATTTGAAGGATAGATTTCTAAAACCTAAACACTCGAGTACAGTTGTAAGGTAGAAGTGAAAAAGACTTCTCAGCTGCCCTTTCTTCTGCTTGTTCAAATACATACTCTAATTATACATTTTAGGACTGGAAAACAAAATTTCTCCAGTCCATGAGTCTCATCAACCAGCTTTGTTATTTACCTTTCCAAAACTAAGCAGAATTGATGGATTATATACAACTGTATGTGTATGTGTGTGTGTATGTGTATACACATTAATTAGCATACATATATGTGCACATAAATGTACATATAATTCTCATGTTAAATAGACTGTATTGTCCTTTTAAAGTACTTTAATCTGTTTTTATAATTTTCTGACATATTATACTGCAGGTGAATACATATATATGTGTGTGTATAAATACACAAAATTCCTTTAAAAGGACAACCAAGTCCATTTAGCATGAGAGCTCTATGTACACTCTCATTTGGAATTGGAATCAAACAATGGTTCAGATCCACCACATAGCAATGGAATAGCAATTTATTTTTCCATTTGGTTTTGGAATCAAACGATGGTTCAAATGTACCTCGTAGCAATGTAATAGCAATTTGTTTTTTACATCTTTCAGCTTTAGTTCTCTAATCTATAAAATGAGAATGGGAATATTCTAATGAATATTCAATAAAGTAATAAATATAATGTGCCTAGCAACAAAAAGCTACATGGTAAGAACTCAGTAAATGTTAGCTGAAAGTTGGTAAAACTGTTTTACACATCTCAGGTACCTCTAAATGTATAACTGTATTGTAAGATAGTAAAATAATTCCGTAATAATAACATTGAGTCATCTGAATCATACGTATCCTTAGCTTTTATAACTGGAGAAAACTTAAAGATTTTCCATTCTCCTCTTGTTAGAGAGTGAAACCGAACCCCTAAAATCCTTGATGAAGAACAATGTAAGTATTTTCAATTTCCTATGTTAACTGAGTTACAGAAAAGTAAAATTAATTCTGGAAAACTCCTCACATCACACTGAATATTTTTGTTGTTGTTGTCGTCTAGCCTCAGGGTTGTTTGGATTCTTGGCGCCAGCCCTTCCAATCACGAGGATGGTATGTTTTAGCATACCTCCTAGAAAACTGACTGCACGCTGCAAACTGTTCATCATTACATACCTGCAAAAGCAGTGCCTGTGCTCATGAAAGTCCATACTTGCGCTGGTGTTCAGCTGGTGTCTTTGGGGACTAGGAGAGTTTTGATAAGCCTCAACTTGGATCCTTCCAAAATCTGACACCATTGACACCAACTCAAGTGTTTTTCCCATGAAAACCTACTGAGATCAGTGAGGCAAGCTTTCAGCAAGTTATACATCACATCCTTTGCTGAGAATGTTTCCTTGAAAAATTTGAAAGTAAATTGTAGTGTCTTTATGGTTTGTATTTTGGAGGGCTCATTTATGTCAAACCTCCTACCTTGTCCTCTGTAGGACTCCTTTATGTGTTTACTCTATCTTTGGTATCAGGGGAAATATGCTTTTCAGTGTAGGGTCATATGAGGAAATATTTCAGTAAAACACAAAAGAGGAATAACACAATTTTAAAACATATCTGGCTTGACCAATGGATAAAATTTTGCATTAAAAAAAGAAACAGTGGAAATTGTTAGGGTCAGGATATATGTATGCCATTGTGGTGTGTCATGTCACCATCAGAGCAAATGATTCTCAACATTCTTTCTTGTCTGCATTGTTTGGCATTAGGGCAGTAAGCTAAGAGAGCCTTGATTCAGATAGACACATAAAAGAACAAATGAACTCATGTGGTCTGGAAGGGAAAAATGAAATAACATGATTTGAAGGGTAAGTGATTTGTCAAGTATTAATTTCTGGGCCCAATTCCTCAGCATCTGGGCAAGTCCCTTTAACATGGATCCGTTAAATTTCAGAAAAATTAGAGTTGTTTTGGCAAATGAAAGATTTGCAAGTTTGGAAGCTACTAGAAATAAAAATGATAGGATTCTCTGAATAAGGCAAGTGGGAAAAATAAGCCATTTTTATTTGCATATTGGTGAAGATAGAGGAAATTTGATGTCAAAATGAGAGCTTCCCGATATCCATTATGACATATGGTATGGTTTCTCACTAATTGTTTGCTTTATCACATAAAATTGTACTTTATACATAGGAACTGTTTAGTTGCTACAATTTTTCTGTTTTTTCCTTTTCATCTCACTCTTAATCTCTCTGTCTCTCTCTCTTTCTTCTTGTGTAAGAGAGGAGCACAAGCCTCCATAGCCAGGAATAGATGAGGTGAGGCATAATGAATAAGAGCAAGACAATATGAGAGTGACATCAGCAAGATGGTGAAATAGGTGGGTCCTGACTTCAGTCTCCCTCACAGAAAGAGCAACTGACAACTATTTGTAGACAAGACACTTTTCTGAATATCCTAGAACCTGGGAGTGAGGCTGAAGTACCCCACTGGACCACAAAACCCAAAAAACCCTACATTAAAAGGGTAAGAGGAATGGCTTTGACTTTGACTACATTGCCCCACTCCAAGGCCAGTTAGGCACTACACCAAGGGGGCCCCCTTGGGCCTACAGTTCCTCCAGTGGGAACATGAGAACTCAAGGTGGACATTCAAATTCCCCAATGTTCTGGAATGCTTCCTGGGAGTCCCATTTAGGTATTGCCCCGTGGAGATCACTGGAGGAGTCAGCTAGAGATAGAAAAGAGTGCGGGGCTCACAACAAAGAGCCGTGGATTTTGGCAGACTGTATTCTTTCTGGTGGTGACACCTGAGCAGAGATCCCAGTCAGTGGCTCTGCCCGTCTGCAGAGTGAAGCCAGGGACCCATCTGGCCTGGGGGCTTGGTTGGCAGTTCTGCTCAGTTTGAGTCCCCAGCCAGTGGGCTGTCCTGGCTGCAGAGCTGATTCTATAGCCCTGTCTGACAGGGTACCAAGCCAGGAGTCCTACCCAACTGTTGAGCATAGCCTCTGGACCTGCCAAACCAGAGACCCTGAGTAGAAATGAAGTCCATCTTATAGGCAGAGGTCCAAGCCAGCAGGCACACCCAACTATGGAGCATAACCTCTGTCCTCACCTGACTTCAGTCTCAAACAATGACCTTGGGCAACCTCAGAGCCCAACCTATGGTACAACACGGCCACAGAGCCCAGCCTATAGCCCTGATTAGCAGCAGAGCCCAGCTCACGGCCCCACCCAATTTATGAGCAAAGCCTGCAGCCTCGCCAGCCAGAGAGCTGAGCCAGTGACTCTGCCTCACCTCAGAGCACAGCCTCTGACCCTGCCCAATAGCAGGTACAGCTGGTGGCACTGCCAGCAACCTGGTGCCTGGCCAGCAACATTTTCTAACAGTGGAGAACATCCAGCGGACTGCCCAATAGCGAAGCACAGCCTTTAGCCATGCCCAACTTTGGGGCATAGCCTGTTGCCATGCCTGATCATGGAACACAGCCTGAGGCCCTGTGTAATTGCGAAGTCCTGCAACCTAGAAGAAATGGATAAATTCCTAGAAACACACAACCTACAAGACTGAATCATGAAGAAATAGAAATGTGAACAGACCAATAACAAGTAAGGAGATTGCATCAGTAATCAAAAACCTCCCAACACAGAAAAGCCCAGGACCAGATGGCTTCACTGGCAAATTCTACCAAATGTTTAAAGGAGAATTAATACCAATTCTTCTCAGACTTGTCCTAAAAATTGAAGGGCAGAGAACACTCCCAAACACATTTTATGAAGTCAGACTTACCCTGATACCAAAGTCAGAGAAGGACACTACAAGAAAAGAAAATTTGAGGACACTACAAGAAAAGTAAATTAAAATATACCTGATGAATATTAATGCAAAAATTCTTAACAAAATACTAGCCAACCAAATTCAACAGCACATTAAAAAAATCCTATGCCACGATCAAGTGGGATTTACCCCTTGGATGCAAGTTTGGTTCAACATATGAAATCAATAAATGTGATATACTACATTAATAGAATGAAGGATAAAAATCATATGATCATCTCAGGAGATGCAGAAAAAGCATTTGACAAAATACAATATACTTTCATGATAAAAACTATCAATAAATTAGGTATAGACAGAATGTACCTCAACATAATAAAAGCTGTAAATGAAAGCCCACAACTAACCTCATACTCAATGGTGAATGGTTGAAAGCTTTTCCTTTAAGATCAGGAACAAGACAAGGATGTCCACTCTCCCCACTCCTATTCAACATGGTACTGGAAGTCCTAGCCAGAGCAATTAGGCAAGAAAAATTAAAAAAAAAAAATCCAAATCAGAGAGGAAGAGGTAAAATCATCTCTGCTTGCAGATAACATGATATATATAGAAAATCCTAAAGACTGCCAAAAAAAAAGTTAGACCTATGGGGCTGGCCTGATGGCATAGCAGTTAAATGCACACACTCTGCTTCAGCAGCCCAGGGTTCGCAGGTTCAGATCCTGGGCACGCAGTGATGCACTGCTTGTCCAAGCAATGCTGTGGCGGTGTCCCACATAAAGTAGAGGAAGATGAGCATGGATGTTGGCCCAGGGCCAATCTTCCTCAGGGAAAAACAGGAGGATTGGCATTGGATGTTAGCTCAGGGCTAATCTTCCTCATACACACACAAAAATGTTAGACCTAATAATTGAATTCAGTAAAGTTGGAGGATACAAAAATCAACATACAAAAATTAGTTGCATATTTATTCACTAACAATGAACTATCTGGAAAAAAATAAAGAAAACAATCTCATTTACAATGGCATCAAAAAGACTAATATACTTTAACCTAGGAGGTGAATGATCTGTATACTGAAAACTATAATAATTGATGAAAGAAAGTAAAGAAGTCACAATTAAATGGAAAGATATTATATGTTCATGGATCAGAAGAATTAACATTATTAAAATATCTATATTACCTAAAGAAATTCATAGATTCAATACAATCTCTATCAAAATTCCAAAGGCATTTTTCACAGAAATAGAAAAAACAATCCAAAAATTTTTATAGAACCACAAAAGACCATGAATAGCCAAAGCAGTCTGGAGAAAGCGCAAAGCTGGAGGCCTCACACTTCCAGATTTCAAACTATATTACAAAGCCATATTAATCAAAACAGTATGGTACTGGCGTAAAAACAGACCCATAGGTCAATGGAACAGAATTGAGAGACCAGAGATAAATCCAAGAATTTAATATTTGACAAGGGAGCTAAGAATGGTGAAAAGGTAGTCCTTTCAATAAATGTTGCTGGGAAAACAGGATCATCACGTGAAGAATGAATTTGGACCTGTATCTTATACAATATACAAAAATTAGCTCAAAATGGATTAAAGACTTAAACATAAAACCTGAAACCATAAAATTCCTAGAAGAAAACATAGGGAAAAATTTCCCTGACGTTGGTTATGGCAATGGTTTTTTGGAAATGACAGCAAAAGCACAAGCAACAAAAGCAAAAATCAACAAATAGGGCTACATGACGCTAAAAGCTTCTGCACAGCAAAAGAAACAATCAACAAAATGAAAAGGCAACCTACAGAATGGGAGAAAATATTTGCAAACCATCTATCTGATAAGGGGTAAATATCTACTATATATACTTGTACAACTCCAAAGGAAATAAACAAATAATCTGATTAAAAAATGAACAAAGGACCTGAATATTCATTTTCCCAAAGAAATGGCCAACAGATACATGAAAAGGTGCTCAACATCACTAATCATCAGGGAAATGCAAACCAAAACCACAATGAGATATAACCTCACTCCTGTTAGAATGGCTATAATCAAAAAGACAAGAGAGGGGCTGGCCCGAAGGCGTAGTGGTTAAGTTTGGGTGCTCTGCTTCGGCAGTCCAGAGTTCGCAGGTTCAGATCCTGAGCCTGGAACTACATACTGCTTATCAAAGCCGTGCTGTGGCGGCATCCCATATAAAGTAGAGAAATGTGGGCACAGATGTTAGCCCAGGGCCAATCTTCCTCAGCAAAAAAAAAGGACGATTGGCAACAGATGTTATCTCAGGGCTAATCTTCCTCAAAAAGCAAAAAAAAAAAAAAGATGAGATAAGCGTTGGGGAGGATGTGGAGAAAAGGGAACACTTGTGCACTGTTGGGGGGAATGTAAATTGGTGAGCCACTATGGAAAACTGTATGCAGATTCCTCAAAAAATTAAAAATAGAACTACATATAATCTAACAATCCCACTTCTGGGTATGTATCTGAAAGAAGTGGAATCACTATCTTGAAGAGATATCTGCACATTCATATTCATTGCAGCATTATTTACAATAGCCAAGACATGGAAATAACCTAAGTGTCTGACAGCCAATGGATAAAGAAAATGTGATATATGTATATATCATAATAATAGAATAATAAAAGAATATTATTCAGTCATAAAAAAGAAGGAAATCCTGCCATTCACAACAACATGGATAAAACTTGAGAGCATTATGCTAAGTAACATGTCAGAGAAAGAAAAATATACACAATCTCACTTATATGAGGAATCTAAAAATTCAAACTCATAGAAACAGAAAGATTGGTGGTTACCAGGTTCTGGGGATTGGGGGAAATGGGGAGATGTTGGTCAAAGGGCATAAACTTTCAGTTATGAGATGAATAATGTGCAGCATGGTGGCTATAGTAATACTGTTTTGTATACTTGAAATTTGCTAAGTGAGTGGATCTTAAATGTTCTCACCACACACACAACAAAAGTGGTAAGTATGTGAGGTCATGGATGTGTTAACTAACCTTAATGTGGTAATCATTTCACAATATATACGTATATCAAATCATCACCTTGTACACCTTAAATTTACACAATGTCATTTGTCAATTATTTGCAATAAATCTGCAAAAAAAAGAGCAAGACATTACTCACAGCACCACAAACACCAGAAGCATCAGCATAGGCGTGCTGATTCCTGGCCCCAAAGTTGCATGGGCAATACAATGAACCCAGATGGAGGACATGAATGTCCTGGATTATGACTCAGATGAGAAAAACCAGACCAAAGTCTTAGCATCTTTTATGGCAAATCACAAACAAGCCAATTGCCCTTTACTGAAAAGAAGCTGTCACGTGATATTCATGCCGTATTCACCTT
The DNA here is from genome assembly GCF_020826845.1 of Diceros bicornis minor. NCBI lineage: Eukaryota > Metazoa > Chordata > Mammalia > Perissodactyla > Rhinocerotidae > Diceros > Diceros bicornis. Next base: position 9,596,705 of record NC_080744.1, on the reverse strand, counting down.
GAAGTACTTATTTTACTATGTGAACAGTTACAGAAACTACTCGGTATCAGGGTTTGGATGAGCCTTGTAGTTTGGCACATTCATCAAGAATGTGCAGGAATGTTCAGGGCCCTTGCTGGACTGCTTCACCTGGCACTTTGTTTTTTGTTTGTCTGGTTATATTCTTATTTTCATCTGATGCACAGAATTGAGGAAAATGTATGTTCATTCCAGATCCAGTATTTTAGCTGAACTCTCATACTGTATCCGCAGGCTTTGGTTGATTATATTGGATTCTCTACTTAAGTAATAATTTTATTTTCAAATAATAACAATTCTTTTCTCTCTCTAAACACTGTACAGTAAATTTTCTTATTATATTCAATGGTCATTAAAATATTTATGGTGATAATAGGCATGATTTTCTTGTCCCTGACTGCTACTGAGAAAATTCTCCATGGGTCTCTCATATCTGCATATCTTGCAAAGTGAGGCAATAACTTTCCTTTGTTCTGGAGTCTAATTTCAAGCAAGTGTGTAGAGGAAACAGCCCTAAAAGATAAAGATACTGTCTTCCACTGGAACAAAGAGCACAGTCATTGTCCAGTATAATAAAATGATGTCTTAATCTGGAGCAAAAGATAGACATGCTTACCACCCATTATAATGCATCCCAGTTCCCGAAGCTCAGGGTTCTTCTTCTGTAATGCACCCGACCGCATGGACGTGGATCCATTTAGGCCCATCTGCATTGCTCCATTGGTCTTGAGGACAAGTTGAACAGACACGAATAGGCTGATGCTTATGCTACTTACTGCGCTGTGAAAAATGAAGACCTCGCTCTCAGACTCAGAGGCTGTGTCTTCTACCAGCAATCATGACATTGCAGCAGGTTGATTTGTAAGCTTACCTTTAGAGTAAAATTTCAGATCTTTCACACTTATTGACAGTTTTGCCAATGAGAATGGGCTTCTGTGAGAAATATGACTTTATGGAAAAGGAAGGACAAGGTCCCTATGGGCGAGATTCAGTGACTTGAAAAGATTCCCGAGATCCAGTAGCGTATGCTCTCTGCCAAGTGGTGGTGGTGGTGTTGTTGTTGGTGGGGTAACAAGCGTTCCTCATTGTACTACTTATTAATGATTGTTTAAAGGCTGAGCAGCTGGAGAAGAATTGAAGCAAGCTGTCCAGAGAGTTCTGTGGTTATTGCTTATTCTCCTCTAAACAAAGGCAGAGCCACTGTCATGGCAGTGGGACAACACACCTTGTGTCCCCACTGGAGAGGCCATTTGTCTGTGTATGTGGAGTCAAGGAATCTCCAAATCAGTGAGAAAAATACCTGTCAACACCTCTGGATGTCTTCCCCGTACTCAGTCCCATAGCCACTGCTCAATAATTTCATGAGGCAGAAGAATGCCACCTGGGGATGGTAGTGTGCCATCCTGGAGGCATTATCAACCTGTGACCTTCGACTGATGTAAATCACTTGGGGAGAACAAAAATTATAAACAATATTTTCTTACCAGGGGCACTGTGTGCACTTCAGAAACTGTGCTTCTTGAGAGAAGGCCAAGCATTAATTTTCAGTGTGCTGCCAAAAACAGACTGTCTTCTACCGTAGGAGTTATTGCTAGACATTCAAGTGTGTAAGAAAACTCCACAAAGGATCGTGCAGTTCTCACACGTCTGCAGAAATGTCTCCAAAATGAAGCTACCCTTGTTTACTCAGGGGAGCTACCAGAGCATTAAATGACTCATTATCCCTAAAATGGCAATGATCCAATTGGAAAAGCTGAAGTAATCAATGAAATCACCTCAGCCGTAGAAGGCATTCAGGTCAGCCTCTGCTCACTGGCCAAGGTTACAGTGGATGATAAAATTGCCCTAGACTTCCAACTTTGAGGTCGAGGCAGTGTCTGTGCAATAGCTAATGCGATTAATGCCAAGTGGAAAGATCAATTAAAAAACTTAAGGAGGAATGCCCTAATGGTTTTCTTAAGCTGCTCAGCTCCAGAACTCTGGGGATATGTTTGAGTTCAGTACAGCAGGTTGGCCTCTTCTTGCTGCTTGGAGTCCTGTTAATAGTATCCTCAATTAGATGCTGTAGGAGACAAATTGAATAGATTTGGTGCCAGCCTCTGTTAGTTAAAATTAATCAGAGTAGCCACCAGAGTGGAGTACTTAAGGGAAAATTAACCTGAAGCCAAGGTGGATTTATGACCAAGCATTGCATACTGTTGGGAGATGATTCTTCATGGTTCTCTCATGTTTATGTATGTTTTGTGAGAGGAACTCATGGCTGCCTTTATTCATGACTGTTTTTTGAGGATGTTTATAGTGCACACAGCCTTGATAGTTAGAAGTAGTGATTCCCTAGGAAGCAAAGGGTGAGTTTGCTTACGTAGAGCCTTGGACTATAGAGATAGTGTCTTTCTCCAAAGTAAAGGGCAAGCATTTTTATTGTCCAGTATAATAAAGATATTGTCTCATGCTGAAGCAAAGGACAAGCATGCTTGCTGAATATTATAATAGATGTGGGTTCCTAAGTTCAGGGTTCTTTTCCTATAACATAGCCCACTGCATGTAGAAGAATCTGTCTGGGCCCATTTAGTTGTGGCTATAGGACATGGGAATAAGGGGGACTGACACAATATGCTAATGCTCATAGTGCTTGCTGTACTGTGACTAATACAATCCTTTGTCTCTGATCTAAGAGTTTCATTTCTTCTATCAGCTTCCTTGAAACTGTGTCAGGCTAAAATGTAGGTTTGCAAGGAGACTAAGATCTCAGCTTTTTCATAATTCTTGATACTATTCTATATTGGACAGAAAAAAATATTTTTCCCTTATAAAATATTATGGGATAAATAGCTTAATAAAATTAAATAATTTTATTTCTAGTTTCAGTTTAATGAAACAGAATTCATCAAATGTTTTTTCTGCATCCCTTGATATTTTTCTCTTAAGTCCTTTAGTGAAGTGATTGTCATAGACACATTTTTGATATTAAATCACACTTGCATTCCTGGAGTAAACCCTACTTGATCATAGTATATTATTTTGTAAATTCATTGTTGATTTCATTTAGTTAATGTTTTTAGGAATTATGCTTCTGTTTTCTTATGCAAAATTTGCATCATCCAAATATTGGCTCCCCAGCTCATAGAGAGATGGTTTCTTTTTGGTGGGAAAGGTCTGTAGAGCTTGACTATCCTTCCAAAATTGTAAACCAAATGTGATATTTCATTTTTGAGGGAATCGCAGAAAGAAGTGCCACCGTCAATGACTTGAAAGGTACAGAAATGGGGACTCCTATCACTTCCTCATCTATCTCACTTGATTAACCTTTGAATGTGTGCAGATTATATAACTTAACCTTGCATTTGCTATTCAAGACATTATCTCTTATCTGGAAAAAATTTTTCTCTTCCTGCAATTTGGTACGCAGCCATTTTTCTGGCAAAGATTTTCCTCCTATATCTCTTGCATTGGTCAGGGTTCTCCAGAGAAACAGAACCAATAGAATAGGAGATATGCATATACATGTATATTGTAAGGAATTGGTTCACGTGATTATGGAGGCTAAGTCACACAATCTGCAGCAGGCAAGCTGAAGACCCAGGAGAGCTGGTGATGTAGTTCCAGTCCTAGTACAAAGAACTGAGAACCAGGAGAACTGATGGCGTAAGTTCTAGTCTGAGAGAAGGAGACTGATTTCCCATCTCAAGCAGTCAGGCCGACAGGATGTGAATTTTCCCCTCCTCCATCTTTTTGTTTTATTAAGGCCCACAATGGATTGAGACAGTCCCACTGACGTTGGGAACGGCAGTCTGCTTTATTCACTCTACCCATTAAATGCTAATCTCATCCAGAAATACCCTCACAGAAACCCAGAAATAAAGTTTAGCCAAATATCTGGGCACCCTATGGCTCAGTCAAGTAAACACACAAAATTAAGCATCACATCTGTGACAAGAAAGACTAGAATCAGTTTTATTTCATATGATAGTCAAAGATGCACTTCCACAGCAGTGTGCCTTCCTGGTCTTACCTCGAAGCTATAGGTCTTGAAGAAGACCTATATTGGTTTTTGCCAGATTTTGGTCACCAAGCACATTTATTGTCTCAATATCTCACAGAAAATTATGTTTTCCTCAGAAACCTCAGAAAACGTAATTCTCATTAGACCTAGTGAGCAGAAAGTAGAAGTGATCCTAGGAGACTTAGTAAGTCATATGAATGACAAATTGTGGGTGAAAAAGCTCAATAAAAATTCAAAGATTATCCTCCTTAGTGAAGCTACCAGAGATTCAGTAGTCTGCAAGTTGAACATTGTACCATCTATTACCAAGAAAAATCCCAATGTCTGGTAGGAATTTGGATTTTTTTAAGAAACACACAAATATTTGAATGCGCTTTTCTGAAAAATTTACCAAGTAGCCTGTAAGCTTGCAATTTTGTGAGGCCAAGTGTAAGGGAATGCTCTGCAGCAAGTCCAGACTTCAGTGCCAGCTTCCTTCTGCTTGGACATCAAGACACAGAAGATCCAAATGTGCTCCAAGTGTCTGTGACAGTGGTTGGAAAATTACAACATGCTGGACAAATCTAGCTCATCTCCTGTTTTTGTACATCAAGTTTTATTGGAAAACACTCATTTGATTGTGTATTTTCTAGGCCTCCTTTTGCATTACAATGCAAGTTGAGGAGCTGTCATAGAAACCATATTGTCTTCAAAGTCTAAAATATTTGCTATCTGGCCCTTTGCAGAAAATGTTTGTTCATTCTTGGTCTATGGCATTTAGGGCTTTGGAGAAAATTCGTATAAACATCTGCAAATAACTCTTCTTCTTTGCTAGTGGGCCTTAATTGAGAACTGATGGCCTGACTTTGCAACACCGAGTGACATTGTACCCTGAGCTGCCCATCCTCAATTAGGCATTTTCTGATTCTCTTAGCTGTGATGTTAGGTATATAGCAGCACTATGTCATCAAATGATAGTGGAAGATGTAAGTGTCAGGAGCAGAGGGGTCACATTCCTGCAGCATCTATTTCTGTTCCTTCTATTTCTCCTTTCACTAACACCTGCATCTTATAAATGTAGCTTACAAGTTCCTTGTGTGCAATTGGTGGAGGAATAAAAACTTTTCTTTTGTTTACAGATAGTTTTGTCCTATCTGCTGGCACCAACCATAGGGGATTTTTTTCAGTATTAGAGCATGGTTTGAGTTGGCCTTGGCCTTGAAAGACAGGGGAAAAAGAGAACACCTGCCCCCTCTCCACTCACAACCCCCCCCACACATACCCAGTGAGCAGTATTCCTAACCATGCATTTGGTTGTCCAGTTTGCCTGGTTGGAGAAAGGGTAAAAGGAACAGATTAACCCCAATTCATGGAAACTGTCAAAGAGTTGGAAGAGTGGGCAAGGAGTTAGTAAAATAAACATGGAAGATTGGTGTGATGGAGGGTGGATAAGAGAAATAGGATGGATCTGTCAGAAAGGGCCTAGACTATGCCAATATTTGTGTCATCTAGGAAGACACACAAAAGGTCTCTCCTGGCAAGGATGGTTTTCTGATAGATGTTTTCTGATAGAAGAGAGAGCCTAGCCTGTGAATGTCTTCCATCTGTTTCCAATAAAGCCAAAGCGCTACAGACTGAGATCCTCCAGGGTATAAAGTTGGGTTACCCCAATCAGCTGAGGTGACAGAATGCGGAACGTACAGAGGAAGAAGGCAGTTATAAGTGTCAACCATGGCCTCTTAATCAGATGGAGAAACAAAGAATATAATAGATATACATATTTTATATAAACGCACACACACAAACACACACACACACACACACACACACACACACATATTTCTCCTTTATCTTTTCCTTTCTGTTGCATATAAGGAGTGAAGTTGATGGTTTCTTTTACAAACTAAACATTGCATTACAGAATATCCAGGTAGGATTCTGACTGAACTTGAATGGAATGATCATCACGTGATGGATACAGTAACTACTTGGGAATCTGTGTGTTCTTTTTGGTGGTTGAGTGAGGCTATCTTCATCTGTAGAAGGGATAGTTGTATTAGGCAATCATGTGATTTGTCATTTTATTACATGCAAATTTAAGTATTGGAACAAGTGTGTGTAAGGAAGCTGAATAGGTAACGGTTAGACTGCACAGTCTGCTGTCTCTCAGTTCTACTCTCTTCCGGATATCTAAAAACCACGGTTCCCAGACACCCCTGCCAGCTGAACTCCTGTTAGATTTTGCTGAAGGAAAATGAAAGAAAAAAGAGTAGTCACTGCTTCATCTTCTGGTGGCTCTTTTCTCGAGGACAGCAGCAACAGTGGCACAACCAGTGGTGTCGTGACAGCATCCACAGCCCACGAGAGCAGACTCATGCTTCCTGCTTAGATATCTGAGTTCCCAGTGTAGTAGTCTTGGCAGCACAATTATTCTGAATTCTTCATAACATGTCCTTTTTTCACTTTTGCTCCACCAGCCCTTGGGGTGGTAGCAGCTTCCAGCTGTTCTTAATTTGTGGGTAAAATTACTGGTCTCCTTTTGTTCTCCCAGCACTTTCAATATCTTTGTAAACAAATCCCATATTATATTCCAGATTAGTTTCTGTTTTCCAGCCTGGGCACTAAAATAACCTCAGTATAAACATCTATTCTGTGTGATACTATGCAGTGAAACTATTCTGTATGAAACTGTAATGATGTATACATGTCATTATATATACGATAGTCCAATTTCTACCATGGACTTCGGGTGTAATGATGTCAATGTAAGTTCATCAGCTGTAACAAATATACCACTCTGGTGAAGAATGTTGACAGTGGAGGAGATGGGGGGAGGAGGTGTATGGGAACTTGGTACTTTCCACTCAATTTTGCTCTGAACCTAAAACTGCTCTAAAAATAGTCTATTTTTTTAAAGTATCTGATTTTGCTAACAATATTCTATTTGCCATTAAAAAAACTTTAAATAAGAATGTCTTTTTTTTTACATTATCTAAAACCACTTGCAAAGTTAGGAGATAATTTTTCCCTGCAAGTTTAGTAGAAATGGCTTTTAAAACTATTTGACTACCATTAGCATCTAGAAATACTACTATCTCCAGATACTAACCAAGTTAACTAGGGTTTCATTTGTGAATATAGCTGTTCAAAACTATTATTTTAATTTTTAAAATCTATTTTATCTGTAGCTGTTTTCCCCTTTTCCTCCTTAATTTTATTTGGGTTAGCTTTAAGGTTTTTCATCCTTATAGCCTTATGTTTAACCGTTTATTGGTCTCTGTCTGTAGTATAGATTTTAGTTCACAATTGTGTGGGATTTTGGGAATCTTTTATTATATATTTATAATTTTATTATGTTGGAGTCAGAAAATATTATTTCCCTGATGTGGATTCTTTGGATTGTGCCCTAGTTTAATAGTTCATTTTTATGAATGATTCAGGTACACTGTATCAGTCAGAGTTCAACCAGAGGAAAAGAACCAGGAGATATTTATTAAGAGAGTTATTGTAAGATCTTGACTTACACAATCAAGGAGCCTCAAAGGGCAAGTTCAAAATCCACAGGGCAGGTGTCAGGAAAGGCAGCCTGGAATTCAGGCAAAAGCCAAAGCTGTTGTCCACAGGCAGAATTTCTTCTTCAGGGAAGCCTCTGCTCTACTTTGAACTGATTGTATTAGGCCCACCCGGATTATCTAGATAATCGTCTTAAAGTTAACTAATTTTGAATTTTAGTCACATCTACAAAATATCTCCACAGCAATGCTTAGGATAGTGTTTGATTTAATAACTGGGGACTGTAGTTCATTTTGAAGTTGACACATCAAAATGAACATCATTCATATGCTAAAAAATGTGCATTCTATATTATTTGGGTGCAAGCCTTATTTCATCTCTCTGTATTTATTTAAAAAGATGATGGCTAATCATTTATTTTGAGGCATTACTTTAAGTACAAATGTGTTATCTTTACCAATGAGAGCATCCCCACTTTTGCCTAATCTTTTTCACATCATATTTGGATTGGTCAGATATAAATATTACTATTTTAGGTATTTTGAAATTTGCCCAGGATGTCATATTCTGTTCCTATATCATCAACCCAGGAAATGAAAATACAAAACAAAAACCAGAAGTGGAAAAGAACCCTAATATTCTGTTTGCAGTTGTCTTAAAAGCATCCCTCATAGCAATGTGTTTCTGGCTTTTGTTTCATCTAAGAATCGCAGGATTTTATTTATTAGTTGTCATTGTAATGAATGTATATATTCATATTTTTCAGAGCATATTTCCCTGAAAAGATCCCTCCTGAGGTTAGTGAGTTTCTGATATGTCAAATAAGGGCTCAATCAATCCTACGATGTTGACTCCTGGTTCCCCCCAGAACACCTCACTTTATGTACCCTAAAAACTGCTTTTTGCGAAAGATTTTCTCATTCAGTTATAATTATATTGCTTAAAAGTGAAGTGGAGGAGATTTGGCAACATGAGGCCAGATAGCCTGTCTGCACTGGCAGTTTCCTGATCCTCGCCATGCCAGGCTGATTCATTATAGTCACGATATCGCCCCACCGCCCACGGCTTTACTTTTTGAAAGCAGAGGCAAACACTGACCAAGCAGGCAATGTAGGAAAAAGAAAGGGCACAACTCGAAAGCTCTTTGCTACCCCATCTCATGGTTGTGGCATCTGGCTCTCTCTCTCTTCAGGCTCTTTTAGGTTTCTAAAGGACCAAAACATCTTATAGAATCACAAGCTCATATTTTATTTTCTTATATTATGAATAAAATCAAGAGTAAAGCTTCTAATTGTGTTGGCTAAAAAATTAAAACTTTTGCATGCTATTTTACAGATTGATGTTTTTAGAACTACGAGATACTGTGCTACTCTAACATTTCAGTGATATTTATAGACATGTCAAAATATTACACGTTGAGTGACAAGATTGATTTTTAAGTGGCTTTTTATCAATCTATTTCTACTTTGCTCTGGTGTGGAATATTGCATACTTGTTAAGCGCGCAGAAAATAAATCAAACAGAAACTTTAATATTCTAAGTTTCCTCTACAGAGAAATTCATCTATTTTCTTAGAAAAATAGAATTTATTTTTTAATGTATATATACTGATTTGTTCTTTCTGGCTCTAGACTACGAAAATAGCTCTGCAGCAGAATACATACGGAGCTGGTCATCCTCCCTGGACACCCACGCATGGGCTTTGACCTGCCCCCCTCCACCCCCACCACAGTTCTTTCTCACCTCTGCTGTTGGGACCCTTACTACAGCTGCTGTCCACTCTCAAACTTCTGCACTCTGGTACCCATCCCTTCGGGGTTTCATCATCATAAACCAGCCCTTATGACTGTTAAAATCGAATGTCGGTAATATAACCTATATAATGGCTAAATCAAAATAGTTTACGTAAGTGCGAGAATTTCTGGAATCAAAACTGTGGGAGGGTTGATGTGACTCTTAGAGATCCTCTCAATTACAGTGATAAGGCAGCCCATAACTCTTTACAGTCATAACTCTGTGGACCATAAAAAATGGAATATGGCTCATTACAACGCAAGCAGATGGGCTAGTAAAAGAGTAAGCCATATTGTACATGCAACATCACTGTTAACAATACCGTAAAAATATAAATGCTAACATTTTAGTGATTGCATTCAATCTGAGGTACGCAGTTTCTTCATAGATAGCCACAAGTACTTGTGATTACATAGATGTCTTACAGAGGCAGTAGAATAGCTCACAAGGTAAATTAGTAACCTGTGCATTTACCTGTGGTATACAAACTTGACAAAAATGGTTCTTTTGCTGAAACTATTTTCACTGCAGGAAATATACTCTAATCCTTAATATGAGTCTGTGAATATAGGACAGACATGATATTTGCTTAACAGTTTCCAATGAAATCATTCATAAATTTTAATGAGTATTAAATTTTAATTATATTATAGATACATCTGTTCTCCCTTATAACATATAAATATTATTAATAAATTTAAAATTACTCCCTAATCGCAATCCCAGAGCTAGTCACCTCTCTTTCTCATCAGAGATGATCACTATATTTTTGCATCATTTTTGACTAATGTTTGCACTTTTTTTGTATAGTAAAAACATTATAAAAGTCTTACAGAATGCTTTGTATAATTTTCTTTTTTTTTCCTTTAAATGATATCTTGCTTTAATGCTGCTCTCAAGAGCTTATTTTTTTTAACCAAATGTTGAAATTCTTTTGAGAATATCCATAGTAAAACATGTAGATTGAACATTCCTTTATATATGTTTTGTATTAAATTGTAGAAATACACTACATTTAATTTAGACTGCTTCTTCGTGGACATTTAGATTTTAATCTTTTTTGTATATTAAATGATGCAATTAACATCTGGGGCATCTTGTGTATAGTTGGAAGTGTTTCTCAAAGTTAGACACTTGAGGTAGAAGTTCTAGGTAGAAACATTCTTAGTTTTAAGAGATGGTACTAAGCTACTGTAATATTGTGACTTATTAAAAAAAATATGTATTTGGTCTTCCTCCCTTTTCCTGGTACACAGATCTCAAAACTCTCATAGTTTCCTAAACAATGGGAATATCTTTTGTTATAATATTTGTTTGTTTATTTTTGTCTTCAAATAGCTACAAATACTGAAGTAGTTCCAGAATGATAAAGGTGAAAGTGTATTTTTTTTATTCATAACAAGTTCCTTTTTTTTTTTTTGTGAGGAAGATTGTCCCTGAGCTAACATCTGTTTCCCATCCTCCTCTTTTTGCTTGAGGAAGCTTAGCCTTGAGCTAACATTTGTGCCCATCTTCTTCTGTTTTGTATGTGGGATGCCACCACAGCATGGCTTAATGAGCAGTGTGTAGGACTGCACCTGGGATCTGAACCCGTCAACCTCGGGCCACAGAAGCACAGCATGTGAACTTAACCACTATACCACCCAGCCGGCCCCCATAACAAGGTCGTTTTAACCACACCTAACTTTCGGAAAGCCCCTGAGACTAGAGGCTTGTTGGGAGGGGAACGAACCAAGTGATTATAAGGTTAGAACTTTCAACCCCACCCCCCAACCTCTGGGGAGGGGAGAGGGTCTGGAGGTTGTGTTAATCACTAATGATCAGTGACTTAATCAATCATGCCTACCTAACGAAGCCTCCATAAAAAACCCTAGCTGCAGGGGTTTGGAGAGCTTCCAGGGTAGTGAACATGTGGGTGTGCTTCCAGGGTGGCATACCCAGAGAGGGCATGGAAGCTCTGAGTCCCTTCCCACACACCTTGCCCTGTGCATCTCTTCCATCTGGCCATTCCTAAATTGTATCCTTTGTAATAAACCAGTAATGTAGTAAGTAAACTGTTTTCATGGGTTCTATGAGCCATTCTAGCAAATGATGAAACCTCATGAGTGGGACATGGGTACCCTGATTTATAGTTGGTCTGTCAGAAGCCTACATGATAACCTGGACTTGACATTGGCATCTGAAGTAGGGGTATTCTTGTGAGACTGAGCCCTTAACCTGTGGGATCTGACACTGTTTCCAGGTAGGCAGTGTCAGAATTGAGTTAAATTGTAGAACACTCTGCTTGTGTCACAGAATTGCTTGGTGTGGAAAATCCACATATTTATATGTGAATACAGAAGCATTCGAAGAGTAATGAGTAGAGAGTTTTTTCCTCTTCGGCTACTAACTACACATTGATGTATAAATTAATAATCTCAAAAATGATGCATTAAAATACCTTTTCCATACAGTGTTGCCGAATCATGTTTTATATTGCCTACATTTTATATAACTCATAAGTGAAATTTTTTAAAAATTGCTTTTTTAACATCAATAAATTAAATTTAATTCAGGATCCCCTAAGACGCTGACTTGGTAAAAATTGACAATTTTCCTAAGAGATATCAAATCTCTTCTAAAACACTCAGTCATAACATAGGTTTGGCTTTTTCCCTTTAATGCCCCTGAAGAGTGAGATGAGTTTTTGGACTCATGAAACCACTTATTAGGCTGTAAATCTAGCTAGTTGTGATGGTAGCAGTGTCCCTCTGCTTCCATACGTGAGTCCAAGAGAGATATTGTCTGTGGTACAAAGGGAAACACAGATAAGATGGAAGGAGACTGGTATTTGGATTTAAGAACAGCTAACAAGAATCTCAGCATAATTTACCACAATGTGACCATAAGCAGGTTATTTCAATTCCATGGGAACTCAGTTTCTATTCTCAAAATACCATAAAAATTAATACTACTTCTTTTATCTAAATTTCTTTATATTGTGAGTATCAAAGGAAGTACGTCCTTAATTTTATTTTGTATAGTCTAGAGCTTCATATAGAGATTCTGTCTCCATTGGAGAGTTTAAATACAATCCCTCTAGGCTTTCTTTATTTGAGAGAAAATACTACTATGCTTACTTGGCAGAGGGGGCTTTGGTGAGAATCTTTTTTCCAACAAAGCAAGTTAATGGAATGCTATTGAAAAATGTTCTGATTTAGCTACATGATGGTACATTTGGGAGTCCTCAGAAATGGATTCTTTTGTTTATATTAGGCATAAAGACATTTTAAATCCCAGACCTGATTGGGGATTTGCACATATTCTCACTTACTGTGGCTAATAAAAGCATTTTGCTTCATTCTTTCATTTTAATTACGTGTATTCTTGCTTTGATCTCCTCTAGGGATTCCATTACTTTATAGTAGTGGCTCCAACTGATACTTTGTCTGGCATTTCATAGACAATGAGAAAAAAGTAGCCAGTTCATTTGTAATTTGGAAAAATAATGAGCAAGCTATCACCACCTACCAGTGGAGGAGAGCATGCCCCAGGCACAGAGACACGCAGACTCAACTACTCTTCTCTCCATTGATCAGAGGCCCTTTTCAGAGTTCCCCAGTGATCAATACAAGATATGTTAGGAAACAGTTCACAGAATGTCCATTTAGTAATAATAAATGTATTCAGTATCAGAGCTTTTACTAAAAAAAAAAATTAAGATAATTCCAAAACTTGCAATATGGCCTCCCAGAGTAAATTTTTAGAGTTCTTTACTTGATTTTAAGCAACTAGAATCTGAGTAGGAGACAATTTCTTGTTAAAGTCACTCTAATCAAAAGCAAAATTCCCTGAGGATTATTTTTTCATTATAATTGATTTCATTAAATCAACATCTGTGTGCTAAATAAATGTGTACATTAAAAATATTAAGAAAAGTTTAAAATGCATAGCGACATCTTTATAGAAAATGAAATGCTCGATAAAACAATCTGAATGCTAAGAATGGTTTCTAACTTCTATAACTTTGTAGTTGGTAGTTCAAAATATCCCCATTGGTGACTAATGGCTCTGAAGAACTTGCTATATAAAAATGTAGGAAAATTACAGGGGCTGTTGTTATAGTAGATAATAGAACTAGAGAAACAAAACACCCACAAAGCACTACAGTTTATCAATAATCGATTAGAAATCAAGTAAGGTGGTTGTGTGTGGAGAGGGAGAGTGTGTGTAAATAAACAAATACTAGCCAGAGGGATGATCCAGATGAAGTTTCAAATGTCCACTTAAATAGAACAAAAAGAAAAGAATCTCAGCATTATTAATCAGTATAGAAATGCAAATTAAAATAAAAATGACATACCCCTACACATCCACTGGAATAGCTACAAACAAAAAGACAAGCAATAACAAGAGTTGATGAAGACCTGGAGAAACTAGAACTCACCTATATTTCTGATCTGGATGAAAAATGATGCAGCCACTTTGGAAAACTGTTTGGCAGTTTTTAAAAAGTTAAATAGAAATTTGCCATGTGACCTAACAATTCCACGTCTGGGTATCTATCCAAGAAAATTAGAAAAATAAGCCCACAAAAGAGTTGAATGTCTATGTTCATAGCAGCATTATTTATAACACCCCCAAAGTGGAACCAATGCAAAAGTTCATCAGTTGGTTAATGGTAATCAAATTGTGACATATCCGTATAGTCGAATACTAATCAGCAATAAGAGAAGAAGAAAGTACTGAGGGATGCTACAATCTGGATTAATCTCAAAAACATTCTGCTAAGTAAAAGAAACCAGATGCAAAAGACTACATATATCATATGAGTCTCTTTATCTGAAATATCCAGAAAAGACAAATTTGTAAAGACAAAAAACAAATTAATGGATGTCTGGGCTGGGGTGGGAGCAGGAATAGGCTGTTAACAGGCAGGAGTTATCTAGGGTGTAATGGAAATGTTCTAAATGGAAATGTTCTAAAACAGGTTTGTGGTGATGTTTGCAAAATTCTGTAAATTTAATAAAAAATCATTGAGTTGTACACTTCAGTGTAAAATGGGTGCATTTTGTGGTACATAAATTACATCTCAGTAAAGCTGTTAGAAATAAACATTTCAGCACATCCAAATAAGAAATGAGAAAGCAAAGACAGAAAAACTAACAAACCACCCAGAATCCAAACCGCTTGGCACAGATCATGTATTCTCGTCTCTTTTCCTCCCTAAGGATGCTAGCTTGGACCTTGTTTTGGTTAATTATAAAATCCCAGTTCACTAACCAAGCAGTGAATCTGTAGATGGAGCAACAAAGAAAGAAAGGTGTGTATTTGAAAACACCTCTATCTGAAGGATAGCAAATACATCAATGAACCCTTTGAATCTTCATGGAAATGGTAAGATAAGTATCTTAGCGCCATTGGATGGGATTGCCAATCAGAAAGACACCTTCTAGAGGAGGCTTGGAGATACTTAAAGTTGGTTTCATTTTTGTAATGAGGAGTTGACTCCATGTTTTGATAACTGACCACTGACCTCAACCCTCCCTCTTTTCCCTTGTGCCCCACATCTTTGCCAACTGATAAGAAAACCTGGGTGCTCTCTCCTGTAGTAAAGGTGGGAGATTCAAACCACGCAAGCCTTTTCTCTCACAGGGGGAACCCTCACCATGGCCCCACCCCCTGACCACAATAAAAACCCAGGTCAGTCTCCTTTTCTTGCTCTCTCAAGCTATTTCACACCTGTTGAATTATGTGAGTGAAAAAGCTTTCATACCTTCTGGGTACCCAAAGGATATGTGGTGTCATCAGCCTGGCTATCTGAATGGAACTTTGGATGGGAGTCCAACCCCCTCAGCAAGTGACCATAAAAATTGTCTTTTGTCATATAGAACCTGATGCAAACGTGAAGAATGGAGAATAAGAGAAAAGTTCTTAATTCTATAGCTTGGTCTTTGATACTGTGTTTAGTAGTTATAACTATTTTCTTACTCAGTATTTCTTCTTCCCTTCATACTTACTGAAATAATTTATTTTTTTGTTCGGGTTGGCAATATACATAGTTAAAAAAAGAAATGTCACCTTCACAGATCCACTGATCCCCTTATACTTAAAGAAGGTCCTTTACCAAGTTCTGACCAAAGAGATGTGGGCAGAATTACAGAGGATAAGATTTCTGGGAAATCTGCTGTTTTCCTAACTAATGAAAAGGAGGTTTTTCAGCTGACACATGTCATTTGTCCTGTGCCTTCCCCTTCTTCCTGCCTAGAAGGAAGACAGGATGCCCAAAGTGGGTACACTTATCATGTAAGGATAAGGATCAAATTGTCATGCTGAGTCTGGTGGAGAAGAGAATGAGTCATGTGGACCTGCTGTTCCAGGCTGGGAACGCCTGCCTCCTCATGCATTAATGAGAGAGAAACAAACAAATCACCAAACAAAATATCTTGGGTGGGGGAAATGGGAAGATATTGGTCAAGGGGTCAAATTTAGTTATAAAATAAATAAGTTCTGAAACCTAATGTACAGCATGGTGACTATAATTAATAATTCTGTATTGTCTACCTGACATTTGCTAAGAGATAGATCTTAAGTGTGCTCACAACACATATGCACAGAGGTAACTATGTGAGGTGATGGATATGTTAATTTAACTAGTTTGATTGGGGTAATCATTTCACAATGTATATAAATATATTAAAACATCACGTTGTACACCTTAAATATGTATAATTTTTATTTGTCAATCATCTCTCAATAAAGCTGGAAAAAGAATCTCCCAAACCTATTCCATTAAGCCAGTAATAATAGACTTTTTTGTTATAACACAGCCAGAAGTAATTCCTAAAAAAATATGTCAAATTTTCTGACTTTCACTTGAGTGTGAACTTCAACTTATTTTTTTTATAGGCATTCTCTTTGTAACACTATTATTGGCACACAGGTAATTTATCAGAAATCACACCAGGATGTAGTTTTTTGTTGTTGTTATCCTCAAGATACATAGTTACATGGGATTAGGAGGACATCAATCAGAAAATTTAAGGGATCCAGATTCAAGGGAAAGAGATCTACAAGTACTTCCTGTTATTTTTCTTTACGTTGAAACCAGAGTCAGCTATCCTTTCCTCGAGGGTGTGTGTTTCTGTTTCCAAAATGGTCTTCCACTTTCTCTGATTTAAAAGTTTTTATGACAAAGAATCTTCATATTAAGACATTATTTGGGGGGAAGGCTTTTCAACTTATCCTGTAATTAAGAATATAGAAAAAATAAAGTAATTAACAGAGCGTAATTTCCTACCTAATGTTTTTGACACGTGAGTGCTAAAGATTGGGCCAACACACAAGAAAATTATTGTGGTGGTGCGTGTCAAACTGTGTATATTGTTGTGGTGCAGAAGAAAACCCCAGACCTTCTCATGGCTCGGTCTTCAATTTCATTCTTTTCTCTGATACACTGTCAAATCTTCAGAGGGGCTGGCCCTGTATATTGCTTTATTCTTCCTTTTGACAGTAGTTCCTACCTGGCACTTTTATATATTGTCTATTTTTCTCTTTTTCTCCCACTAGAATATAGGCTCTATGAAAACAAGATCTTTTTCTTATTTGAATCTGCATCTTTCATGTTTACAATAGTGACAATAAAGAAGATACATTAAATAAATATACCATTAAAATTCAAACATCCAAAATTTCCCTGATTTGCAATGATCAATAAATGTGGATTATTTTTCAGACATAGGCAGGAATAACCGGGAAGACTTTGGAAACAATATGATATTTGAATGTTGCCACCATTACAACTTTTGAGAATATTTTATTATTTGCTAAAATGTGCATTTTTGGGTGACTGTGTACCTCAAAATCATATTACTTCAATTATGTTCTACTCAGCCTGCTTACTCAATTAAAATATTTCTTTCAACATATAATAGGAGAATAGAAAATAACTAGATGAACTTTTTCACATATAATACCATAGTTCAATGGAGACAGATGGTAGATATACTTAATGCCACAGAACTGTACTTTATAAACAGGCAAAGTAGTAATTTGATTTAATGAATATTTACCACAATAAAATAAAAGGATATGCAACAGAAAAAAGCACCAGAGGTTACGGTTGCATTCATGAATAGCGGCAGCTATGCCCTATATGAACTCCCTCTGAAGAATTGCTTAACAACATAATTCAAAGGCTGTACCCTCTGTTTGATAATGAGAGGATGCCAAACAAGCAATGTGGCTTATGGACAGTAGCACAGTGATAGAGGAACAATACTTGGTCTGGAAGGTAGCTGCATTGCATCCTTTTGATGGCTGAATACTGACTGAAAAAGGTAAGAATAAATACGCTCCAGAAGTAGAATTATGAGAAGCATCTCTTTCAGTATCAGAGGAACTAAATGATGATAAAAATAACGCGGTATGGATTTGTTTTGACTCTTAATCCACAGCCAGTGATTTGCCTATATGGTCCAGGAATTGGACCATTTAATATCCCTGGAAAATAAAAAGAATTCTGATATGTACTGCTATGTTCTGGTAAGTTTATAGGACATAGAATGGGAAAATTAAGGTAGGGCATGTTGATGGTCATAAGAAAAAGTCTCTTCCAAGCTTTGAAAAGGTCTGGTAATCAACAAGTAGATACTCTAGTGTGCTCCCTGGAGATGGTTTCTTGTGTATATAAGATAAACAGATAAGAAGTCAAAGAGGCATTCAAATAATGTAACAGTTCATGAGGAAAAGTCATATTCCACACATTCTCTGAAGCTAAAATTGTCATGAAAATGTTTGTTTTTTTTCCAACAAAATCTATGGGCTTTATAGAGAAAGGATCTGGACAGGGCCATAACTAGCAAGTGGATTACATGAGTCATTGTCCCGGCAATGGATGGGTATTGGTGAGTTTTGACTGAAATAGACATTTATGCTGGATTTTTTCCAAATGTCATTAGAGGATCAGGACAAGAATGTTATTTCAATTTGGACTTCCTTCTTATATATTATCTGATTTAGAAACCCATTTTACTGAAGTTGTAGTGCACCAGTGGGTTAAGAAGAATCATATATAGTGGCTTGACTGAAAATTGGAATGGACATTTGAAATACCCTTACAAAACCGAGCAATGGTATGTGACTAAGTGGCAGGCACTATAAAATCAATGTGATTTAAACTTTAAAATATTGTACAGATTATTGAGATATTGTGCATAAGATAAGAAGACGGGATGGGGATAACACTGGAATTTGCATAAACTTATTTCCTAGTTGCTAAGTTGCTTTTTTTTCTTTTTCTCCAACTGATCCTATAGTACCTGGGCCTGGATTGCCTTCATGAGTGTCAGAAAAAGGATTCATTGCAAAAAGTTACACCTTGTCAAGAAGTTCTAAATATAATTGTCTGAATTCCTAAAGGAATGATGGAATGAATTGTTCCTTCTCTCCTGTCTAAGGTAGGTTTCAATGTTTCAGACTCTTGAAACCTAGCGGACCAGTGGATGAGAGAAATAGGTAAGATTGTGCTTATCTAATCCACTCCACACAGCTGGAATGGGACAAAGAGGGAAGCATTGGCCAAACTCATCCTGCTACTGCTTTACTAGTAAGTGTTCTTGCTGAACTAGACAGTTTTATTCCCAGGAAAGAGAGGGCAGTGGAGGAAAGGTCTGTGTAAAACTTAATGGTATAGAAAAATAAAAGAAAGAAGGTAAACTAATATTTCTTTCATGTCTTGTTATAGTTTGAGAGCATGAAAAGAAGTCTCTTAGCTACATTCTCAGATGTCCAGGAGGATAAAGCTATTTGTTTTCTAAAAATGTTACCATTATTGAAAACTGAGGCGATAAATTAGAATCAAGAAGATCTTAAGAATATTTAAGCCAATATGACCTACATGAGGCAGTTTGAATAATTGGAAAATACATTTTCAATAAACATTTGGAATCATTTTAGTAGGGCAATACTCTTTGTCTCTAATTTTACAAGTTACACCTATTATCAAGGAAACCTCCTGGGGGACACACGAAAGAGTTTCTGCCACCAAAATAATCAAAATGGGATTTATTCAACGTTAGAGCTACTGATTACTGTATAGCTATTAACTTGGGTGATAACTACTTGAGAGAAGTGCCTGGTTATGATGAGTGAAGATTGTTATACATATGCCTTGACTATCTCAGAATAATGTGCTGATTTATACCAATAAACCTTGTTTTTGTAGATTGAAAACAAAGGCCAAGATGCAAAATGTTTGGCAAATTGAGAGGAATATGTGCCCAAGAGTGACATGGCAAGCTGTCATATTCATAATTAAAACCACTGATGTTCATCCACTGAGGGTAGCTGTGGAAAGCTCTTTGGCGCATTCAAACTAAAGTACATTTAGGATTGATTTACATGCACATGACTTTTTATTAGGATACTCAATGTATGTTTGATACAAACTATATACCCAAATTAAACACAGAAAATTAGTACAAAGTGGAAATAACATGCATGGTCCATGAACTAACTTTGGCCAAAACACTTTAAGTGAGCCTGGAGACTGGCCTAGGCCATATAGAGCAAGCCAAATATGCTTATATTTGAGAAAATTTACTGAGGAAAAGGACTTATTAACTTGGATAGCTATCTTAAAAGGGATGTTCTTCCTTTTAAAAGGGAGGAAGATAAATTATGGTAATCAGTCTTGACTGATAATTCAGAATTGGAAAAACAAGTGCAACAAACTCAACAAAGAATCATACAATATGCTAGAAGAAAGAGATGGAGAAGAGATTGTTCTAACTCAACAGGGCTATTAGGCATTGACAGTTGGTGATTATAAGAAATCTATTAAATTTGACTAGTTTTTCCCATGGATGGAGGTGAGAAGTACTCAGAGAAGAAAATCATTGGGAACCTGTATCAGTACAGCACTTATGTGAAGGAAGTATTCTGGCAATGCCCATCAAAGACCTGGGACTTGGAACTTACTGAAACTTAGTTCTTGATATATTCTCCACTATACATTAAGATGTGGTATACAGGTACAGGCCAGTTTTTCAGGAAAGGAATGGATATTTCTACTCTAAATTAACTTATTTTGTAATAACATTAATACACTCCATAAAATAATTGTTTTGTGAACTACTTGTAATAAAATTAATTTGATTGTTTAAAAAAAGGGACAATGATGATGAAAAACAAACTGGTTTCCATATGACTTTGGAACGACTCAGCAATGCCACTTCTAAGTATGTACCCAAGAGCATTGAAAGCATATGTCCACGTAACAACCAGTACATGAAAAGAGAAAATTGATTAAGGGAGAATTCCAAGAAGCTCAAGGAGGTAAGGTGTAGAGTATACAGATGGAGGACTAAATCTAGAGCAGGAGAAGTGTGGCATTTTTTCAGTGAAAGGAAAGGGAAGCACATAAGTGTATCGTAGTTGAAGCAATGGTGTTTTCGGGGTACAGAAGCATGACAGAGAGGGAGTTCTCTGATGGAACATGTCAATAAAGAGTGTTTTATTCCAGTGCCCATAATACTTTGGTTACAAAAAGGGAAGAAATTTATAGAAATTAAGAGCTGCCTAAAATATTAAATTCAGAAGAGAAATGAAAACAGGCATATGTAACTAATTTGATATTGATAAGCCTAGTAATCTCATTAAGCACAATCATATGCACACATACACATATTTACATAAATATATTAAAATTATTCATTGAGAACTAAATTGTTTGGAGAAAACTGATTTGAATATATACCTCATGCATTCTTACAATAAAAAGTTCCTAAATATACCATATATTACATCCCAGTTTATTTAAGTAGTCATTCTTTTCAGTGTAAATTTTCATTTATTTTTATAGCTAATTTTTAATGAGCACATAGTAATATTCCAGATACATATTAAATAAAGGCATGAAATTTCACAAAATTTGGATCTATCATATGCAAATTAGAAACTAATTTTTCCACTATGCATATGTGCATTTTTTCAAGAGTTGAATCTATAATTCCTAGCAGAATAATTTTTAATATTTAAAGTAAGTGAAGATTCAAGCTTAGCTCGGATATGTTTATTTTATAACATTGGTATTATAATTCACTCAATTCCTCTAGGCCACCAATGACCAGGTTAGGTAAATTATTGAGATCCATTTTTTATTAGTACTGTGTGATTGATTTGTGCCTTAAATCTCTCGTAATAGAAGACAAGCTTAGAGCAAAAAAGTGCAAGAAAGAAAATTTTATAGAGGAAACTGAAAAGCATGGCTATTTTGAAATGCTCCAAAGTAGTAGTGGTATAAAATGACACATTTAATTGCTTGAATCTGCATGCTCTAAAGATGCTGGAGGCAAGGCTTGAATTGCAGAAAAATTAAAAAGGCATTTTTAATTCAATAAGATAAGAATAGCAGCTCGTCCTATTTTATTTACAAATTTCTAAAAATATGATGAAGTATATGTAAAATAAAATATAATAAATTTAAGGAATTCTTGCACCTATCAGTGAGGCTAATTTGGAAGGAGAGAGCTTTTAATCTGGAATCAAAGCAACTAGATTTTAATTTTGCTAAATCTCTTTTCTACTGTATACCCTCGGGGGAGTCACTTAACTTTTCAATAACTCATGTTTTTAAAATTATAAAAATACTTAATTCTTGGAGTAATTTATTTGATCAAGTTAATTGCATATCTGAAATTATTTTTTAGAACACAAGGTTATTATGAGTATTAAACATAACATGGACATTGTATAAATAGGAGTCCCCCAGAACCCAGATTCCAAGGGGAAGAAACCTGTTTCATTCTCTCTACTGATTGTTGAGGAGCTGTTCTGCTTTCGGCAGGTGAAGGATGGAAAAATGCATTGTTAATGCCTTTATATTGCTTCTAACTGTGGAGTGAATGAAGGGAGGAGGGGTCATGTTAGTGAGCCTGAATTAAATTCAATAAATAATTTCAAAATACGTATTTCTGTTAGGTCCTACACTATGTTCTGTGGAGAATAAGAACCCACAATTGAGGAAAACATGGATCCTACACCTGAGACTTTGTAATTTAGGAAAGATAGCATGTGTATACGTAACCATAGTCAAGTTGAAATGTGACCATTTATGTTTACGGCATAAACAATATGCTGTGTTAGCACAAAGAAAACAGATGATTTGGGAATTTGAGGATTAAAGAAAAATATTTTTTATTTTCTCTCAAACGTCTTTGGCATACAGAGATTAGCAGGTCAAAAAAATAAATTTTAGACAGAGGGACTGACACAGGCACAGAAGGGTGAAGGAGAATGGCATGTTCAGGGTCAGTGAGTAGCTTGGTCTGTTGAGTAATATGTTAGAGGAAGATGAGGACGGATCAAAGACAGGGCTGGAAATACAGATGGAAGCCACACTGCATTATCTGGAACGCATTATTCTGAACATAAAAACAGGCCACTGAAAATTTTAGAAGAATATGTAACATGATCAAATATATAACACAGAAAAATAATTTGATTATCAGTGTGTATGATGGGTAGAAAAGAGAAAAGACAAAAGTAGAGAAAATAATAATGTTTGAAAGTTATTCCTATTGTTTAGTTCAGTGCTTTTGTTTGCTTGTTCGTTTTTGTTTTATTAAGATGCTGTTATGAGGGATGTTTTTGTGTTCTGGGATGATGACATATATTTGAGAAACACCATATACCTCTCTCAGAGAATTTCAAGGATTGTTATTAAGGTGAAAAACTCTAAGAAATTCTAAAGTAAATAGACCTATGTAATTGCGTCTTGAGACTTTTATAATGGCACATCTATTAATGTACTTGAGATCATCAGTTTATAAAATACTTGTCCAGTTGGAGACTGAGAAAGAAACTAGGACATTGGTAGTAGGAAGAGAGAGAGGACATGGAATTCAGGCAACGTTGTGAAAGTAAAATGGACAGGATTTATGTATTGACTCAAGATGGAAGATAGAGGAAGGAAGGAATCAAAGACAATTTGATGTCTGTAGCAAATGCCTTCCTCGCAGCACCTATTTCAGAGTTATCTGAATCCTGTCAATTTTCCTAGTTTCCTCCACAGGCTCTGAAACTTGCTCAGGCTTTGTAGAGGTGGGAGTAGGAGATGTATTCTGTGTTTTCCTCCTGGCACACAACACATAACAGCCATTTCCTTGGAATATTTTAAGGTATAATTAGATCCCCATGATAACTCTTAGATATAATAAGGCCAATTGTGTTCAGTAGCAAGAGAAACTACATATTGAGTTAATATTATTATTTTTCAGGAAACTCACTATTTGTAGTATTACATATATGAAAAATGCATATCCACATTCTGTAACATTTGATAGTTATTTTCTTGTTGACAGTTATTGCACATTTCCTACCCATATTAATTTCCTCCTTTTTCCTCACTAACAGAAACCAAATTTTATTTCCAAATAACTGTTTTATTTTATTCTTAGCTACTATTGTTGCAACATATGACACAGTTCTGGCCAATTAAATATTTGCAGATGTCCCTGGTGATATATAAATATGCATATCAATATGCATGTATTATATGTATGCATACATGTATGTATGTGTGTACGTATCTATCATCTATTTATTTCTCTCTCTTTCTCTCCATCATCTATCTGTCCCATCCTTTGAGAGAAGACCCATTGCATTTAGCTCTTTACATTTCTCCCTTTATCTCTTTTTCCAACTTGAGACTTAGTTGTGATGACTGGAATTGAAATAGCCGTCTTGAGGCCATGAGAAAAAATGTCACAGGCTAAGAAAAATTCAGAAAGAACACAGATTTTTTTTTATTCTTTGAGCATTTGCCCCAGCTCTATTTGCTTTAGTCATGGATTTTTGAGTATTGTGCATCTCACAGGTAAATACTATCCCATCTGGTCCTATTACATTACTCTAAAACCTGATTATTGGAATTTTTAAATACTTACTTGCCACAAATAATCTACTTATTATAGATTTTACATAATACCTATAGTAACGTCTCATTTACGATGTCTATAATTTGAAATCTCTTTCAAACTTGACTGTTACTGCCTCTGCTAATGAGAGAACCAAGTCTAATTTAGGGGTCACAGGCTCTAGTCTCTTGTATCAGTTCAAATTCTAGTCCCTCACTCCATGTGACAGACACAAAATGGAGAAATGGAGAAATAACATTGTAAGATGATTCAGCTAAAAGATTATATAAATCAATTATAATTAGGCTCCAATCAGTAAGTCAAACCAAACATTAAAGAAAAAGCATCAGTTTTTCTGAAGTGGCTGAGCTGATATTTTATTAAACATTGCTTTAAATGTAATAACATCTTATAAGTGTATATGGGAGATTTAGCAGATCTGGTTAAGAAGTTCAAATTCTGCAGAAATTACTAAATCTTTTCACAAGGAAAGTGGCAGATTTTAAAAGCCAAACTTTATGCATAATTCAGCAATTGGTGGTGAACTGAATTTTTTTTTAATTTTTTGTTTATTGCAGTAACATTGGTTTATAACATTGTATAAATTTCAGGTGTACATCATTATACTTCTATTTCTGCATAGATTACATCATTAAACTGAATTTTTAAAGACAGCTTTATTGAGGTATAATTGATAAACAAAGAACTGCACGTATTTAGTGTACACAATTTGACGAGTTTGGACATATGCAAACACCTGTGATACTATCACCACTATCAAGCTAATAGACATATCCAATACTGCCCGAAGTTTCCTTGTGTCTCTTTTGTGTGCGTGTGTGTGTGTGTGTGTGTGGTAAGAATACTTAACATGAGCTCTACCCTCTTAACAAATTTTGAAGTGCACAATACTGTCTTGTTAACTATAGGCACCATGTTGCACGGCAGATCTCTAGAACTTTTTCATCTCACACAACTGAAACTTTATACCCATTGAACAACTACTCTCCATTTCTCCCAACCCCTAGCCTCTGCAACCACTATTGTATTCTCTGCTTCTATGAGTTTGACTATTTTAGATACCTCATATAAGTGAAATCAGGTAGTATTCATCTTTTGTAACTGGCTTATTTCAGTTAGTACAATGTTCCCAGCATAATGTCATCCACGTTGTTGCAAATGACAAAATTTATTTCTTTTTTAAGGCTGAATATTATTCCATTGTGTGTATATATCTCATTTTCTTTAGCCATTCGTCTGTCGAGGAACACTTGGGTTGTTTCCATATCTTGGCTCTTGTGAATATGCTGCAATGAACATGGCAGGGCAGATGTCCCAGCATTCCAGCACACTCTCCTAGATGGTTAACTGATTCAACTGTTAAATATATTTGCAAATCAACTCATATGCTCATTAGGGTTGAGAGCATTAAATTAAATTAAAAATTAACATTTAAAAAAGTGTCAGACAAAGGGACACATGAATTTTTGGTACATCTAAATTAACTTCACTTTAAGAAAATCAACATTTTATAACATTTTGTATTTTACGCTTTACCATATTTCTCAGTTGTGCCTGTTACTGCCTGTTGCTGAAAAGCAATATAAAATCAAACAGGCAATGCTAATCCTGTTTTAGGCATATACCATTTCATTTGTAGTTAATCTAAACCTAAGTGACCACACTATCTTGAGGGGTATTTAAATTGTAGTGAAAATACAAGATAGTTCAGAAAATTATTCTGTTCTGTTAAATTGTGCCTTAAAGCAAGAAACTATATTTTGCAATAAATCACTGTGTTTCTGTAGCATTTTCTCTCCAAACTCAAGGATTGAATTCTTTAAAAAAAATATTCAGTATAACTTCTGCATTTGTTTTATGTGTATTTTAGAGTTATTATAGTCCCATCAAAATTAATCTGATACAAGATATATTTATCTATTTAGGCTCAATTTTAAGAGCTGAAATGCATTATTTCCTCTTAACATGTTATAGAATTTTTATTGTGCATGGAGGACCTTAGATATCGGCCACTATCCTGTTAGATGCTGGCAGCTTCTGCATCTCTGATATAGCCTTAATGGATCTGTCAATATATAAGAATCCAGTGCTGACTTGCGTGATTGCTATTGTATTATTCTCTGATCAACACTTTTGAATATCAAAGCCACCCAGAGAGTCAGATGTAGTCAGTAGCTAATTTGCACAATAAATTATGAGTTATTTCCTTATTACATCCTCTTAGTATACAACTCTGAAACTCCAAATAGGTTGTAGTATAATATCTTGAAATATTTATTGTTTTGCTTTACCTTGGGTCATTTTCTTATATGTGACCCTATAACTGCTCAGAGACATCTACATCGTCTGTAGGAGAAATGTGATTACTAGAGCAAAAATGCTAAGAAAAATGTCAGTTTAATGTTCAGTTTTATGACTGAAAAAAGCTCTTGAAGCTCACATCAAAAACAAACTCTACTTTAAAATTTTGTTTTGTTTTGTTTTGGAAAAGAAATTACTAGAGAATAAAAAAGAAAGTAAGGATAACATAGAGTTTATGGTACTCTATTTATTCCATAGAATGGAAAGGGGGAGGATCATGTAAAGTATATATGGAGCATCGTATGAGGAAATCAGACCTGGGAAGAACCATATTCATGGAGCCATCAAGGGAAGGTTGTCTTCCGATGTAGCCAGCAACAGAGACCATTGTGGATGTGGAGCAGTGCCTGAAGACCATCTATGACCTATTGCTATGGATGACAAATTGCCTGTACTGTGTAACCATGTCAGATGTCCTCTGATTACTGTGAAGACTGACTTGACAATGGCCTGCAGGCAACCTCTGGAATCTTTTGCAAAAGCCACTCCTAATACTTAGACATATATATACTGTATGGTGAAAAAATGGAATTGTTATACACACACATGCACACACACACATGCAGACACAACATACTCCTCACTATTTTTATTCTCTTTGGATGAATGTTACAGTCAAGTTGAAAGACTTTACTATCCCAGTACTTTATTTTTCTGCAAAGAGTATCCTAACTAGATATTATTGTTTGCATTTTAAATGAACCTTCCATATTTCCAAGATAAGGAAACAAAACTAATTTTTCATCTCTTCATATCATCCCTTCATTTACATTTGTATTCCTTTAAATTTTTATCTATTTGATCTCACAACATTTACCATACTATTTCTTCGATATTTTTAGACTGAATATTTTTTAGTTTCAACCATTATTCAGCAATAAAACTTATTTTTTCCAAAACTATTCAAGAATTTCCAAGCATCATGAATCTTTAAAAGATAGATAAACTTTCACAAAATTGGACCCCCAAACTTTCCAGAACTACCTGGCCTACAGCAAGTACTGCTTTGTTTTACGATTTCCTTTATCCAGAAATATTCAAATTTCTATTTACAATGAAATGCACTTTAATGATGAGATTGATGACACACACTACCACGTGGGCATATGCACTATATCTATATACCATCTTAATAATAAGGTTGTGATTATTTTTTGTAATGGATGAAAATAAGATTTCTAGATATTTCATATATGAACCACTGGGTTGTAAGTGAGAAGCGAAATTTCATGATGGTAGAAAGTACTTTCAGAAATGCACACATTTATCTCATTTTCTTGGAATCAATTTTATATTGTGTTGTTTTTTATATTCTTATTAAATTGAAGGGAATTTTAAAATTCATATATCATAAATGATATTAATTTTCTTATTAATATGCAAATGGGTTAAAATATGCTGACTATGGATGCATTGGAATTATTTTTGGTCATGCCTTAACAAAACCATTTGTCTCAACTCAATATCTCTGGGAAAATAGCAATAATTTTAATTGTGGTATCTTGTAATTTTTATCATAAAACCATAAGTCAACAATTTCTGCCACATAATGTGTGTTCTGTTGTTTCAAAGAGAACTGAGACAATATCTATGATATATATTATTAATTATGGTTTATAGTTTATTTTCATTCTAATATATATATAAGAAGTTCATATACATATCAAAACTTACAATCTGATTTTTCTTGTTATATGCATAAAAATATTTTTAAATTTATTTTCAATTAAAATTATATCTTTATTATTGAATTCTTGTAACACTTAAGGACAAAATATAGCCCATGAATTGTGAACAGCCACTGATTCACTTGGTAAATAAACTTGCTTTTGAATGTAAATGCGTCATATTTCCTATTTTACCTTACTGGAAATAGCTTTAATCAATAACTATATTTAAATATTAATTAATTCTTACAGACACTTTCCTAAATTTCTATTTTTGTCCAAAAATTCTGTCTTTATTAAATAGCTAGGCTTTCTACTGGCACTGTTAACAGTAGATTGTAATCAAACAATTTATTTAAAGTTAATTGCATAATCTTTCATAGTAATATCTAATATCAAATATTTATGACTGAGAATAATGCAAGCAGTTTTTAAGTTTTTGCTTATTTTTGATGGAATGTGATACAATATTAGTGATCCTCTACTTCACATTATCAACATTTTTTCATACAAAATTGATAAATGACCCTCAGCATTTACCTACTAAATTTACCTGTAGCTCTCTGATAATATCTTTATTACCCCTGTATTCTAATAGCTAAGAATAAGCAAGTGTAATGGAAAACCCATTGGACTTGGCATCAAAATATCCCACAGAATAATGTCAAATTGGATATCTGGTAAAATTTACAGTTATTGTTAAGAGAAATCACCTTGATGCCTATTTTCATCATCCACGGCACGGTATTAATTTTAAAAATAAGTGTAACAATGCCGTAGATTGAAAGAGCTCCAAATAATAATTTGTATTTTAAAATAACTTTACACACACATTGAAAAATGTTAAAAGAGTTTGCATGGTTTAATGTAGGCAACAATGTTCAAGGAGGCTATAAAAATAACAAGAGGATAGAAGTGTATTTCTCATTCAAAAAGCATTTACAATATGCTACTGTTGTAAACACTGTGAAATTAATAATGAATTATGGTCCCTGCCTTGAATCAGCTCAGTCTAGAGAGATGAGTAAGCACAGAGACACAATTCAGTATGACAAGTAATTTGATAGAGATTGCTTTATATATCAGCAAAGAAAAACCCGTTGGTGGGTTATCAAAAACTTCCAGGGAGGTATGACTGACCAACAGACCTTATAAAATTAAAAATTTTTAAATGTATATTAATCCAACATTCTTGTTGTCCTCAAGAGAAGGATTTCTTAAAATAATCTAATCAGGCACATATTTCTGGATAAAGAAGACCAATGTTGGCCTTAACTCACCTTTTTATTTTTTAATTTTAAAACTGCATACTGTTTGTATTAAAATGAACTCTCATCAGTGTTTAACATACTTATTATGTTCTAATTATGGTCTTGAACAAAATAGAATCTGACATTTTCTCCCTTAACTTTAAAACAGGACAATTTAGATTACATTTCATTAGTAGTAGAAAAAACAAAACAAAATGTTTCTTCTCATATTTTACAAATGGAAGCCAATTTAGTTTTTAAGGAAAAAATTATTCAGTCAGTTCATTTTATGAAATCAATCTTTTCATCATTTATCAAAATCTTTGTGTCGACTCTTATCTTCTTGAGAACAACTCTATCCACTTTTTCCTACTGATATTGAAAATTAAAATTTTGGAGAGAGTTTCTCTATAGTCCAGATCTGCATTTCTCCAGAGTAAACTCTCTTAATTCTTTTAATGATCCCTGAAAGAGCATGGTTCAAATCCCTGGATACCCTCAGTCAATCTCCTCGTAAGGCCCTTGAATTTAAGAAGGGTGCCTTTATTTTTTGATGTCCTGAATTTACGTAACACTTGAGATGGTATCTCAATATCTTGGAGAATTTTGAAAATCTACTTAGAGTAGGTGATCTCATCTATATACTACTAATTATGGGTAATTTGACTAGGAATTAATCCACAATTCCCGTTCTAGTAACCATATTAGGCTATCGTTCTATCAGTGTTTAGCACATAATAAGTACACAATAAGTAATTATAGACTGAATTAAAAAATTATTGAATATATCATGTTCAAAGCTGATCTTTTTAGATTCATCTTCTTTGAATTTTGCAGTTATATTTGAGAATTAATGTTCAAGTATTTACATGCATTGCTATTAAATTAAATCTTGTAAATTTATCACATTATGCACATCTAAATTTTATCCTAATTTGGTCATCAATTCTAATCATTAACACCTTTTAAAAGCATATCAAATATGTCTTTATTCAGGTCACTTTTTAAAAATGTGGAATAGATTAGGGCAGAGAAGAGACCTTTACACATAACTAATACTCTTTCTAGAAGATGGCATTCATTCTTTAATCAATTTCTCCTAGTTGGGGTCATTCAATATGTTACTAATTTCCCTAATTGAATTGGCATCAAACTCATAATTCTTCATTTTAGCTATTAAAATGTGAGAGACTTCACATTACATCTTCTGTGGGTTTTCCAATGACATATTGAGATGTTTCAAGTTTAGCTTTGAATAAACTAGAAATACTGGAAATGTTTGGTTTTAACATGTTGCAAATAATGTAAAATTATGTTTACTTCAGCATTTTGCTTGACCTGTACTTATTTTCCTCCACCTAAAAACTGAATTTTTCTTGTCATCATTATCGAACCTTAGTGAATAATTAATCCATATATACCCATTAATAATGCTTAAGTATATAAAATATTGCTTCTCTGGAGTAACTTACTAGCTCTTAATCTTCAATGAAACTTTTCTGAAAATAATGTCTCATGTCAAAAAATCAAAAATGTGGAAAAACTTTGAATAGGTTATTTCTTGGAGGTAGGATTACTGAAAGAGATGATTTATGCTTTATAATTGAAATCATTTGAGTTTTTAAACAGCAAGCCCATTCCATTGCATTCAAATTATCTTTGTGAATTTATATACTTTCATAAGAATGATTTATCAGAGTGCAATTCTAAGATATCCAATGCCACGTTATTTCAGATATTAAAAAACAACTGCTTATGAACAGAGAAACAGTTAAGTAAAACTGTTAAGAAAATCTTGTAAAACTCATACAAATCAATATTATGTAACTAGTTGTTGTGTGTGTGTGTGAGGAGATCAGCCCTGTGCTAACATCTGCCAATCCTCCTTTATTTTTTTTTTTTTTTGCTGAGGAAGACTGAGCCTGGGCTAAAATCCATGCCCATCTTCTGCCACTTTATATGGGAAGCCGCCACAGCATGGCTTGCCAAGCAGTGCATCGGTGCGCACCTGGGATCCGAAGCGGTGAACCCCAGGCCGCTGCAGCAGAGTGCACGCACTTAACAGCTTGCGCCACCTGGCCGGCCCCTATGTAACTAGTTTTAAACATGATATATTTGCAGACATTTTGATTCAGTGATTCCAGTGATAGATAGCTAGATAATCATGTAGAAAGATAGGCAGATAGAGAGCCAGGTACCCAGATAAACAGATATGAAGACAAATATACAGATAGATAATAAATAGGTGATAGATAGATAGACAGATGATAGAGAGCAGATAGTTATACATATAGACACAGATATATATATATGTATATAAATTAAGATGTAGGTGAATAGAGGGATAGATGGACAGAGATAGATAAGAGGAAGTGGAACAGATACAAAAATAGGCCTATAGACTTATGGACAGACTGACAGACAGACATAGACATCCATAGATAACAGATGTACAGAGTGACAGAGAGATAGATAGATAAACAGATAAAAAGACAGACAAATAGAAAGCAGAAAGACAAATAAAATGACATACATGTATTAATATCTGCTGAAAAACAGAGGGATAAGACAGAGAGAGAGACAGACAGAGAAAGGATAAACGTGTGTTATCCTAACACCTGGGGACAGGAATTTCCTAGGAAGGTACAGTGGCTTTTCAGGGGAAATTGATTAATATTTGAGGTAGAAGATGAAAAATCTCAAAACATGTTTCTCTGGGAAGCATGACAAAATAACCAAGGAGATAGCTAAATTGCTCACAGTGAGAGAATGAAAATTATTTTCAACTAAAACATTAGGAGTAGGATGGGAGCCCTAGGCACAGCGTGAGGTGGACATGTATGTTGACATATAACCTTTCACTGATGAAAAGGTTCTGCAGAAAAACATGGATAGAAAAAGGGAAGTCTGGTGTTAATTCTGACATTAGTTTTCATTTCTGTGATTAAAATTCCTTCCTTTTAAATTATTTTATTGAGGTCATAATGGTTCATAACTGTGAAATTTCAGGTGTACATTATTATTTATCAGTTTCTGTATAGACTGCATCGTGCTCACCACCAATAGTATAATTTTTATGCACCACCATACATGTGTGCCCCTTTACCCCACCTTCCAACCCCCTTCCCCTCTGCTAACCACTAATCTGTTCTCTTTGTCCATGTGTTTGTTTATCTTCCACGTATGAGTGAAACCATGTGGCATTTGTCTTTCTCTGTCTGGCTTCTTTCGCTTAACATAATACTCTCAAGGTCCATCCATGTTGTTGCAAATGGGGCGATTTTGTGGTTTTTTATGGCTGAGTAGTATTACTTTGTATATATACCCCACATCTTCTTTATCTATTCATCAGTTGATGGGCACTTGGTTGCTTCCACGTCTTGGCTAGCGTAAGTGATGCTGCAGTGAATATAGGGGTGCATAAATCCCTTTGGATTGTTGACTTCAAGTTCTTTGGATAAATACCCAGTAGTGGGACAGCTGGATTGTATGGTATTTCTCTTTTTAATTTTTTGAGAAATCTCCACCCTTTTTCCATAGTGGCTACACCAGTTTGCATTCCCACAAGCAGTGTATGAGGGTTACCTTTTCTCCACATTGTCTCCAACACTTGTTATTTTTTGTCTTGGTAATTATAGCCGTTTTGACTGGAGTAAGGTGATATCTCATTGTAGTTTTGATTTGCATTTCCCTAATAATTAGTGATGTTGAAGATCTTTTCATGTGCTAGTTGGTCATCTGTACATCTTCTTTGGAAAAATATCTGTTCATATCCTCTTCCCCTTTTTTTGATCAGGTTATTTGTTTTTCTGTTGTTCAGTGTATGAGTTCTTTATATGTTTTGGAAATTAACCCCTTGTTGGATATATGATTTGCAAATATTTTCTCCCAGTTGGTGGGTTGTCTTTTCATTTTGTTCATGATTTCCTTTGCCTTGCAGAAGCTGTTTACTCTGCTATAGCCCCATTTGTTAATTTTTTCTTTTGTTTTCCTCACCTGAGTAGATGTGGTATTCAAAAAGATGCTGCTAAGACCGATGTCAAAGAGTGTACTGTCTATATTTCCTTCTAGGAGTTTTATGGTTTACATTCAAGTCTTTAATCCATTTTGAGTTAATTTTTGTGTATGGTGCAAGATAATGGTCTACTTTCATTTTTTTGCAAGTGGCTGTCCAGTTTTCCCAACACCATTTATTGAAGAGACTTTCCTTTCTCCTTTGTAAGTTCTTGGCTCATTTGTCGAAGATTAACTGTTCATAGCCGTGTAGTTTTATTTCTGGGGTCTCAATTCCATTTCATTGATCTGTGTGTCCGTTTTTCTGCCCATACCATGCTGTTTTGATTACTATAGCTTTGTAGTATATTTTGAAGTCAGGTATTGTGATGCCTCCAGATTTGTTCATTTTTCTCAGGATTGCTTTGGCTATTCAAATTCTTTTTGTTGTTGCATATACATTTTAGGATTCTTTTTTCTATTTCTGTGAAGAATGTCATTGGAATTCTGATTGGGATTGCATTGAATCTGTAGATTGCTTCAGGTAATATGGACATTTTAACTATGCTTATTCTTCCAATCCATGAGCATGAAATATCTTTCTATTTCTTTATATGTTCTTCAGTTTCTTTCGATAATGTCTTATAGTTTTCAATGTATAGGTCTTTCACCTCCTTGGTTAAATTTATTCCTAGATATTTTATTCTTTTTGTTGCAATTATAAATGAGATTGTATTTTGAGTTCTTTTTCTGCTGGTTTATTGTTAGAGTATAGAAATACAACTGATTTTTGTAAGTTGATTTTGTAACCTGCAACTTTGCTGTAGTTGTTGATTATTTCTAATAGTTTTCTGGTGATTTCTTTAGAGTTTTCTATATATAAAGTCATGTCATCTGCAAACAGTGAGAGTTTCACTTCTTCCTTTTCAATTTGGGTAGCATTTTCTCCTTTTTCTTGCCTAATTTCTCTGGCCAAAACCTCCAGTACTATGTTGAATAAGAGTGGCGAGAGTGGGCACCCTTGTCTTATTCCTGTTCTCAGAGGGATGTCTTTCAGTTTTTCACCAGTGAGTATGATGTTGGCTGTGTGTTTGTCATATATGGCCTTTATTATGCCGAGGTGATTTCCTTCTGTACCCATTTTATTGAGAGTTTTTATCATAAATAGTTGTTAGATCTTGTCAAATGCATTCTCTGCATCTATTGAGATGATCATGTGATTTTTATTCCTCATTTTTGTTAGTGTGGTGTATCACATTGATTGATTTGCAGATGTTGAACCATTCCTGCTTCCCTGGAATAAATCCCACTTGATCATGGTGTTATGATCCTTTTAA
Organism: Diceros bicornis minor; assembly: GCF_020826845.1. Lineage (NCBI taxonomy): Eukaryota > Metazoa > Chordata > Mammalia > Perissodactyla > Rhinocerotidae > Diceros > Diceros bicornis. Next base: position 9,561,872 of record NC_080744.1, on the reverse strand, counting down.
TGTATTGATGTATTCAATTGGCTAATATTTTGTTGAGGATTTTTGCATCTATGTTCATCAGTGATATTGGTCTGCACTTTTCCTTTTTTTTTGTTGTCTTTGTCTGGTTTTGGTATCAGGATAATTTTGGCCTCATAGAATGAGTTAGGAAGTGTTCCATCTTCTTCAATTTTTCGGAATAGTTTTAGAAGGATAGGTATTAAAGCCTCTTTGAATATTTGCTAGAATTCTCCAGAGAATCCATCTACTTCTGGCCTTTTGTTTTTTGGGAGGCTTTTTATTACTGTTTCAATCTCTATACTTGTGATTGGTCTATTCAGATTCTCTATTTCTTCTTGATTCAGTTTTGGGAGGTTGTATGAGTCTAAAAATTTATCCATTTCTTCTAGGTTATCCAGTTTGTTGGCATACAGTTTTTCCTAGTATTCTCCTGTACTTCTTTGTATTTCTGCAGTATCCATTGTAATTTCTCTTCTTTCATTTCTTATTTTATTTATTTGAGCCTTCTCTCTTTTTTCTTGCTGAGTCTGGCTAAGGGTTTGTCAAATTTGTTTATCTTCTCAAAGAACCAGCTCTTAGTTTCATTGATCCTTTCCACTGTTTTTTTTGTTTTGTTTTGTTTTTGTTTTTTCAGTCTGTATTTCATTTATTTCTGCTCTAATTTTTATTATTTCTCTCCTTCTGCCGGCTTTAGGCTTTGTTTGTTTGTCTTTTCTAGTTCTGTTAGGTGATATTTATGATTACTTATTTGAGATTTTTCTTGTTTGTTAAGCTGGGCCCATATTGCTATTAAATTCCCCCTTAGGACCACTTTTGCTGCATCCCATAAGAGTCGGTATGCTGTATTTTCATTTTTTGTCTCCAGGTATTGTTTTAATTTCTCCTTTGATTTCTTCATTGATCCAATGGTTTTTCAGTAGCATGTTGTTTAGTCTCCACATATTTGTGAATTTCCCAGCTTTTTTCTTGTAGTTGATTTCTAGTTTCATAGCATTGTGGTCAGAAAAGATGCCTTGATATGATTTCAATCTTCTTAAATTTATTGAGGCTTGCCATGTTTCCCAACATATGGTCTATCTTTGACCATGTCTATCAAGTAGTCCATGTGCACTTGAGAGGAATGTGTGTTCTGCTGTTTCCGAATGGAATGCTGTCTATATATCTATTAAGTCCATCTGATCAGGTATTTCATTTAAATCCACTATTTTCTTGTTGACTTTCTGTCTGGATGATCTATCCATTGATGTAAGTGGGGTGTTGAGATCCCCTACGATTATTGTGTTGCTGTTAATATCTCCCTTTAGGTCTGTTAATAGTTACTTTATATACTTTGGTGCTCCTGTGTTAGGTGCATATATATTTTTACGTGTTACGTTCTCTTGGTGGAAAGTCTCTTTTATCATTATATACTGCCCCTCTTTGTCTCTGTCTTTTTTATCTTGAAGTCTGCTTTGTCTGATATAAGTCTAGCAACACCTGCTTCCTTTTATTTGCCATTTGCTGGGAGTATCATCTTCTCTGAGCCTGTGTTTGTCTTTAGAGCTGAGACGTGTTTCTTGGAGGCAGCATATTGTTGGGTCTTTTTTATAATCCATGCAGCTACTCTGTGTCTTTTGATTTGAGAATTCTATTCATTTAGAGTGATTATTGATATACGAGGGCTTAACATTGCCATTTTATCTCTTTATTTCAGTTGTTCTATGTTTCTATTATTTTTCTTCCTTTGTATTTCTGAGTGCCATTTCATTTTGGTGGTTTCCCAGGGAGGTTTTCTCTTATTTTATGAATTGTGGCCCTACTCTGATTTTTTGTTTAGTTGTTACCATGAGGTTTGTGTAAAAGATCTTATAGGTGAGATAGTCCATTTGCTGATAGGCTCTTAGCTCCATTAGCCTAAGCAGGTTCCATTCTTTTCCTCTTCCTCTTCTGAGGTATTGTTGTCACAAATTATTCTGTTTTGTGATGTGAGTTTGTGAGTTGAAGCGTTTATAATTAGTTTTGATGCTTTCTTTCCCTTTATCTTTTATGTTATAATTCAGTATTTGCTTCCTTATTCTGAAAGAGAGGTGCAGTTTTCTGATTTTGTCTGTCTATTTATCTCCTTGCTCAAAGCTGTGTATATCCTTGCCTTTTCGTTTCAGGTGTGATGGCATCCTTGATCATTTTTTATAGGGGAGGTCTAGTGTCAATGAACTCCCTCAATTTTTGTTTACCTGGAAAGTTTTTATTTCTCCATTGTATTTGAAGGATCGTTTTGCTGGATAAAGTATTCTTAGCTGAAAGTTTTTGTCTTTCAGTATTTTGAATATATCATTTCCTTCTCTCCTAGGCTGTAAGGTTTCTGCTGAGAAATCCACTGAAAGCCTGATAGGGGTTCCTTTGTAGGTTATTTTCTTCTGCCTTTAATATTTTTTCTTTGCCATTGACGTTTGCCAGTTTTATCACAATATGCCTTGGAAAAGGTCTTTTAGCATTGATGTAATTAGGAGTTCTATTGGATTCACGTATTTGCAAGTCTGGTTTCTTCCCCAGGTTTGGGAAATCCTCAGCTATTATTTCTTTGAACAAGCTCTCTGCTTCTTTCTCCGACTCTTCTCCCTCTGGAATACCTATAATCCTTATGTTGCTTTTCCTAATAGAGTTAGATATTTCTCAAAGAATTCCTTCATTTTTTAAAAAATCTTAGTTCTCTCCCCTTCTCCACCTGTAGCATTTCTATATTTCTATCCTCTAAATCATTAATTCTTTCCTCCATAATATCAGCTCTATTTTTTAAGGGTTCTATAATATTTTCTATTTCATTAATTGTGTTCTTCATATCCAGACTTTCTTCTTGTTTTTCTTCAATCTCTTTGGTGAAGTAGTCTTTCTTCTTATTAATTTTATTCCTGAGCTCATTGAACTGTCTTTCTGAGTTTTCTTGTAATTTATTGAGTTCCTTTATGATAGCTATTTTGAATTCTCTGTCACTTAGCTTGTAAATTTCTGTGACTTCAGGGTTGGTTTCTGGAGAATTTTCATTCTCCTTCTGCTTTGAATTGTTGCTGTAGTTTCTCGTGGTGTTTGATGAACTAATTTTTGGCCAGGGCATTTGTGGTATTATGAGATCTTACATTCCACCTGCTACCACTGGGGGGAAGCAGGAGCTGTTTCTGCTCCCACCTCATCTGATGGAAGTTGTGGAGGTACTTGGGGTGCTTGCACTGGCCAGGAAATATTTCACCCGGGTGCATAGATCTGCTGCCACCTCCTCTTACAGTCATGCCAGCTGCTGTGGTTAGTGGGCAGGGCTTCCTCATGAGGTCTGAGCCTGGGCCACTCCTGGGGACTGCAGTGGCACTTTGGGCTCTCTCACTGGCCTGGAAAGCAATCAAGTGGGGACTTGGGACTGCCGCCACCTGTTCCCACAGTTGCGCTGAGGCAGGCTCCCGCTTCTGGGGCTGCAGCAGTACTGCAGTACTACGGGTGCTCATGCCAGCTGGGAGAGCATTCACATGTGTGCACAGGGCTCTACATGGGAGTGCTCACCTATCTCCACCACTTCCCAGTGAGCCAGTCCATCCACCTTCAAGTGTATATCTGCGTGGGTCTCTCAGGCATCATATTGTGCTGTGTGAGTATCCTCCATTAGTCAATGAATGTCCATTTAGTTGTTGTTCAAAGTGGGAGAGAGAGAGTGAACAGCTCACTCCACCATGTTGCTGATGTCACTCCTAAAACTCCTTCTTCACCAATCAAGTCTACAGTAAAATCAAGCAAACTCAAAAGTCTTGGGAGCAATTTGTATTTTACCTAGGCAAAGAAACTCAGGTAATCTTTTATAAAGGTATAAAATTTGACTAAATATTATCAGCTTTTCTGGGATTGCTTGACTTCCAATAGAGTGCTGATTCAATAAATAAGTTTTTCTAGAGCACCACATGCTGCCAGGCACTGACATGGAGTCTTTGGATATATTAATGAAAAAAATGAAATCCTTGCCTCAATCAAACTTACATTCTAATGTACGTATGTAGGTTACAAACAAATACGGAAGTTAACATATAACATAAGATGAGTGATAAGTGCTGTGGGAAAAAATAAAAGTTGGATAGAAAATATTGAAGTGGGAATCACTGATGCATAGGGTGATCTAAAAGGCCTCATTTATATTTAAGCAGAGACCTGAAGAGGGAGTTAGTTTGTGAATATGAGGAAAAAGTGTTCCCGGTAGAGAGAGACATACAAAGACCCTGACTTGGGTGGTTCCTGGTGTGGTAGAAGACTATTAAGGAGGCTTATATTGTAGAACAGTCTTCAAAAGCAGTTGGAGGAGGAAGAGGAGGAGGAAGAGGAGTGAGAGGAGCAGGTAGTGAAGTGGAGAGATAGGAGGGGACTAGGTCATGGCTAAGCTGTTAGGCTATTGCAGGGACTTTGGGAAATAACATAGGACTGGTTATACTATGGTTCTGTAACATATAAACTCTGGAATATCAGTGACCTAACTCAGAGAATATTTATTTGTTTGCTCATAGAAAACCTTGTAGGTGGGTCAGGTAATGATCATGCAGGCACATGGAGCATGGTTCTTGGTACAATATTCTATAGTAAATGGGATGAAGTAGGATCTAACACACAAGTAGAGAGCTCGGCTTTATACAGAACCAGGGACAGTTTATGTGAGGGGAGCAGACAGAGTGTCTGTGCACATATTCAGGCATGTTGGTAGGGGCACATGGCATTGGGAATATATGGAAATTCTCATGGTTGCTCCTATTTTCTCAGTGGCTTTGGAAACAGTCATCAGCTGAGAATATGAATCTGAAGAGATATTGGTGGTTTGAGGAGAGAGAGACTGAGAAATTGCCATCTAGAAGAGATAGCAAGTGAATGGCTTAGGGACACACAATCAGATTCCTTTGCAAGTTAAAGTGCCCATTTGAAGTTTATAGTGCAGACTTTAAGCTGAGGCCTGGCAGTAAGTGTGTGTGGTTTCCTCCACACCCACAACACCCAATGGATAGTTTGTAGTGTTATCTCCTCCTGGTGGGGTGGGTGGGGGGAGAGGAACTGAACGAGATATAGCTTTCTGCTTGGTCTTACTGACGCCACCAGGCAGATGAATCAGAGCACCTCTTCCTGAAACTGTGGGGGTGGGAGGTGAGGGTGGGCAGTAGAGATATAAATATGCATGTGCATTTTTTTCCTGTTATTGTTATATTTTGTTTGCCTGGAGTGAGGGCTAACATTGCAAGAAATGATTTGTTCCGTTAGGGCACCTTTTATGGACTTTCAGCTCAAGAGATCAGTGTCTTCTTGTATTTATTTTGTCTGTGCCTCCTGGCAGTTCCAGGTTGGAGGCTTCTGCAGAGCCTGATTGAGATCCATGAGAGGCGGTAAGGAAACAGGGAACTCACTGCCACATTGTTCCTCAAGCTCTAGTTTACCAGGCAGTCCATTCTCTTCTTTCCACCGTTCAGAGTCTGCCTAAGCTTATTGGTGTGCTGTGTCCAGGGTATTTATTTTTTAAGAAGGAGGACCTGGAAGGATGAAATTACTTCACCTTGGTGCAAACTGGAAGTTTAAGCCTTATTATTTTAATAATTGGCTCCAGATTTCTTCTTAAAGAGATTACTGTTTAGAATTTAGGAATATCTTAAGATTTTTACAGTAGAAAGTAAGACTCTTAGCAAATAGGTGACTTTATATAAATCCAAGAAATAAAAGACGGTTAAGCTGTTCTACGTATTAAAAGGTAAAACAAAAATGTATGCTTTGGAAGAGATAAAGATAGAAAAAACATCAGGGTCACTGGTGGAGGACGGGGCGCAGCTTCCCTGGGAAAATTCCTGAGCAGATGAATATTCTACTATGGGCTTTAAAGAACAGAGATTACCAATGTTAAATTTGAATTTAATGTCATTAATGTGATGGCAAAAAAGAATTAATCAGCTTAAAACTCTCGAGTGTCATATACAATGTTTTTATCCATTTGCTTTGTGGAAATTAAAACAGGACTGAGATTTATTTCTGGTTAGATGTGTCGGAAAATATAAACAGTATATGTGGAATGGTAAAAGGAGAGTAAATTGAAGTAATTCATTAGAAGCAAGATCTCTGAGACAGATCTGACCATAGAATTTTAACATCTTGTATCTCTGCCACCATCAAACCTGTATTTAATAAAATCTTGGGAAGTTTAGACCTTTAAGCGACATAGAAATCTAGATTTTTATATCAAACTTTACATATAAGAGAAATAAGGATATATGTATGTATCCAGATCATAGAATTCATCTTTGTACATATGCACAGAGGAAGAAATCTAACAAAACACACATCCAACTCTTTCATTACAAGACAACATGTTTATATTGTTCAGAGAGCTAAAATATGTATGTATTAAAATTGCCTTAGTCAAAATGAAAAGGTAAGCCAGAAATAGGAAAAAATATTTACAAATCATATATCTGATGGAGAACTTGCATTCAGAATATATAAATATTACAATTCAAAAGTAATAAGACAAGAATTCAAAAATGGGCAAAATACTTGAACTGACATTTTATCAAAGAAGATATACAAATTGCTACTAAGAATTAGAAAATGTTCTCAAAATTGTTAGTCATTACGAAAACGCAAATTAAAATCATAATATTTCATTACACAAGGACCAGAATTACTATAATACAAAAGACAATACCAAACATTATGAGTATTTCCAGAAACTGGAACACTGCTACATCGCTTGTGAGAATAAAAATAACATAACTTCCCTAGAAAAGCTTGCCAGTTTCTTAAAAAACTAAAATAAGCTTATTATTTGACCCAGCAATTTTGCTCCTACAAATCTAAGAGAAATAAAAACATATATCCACTCAAAGCCTAGTATGCCAATGCTCACAGTAATGTTCATAATAGGCAAAAAGTAGAAATGACCCTATAGGTGAACACATAAACAAGTGTGGTATATCCATGCAACGGAATACTATGCAGAACTGAAAAAGAAATAAATTTTTGATATGTAACATAGATAGACCTCAAAATCCTTATGAAAGCAAGAGACAAAATATTACACATTATATGATTGCACTTATATGAAATGTTCAGAACAGAAAATTTTTTTTTCCTTTGAGATTACTTTTTTTAAGATTTAATTATTTTTATTGTAGTAACATTGGTTTATAACATTATATAAATTTCAGGTGTACATAATTATACTTCTATTTCTGCATAGTCTATATCATGTTCACCACCCAAAGACTAATTACAATCCATCACCACACACATGTGCCTAATCAAAAATTTAAACATACAGAAATCAGATCTGTGGTTACCTGGGGCTGAGCGTGGGAGTGGAGATTGGCTTAAAATAGGCTCAATGGAATTGCTGGGGTGATGGGAATGTTTTAAAAGTAGATCATGATGATTGTGCAACTCTATAAATTTACTAAATTATAAATAACTAAAATTTATTGAATTAAAGATAACTATGTGGGAACGTTATGATGTATAAATTATATATCAATCAAGCTATTAAAAGTATTATCCGAAAGTAATGGAGAGAATAAGTTTAGTCAGATAAATTTATTTTTCAAATGTTTGACAGTAGAAATCAGTTACAGTATGGCTCATCTCTGTGCTTCTGGACAAATATTGTAACTTGACAGAATTACTGCATAGAAAAATAATTGTGACACTTCGCCTTCTATGGCAGGCACTGTTCATTTCTGGGAAGATCAGCATTATAAAAACTCAGCCATGAATTTTTCAATCATTTTATTTTGCATATGGCATACTTAAAAGAGAAAAAATTGTATTTGGCAATACATTTTTTGAAATGATTACTTTGTGGACTGATCACTTGCCAGAACTGTTAAAAGTAGATAAAATAGATGATGGCTGCTAGCAGATTTCCAGTTAGCTTATTTGCAGAATTCCGATATATAATGTTAGTTCCAGGAAACACACTTGAGAAATTCTTATTACCAGTTTATACCACTAACTCTCAGCTATGATAATAAACATCTTACTCTTAATGTAAACTAGGGATTCATCATTTGTATTAACCTACTCATTATCACTTCTTATTCATCACGATTTTACATTGTTTTTATATACATGGTTGCCCTCACATGCTTCAGCAATCTTAGATGATAAGAATGAACAGAAGAAAAATTAACATCAAGTTTGAAATACAATTTTAATATTTACAACAGGGGAAATGTGATGAACACATGGCATTCACTTCATTTTCCTCCTGAGGACAGAGAAGGGACACCTTTCCCAGTCCAGCTGTGTCTAGTTCCAGCCAATGTAATGTAACAAAAAGTGATAGAAGCATCCTCCCGGCCTGATTTATACATTTATCCCGCCCGGAATTCTGCCCTATCCTTTCTCTTCTGATGTAGTCTTGGATGGGAATGTAAAGGATGCTAATAATCTGAGAGTAAAGAAACGAGATCTCTTAATAATTTCATGGAGGAGACTCCCTACCATAACTTCCAATCTCATTGGACTGTGAAGGGATTAGCAATAAAATACATTATGTTAAGCCACTGAGATTGGTGAGGCAGATTTTCTATTAGTTTACTTGCAGAATTCTAACTTATATCATTAGTCCCAATCTAAAGTAAAATATTACACTGGAAATGGCCATATTTCCTGTCCAACATTTTTACCATTCTTCTTTAGAGCTTTTATAATGCATAGGGGGATGGTGTTAAATATTGCATAAACGCACATACACGTTAGAAATTGATTTTGGGGTGTTGAGTGCTTGCTGTGTGCTAGATACAGTCCTAAATATTTCATATACATTAATTTATAAGATCTCATCAGCAACCAGTGAGACTTAACAGACAAGGAAACTCAGACAGAGTGAGCTTCAGTAGTAATGTTAGAATATATTTCTAGGAAGTGAAATAGCTAGGATTGGAACACAGGTAGTCTGACTTGAAACCATGAGCTCTTAACTACTACAAAAAACCAGGGAGGATGTAAATGTATACATCAAATTTGTTTTACACGTTTCATCCTCATAATTTTCTTTCTTTCTTTTTTTTTTGTGAGGAGATCAGCCCTGAGCTAACATCTGCCAATCCTCCTCTCTTTTGCTGAGGAAGACTGGCCCTGGGCTAACATCCATGGCCATCTTTCTCCACTTTCTATGGGACACCGCCATAGCATGGCTCGACAAGCGGTCGAGCTTGTCGCTCCCAGATCCTAACCAGGGAACCCCCAGGTGCCGCAGCCGAGCACGCGCACTTAACCACTTGTGCCACCAGCTGGCCCCTCATCCTTGTAATTTTAGCATAGTGTAAATCTTATCACCTTGCAGTATTTTATCAATGAGGTCAGCACTATCAGTAATTCCCAATTTGCAGATCAGGAGATGGAGGCAGGAGGAAGCAGGGTCACTTGCTGCGCAGTGACATGGAGCCAGCATTCTAACCCCGACTGTGTAACCCCGTAATTTGTGCTCTTCATCACTACAAGGTCTCTCTTTCCTGGTTAATTTAATATCCTTCATCATCAGATAGGAAACACACTCATGCCTAATATGAGAACTATGCAAACAAAACTTGTTTTTGTAAGGGAATTGTACTTTGTGCAGTAGATAACACATCTATGCCTATGATTTACACTTATGTCATTTAACTTTAAGGCAAAATGAGCAATAACAGGCTTCCCCAAATGACATTCACAATTCCTTTATTAACCAGTTATATTCAGCATGGAGAAAATGGGTTCTAAAACCCTAAACCACGAAGCGAAGTAATGTTTTAATATTTTATATGCTGCTCACCTTTAAAACACTCACTCTGTTTCAAATTGGAAACTCAAGCTGTAAATTTACTAGCAAATTTGCTGAATACTGAGGAATTTCCTGCAATATAGATCAAACGACTTGCTACATGTTGCCGTTTGAGGACTAACAGGACTTTTCAGTCCCAAATACTTTCTTACTGACTTAATTCAATGCCTACATGCCAGCCCTAGAGTCTTAAAGATGACAGTTAAAATTTAAACATGTTTTCTGGAAGTGATAACACTATAAGCCATTGTCAGCCACTTATCAATTAAATTATTAATAAATGTATTATATTATTTATAAAATGAAGCCAGATCTTTATAACATAATGGATAGAATCTACTTTTCCTCTTAACCATAGCCTGTCTTACGTTATCTTTCACAATGTCTACCAAAATAGATGCCCCCAAAACAGTCATAAATATTTGCTTATATAGAGCTTATATAGAGCAAGTCACTTTCAATCTAGCCAGACGATATCTGAAGCCTGGGTGCACTTGTAAGAAAGGCAGGTGTGGATTAAATGTCACAGTAGGCCGCTCAAGGAGGTGGAAAGACAGCAGGGGGACACTGACTGTAACCACAGGTTTCAGAGCAGGGAATAATATGAACGCTGAAGATTAAGCTAACTCCAGAATAGAAAGGGATATGATAATAAACTATCCTTATATCCAAATTTTGCATGGGAATGAGCTTCATGGATTTATTGTAATGAATTTTAGAAATGTGAACACTATATGCATCATCAAAAAAAGACAAACCAACCCAGGAATTTTTATCTGACCTTTACCAAATATTCAAAGAACAAGTATGTCCATTTAACATCACTTTTTTTTTTTAACAAGAAAAAAAAAGGAAACTCCACCTCATTTTGTCAGGCTGGTGAAACCTTGGTAACAGAGCCTGACAGTCTAGGTAAAAGAAAAGAATGTCATAAGCCAATCTCAATATTGAACATAGATATAAATTTCTAATATAAAATGTTCACAAAAAAATTTTTTTTAAAAATCTAGCATACTAGAAATAAAATGCAAGTTGCTTAACCTGGAAAGAATAACTACCAAAAAATTTATAGCAGACACTAGCTCAATGCATTAAAATACTAAAACGTATTACTTTAGTCAGTAACAAGAAATATGTTTGATGCCACTTTTTCTGTTTAACATTGCAATTTTAGGCACCAGCTTCATACATTCAGTTTTAAGCACCAGCAAATCAAGCAAACAAAGAAATCAAAACCAAGATATCATTTGCAAATGCAAGGAAAAAATTAAAATGCCTCAAATAAATATAAAATATGCTCATGATCTTATGAAGAAAATTTGAAAAGTGTTTTGAAAGATATTTTAAAAGATCTAAATAAGTTAAGTGACATACTACATTTATAAAGGAAAATGTGATATCATGAAAATGCTAATATTCTCAAAATTCATCTATAGATTCAATGCAATTCCAAACTCATACATAAGATTTTCAAAACATTTCACAAGCTGATTCTACAGCTAATATGATGATCCAACAGTCAAAAATAGCCAAGATATTTTGGAGGGAACAAGAAAGGGGAATTTGCCATAATTGCTTGCACTAATTATGAAACTGTAGTATTTACGATAATGTGCTATTGTGCAGGGATAGAAAACTAAGTAAATGAATAGAATAGAGACCTCAGAAAATGACCAAAGTTTGCTGAAAGCCTAATTAATGAATTAATGGCATTTCAGTTCAGTGGGGAGAAGTCAGAGTACAAAGATATGGTGCTGGGAAAATTGCTGCCTTATATGCTTACAAAAAGAAGTTTGATCTCTTCCTGACACTTTACATAAATTTAATTTCAGATTGATTATAGACTTACACTGCTTTATTGTAGTTAGAAGATAATTTCTAAACAAGACATAAAATAAAACCACAAACCATACAGCAAAAGATTGATATATACAACAATATTATACTGAAAATAGAAAATCAAAAATATGTCCCAATTGACATAAGATTTGTAATTTTAATATAAAATGATTAGTATAAAGTAATAAAAAATGAGTCAGTAGGAAATTGGAAAAATGATATGAAGTGTCATTTCATAGAAGCACAATGTTGCAAAAACATGATAAAAATACTCTATCTCATTGAAATTGAGAGGTGCAAAATAACATCATGAGATAAATTTTCATATCCACTAGGCTGGCAAAAATGAAAAAAATATACCAAATGTTAATGAAAATGTTATCTTCCTTCACTGCTAGCCTATAAATAGGTAAAAGTACATAAAAAAACAATTTTTTTACTAAGTATATTTAAAATTGCACATATCCAATGACCCTAGAATTCCAATAATAGTATATACTATAAAGAATCTTTCATAAGCAATCCAGTAGATATATGCTAGATTACTCCTAGCAACATTATTTATAATATAAATAAATCTGTACACAACCCAGATCTCCATCAACAATAAAGTGGATAAGTTAATTGTTGTTTATACATTCAGGAGAATCTCACACAGTAGTGGAAATTAAGGAACTAAATGACTCTCAAAATGTCAGTGTGGAGTAAACAAACTACAAAAGTCTGTTTGTAATATAATTCAATTTACCTATTTATCAAAAACCATGGAAAAAAGAATATGTTTTATGCATAAATACATATGTAGAATATCAGCTAGGAATTGGATTGACTTCCTACTAATGGAGACCTTATTATAGTAGCTCAAATAATTCAGGATTTTATTTTTCAAGTAAAAGAAGCCTGGAGGCGGGTAATCTAAGGATTGCATGGAGGTTCCACTAAAAATCTTTTACTGCTGCTCCTTACTGAGCACTGCCTCTGTGTTCAAGCTCAGAAGGCAACTGTTGAATCTCAGACATCAGGCACACATTCTAGACAGTAATAAAAAGAGGAAGAAAGAATGAAAAATAGAAAAAGAGTTTTTCTGAGAGCCCCACTCGATGACTTTCACTTAGATATTTCATCTCGGAGTCACTATTATCGTCGAAGGAAGTGAGAAAATGCAGTATTTTAGCTGAGTACATTGTCACGTTTAATAAAATCAGGGTTCTGTACCAAGAGAGAAGAGGGAAAAAGATACGGGATAAGTAACCAGCAGTCTTTCGCTCATACAGTAAAACGGCAAGGAAAAGCAACAAGGAGATTAACACAGAAAGAGAGTGGTTACCTTTGGGGGCTGGTCCAGTGGCCTAGAGTTTAAGTTCGCGCCTTCCATTTCAGCAGCCCAGGGTTCGCCTGTTTGGATCCTGGGTGTGGACCTACTCACTGCTCATCAAGCCACGCTCAGGCGGCATCCCACATAGAAGAGCTACAAAGCTGCAACTATGATACACAACTACGTCCTGGGGCTTTGGGGCGAGAAAAGAAAAACGGGAAGATTGGCAACAGATGTTAGCGCAGGGCCAATCTTCCTTACAAAAAAAAAAAAGAGTTTATCTTTGGAGACGGTGAAAATGGATGCTTTGCACCTGGAGTACATATGGCTTCACAAATACCTTGGTATCATTTTCTATTTTAAGCTTGGTCCTAGGTGCATGGATGTTCCTTTTTATTTTTTTATTTATTTTATTTTATTTTATCTTATTTATCTTATTTTATCTTATTTGATTTATTTTGTGAGGAAGATGAGCCCTGAGCTAATATTCAATGTCAATCCTCCTCTTTCTTTTTCTTTTTTTTTTTTTTGCTGAGGAAGATCAACCCTGACCTCACATCCGTGCCCATCTTCCTCTACTTTAGGTGGTACCCTAGGTGGCACCCCGCCACAGCATGGCTTGACAAGCAGTGTGTCCGTGCGCGTGCGGCCGGAATCCGACCTGCGAACCACAGGCCGCGGAAACGGAGCACGCGCACTTAACTGCTGTGCCACCAGCATGGCCCCTGGATGTTCATTTTTAAACTGCTCATATCTGTTACCTACATTTGTCTCTACTCTTATAATTAAAAATAAAATGAAACAAATGAAAAGTTTTTTCCAATTAATCTTCGATGCCAATGTGAGAAAAGAAAAATCATGAGCTTCTTTTCTCTTCATGGTTGCTGAAAATAATCCTGCACTTGAACTCTGACTTGGACTGTCTTCCAGCAACAGAGCCTAACACATATACATGACATGCCGCGCTTAGGTGGCTCAGATGGCAAAGTGACATTGTCTAGTTCTAGATAGATACTTTATATTCCCTATGCGAAAAAAAAATAATTCATTTGTCTTGTATTACCAATAGATAATATGTTTCTATTTTTAGAAGAAAACAACAAGGCAGCTCACATGTCCCAAATGAATATATTTACAAACTTAGCTTTAAATTATCTACTGTAAGCTTTCCACATTTATTCAAAAGGTAGAGAAGGAGATGTCAGTGAGAAGGCACTTGTGTGCTAGGCACTGTGTTCAATACTTAGCATTCAAGCGGGTCCTTTCTGGGTTACCATAACTCAGCCAAATTCTACAGGTCTCAGGGCAAATTCTACAATATCACACGGTGTGGGTTAAAAGAACAGGCTTCACAGGAGTATGCGGAGAGGAGAGCGTTGGGGTTTCCAATCCCCCCTGCTGTCCTTAGAGAGAGTCATGTTGGAGCCAGGGCACCCTGTTTGACACGTGGTCTGTTTGATACGCGTTCCTTGGGGGGGCCTGTCTCTCCCAACAGGGCAAGCATGGTAAAGCATGTTGTCAGAGAAGAGAAAAGTAGACTTCTGGGACCCAGGAAATCTGGACTTCAGCGCCTTAGGTTTAGAAGAATTGTGTGGGAAAAGCAGCTGCCCAGTACCTGTGGGTCAGAGCAACTATATTATTATATTTAAAACCTTGCATGATACCTGAGCAAACTGAGCTCAGAGATGTAAATTAACACGTCCAAGTCACACATGCAGCGAGTCTCACAATTAGATCTACGATTTGAAAGCTCAAGTGCTGTTCTACCACAGTATATTGTTTCCTCATCTGAATATGGCTGAGGCAACTACAGAGCTCCATCAAATTCCATTTACCCCAAATTATTTTTATTTTTTCCCAGAATTTTTATTTTTGGACAGAGCTTTACTCACATGTACACACACATATATCTATATATAAATATGTATGAATCATTCACTTATATATATGTCCTCGGTTGTAAGACTCATTGTTAATTGTTCAAAGTTTTACTAGGAAATGTATAAAATTAAAATGCAATCAGAAATTCCAAATACCACAGAAAGGAAGCATTATATGATTTTAAAAATCAATATTGCAGTCAATAAAAGCTATACTACAATTTATTTCCATTTTCTAAATTTCTGTTTATTGTCCTTCATAATAAAACAATAACCTAAGAGTCAAGAAATACAAAGCTTAGTTATGCAAAATTCAAGTAGGAGGAGCAAATTCAGAAAATTACAATTAAGGATTTGTTTTACTATAGGAAGAAGATTCAGTAAGACTGATTTTGAAAATACAATGATTTGGTGTTATCTTCATGTAAAACAGTATGTTTAACCACAAAAATAGACGTAAATGAGAGAAAATATTTCTTTTGTATCATTGGTCAATGTCACAGAAATGTAAAATTGAAAATCAGATGGGGACACCACTGGATTGTTGTTGTATACACTTGAGGAGAATTTAGATTCCAGACCAAAGATATTGTTCATCTTCTCCCTTATTAAAACTATCTCGACATTGAATGATGGATAACGGGGAAGATAGAAATATTTTGCTAATCTGAAACCATTATATAGCTATTAATTTTAAGTACCCTACTAAGACTTCTGTTGTAATCTTTTGACAAAGGGATATTGATTCATCAGTATGACCTTCACTTCAAGTTTGCACTTCAGTGGAACACTGCTAACACCGTATAAATGTATTTCACTTTATGCAATAGATAAATCTATGTAAAGTTGAAACAAAATCAGATATTCACAATCATAACTTTATAGGCTATTGTGTTAAGTGTAAAGGGACTTTATTTTCTTCAAAGATACGAGATTTCAGGAATTCAACAAAAGTTGGCCTGCAGAAGGGCCAAAATTAACCTGGAAAATTTTGTCTGCTATCTGCTATCTATATATACTACACAAGCCCGTATGAAATAGGTCCAAAATGAGTTAAGGACCTGTAGCTTAAATCTTCTCATAAAAATTGTTGACTTGTGAGTGAGATACGTCATATTACCAATAAAATAATGCTTACTTCATAAATATTTTGTAGGTTCCTGGAAATGTTTGAAATCCACGTTTCTTTACCTTCGCTGCAAAAGAGAATACACTTTTTGTTTTTCAGACTGCCTTTATCTTCTGGAAGAAGCCTGTTGTTTCTACGGCCTAGACTTTTACCTGTCAAGGTCCTAAAATTTATAAGAGTCCTAACGATCTGTTGAGAGGAGTTTATTATATCATAAGCTGTTAAGTAAATCTGTGTGGACCTTCTACACAGTATTAATGCTTGAAACTACTCAATCTGTGCAATCAATCAAAACTGTGATGGCATACTTCACTGGGATATTAATGTGTTATTTTCTTTGTTAGGAGAGTAAAAATAAAGAAGCATTTTTTACCTCTCTTATCCTAAAAATTCTGTACAATTAACCTCAAATTACCTCTAAATGCTTATTGAAAAGCCTATATATTTCTCAATTTATTTTCTCACATTTGTAGAAACTTCTCCTCTATCTTCAAACCTAGACCCATCCTTTCCCCAACACCAGTCATGGATGGAGACCTACCTTCTTATATACTGTGAGTATTAGACACAATCGAAGGTAACTTGCACATATTCCCAGCACCATATATATCCTGCCACTTGCTTTGTGCCCATGTGTTCTCGCCTTGTTTCTGACAGATCTAACATATCTGCTTTGATCAAAAACCAGCTTCTTCTCATGCTCACTAGATCCCATCTCCTCTCTCCTACTCAAAGGCATAGCCTCAGTAATTTTTTTCACCTCCATTAATTATGAATTCTTGCCTCTGTACTGGATAATACCTTCAAGTCTATACATAAACTGTATTTTTTCACATCTTTAAATTTTACATCTTCTGCTGGGACCTCTCACCTCAGCTGAAAACATGTACATTTAATTGCTTACTCTTCTCTACTTGAACATGAACTTCAAACTTGACATGTTCAAAACTTAAATTCCATTGCCCCTTTTTAAAGCATGTACATCAGCACCACCATTTTTTCTCACCTGTTTTATTTATTGGCTTCCACCAGGTCTCTCTGCTGCTGCTTTTGCTCCCTAAAATCTATTATCAGCCTGATAGAGGAGCTCTTTCACACAGTGTCAGGGGAGACTAGTCACTCCTCTTCTCAACATCTCCAGTGGCTTCCTCTCCAGCTTATAACACAAGACGAAGACTTTGCTGTGGTCACTTCTGGTCCCACCGAGTCTCTCTGACTGTGTCCCCCACTATGTTCCTCCTTTGCTCTCTTTGCTCCAGATGCTCTGGCTATCTTACTAATCTTAGAAAATGACAAGCATGATCCCATTTTAATATTTTTAAAGTTATTGTTCTTTGTACTTCTAACACTTTTCTCCCATATAATATACATTCCACTTCTTCACTTTCTTCAGGTCTCTGCTCAAACGTCACTGTATCTGGGTCTTCCCTGACCACCACATAGAACAGAACACACGCACATTCAGAACTCTTTATCCTCTTTATATCTCATATATTTCTCCAAATAATTTATTTTCTATTTTCCCTGACAAAAGTCCAGCTCCATGAGGGCAAGTACTTTTCCTGTTTTGGTTCCTTGTATATTTCAAGTGCCTTACTGGTGCCTGGCACATAATACCTTCTCTACATGTATTGTTAAATGGAGGGATGCAATAATGTTGGGTTATTTCAGATTTGATATTCCTTACTTATCTAGTTCTAAGGAGTTAAATAATTATAAATTTTTAAGATAGTTTTAAACTCTGAAACAAAGGAAAACCATTTAAACTCAGTTAAACTAGCTAATGCAGCTGTGCGCTCTTTTTAGGCACAAAGTCTATTTTTCTGTTAGTGCTTGATTATCTTACTATCTTTGGTAACGTTTACAGACAGTAGGGACTAACAGCGGAAATTATACACCATCCATAGAAAGGGTTGGAAAAATGGAAATAGTGAAAACAGGCTTATTAGAAGATAAATGATTATGGAGAATAGAGGTTACCACAAAGTAAGAGAAAGTCAAATAAACAAAATTCCCAGAAATCTGAGTTGTTGGTATAGGGATTCCTTGAGGGTTATTAGACCTTAACATAATACAAGATACCTATTCAAGAAGATATCTATTCCAAAATCTTAGCAAAATATAAGAAATAATGTTATAAGAATCCATTATATCAAGTCATTCATTCATTGAAAAATCAGATGTTTTAGAATTCTTTTACTTAACATGGCAAGAAGTGTACACTATATTTTTTAGTGTTTTAATTTTAAAAGTTATTTAGATAACTGTGAGATAATAGAAAATACATATATTGGTCTCTGCCCCTGGTTCGTAGCACAGAGCTCCTAAAACCCTCATCATTTTCTAAGTGATAAGAGCACTAGGAACATCTACTGTTCTGATGAGGTGGCTCTGGGTGGGCTTCTGGATGGGGGCTGGTCACCAGAAAGACCAAGCCTTGATTAGAAGTTTGGAATTTTTGGTTCCACCCACTCATCCTCTAGAGAGGAGAGGGGGCTGAAAACGGAGTTAATAATTGATCATGCCCGTGTGAGGGAGCCTCGATAAAATCCCCATAGTATGGGGTTTGGAGAGCTTCCAGGCTGGTTAACATGTGGAGGTGCTGGGATAGCGGTGAGCCCGGAGAGGTCACGGAAGCTCCGCACCCCCTCCCCCATACCTTCCCCTAGACATCTCTTCCATCCGGGTGTCCATCTATGTCCTTTATCATATCCTTTAGTAAACTGATAAGTGTGAAGTAAGTGTTTCCCTGAGTTCTGTGAGCCGCTCTAGCAAATTGATGAAGCCCAAGGAGGGGGTTGTTGGAACCTCCCAACTAAAGCCTGGTCAGAACATAATCTGGTGATATAACCTGGCCTTGAGACCAGCGTCTGAAGTGTGTGAGTGTGTGTGGGAGGGGGGCAGTCTTACAGGACTGAGCCCTTAACCTGTGGGATCTGATGCTATCTCTGGGTAGATAGTGTTACAACTGAGCTAAATTGTAGGGACACCCAGGTGGTGTCCCAGAGAATTGCTTGGCATGGGGAAAACCTCCACACATTTGGTGATCAAAAATGAAATGTTTTACGTGAGAAGTAAAGGAGACTCACAGAAAAGAAAGACAGAGTAGGGAAGAACTGGGTTTTTCCCTACATGGAGAAGAAAAGTCTGTAGGTTTTTCCTTTACAATAACTTTACTGGATATGTGCTTTTAGACAAAACGACTTCTTTTCTGATGTTACTGAGCTAGTGAGACATCATTGGATTTTATTTTATGCAAAGTTATTTTCATGGTTGTCTCAACAAAATGGAAATCATAAGTTTGTACTTTCATAGCTAGTACTATACTCCAGCATTTCTATACAAAATTGTCATAGTTGTGCTCACACAGACCCTTGTGAAATTATAGACATAAAGACCTTTAGGTAAGATGAGTATAACTAAATTGGATTAAAGGTTTTATCATTTTTTTTAAATCACCAAAATATTATTCAGTTATAAATTATAAATAAGGAAAAAATAAAGAATCTAGAAACACCACAAGAGGGCAATTTAAGAAAAAGAAACAACTGGGAGAAACCATAGCAACTTTCCTCCAATCTGTATACTTTGGACTCTCCTTGACTAAGGTTAAGTAGCTAAGGTATCAACTTAACTGAATCTTTCCTTATATGTCACAAAATCACCACCAATTTTCTTGCTCAGCTGGCCGCCTTTATCTGCAGAGAAATGACAACTCTGAGTTATACGCAGGTGTTAGAAAACCAGAGAATCACTGTTTTTCCCATTTGTAGTTGATGCAAGTGGAGGTTAGATGTCAGCAGCCAACGATTTCTCTTCAAATAAAGTATCTCCGTCTATAAAATATCCTTATTTTGTTTTTAAAACTTTTTTTCTCTGTGGTCAAAGGCATCTAGAGAAAATGTTCTGATAGTTTTCTTTTGTTTACTAAAATTTTTCTTTTATTTAATAATAACATGATTTTATCTCCCGATCGCTTATTGATTTATTTAATAAATATTTATGAAATGTAAATATATGTACCTGTGACTATGCTTGTTGCTTGGGATGCAACAGTGAGCCAGAGGGAATACGCCCTTGGCTCATAGTGATCAGATCCTACCGAGGAACAGTGTTAGCGGAGGTGCTAAGATTAGGGTGATAATACTGGATATATCGAGATAGTAGCCACAGATAATAGAGTAACTAAATGATCAATTGTTGGTGGAGAGAATGTGAAATGAGTGAAAAACTGAGATAAATTGATAAGAATTTATTGCCAAAAATTTTTATTTTGAAAAATTCAAATAATTCACGCTTACGCTACCCTCATAACTGTTTCAGTTACTCCACTTTGCAGTATAAAGTAATCAAGGAGGCAACAGTAATTTAATTTCTCCTTAGAGTCTTCCCAGGCTTCCTACAATATTTGAGGAAATGCAAACTCAGTAACAGCCATAACCAATGTATTAGTTATCTATTGCTGTGAAGCAAATTACCAGAAACATAGCAGCATAAAACAATAAACATTCATTATTTTACAGTTTCTAAGTTTCTGTGGGAAACTTAGCAGCATAAAGTAACAATAAACTCTCATCATTGTACAGCTTCTATGGGTAAAGAATTCTGAAACAGTTCTGTTGGGCACTTTTGGTCCAAGTTCTCTCTCATCAAGTTACCGTCAAGGTGGCTACTGAGGTTGCAGTCATCTGAAGGCTTGGCTGTGGGTGGTAGGTTTACTTCAAGGGTCTGCTGTTGAGAGGCCTGAGTTCCTGTCCACATAGACTTCTCCGGAGTGCTGCTTGAATGTCCTCATGGTATGGCTGCTGGCTTCCTTCGGGGTAAGTGATCCATGAGAGAGAGGCCATAATGTCCTTTATAACCTAGCCTCAGAAGTCATGCACCATCACTTCTGCAATATTCTATTGGTTACAAGGCCCCATTAGATATGAGAGGGCTGCACAAAGGGGTGGATAGCATAAGGTGAAAATCACTGGGGACCATCTTGGAGGCTGCTACCACATTCAGGATCATTTCGTTTACTCTTTCTTTGAGATTTTTTCCATTTAAAATCTGTTTTACTTAGAATGAGTGGTGATCAGACTCAGCATATTTTCAAATCTGTGTAACAGATGCTATCTTGTCTGCAATTAGACAAAATCTTCTAAAGCCCTAAGCCAAGGCCCTCACAACTAAACACCTGTTGTACTTTATTTATTATGTGATTGAAATTATGAAAAGTCTGTATCTGTTTTGGAAATTTGGAGGCTGGCTTTTGTCCTGATGTTAGTATGTTTTCATGTAATGCTTTTGAAGTTAAAAATAAATTTTGTTGTTTAGAGCTTGCCTTTCCCTGACACTTTATTTTACATATGGCGTTTACTAATATCCTGAGAGTTCTAGTAACTAAGGTTGCAAAATTCAGAATAAAATTTAGGTATGGTGACTCCTAATTCTTTGTCTTTCCCTTACAATTTGCTAGCAGCTGAACAGTTTTCAATAATTTCATGCTGGTACAAGAAAGCATTCATCAATTTAGCACTAGAGATTTGCAGGCTGGTTCTAATGGAACACTTCACAATGCCAGCAGCTATAAGCTTTTCCTTGTATGATTTCTTTCTTTTCATTATGCTAGGCTTTCAGCTCAGCATTTCAAAGACCTAAAACAATGAAATGAGACTTCCCTCCAAGAGAAAACAAAAACGATGAAAATGTACGAGTAAATTGCAATCTTAGAAATGTGTTAATTTCAGAGTTCTGACAACAAGATAAAAATTTAGAAATCTATCTGTATAATTCACGTGTTGTTTGACATGCCACGCTGAACCAATAACAAGAATATGGAATTATTAAATTTAAAAACACACATATATATGATTCCTTCAACCCTTAAATCTACTTAGCACAACTCTGTTTGAAAATATATTTCATTCCCTTTCAAATAAAAATGATTTCCCCCTTCCCAAACCAGCTTACTGATGTTAGAAGCAGTATGCCTAAGGATTGAATCACTTCAGGAGCTGTGAATCAACTGTAAAATGAAAATTAATTTATAGTGAACAAAAATAATGCATATAGAATAGTGAATAGTGGATCACCAACTATTAAACTGCATTATTTGCTTGGTGTGTTGACATATGACATGACATTTTGTAATTCTTTAGCAGTTTCTCTGTTCTTGACTTTCTAGTCTTTATAATAACATTTAAAAATGGAAGAAAATGCCACAAAGGTAAATAAAATAAAATTATATACTAGGATATCTTAAGTTTTGTTTTTAATTGATTGTCTTGTCAGAATAACTGCTCTGCAGTAGCACATCTATAAAATGATAATAATGGAAGTAAGAAAAAAGAACAGCCTGGTGAGTCCCAAAGTACGCATTTTGTAAAAAGGAAGAGGAACTTGTGTTGATAGTCAGAATTTAGTATTTAACATCTAGTATTTCATACCAAATATAGTACCTCATGACCTCATAATGCTGTGCCATTTTAAAATAAACTTTCATTTTAGATCAGTTTTAGATTTACAAAAAAACTAAATAGATAGTCCAAAGAGCTCCCATACACCCTACATCCAGTTCTCCATATCTTTAACATGTTACATTAGTATGGCACATTTGTTACAATTATTAAACCAATACTGATATATTATTATTAACCAAAGTTTACACTCTATTCAGATTTCCTGACTTTAATGTGCTCTTTCTGTTTCTGGATCCCATCCAGGATATCACATTACATTTAGTCATCATATCTCCCTATGGGTCTCTTGGCCATGACAGTTTCTCTGACTTTCCTTGTTTTTGATGACCTTGAGAGTTTTGAAAAGTGCTTGTTAGACATTTTGTAAAAGGTGCCTATAGAAGTTTGTTTGGGTTTTTTCTCATGGTTAGATTGGATTGTGTTTTGTGGAGGAAGACCACAGAAGTGCAATACTTTTTTTTATGCACGTATATCATTGACTGATCAATATTACTACAATCTTTCATTCTATCCATTATGTGTTCAACTTCAGATTTTCATAAGCCTTTGGACCTGAAACCAGATAGTCTTATTATTCAAGTTCCGTGGGATTAACTTGATGTTCTAGAAGTATAGATGTCCACAGACAAGTCTGATAGAGTCTGTAGGCTTTTGTATATATATTAATAAAACTGTAAGAATTAAATACCCAAATTTCTTCATAAATTTTAGAATCTGAAGCTTTGAAAATTATATTCAACTTGATGACTGTAACATAAATATCATCTCCATTTGTATTGTAAACCTACATAGACTTCATGTTCTTTTTTCAACCAGAATAAATTTTCTAAACTAAATTCTCTATGAATTAGTTTAATGAACCCTTATAAGTGGTATTTATTCAAATTTTATACCACTATCTGTAAGATTTTTTTCTCTCATAACTAGTAAATTCATTTTTTAAGTTCTTAATATATTAACTATATTGTCTATTAATTTTGCATAATTATTTCCTGATCGTGAATTTCAGAGGATATGTATATCAAGTATAGTATGTGTATATAAGTCAACTGCTGTGGAAGTGCTAACTAGATATATGATACATAAGCACCTTTATGATGTGTAACAAAATTTTGAATTATACTTATTATATTTTAGTTGCCATATGAATAATATGTAAGGTAGGAAATCAAGTGTTTAATTTGTTTGGTTGAGCCTGTTATCATCAGAGTGTTATTGTTGAGGCTGAGATAAACTGTAAAATGCTGTATCAAGTCCCTCTATATACACAGTTGATGTGACAATAATCACAATGGCTGAATCTTTCCTTTTAGGAAGGCATCCAGACCATCTAGTCTTCCTTTGTGAAAGAGAGGTTTTAAACTAGTCTCAGTTGGCAGTACTACTGAGTTGAAACACTTGACCTTGGTTTAAGTATACGTAGAACAGTGCTTCTCAAAGTTACCTGGAGATGTTGTTAAAATACTGATTTCTGGGTCCCACCCCTGGTAATTCGGATTGAGTCTGGCACAGGGCCTGAAAATTTGCATTTTTAACAACTCCCAAGTGATGTTGGTGCCACTGTTCTCCATCTATCCATACTTTAAGAACCAAAAGGCTAGTGTATGAGATATTACACTCATTTACAAGAGTGGATCTTTTCCTTTTAGGGACAGTATTCTGGGGAGGCAGTTAAATAAGTTAATTAAGGCACAAATTCCAAGAGAAAAAATGGAAATAATTCCTCCAAAATTCAACTAATTTGTCATATAAAAATCAGCTGTCTGCCCTCACATTCATATAATACATTCTAAAATACCGTGTCCCAACAGGCATAATGGCTTTATATCATTGTGGTTCTGGAGGGATTTTTGCACGTAGTTTTCAAGAACATTTTACTTCATGAAGATCAATCTATATTTGTTATTTTTACAGATTAGTGGCCTGAGCATAACAAAGATAGAATGTATTTAAGTAGACAGAAAAATCAGATAAAAATAATATAGAAAATAAGAAAACTAATAATTGAGTATTTTTAAAATCCTATTTTCCCACCGGCTTTGTGTTATGGAAGTGGTATGAATTTATTTTCCAACCTTTGTTTAAAATAAAGATTTCAATTATTTTCAGTGAAGCTGATGATTTCTGTTAAAACTGGTATTTCTGAAGTAGTTTTCACATAATTTAAGCAAACAAAAATACCATTCCTAGAGAATTAAATAACAGACAATTGTATATATAACATTTCAAAAATAAAGTATTGTAAGCCATTACTTATTTTAGTTCAAGTTGTCATGTAAAATAGTTAAAACAGGAAAATGAATATTATTCTATAACAGAGATATCCATATGATCTTTATATTTAACATGCATTGAAGTTACATTCTGAATATTTAAATCACAATAACAAGCAAATAATGTCTGCTGTTTGGGCTAATACTATTAATATTAATGTAGCCTATCTTCCCGTAATGAACACCCAATTTTAAATCATCACTAGTTTAGAAATAACATAATTATTGCCAAATCTCTATGCCTATATGAAGCCCCGGATCTCTCTACAATCAGTTCACAGCTCTCGACAGTAAACTCACAGTTTCTACAAAGATGCTTACATTTGCAAGCCTATTTATAGTAAATTTTCTCTCACATCTTTGTAATTTTGCCCAAAGCATGTTTCATCAAAAAGGAGAGAGTTTATAGGCATAAATAAAATTGCTTTGAAATTCACTTTAGATGTTTTCATAGTATAATTTCTTTAAAAAAACAAAAGCATACTTTTGGGTATTTAGTAATTCCCTGATATTTTCATTATGTATTGGTTTCAGTTAAGGAAGAATTACAAAGTAAATCAAGCTATGGTGGGACAACCAAGGTGAATGCTAAAATACCATTTCCTGAGCTTAAGTCAATTCTCTTAGAGTCACACAACACTACAGATATGAAATTATATGTACAATATGTTTAGTGGTGCTTTAACAAAATTTCTACTCTAGAATAAATTATATGTTGGTGTCACTGCATATCAGCTTTGGCATAATATGTAAACAATGTTTTTCGTGAGTGAGTTATATGTATTAAAACGGTTGGCCCTTACCCAAACTATTTTTTCTTCAATATCACTGAGTCATTTGCTTCAAAAATAATAGTATATTCAGTTTAAAGTTAATTTCAATAGATTTGGAATCCTAGGGACAGTGAGATGCCAATATTAAAAAAACAATCTTAACATAAATTTTACTCTATTTTCTAATATTAAACATTTCAATAGTATTTAAAATTCTCTCACGGCCATTTCTGAATAAATATAGAACTTCTGGATCTATTTTGACAATTTAAAAAACTTACTGTATTTTTAAAATTTAATTTCACCGAAAATTATGAAAATTATAAACAAGAAACATACTGATTCTCTCATAAAATGGAAGAAGAAATAAAAAACAGAACTGAAAATGATATAGTTCCAAATATATGCATCAAAACCAGGCATAATTTATAGACATCTTTTGTTTCACTTTTTGTCTTTGGTTAAAGAGCAGTGAGGGGAACAAAATCGAAGAAGTGGAGAGGTTGAGGACGGGAACTCCGTCTGTTGATGACTGAGCAGGGCTTTAAGGAGTCGGCGGTGGAGAAAGAGGTGGCACGAACTGTCCTCTATCGATTATGCACCAAACATCCCATGAATTCCACCACTATAGCAACGGGAGTGGTGGCTCCTTTTAATCATCTCCTGATTTGCTATTTTAGCAATTCTGATGCACTTTCATGCACTTTTGTAGCTTTTTTGTGTTTGCCCTTTTAAGTGTTGTTTAAACTGATTTATTCTGCATGATGATGTTGATTGATGCAAAGGGGTCCAAAGAGAGAGATTCCATTTCCCTTAAAATTGGACCTGAGTGTCCCCCAATGGCGAAAATCCTTTATGCACATGAAAGTTGAATCATCTAATAAAATTATGTTTGTCATTTTTCAAGTGAACTTTCTTCCTTGTTTCTAATTGTTTCTAAACAATATCAGTCACTGATATCTTGTTGCATTGGATCTCCCGATTCTAGAACACTGGAAAACACTACTGTATATTTATTTTAGTAAAAATAAAATGGTAGAATTATTTGAGCTCTTGAGTAGAAGTTAGCTGATTTCCTTAAGGATTTCCAGTTTGCAGCATTTACATTTTATATTAATGAGAGTAACCACTCTGAAATCACATGTGTAACATGAAATCACTACAGATTCATGAACAACAAACAGCTAGGTCTTCAATGTGGTCTGTTAATATTCAAACATTAATTTTATTAAGAAATGTTGTTAGTCACTAAAAATAATATGTCAGTCAGGTCCCTCAAGAAACATAATTTAACACCATTGATTCAAATGAAGGCTTTAATAAAGAGATTACCTGGAAGCAAGGATTAAAGAAAAAACGAGGGAGGATGATGTATCCAGAGCTGGTACCCCACAGCTGAAGGAGCAGGGGAAGGAAGTGTGTCACCCCAGTGCCAAGTAGGGGCTGCAGCCTAGGTGTGTGGTGGGGTTGTAGTCTTGATGGATGCAACAAGGATAATGAATGATAAGAGGCACAGAAGCAGGGAGTGGGAAAGAAACATTCTCATTGGTCTCTCCCACCCTCTGACCCCTTCCCGGTGCTTCCCAGCTGCCTAACCCAGCCAAAGCCAGCAAGAGTCTGGGAGATCCTGGCACAAGACTCAGCCTCCAGGGACACAGTGGAGGAGTGGAAAACAGAGATGGAGAGGCAAACAAAAGTAAGCAGAATGTGCATTGACAAGGTTAGGGGAAAACACGGCAACTCCCACAGCTCACTGTGCAGTTTCATCAAATATCAGCTTTTTGTCATATTTCCTTCAGTTTTGCAATTAGCATTTTTTAAATTATATGAAGCCTTTCTTGATACAGCTCATGCTTACATATTCCTCCTTTTTAATACACCGCTGCTTCTCCGTTTGTGAGTAGGGCAGAATTAAAGGTCCAAGTAGATTTTCAAAAAGGTTTCGATTATTTCTTCTTTTTTTTTGAAACTCCCTTTTTTACTTTTACCACCGAACACCACCTCGACTGAGTAAAAATGACAAGTTTCATAAGCTTTCCTGCAACATTCCTTAGATCTGGTTTTAATATCTGCTGGCATCCAATCTTCTGGAGAAATGCGAGGCAAGTTTTATTTCTTTGGAGAATGATCTGTTATTATTTCTGGATAAAATTTAAGGTTCTGCCGTCCCTTGAATTTAGTAATTTTATCAAGGTTTAACTTTATCTTTTCAACCTGTTTAATTTTACTTTTTTACTCTTTTCACAATGTCTTTTCAATTTCAGATTAATAAGTTCCTTTATGTATTTATGTGGGATTTTTTTCTAGTAGATAATAAATATATTTTGTTTCTTTTTTTCTTCCTTCAAAATAGAAATCACATGCACAGTTGATCTTTGTTGATTTTTTTCCATATGTGTTTTCTTCCCCAATTCTTGCTTTCCTTAATTTATTCCAGACACATCATTGATGCTCATGATGGTGAGCTGCTGCCTGAAACTAGCTGCTGCTCTAAACGAGCTATTGCAGCAGAGGAGAGGGCTTGAGTTCGTGAAAAGCTGCATGCTGGAGTCTGACAGGATGAAGGATGTATGAAATTGTCCTCTCAAACCAAACAAACAAACATAAAAAATCTTGCACATGGAAATCCTCAAAGACTGTCTTAAAAGGGTGAGGGACTGACTCAGAAGCACCCATGGAAATACCCAGGAGAGGCTTTCACATGTGCCGAAGTCAAGAAAGAGCAAAGCCAAATTTGTCAAGTAAGAAATATTCTTGCTCCAAGTCTAGAGGTGATCAGATAAGTTATTTAAATTACACCATCCTGATAACTTGACAAGCACTTGTACTGTTTTTCTACTAGGTAATATTAAATTTTGTAGTCAGTAATTAACATGTCCTTTCTCATGAAATCATCAACACTCCAATTTAAGATTAAGTCCTCTCCTTAATATCATGGTTAAGCATGTGTCCTAAATTATCTCTTGAGTTTCACATCAAAATTGCTACTCAACATTTGCTAGATTTGCATTATTTTTTCCTATTTTTCATCATTTAGATAATAGCTAGCCTATAGTACTGCTAATTATTGTGTCCAGTGCTCTGAATAGTTCTTGGCCTCTTAAATACGCTAACATTTTAGAATTTATTGCTTCTTTCTATGAACCAAATCTACCTATTCTCTTTTCTGTCTTTAATCAATAGTAGACCTGACTGCCTTACAATTACAGCCATTATTTACATAATGTTTTCCATACTCCCAGGACTCTTGTATGTTCCTTACATTTAATCCTTGCAAGAGTCCTATGAGATAGGATCTAGGATCATTTACATTTTTTATATGAAGATTTGAGGCAGAGAAATATTTATCATTTGCTCCTGGCCACATAGCTCATAAAAGGTAGACCCGGGATTTAGGCTCAGATAGTCTGGTTCCGAAATCGTTCTTTCCACTACTCTATCATTTGTCTTTAAAGCATGAGAACAGTGGAAAGTGAGGTCCATGAACAATCTATTTTAAAATCACTGTACCCTGGGTAAATGTGCATTCCTGGGCTCATCTGCTTCCGTATATGTTCAATAATCATTTAAGCAAGAAGTGTAGGTGATTCTAAGAGACCCACCAATTCAAAACCAGTGGAATAATAGTCGTTCTTGT
This sequence comes from Diceros bicornis minor, assembly GCF_020826845.1. NCBI lineage: Eukaryota > Metazoa > Chordata > Mammalia > Perissodactyla > Rhinocerotidae > Diceros > Diceros bicornis. The sequence continues at coordinate 9,532,766 of NC_080744.1, read as the reverse complement.
TATAGGTATATTTTCTTTGACCATAAATTCAGAGTTGAGAAGATGATACTCTTGCTTTTCAAACTATTTGACAACATTTAATCTAATTTTCTTTGCTTTGTTATAGCTTTTATGCTAATTGAGATGATTTCTGTTTTCAAAAATTCTATTATTCTTATCTTTTCTTTTTTTTTTTTATTTTGCTGAGGAAGATTTGCCCTGGGCTAATGTCTGTTGCCAATCTTCCTCTTTTTGCTGAACTAACATCTGTCGGCAATCTTCCTCTATTTTGTATATGGGTCGCTGCCACAGCATGGCCACCGATAGATGAGTGATGTAGGTCCACACCAGGGAATAAAACCCGGCCCACCAAAGCAGACTGCGCTGAATTTAACCATTAGGCCACTGGCGCTGGCCCAAGTATTCTTATCTTTTATCTACATATTGCACATATAGTCAGACAACCAGCATATTATCCCAGGAGATTGTATCAGTTAAAAATGTCTTGGACTACAACTAAAAGAAAACCTGTCAATTGCTGAAATTAACAAAGATTTACTTATTCCAAATCAAGTTATTTTTTTCCCCACGCCTTCATTAACATATAAATTTTGATTCTCATATTTTTCATTTCATGTATTTAAGATGGCGACTAGACCTTGACACTCATAACCACATTCTGCACAGGAAAAAGGGAGAAATGGAAAGAAAAATGTTTCATTTTAAAAATGAAAACTAGACACTTTCCCCATGGATTCCTAGCTGCTTTATATTGTCCTGAACTCTGTTACGTGGACATTCTGTGTTGGTCAGCATCTGGTAGAGGACATGTACTAAGGTTTCTAGTCAACCAACCAACAGCGCAGGCCAAAGCCATTCCCCATAACTATCCATTAGCCACATTCATTTTCTCTCCTATGTACACAACATATCTCCTTCCCCGGGTAAGACTGACTCTAAGTCTCATTCAGTTACTGCATCTGGCTTGAAATTGGAGTCTGTCCATCATATGTGGATGTTGTTTCTTAGGGTCTGGTAATCTGCAACCCCAAATACAATTTATCTTCAGCTAACTCACAATATACAGTGGTACCAAAGGAAGAGAAAAGAAGGCCTTCATTCCAAAGTGGTGGGGGGAGACCCTGAAGTAATCAGTCATCTGTAGCACAAATCAAGGGTAGCGGCTATGAATGTGAGGAAAACCAGCTCATCTAGCCAACATGAAAACCCTAGTTTTGCTTTGGGAAGAATCCTACTTATGCTTTACAACTTATTGTCACTCCTGAGTGGATCATTGGGAAGGATACTCGTCGGCAGACTGCATAGATTTAGCAGCCCATTTTGAGTTGGTGGAAATTGAGGTCTTATAAATTTCTTTAGGGGTTGAACAATTATAGGCTGTTGTAGGCCATACCTGAGGTTTCGTATTGGCAAAAGAGTTCCCTCGAAACTTTCAAAGATAACCTATTAGCTTCCCATCATGTGATGTGCCTCTAAACACAGCCAGGATCTTACATCAACAGGGTCTTTAAGTCTGAAGATTGTAATTTTTCATTTACTGGGCTCTGTATTCTGTCTATCTATTAGTCTGTAGGTTAACGGCCACTGCCTTGACTACATCATCCCACTCTCCCACTATAAACGATAGTTTTGTGGTTTCTCTCCACCATTTTGTTTGGCAGAACAACCTTAATGGATGGTGCTTAGAAAAGTTTGGGGTCCCAGTTGTACATATTGTCAAAGCCACCACTTAACATTCTCTACTTGTATTAGAATCAGTATGTACAGAAGCATACTTTTTCAACCCGGCAAGGCTCTGATCTAGGGAACTCTCAGACAAGTTTGATTTCAGGCTGTAAGCAGAGAGTGCCTCTCTTAACAAAGCCGAATTTATTCCCTGCCATCCCCACTGGCAGTCATGTTAATTCTAGTTTCAGTTCATTTCTCTCTTCTAGGACTTTATTGACAGCTGCACAAAATTAGCAAAAGCGTCCTGATAGAGTACATTTTTGCTCAATTTGTTGATGTTGTTCTGTTTTATAGTACTTCCTCTAAATTGTGGTGTCATTGAGTATGTGGTCTGCATCTCAATGAATACAGCAGGTGATCTTGACCAAGTATTTTTCCATCACGTAACATGGGGCTGAGTAATTTTCCAACCTGCAATGGGTATGTACTCATTTCCCACTGATTATTGACAAAAGAAACCAGTATCATTTATTTGTCTCACTGCCCAGTACTTTCTGAATATGTTTCTATAGTTTGGGAAAATTCCCACCTTATCTCCCCAAGGTAGAAACTAGAACATTTGCTTCCCCAGGATTCTTTGCAGCTTGGACACTGGCAGGTGATGCAGACTCTACTAATCATACGCCCTTGAGCAATGAGAAGAAACAGGAACAGTGCAGAAGGAAGGTGGAAACAGAAGCATTTCGATTCTGGAGACATCAGTGGTTGCAAGATTGCATTCCTGACACAGGTTGGCTTTGTTGCCTGTGGCAGTAGCATCTGCTAAAGATTATGTTCACGGCAGGAATAGACACAACTGGAGCTTCCTGGCTACCACATTCACGGTGGCAGTGGCAAAGGCACTGGTGACCTCATGCCAATTATGCAAAGTAGACTAAGGCGTGATTCCTGGAATCCTAGCCTCCAGCATGTTTCTCCAGCCCTCCCAATATTCCAGTAAGACAACTCCCCTGCTTTTTATGGCTCTCCTTTTCTACTTTTTTTTTCCCTCTGTCAGCCTCAGGGTTGCTTCAAATTAAGGACACTGACAGATGGATGGGCATTATATTCTAATGAGATATGTGCTTGGAAGCACCACACATAACTAAATAAGAATATAAATGCAAGTATTAATTTATTGGATGATTAGAAAAAGCACCTGTGCATATGTTTGTATATGCATGTGTGTATGTACCATTCATCATATGTTGTAAATGCTAGTTAATTTCTATTTCACGATATCCACACAGAGATACACATGCACGCACACACACATGCATACACACTCGCGCACACATACAACATAAAGAGGTAATTATAAACTTGAAGCTAAATACTCCTAGGCAAACTGATTACAGGTATGGGAGTACTTTTTCTTCATTAAGATAGAGCGCCTTGTTCAAAATAAAAGTCAACTTTTGCCTTAGTCAAAAATAACTCTTTTTTTTTATGCCCTTTTATGCTTGCAAAATACTTTAGAAAGACATAAAATTTCTCTATGTTTTATATCTATGTCAAAGCAAAATATAACTACTAAAGATTTTTGATCTTTAATTATTTTTAAATTAATCAAAAATCAAATTAATCAATTTAAAAAATCAAAATTAATTTGATTTTTAATTATTTTATATCTTATTAAAGTAGTTCATTTTATTTATTTATTTTTCCCCCAAAGCCCCAGTAGATAATTGTATGTCATAGCTGCACATCCTTCTAGTTGCTGTATGTGGGACGAGGCCTCAGCATGGCCGGAAAAGTGGTGCATGGGTGCGCGCCCAGGATCCGAACCTTGGCTGCCAGTAGCGGAGCGCGCGCGCTTAACCGCTAAGCCATGGGGCCGACCTTAAAGTAGTTCATTTTAAATAGCTGAACCCTATTTAGTATTGTTCCTATTTTTTACTAAGGAGAGCAAAGTAGTCAGATGGATAGATAGATAGAGGTATAGACACACATGTATGTTTATATTATATGCTATAAAATATATATAATCATAAAGCCTCATATATATATATGTGTGTGTAGGCAAAGTAAAACATAATTATTTAGCTCTGTGTGTGTGTGTGTGTGTGTGTGTGTGTGTGTGTGTGAATCAGAAGGAAGATGGAGGCTTCTTGGGATCTTTCACATGATTATCATAAATTATATCTTACATAATTTATTTGTCAGAATTGTTCATATTCACCATTTACCTAACTAATAAGAGAGCTAAGAAAAAAAACCACGTATCTATAGATATTTTACAAGAAAATATAGAGATTCTAAGACTATTTCCTTTCTTAAACTGAATTGAATAGATGTTACAAATACATTTTATTTTCAATCATTAGGATCACAAAATATCTGTATCTATACACTCTTTTTCCTTAATAAAATTCCTTCCTTAGTATCTACAAACTTCTATCGTACAAATATTGAATTTTTCTAAACATGTGAAATTATTAATATAATCAATTAGATTATTTCAAACCAGGTACTAATTACTTCATTAAAGTTGTGCCGCTCTCCCAGAGGCTCCATATCTGCTTGGTGAGCTGTGGGCATCTCACCATCAGTATGCTCAAAAATGACCTCAACACCTCTTCTGTCCTGGCCTCCACTGATTTTCCAGGTTTTGGTTAATGAGTTTATCATTCTCATAGTCATCCCAGCCAGATGTTTGGAAGTTATCCTCTATTTCTTCCTATTCTTCATGTTTCACATGCAAGTTTCTTGGTGAAGAGTTAACAAAATTGTATCCAAGGATCTTTATGAAGACTTCATTTTATTTGTTTCTGTAGAGTCTGAGCACGTTGAGGGCAAGGACTTTGCCTTATTCGTCTTTGTACTCCCCAATATGATATATAAAACTAAACAATAAATGTTAGTGTTAAACTTTGTCTTTTCAGGCAAAAAGAGAAAATGTCTATATATAGTGCATTCTAAACTGTACTTATACAGATACATTATTTTATTCATTGTCATGTGAGCTCCTGGGATAGGGGCCCTGATATACTCACATACTATTTATTCAATAAGTATGAGCACAACCTGCCCATTTCAGTAGGACTGAAGTCCTTCCACTCGGTAGCTTAGAAAATGGTTATGATGTCATGAATCAGGTCTTAAAGTCCTGGGGTTTTCCAAAAAAAGATGGTGGGGAGAAACTGAATGGCACTTGATTGTTTCTGATTCCGTGATTGAAAAAATTGTACATGTTCATCATCTACCAAACCTACGGCCAAATATAATTTGATCCTATTGACATTTCCATATGTTTTGAATTCAACCTGTGTAATTATTCACGTTGTTTTTATTTGTTTACCTTTTCAACCTGAAAATGTAAGTAAAACACAGGCAATAACAATCTTCAAGTTAAGGTCATTTGCCTTGAAGTAGAAAATGCTAAACCAGATGTACCTACTTATCTAAAACATATTAATTGACAGCTATTGAAACCATTCTACTTTCTGAGAAAAAAACTATATTAAATTTCCTGTGATTATTAAGTGGCTTTTGAAAAAAATCTACAATAGGAGGAACAAATTATAAAAAAGGAAACTCTTTATAATGTAAAAATGACATTGTTATCTATCATCTTTTAATTTATTGCTGTAGAGCTAAAAAGAGGAGAAAAACAGCTTACGCAGTATCTTGTATTTAACAAACTTTCACGTTAACCTCTGTATAAAATAACTTCTAAGATGTTTGAACTGTTGATAAAACTATTATTTTTAGAAAAATATCACCTTTGCCTGTGTTCCAAATTTGGGAATTTTCAGGACAGAATTTTATTTTCCTTGATGCAGGCTTATTTTTCACCAGCTGAGAAATCATGATTAGAATACTTGGTTTTCATACAAGTAGGAAATATTCTTTCAGACATTTCTTCCTTAGTATCACTATCAGCAAGGAATTAAATGGAATTTGAATTGATTGATTGATTTAAAATACAGTCATAAACATAAGTGGGACATTAACAATAGCTTATCAGATAGTTATCCTCCATATTATCCCAAAGAATATAGCAACCTAAACCGATCTTTGGATCACTTGCCCTTGAGTGCATTAACTATTCTGAAGTCCAGCCTAGTGTTAAATTTAATCATAATGTTAAGTCAGAATACTTTGTTGAGGACTTTTGTAGGCCTTGGGCTGCTGTTATATATAGTTTGGTTAGTTTACCCAGAAACGCCAAATCCCACCTTGCTAATCATCTCTCCTCCCCGCAAGATTCTCAAGGAAGATAAAAATCCTGGAGAACACACATATGCACACAGAAATTTATAAGTGGTACAGCCATGTCATATTGATTATTAGCTAGTGCTTGTTACCAAAACATAAGACTCCCACAGAATTTTGTTAAATCCATTCAGCTGCTTTTTTAACCAAAAATTTTAGAAGCTGTATTTCACACAATCTGACTAGTTTACTTTTATTATTCTGATTTTGCACACTTGACTGTATTTATCATATTCATTCAGTTCACTTGAATCATTCTGATTAGCTAGAGTAAACGTTGGGGATAATAAGTGTATACCAGGCCTCCTTCAGATTGTCAGATGTTTACACCAATGACTTGGACCTCAGAAGTTGCAAGTAAGTTTTCCAAACTATTTAGTAATTTCACATATAATTTAAAAATTTATATCTTAACTATTAATATTCATTTTTGCCTTGTATAATTTCTATTTTCTATACCGATGGGTAAAAGAGAAGTTTATAGACCCCAGTAAATAAACTATTCTTAACAAAATATACTAAAAAGTCATTGGACGTAGCAGAAGCAGCCACATTCTGAGTTCTCGGTAAGAAACTTTGAGTTGAATGGTTTCCATAAGTAATTTTGAAGAATGGTTTCTTGTTTTCTTGTTGTATCTCTATTGTTGTAGTGACTTAGGGTGTGTTTACCCAGCTAAGAAGACAGAGGAAAGAGAAGAGAAGGCCGGAAAGCATGGCAGAGTGGCTGAAGACATTTTAATCAAGTGTATTATATACAACATTAGACACTTTTTGCAGTAAAATAATCACTCTCTCCTTATCAAAATTTGGTAAATTCAGCCATGCACAAAGACAATTCAAAAATAAAAATTGAAAAACATTATATTATAATTATATGTGTATTTACTTTATTTCCTTACTGATTATAAGTGCTTAAAGGCCATTCTCTGTATTTTAATTGTCTTTTATTTCATGAAGTACCAGGGACTTGTCCACGGTAATGGTTCAATAATTATTTGCCAAATGAAATTATAGATTAGACTTTATATTTACAGAAAAAGATATTTGTACTTTAAATATGGAACTTTGTGAGTTTAAGTCAGTTTTCCTGGCAGTCAATTAAAAATATGTAAATAAATCAGGTGTTACAAAATTCACTGCCAAATGGGTTTAATCTTTAATTTTCCACAGTGCTTTTTCTCCTTTTTTATTCATCCAAAGGACATATCAACAAATACGTATGTGAAGGGCATGTTTGCGAAGCAGCCAAACACAGACCTGTGCACTAAGCACACGTATGGTTGCAGTGGGGAGCTGTGTTTAATCTGCCTGCCCCTCTTCTCCTCTTGGGCCTGGGCTCTGACTGACCCCTGTGGTTCTGGTGGGGCAATCTTATCACCCTGATGTCATGGCCACAACCTAAGCTATGCTTATTGGATTCTCTCACTAAGAAATTTGAGTTTTAATAAACATAAACCAGGGCAGAAAGGAAGCTGAGTCTTCTAAAAGGCATACCTACAAGAAAAAAGACTAACAGATTTCCCAAATTCTTGTCTTATTAAGCTATCCAATATTCTTTCTATATATTTATTATATATATATGTATATAACATATTCTGGAAAGAACTACTACGATTTGTTAAAAGTGGCAAATTCTTGGCAATGGATAGTGCTTTATCTTCATTTTTTTTTCAAACAACGTGTATGTGTTTGTGTGTGTCTTTGTGTGTGTTACACTTTTTGCAATGAGCATGCATTACATATCTTGTTTCAAAAAAATAGCATGACAGGGTTTTCTAAATACAATATGTAAGAAGAATACATCTATTTTCCTATTCAAGTAGTTATGCTTCTGTAGTGTTAAAAATACAAAGAAAACAGAATATTGAAAAAATATCTAAGCGTATAAAATTCTTTGAACATTCTATAGAGTTTGTTATTACAATCAATATGCAGAAACAGGTAGCAAAGTTAAATGCATGATAAAAAATTTTTTAGTGAAGGAAGCAAATCCATAACGATGCAGCTACAAAAAAAACAAATAGCCTTTCTTGGTAAGAGACTGTTTATTCAAATAAAAAACTTTGATAATGAAATCACATTCTAGTTAAACCATTCCATCTGTATTAAGATGGAATTTAACTCAGAAGTTACAAACGTGGTTTGAGGGTCAGAAAGTATGCATCCCATTCCAGTTCTAGCACTTACTGTCCATTTGATTCTAGAAAACTCTCTCAACTCCTCTGAGCCTAAATTTCCTCACCTAGAAGGATACACTACTGTACAGTTCAGTGTTTCAAAATAATAGACTCTCTACAAATACTTGTTAAAAATAAATAATTGGCCATAATTATACATGTAGAAGAAACAAACCATACTGTTCCCATCAAATTACCACTCAGAAGTGTTTACAATAATAGCTGGCAGGGTTGTTTTTAAAAAAAGTTTCTAGTCAAACTTGAGCAGATAATTGGAAGCCAGATAGCAGATATTAAGATTTTTAAAATGCACTTCTGTAATATAATCTTTAGCACATTCAGTATGAAGTGACTATGTCATGAAATAACTGAAAATATTCCATGGTGCAAACTCCTTTCTTTAAATCTTTCGGTGTTGTCTTAATGCAAAGAGAGTAAAATATAAACATAACACTATGACCTTTTTTACTTTCCCTTTCTTTTGTTCCAAATTTTTCCCATTACAATCTCTTCTTTCCTATCTATCTTTCAGCTATACTGGCCTCATAACTGTTTCTAACTTGTGCCAAACTAGATTCTGTACTCAGGATATTTGAATATGGTGTTCTCTCCATCTTACGATGGACTACCATGGAAATATAACTTTGCATATTTTAAATCACCTTAAATGTTGCCTTGCCAAAAAGGTCTTCCTTGAACATTTTCCCTTACTGTCCTATTTATCTTCTATCATCATAGAACCCTACCTGTTTCTTTGAACACTTATTAAAAGGGGTGATAAATTGATTTTATTTTGTTAACTTTTCATTTTGAGTAATTTTAAAGAAGTGTTACAAAAATAATGTAAATAATTTCCATATAACCTTACAACTTTTACTAGTGTTAATTTATATAACCATAGTATAATTATCACAGCTAATAAATTAACATTGATTCAATACTAATAACTACAGACTATATTTGGATTTCACCAGCTTTTCCGTAAATGTCTTATGTTTTTCCACTATAAAATCCATTTTCTCACATTGCATTTTTGTCATACCTCCTCAGTTGCTTCTAATATATGATAGTTCCTCTGTGTTTTTCATTATTTCCATGACTTTGACACGTTTGAAGAGAATTTCTCAGGTATTTGGATTTGTCTGAAGTCTGCCCATAGTTAGAATGAGGTTATGGGTTTGGGGGCAGAATATCGTGAAGGTGATGTGCTCCTCTCTTCACACCATGGACTCATGTCCCATTGCTGGTGATGTTAACCTTGATCACTTGGTTAAGGTGGTGTTTGCCAAGTTTCTCCACTGTAAAGTTATTAATTTCCTTTTGTAATTAATATTTAATTAATAAATATATTTTCTGCTACATAGAATATTTTGGATGGATGACGTTTTTTATTCCATCCATGTATTAATTCCATGTAACATTCCATGTATTAATTAGAAGTGCCACTCCATTGTAATAAAGTTTGCAAAGTATCCAATGAGAGTTCTCTGAGTTTATTTGATCTAGTTTGACGTCTGTTACTAATTTTAGAAAGTTCTTGGCCAATTTTTCTTCAAATATTTCTTCTACTTTATTCTAATTCTTCTCATTCTGGGATTTCATTATATGTATGTTAGAGAGTTTGATGTTGTTAGATATCTGCTTATCTGATGTTGTCGATAGCTGCTTATCCCTGTGGGGAAAATCTCTGTGTCAGTGCTCCAGACATGGGGACAGAGACCATGGTCTGCTTCTCTCAGAGTGACAGGCAGGGTAAGGGGCAGGGAGAGTAGTCTATGTTTTTCTCAGCTTGCCCCTCACCTCATGGCAACTCTGCTCTACTAGCATGCTGGAATGCCGGCAAGTGGGGTCCCCTGTGTTCTAGGCCTGCTTCAGCTGGAATAGAAATTCACCCTACAAGACAGTGCTGGGTGGAAAAAGGGAGTCCTTGGTATCTTGGCCACAATAACTTAGATTTTATCCTTTGCAACATGGAACTGGAGCTGTGGTAGATGAGGAATGGTGATGACCTTCCTTTCCTAAGGAGATATGATAGCCCTTAACTGAGAGGAAAGAGGGACATCCACTTTCTTGGACACACTCACCTGGTGGAGCTTCCATCATCCTGAGCTGGGGTCTGAGAAGGAGGCAGTGAGTCGTGGCTCAAGTGCCACAAACGCTTGATATTCTTACTGAGATTCAGCAGATTTTCCTCAATAAATATTTCTTAATTTGCTCTATGTCCCCAGGACAATTTCCAAAGGTTTTGATTTTTTTTTAACCAGATTCATTAGTTATGGTGTTTTCACTGGTGAGTGGTTTGTGGAGTTCCTCATGCCACAATTCTGGAAGTCATTCTATCCTCTGCTTTACTTTTGTTTTCTCTCTATATATATCTTTTTGGATAATCTCTATTGAGTAATCTTCAGGTTCACTAATTCTTATCTTGGCTGTATTGAGTTTCCAGAAGAGCCTGTTGGAAGCATTATTCATTTTTATATTTATGTTTTTCATTTCTTGCAGTATTTCTAAAACATTATTTCTTATAGTTCCGTTTCTCTGCTGAAATCACCCATCTGATCTTGCATGTGGCTCACAATTTCCATTAAAGGCAACTTAATCTTAGATATTTTAAATTGTTTCTGAACTATTTCCAACCCCTTTGTCATATTTGAGTCTGATTATTGCTTTGTCTATTGGGGTCTCATTGTTTTTTGTTGTTTGTTTGTATGCTTTGTATTTTTTTAAATGTCAGACAGCTAGTATAAGACAGCAGAGACTGAGGTAAATGGTTTTTATTGGTGGATATAGCACACTTTTTCTTCTGTTAGACTATGGGGCAGAGGATTGAGTTAATCTAGTTAAGAGTCAGGGTTAAGTTCTATTATTGCTGTGATTACTCTCAGTGTACCACACACTTCAGATTCCTCTAACAATATGTTGTGTTTCGAGTTGTGGGTTGATTTACAAGATTTTCTTCCCTCAGTGTCTGCTCTGCCTTCAGCTTATATCTTTGCACTATGAAAAGCATCTAGTACATATTGGATGTTCAATTAATATTCTATAAGAAAGAGAGAAAGAATGGAAAACAATGATTCTTCTATTCATTGACTTTGAGTAAATTTGTCAGTTTTCAAACTACATAACTTAGGAAATAACTCTTTTTTCCTCCCATCTCCTTTTTTTCATTCCTTTTTTTCTTACCTCTGAGTGTGTAACAGGGTCGACATGTTGGATTATAAATTGGCAGTTTCTTTCCCTATTTACATTTCTAAATTTAGAGGTTTTCTTGGTTTCTAATAGAAATCTTTCCTTTCAACTTTTCAATTTGAAATATTTTCAAACCTTTTAGGAGTTGTAAAAAGAGTACAAAGATCTCACATGTGCACTCACCTGGATTTTCTAATTATATTTTTCTTTTTTGGTGAGGAAGATTGACCCTGCGCTAACATCTGGTGCCAATCTTCGTCTTTTTGTTTGATAAAGATTGTCCCTGAGCTAACATCTGTGCCAATCTTCCTCTATTTTGTATGTGGGATGCTGCCACAGCATGGTTTGATGAACAGTGTGTAGGTCTGTGCCTGGGATCTGAACCCGCGAGCCCCAGGCTGCCAAAGCGGAGCACGTGAACTTAACCACTACGCCACTAGACCAGCCTCTAGATTTCCTAATTTTTAACATTTTACTACATTCATCTTATCATTCTGTCACTCTAACAGTATAGAGATATATCTCTATATCTATCTATATACATGTATATATCAATATATATGTGCAAAACATTTTTATGAAACATTTATTTTGTAGGTATAATGTCAAATTACTGCTTACTATTTTTTAGTGTGCATTTCCTAAAAACAGCGATGGTTCCTTTTACCACAACAGCACAACCATCAAAATCAGGGCATTTTCACTGGTAAAATTCTATCATCTATTCCAGGGATGTTAAAATTTTGCTGACAATTCTAATATTTCATTTTATAAGTTGGGAATCACGCATGGCATTTAGTTGACGTGTCTCTTTAGTCCTCCTCAGGCTGGAAGACTTCAAAAGTTTTCCTTTGTCTTTCATGACTGGCATGTTTGACTTGAACAGGCACTTAATTTGCAGAATGTCCCTCAACTCGAAGGTTTGTCTGATCATTCTTTCTGATTTGATTCAGTATACGCATTATATGTTTTTAATGACAATACCATATACAATTATATTCTCTGCAAAGTCATCATATTGCTTTAAAGATAGATCACATGAAGGGAATAGCTAAAAGAGGCATATTCAGGAGAGTGACATTCGTTTCACACAATAATTACAAACTATTTGTTATCATTTGTGGAATGCTTATAAGTCTGTTGAAGTCAAGCAACTAACCCTACCAGTAATGATTTGACTGAATCATTCCATCTTATTTAGAGATAATATCTTTTTCTTCTTCCAAAGTTTCCTATACATCAGGAGAAGAGGATGCATTTATTCCCTGAAACTGATAATAAAGTATCAATTCTCAGCATGTCATTTTGTGTAAAGGGTTTCATTCCCGCCTGGACGCTGTCTTTCTCCTAATAGACAGTTTTCCTAGTGACCCTGAATATAAGCGGGCTGTTTATATTTGGTCATCATTCAAAAGAAGCTCTTCAATCAAACTGCTCTTCACTTATGCAAAGAATGAAACAGTTTATTTGCTGTTGGGACCTTTGGAGAGATTTAAGTTTGTTATAATCACCATGCCAATTACTTTGCTGTAATTAAAAGTAAGGGAACTTTGACAATGACTTTGCCACCTATAATACTCAAGATAATAGGTTGGTAGAAAATATCAATAGTTAATGACATTGTTGGAATGGTAATCAATATAGCAGTGGCATGCTCATATGAGCATAGCAGCTGCCTACTTCTTCCAGTGTGTGTGAACCCTAACCCAAGCCAGCTGTGCTGGGTAGAGATGCTGAACACTAGTCTGACTCAAATATAAAATTACTCCAAAAACAGCTTGAGTCGTATGTGATCTAAGAGCTCTGATTGAGAAAGGATTCAATAAAGACTGATAAATCAACTAATTTTATTTTTTTCATTGTCCACATGTACTGTCCAATTTGGTGCTTTAAAAAAGAGGGTAAAATATCATTCTGACAATAGGAATCACTTTTGTATTGTATTTTGGTTTTGTTTGCCATCTTCACAGATCAACGGAATTTTCAAAAAATGTTATACATGTTCTGAAGCATCAATGACTTCTCAGAGGCTACTGCTGGTTTTTAATTTTTTTAAAAAAGCTATAATCCCCACAGTATCTCTGCATAAAAATCTGGAAAATCTGCAAGATGTGGTTAAGAGTCAGTGTGAGAAGCTGGGTACACTTTAAGAAAGTCACCAGTAGAGGTACAGTTTAGAACCAGGAATCAATGATTTTGGAGACAATTTATTCCCTTTTATTTTTCAACTTGCACATACTATTTCATGTAAACCACGTCTTTGAAGCATATGTCATGTCTATGCTTTTCTTTTCTTCACATAAATATATTTTTGCAAAGACAGACATTGATTTTGGATAATCTCCTATTCTCAAATAAAAAAGGTATTTTCTTTTATAATCCTTTTGAAAGTATCCTTTATCAAAGAACTTCTTACTTTTAGATTAGATTTATTGTTTTTTTATCCCTTGTTTCCAAGGGATACTGTCTTCTCTCTGGAGCATAGTCTCACGTATCTTTTGCAATCCTTTCTTTTGATAAACTGATAAAAATATGGAAGGACTAATAAACATCTATTTTCTACTGTCTGTAGTACACTCACTCTCAATTTTGTAGGTTTCTCCTCCAGTGTTCTTCATGTCTATTCTTCATTCCTCAACTTCTTGGCTTCTCTAATCTGCATTTTTATGATATTAAGGTTGAAAACACTAACGCTATGTTCTATGATCATGAATAAACACACTGATCTTTGTCTAAAAGTTGGTTCTAAAATCTGAGAAGGAATATACAGCATTTACTTTATATTGAAATGAATATAATGTTCACTGCTGTATCAGACAACTATTGTGTATAATATGTAACCACAAAATCTCAATGGAATACGCCAACAAGCATTTATTCCTTGTTCACTCATCTACATCTTAGCTGGAGTTTAATGGAACGTGGGTTGGCTCACTTTTCCAGGTCTCAAGTTCAGATTGGGTCTGTTCCACATATATCTCCTTCTGGAACAAGGCTATTTTTCTCATGGAGGTGGGGGAAGGATAAGAGGAAAAGCTCAGCCATGGAAGTACATGTCAAAGACTTTTCTTTGTTGTATCTGTAACATCGCATTAGCCAAAGCAAATCGCTTGGCTGGGTCCAAAGGCAAGGGATGGCGAAACACACTCCAATCGTGCTGAGGCAATAGCAAGTGTGTTGATGTATAATGCTATAAAATTGTAGTGAAAAAATCAGACCTATAATTCACTATAAAAAAATTGCATATTCAAGCAAAATGTTATAACTGTATTTTCTTTCTTGTGTAACTGTTTCTTTATTTTTTCCTTTTGTCATGCAATTTCATCCTTAAAGTAGTTCCAGCTATTCAAGTGTATTATCTATTCTGTGGAATTCTCCTTTTTCTTGAATAAATCCAAGCTGAGATTCTTCTATTCTCATCTTTCTCTCTCATTGTTATTGATTTTTCTCTGGCTCTGCACTGAGCTGTCATTCCCAGGAATCCTTTTTTTTTTTTTTCATTTCTAGATTAGATGTAATATTTCTTGGTCACATGTCTTCATCTTTATTAGGTTACTATCTTGATTTTCTGAAGTTCTTTCTCAAGTAACCTCTTCAGAAAGAGTGTGTTAGAGGTGAGGCAAACCTTTCTGAGATCTGCTAATATGAAATTTTCTTTAGTCTATCTTTATGTTTGATTGAAAATTTGACTGGATATCAAAGTTTAGATTAAAAAAATTGAAATGTTTAATAAAAATTGACTGATGAGAAGTATGATACTCCAGGTGATTTTTGTTCTTTGTGTTTGAACTATATTTTCTTTCATGAAAAATTTAAGGCTTTCCTTCCTATACCTGAATTTCTGAGATTTCACAACGTTTCTAAATATGATAATGGGTTAATATCAAAGTCATATCTTCAATCATTTTTTGTCTTAAGTAGGTTTGCTTCCTCCCAAATATGCTTGTGCTATAAGCATATTTCTCCGGGGAAAATTTTCTTTGTGTGTCTAGGGCCGAGTGACTGTTTTCACCCTGATCAGCAGTTTTCTTTTTGCTTCCCAGTAAACAAGTCTGTTTGGTATTATATAGTTCTGGATTTTGGTGAGAAGACAAATACACCACTTACAGAAAAACACGGATGTCATTATACATTTTATTCAACTCTATTTGTGCTTCAAGAGTGCAGGACTTCAGCAACTTGAGATTCTTGATAATTTACTCCTACAGCCTACTATTTACTATAGGCCGCACATACAAATATTGGGCATCTTTTGTACTCACTGCCTTTTGTTTAAATATATAGTCTTATTAAAATGAATTTATCTGTAATAAAATAGTTACATACATATTCACATAGAATATGGTTTTTCATAGTGAGAGCCTCTAGCCCTGCTCCCCTCCCACTTATTCTCTGAACAAGCATGATCTTTTGACAAGCAGTTTCTATAACACCACTGTATGCCACCAAACCTGTAATATGGCTCTCTACTGTCTTAAAAATAACATTGATATCCAGTATCAAGACGTACAGATCTCTCATGACTCAGCCCCTGAGTCATGCACCTCATCTGTATACAATCTCATGGAAATCTGATTCCTCTCTAACCTGAAAACCCTGCCACCCCTGCCCCACTATCACCACACAGTTGTATCTAACATCCAAATAATTCTACATCTTCTTCCCTCTTTTTGGAACAAATTCTTCCATGACATTATTTTCAATGCCAGCAGCCTCCTTTCCCTGCCTCCAACATCACCACAAATAAATCCTTGTCCATTCACTAAATGGTTCCACCTTGAGCGCAGCATCACTTCTCTGACCATTATGTCAGGCTGTTTCTTCCTCTTTTATGTCCCAAGCATGAATTTACCTCTTTGACATATGACTAATGGATTTTTAGATTCTGAAATTTTTTATTTTCAAAATTAAAAAGTTTGACCACCTTACCACTATGTTGATGCTATGGTTATTTTTTAAAATTTTTTCACTTAGAATTTTTATTTGTGAAAACTATGTATCCCATACCAAAACAAAATAACCTCTCAATTTCTAGAGAAGAATTATGCTTTGTTTTATTTCTATTTTTCCCCAGCTTTATTGAGATATAATTGACAAATAAAACATTAATAATTTTTAATATAAATAATATTCAATTATTTGAAGATTTGGTAAATCATTGTCAGTAAATTATTGTACTCTACAAAATATTCAAATATATCTATTATACCACGAGGCTGTAAAATTAATTTGTCAATTGATTAATTCAGTTTTTGAATCTCTCAATTTTATTTAAACAATTTTTAGATAAATATAAGGTGAACTCCTACTGGGTGGCAGGTGCTATGATATTCCATGGACCTACAATGGTGTTAGAAACAGATGTGGTGTAAGGTTAAAAAAATAAATAAACACTAAGTTGATGCAAACAAGGAGCTATGCAAAAAGATGTGAGACACACAAATGCACACACACACACATTCACATACACATCCCAGAGTTCATGCCAGTTTCCAGAAATGAAAAGGTACATCAAAGTCAGAATCCAAAATTTAGACAGGTATCAAATTACTTAATGGTGTTGGGACCTGGTTATTAGCGCCCGCAGCTGGGAGCTGGGGTTGCAACGCATGATAAGAGAAATAGCCTTCCATAGCATGGCAGGCCCTAGCACCGAGACTCCTGATTAAATGTGTAACTCTAAAAGGTCTGATCTTTTTACATAAAGGAGATCACAAACACTTCACACAATGGCCTTGTGGAAACAGTGTGGAATATTACTGATAACTTTAAGATCTAGGTGGCTTAAAAAGTATCCTGTGAGAAAGCCCAAATTAAAGTGTTCTGAGTGTATTCTGTTTGCTCCTTGTAATACGCTATCCCAGAGTTTTTCTTGCTCTCTGCCTGAGAGACTGACCTGGGTGGACTACAGTAATGGACCCTTCTCACTACAGCTTCTGGTAGTTTGAGTCTAATGGAAAATTTGGACTGAAGAGCAGAGAGAGAGAGGAAAGTGAATTTAGGGTATTTAATCCCCTGTCTCATCATTCAGAGTAGGGTTGCCAAATTTAGAAAAAAAAAAGCAAAGAGATAACTGTGAAATTTCAGATAAACAATGAACAATTTTTTTTTTTTGTGAGGAAGATCAGCCCTGAGCTAACATTCATGCTAATCCTCCTCTTTTTGCTGAGGAAGACCGGCTCTGAGCTAACATCTATTGCCAATCCTCCTCCTTTTTTTTTTCCCCAAAGCCTCAGTAGATAGTTGTATGTCATAGTTGCACATCCTTCTAGTTGCTGTATGTGGGACGCCGCCTCAGCATGGCTGGAGAAGCAGTGCGTGGGTGTGGCCCAGGATCCCAAGGGCCGCCAGTAGAGGAGTGAGTGCACTTAACCGCTAAGCCACGGGGCCGGCCCAACAATGAATAATTTTTTAAAGTAAAAGTATGCTCATGTGATATTTGAGACATACTTATACTAAAAAGGTTGTTTATCTGAAATTCAAAGTTAACTGGGCATCCTGTATTTTACCTTACAATCCTTCTTCCATGTTGTTGGCCTTGCAGAATCCCTCAAAGATTATGTAACTTGGTGAAGGTGTTAGCTAACACTATGGTGGTGATCATTTCAAAATATATAAATGTATAAAATCAACACATCGTGCACCTTAAACTTACACAATGTTATATGTCAATTAGAGCTCAATGAAGCTGGAAAAAAAATACCACGACTATTTTCAAGTCAATCCCTACGAACGATTCCCTTATCCAAGTTTCCAGTGTTTTCAAACTCTCTCCCAACCCCTTTAGGGAATCCCAATCTATCTCTCTGATGAGAAGGGTACTCAGGTTACTAGCAGTATCATTAAGAAATGTTGTAAGGCATTGCATTTTACTGAAAAAAAAAAAAATCCATTGTCCATATCACCCTCTAGTTTAGGTAGAGTAGAAAAGTAGAAAAGAAAAATGGAATTCTTAAACTTAAATTAGCCAACATTTTATAAGTCCTTTATTTCTTTGATCTCATGAATTGCCTTTGGCTCTAATTACAATGAGTCACCTCTTTTGGTATCCCATTGACATTCTTCATATGAACTGATAATTGGACATCCTACAAATCTGGAAATATCACCCCCAACCATAGATTCTGCTTATTACATGCTAGTAAGGCTATGAGACCTTGAATTGGAGTCTTAAAATTCCCTAGAAATAGATAATCTTGGGCTAACAGCAGGTAAACCAACACCTTCAAATCAAGACAATATTGGCACAAAATAGAAAATTTCCATTTACAATAATAGAAAAAGAATCTTGTTTTGAGATCTGTGCTATCCCTTTTTCTCTTTACTTTGTTAGAAATCTTCTTATTTTATTTAAATGAACCCTAGCAATTGCCTAAAAGAGTTTTTCAAAATTATGTTTATGTTTGCACCATTACCACACTCTTCACTCCTCTTAGCCTTGCTCTATCACGTGAAGATGTCCCTCATCTGTGCATTTCTCTGCATCTTTACGATTGAATCTATTTTCTCCCACTTAAGCTCCTGATAAATGTCTACCTGATGTTTCCTTAAATACCACAGATGGCAGATGCCCTTCAACAAGTCTTTTTTTGTACTGGAGTTATTCTCACATATTAACGCCAACTTTCAATCCTGTAATAATTGGACCCTCATCAGGACTCGTCAGAATGCTTCTGTATAAAGCTTTCCACTCTGTGGGTATAACTGACCTCACCAGGAGGAACAACTGATACGGGAGCTACTCTCACCACTGTAGTCAGTCTGCTCTTTTCAGAGATTCTCCAGCCTGCTTCTTAGGAATTATTCATTTCTGCTAAGAGCATCTACTAATCTCAAGGGTGGATAATTGGCTTATCCCTGATGTGAAAAATTGTACAATATGTTCCTCACCAGGGGATTAATTCTTAAGTAGAAAGCAGACTTTCAATTGACTACTGCATGCAACCTGCCTTGTGTTTATGCTGCAGTTATTAGAGATTTCCATATACTAAAAATCCCTGCCTCTCCAGGGGACCATGTTCCCCTGGGAATTATCCCTGGAAGTCTCCAGAGTAAGGCAAGCACAAAATACTCAGGATTACTGCCTAGAGAGATAATAGACTTTCTTCATGTGCACTATTTGGGCTGCCATTCCAACAGCAAGAATACAAGAATAAGAAAAATTGCACCAGAATTTATCACTGAATCTGGCAGAAGTAAAAAAAAAAATTCTACTAATTTTGTTCTTGAGGCCAAGCTTACGTTCACTAACAAAGATTCAAGCACTGCTTGATTTACTTTTGCTGAGACAAAGAAGTTAACAACTAATGTTTCATGCTGCATCAATGTAAAGAGCACTGGTCAGGTGAAACAATATACATTTAAACTTAAGGAAAAAGCCAACTGACTTCCCAAGTTTAAACTTAACTGAACATTAAGACTGTAGGATGTTATTATGGCCTAGGCTTAGCATTTAGATATCTGTACTCAGATTATTTCAGAGGGACTAATAATCAATTTGCTTCTAATTATTTCCTTATTTTAGTTTGTTGTTACATCCTTTTAGAGTCTTAAGTGTTGGTATTCAGCCATTTTACATCAGATGATTCAAGAGCTCTTGCTACAATAAAAACAAAAAAATACCAAGGAATTATTTTAGTCCAAGTAAAGAAGATAATATTTGAATAACCTTCTGACAATCAGACCAAGATTTTTTATTGATGTATAATTTACATACCATAATATTCAACCTTTCGGGTACAAATCAATGTGTTTTAGTGTATTCACAAAGATGTGCCATCATCACCACCATCTAATTCCGAACATTTTCTATTTGTGTGTCATTTTTGTATATCTTCTTTGGATAAATGTTTATTCAGATCCTTTGCCCATTTTAAAATTTCATGCTGGTCTTTTTATTGTAGAGTTGTAGGGGTTATTTCTATATTCTGGATACTAGACTTTTTTTTTTTTTTTTTTTGTGAGGAGACCAGCCCTGAGCTAACATCCGCCAATCCTCCTCTTTTTTTGCTGAGGAAGACGGCCCTGGGCTAACATCGGTGCCTATCTTCCTCCACTTTATATGGGACGCCGCCACAGCATGGCTTACCAAGCAGTACTTCAGTGCTCGCCCGGGATCCGGGCCAGCGAACCCCGGGCCGCCGCAGCGGAGCGCGCGCACTTAACCGCTTGCGCCACCGGGCTGGCCCCTTGGATACTAGACTTTTATCAGCTATGTGATTACAATTTTTTTTTCCATTTTGTGGAATGACTTCATTCTCATCATAGTGTCCTTTGAAAGATATTTTTAATTTTTTTGAAGTCCAATTTATGTTTCCTTTTCTTTGTGGTTTTGGTGTCATAGTTAAGAAGTCTTAGTCTAACTCAAGTTCATGAAGATTTACTCATATATTTTCTTCGAGAAGTTTCATATACATCTTACATTTAGGTTTATGATCTACTTTGAGTTAATTTTTGTATTTGGTGGGAAATAAAAATGTAGCTTCATGCTTTTGCATATAGATATCCATTTGTCCCAGAACTGTTAATCAAAAGACTCTTTTTCCCCCATTAAAGTAGCTTAGCACCCTAGATAAAAATCAATTGCCCACTAAAAACAGAATGTCAAATTACATGAGGCCAAAATTAGTAGAAGTGCAAAGAGAAATAGATGAATCCACTATCATAGTTGAAGACTTCGACAACCATCTATCAGAAATGGACAGATCCAGCAGGCCAAAAATCAATAAGGACATAGGTAAACTCAACAATACCATCAATAAAATGGATATAATTGACATCTATAAACTACTTCATCGAATAACAAAATACACATTCTTCTCAAGCTCACATGGAACATTCTTCAAGACAGAACACATTCTGGACTGTAAAACACAATTTAAAAATTTTAAAAGAATAGAAATCATACAGTATCTGCTCTCAAACCATAACGGAATTAAACTAGAAGTTAATAACAGAAAGATAACTGGGAAATCCCAAGATACATAGTGATTGAACAATACAGTTCTAAATAAAGAAAGGGTCAAAGAAGAAATCTCAAGAGAAAATAAAAAATATTTTGAAATAAATGAAAATGAAAACACAAGTTATCAAAATTTGGAGATGCCGTGAAAGCAGTGCTTAGAGGGAAATTTATATGGTTGAATGCATATAGTAGAAAAGAAGAAACATCCAAAATCAATAATCTAAGTTTCTACCTTAGGAAACTAGAAAAAGAAGAGCAAATTAAACCTAAATTAAGCAGAACAAAGAAAAATACGTAAGAAAAATTAGAGCAAAAATCAATGAAATAGAAATCAAGAAATCAATAGAGAAAATCAATGAAACCAAAAGCTGGTTCCTTGAAAAGATCAATAAAGTTGATAAGCCATTCACCAGGCTAACTAAGAAATAAAGAGAGAAGCATAAATTTCTAATATCATAAGAGAAAAAGTGAACATCACTCCAGATCCTAAGGACATTAAAAAGATAATAAAAGAATACTATGAATGACTCTATGCTTTCAAATTTGATGACTTAGATGAGATGGACCAATTCCTTGAAAGACACAGTCTGCCAAAATACACACAAGAAGAAATAGGCAATCTGAATAGGCCTATATCTATTAAAGAAATTGAATCAGTAATTAATAACATTTCATAACAGAAAACGTCCAACCCATATGGGCTCACTGGCGAATTCTACCAAACATTTAAGGAAGTAATTATATTGATTCTCCACAATCTCTTCCAGAGGATAGAAGGAGAGAGAATACTGCCTAACTCATTCTATGAGGCCAGCATTACCCTAATATCAAATCAGGCAAAGAGATTACAAGAAAAGAAAACTACAGACCAATAATTCTCATGAACATAGATGCATATATCCTCAACAAAATATTAGCAAATTGAATCCAACAATGTATAAAAAGTATTATATACCACAACCCAGTGGGACTTCTTCAAGGTATGCAAGGCTGGTTCAACATTCAAAAATCAATTAATGTAATCTATCACATCAATAGGCTAAAAAAGAAAAACCATTTGATCATATCAATAGATGCAGAAAAAGCATTTGAGAAAATCCACAGCCCATTCATGACAAAAACAATAAGTAAACTAGGGATAGAGGGGAACTTCCTCAACATAATAAAGAAAATCTACAAAAACCTACAGTTAATATTATACTTAATGGTGAGACAGTCGAAGCTTTCCCACTAAGATCAAGAAAAAGG
This sequence comes from Diceros bicornis minor, assembly GCF_020826845.1. Lineage (NCBI taxonomy): Eukaryota > Metazoa > Chordata > Mammalia > Perissodactyla > Rhinocerotidae > Diceros > Diceros bicornis. The sequence goes on along the minus strand of NC_080744.1, from coordinate 9,510,263 downwards.
CAAAGTCTCCTCTCACCACTCCTTTCAATATAACACTGGAAGTCCTAGCTAACACAATAAGACAAAAAAAAGAAGGTACACAGATTGGGAAGGAAGAAATTAAACTGTCTTTGTTCCATTGACAGTTTGTTTCATTGATAGTCCAGATGACATGATCATCTATGTAGAAAATCTGGGAGGATTGACAAAAATCTCCTGGAACTAATGAGCAGTTATAGCAAGATTGCAGGATACAAAGTTAATATACGAACACAAGACTAACATACAAAAGTCAATCTCTTCCATATATCAGCAATGAACAAGAAGGAATTGAAATTAAAAACAATACCATTTACATTAGAGCCCCAAAATGAAATACTTACATATAAATCTAACAAAATATGTACAAGATCTACATGAGGAAAACTACAAATTTCTGATGAACAAAAGCAAAGTACTAAATAAGGGGAGAGATATCCCATGTTTCCAGACAAGAAGACTCAATATTATCAAGATGTCAGTTCTTCCCATCTTAATCTATAGATTCAATTCAATCTCAATCAAAATCCCAGCAAGTTATTTTATGGATATTTTTTATAGATATTTTTATACCTGTTGATGAATTCACCCTTTTATGATTATGAAATTTCCTTTTATCTCTAGTAACAATCTTTCTCTTAAAGTCTAATATTTTTCTAATAATATTATAACCACTGTAGTTCTCTTTTGGTTTATCTTTTTGCATTCTTTTACTTTCAAACTATCTGTGTTTTTAATCAAATGTGTGCCTCTTATTGACAGCATACAGTTTGATCATGCTGTATTTTTTAAATCCATTCTGCCAATCTTTGCCTTTTTGTTGAAGTGTTTAACTCATTTAAATTTAATACATCACTTAAAAGGTAAGATTTACTTCTGTCACTTTGGAATGTTTGATGTCTTTTTTGCTCATCAAAATCTACATGTGTAGATCCATGACTTTCATTAAATTGAAAAGATTTTGACCATTATTTCTTTAATTTTTCTTTTTGCCTCTTTCTCTCTCTACTCTCTTCATAATTCTCCCATTATGCTTCACGTGCTTGACGGTCTCCAGCAACTATCTGAGGGTCTGTTCATTTCCTCAGTTCTTTCCTTTCTTCCTCATAGTGGATAATCTCAGCTGGCCTAGCTTCAGTTTTGCTGATTCTTTCTTTTTTGCCTGCTAAAATTTTATTTTGGGTCCCTCTAGTTATTGTAATCTTCAACTCAGAAAATTCTATTATTTTTTTTAAAATCACTTATATCTCTTTATTAATACTCTCTATTTCATAAGGTATCATTCTCATACTTTCTATTATTTCTTCAGATGTGGTTTCTTTATCTCTTTTAACATATTTAAATAGTTGATTTAAAGCATATGTTGAGTAAGTCCAATGTCTGGGCTTCCTTGGGGACAGTTTGTACTGTTTTGTTTTTTTTTCCCTCTGTGTATGAGCAATACTTTCTTGTTTATTTGATATCTTTTCTTTGTTTTTTTGAAAAAACCTGAACATCTATTAAAAATATAATGTATTGATCTGGAAATCAAATTTTCCTCCACAAAAGTGTTGTTGTTTTGGTTGTTTTTTCTTCGTGTTTTATTTGATTTCTCTTTTGTTTGTTTGTTTGTTGTGTGACTTTTCTGAATTAATTGTATGAAAATATCACTTTAAACATAAAAACTCTATGAAAAACACCAGAAAAAAAACTAATTAGAGATTTTAGAAGGGAAGCTGGTAAAGAAAATACAAAAATAAATCCATATACCAGCAATATGCTATATATATGAAGAATAAAAACATATGTCTTTTTTGTCAGTTGCAGCCGCTAAAGTTTGTGATTGATTAACTTAATGCTCAGTTAACAAATGGAAAGAGATTTCCTTAATTGCCTGGAACCAATAAGCCACACTAAGATACAAAAAAATAAAACAAATATAAATTTAGTGACTCATGTGCAGCACCAAATGAAAAACTCTAAATCAATAATTAAACTTATTATTATAATTATTAATTATTAAAATATAGATTTTGTTGCTGTTAAATAATATTATCACTCCTCTAAGCTACTCAATTCTTTTTATCAATAATCCATTAGTCAGTTAATTTGCTGGAAATATCAGTGAAAGTGAAATGTAAAAGAAAGAGAGTGACTGATGTATGTACCCGATCATTTCATATCTTTATAGTTAAATAGATTGAGTTAACTATCTATTCAGGTAACTTAGTACCTATCATTTTCTCACACAACTGCTAATCACACAATTGCTTATGATTATTGGTATCAATTTCAATTCTATGTATAAAATGCATATATGCATAATCTCACCACCTTGAAACAGATGGTTGAAATTTTCATGGACTTTCTTAAAAACAAAAGAGAATTATAATACATAGTGTTATATCTTGGTTTTTTATTTATTATATATATATTTTTTTGTGTGTGAGGAAGATCAGCCCTGTTCTAACATCTGCCAACCCTCCTCTTTTTTTTTTGCTGAGGAAGACTGGCCCTGGGCTAACATCTGTGCCCATCTTCCTCCACTTTATATGGAATGCCGCCACAGCATGGCTTGCCAAGCGGGGCATCGGTGTGCACCTGGGATCCGAACCGGCGAACCCGGGGCTGCCGCAGCACAGCACACGCACTTAACCACTCGCGCCACTGGGCCAGCCCCTTTATTTATTATATTTTGGTGATTTAAAAGTTATTCTTCAGTACTCCAAGACATGGTTTTCATGGCTGCAGAATATTATTTTATATGGGTGCATTATAATTTTGATATTATTCCCCAATTTGGGGCAATTATGTTGTTTCCAACTTATTCTTTAAGGTAAACAGTAATGTTGTGAATAACCTGTAAGTCCTTTTCCCTCAAACTTTTCACATGAATTTTAATTAAACTAGTCATAGCCAGAAAATCTTACTGTAACAGTAGTAAGATACCACTCTTAAATGAAGTGGTGTCTCTGAAATTTTCTTAAATAAAAATACTTGAAATGCTTACTTTACAATAATAAAGCTAAACATTAAAATCAGAAAAGCCAGGAAAAAGTAATGTTTTCTAGTATCTTGATTATCCTTTCTCCGAAGAAAGTAGACCCCTACCCCCAATAGACCCTTATTATCTTCAGATTTTATTCAGTTGGGGCTACATTCATGGCAAGAATATGGGTCTATACACACAGGGCATAATTGTTTCATGAACCTTAATTTTAAAATCTGCTAGCTCTGCAGTGTTCCTCATTAAATAATTATATATGTATACATAAACACACACACACACAGTCTGGATCCTTCCCATCATTATCTTACCTGTTACTTCTGAATGCCATAGTGGATCTTGAGGTTTCTCTGGAACATTCTTTCCACCCTTCACCTATTGTGTAGCATATGGTTTGAATAGGCAGGACTACTCCTTTGGCTTTATGATTTAAACCATTTGGGATGATCCTACGTCTCCTGCCACCATTGATTAGTTCATATTATCCCAGGCATAGGACAATGGTATGTGTGTGACATTGGCCTGGGCACATGAAATGATTCAGGTGCAGTTCAATGTTCTTGAATTTTAGAACATTTGCTGAGAACATTGAAACAGAAATTTATGTACTCATGATGTGATATGTAACTGGAAGTTTGAATCTGCTGAAACCATTTGCTTCTTTGAGAGAAGCCAGTTTTAGGATGAACTTACACAGAAAGGAAAGAATAGTTGATATAAACAGAAAGTAATAGAACACGAATCCTGATTAAAGGAATTAAAACAGTCTTTAGGTATTCTTTGCTCTTTCAGCTGGTGTTAGTTGGGTTATTGGGTTGAAGACAGCAGATGCATAAGTCACACATGATTATTATTTTTTATATGAGCAAACGTATGCTTATTTAAGAACACATTATATATCCATTGTCTACATGGAACCTCTGCCTTGACTGATAAACTTTAGGTTGAGAGCAGGAGTTCTCGATCACATTTACAGCTGAATTTCACACATCTTTAATTTCTAGTAAAGATCAAAGTTTCCATCAACACAAAATAACATGCACCTAGTGATACTGTTACTGGAGCAATGGGTCCTTGTCCTCCAGGATGGAAATCAAGAGAGACAACAAATGGGAGTAGCAAAGTAAAAGTTTAGTAGCTTGTGCACAGAAGAGGCACAAGGGAATCGGTGCCGAAAGGAAAGGGGCAGGTGACCGGCTCCTTAGGGAGAGGCACTGTGGGACTTGTATTTGGCAAAGGCTGGGAAGGAGTGCCTTGTCGTGGCACGTAGAGGCAGGGTCATGCTTGCACCTGCGCTGTCTCACAGCGCTACTACATGTGACGCATGTATCATTAGCATGCTAACTCTCCACCCCTAGGTGTGATTTTTACTATGCTAATGGGGCTAGGGTTGCCTTCAGTGGACTCCTGGGTGCTAGGGCGCATGTGTAAGCCCGGGAACGTCCCAAAACTGAGGAGTGTGGATCTTGGTGGTCTCTGTCTGATTGTCCTAGCTTGCTGATTGGTTAGGGGCCTTATCTTGTTAGGCCAGGGGACTTGCTGATGGCCCTGCATCGTTAGGCTGGTTCCTGTCTCAGTACTTATTGCTTGTATTAGTCAGTCGTCAATGCTGTAGACAATTCAGTTATACAACACTTGTCTAGCTCCAAGACTATTTAATCTAGTTGAAGAAATATCTTATAGTTTTGCTCAAGAGCAAGTATTTTTTCACAATATAACTATGACCTAGCCCCAATGCACACTCATATATAGATATTTTATAATCTATTTTGATATGAATACCAATCTATCTTATGAAGTAATAATTATAATATTCAAAGAGATATGTTATAATTTGCTTTTATTAAAAATATACTCATAATCACTTAGCCATTAGTTTCTTCTGTTCTTTAAAAGTAAGCTAAAAGAAGTGTAATTATAATCTGGTTTAGCACTTAAATTGAACAATCTTCCTATATTATGCTGTCAGTGAAGCTTCTCTAAATCAATATTTCTCAAGCTAGAGAGACAGGAAAAATATGAAATGTTTAGAGAGATTCAATTACTAAAGAAAGCTACATAAAATTGAGTTTAAGTGCTATTTAACTAAAATGATTTGAAGACTTTGGTAGAATTATGGGTGATTGGTTGTGTTTGGAGCATTTATATAGTAGGGTTCTTTTGTTTGCCTGAGCTACATAGTTGTTTAATGTCATTTATTTATTCATTTTAACAAAAATTCATAACACATTTGTTCTGTAAAGGTCACTGACACCCATGTGTCTGCTGGAAGTGCAGAGTGCATAGTCCCTGCCTTCAAAGGACTTACATTCTCCCCTTTCTGGGATGCTGTGAACTTTAAGTACAGGATCATCAATAACCAAGATGCTGCTCCATTTCTAAATGCTAATTTTTCCTTCTACCTTCTGGCCCTTTAGCTTGTAGTCAAATTGTCTACCATCTGCCTCTGATTGCATCTCTTTTTTACTATGAAAACTATAACCATATCAGTGGAAGTCAAAATGTATTAAACTTTTTAAAAAAATTATGCACATTTTAATATTATGATGGCATATAACATGGCTTTAGTTATGTGGTAGCAAGGATATTATTTCTCACTAATTTTGGAGATTTAGCTAAATTTTTGATAATGGAATTAATTGATATATTTATTGATATTATAAATATTTATTGAACAGCTACTAGATGATAAGCACTGTGCTAGCTGCAGGCAAGTCCATTCATAATTGGTGATTTTTTAAAAAATCTAATCAAAGAAGAAAATACGTACCTTTGGAAATGAAATAGACCATAGATAATGACTTGCCCCAGGGAGGAGTCAGTATATATTACACAAATACTTCACACAGAACTGGAAAGTCTTATCTTCGTAAAACCACATGCATTGTGCATTTTTTCTCTGGCTTAAATGTACTCTTTGATATTTTATGTATTAGTTTAGAAGGCCTTTGAAATGATGCATTTTAGAAAACATATTTTCCCTCTGTGGTTGCTCAAGATTTTGTTTTTCATATTTAAAAAAATATTTTTTAAACATGCACTAAGGAAATGCTGTTCATTCTTCTACTTTGTGTAGAAACAGTATCATCATAAATATATTGGTGATAATAAATATCCAGCATATAATGCCTTATACACAATTCAGATTGTTCTAATATTTATATTATTACTGGAAACATTTCCACCCAATAGTTTTAGCTATAAATTATGATTATGATTTGGCATATGGAAACTAATATGTACTTTTAACTCACATTATATTTGAATCCACTAAAATGGTAAAAAATTTTAATGAAATGTTTTGGATCACATTAATTTATAGGAAACATGCTCACCACATAGATGTATAAAACACATACACGCATTATCTTACCACCTTGAAACTGATGGTTAAAATTTTCACAGACTTTCTTAAAAACAAAAGAGAAATATAATACATAGTGTTATACCTTGTTATAGAGAGTTTTTTGTTTATTATATTTTGATGATTTAAAAATTATTCTTCAGTACTCCACCTCATGGTTTCCATGGCTGCAGAACATTATTTTATATGGGTGCATTATAATTTTGATATTATTCCCAAATTTGGGGCAATTATGTTGTTTCCAATTTATTCTTCAAGGTAAAAAGTAATGTTGTGAACAACCTGTACACAAGTCCTTAGACAACAAGTATATTTTGTCTTAGTTAAAAGCTATTAAAAGTAGACATACCTTTGTAAGGATCCTGAAACATACTGTGAAATTATCCACCAGACAGTTGCACTAATTTACAAACGGCACTATATCAATGTATTAGTTAAGATAAACTAAAATCTCATAAAAATATAACCTGAACTTTTCACTGGCGCAAAAAAATAAACATTTATTTATGGGTATTCATTTCAGTGGGGCCACTGTCAGCCGATCAGTCAGTAAGGACTGAGTTTCCTCCTCTTTGGCCTGTGCATCAGGGAGGCTAGGAGCTAGGAGCAATAATGACTGCTTTAAAAGCCTTAGTCTGAGAGAACTCATTGCCATTCACATTCCTTTCACATGAACCAAACAATGGCTACAAGGGGTCTGACACATGTTTGTTTCAAGCTGCTTCCAACCTACAACTCTATACCACGGAAGACGGCAGCTGATGGTTTTCCTGTGATCCACCTCTGGGCACCATTTGACCTACGGAGGACATACCTACATCCTCTCCGCCTCTCCCCAAGGAAGACAACTCCAATTACATCTTCTTACTTCATCCAGGTGGAAATCCAAGATCCTGGATGATGCACAGCCCTCAACACTGTTGCTCAGGTTGGAGGATACGTCCACTTCAAGTGGTCATTCAGTTCTTCACTCTGGCCCTCAAATACATGTGCATTCTCTGCCACAAAAAGAGTGCTTTTTTGTAACATTAACCATGCTAACACTGGGTAAAATTATTAAAATTAATTCATTAATATATTAGTTTATTGAATTGTCAAAGATAATTCCTGCATATTTCAATTTGTGGTTATTTGCTTCTAAGTCAATATATTAGGTATATTGGTCATTTGTCATTTGCAATTTTTATTAACTTTTTTCATGAATTACTATTAAGCCTGGTCTCCAATATTGAATTATTTCATCAACTCTAAAATTAGAACTTTAATAATCCTTCTTATAATTTTTTGTCTCCTGGATTTCCATCCACTGTTTCAGTTTTTAAAAAATATATTTTTAATATTTTCATTGTTTTGCATAAAAATTAACTCAGCAGAAACAACTAATTAGCTTTATGCTATGACATCAGAGTCGTTATTTTCATTTCTCATGCCTTTGGTACTATAGACAACTCAAATGGATATGGGAAAATTTTAACATACTCCTGCAGTCTGTTATTCTTATAGTTTGTGACAGCGTCATTGAATCCACAGAACACTTTTACAAATGAGTCTGAATTATTTCCCAAGTTCTAACCCTATCATCTCCTTTTTCTTTTATATTTTAACATCTATTTGGGGAATGTAACACCCATTATAAAATTGCAGTGTGCTACAGATATGGAAATGGTGTGTTTCATCTTCAAAAACAAATTTATTTATATCACACGTAGCATGTTAATGATGCTGTTGGGTGATGAAAAGAGAAAGAATCTTGGAAGCATTGTTTTTAGGGGGCTTACTATTTGGGCGTGGACACATTTACACTCTGAATCTGACTCACAAACATAGTCAGAAAAACTTCCAGTTAGGACAGGAGAAGATGACTCCTCAAAACCCTCCGCAAGCTTACCATTGCACAATTTATGTATTGGGTATAATCCGGACACTCTGCCTCATATCACAAGGCCACTTGTCTTAGTCCTTTCGGGCTGCTCTAACATAATACCATAGACTAGGTAGCTTACAAACAACAGAAATTTATTTCTCACAGTTCTGGAGACTGGAAGTCTAAGATCAGGTGGCCAGCATGGTGGGTTCTGGTGAGGGCCCTCTTTGGGGGCAGACTGCTGTCTTCTCACAGTGCCTCACATGTAGGAGTGCTGAGAGAGCTCTTTGGGGTCTCTTTCGTAAGGGCCCTATTCCCATTCATGAGGGCTTCACCCTCATGACGGAATCACCTCCCAAAGGCCCCTCCTGCTAATACCATCACATTGGGGATTAGGATTTCAAGATATGAATTTGGGGGGACACAAACATTCAGGCATTGCACCACTTATAGACAACTATGCTTTAACCACGTGGACATCCCTGTACTTTCTCACATACATTAAGCTCTTTATTTATAAGTGCCCCTATATACACACTTTCCTTTTCCTGGAATATTCCTTCTAACTACTGTTGCTCAAAGAGGCCTTTTGTTAACCCACAGGTCCTATGGGTCTCCCTGGTGCACTCTGTCATAGTACCTCGTGCTTTTTCTCTGTCTTACTTACAAAAGTATGTATTGGTTTTCTACCGATGTCAACTATAAACTGGGTGGCTTAAAACTAAAGAAATTTTATTATTTCACAGTTCTAGAGCCTAGAATTCTGAAGTCACTGTGTGTGCAGGATCATGCCTTCTCTGAAACCTGTAGGGGGGAAGGAGAATCCTTCCTTGTCTCCTCTAGTGTCTGGTGTTTGCTGGCAATCCTTGGTTTTCCTTGGCTTATAGATGCATCACTCCGAACTCTGCCTCAATTGTCACAGGGACATCTTCTCCTTGTGTGTCTCTGTCTCTTCTCATATAAGGGCACAAGATGCTTTGGATTAGGGCCCACTGTAATTCAATATGACTTCACCTTAACTTGATTATTTCTGTGATGACGCTATTTCCAAATAATGTCACATTCACAGGTATGGGGGATTAGTACTTCAACTTATTTTTGGGGGGGATACAATTTAAGCCATAATAGTGTGTAATTGTATTTTTCAAGCGTGACAATTTTTCTACTGTCTCCTTCAGTCACAGGAACATCTGTTCTGTTCCCTTGCCATCTCCCATCCCCAGCACAAGTTCCCATGCCTGGCACAAGGTCCTGCACATAAGAAATGTTCAATAGACTGTTAAATGAATGTAAGATTCAGAACCCATGGTCAGGCTTTATTTTCACTTCTTATCAACTTTGGAAAATCTCTCTAGAATTGCATTCTAAGGCCAGGGCTTCAACTTATATTCATAGTTCATCACCTCTCACCTTTCCAAGGATTCCCTTTCTGCAATTATTCTCTTTCTTTCCTATATAACCAATTTCTTTTCCTAAGTTCTTCCCATGGGATAGAAATATATTCTAAAATTTATTATTATTTTAAAATATAATTTATAATTACTCTGGATCAGTTTCAGTCTGATGTGTGAAACGACTTTTTTTGTTGTAGTTCAGTAAATAAAACATAACAAAACTCTATCTACTCATAGATATCTTCCTTTCTTAGATAATATAAAGCACTTGGCTGCTGTTTTGTAAGAAAACAGGAAATTCTCATGATTTCTCCAATGATAATTACTTGCTTTGATATGATCAAGTTTATACCTCCAGGCTTGGATTCTGTACATATATTTCTATACAATGAATTTCTGTTGCAGTGCTGAATCTAAAGTGATCTGTTTCACAGATCGTGTGACAATTAAACCTAACATTTTAGTACCAACAATATACTTAGGTTAATTGAAGAGACAAAATTATGACAAGTATGATCAATTACAGCCACGCAAGCAGCAGTAATTATAAGATGACATCACTTTAAGACACAACTCAATTTCAGAGGCATTAAAATGTGGAAAGCATGCCTCTTAGAATTGATGAAATTCAGTCAAATATAGATGGATGTGGTCTAGTAGAGTTCTAGCAAGAAAGATTATAGAAGTATGTTCTAAATCCATGATTTAAAAATTTGGCTTATTATAGGAGAGAAAAGTACCTTAATATCTTCCAACTAGTTACTTGGCTGTGGTGAAATTTAGAATTCAGTGACTAAAAGGAGACTAAAACATGTATGAAAAAACGCATACAGTACATTGAAATTGAGGCACAGTAAATAGAAATCTCATAAGTTAAAAGTTGAAAGCCTCATATCTGAAAAGAATATACAATCAGAAGAAAAATGAGGAAAACATGATGTGCAGTGAGTTAAATTCTAGCAGCTTTCAAGTTGTAAATGTCAAGATTTCAGGGAAACTGAGCACGTTAGCGCCTGCCGTTACGACCTAGAAATTAGTTGTGTAATTCATTTTTGATCAGCAGGAATTCATAAAAGGAGGATTGTAGTAAGTACAATTGAATTTCTTTTAGGAGCAGCAATACAAAATTGACAGAGGGTGGCTCTTGCTATAATTTCCTGACCTTTAAAAAGGCTTTTGTTACTCTGTTTTACAAAGGACTACAATATAATGGAAGAAAGTATGGCCCTGAAGACAAGCCATTGGAACCTATGAAAAGATACTTTGACTATCAAAGGAAAATGGTACTAATTGGAATGGTTTGGAACTGAATAGAGTATTTGGGGACTTAAAATAGTCTAAATCTTAATCATTTCCTTTACTTAATTGAACGATAATTTAAATGAAATATCAGACGAGAGGTAGGACATGCGTATCCTTTAGAAGCCTTGCACATTGGGGCAAATAAAATTCAGTCATTCATAAAATGTTCTAATTCACTAAAATTTAAATTAAGTTAATTCATTAAAATTAAAAATTGATTGATACTGAGATTACATATATGAACATTCTGTACTGGAAATGCATATTTTGTTTTCATAGATATACACTCTTGTCGTATAAGACACATCACTGAAAGAATGAGACATAAGCTGTTTGCCATTTCATGCTAAATAATCAAATTTATAGGGAAATTTTAGCTAAACAAATATATGTGTATGTATTTATACATGAAAATAAGTTGTAATTGATTACAGGAAAACAACAGCAAAATAAAAAATAGCTCCCAGAGTAGAAAAAAGAGTGAACTGGAAACCAAATCAACCTACCTGATCTAAAGCAGTAACAACTCCAGAAGTTCTTGCATTTAACATTCTCCCAGATTATTATTTTTTAAATAAAATGATTGTATTGCTGTATGACACTTATGGGAAAAATACAGATCTGAAGTACACAGTTTTATGAGCTTGGTAGATTGGAAAAAATGGCTGAAAATTATCCTTCTCCCCATTACCAAGCACTCTGCAAATATGGTCCTACACTGACTCTAGGCTGGCCTTGTGACTTGCTCCGGCCAATGCGATACTGGGACATGAGAGACAAGCAGAGTTTTGAAAAGTGCTTTCACACAGGATTTGCTTGCTTGCTGCATTTGGGAATTCTATAACTACAGCTGTTTGAGTGTCGTGACCTTGTTAAACTAGCATTTGTTAAGTAGAGCCTTGGCGTGTCTGATGGTGGCCTCTGGTTCAACAAAGACCCCAGGGGAAAATGAAATAGAGAAGTTTATTTCTCACAGGTCCTGGAGGAAGTACACGGCTGCCTGGAGGGGCCACTTTGGGAAGTCAAGGCCGGGTGCAGGCAAAAAGCCAACAGCAGGATTTGGGACTTCAGCATCCTGAGAGTGGAGTGCTTTTGGCTTTCAAGTGCTAAAGCCAGATTGGTGAATTCAAAGCGAAAAGAGCCGGTTTTGGTAAGCTCCGCGGGGGGCTTATCTAAGGAGTGCAAGAGGAGAGTGAGCTGGGAGGCAGGAGAGACTGTTTATCACCAAGGAATTGGGGAGGTCGTAGTAGGAACTTATACTTACTTGTGACTCTGCAGGCTGTCCTCTAGGGCATGCATTCTCCAGGGGCCTTAGTGTCCCTTCAAGGCCCCTGGCTTAACCGCACAAAATGGATGCCGCGCCAGCAATATAACGGAATAGTTTAGCAAAACTCTCAACAATGAGGAGACAAGGCTAGCCTATTCGATGATGATCGACATGTGGTCAGGCCATCTCCTTTGCTCCAGCTGAAACCTAACCAACCACTACACATGTGAGTGTGGCAATGTTAGACATCGAGTTCAAGCCAGGACTCCAGCTGACCTCCCATGCTGGTTGAGTTGATCCATATCATAAAAAGGTAACACACAGATGGGGATGGCTTCAGGAATGTGAGACATGATAAAAGGGTGAGAATCTCGTGCTTGGGGTTTAATATTCTGTGGTTGCTGTCTTGAAATTCCTAATAATTGTATTTTTGAATTCATGTTTTGCAAGTGAAGTCTCTTGGGACAGTGGAGCATTCAAGAAGAGTTTGGATTCTTCGTTCACATGGAGTCCTGCTGCCCATAGTCCTTCCTGCCTCCCTGGGACAAAGTCTCAGCAGTTATTCTCCTTTCTCTTGGTGCCTGAGGCTCCCTCTGGCCTTCCTTCTCTGCCTGGCCTTCTCTCCCTGCCCCAGCCAAGTAACCACTGCTGCCCTCATGGTCTAGGTATAAGTGTGGGAGGATCAGGTCTAGTGTGTATACACCTCAGTATCTCAGGGTGGCACATGGTGGCTGCTGTTGCTGCCCTGGGGTGCAATATCATGCAATATGTACATGCACTTAGGTAGGTGAGACTCTGGCTCACCCTTGATCCAGATTGCAATCCTCTGAGGGTCATCTATGTGCTATGAGTGGGGGCAGTGAGCCCATGGTATGGGGAGATTGGTTTTCTTGCCCTTAGTAGGAACATGGTGCATTTCTCTGGCAGCAGGCAGGAGAGGAATCCCACAGCCAATGAGCCACGTGCATGTGCCACATAACGGGATGGATGTGCTCCCAGCGCCTGTGAGGGTCGTTCTTGCTAGTGAGCATCCACTGCCCAGAGGAGCACGACATTAAATTAAAAATATTTTAAAAACCACCATGACAGGCCATGAGAGAGAGGTCACAGGAAGAATGAATAAAGTTTTACATTTAGTACTTTTAACAATTTCCACCCCCCCCCAAGGTTTTGAAGAGGCTCCACATTTTCCTTTAGCATTAAACCCTGCAAATTATGTAGTCAGCTCGGCTCGCAGAATCATGAGAAATAATGAATGGTTTGTGCTTAAAATCACTAAATTTAGATATAGTGTGTTATGTAGCAAAAGCTATAGATGAATTTTGACAAATATGTAAACCCCGTATAATTAACACCTCAATCATGATGTAGAATATTTCCATCATCACAAAAAATGTCCTCACACCCACTTCCAGGCTGTGGCTGGTCCTTTATATATGTATTTAATGTGTCAGTTGATGGCTTTCTTGAGCAGAACATATTTTTGAGATTCACCCATGCTTTTGAGTGTGACAAATTGTATTTTCCAAAGATAGATTTAACAGTATCTTCCATCCTGCATGTTGTTTTGCACTGTAATTCTGCCACTACCTCATCAAGACGTGGAGTTCATTTCTACATCATCTTGATTCCGGGCTGGCCCTGTGAATGCTTTGACCAATAAAATAGGATTGAAGTGACAATTGACATTTCCAGGTGTAACTCATAACTGGTCTGAAGTTTTCTGCTTTTCACCATCTGGAACGCTGAATATGGAGAGAATTTACCATCTAGAAAGCCTGCAAATGGAGAGAATTATGAGACACAAAAAATTATTCTATCTTGATCTATTGATCACATATTTTTGAGAACATTTCTCTATTTCTTTCATTTCTGTCTATATCTGGGCACTTTATTCTTTCCCGTTATCAATTGTCTACCGTGACAACAATAACACACTTTCTCAACTACTATAGCATTATTGTAATTATTGAGATCAATTGCCTAAGTTCTCCTTATTCTTTTATTTTCAGAATTGTTTATATATTACAGCTCCTTTGTGTTTTCACTTTAATTTTATATTGTTAATTTATAAAAAGGAAAAAACCTTGAATATTTTGATTGGATTGTGTTCAAATTTATAAATCATTTAGGTGAGAACTGATACCTTAAAAATATTGAGTCTGCTAATCAATGACTATGGGACTTTTCACCTCTTATTTAGATCTTTTTTTTTTTTTTTTTTTGGTGAGGATGATTGGCCCTGAACTAACATCTGTTGCCAGTCATCCTGTTTTTGCTGAGGAAAATTGGCCCTGGGCTAGCATCCATGACCATCTTCCTCTACTTTGTTTGTGGGATGCCTGCCACAGCATGGCTTGATAAGTGGTGCATAGGCCTGCGCCCAGGATCCGAACCTGTGTACCCCAGGCCATTGAAGCAAGCTTAACTGCTACGCCACCGGGCCAGACCCTAGATCTTTTTAATTTCTCTTAACAATGTTTGTCATTTTCAGAGTACAAATATCCTCACATTAAAAAAGATATATATTCCTAGATATATTAGGTCTTTTTTTTATAAATAGTTTAGTAAAAATAATTTTGTCAATACTTTAGCAAAAATAGTTTAGTTTTGTTTCAGTTTCCAATTGCTTGTTGCTAGTATATAGTAATTCAAACTATTTCGTATATTGTTCTGTGTCCTGTGACTTTACTCCGTTAACTTATTGACTCTAATTTATGAATGCCTCAGAAATTTCTACATACAAAATCATAGCATCTGAAAACGCACATTTTAAATTTTTTTTACTCTAAACTTTAAGCCCTTTATAAAACTAGGATTAGAACACTGAGAATTTAAAATATTAAGACTAATAAGTAGGTATCGTAAAAATTATGCTTCACATTAAAAATATAATATAATGAGAAAATGAAAGAATAGAATAAAGCCCAACAAAAAAAGGTATAGACTTAATTGAAAAAGTATCAAATAAGAATTCAGCAAAGGAAAACACGAGGTCATTAAAATTAAAAACTAAACGGTGGGTGAAATGGGAGATAGAGCTGAATAAATTACTGAGAAACTAGCAGAGAAGAGACTGAAAGTGAGAGTTTAAAAAGCATGAATGAATTAATGGAAAAATTGGAGCTATCTCTAAGAAAATGTCCAGTAGAAGAGAAAGAAGAGATCACAGAGAAGCAATGCTTTTCAATGTTTTAGTGGGAAAATTCAAATATACAGAAAAGTTCAAAAATTTGTACAACACTCTTATACTGATATAGTTTCAACAATTATTAATATATTCCCTAAATTAATTTCTCTATCTGTGTCTTTGTTTCTCTAATTATTTCCTTCCATCTTTCTATAGCTGAAAAATTTTAAAGTAGCTTGAAGATATAATGACTGTTCATAATTCAGCATTCATCTCCTAAAGGTTATTCATCACAAATTAGAAAATTTAAAATCATTCCCTAACATTTAAAATCCATTCCATACTTAAATTTCCCTGGCCTCTCACCTCCAAATGCCTTCTATAGGTGCTTCTTCATTAAAAGACAATATCCAGTTTCACAGGTTGTATTTGGATTTGATAGTTCCTTGGTCTCTTTTAATTTCAAGTAGTTCCAGCATCTTTATCCTCCCACCAAGTGACTCTTTTGAGTGGAATAGGTCAGTGGAGTTTTATAGTGTACATGTTTCACAATCTGGATTTGTCTGTTTATATTTTTATCTGTTCTTTAACTTTTTTTTTATTATTTATTATTTCCTATATACTGGTCATTTTTAAGGCCTGACTAGATATTAGTTAAGCAGTTTTGGCAAGAAGTATTTGTAAATGATAATATGTATGTTATAAGACATAATATAGTGGACATATAATGTCAGTTTTCCTTTTACTAATGAGGCTGTTTGATCCTCTGGTGAAGTGATACCTGCTCAACCTCATTAATAATGAGAGAAATAAAACATCAGTGCACATTACAAGAATGACTAAAGTGAAAAATATTGGGAAAAGCATTGGCAAAGATCTGGAGAAAGAGGAACTGGGACACAGCACTGTGGTGCTTATGCATGTGCTGATGCATAAATGAGCACAAACATTTCACAAAACTGTTTAGTGAAATCTAATAATACTAAACACTTTTGCAATGCTATTACTCAACAATTCCATTTCCAAATGACACCCGTGTGCGTGAGCACTAAAACAGTACTGCTCAAAGTGTGGTCTGAAGGTCGCTGTCATCTGCAAACTCTTTTTCTGTTAATCTGAGTAACAAATGCACTAAATGACATGCATAAGCATGTTTGTATCAGTATTGTTCATAATCCAGTTAGGAAACAACTCAAATATCCATTAGCAGTGGAGTTGGAAAAATAGCGTGTAGTATATTTACGTAACAGACTGTTATATAGCAATGAATGTTCTCCTACATGATCACATGTAATGTTAGAACTACTGTACGTGAAGCAATATGGATATTTTTCACAAACAGAATGTTGAATAAAGAAACCCAGTCAGAAAACAATGTGTACGCTATGGTTTTGTTATTAACGTATTTAAAACCATTTAATCAATGGAATTAGACGTAAGGTCAGGATTGGGGAAGAATGATGAGGAGTGCCTGATAGGGACCCTTTTTTAAATCAGAGTTTTTCTACTATATCATTTTGTCATTCTATTTTTGTTCAATACGAAGCATAATTTTTATGATACCTATCTATTAGCATTAATATCTTAAATTCTGGGTGCTCTAATCCTAGTATTATAAAGAGCTTAATGTTTGGAGTAATTATGTTGTACTTCTTGACTTGGTTGGGGATGCATAGATGCTTTCTCTTTGAAGGAATTCATTATGCTGAACATCTATGAATATAAAACATTGAAAATACTAAAGAAAGCCAACAACTTTGAAAACATATATGGAGTATCTAATTTCCCAGAAAAAAAATACTACTTAACCAAAACTTACTCTAGAACAAATAGAAAATCTTAATAGCTTGATGAAAATTGAGGTAACGAATTTAACTGTTAAAAATCTATCCACTATTGAAATAAGTCAGAGGGAGAAGGTCAAATACCGTATGATTTCCTTCATTAAGTAGTAGATAATAACAACAATAAACAAACACATAGAGACAGAGATTGGATTGGTGGTTACCAAAGGGGAAAGGGGGAGGGAGGAGGGCAAAAGGGATAATTCGGCACGTGTGTGTGGTAATGGGTTGTAATTAGTATTTGGGTGGTGAACATGATGTAATCTATGCAGAAATAGAAGTATAATGATGTACACCTGAAATTTATACCATGTTGTAAACCGATGTTACTGCAATAAACAAAAAATTTTTTAAAAAATCTATCCACTATTAACATCAGTTCCAGCTCATTTTACAGAATTCTTATCACTCAAGAATGCAATAATTCTAATGACATTTCAACTAATTCTAGGAAAGTCAGGTGGAGAGGAGGGGTTCACAGAGGATTTGGGCTGTAACTGTAATGTTTTATTTCATTTTTAAAAAGCTCTAAAGATAATATGACAACTTACTAAGTTTTAGCGTAGCTCAACCCTGATACACATGAATACGTGCACGCATTGTCTGTTCCCACATATTTGAAATTTGCCGTAACAACTACGTGCAATAAGTGATAGCATATTTTAAAAGATAGATTTTTAATATTTAAATTGGTTTTGTATTTTATCAGGATTACACATTACACATTTTATAGGTACAACCATTTTAGATTACTTAAAGTAGGAAAGAATGTTATTTGGCATCTTCATTCCCACAAAGTTACAGTGGGCAACAGACATTTTCCAATTGACATCTCCTACTTTTTTAAATGAGTTGGCACATCACCTGTGGCTCTGAAGAGACTGCTTCATTCCAGATAAAAGAGGCCAAGAAAAATTCTAAGTTTTCAAATTTTCAGTGATTATACGTAAGATGATGTAGGAGGGCTACATGCTTCCGAGAGTTTTCTGACATTCATTATCTCTGAATTTATTATTTGCAGAACTAGATATTATTTTATATGTTTTTTATTATATAAGTAATTGTGATTATTGTGGAAATGTTAAAAATGTAGATTTTTCCTTCATAAATTGGTAGATAATATATCTTAGAGGTTAAAATGCACTTTGAAAACAAATTCTATAACTCCATTACTAGCTACCTGACATTAAGGTACTTAATATCTCTTTGCCTCATTTTCCACATCTGTAAAATTTTGATAATAATACCATCTACCTCATATAATGGTTCAGAGAATTAAGTGTAAAAGAAATGCATGTGAAAGTGCTTATTTGAGTGTTGGTGTGGTAGTAGCTGATCAATAAATAAATTCAAATAGTTACCATGTCTAGGTGTTGGGATTATGTGTATATGCATTAGTATTATGTATTATAATATACATATAATATTAACCTAGGTACTTTATAAAAAATAAGGGTTAAGCTCTTCAGGGGAATGAAATCTGGAGAAGTAAGAATGAGGGAAAAAGGGGAAAGAGAACTGAAACAGGGAAGAAGGGAAAACACATACATGGAGAGCTAATGCTTCACAAAAAAATCACACCAATTGCTTTGTCTCACGTAATGTGTTCAGAAAGCATGTTTGAAACCTGGTTTCTCAGAACAGTATGAGGGGACAAGGGTACAGATAAAGAGAAGAATTTACCTGTGGTCTCCATGCCATCCCCCATCTTCCAGAGATCAAAGTTAACACCTATGAAGGGTTAACTCGCGCAAACACATTTGTTGGGTTACCTGGCTTGTCCAGCTGGTACAAAGCCAGAGTCTCCACGGGTCCAGTCCAGCCAGTGCAATTATCTGGGCTTGGAGGTCATAGCAATCCTATGATCCCCTCCAGGCCGGCTCCAGCTGGGAAGCATGGTGAATGCAGAGGACCATGGTGTTTGGGGGAAGAGATGTTGGCCAGAAGAAGTGAATAAACTGAGGCTATTATAAAACCTTGGGCTACACATTGTTTTGAAACCTTTTTTTTTTCCATTCAAATATACTCTATGCAGCGTGTTGTTTTTTACACTGAAGAAAATTCCACTGTAACAATATGTCCTGTATTTTCCAATCATTGGACTATTGGTAGGAGTATTTTTTATCATTTTCTTGTTATTTTAAATATTTCAAGTCAATATTCGCCACCAAATCTTTGCAGTCATTTTCTGGGTGTGGATTAGCTGTGTCAAGTGCTATATACACGTTTTAAATGCTAAGTATGTTCTCTTTCCAGAATGGTAGTGCCAATTTACACTTCCTAAGTCATTTATGAGTTTATCTACCTATTTACACTCTCATTGACCTGAGTTTTTTAACAGCTTCTAACTTTGACAATTTAGTTTGAGGAAAATGTAGAATATGTTGGTTTTCCATTGTATTTGTTTATTTGAAGTGATTTTGAATTATTTTCAAATTTTTATTTTCTATATATATTTTCCTCAATGATGTATACATTTTACTCTCAAAGTGTTTATTTCCTATTGCTGTTTTAACATATTTTTATATTTAAGAATATAAATTCTTTGCAGCAATTTTTTCCGTTTAGTCATTTGCCTTTTTCTTTTTGTTAATGGCAATTAGGCCATAGACATCTATTGTTTTTGCTGTTATTATTAATAGAAGTAGGTCTATTTTTTTTCTTATGGTTGCTCTTAAATGTCATTTTTTAAAAGATTTTCATATCCTTACGGAATTATACATTTTCAATTTATTATTATTAAAATTATTAAATTTTACTTATATTCTAAAATGTTTAATAAAGTTAAAATTTGTGTTGGCATATGTATCATAATGATTAAAAATTATATATTACTAGTGGTTACATTATTTATTAAGTAACTTTCTTTTTCCTGCAGATTTTCATGTCACTTTTATCTGTTCTCTTTTCTGACATACATTTGCATCTCTTTCTGGATTTCTCTTATGTTCAATTTATCTATCCAATCCTGTGTCAGTTAAAGACAGTTTATTTTATACTGTGTAGATTCTAATGCATGGTAAACTTTTTTTATTAATCATCTTTTTAAAACTTCTTTTTAACTTTTTATTTCAAATGATATTTAAATCTTCTTGATCAAGTCTATCAAAATCTCACTGACTTTAGTTATACTATATTATAAATTAAATGAGGATAATTGATTTTCTTATAATATATAGTTTTTCCATCTATGAAAAAATGTATTCTCTTAGGTAACATGTAATATATTTCTATGAGAGGATATTTAGCTTTGGTATTTCCTGTTTTGTCTTCTTTTTAATATTTTAAGATATTTTTACATTCTGTTTTTTGTTTTGTGATGTATCTTATTAAAACTTTCAGCTGATTATAATTAATCTATAAAGAGATATAAAATTGCTATATTTATTTAGTAAAAGGTCATCTTTCTGAACTTTGTTGACTCATCTGATTGTATTTGGTTATCCATATGTCTCCTTTCCAATAGTATGCTGCTTCTTTTCTTGGTTACAACTAATTTCTGTTAGATCCTTGCTAAACAGTATGTTGTCCACAGGCCTTTAGCATTGGCATCATCTAAGAGCTTGTCAGAAATGTAGAAACCCAGGTCATATCTCAGATCTACTATGAATAAGAATTTTAACAAGACCCCAGGTGATGCATATACTTGTTAAAATTTGAGAAGGCTGTATTAGATAGAACTTCCAGAACAATTCGTTTTTATTGAGGTCACATTGGTATATAATATTATATAAATTTCAGGTGTACATCATTATTAATCAGCTTCTGTATAGACTGCATTGTGTTCACCACTTAAAGTCTAGTTGCTCTGCGTCACCATACGCATGTGCCCCACTTACCCCTTTTTGCCCTCTCCCCACCCCCTTCCCCTCTGGTAACCACCAATCTGTTTGCCATATCTATGCGTTTCAGAACAATATTTTCATGAGGCTTTCTGCATGTAATCCTCAGATTTACGTGTCTTATCATTGTCTGCCACCAGTGGAAGCCATCACTAAGCTGGCTTTCTTTTTCTTTTCTGCCACCTGTTCTCAGGTAAATCTTCATGCTGTCTTTCTGATGTTCCTGTCTGGACACCTCAATGTGTGCTTTTTCCTTACAGATAAGGCATATAAACGGATGCTTTATTTGCTTCTGTTTTCTTTATGGTCTCCTCCACTTACCCAGGCACACTGTGTTTCAAAGAAGAGAGAAGAGCAACCAGGCCATTTGCCTCCTTCATTTTGTTCTTTTCTAAATTTAATGTAACAGAAATGACTTCAAATTTTTGGCACAATGATGTCATTCTTAATAATATTCTGCTCCAATATGTATTTCATTCTTTTTGTGTAATTTGTTGCTCAACTATGTGGGATAGTGGGCATATATACATAATATTGGTTATTTATTATCCAATAGATAATTTATTGCTATTTATTATCCATCAGTTACTAAAATCCTATATTATGGGTCAACTATAAACTGAGTAACCATATAAATTTTTGTTTTACTCTATTTTATAATTAGGATATTTATCACTTGAGTTTGCTCAGGTCAATTCAACCATTATGAGTGATGTGAAATAAGACTTACCATGAGAATTAAACCCTAAAATTGTGGGTGAAGCTGGGAAAGTAAAGATCTGAAAGATAATAATTAAAGAGTCAAGGAAAAGTCATCGCAATGGGAGATGGAGATAGGCTGGTAAAGAAGTTTGTGGAAGGCTCTTACTCTCGTCTGGGGGTAGGCTTGAAACTGCTATAGGTCAGCCCCACAGGCAATCTGGAAGAAATCGGACATGGGTTGAAGGAAAGCAAGAGAAACCGGAACCTATGAGGACAGAGTAGAAGCTGTGAGGACCACTGACAACTTCTCCTGTTCCTCTTGCTTTCTAGTCTGGGCCTTCCCCGTGCTGTGTGTGGAAAGCTGTGCAAATCTGCTCTATACTCACACATGCATATTCCTGAAAATAGATGCAAGTTACTACCCAGGGGTTAAACCTTGACAAGTGGAAGATGGAAACCGGTAAATGAGTGTTCATTATAAATAAATCTGTCATAAAAACAAACTCCGAATTTCCTAAGGTCAGGCAGGGCTTCTCAGTTGATTGTGCATCTCTACCTGAATGCTTTAAAATAATGACCCATCTTTTAAAATGGTGATAAAAAATAAAAAATCCATAAAAAATGACAAAATTTTAATTTTAACTTAACTTTACATAACCACCTCAGAGATCCTGCAGCTTGTCAAGTGTAGGACGAGAAGGAGCATCACTATGTTGCTGATTTGTTGTTGTCATCACTGTACTTGTTAACATATCCTGGTAATGTCCACCCCTTTGCCTTTAGTGGTCACTCAGTCTAGGGGCTAACTCTAATAATTTCTTATCTTTGTTCTTTTTATCTGCTTATACTGCCATTCATCTTTCAAACATCACTATGATGGATAAATGTCTTGTTTTATTGATATTATGTTTTTAGTATGAGGGCCTGGCAGTGTTGGGGAGGTATCCTCTATCATATCCTATTTGATCTGGTGAACAACCATGATATGTGTTCTAGTATCTCAAATTTGTTCTTTACAATTCTTATGGTTCTTTTTCTTTTTCTACTATGCCTTAGCCCTACTCTTTATAGAACTTTTTTTACCTGCTTCTCAGCTATACCCTATGTTCTCAAGAATGTATTTTCCCTATACACCTAGTATGATATATGTCACACAGGCACACAGGTGATCAATTTATATTAGAGCAATTTATACGTGCAGAACCAATATTGGGGTTGACAAGATGCAAATGAATATTAAGATGGTGAGGGATTTTTTATTTACTTTATTCTTATAACTTTCTCTTCTAAAGGACATACTTTAGCATTCTGTATCTTTCCAATTGTTAAAAGTGTATTGGAACCTCATCTCTCAGGAGATGATATTACCAAGTCCAAATAAAGGCTAGAGCTCAGTAGTGTCTAGGGAGATTGATGGCAGATGGCAAATGGCATTCCCAAATCAAGATATAGTTACATAATTGTAAAAGTCATTATCTGCTTATGAGAGTCAATCCCAGATTGAAGTATTGGGGAGAATCTTAAGTAGTGTTCAATATCCAAAACATCAGTATCATCACAGCATAGTTCTCAAGTGATGAGTCATAAGATGTTTATTTAACAAAATAAATACAGTGCTAAAATTAATTTTCTTTAATAGTTACTATATGAAATTACTAAATTAAGTATTTATTATATTTATTTCATTGGGTTTTGAACCAGGTTTAAAGTTAGGCATCATTTTATTTTGTATTTCTCTATAGGAACATTTTACACATACATCAAAAAATGCAAACAAGGAGTGTAGAAAAAATTCTAAAAATCCTAGCAGAGGCATTTTTAACCATACCAGGTGTTCAGGGAGTGATTTGGCTAATATTACTGCTTGGAACACTAAACTGACTACACGCAGCAATATCTGAGGCAAACACTTAAAGCCTACATGAAATGAACTATTTGTAAATTATGAATATATTTTTCTTACATACGTTATGAGGATGGTACACAGAACAAAGATCTAAATGCCATGTAAGTGCTTTTAGACTTAATGATTGCATTTTTTTCAGTTTTGCAGTGTCTCCTCTTCCTTTCTTTCTCTTCCTACTCAGTTGGAGACAATTTGTCTCTTTACCAAGTAAGGATGATGTCAGATTTAGTGTGTTTGAAATTTATTTGCTACTTTCCAATTAATTTTCAAAACATTATAAATATCATGATAGCTAATGTTTTTAAATGTCGGGGCATAGTTCATAGAACCATGTTGGTGAACACGTAACTATTTAATAATACTTCCTCGGATCATATCTACACCAATGTGGTTCTATGAACCATGCCAGAGCCTTTCAATAAGCTGATTTAGTAGCAAAAAGGCTTCACCTGGTTTTATAATGTAGTCATATCACCTCCTTTTAAAGTTTCTGTTACTTGTAGATCAGAAACCATATGTCAGAATGATTGTTGAACATGAAAACATCCCATTTAAAAAAGAAGCTATGAAAGACCATAGATGTTTGTCACTCAAGTATCATTTTCCCCCCTAGTTGATGGCTTCTTGCTTAGTAGATCATGAAATCTAAGACTAGTATATGCTTTTTGGAGAAAGGTGGTAAAAAAGAGGTATATTATTTTTGGAAACAGTTACTTGAAACATGACTAAAATGTGCCAAGACTAAAAATAAATAAATAAATAAATAAACAATAAATTCTAAATCACAACTAAATCGTTCTTCCATCATGTGGAAATGGAGGAGGTTATCAAACATACAACCACGACCTCACTCCCATACTTCCCTTAGAATGTATCTAGGGGAACATGCAAGTCCTAATTTGGGACATAAAGTTCGTACTTGTATACCTACAAATTTTACTTCTTTTCATTTGAGAATTAAAATTTTGAAAGAGAAAAAGACAGGAAGAATAGTGAATCATGAACATGGTGTTAAACAGTATTTCATTTTCTGGACTACAGCTAATATTATAAGAATATTAATTTTTTGACAATTGATTTATTATCAAGTTCAGGAATGATATGTCTTGCTATAGAATTTCAATTCAATTCAAAACCTTAAATTGAAGATGAGGTAAAATGTGAGAAATACACAGACGAAAATATAAAACCAACTGAGTATAGATGACATAAAGAACAGGTGACAGCATGTCTGAAAGAGATTTTAGAAAGGGAAAAAATGTCTATATTTCAAATAAAATGTTAAAAAATGTTCATTACAAAATTAGAATATAGAATATGGATAAAAAATTAAACTTGAAATTTTAAGATGCCAACATGACTGAGAGGGCTCGTGAGTAAAGTCACCGTGGAAAAGCGATTAGCTAGAATAGGAGTATAGGTCAAGAATTGTATATACAAATATAAAATTTTATTATGTTTTATATTAAACATTTATAGTTTTACACTTTATGTTTAATGCTAAAATCCACCTTCAATTATTTTTGAGTGTAGTGTCAGATTAAGTTTTTCCCATTCCAATATAATGTACAATAAATCCAGCACAACTCGTCAGAAAGATCATTATTTCATTTTTTGAATTACTTTAGCCCTTTGGTAAGAAACCAAAGTGATTTTATATAAATTGATCTATTTCTGGAATCCCTATTCTGTTATGGCAATATTGTACTGACTTCATTATTATAGGTTGGTAATAAATCTTGAAATCAGGTAGTGGAAGCCTTATAAGTTTGTTCTTCTTTTTCAAAATTGTTCTGGATATTCTGTGTCATTTTATACTTCTGTAAAGTTGTATGGTCAAGGTTAATGTCTACATAAAACTGCTGGGATTATGCCTGGGAGTGGCTGAGTCTATAGATCTATTTGGCAAGAATTAATATCCTAAAAGTGTTGATTTTCTAATTCAGGAAAATGGTATATTTCTACATCTACTTAGCTTGTCTCTAATGTATCTCAGGAATATTTTATAGATTTTAGTATAGAGTTTGACGATCTTTTCTTTTTTTGTGTGTGTGAGGAAGATTAGCTCTGAGCTAACATCCGATGCCAACTCTCCTCTTTTTGCCAAGGAAGATTGGCCCTGATCTAACATCGGTGCCTGTCTTCCTCTACTTTATATAGGATGCTGCCACAGCATGGCTTAACAAGTGGTGCATTGGTACATGCCTGGGATCTGAACCTGCGAACCCCGGGCCGCTGAAGCAGAGTGCGCGCACTTAACCCTTACGCCACGGGGCAGGGCCCAATCTTTACTTTTAATAGGAGTGTTTATTCTATTTCTGTGTATGCTCTTATTGATAGTTTCAGATTTAGATCTATCAAGCTTTTGTGTTTTCTCTTTGACTCATCTGTTTTTGCTCTTTGTTTCTGCTCATCCTGACTTATTGTAGGTGAGTGAAATGTTGTTTTAGGATTTCATTGTATTTCCACCGTTAGCTTTTTAGGTATACCTCTATGTATTATTTTTATTGGCTGTTCCAGAGAGCACCATATACACCTTAAACATTACTTTCTAATTATGGTTACCATTAGACTAAATCATTTAAAGTATAAGAACTTTGCAATAATGTATTTTCATTAAATTTTCACCGAAGACTTTTATGTGCTTAAAATGATGGTAAGTGGAGTTATAATTGTAGCTTCATTTTCAATAGTTTCTGCTAGTTAGTATATAAAAGCAAAATTGATTTTTGTAAATTAGCCTCACATCCTATAACTTTTAAAAATTCACTTCTAAATTTTCTTAAATTCCTTATGATTTTCCACGTATATAATGTTATCGATACATACTGTTTTACATCTTTGTTAATTGTTATGCCTTTTACTTCTATCTCTTTCCTCGTTGCATTCACTAGAAGCTCCCGGGCCGCTGAAGCAGAGCATGCGAACTTAACCACTACACTACTGGGGCGGCCCCAAGACATTCCTGTTTTTTGATCATGATCATGAGTGAGATTGATTTATAGTTTTGTTTTCTTGTCATGTTGTTTTCAAGATTTGCCGCCAGAGTAATGCTGGCACCATAAAAAGGAGCAGTGTATTTACCCATCATCCCCTCTCTCTCTGAAATATTTTGTGTAAACTTTGTATTACTTCTTCATCATATAGTTTATAAAATTTGTCAGTGAAATTATCTACATCTTGAGTTTTCTTTGTGTAAAAATTTTATATTACCATTTCAGTTACAGTAATATACAGCTAATTAGGTTTTCAATATTTTCATGTTATCTTGGTAAGTTGTATTTTTCAAGTAATTTGTCAATTTTATGTATATTTTCAAATTTGTTAACATAAGTGATTCATACAATTTCCTTACTATCATTTAAGTAAACGTACAAAGTGTAATAATACATCATCTTTCAGTCTTGACTTTGGTAAATTGCATTTTCTCTTGTTTTCCTGAAACAGTCTCCTTAAGGTTTTATCAACTTTACTATTTCAGTGAACACAGTTTTGTTTACAAGTTTTTGCTTGTTTTGTGTTTCAATGATATCTCCTCTTAATCTCTAATATTTTCTTCTTTCTAATAATTTTGGATTTAAATTTCTTATGTTTTTAAAACTTCTAGGGTGGAAAATTAGATAATTGTAGTTAAAATTATTCTCCTTTATTGATGGTTTTACTTAATATTATGAATTTCTTTCTAAACATGCTTTAGCTGTATTCCACAAGATTTATTATGCTGTGTTTTCACCATCTTTTTTTAATGCCCCTTATGATATTTTTCTTTCACTTATAGGTTATTCAGAAGTGCACTGCTTTATTTCCAACAATATGTTTTTTCAAAAAGATCTTATTTTTATTGTTAATTTAATTTAAGAGCTATAAGATAATATACTCAGTAGGATTCAATCCTCCTTTTGAATTTATTGAGTTTTTAAAAAGTTCCTGAGCATATGGACTAACTTGATAACATATACAAAACTCTGAAAGTGTGTGCAGAGTCATTGATTCTAATGCTGTGAAATGCCAACATGGTCAACTTGGTTCATAGAGTTGTTCGTGTTTTCTACATTCTTAGTTAAATTTTTGTCTATATGTTCAAACAATTACTAAAAGAGAAGTGCTAAAATCTTCTGTTTTCCTACTTAGTTTTGTTAGTTTTTGCTTCATATGTTTTGAAGCTCTTTTATTATGTGCGTACATATTTATGATTGTTATGCCTTGCTGATGAACTTTGCTGTTATCAAATTTCCCATTATGTCTGGATTATACTCCTTGCTTAAAGACTAATTGACATGTATTAACATAGCCTCATGATTTCCCATGTGTCTATTTTTTGGCATGGCATATCTTTTCTTATCATTTTACTTTCAATATAACTGTATTTTTACTTTAAGTTCATTACTTGTGAAACTATGTAGTTTTTTTTCTGTCTTATCTGTATTGGAAATTTTCACTTTTAATTAGATTAGTTACTCCATTTTCATTTAAAGAAAATTTGGACACTATTGGGTTTAGTTTAACCATTTTTATGTTTCCCACTTATCCCATATGTTTTTGGTTCTCATATCTCCTTTCCTAACTTATTGTGGGTGAATGCGATACTTTTTCTTTAGGATTTAATTTTATTTCTTCAATTGACTTTTAGCTATTCCACTTTATATGATTTTTAGTGCTTGTACTAAGGATTAGCATGTGAATCTTATACCCACCACAAAGTAGTGAGAGCTGCTACTGTACCAGATCACATAAAATACAAATACTCTGTACCATTATATTTGCGTTATATTTACGTCTTCCCTAGTTTTGATGCCATTACTGTCGTATATTTCACATCTGCTGAATTACATAATATAGTGTTTTTAAAGCCCTAATTAGTTACTTGTATTTCAAATAAGTTAATTGGATTAAAAAGAGAGATACTCTCTTGTATTTGGCCATATTTAAAATTTATTTTTCTTTATTTTTTCACTCTGGATACAAAATTTTCCTGCTGCCACTTACCTTTAGTCTGAAAACCTTATTATTTTTTCTCCTAACAAATTATCACAGCTTTTGTTTTTTTTGCAATATCTTTATTTCACCTCAAAAATGCTGTTCCATTGTGTCCAATTCCCATTATTTCTAAGGGAAGCAGCTTTAATCTGTGTCTTTAGCTTGCTTTGTGGAGCGCATTGGTAGCTTTCTCTGACTGCTTTCAAGATTTCCGTTTTTTTGGTTTTCAGTGGTTTGTCTACATTGTAGGTATGGTTTTCTTTGTAATTATTATGTTATGAGTTTGTTGAGGTCCTTAGAATAACTAATTTAGATTTTTTGTCAATGGTGAGAAATTTTAAACTATTAATTTTTTCTGTTGCTTTTGCATAATTCTCTCTCTCCTTGCCTCCTGTAGATCCAATTACACATTTGGTATACTACGTGGTATTTTCCCACAGGCCACTAAAAACGTGATCACTTTATTGCAATCTGGTTTTTTCTGTTTATCATAGCAGATCATTTTTATTAATTTATCTTCTAGGTTACCAATACCTTCTTTTATTTTTTTCAATATGGTGGAAATCTCATGCAATGAATTTGCCCTTTTAGATATTGTAGTTTTTACTTCAGAATTTGTACTTTTTTAAAAGTTTGCTTTTTTTTCTGTGATGCTTCTCCATCTGTTCATTCGTTACAACTATCTTTTGTGTTCGGTCCTTGAACACCTTTAAAATACTGCTGAAAAGCCATTTTATGCTAATTCTAACATCCGTATTTTTGTTTTGTAATTCTTCTACTTACTTAATTTTCCCTTTTCTATTGTCAACATTTTTCTGTTTCTTCATATATCTACTATTTTTAATTGCATACTGTATATTGTGGGTGATGCATTGTAGAATCCCTAATTCTGTTATCTTTCAGTGAAGAATTTTGATTATCATTTTAGTAGGTAGTTACTTTAGCTACACTTAAATTGCAAACTCAATCTCCCTTGAGGAGTGAGGGAACCACAGCTGAAATTCCTGCTCAGTCTTTTTAATGCTCCCAGCTGTTTTCTGCTGGAACCCTTGGAGACCCTCCTGCAAATGTGCAGTTCAGGTGACTTTCTAGGATTTAAACATAGTTTAGACAAACAATTTAAAAATCCCCATGTTTCTTCCTATCTGGTGCTCTCCCTCTAAATTTTCACAAGGTATAATAGACCCAAACTTCATGCTCTAAATTGTGAATCCAATAAGAGTTTTGTTTGGATTTTAGCCATACAGATTTTTTGTTTGAATTATAGCTACACTATGCTTCATAGAATGAAGAATGCCTTCAGGTAAAACCCACATAAATGTGATTCTCACCTAGTATAGTTTCCATCTTTCATGGCTCTCTCTTTCCAATTTCTACCCGCTTTTGGTGAATCTCCAATGCCTTCAAACTTTTTTCTTAAATGTGAACTTTACAAAAGTTACTTTGCTACTGGAACTTGAACTTCTGTTTGCCTAATTTTACTTGCAGACTTCCCTGGCTTTCATTGCAGGAAGGTATTATACGCTTTTCTATAAATCGATCAATCAGCATGAATAATGACTCTACCATTTGGGCTCCTCATTTTGAATTGGAGCTCAGCTTTCTCTGTAGTATTTGAATGATAGCAGGAGGCAGAAACAAAAGCAGACTCTGCAGGCAGATTAAAAGACTTGCTCTGATAACCTCGAGTTTGCCACAAACCTAGCAGTGAGAAATGAGCATAGAAGGCCAATCTTTCTATAGGTTTTTCCTTTTCAGACTAGGTTGAGTACATTCCAAGAAATGTGTACGATTAAGTTAGGAGGTTCAGAATGCCTAATATAAATCTGACATGCATTTCTAGAAGATCAATTGTAGTTGATATTATACATAATAAAATATTGTTTTGATGTTAATTTTTGGAGTTGAATGAATGTTGAATTATCACACATGGTTTAACTAATTTTTAGAGTAATTATTATAACAGTTACACTGAAGCACATTCATCCTTGCTGGATATGCATGAGTCAAAATAGGATTATTATGCAATAAATAATTATAAACTGTAGGTATAAACATCTATATTTTATCAAAATTAAATTGATTTTGGTATAAAACAAATATTTTTAATAGCCTGATCTCCATTAATAGTTTTAAACTATTTTGTAGTACATGAAAATGTTTTCATTAAAGCTCTTGTTTTTTCCTCCTTTCATATGGACTGCCTTCGTTGATTTAAAGACAGTCCTCTATTTATTCTGCTTTCCCTTTGCTTTTCATCCTGCCTGCTCCTAGTGTTCCTTAATGATGCACATTATTAACACTGACAGGAACTTAGACAAATATAAATCGAATGCTCGTGTTGAAGACAAATTGGTAAAGTCAAATTATCATTATTTCATAATTTATCACCTGGATAAAAAGCTGCCATGTGACATCTGGTTGATTCTTTGTAACACAGATTTATAATCACATCTTAGTTACATATTTGACTTTTTTGAATATTGGTGAGCTTTATTATTGATATGTAAAATTTAGAAAGCAGAAACAGTTTTAAGGTGGCAAATCTGTGGGCTATAAAAAAGTAAGACAATGATAACTCTTACTGATTCATTATCTTGTTGGGGCAAAGACCTAAATGTTGTGATTTATTACAAGATTGCACCAGAGGGGAAAAAAACTTCTATTTTTTTTTCTCTTGGCAAACATCAATTGTTGATAGGCTAGCTGAAGTCACATTTATCAATTTCTACTCTGCTGTGGGAGAATCTATTGAATTATAGAGTATCACAGATTCACTAAAACTACTAGAGTCACAGGTACAGGCTTTGAATAAAATAAAGTGTGCATTTGTCAACTTTTTCTGTTTACTTTTTTTAGTCCCATTCTCCCTCCAGCTGGGGTTACTTAATGCCATGATAACTCTGCCTCCCTTCACCTTAAGGTATAAATCTTTATGAGAGGCAAGAAGAATTCAATGATGTTTAGCCCAACTACCTGGTACTGTGTTATGCATTTGTTAGCAGTCTCTGATCAATTCTAACCACAGAGTTTTTTGTTTGTTCTTGAGATTTCACCATCTTCCTCTTTCTCTTCACAAAACTCAAGCCAAGTCCCCACCCGTTGCAGCAGTTTTATTAAAAGTAATTTAATTATGTGTGCTCATCTTGAGTTCTGTCTTACTCAAGTATGTGTTATAAGTCCCTGTTTCTTCTCTGTGTACCCATTTAGTTAAACTCTGATATATTCAGATTATCCACCTAGTATTCTGTCACGATTAGCTTTTTTTTGGGGGTGGGTTATATTTGGTAAAATATACATAACACAAAATTTGCCATCTTCACCATTTTTAGGTATACAATTCAGTGGCAATAAGTATATTCACAATGTTGTACGACCATCACCACTGTCATCTCCAGAATTTTTTCTTTATCCCAAACTGAAACTCTGTACACATCAAAAAATAAATCTTATTTCCCCCTACCCCTAGTCCCTGGTAACAACTATTCTGCTTTTTATCTCTATGAATTTTACTATTTTATGTACTTTACATAAGTGGAATCATACAGTATTTGCCTTTTTGTGACTGGCTTATTTTACTTAGCATAGTATCTTCAAGCTTCATGAATATTAGAATTTCATTACTTTTTAAGGCTCAATAATATAAGATTGTATGTGATATACCACATTTAGTTTATCCATTCATCTATCTATGGAAATTTGAGTTGTTTCCACATTTTGGCTACTGTAAATAATGCTGCTATGAACAGGAATGTACAGATATCTCAATATTTTGAGTATATACTCAAATAATTGTCTGTATAAAGGATAACTATCCCTTTAAGGATGAAAACTGAATATTTATAAACAGTATATTAATATAAATAATTCTAAAGCATGTTACTTTCTTGAATTAAAGAAAATATGTTGAAGATATTCCCAAGATTAATCCTATAATTGCTATATAGATTAATGTGTAGTGGAAATATAAGAAGCTTTGGGATCAAACAAACATGTCCTGAAATCTGCCTATGATATTTCCTAAATATAAAGAACTAAGTCAATTATTTAACTATCCCAATCTCAATTTCATGGTCAGAAAATAAATAATAAAAAAGTACCTACATCATGCAGGTTGGAGCAGAGAGTCTTGGGATAGCCTGGATTATTTTTCAGTAAATATTAAACTCCCTTTCTTTGGGAAGAGTGTACTTTGCTGCCTTACTGGTGTTGGGTGTGGCCAGGTGAGATGTTTGGCCAATGAAGTATTAGTGGAAATATTTCAAGTAGGCCTTAACTATGGTTGCACAGTTTGGCTCGGCTCTCATGATCCTCCATTGTTATGAGAATGGTATACCTCAGCTACCTACTGGTATTGACATTCATGTGGAGGTGACCTGGTTCTAACCCACTGCCTTGAGTCAAGTATGCCTTGAAACAAAGCTGTAGAGCCAACTGCAGCCTACATCAGGCAAAGTGCAGTCAATCTGGAGAGCTTTATGAGAACCAATTTTTCACGTTGTAAGTCACTGAGCTTTGAGACTATTGCAGCATAAAGTGCATAACTGCAAGAGTAGGTAATGGATACAGTTGTTAATTTTTTTCCCATCTACCACTTTGGTGGTGTAATTAAGCTACCAATGTTTGCAAAAGGTGCGTCTGATAAAGGGCTGTTATCCAAAATATACAAAGAACTCTTAAAACTCAACAATAAGAAAATAAACAACCTGATTAAAATATGGACCAAAAACCTTAACAGACACCTCATCAAAGAAGATATACAGATGGTAAATAAGCATATGAAAAGATACACCACGTCATATGTCATCATGGAAACACAAATTAAAATAACAATGATGTATCTCTATAAACCTGTTAGAATGGACAAAATCTGAAACACCAACAACACCAAATGCTGATAACGATGTGGAGCAACAGGAACTCTCATTCATTGCTGGAGGGAATGCAAAATGTTATAGCCACTTTGGAAGACATCCTGGAGATTTCTTATAAAAGTAAACCTATGATTATCCTGCTTTCCAGCAATCATGCTCCTTGGTATTCACCCAAAGGAACTGAAAACTTATGTCCACACAAAAACCTATGCATAGATGTTTATAGCAACTTTACTCTTAATTGCCAAAATTTGGAAGAAATTAAGTTGTCCTTCAAGAGGTGAAGGGATAAACTATAGTACATCCAGACAATGGAATATAATTCGCACTAAAAATAGTGCTCTCAAGCCATGAAAAGACATGGAGGAAACTTAAATGCATATTACTAAGTGAAAAAAGCTATTCTGAAAAGACTACATACTGTGTGATTCCAACTATATGATATTCTGGAAAAGTTTAAGCTATGGAGACAGCAAAAAGATCAGGGTTGCCAGGGGTTAGCAGGGGGGAAGGGATAAATAGGCAAAGCACAGAGAATTTTTAAGACAGTGAAAATACTCTCATATCACATTTGTCCAAACCATAGAATGTACATCACCAAGAGTGAACCCTGATGTCACCTATGGACTCTGGGTGATAACAATGTGTCAATACAGGGTCATCAATTGTAACAAATGTACCATTCTGGTGGGGGATATTGATAACGGGAGAGGCTATGCAAATGTAGGGACAGAAGGTATGTGGGAATTCCCTGTACTTTTCTCTTAATTTTACTGTGAACCTAAAACTGCTCTCAAAAATACAATCTGTTTAAAAAAAATGAATTTGGAAGAGAGTATTATAGGATCTCCTTTATTAACATGTTAAATAACAAGATCTGTTAGTGAATATATTAAATATCATAATTTTGAAGATGCGATAAGAGTAAATAATATGTTTAAATATATACATCTGCAATGTGTTATGAAAATATATGTGATTTCCATTGGTAACAAAAATACTGAAAGTGTTAATACTATTATGATGTTTAATTTACATTTATAATTCAAAGTTTTATTAAGTTGAAGTAAAAAAGTTTAATGAAAATAAAGAGCAAGCTCTTTAACTT
Organism: Diceros bicornis minor; assembly: GCF_020826845.1. Taxonomy (NCBI): domain Eukaryota; kingdom Metazoa; phylum Chordata; class Mammalia; order Perissodactyla; family Rhinocerotidae; genus Diceros; species Diceros bicornis. The sequence goes on along the minus strand of NC_080744.1, from coordinate 9,475,685 downwards.
CCTTGCATGCCAATTTCTCCATCTACTAGCTGACGTTTCTGATTATTAAATAGGACATTCTGTGAGAAGTGCTTGGCATAATGCCTAGCTTAAGAAGATATTCAGTAATTATTCATGAATGTAAATTAGTCATGGTCACTACCAAAAAAAATCTAACACATATATTTTAAAAATGTAACCAAGTGTGAGAAGAACTACCACGGTAGAACCAACACCACCACAGGAGAACAAAGAACATGGCGCCTTGGGACTCTAGAGACTATGGAAAATTCTAGGGAGAATTTAGTTCTAACTGGAGATTAATAAATTCTTGACTATTGCTTAATGCAATTAAGAGAGAGCTTGAGCATAAACAAGGAGGAAGTCAGTTGAGTATACGCATAGGAATAGGTAAGTAGAAATTTATGGTTACAGTGTAGACATACCAGGGTATTAAGGAAGTGAGATTAGGAAGGTAAATTATTGTCTTAGTGACAAGTTGTGGTGAGTATTAAGCTAGAGATTTTGGTTCATTTCTGTACATGTTGAGGAATCATGGGCTAAACATCCAAATTTGTGTCTTTGGACAACAATTACTGTTAGAGTTTGGATTCAAGTTTGAGGAGAATTAGGTATTTTCAAGAAAAGTACTCATAATACTGCAAAAATCAGAAAAGAAGTAATGAGGACGTCAAATATGCAGGAAAAATTCAAGGAAGTCACAAATGCAAGACATATTTAAACCCAATTCTCAACTTATTACAATAATAAAATTCTATTTCAAATTTCAAAATCATTAACATGGTTTTTGTGTCTGTATGGGACTTTATGTGTTTATCAGTACACACACACACACACATGCACACATACGCCGAAATTTGGATCTAAAAGTGCTATGAAAATTTTCTATTTTCCCTATAAATTAAATGTATATCTTGTATCTCTCATTATGGGATATAGTATCTTTTTTCAGCATTTCATTATTTATGAGAGAAAATAAGAATAGTACTTTGATTTAAACCCACAGTCACTTGGAGACTGAAATTAAATAATATTTGCCCAAGATTATTCAAATATCAAACAGAATTTTAAGTACATCCTGAAATCCCATCTCAGCACAACTCCACTTGAAATAACTTTTGCAATTTGAACTTTAACTGCCGAAAGTCTCTTTTCCTAGCAGGATACTACAAAGCATTGAATTTTGTCTGAGACAGATAAGTGAGCAAGTGAGAAGGCTAAAACTTAAACAAGTCACCGTGTAATCTGATATTTGGAAGACAGTATAAAACAAGGAAATGAGTATAGGTTTAGGAAATTTGAAGACCTGGATTAATTTTTTTCTCAACAGTGGTGTGAAATCATCTTATCTCTAAAATCAAAATGGGTATAACATTATTTGCCACATGAAGCTGTTTTAAGAATTGAAAATTTAATGTTGGCAAAAGCTATTAATATATGTAGCTCAGAGAAGACTTTCAAGGGTTTAACTGGGAAATGGGGTCCTGTCCAACATTCTCATGCACAGTATTGGCCAATCCATGCAAGATATCTACCACACTTCCACTGTGTGTCTTCACAGAGAGAAGTAAAAATCCTGGGAAAACTGCAAAGAAAAGAGAAAAAGGGAACAAGAAGTAGGACAAAGATTGATCAAAAAGTATCCCCAAAATAAGAAAGTCCACCCTATGTACTAAAATACTGAAAAAGGCTATTGATAGATCAGAGCATTAACTCCAGAGAAGGGAGTTAAAGGTGCATGGGGGACATGGGAAGACAGCCTTGGGATGAGAATGCCCTAAGGATAGAAGAGAAATAGAAGCACGTGTGAAGTGCCCTAAGGAAAACCAGCCATGAAGAGGGAAATAACAAGAAGAAGAAGGGTAATTTGGTACAGTACAAGAAAAAGGGAAATTAAAAATGTAAAGATAGACAACACTTCCCCAAACTTTCTTCAAAACAAATAGTCATCCAATAAAGAAATCACACTTTACTCCACTAAAAGAAAGGAATGCTTTTGAACTAGAAACCTGATAAAGTAAGTAAAATTCTCATCCCTGTCCACAGAAATGCAAAGTGCAAACCGTCTTCATCTGTATAAACTGTATTCATCTATATAAAACATTAAAAAAAAAAACAGAAAACAAGAATACCAATAATTCAGCAAACAATCCTCCTCCACACACACACAATGGCAAAGTAGAAGAGATGTATAATGCAACACTCCATACTGAATTAAAGTCTCTCTACCCTCTGCATCTGGCCAGGAGACACGGGAAGAGAACACGAAATAGCAAAGCTTTTAAGAATCATGTCCTAAGATGATATGCATCACTTCTACCCATATCTAATTGGCCAAAGCTAATTTCCTGGCATGGACTAAATCTAAAAGGGCTGACAAATGTGCTCTAGCCACACCAAGAAAAGAAACATGCCATAGATATTGGTGAGAACCAGCCGTCTCTGTCATGGCATAGGTAATGTGCTATGATTTGGCCAGCATGACTCCATAGGGTGGTAAGGATGGGTGTAATAAATGAAGTAAAGGAAAAAGGAAGGGTTCAGACCAGGATCAAACAGGATTTTTTTTTTCCTGATTGCAAAGACAATGAGATCCCCTAGGGAGAGAACTTAGACGAATAGATGAGCGGACAAAGTCCTGGAATGCTCCAAAGCATGGAGATGAAAGTGAGGAACAGAAGCCAACAAAGGAGACAGTAGAAAAGAAATACAGAGATTGGAGAAAAACAAAACAGAGGTATGGTCAAGGAATCCTTAGAAACAGTCATCCTAAAAGAGGATATTAAATTATCGCAAATGCTGCTGAGAGGCAAATAAGGATGTGGACATAAAAATAACAAGGGGATTATGACAAGATGATGCCATTTGGTGACGTTTTTATTGGAGTCATTGGGGATATAAAACAACTGAAATGAATAGGGGAAAGTGGGTGACTAAGGAAGACAGTGATTCAGACTGGTCCTTTAGGCTTTCGTTAATGAGCCACGACTGTGCTAAAGGAAGTACTAGAATAAATAAACAAACATAATTTCATCTCTCAAGAAACTCACAATTTAGTGAGTAGCCCATTCACTAAATCCCATTTAATGTTTTAGGCTTTATACTAGCTGAAGAGAACATGGCTCACTGGGGACTCAAAGAAGGGCATTATCAACTTAATCTAATTAAGTATTCCATCGTCCCTGAATAAAGTATATCTCTCCGCTGCCACACTTAAAATATATTACTGGCTTGACTTTTATTTGTAGCTCTGTCATTCATTCATGTATTTAAATTTCTTTTGAATAAATTTTCACCACTGGCTGTTTTAACTTTTGATATTAAGGAATTATTGGACTGTATTTACTATATAATATTGCCTTTTATTTTCTTTAACCTCTATATTCTCTTCCATTTGTCTTATTTTGTCACTGAATTATACTTATTGGTCTGATCAAACCTTTTGTCCCAGATCATGATAGAGTTCATGATCAATTATTGTGTTTTGAGAAGTAGTTTTAAAAATAAGGTTATATAAATATTTTTAAAAATATGATGCTTAAATTTAGCAAAGTGATTTTTGTGAAATTATTGTGTGTAATATTATTGTATAGTTAATTATTTATCTTTTTCCTCTAATCTGAGTTAACTAGACAGGAATATCTTAATAAATAGCATTGTGTTTCTTGTTAAGCCATGTGATAATTATTTATTGAATCCCTGCCCAGTTAATTATATTCTAAACACAATGTATTTGACAAACACATCTCGTATTTGTGTTCCTTTTTCAAAATACAATCCCAGTAATAGGATGCTGATGTGAATTGATAAGAATAAATATTTCATGTTCTTTAAAAATTATGTTACATTACATTTACCTCATAGGGAAAACTCAAAAAACTCATAAATAATTAAAACTCAATTATACTTGTCAAAATAAATTAACCAAGTGTGCTATTTTATACATATATTTGTTGTGTTTATTTACCTAACTGCTTTCACCAAAATCAGTAATTTGCAGTATTTCTTCTCAGCATTAACGTATATAAAAGCATTGTTCCTAAGTTTTGTGTGTAAGATTTTTATTGTTAATCTTGTTATTACTTTTTTCCTAAAAATTATTTTCATAAGTAGTAAAAATTTTTTTCGATATATTTGTAAAAATCAAAAGTTATCCTAACGTTTAATTGGTTGGCCTCAGTTTCTGTTTCTTTTACACTTGTATAAAAGTTGTTGTAGCTTCTTCTAAAAATAAAAGTTGTTTCTTCATCTGAAAAATGAGACTTTTAAAAATTTAGTGAAATCAATTTTTAGCTAAAAAGGAAAAAGCATTGAAAATAGCCTAAGACCTAGGGTCTAGCTTTAGTGTCATGGTTTTGACAAGAGCATATTCCCATAAACATGGTTTAAGGATTTCCCATGTTTAGGACATACATTGAGTGTTAATTATCCTGGTCCATAAGGAGCTCACCATAGAACTCTAGTCAACGCCCTAGGTATTATCTAATCCAATCCCTTTTATTTGTGAGCTCAGTGAGTTTACAACACCTATACATTACACAGAGCTCTGAGAAGGATGTCCTCTTTGTAATACAAACCAGGTATTTCTCTTTTAGTTCCACTGTAAATATAATTGTTTATCACTAGTGGTACATCCACACAGGAGAACATAAAATATGAATCTGTTTATGTTATGCCTCTGTCAAGTTCCTCTAAGGCTATCCCTTCCCAGAGTGAAGGTCAACACACTTGCTGAGACCTAAAAAGCCTTCATGATCTGGCTCTTGGTTTCTGATCTGTCCTCATTTGTGACTACTTGCCTATTTTTTCTTCCTTCTAGACACCCTCTTCTTCCCGTTCCCTGAACACATCAGGCACATTATCTGCTCTGGTCTTTGCTGTTACTCTTACTTGTCATTGAGGACCCTTCCGTAGATGTCCCCACAGCTGGATCCCTCACTACCTTTTGGTTGTTAATTGAAAATCGCCTTCTTCATGAGAACTTGATCAGAAACCTTACCTAAAGTGTTGATGATGCACCACTGACATTTCTTATCTTTCTTCTTAACTTATGTTTCTCCTTAGCAGTTTATGCTAGATGTCATACTATTTATTTTTTCCTCTCCCTCCAGAATGTAAATGCCAAGAGAGTAGGGAGTTTTGCTTGTTTCATTTATTACTGACTATATCGCCAGCATCTAGTACACTGCCTGACACATAATACCCTCTCAACAATATTGTTGAAAAACTCATTTAACTTTATGTTTTCAATATATCTCTTCTTAAGAAAATATCAAAAAACTTTCAAAAGAATCAGTAAATGCAACATAAGATGACTCCTTAATTCTTTATTCCTCTTTTATTCTTGCATTTAAATTTACATCACATTCTGCCACTTATAAATGCTCAATATTGTCTATTGTTCGTTTGACATATGTTGCAAAAACATTAAATATGACTATTAGTTCATACTGATGCTATGGTCACCACTGTTCAATAGTATTTTCTGTTTCTTAGGTAACTTTCTTCCAAGAATTTCAAGTTTTTGCAAAGCTTATTAGCAACTTAGGCAGTTATCTTTCCCAAACCCTTTCAGAGATTGGCATCACTATATAACTAATGTGGCTGGTTGAAAAATTAAAGTAAAAAGAAAAAAAAATCTGAAAAGTACAAAGAACTATTTCTGTCTTCCTGTTTTGATCTCCCTGCTCTCACCTACTGCTAGAATTTCATCAGAGAAAAGCAGTATTGGAGAAAATAGCATCCCATAGCACTTCTGCAATCAAAAGGAGTACACATAAACAATTGGTATTTTTAGCATCCTTTACACAGGTATTTTAATACATTATGAACCTTGTTAGTGGGCATGGCGTTCCTGATATTTCAGAAATTCCCTGTTGCTAGGAGTGAAATGATGTATTTGAAGCCCTATGCCCTCAACCTGTTGTGATATGAGAGATAAATATTTTGTAATAAGTGTCTTCTATTAGAAAGATCGTTAGGCTTTGCCTCATAGTAAGTCAAATTATTTACTTTGTACCTAAAAATCACATATTCCATGATGATAATTAGTGTAAATTTAATGGAAAGGAAGAAATCATAAGTTCAGCAAGAAACATCCTGAAAGAATCATTGGAATTCAAGCAAATGTGGTTTTATAAAAGCAGCTACGATTATTTCACTTTACTCTCTAAATAAGATATATTCAAATGTATGAAGGAAAAATATTGAATTGATCATCTAAAGAGTACCCATATTTCTTTTTCAAAAACAACCAACCAAATGGCTGCATGTCCTAAGCTTTAAAACTCTTCCAAATCAGGGAAATATTGTCTATTTTCAATGAGCAGTAGTAACCTTGTTCATCGAGTCTTCAGAATAAATTGTCCTTTAATATATCATACACATTAAAAAAACTATGTGTGTATATATATCTCCTCATTCAAAATAGTAGAAATGTGAATTGCATTGTTAAAGATCATGAAGTTTGATAACAAGCTATGTTGATGAGTGTCTGGAAAAATTAATCCACTCACATTGCTGGTATTGCATAAATTGCTACAATCTCAATGAACAGTAAGATGAATATAACTAAAAAATTAGGAGACATGTAGTTAGTTGTTTAATGCTGGTAAATAAATACAGAGAAATTATTATGTGTGGGAACATTTTTCAAGGTTTGGTTCATAATTTTACAGACCTAATAACTGAGATTTGTCAGGGAACCTAGAAGTAATGGAATTCTTATAATTGAAACATATTTGGAATAGTCAAAAAAGGCAGATACGTAAACCAGAAAGTCTTTTTATAATATTTAGTGTGAGAAGTAAACATTTTCAGTTATTAGAATACTTATATCTCTATTACTTCCAAAGAAGTTTGTCCCAGAATCAAAGAAGATTTTAGAGTAAATTATATATCAGAAGGTTGTTAGATGAACTTAAAAACTTTAAACAAATAGGGAATACTCTTAAATGCTCATTCCTTTAGCTTAGGCAAAATGTGATTAATTAATTTTGTCCACAATGACATGTACTGTCTCAGGGACAAGTAAACAAGGGAATTCCTTTAAAGAGTGATGAGACAACATTTCACATTCACCTTCTTTGGGTTATAGTAAGTCAATGTATATTTTTCTCTTGGTTTTAGCTCATAATTTTATGAGATACAATAAGAGCTGCAATAGATTCATTCATTTATTTATTCATGCATTTATTTTTTTCAAGAAAGATTTAAAGAACCTCTAGTAAGTTCCAGGCACTGTTATAGACCTCGGAGACACTAAAGTAAACAAAATGGTCACATGCAGCTGGTGAGGAAATCATGTTATGCTGTGATAAGTGCTAAGGGAAGATAGATCCAGAATGTTGTAAGGCTGGTAAATGCGGTTCTAAATACTGTTTTCAGGAAAGCCTCACTTGGAAGGCTGCTAAGAAGATAAATAAAGACTTGAAGGAGATACGGAAAAAGGCAAGTGTAGATCTGGAGGAACAAAGCATCAGAGCAAAGCCGTATCAAGAACATGGCCAACACACCCTTTATGTGTTTATTATTAAACTTGTGCCTAGTAGATCATTTCAGCCAGCAAAAGTGCTAGCTAAATGATTAAAGACATAGCCCCAGAGAGCTAACTCTGTTTGATGTAGCCATAGTTAAGTCTAGAGACAGAGAGATTCTTGAGAATAATTATGTCTGTAACTTTTGCATATGGAGTTGACTGAAATCAAATACATAGAAATACTCACAAAGTAAGTTTTTGAAATGCTGTGTGAGCAAAGGAATTGCTAGGTAGGTTTAAAATAAACTGCAACTACATGATTTATAAAAAGTGTCCATACTACCCAAAGCTATTTATGGATTTAATGCAATCCCTATAAAAATTTCAATAGCATTTCTCACAGAAATAGAAAAAACAATCCTAAAATTTGTGTGAACCACAAAATACCCCCAAATAGCCGAAGCAATCCTGAGAAAGAGGAGCAAAGTTGGAGCCACCACACTTCCTGATTTCAAGCTATATTACAAAACTATAGCAATTAAAACAGTATGGCACCGATATAAAAATAGACACAGACCAAGGAACAGAATTGAGAGCCCAGAGATAAATCCATGCATATACAGTCAAGTAATATTTGAGAAGGGAGCAAAGAACACATCATGGAGAAAAGATAGTCTCTTCCACAAATGGTGTTGGGAAAACTGGACAACCACATGCAGAAAAATTAATTTGGACCCCTATCTTACACCACTCACAAAAATTAACTCAAAATGGGTTAAAGATTTAATCATAACACCTAATACCATAAAACTCCTAGAAGAAAACCTAGGGGAAAAGCTCCTTGACATTGGTCTTGGCAATGATTTTCTGGATATTTCACCTAAAGCACAAGCAACAAAAGCAAAAATCAACAAATGAGACTACATCAAACTAAAAAGCCACTGTACAGCAAAAGAAACAATCAACAGGGGCCGGCCCTGTGGCATAGCAGTTAAGTGTGCATGCTCCACTGCTGGTGGCCCAGGTTCGCATCCCGGGCACGCACCGATGCACTGCTCGTCAGGCCACTCTGTGGCGGCGTCCCATATCAAGTGGAGTAAGATAGGCACAGATCTTAGTCCAAGTCTTCCTCAGCAAAAAGAGGAGAATTGGCATGGATGTTAGCTCAGGGCTGATCTTCCTCACACACACACGCACAAAAAGAAGCAATCAACAAAATGAAAAGGCAACCTACAGAATGGGAGAAAATATTTGCAAACCATATATCTGATAAAGGGTTAATATCCAAAATATAGAAAGAACTCATACAAATAGATAACATAAAAACAATCTGATTTTAAAAATGAACAGAGGAACTGAATAGACATTTTTATAAAAAACACATCCAAATGGCCAACAGATACGTCAAAAGATACTCGAAATTACTAATCATCATGGAAATGCTAATCAAAATCACAGTGAGATATCACCTCACATATATCAGAATGGCTATCATCAAGAAGACAAGAGATAACAAGTGTAGGCAAGGAGGTGGAAAAACGGAAACCCTTGTGCACTGGTGGTGGGAAGGTAAATTGATGCAGCCACTATGGAAAACAGTATGGAGTTTCCTCAAAAAGCTAAAAATATATTGTATATTTAAGGGACTATTACTCAGCAATAAGAAACCAGGAAATGGATGAGACTTGCGTGCACTGTGCTTAATGAGATAAGCCGGACAGAGAAAAGCAAATATTGTGTGATATCAATTATATGTGAAATCTAAAAAAGCTGAATTTGTAAAAACAGAGAGTAGAATGGTGGTTACCAAGGGGGAGTGAGGGAATTGGAGAAATATTAAAGAGTACAAACTTGCAGCTAGAAGATGACTAAGTTCTGGGGATCTGCTACACAGCATAGTGATTATAGTCAACAATACTACATATGTACTTCAAAATTGCTAAGAAACTATATCTTAAATGTTCTCATCACAAAAAAGAAATGATAACTATGTGAAATACAAACGTTAGCTAAAGCTACGGATGCAATCATGTTGCGATACATAAATGTATCAAATCAGCGCATCGTATACCTTAAACTTACTCAATGTCATATGTCAATTATATCTCAATAAAAAATCGCCTGTTTCTAGACCTCAGCTTTTCTCAGGCAGAAACAGGCAGACAAAGCTGCTCAACCATCAAGCAGGTATATTTTAATTCCCAATTCAGAAGTAACCGTGGAGGATACTAGAAAAGGAATTCCTAGAGGGAAGAACCATGAGCCTTGGACAACAATCGACTAGGAATCATCCCTGGAGAGTAGAAATGGAGTCTTATCAAGGAATATTTCCTTTTCTCAATTTAGGGGAACTAGATTATAGAGATTTCAAAATTTCTACAGACCCGTGTTTGCTATGTGCCTCCTCTTCTTTCCTTTTTCACATGGCAACTTATGTTATGGTTATCTTGTCCCTTGCCCCATCTTATCTTGATTGGGAAGGATTAGATTACTTTTCTTTTTAGTTTATAGGTCTTCAGATTGAGATGAGTCTGATTTACATCACAAGATCTTAAACAATAGTATGCGAGTGAGCAAACAGGATTGGAGTCTCAAACATGTTAACGGAGAGGGCTTACTCTCTTGGGCAGCAGCAATCCACCATGAGAACAGCATGCCAGAGACAGATGTTTACCTTCTACTCAGCTTGGGCCCCATAGTGAGAAATGTGGAGCAGACCACTGTGGAAATAAATGAAGACCAACCAAATGAGAATAAGGAAAGACTATTTATTCAGAGCTCACTATAGCAAAGAATCAACCACAATCCCTTGCTTTTAGCAGAGGAGTGGGAAAGCTATATGGCGAAAATTTTAAAAGGAAGATTTCAGATATGCCCTGATTGTAGGCTGCTGACATGAGGAAGCTGCAGTGGGTTAAGCAGAAGGGAGGCATCCTCTGTGATTGGTCAGGAGTGCGTATTTGGATTTCTCTGGATGGTCTTAACTTGGAAGTGGGAACAAACGTCAGGGAAATTGTCAGTTATTGATCAAGTCCTACTGTTTGGGGCTGATTGTTCCAGGGGTTATTGTTTGGCTTCCTGGACCTGTTGATAGAGATAGCAGTCTGACTTCCTATATGTGTGACTTACGGATGGCAGGCTGGGTCCCTGGGCTGGTTACTAGAGATAATAAGTTGGTTTCCTGGGATGGTTGCTGCAGATTGTGGGTCAGAGATCTCTTTTTATATATGGTCTGGCCATTGCCCATTTGTATATTCTGTCTCTTAACATATAATGAAAGACATGAGGGACAGATCAGAACCCAACCTGGAGACTAAAGCCCAGAGCCTCTAAGTCCAGCCTAGCCCAGTGGATTTCAACTGACCTGCAGATATGAGAACATAAAAATACTTTATTGATGTTTTAATTTCTGAGTTTTGGAGTGTTTTGATATACAGTGATATTGTAACAAGAGTGGAATAATTAGTGCTCATCCTAATAGTGTCTCTAAGGTCACAAAATATATAACCATTTGAGAGAAGAGACAGCATCCAAAAGGAGTATCACCTACATACATACGTGTCACCTACTGGGTAACATAAAAGCGCGGGATCTGGAGCTAGACTTGCTGGGTTTGTTTACAGTTGATTGAGTGTCTTTTGTGGGCATGGCTTTAGTCTACACACTGAGGATACAGTAGACAAAGTCACTGTTTTCCTGTTTATGTTGTTCTGGAAGAGTGAAAAAATTAACAAGCAAATGAAACAAAAATTATAATAGAGACTAACTCCTAACTCCACTATTTATTAATATGTTACTTGATCCCTCTAAGACTCAGTTTTCTGTAATATGTGTACAATGACTCCCATAATGGGATAAATCATGTAAAGTATTTATAGTAGCACCTGACACATGGTATGCCTTCAATCAATGAGAGGATGATGAAGGTGAGGAAAACTCTTTCTATTAAGGGTGTGGCCAAATCCAATCCATGGAATTTAATCAATGCAAATCAATTCTTTCTTTTCTTCTTTAAGTAAGAATGTAGGAAGGATGAAGAGAAGTCTCAACCTCTTACTGTCTCCATAGAATCAGTTGAGATACTGTTGTAATAGTCCAGGTGAAAAAAAGTGGAGTGGAGTGTCAAAGGGGATGGGGAGGTATAGATAAATTTAGCAATATTTAGAAGTTAAATTGACACAACTTAATATCTTGTTAGTTGCAGATGGAGTAGATGAAGTAAAGATAAATGACTAATGAATCAAGATTTTACCTCCACAGTGTGTTGGGATATTGGTCATATTCGGTGAGAAAGAGAATACAAATGAGCATTGGAGGGAGAAAGCTACTGAGTCTCAAGCATTCTGCTTGAGGTTTCTATGTATATTCAGGTAGAGATGCCCAAAAGGCGCTTGAGGATTGATCTGAAGTTGAGGAAAGAAATTTTGCGTTGAGACAGTAATTCTGTAATCAATTGCATGTGAAATGATAGTGGATGCATGAAATAATAGAAAATATACATTATTGGTCTCTCTCTCTGGTTCCTGGCACAGAACTCTTAAAATGTTGTAATTTCCTAAGTGATAAGAGCACTAGATATGTCATTTGTTGTAATATTTGGTCTTTGACTCAGGTTCCTGACACAGAGCTCCTAAATCCCTTGGAATTTCCTGGGTGATGGGAGTGTCTTGTTCTAATAAATCAACTTCTAGTGGGTTCCTGGGTAGTTTCAGAAAGGGGGCTCGTCACCAGAAAGACCAAGCCATGATTAGAAGCTTGGAACTTTCAGCCTTAACCCACTTCCTCCAGGAGGAGTAGAGGAGCTGGAAATTGAGTTAATGATCAATCATGTTTATGTGATGAAGCCTCCATAAAAATCTCCACAGTATGGTGTTGGAAAGCTTCCAGGTTGGTGAATACATCCATCCACCAGAAGGATGGTACGCCCCAACTTCATGGGGACAGAAGCTCTTGCACTTGGGACCTTCCTGGACCTTGCCCTATGTATCTCTTCATCTAATTGTTTATGGGTATCATTTATCATATCCTTTACCATAGAATAAATGGGTAAATGTAAGTAAGTGTTTCTCTGGTTCTGGAGCCATTCTAGCAAATGGAGATGGGGTCATGGGAACCCCGATTTATAGGTGGTCAGTTAGAAGTACAGGTGACAACCTTGGACTCGGGACTGGCATCTGAAAGGGGTGGCTGTCTTGTGGAACTGAGCCCCTAACCTGTGTAATGTGATAGTGTCACATTATCTCCAACAGATAATGTCAATATTGAGTTAAATTGTAGGACAGCCAGCTGGTATCAGAGAATTGCTTGATGCATAGAAAACCCACACATCTGGTGTCAGAAGTGAAGTGTGGTAGTGGTGTGAGAGTAAAAGAGAAACACAGAAGTGTTTTCCTTATACAGGATGTTATAGATATAATACACATTTTGAAAGTTAATGAAGTAAGAGAAAATAATTTGAGAAATATGTGGATGTCAACAGGGGAAGATGATTTCAATAATAATGATGTGGGAAATTGTCAAATGAAGGTGAAAAACCTAATAAGAGGAAGATTGAGCCATGACCATTGGATTAAACAATTAAAGATCATTAATAGCCTTTGAAATTCATTTTCTGTATGAGATATATATGAGAGGCAGGTTAAAGTGGGCCACGATGTGATTCAGATGTCAGAACAGAGAGAAAAAATAGGTATCAATTACTCTTTAGGGAATTTTGGCAATGCAAAGGTAAAACATAGGACAATGAGACAGCGACGTTAGAAATGAAGAACTCTCTGGTGCTGTTAAGATGAGAGGGATCTGAGCCCACTGGGTGATGACGGAGCAAAACAGTGATGGAAGCTGCATGAGTAATTAAGCATAGTTCCTGGGAGGTTGGAGGAAATGAGCAGGCTCTGAGCCAAGCCACAAATCTCCTGGAGTATCTAACTTCTCTGAGGGAAAGTGTTATGTGTAAAAGAGAAGCCACTGCTTTTGAATGTGGGATCTCTGCAATCTATCTCCCATTTCCGGGTATACAACATTTCCACTTGCCTCAGAACAGACTGCAGTAAGGCTTCCCTCTCCTTCCTGGCTTTGCAGGAATTGAAGGAAACAAGGATATCCTTTCTTTACCTTTTGTGAATGTAACTTGCCACTTCTTCATTTGAGAGTCCCCACCATTAACACACTCTCACTGACTCACAAATTACCCAGGAAAGACACACTCCTGCCTGCACATAGACTGAGACTCATTCTGTTTCCAGTGCTTTCTTCTTCCCTCTCTTACTCACTAAGGTATGCTTTGTGTCATTTTATTCATGTATGGCTAAGGGAAGTCTCTCTTCTTTGTTTCCAAATCCATTCTACTACGTATTTGCCTTCCTGATTATAATAGTTGATTGCATCCTACTATTTTTGGGTTTTTTTGTTTTTTTTTTTTTTTGCTAATATGCACTTAAGTTGCCACTTATTTTTGTTAGAGACTTTAATATTAAGTTTAAGTATTTCTGCTACTCTATCAAGCTAAGTCTCCATTTTTATACAACTCAAATGTTGCAGTGTAAGCATGCTCTTAATCTTCCAATGTATTCAGGAAAAATTTTCCATGGATCTGCTCATTGTTCACTGCTCTCTGATCTGCTTTTTTTGCACTCTACTTTTTGTAAAATGCCAGCTTCAGCTGTCTGTATCATCCAGAGTGTCTCTCTCGCACATCTGCCTGTGAGCTGTGCCATAATAGAATATAGGGTTATATAGATTTTGTATTGTGTCAGGAAAAGTTGCTTCTATATGAGCTCTTAATTGAAGAAAGGCTCCTAAGATGAGCAGAAATAATTAACTTTATAAAATAGCTTAACTGTTTAAAACATCCTCCCTAATATAACAGCCCCTAGTTTCATTGTTTATGTAGTTTCAGCCTCCATTCTATAAGCTACCACAATCAAGAGTAGGTTTGCCTTTGGAAGCCTGCCTTCAGGAAGTTTACCTGAAGTGTATCCTAAGATAATTACAGTGTTTGACAAATGTTTTGTGGTGTAAATTTTATATCATATTATTGTTTAATTTTTTTATGTGTTATATTATTATTAATACATTTGGCTTTTTTCACAGCTTTACTGAGATATAATGCTCTACAAAGAACAACACAATTTAATGCGTACAATTTGATGAGTTTGGGCAAACACCTGGGATATCATCACCTCAGTCGAGGTTATAGACATATCCAACACTGCCTAAAGTTTTCGTGTCTTCCTTTGTTTTTAGTTTTGCTTTTTATGGTAAAAACACAATATGAGATCGCTCTTAAATTTTGCAGTGCAAAATACTGTATTGCTAACGCTAGGTGCTAAATTGTACAGCAGAGTTCTAGAACTTATTCATCTAGCACGTTTCACTTTAAAAAAGTAATATGGAAGTTTGAAAAAATGATTAGTATTTTATCCAGAATTAGCTAGCCTTTTTGTTTTAGAATCAGCTAGATATAGAACTAATTATATTTGGTAACTTCATTATATAATATAGATAAAAAGCCCAATTCAAGGAAAATCAGAGAAAGGCAAAGATTTTCTGATTCCTGGTCATAGCTGAGTACCCAGAAAAAAAAAAAATCTATTAAGACATTGATGCTCTAATTAAGTACTAAATTTGTGTTAATGTGATTTTTAATATTGAACTGAACTTTGCCACGAATATAGAGAAGCCACAATCTTTATTCTTCTAATTTAATTAAACAGAAACTAGGGGTCCCAGGACTTAAACTATGAACTACATGTAGACTGGATAAGACAACTAGTCAGATTCACATCTAGGTAGAAAAAAAAGATACTGAAGTTCAACATCTATTATCTTACTATTGTTCACATTTTACAACTCAGGAAATTCAGGCTCCTTGAAATCCTCCTGTTGTGTACCTACAAAATACATCACTTGAATTCTTTATTCAATTCATCCATCAAGCAGCTCCAGTTTAAGGAGGTGGACTGAGCATAGCATTTTGTATCCTCTAAGAGAGACGCAAAACTCTAAGTTGTATGAGCCCACCACATCAGGTGCTGAGCAGGAAAAAGGGAAAATGATCCAGACTGACACTTCATTGTGAGATTTTGAAGGACTAAAAAGAATGAGAAAATGCTAAAAGCCTCCAGGGATGGAAATATGTCTTTTACAAAAGAATGAGATTAAGGCTGTCCTGATAACTCTGATCAGAATTACTGGATAAAGGAAGATATTGGAACAAACTCTTTCAAAGTTTGAAATCAATATTATTATGGACCAAGAATTATACACTCTAATTAAACTGTTAGGTAAATGTGAGGCTCAGTCCCCCCCACTACAAAAATGGCATTTTCAAGCATAAAACTATTTTGAAAATTTACCACTCATTGCGCCTTGTATGACAAAAAGTTAGCTAAACAAAAATGAAAATCAAATAAATTAATAACGTGATGAAATAAATATGTATCTAAAAAAATGAGTTCCAAATAAAATAAACCCAAAATCAAAATCGTGTAGCACAATCAAAAATCAATTGGTAAAAATTTGAAAAGGAAGATCCTGGGCTTTAATGGAAAAGTCTTCAAAAACAAAACAATGAAATACATTCAATACAATAAATTAAATAATGACTTGGCTGTAGTATAGCAAATAAAGCATTTATCTCTTTTCCTCAAATGAAAAAAAGGAAAAAGCCCACAACGTTAAATTAGAATACAAGGAAAAACCATAATCTATATATTTGGCAAATTATATGTTATAATATTTCATGATTTTTAATAATTGCTGACTCCATAAGAAATGAAATTTAATTTGACCTGTTTGTTAGCAATAATTGTATGATTGGAACAGAGGTTATAACATTTTACCAATAAAGAAGGAAGAGTAATCCTAGGCTACTGTTTGGATCTTTAGTAAAAATTAAGTTCACTACAAAAATATAATGCAAGCATTGTTTGTATATTTTCAATTTTTTGAATCAACCTATAGAGAATTTATATAAGAACTGAATATTGTTATCGAATGTAATTTAAATATTATTGACTTTGACAAGTATCACTTGAAATAAGAAGTAGGTGGATGAAAAGAGTGAGTAAAGGAGAAAGATATTGGGGTGGCACATGTTTTTCTAATATATTGAGTCCGTGAAAGAAAAAATTGGTGCAAGAAGCAGAATTTTAAGTATTTCTTTCAGAACAGGGTTTCGCAACGTCAGTGTTCCTGAGATTTTGGACTGGATGGTTCTTTGTTGTGGGGCTGTCCTGTGCATTCTTGGATGCTTAGCAGCATCCCTGGCCTCTACACGCAGGATGCCAGTAGTATCCCCTGCACAGTCCTGATAATCAAGAATGTCCAGGTGTTTTCATGGCTTGTCATATAATAGCTAAAACGGCTATCAACATTAGGAGAGAGGAAAAGAATGACAGTGTAAATAAGCCAAGTTCTCATCTTTCAGCTTGTAATATTAATACATATCTTAAATTAATAAGTTAAAAAATAAAAGTATAAGCAAAACTAAACTAAAAGTTAAAATAAGTAACCAGTGGTTGTTAATGTTAATTTGGTAAATTAAGGGCATATGTGTCGTATGCAAGTATGTTAGGGAAAAGATAATCGTTAGGAACTTTATAAAAAATAGCTCCTATATCTATAGTTAAATCTTTTTAAATAACTTCCTGAAAAGATTTTATTTTCACTTTATGAAAATCTTTTGAATTAAAGAAAAATGAGATTTTACATCAAATATTTAAATTATAATCATAGAATATTTCATGAAGTTGCTCAATTTCTTTTAAACAGTACAATATGAAACCTACATAATATAAAAATTCATGTTGACTGTGTATTTAAATTTCCCCTTTCTTCTTTCAATTATAACGTTGAGAGAAATCATTCTTGTATATATAATAAATCATACCACAAAGCCATGTTTAATTAGGTTTACTATGGCAGATAGATAATGAACAAAGACTAGAGTATCAAAACTGATTTATAATTGAGCAAGTTTCTTGTCTTAATTCTGAAGATTTTAAAATGTATATCATATTGCCTAGTAATAAATTTTTGATCCTTATTTTTCCATATGCAAGATGGAGGGAAATATTCATAGAAAAGTAAAAGCTAAAAAAATCATAATTTGTCATTAATACAACCCTTTCATTCAGTGGAAAGAAGCAAACACTGAATATTGATCACATGTCATTCTTGTTCATTTGGGGAATTACAATGTATTTAATCAAAAGTTTTGGGGTGGGGAAATATATTCCCAAAACATTTTCCAAAATATTTTTCCCTTGTAAGTTATTAATTTTGTTATCTATTTTCGAAGGTACTCTCCAAAATATCAAATGTGTATGCATTTAAAACAATGTAGCATTTAATGTGTTTTAGAAAATTTGATTTATATTGCAAAAACTACTTTAGTGGTCTGTTTGTTCTTTCTACTATATACACTGTCCTTACATAGTCAATGATTCATTTTGATTGCATATGGACAAAAATGTTGGAAGGAAAGTTACTCATTACTATATTTAGTTAATTTTTGCGTATGATCAGAGAGATAAGAATAAAAATGAAAAAAGAAAAGTTAGAGGAAAAATATAAACATAAAATTTACTACCTATCTCTGATGTTTAAATGTTTGACTAATTTTATGTATCAACAGTTTACTACTTCCAGTCCTAGTTTGAATGTGACAATAATTCAGTTAGTGCTATAAGTCTTGATCATATTGTTTTTTTATGATTAGCCTTTATTTCTTTAAAAAAAAGTGATTCTTAGGAAAAAATATTGTAAATTTAATGTTTATTAAATGGTGACATAAAGGAAGAAATTACGCTAAAATTTTATCTAACTCTAATAAAGTCTTTTCTAATTAGATGTTTTCCGAGGAATTTAATTTCATTATTGCATAATTATCCCTCATTTATTTTTCACTAGCTTCTTCTTCACACTTTTATTGTTTTTATTTAAGCAACTGGACACTTTTCAAAAGATAGTCACGTTCTGTTATTTGTGTTAGCAATATAAATGGAAAAATTGCCTGTTAAGTTGAACCATGACAATGTAATCTATATTCAAATATGATTTTTCTCTGTAGTTGGTTTAACACCTGGATACTGGGTGCTTACATTTAGCAGGTTACAACACTTCTGTTGTAATCTCCTGTGAAAATGTATCACTATTTTTATTTTAGTAACAAGGAAACTCAAGTTTTTGAAGGGATGTGATCATCAGGACAATATATATAAATGTATCAATAAATTTTTAGGAATAAGGTTTATACGTCATTTCAAATTTATGTGGTTACTTACTGCAGTGTGTTTCAGTGAAGTTAAATGGCAAAATTTACTTGAAGATGGAAGCCCAGAGGGAGCATCTACAGACAGCATTTCACTCTCACCCTGTTCTGTTTAAAGCACAACACTATCAATATGTCTTCAATACTTACATCACCTTTACTACTATAGGAAATACGGCAAACTAAACACAGGTGAAAACCAGGAACAACAACAACAAAACTTTCTTAAGCTGGCCAAATATGTAAAAAGAACTAAAAACTATGGAGAACAGAACATTGATTCTCAAAATATGAAAAAAAACAAACTTCCCCAGAATTAATACTCTACATGATGCAATTACACTAAGCCATATGGCACCAACCAACAATATGTCTCTTTCTTGAAAGATAATTAAGGTTGTGAGATGTAAGTAAATGTTATTTTTGAAAAAAATTGTATCCATTCACCACAAATATGTATATATATATCTATATATTTATATAATGACCATACAGAAATAAATATGCAAGAACCACTGAGAAAAAAATGAGTCATTTTTATTCACACAAGTGTGGGTCTTCTTGTACAAAAGCATGCCTTGGGTAGGCCTTCTTTGTATCATGCTGCATAATAACTGTGACAGAAGAAGACAAACTGGTGGAGAAGAGAACACCAACAATTAAATGCTCCCTCTTGTAAGTGACGTGTGTCACATCTACTTTCATTCTGAAAATCTGAAACGTGGCTGTATACAAATTCATAGAGGAAGGGATGTGCAACTTTCTTACATTCTCAGGAGAGAAAAACTCGATACCAACGAACAGTGGTAATGTCCCCCATAACATACTACTATGACAATTCTATATAAAAATGATGCACTGGAAGTAGATTTTATTTTTTAAAAATATTAAAAAATGGG
Organism: Diceros bicornis minor; assembly: GCF_020826845.1. Lineage (NCBI taxonomy): Eukaryota > Metazoa > Chordata > Mammalia > Perissodactyla > Rhinocerotidae > Diceros > Diceros bicornis. Next base: position 9,456,034 of record NC_080744.1, on the reverse strand, counting down.
GGCCAGCCCAGTGATGTGGTGGTTGAATTTGCGCGCTTCGCCTCAGTGGCCCAGCGTTCATGGGTTCGGATTCCAGGTGGGGACCTACACACTGTTCATCAAGCTATGCTGTGGTGGTGTCCCATATACAAAATAGAGGAAGATTGCCACAGATGTTAGCTCAGGGCCAATTTTCCTCACAAAAAAAACAAATTAAAAATAGAGTAAGTTATTTACATTATCACAGAAATTGAATGAAAGTCAGATTTAGGAAATTAAAAATTGAAGTTTATATGATGAAATAAAAAGAATAAAATATTAAAAGGAAGCTCAAAGAGGCCTTCCGACTCCAGATGGTGCATAAAAAGGCAACAACAGAGTCTATACCACTTAAGGATATAACAATAACAATAATATAAAATTTCTCTCCCACTCCAAGCCTAATAATTTTGGAAATATCAAAACTGTGAATGTCAGAATAGTGACAGCTACTGGAAAACCAAAATAATAGAAGATCCTGGAGCAAATTACCTTAGTGTGGTGAGGTTCCTAATCTAACATTTATCCTTCAGAAGCCCTAAGGTTAAGAAAATTCTGAGAATTCTCCTGAAGACTACCCAAAATTGAAAGGTTTCTTTTTTAAAATAAATTATTTTTTTCCCCTGATTTAGTGGAAACAGCTATTGCTGTGGAGAAATATATGAATCCTGGAAATTTATTCAAGTGTTGTATTTTCTGACAGACATTGAATTAAGGAGGTGACCTGAAGCTAATGATATCTCTGTAAGAGAATGAGATTCACATTTCAAACAGGTGTGTAAACATTCACATAGAGAAGAGAGAGCTGTGGATGCAACTTAAACACTTAAGACCTGTACCAACCTCAGGCTATAATAGTAAATACAGAAAGAACTCAACTCTGAAATTGTAAATCTTGGTGCAAGGGGAAGCAGATATTTCTTAGGAAAGGAAGTCAGTAAGTCATCCTCACAGTTCAAAGCAAATAGATAGAGTATTGTAAGCATGAGAAAGATTAAAATAAATAATCTGACAAGCATGTGAACATGTTTAAAACACTTAAAAAAGAATTCAAAAGAAAAGAAGGGAGAAAGAACCCAGCCTACACGAGAACCTAGTCTCATAGAAGGCAGTTTCTCAATAGTGTCTTAACTTAGGGAATTATTCAACTAAAAAAATTGAGAAAATAAATAGAAGAACAAAGCAGCTTTAAAGAAGTACTAATAAATTATCAGCAGTACAGAATACAATAGACACGATTGAAAGTAAAATAATTAACATATAGGAAATTTTAAAAATAATCACAGTAGAGGCCGGCCGGTGGCGCAAGCAGTTAAGTGTGCGCTTTCTGCTGCCGTGGCCCTGGGTTCACAGGTTCAGATCCCAGGTGCGCACCAACGCACCGCTTGTTAAGCCATGCGGTGGCGACGTCCCATATGAAGTAGAGGAAGATGGCCACGGATGTTAGCTCAGGGCCAATCTTCCTCAAGAAAAAAAAAGGGGAGGATTGGCATCAGGGCTAGTCCTCCTCACACACACAAATAATAATAATAATCATCATCATCATCATCATCATCGCAGTGGGATGCAGATACAAATGAGAGATTAAATCTAACACAGAAAAGGTACTGCACATGGTGAACAAAGGTGATCCAGCACCATTTAATCAACCTCTCCAGAGAACTCAGAAAAATGAACCTGGAAAGTAGTCAAAGATTTGTTGTAAAAATGTCTTTGATTCTAAAAAAGAAAAGAAGAGATATTTCAATTGAAAAAGCAAACTGAATGTCAAGGAAATTTGATAAAGAAAGAACAACTTGGAGACTTTTTAGTTATAGAATGTCAGGGGTAAATTTTAAATATATTCAACATATTGGCAAAAAAAATGCAAATTATTCCCAGGGGGAAAAATTAGGGTAGCATGAGGATTTCTCCATAACAGCAAACGATGCCAAAAGCTGACGCAACAATGTTTCTGGAGTTCTGAAAAGGAAAAAACAACTATGGTCTTAAGATCATTTTACCCAGTCAACTTTTCATTCCAGTATAAAAACAGTAAACAGACATTCACACACACGAACATACAGATAAGCTGTTCTTGAGGATGAGATAAACTTCATTTAGCAATTAAACTGAGCCACGTAAAGAAAGAATAAAAACAGAAAATTTAAAGAAAAAAATCTGAGATAAAATGAATGGTGATGAACATGGATTTACATAACGAGCATATAAATAAAAAAATTAAATATTTTTATCACTTATGATTATGTAAGAGTATGAAATGCCATAAGTTTGTCATTATAAAACAATAACTAACTAATAAAACTGAGATGTGGGCAGAGGGGAGATAAAAGGGAGTGTGAGAGCCCCAACGTCCTCAAGACCCATAGCAGGCCGTCAGCAGATAGTTTAGAAATGAAAGGAAATGTTTAAAACAAAGACAAAACCCACAACTTCTAACTGTGTTTCACAGTCTTTTTTAACATTATAGGAAGAGTTTAGAAATAATATTTCCTATAGGAAAAAAAACACTTCTTTGAAAGTAAGAAATCCCCTTAGTTTTATTTCTGTTTGAAAAAAAAAAAGTCATTTAGGATCTTGGAAAGGAAAAATGAGATTTCTCCTGAATTTTAGCCATGAACCCACTTAAAATTTCAGTATGTACTGAACAGAGTTGAACATCCTAGTGTGATAAATGAACGTGCTTGTGTGTTTGTGTGTTTTCATGCAGATATCACCAAGCAGCAATCATGCTTAATGATGAAAATCTAGTGGTATTCTCATTAAAGTGAGGAACATACAATTAATGTCATTAGCAATACAACGCTTAAAACCTTTTTTGGAAATTCTGGTTACTATAATTGGATAAGAAATATGAAATTAGCTGTATAGAGTTTTAAATTTGGAAGCAAAAATATCAGTATTTGTGGATGATTTGTCTACCTAGATCTAAGAGATTTAGCTGTGTAAAAGCAATGAATCAATTAAAATGTTCAGAGTGTGGTAAATGACAAAATTTGTGCACCAAATAAGTTATTATCTTGTATTTTTTAAAGTTGGTAAGTTGTTCTCTATGAATCTATTGCATTTCTGCATATCTTGTGCATAGTGGCTTTGACTTTTTTTCAGATTATATTTTCAAGGATATTTTTACAGCAAACAGCTTTGGAAGATTGAGATAGTGTCACCCTCTGGAAAACAGGTATGCTTGTTTACTGTCCAGTACAATAAAGAAAATGCCTTCCTTCAGCCATTTATGAAAGATTCATAATTCCCCAAGCTTGGAGTTTCTCAGACGCAGACCCACTGCATGCACGACATCTGTCCTGACTCTCCTCCACACCCCGGGGACTTGGGGTCAAGAAGATCTGACACAAACATGGAGCTCAGGTGGATTGCAGCCTCATGAGTGATAGAGTCCTTGGTCTCTGTCCCAGGACACGCGTGTCTTCCATCAGCACCCATGAAACTGTGGCAAGCTAATTTGTTACCTATAAGTAGGGTAAGTTCTCAGAATTTTCACTAGTCTTGAAGAAAATAGCCACTTAAAAGATATGGTAAATGTGACACTTAAATAGAGATAAACTCTTGTATACAAGGAAATGTAATATGTTATATAGGAGACATTTAGAGATTATGAGAGAAATAAATTCTTCTGTAGATGATATTAGGACAACTAGTTGGGGTGGTGCTACTGAGGAGTAGGAAACAACCTCCTTCCTTATTCCAAAATAAATTTCATAAATTATACATGATCAATGTGATGATATAAAATTATAAGACATTTTATAGCAAAGCAAGTGCAAACGAGACAAACAAAACAAAAAGTCCAAGTATAAACAAGTTTAGAATACAAAGAACAACCTGAGAAAGAGGGAAAAAAAATCCAGGTCAATAAAGTGAATATTCAGGTTTAAAAATATATATATGGGCCAAGAATATTATAGACAATACAGAAATCAATACCTATAAATAATCAAGGAATATATATGTATGTGTGTATATACATACTTATATATATACATACAAAATGAGCACACAGCTGGATTTCAAAGAGAATTTAATAAAGAACTATATTCACAGATATGGTCACATTTAAGGAAACCACCAAAAAATATTAAGTAACCCAAAGACCAGCAGCAGTAGGAAACTGTCACCAATCCTGGGTCTAAAAGGGTAAAGGGATAAAATTGTGCTGCCAGAGCCAGCTAAGAGCTTGACCCATGGGAGTGTCAGCAGCAGGTCACAACTCATGCCAACAGTTCTAAGAGCTGGCCTGTCGGGGCCAGCAGAAGGACGGAGAAGGGCAATGATGGCAGAGAAGGGTTTGAGAGATGGCAAGTGAAGACTTGCCAGAACTCTACTATTCAAAGACATTCAAACAAAGCAAAATAAGGTATTATTTACCATGCATCAGTAATTCTGTATTTCTAAATCTATGTGGAATTAGACACATACATCAATGGAACCAAAAGTTGATACAAGCTTTCTAGAGGCCATTCAGACCATTTGTATAAAAATATATGGTGCATTTTTATTATTTAACTGATTAGATATAATCGCTATAAGACTATAAATTGTATACTATTTATATTTATATCCAAATTGGCGATTTCTGGTGATTTTTAACCTCCTTATGTATATATATTTCAGTGTAACCTGATAAGCTGATATTTTTTCATCAGTGAGCTGCTTTTATTTTCATTAAGAGAAAAAAATATAAAGCAATTTGTTTCTATAGAGAAAATTGAATAAAGCAATATTTTAAATGTTTGAGATCTGAAATAGAATAGAACATTTAGTATTAATGCCAAGTGTAACACTAGAATATCCCCAAATCTGCCTTTGCTTTACATTTTCTTTTAAAACATTTATTTCTGGGGGCACGGCCTGTGGCGTAGTGGTTAAGTTCAGCATGCTCCACTTTGGTGGCCCGGGTTCATATGTTTGGATCCCTGGAAGGTTCACGGGTTCAGATCCTGGGCGCAGACCTACATGGCTTGTCAGCCATGCTGAGGCAGTGACCCACAAACAAAGTAGAGGAAGACTGGCGACAGATGTTAGCTCAGGGTGAATCTTCCTCACCAAAAAAATAAATAAATAAATAAAACATTTGTTTCTATGTCTATGCAATTAGATTTTGATAGATGTCTATAAAATTTGGAGTATTTTAGTGTTATTTCCAAGAAATCTTCTCCTTGTCTGTTTCCTCCCATGCAAGTCATGGCATCCTATAGTTACAATACATTTAGAGTTTATTCTATTTGAGATGGTAAAAGTTGTGTTTTTTCAGTCCAAAATTCTTAAATTTCTGTTCTAAATTTTTATTTAATTTTAATTTCAATTTTTTAAATGTATACTTTTGCCAGACAAAGTATTATTATAACTGTGGATAATGGATGAGATGCTGAAGAGGCTATTTTAGACATAACTTTCTCTTTAAAAGCAAGGAATCTAGCTATTTGTGTAAGTGGCTAACTTCCTTTAGACTTTTCTCCTCTTCTTTAATATTAATAAGTCAAAAGAATAATTTCTGCTTAGAAATCCAAGTGTGGTCTGAAACGTGATATCTCCACAGCGCAGTGGGAAGCAGGGTTCTGGGCAACTGGTCTGACCTTGAGCGTGTCATCATTTATTTTATATGGAACAGAAGAATTTTGAAATATGTAATCTTTGTTTCCAAAACGATACCATTTATTATTTAATCCGTCTTCTGTGTTTTGCCTTTTATTTTTCTTAACTTAGGCGTAGGGAGTTTTCTTACATCATATAACGTTTTGAACATACGACACGTTATGTTAGGTTTAGTCCACTGGTGAGTACTATCAAGTGTGGATGCTGCCTTTGCCCTTGACAACACCTCTGGCCCTCTGAGTGTCAAGGTCTCTGACCTCAGCCGTGTTACATATGGGTTAGCTCAGAGTCCCGGTGGTATTTGGTTCTGTGGATGAGAATCCTGTTTCTTGTACCCCCAGCAAAAAGAGGAACACATTTCATCCAAGAAATGTGTTACTCAGCCTTCTCCACTGTTGGCTCAGCTCCACTGGTCCCCGGTCCTGGCCAGGTAGGTTGTTGAGCAACCCTCTCTGCATGTTTCTGTGCATGTTCCTGCTTTGTCTAGTCACTGTGGTGGAAGGTTCAGACACCATCTATCACCCAGCTAATCACATCCACAGGTGTTTCTTCCCCTAATCTCCTTCTAGTTCTACTGCTGTGATGTAAACTCTATGCCCAGCTTTCTGTAGGGTCTCGTTTTATTTTCTAAACACCACTTTAATGTAGAATTAACCAATTAATTAAGCTATTAATATACCTTAATTCTTTCTTATTCACTTCCTCTTGGCTGCCAATTCTGCTTATTCTCTTGGCACCAGGGAGTTTCGCCTGTTTGCAAACATGAAGGGTTTCGTTGTTTATTTATTTTATAAAAACAAGGATATCCAGCACCATACTTAAGTTATCCATGCGTCACTATTTAGAAAGGATTTGCTCTGCTTTAATGACTTACCAGGTCACGCTATTTGGTATTATAAAATGATTATGGTTGTTTTCTTAACATTTGCCTTGTTACTCGGATTAACCTAAACTTTTACATTTAAAGCTTTGATCCTTAAGTTTCAGTGGACACACCGAACTTTGTAAATAAAGCATGGATTTTGTAGAGCTGACAATCCAGTACATGCTCTCTCCTGTAGCTGGAATTGCCCTGTTGCACACAGAATCTAACCCTGCAGTGAGCAGTCCTGGAAGATGAGTTCAGTCAGCTTTGCAGATAGATTTCCTGGATAAGAGTCTAAGCAAAAAACTAGGGAGTTACGCTTCAAAAACCTTTCCAATCCACTATCTTTGGGGAAGAAAAGGCCTCTTTAACAATGGGAGCAGACTGTTTTAGGTCATGTTTCATACCCAAAATGTGGGTTTTGCCCTTATCAGTCTATGAATAATTTTTTTCTGCTAGATTTGTTCTCACCATCTTAAATTGGGGCATTTTAGTCCTCTGACAGATTTGGTTTCCAGAAAGCAACATAGAATAATTACTGTGACATGAGAATTTAAAACTAATATTATAGGTTTAGCAAAAGAAGTAGAATACATCAAGCTGAGAAAATCTTTCCAGTGCTGAATGCATAAGTACTTTTATTAAAGGAATAGTGAGCAATTATCATCGTTCAAAATGATATTTAAGTTCCTGTGAGACCTTATTCAATATTGTCTTATTGAAAGGGTCCCATAGTCCTTCATTCTGAGCTTACTTAGTTATTTAACTGATGTGTCCTGAAAAACGGTGCATGACTCATAACTAATTGAGAGCTGAATTAAAATATTTCTTCTGTGGACAGAATTACACTTAATTTATAAGTTCAACTTCCAGATAAGAGCGAGCCTTGAGGGGTTACCTGAACTTTGTAATATTGTGCATCATAGCCCATGAACCAGTAACATCGTAGAAGTAGCCGATCTACCGTGAAAAAGACTTAATGGAGATTTCCAATTAGTTTCAGTGATTAAAATTCTTACTTCAGAAGAATGTTCCATGGCTTTCCTGGGTTTTCCTGCACTCTCACCCATGATTGCCCATACCCAAGAGTTTCCCTTACCTGTTTGCAAAGCTCAATCATCCAGGGACTTAATATTTATTTCATTTTTAAGTTCCTTTATACTATCATAATAATATTCATTTAAATAGTCTGAATATATTCTTATGTGTTATATTTTCGTTATGAATTCTATTTTGATGGGCCAAGGGGGAGTTAGACAACCACAAGGTTAGCTCCGCTTCTTAAGGTGGGGTACCACAGACAGAACTGAAGTTATCATTCCACATCCAGATTAAAAGCCAAACAATCTCGAATTCACTCCCAATGTAGAGATCCATATCCCAACTAACCATCTTCGTATGGGGATCCCATGGTACCCTTTACACAGTTGACTCTAATGGTAACATCTCGTAAACTATAGCACAATATCACAACCAGAAGACTGACTCTGCTTCATCACCATGTTACTGGATACATACCCAGGTTCTTTACCTGCCACACAAGAGAGGCCAAATAAAACTAGCACACCGGGCTTATGGTGAGGAAACAGTTTTTATTTCAGGTGACGTCAGCCAGGAGATGAGAGCTCTCAAATTTGTCCTGTCTCCCCGAAAGTTGGGAGGCAAGGGGTTTTAAAGGTTGTGAAGAATGTGGCTGCTGGTAGGGAGGGGGAGCCTGTGGCCTTGCTGGTCGGCGCTTTCCCACCAGCCTGCTTTTGGCCTTGTGAGGCTGCTTGCAGGGAGGAGGATGGCGAGACAAGGGAATCGCAGGTGGGTGTCCTTCAACCATCTCCATCTCCCTGGTAGATGGTGGATTTTGGTGCCAGGAAGCCAAGGAGTGGAGGTCTGAGAAGCTTTAGCTTCTTGATGTCATTTTCCCTGTAACAAACCTCAAGAACTGGTAATTAGCCAAAACATCGGTGTGAGTCCAGCTTGAGGCCATCTGGGCTTTTAACAATTAGTAACTTCTATCTGCCTTGTGAAGTTCAGGGATACAAAAACACCAATAGTTACATATGAACGTAACTTAGAGAAACAGAGAAAGAGGATGAGTGCTTTTGGTTTTAACCTCATATATTCTGGGTTTAATGTAGGGGAACTGATATCAGGGCCGGTATCTACCACAAGGATCTTTCCTGTGTTACGGACACACCAAACTCCTTCCCCTCTCTTAGTCTTTCTTCTGAAAATGTCTTTATTCCTCATTCATTTTTGAAGGATAGTTTCACCTAATACAGAAGTCACTATTGACCGTTCTTTTTTCCAGCGCTTGATGTGTTGGGCCACTCTCTTCTGGCCTCCGTCACATCACACAAGAAATCTGCTGTTGTTTGAACTGGTGTTTCCCTATAGGTAATTTTTTATGTTTCTCTGTGGCTGCTTTTCAAGATTTTTTCTTTGTCTTCAGTGTTCAGAAATTTGATGATAAGTCTCAGGATGAATTACTTGGATGTATCCACTCAGCTTCTTGAATCTGCAGGTTTATAGGTTTAACCAAATATAGGAAGTAGTCAGTCATGGTGTCTTTGCACACTTTTTCAGGTCTGCTTGCTCTGTCTTCTCCTTCTGGGACTCCAGTTACATGGACATGGCTTTCTTGTTTTCCTACAAGTCTTCAAACTCTATTTTTTTTCAGTTTATTTTCTCTCTGTTTTCCAGATTGTGTAAATTCTATTGATCTGTCTTCAAGCTCATTAATTCCATCCTTTGTCATCTTCACTTTACTATTGAGGGCATCCAATGAGTTTTTCATTTCTGCTATTGTATGATTCAGCTTTACAATTTCTATTTATCTTTTCATGACCTTTATTTCTTTGATTATATTTCATATTTTTTCATTTGTTTCAAAATAATTTATAATTAATTGTTTAATCAACTTATAATCATTGTTTTAAAATTCTAGTCAAATAATTCTAAAATCTGTGTCATCTTGGTGTTGGCATCTGTTGATTGTCTTTTCTCGCCCCTGTTGTGATTTCCTGGTTCTTGGTGCGATGAGTGAATTTTGATTGCAGCCTGGACATTTAGGATATTATTTTATGAGACTCTGGATCCTAATTAATCTTCATTGATTTCAGTAGGCAATCCTCCTATCGAGTTGTAGCATGAGGGCATCGTAGGTTTGTATATTCAGCTTCCCATTGGGCCCCAGCAAAGTGGAATGAAGACTCATCCTGCCTCATTGTAGACAGGCGGGGTGGAAGTTCAGCTACCTCTAGTCATGCCGACATCTTCCCAGGGAAAGTGGGCCACCAACTTGTACCATCTCATTTCCTCTGAGAGGGATTGTAAAGTCAGTTCCCTGCTGGACCCCACTGACATAGGGGAAAGCAGAGTGCCAACTACCCTACTTCCTATCACTTCATTCTGCCTCCTTGGTGGGGGTGGAAGTGAGGGGCTTAGCTCTCTTTGTGGCTCTGCTAACACCAACAGAACGGGGAAATGGTGTCTGCTACCTTGCCTCACATTACTTCATTCCACTTTGTTGATGGCAGATGGAGATAGAGGCTCAACTCCCTACTCAGCCCCACTGACACCTAGATGGGGGTGTGAAGGCTGGCGGCGACTAGCCCAACCTCACCTCCCTTACTAGGTGTGCTTGCTGCTGGGTGGGGGTGGAGACTGTGTCTGGGCTATACCACCAATCCTGTGTCAGAGCATTTCTTTCTCAAAATGTTACATTCCCATTTTAAATATTCTTGGGTTCGTGTTGAAATTAGACACAATAATGATACATAAACTCTGTGCTAAGAAAAACCAAGGTAAGGTTTTAACGTGTATTGACCATGATGTAACTTAACAATAGAATTCTCTTTACAGTCCTGGGGCTGGTGAATTCCAGCATAACTTAAACCTTATTACTCTCTACCAATTTCTTCCTATCATATATTTGTATTACAATTTGCTTCTTCATTTTCCTTGATGGCAACTTTAAATTTTCCTCTTATTCCAAAGTCTGTCCCATCTCATCACACAAAAATCTCTTTCATCAAATCCTATATATACTTGTGACAGAATCTGCTTATTGTCCCCAAATATCCATTCTTCCTTTCACCCATATAGTAATATAACCTCGTTGTTGACTAAGCACGTGGCTGCCAAGAATAAGCCTATATTACTCAACCTCCTCTGAAGTGAGGCCTACAACGTGACTAATTACCAGTCAATGAGAGCAGAAGGAGAAGGGATGTATGCGATGTCTACTTCATATATTTATAATAAAGGGCACGATTGCCCCAGTTCTTCCCTTACAATGTGGGCTACAATGTGGATATATGATGAGGCATCTTGGACCATGTGGAGAAAGGAGCACCATAAAGATGGAGGAGCCAAAACAAGTAGCTTTGTTCTGTTTGGAGAGCAGAGCTGCCATATCGGCCTAGATTTTTATGTGAGATAGAAATGAACTTAATTAAGCCACTGTGGTTTTGGAACTTTCAGAGCAGCCACAATTAGATCCTAACTAATGCGATCCTTAACCGCTTTGTGAAATGTAACTTCCAGTTCTTTGTTCTAAATAAAACCTGATTTCAGGAAGACGGAATGTCACTCAGTCAAGTTGAACTAAAGATCAGTTTTGTAAAGGTGAAAATACAGTTTAGAATGGAAAAATAAAAGGAATTAGAGAGAATAAGGAAAATGAAGGAATATAGAGAAACTACATGCACATTTTAAACTTGGGCTAATATCTAGAATTAGGACAAAGATTTAAGAAAATTAATTAACGCAAATTTAGTTTGCAGTTTGTCATTAAATTAAGAAACATTCACTCCCAATCTCTTATGCTAAATATCACATGTTATCACTAAAAGTCACTATATTAAAAAGAGATATTAGACATTATCTACTCTCCCAGACTACCAGAGCTAAAAGAGCTCCAGTGGGTCACCCAGGGTCATATGCCAACGTGCAGAATAAAAGTCCAAGGTGATAGAAGTCTAGCTCCTTCCACCTCTGCATATATCTACTTTTAGTGCTTGCATTTTTGCAAAATGTAAACATAGTTTTGCTATATTGACAAACAGTAATGACTATAATAAATTAAACCAGTCTCATTTCAAGTGAATATATGGCTATATTTAATTTAATTAACTTTTTTATTTTGACCTATTGAAAGCCAAGGAGTCTCTTAGGCAGCAGAAATATGAAGCTGGATATGACTTTTCCCTCCATAGGAGCAATATTGGGACCCTCAAAATTCAGCCCATTGCCTTTTTTGTATGACCTGCATGTTCAGAATTACATAACTGTAATTTGATAATTGCCAAAAAAAAATAATATTCCATGAGAAATGAAATTTCTATGATATTCAAATTTCAGTGTTCATAAATAGAGTTTTATTGGAACACAGCCACACTCATTCATTCACTCATTGTCTGTGGCTGCTTTCACTCTATAATGGCAGACTAGAGTAGCTGCAACAGACACCATGTGGTCTGCAAAGCCTAAAGTGTTTACTATCTGACCCTTTATAGAAAACCTTTCCTGACCTCTGAAATGGATCATCTCTGCAGAATATTTACTAATGTTCTAGGAATTTATACAATAATTTGTTAAAAACAATGTTCTGCAGCTAATTGTTTTTAAGAAATCTTGAAACACACTGTAGTGTACTGTTTGATCTTCAGAAGAATCTTGTGATATTAGTACAATTTCTACTTCATTTGTAAGGAAACATGTTGAATGACACATCAAATGTTTGTGGCTAGTAAGTGGTAGACGTCGTGACTAGTTACTCTGACAGCCATAGTCAGAATCCTACTCCAAATTCTCCAATATATGTTAAAATAAAGCTATACTATTTTCTGGTCTGATTAATACCTTATTTTGCTTACCACAATGTGAAAGAATAAGTCTACAGCATCTGAATTTTACTATATAAATTTTCTTCTGGTTAAATGGGAAGATTTACAGAACAATAGAAAAATTTCTCCCAAACTTTCACCAGAACCTGAAGTAACACAAATTAGGGACTTGTATTTATGTAAGCAGCCATTCGGTTTTAAATTATAAATGTCCCTGGATAGTTACCATTCTCATATACTCGCATCTCAGAGTAAATGGGTCTAATCAGATCGTTTTTCTTCTAACAACTGAATTAAACAGCACTTGTAAGAGGAATAAGAGGAAAAACCAATCTCCAAATCTCAACAATGTATAGCATTTTATGTCCAATAAAGGGCTAATTATCATTGTTTTCTACTGATCAGAAAAAAAGGTTAGGAAAAAGTCTCTTTATATGGTAAATTATACCTTTCGATTATTTGTTTTGCGATAGATAAACCTTTTATTATTATTAATACCTCAAGGAATTTCTCTGCCAGATGCCTTTATAAAACAACGCAATTAGAAAAAGAAGTAATTCACTATGCCAAAACTCAACTAGCGTTGTGATACAATTTAGTATTTAATAAAGTATGTTAATCTAAAACAAGAAAAACATGTATCTGTTATCAGAATGCCTGAAGACTTCAAGATGTAAATTATATTTCTCCTCCTAAGATACAGTACATAATTATTGTTTTTTAAAAAATATTCTTTGAAGTCAAGCATCTGGGTTAAGTATTGAACAAATTTATGTAAATCTCCAAAGCTATAAAATAGCTATGTATTATCTTGATGAAAATTTTCCAGATTGAAAAACTCTCTAGCTTGCTTAAATTAGTATATAATTAGAATGCCATTTTTTAATTTTCTCTGATTTTTTATTTTGACCTTTGCTGGTATTTTAAAGGTATACAAAAATGACGAAAACTGTTATGTTTAATCATTTTATGAGCTCAGGTTACTCATTAAACTGTTCAGCTTTGTTGGTTTGGATGCTGTTGTAAATATTACTCTTCATTTGTTCATACAAAAATATTTACTTTCAGGCTTTTAGAAAACCGAAATGTATTAGGCAATTTGGTTTCAGCTTACATGTAAAAGGAAAGACTCATAATGAAAAATTTTTTATATTTAATTTTAATGCATTTAAACATACTGCCAACTGTCAGTTCTTTTGGTTGACTTTTTGGTTACTCTCTTATGTTTTGGAAAAATGCACTTTAAGAAATGCTCAAGGAAAGACAAATTTACATAGATAAACATGTCTTTAGACAGATAATTCTATAGATAGATAGCAATCACTGAAAGATTAAATATAAAAATAGGGAAATAGAGAGCGCTATAATATCACCACATATTTCACAGGGATTTCATTTTGGAAAAAATTCAGACTTCATTGAAAGTTATGCATTGTCTACAGCATACCATTCCAAGTTATATAATTCTGATTTTATGGAAGCTATTTTATAATTCTGTAAATTACAGATATCTAGTAGTGATGCAAAAATGCTTTTTTTTTTTTTTGGTGAAGAAGATTGGCCTTGAGCTAACCTCTATTGCCAGTCTTCCTCTTTTTGCTTGAGGGAGATCGTCCCTGAGCTAACATCTGTGCCAATCTTCCTCTATTTTGTATGTGGGATGCTGCCACAGCATGGCTTGATGAGCAGCGTGTAAGTCCATGCCCAGGATCCGAACCTGTGAACCCCAGGCCGCCAAAGTAGATTGCTTGAACTTAACCACTATGCCACCAGGCCACCCCAAAACTGCTATTTCTTATAGACAAATTATTTTCTATGTAAATTCAGTCCTTTCTGATGGAGTTGCAATTGACATATTTCTCCCACTATGGAAGAATCCAGTTCTGTCTCCGTTTTCACATTTATTTAAATATTCCTGATCTGTAAGTGTGTCTTTTTGAATTCTCTTTTGAACCTGTTAAAATATTTGTTTGTCTCCCTCATTATAGTTAAATAAAATTTTTAACGTGTTCATTTGTATATTTGTATCAGAATAGTGATTTTACATTTTCACTAAACTTATCTTTAGCAGTTTTGGAGGTCTTCCAATGCAATGCCCATCGGACTCACCTAACAGAACTAGGTAAACCTCATACCAGAGAAGTGCACCTCATAAACAATTTAAGTCCAGGTGAGTCTCTTGTAGGGTCCCAGAGGAGAATCCAAAGGGTCAACGGAACCCTGCTAACACTGTTTTCCTAATTTTATTTTTCCTTTCTACTACTTTTGCATTTTACATTTTGTTTTTAATTTTGTTGTGTGTGTGTGGGGAAGATCAGCCCTGAGCTAACATCCATGCCAATCTTCCTCTTTTTTTTTTTTTTGCTGAGGAAGAGTGGCCCTGGGCTAACATCTGTGCCCATCTTCCTCCACTTTGTATGGGACACCTCCTCAGCATGGCGGAACAAGTGGTGCATTGGTGCGCACCTGGGTTCCAAACCGGGGCTGCCAGTAGAGGAGCAAACGCACCTAACCACTACGCTCTGGGGTCGGCCCCCTGTTTTCAATTTTTTATGTGACTTGTTTGCAGCCAATAACCATTGCAGGCAGCAACAACTGATCAGTCAATTTTCTGTCTGATCATTTGGTGATCTCTGAGGATTGATTAATAGTCCACGGGTATCTATTCTTTGTTGGATGAAAGGTGAGAGAGAATCTGGTCTGTAAGCCTTTTCCTCCTTGCTTGTTTCTTTGTCCACTGAGCTCTAATCAATTGTGTGTGTCTTTGATACCTGGACCAGTGAAGTTTCTGTTGTTGTTCTTTCTGTGTTTATTCTTGATCCACGGCTGAAATTTTAATATTGAAACTGTAAGCCCTCTCTTTATGTGTGTTTGTCTACATACCTGTAATACAGCAAGACTTTTCATCATATGACTGTGTAACATTTTTGTAGCTCTGGATGAGGTTAACATATTATATTATAAAGTCGCTGAAGTTAAAGCAACAGATGTAGTGGGGGATGAGCTTTGAGGACAGCAGTGGTGGCAGTAAAACACCATTTCTAGGAGAACTTTACCTAGTGGGCATGCAGTGCCAGTAACTTGGTAAGAATGGTGCCAGCTGCGGCAGCAGTGGACAGGGTAGTATTTTACTTGCCACACATCTTCTGTGATATGACTTTGAAATTCGATCTTGGAAATCCTTCATTGATTGAAACCCATTTTCTTACCTTGCTTGAGAACCTTTTTAGCTACAAGTCATTTTTTCTGATAAATTCCCTTTCTGTTTTATTTGGCATATTCAATTTCTGTTGATTGAAATTAAAATCCATAACTAATTTGAATATTGCCACCAGGAATAGCTGCAGACAAACATATCAACCAGGATAGTGGTTAAAATTTGGGAGATTTTGCTCCAAATTTATTTTGAGTAGAAAGTGGTGTAAATACAGATAATATTAAGGGATGGACTTTCTGGTAGCATGTGGTATTACTTCTAAAAGAAGCCTAATTCTGTAATCATCAGTTATCTTTTCAAGCTTTCAAGAATGTCTTTTTGTCTTTGACTTGCAGCATTTTCTCTATAATGTGTTATGGTTCTATTGGTGTTTACCAATCGAATTCATTGGCCTACAGCTGGTTAAAATAGCTGGTAAGACTGGTTATTTCCCTTCAGGAGGGAGTTTTATGTTTCCTTTGTTATTCAAGGCATGATTTTCTTAGAATAGTCTGACTAATTTATTGTGAAAGTATAAGTTTGAACATAAGGGCGTGAGGAGGATTTTGGGCAGCCAAAGTATTAAACTAGAGTAGATGATGTATTTTATTCGGTTGCTTGGCACTTGTGAACTCTTCCTATCTTTGGAGATGTCTCCATGTTAGGAATCTGTTGGGAGCAAAGTACAACTTCCAGCTGAGGCTAAAAAGGCCAGATAATCCCTTTCTCCATATGTCATACTCTTCTACCAGTCTCTTCACTTCCCCTCCCCTTACATACCACCTGGTCTTTGCACCTTCTATGAAAAGTTAAGACTTGGGCTGTGGATCAGGAGTTATTGATACAAAGGGAACAAGTGCCGGGAATTCATTCTTGAGGTATGGTAGGAGCAGAGGCAACTAGTTTCCAAGGATAGTCTTGGTGCCCAGTGTGCGGTGCTGGTAGAGGCATTGCCCTCACAAAATGGTTCTAGAGACACTGTATATTCTGCGAGTGTTATAACAGCCTGCATTTTTTAAACCTTTATGCATTGGTTTAGCCAGATTTTCCAGGTCCCTATTAAATAGTATTTAAAACTAGCGTATTAGGATGCTCATGATGATTAAGTCATGGGATAAAAAAATTTGCACCCCCATGGCTTTTATTCCATGAGATAAAGCAGCACTTGGAGATTCATGCATATCATATTCTCTTGAGTATCCACAAAGGCAGATAATTTTCTTGTAAAGGCAAAATTTCCTTGAAAAGGCAATTTTCATCTTCCCAGAAATAAACTGATCCTATCTAATGAGGCCAGATTGTGTAGAATTTTCTCCAAGGTTGTATAAAACTCTGTTCTACCTATTATCAACACAAGTGTTAAGTTCAAAGAATATCTTATAAGGATTTAATTTTGACTATATTATAGTGTTTTTCTTCGAGATAAATCTCTAGCCTTGTCCCTTGTCAACAGGGACACTAACATCAAATTTATCCTAATACTACAAGTAGAAAATACAGGAGATGGGGTTGACAAACATAGTGTTTATAAATTAGGTGCACTATGGATCTAGCACAGTGCATACATCATCTTGTGGTATCACAAAACTATAATACACAGTATCACTACTTCCAGTTAGAGATGAGGAAACGAAGCTCAGAGAAGTGATGTGACATGGATGAAGCAGCAAAGCCAGTAAATGGCAGAACTGAGGTTTGAATCTCTATATTAGTTACATAATCCATAGCTCCCACTACATGTAGTGTGTATATTTCAATCTAGTTACTAGCTTAGGCACGTGGGATATTAAAGGGGTACCACATCTTTGTATTCTCATTTGATGTCTTCCTCCTGTTCCTTTTGTAACATATACGGACTTGTACTTGGAAAACTACAGAGAAATGAGTCCTAATGGTTTATATATAAAGATATATTTAAAAGTGAAAAAGCAACTGCAGAAACACTATTTCCTTTGTCTTTTGAAATAACTCTAAAAAAGGAAAATAAATTTTTGGTTGCTATGATTAAGCTTATTATGTATAAAGGATGGTTTAAATAAGGGGAAAAATATGAGACAGAAATAATTTTACCAGAAGCATCTTTGGTTATTCAATATGCTTTTTATACAGTCTTTGCTTTCTCAAAATTGACTATAAACATTTATTTTATTTAATATTTTTAAATGGTAACTAAAATTAGATCAACATTTAATAAAAGTATCTTTGTACACAAAGTACTTAAATACTTTGCGTACAAAATATGGGTCTGACATTTAACTATGTTTGAGAGGAATAACAAGGTAGACCCATTTTTCCTATCCTTTTGACTGACATAAACATACTTTAAAATCTGGTGTTTCAGATAACAAAAGAGTAGTACTTCATCATTGTCTCAGAGAGAGGAGAGAAAAACAAAATGGATAAGTTTTCATGATCAATACCTTTGCAAAATACTAATTTTCCTTCAAATGCCATAAATCATGTAAACCAAATGCATTATATTGTTGCTTGTACCATTCATCTACTTAATTCTATAGTCTTTTTCTCATGTGTGAATTATTTTAGTTTATCTATGATTTATCTCCCACATATATTCAATAGGATAAAGAAAAGTTTCTATCACCTAGAACATATTAATTACTTCAATTTAGCAACAAATTAGGACCATACTGGCAGACAAAGCAAAAATGAGAAAGCATTGATTTATATAGTATGAGAAGCATTCAGAAAGATAGTTGTTTATAGAGACATTCATTATACCGCCATCGAAACCTGAGACAAATTTATAATGCAAATATTTTTAGATAAGACCTACATCACTTTAATTAGAGAGTTTTTTAAATAAACAACTTAAAGTATATAGAATAAGAAACAGTAGAGTAGATCTCTCAATGAAATAATTTTCTAGGAGACTTTAATATGTCTTGAAATTCACCTAATTCAATAGTGAAGATTCTGACAGAGGCTAAATTACAATTTCTATGATTTTTCTTACACAGAGAAATATATGCTTTTGAAAGTAGGCCTATAGAGAGAAAGGTGATATGAATTATATCAAATTATCCTAAATATTCAGAAGTAGTAACTAAATATACACGGAAGTGAATTGCAGAGTTGCCAACAGCAGAGATCAATAATTTTTTCTCACGAAAGAACTTGTAATTGCCCCACAATGCAACAAAGAGTGTGGAAAACTTGGAGGTAGTTTTGCTTTGAGAGACTTTGTGAGCACATATGAAAATTTGTGTCTGAAAATGAATGTTGATTAAAAGCTTACATCTCTAAGTAGGTGCTATAATATACTAACGAAAATCATGAAAGAAATCACCATTCATTGAATTGTGGCCAATGTTCTTGAGATCTGTATGGAGCTAGATAATCTAACTTTGGGGAATTAATCCTATGGCCTTTCAGAAGTCCGTTTTTTCCCTTTAAAAGCTACGCTGTAAAGAAACACCTAAAAATTGAACTTAGTTTATTGCACACTTGGAATCTACCTGACTGCCTTCCTTTGCGGAGGTAGTCTGACTGTAATTTTAGTCCAGCTGGAGGAACAATCACCTCCAAAGGGATATAAAACAAACAAAGGTAACTGTTCAATGAGCTATGAAAATCAATGAGGCAATCAATTTTAAATTGATTTACTCTGCTGATTAAGTCCTGTTTGATTACTCAATATTGGCTATTTTCTTTATGTTCTATTACATTTAGTTTGTCTCTTTTACATGAGTGTCCCAAGCGGCAGGAATTGACTTTCTAGAAAGCTATTACCTTGTTTTGAAGCTTTTGCAAAAAATTTTTAAAATTGTATTATTAACCAAAAAAAAAGAAGAAAGAAGATAATCATTGATGATGACAGGCAAATGGTCAGCTGTGGTACATACGTACTATGGAGTACTGCTCAGCAATAAAAAGGAATGAATTATTGATATGTACAACTACTTGAATGGATCTCAAGGAGATTTTGCTAATGGAAAAAAATCCCCAAAGGCTTAATATTGTTTAATATATTCATATTTATATAACATTTTTGAAATGACAATATTTAGAAACAGAGGACAGATTGGTGGTTGCCAAGGGTTAGGTATTAAGGGATGACACGAAAAAAGTGGGTGTGTTTAGAACAGGGATCCTTGCTCAGAATATTGATCATAATAGTAGATACACAAACCTGCACAAGTGAAAATATTATATGGAATTCAATAGAGATACACACACACACACGTGCATGTGAATAAAAATGGAGAAATCTGAGTGAGATTGGAAGATTGTATTGATAGCATTATCCTGGTATTGATATTATAATACAGTTTTGCCAAATGTTACCATTAGGGGAAAATGAGTAAAGCTTACAACAGTTCTCTCTGTGTTATTTCTTATAACTGCAAATGAATTTACAATTATCTCAACACAAATTTCAATTTAAAAAATGGAAAATCAAAGGGCATAAAAAATGTAGAGAAATAAGTGACATATAGGTTGTTGCCTTTCAGATGGAATAGGTTCAGATGATCGACAATATCCTTTACAGGAAAATATATGATGATATTAACATTTTGGCAATGTATTTAGGTCTATCAGTTTGAAAATACTTTAAAGGCTAAAAGTATCTAGTGTTGAGGAAGATGCAAAACAATGTCTCATACACCATTTGTGGGAGTAGAAAATAGTAATGGGTTTCTTGATATAAATATATTATTATCTGAAAGATTAAAATATGTTGCCTCCACCATTTCCAGTTTTAGGAATCCATATAAAGGATTCACATATAAGTACATGTGCATGCAATTACATGTTGAAATATTTATTGCCATCTTTCTCTAATAGTACCACTGGCGCCTTATGAAAATGTCATGTTGGCAGATTAAGTATGGTTAAATATTAGCATTTTCATGTGGTTGGTCATATATGATATTGTAATAATGTGAAATTTAAAAAAACTCAAATGCTTGTCAATAAGGTGTGTGTACATAAATAATGTAGCAAATATATCATGTAATGCTATATAGCCACTTAAAAGAATGACTCAGATGAGTTAGACCTTTCTAAACTTTATTAATGGGAGTATCTCCAAGATATATTATGTAAATAAATGAAGTTACAAACAGTGCATTTATAACGATCACAAATAGATTTTAAAAAGGAGGAGGGGGATGGAGAGATATGCACCAAACTGCTGAGAGTAGTTACCTTTTGGGAATGAATGAGAACAGTGAGTCATGGCTAAAGGAGGATTTTTACCTTTCTTTCTCTCTCCCCCTCTGCTTATTGATTAAATATTTTCAATCAGTGTGAATGATGCTATTTACTCTTATACTGATACATTTTATACATTTATTTCCTCTTTCACCCAGAAATCCACGTTTCTGGATTTAATTTTAAGCAAAAAATTAAAAATATTCTTTAAGGAACTGTTACAGTATTTTTAATAGAAAAAAAGAAAACTTGGTGGGGTTCATTAGATAATTTTACCTGAATCGCTAAGATGAATTATTTTGTAGCTATAAAAATCATATATAAGAGAATATATTCAAAAGAAAATAGCTTTGCTGAGTCAAAGGAAAAAGTCTATAAAATTGTAGGAGTACGATTGGATTTTTTGGAAACATACTGGTAGTGTGTGTGTGTTGTTTATGAGTAGTGAACGCTTGTTGTGTTTTTGCTAACGTAAATTCTAAAATAAGAAGACCCTGACCCCATTCTGTAAGTCATAAGTGGTCTATATACTCCCTTTCTGTTCCTTGTTGTTCTAGCCTGTCATATTGATCTTCAGTTCAACAACACAGAGGTGAAAATATGGACATATATTATTTACTGCAATGTCAAGACCCAGTAAAGGAGATAACAGTGACCAGGGACTCTGGTGTGGAAGATGACAATTTTCCTGTGACATTTTCCAATCCAGATTGTGTGCTCTGTTCTCTGTGATATAACCTCTCTTAGTCCCTGGCCAATTTCCAATCCTGGATTACCAACATTCACCTTGGATTTATGATACACCCAATATCTTTCCAATACAATCCTCTCTGCTTAAGTTATCCAGAATCTATTCCAATTGTTTAAAACCAGGCCCTCCAGAAAGCAAACATAGATGCCAGTTAAGAAAATGACTGGGAGAAGATATACCAAAATTTTTACAAGGATTTTGTCTTGAAGATTCAATTAGGAAGTACTTTGGAGTTTGAGGTGTTTCTTTCATTGTAACTTTTATTTCTTTTTAAGTGTTTTATGTTGAATCTACATGTTTTTGAATTTATAAAATAATAGTATTCGAAGCATCTGTGGCACTTTCTTACAGGAATTATTTTCACACACATTTTTAAATATTGTTTTGCTCTTCGATAGCTCTTAGAATTCTCTCTTTCTCTCCGCATTTTCTGAGAATACTAGCTATATTAATTGTATATTTGGGGACAAGCTAGCTTATGATTGAAAAAAAAGCAACCCCAACGTCTCTGTGGTTTAAAACAACAAACGTTATTTCTTGCTCATCTATGACGTCTAGGTCAATTAGGCGGCACTTTTGTCAAATATAGTCCATGTAGGACTTATGCTGATGGATGCCCCATCTCAACAGGACTACAACAGCAGAAGAAGAAAGCGTGGAAAATTACATTTCACTTATTTTTCACTGGACAAATGAAGTTTCATGGCCAGAGCTAACTCTTAGAGGGCAGAGAAGGGTAATTATCCTACATGACCAGAAGGAGAGGAAAACCAGACATTTTCAGAAGGAGTGTTAATGTATGCCATATTAGACAATTACATAATTAATTGCTAAATTCCTTGCTAACAGTTCATGATTATATTAGGAACTTTTTAAGTTAGTCTGCTTTAATCTAGAAACATACGGCTAGCATATCTAATATCATTCTCTTACATTTTAATAGAATGGAGAGCAAAGATTTGAACTATTTGGTCGCATAATTCCACGTTTTTGTTATAAAGAGTAACTGTTTCGTTTGCAAATATCGAAGTTTGGAACGTACAATTTATTTTACACATCTTTGTTTGTTTCAGAATGTTTTTTGGACTGTGAAGTGGATTTTCTGAGGGCCGAAATAACCTTTGGGGCATGAAATCCTGATGTAATGGTTCGTTTTATTTGGAGTGGCTGGTTCAGTTAGATTCACTCTAAAATTTAGCTTTTAAATTTATGTAGGTATAAGCTTCAGTTGTCTCAGTGAACCAAGAAAATAAAAGTAGTTTACCACTACCATTTGCCTCGGAATAAGATTGTGCCAGAATAAATGTGTTATGAACAAATGAATTCACAAACCACAATAGAGAGCTTATCATATTTCAAATTTAATCCACTACTACTTGCTAATAATAAGACTGCATTCTCACCAAGGTGACTATATTGCCTCTTCACAAAGAGAGATGGTCAATTCTGATTTTCAAATTATTTTTCTGCTTTAACTTTTCATATTTAGTTTTCTTATTATGTTCTAGATGAGTCTGATTCCTGAGGAAAATTATGTAAATGTGTGGATAGTGTATATACATATAATGCAATATATGTGTGTGTATACATGTGTATGTAAAATATGGAGATCAGACTTGCAAAAATATGAGAATTTCCCTGGCGTATGTGTGTATGTATTATAATCATTTTAGAAATAATTAACACTCTGATGATACCTCAGATGTGATTTACTGAATGTCACATTTCTTTCTTAAGGAGCTAATAAATTGCATCTTGAGTAATTATATAGCATAGCTGAAAGGTTTTATATATGCGTATGATAAGTTGACTCATAATTTTTGTTCATAAATCCAAAAAAATTTCTCAATATCACTTCTATGCTAATGGGAATGTTTGACTGGAACAACTGCTTTGAGAAAGGATAGCCGAGCAATTAGTTTGGTGGATAAAAGTCAAATTTTAGTTAAATGCTTAAGCACTTAACTAACATTATGATACAGTATATACGCATTACTCGACTTTTATTTTACCATAGTGACTTTGGAAAACATAAATAAAAATAATGTCTCTCATATGAACTTATTTATGCAAGCATCCATAAGATGATCCTTTAATGCATTACCTACTTTATGCCTCACAAGTCTGTTACTATGGCAGCCAAATCAACTTCGAGCCGTATGCAAATGCTTCAATTTACAAAACTTTGTGCTTTATGGGAATGATGAGCTGTTTGACAACGTTGTTGATACTACTTCGAACAGAATTTTTTAATGGAAAGACTAGGAAAAACTAGTAATTGATTACTGTTGAATTGTCAATCAACAATAATTATTTATTTACATGAAAGGGAATAGAGTGCAACATTAATTTTCTTCTCAAAGAACTGAAATTCAGGACTTTTTTGAACAATTATCTAATATATTTTTAAACCACAGACAAGTTATCGTCTAAAATTGGTTTTTGAAAGTCCAAACATCACCCATATATCACAATAATGAACAGAGAGAAGAAAGGTTGGACACAATTCAACAAGCTTGTTCTTGATCTGAGTCTCAAAAAGTTCTCTACAGAAAATTCTCAATTTTATCTTTATGTCAAAATGGATTTTAAAAGTGTACGTTATTTTATAGAATGATTACCTGATGAGCAAGTATAACAACATTATTTAGTGTTTCTGTGTAGTAATTTGGTAAAACTGGTATTAATAGAAAGCCATTTTTTAAAATTAAGCCTTTTTTCAAAAAACAATTCTTGTATTTCTGGGATAAACCACACTTGGTTGTGGTGTGTTATTCTTTTTGTTGTGAAAGAAAGTAGATGTTCCTGAGCATTTTTGGTTGATTAAAAGGTTACAAATGGTATTGCCCAAGCTGTATGCCAGTTTTGCAAGGGGTTTGTAGTTCTTAGTCATTTCATTTCCTCTATTAAAAGGAGAATATAGAGAGAGGCATAAGCAGTGGAAGGAAGATGGAGGCAAAGAAGAAATTTGAGATGCTTTCATCTTCTGAGAAACATGTTCTGAAGGAGGTAGTTTCAATTTGAATTCAACCCCGAGGATGCAGGACTGGTTGAGCGATAGCTAGGAATGATAGCTGCCTGGGTTGATGAGGGCAGATGAGAAAGTATGATTTCAGGAGTGATGGTTTGTCTCCTGTGGTATTTGAAACAGCTGATCCCTCCTTTCTCTTGGAAAAATTTTCACTTTCTTCCTCTGTCTTCCTGACACTATTTATTCTGATTGTCCTACCTCCCTGGTAGCTGTGCCTTAGTTTCCTCTGCTGGGATCTTATTTCTAAATGTTAGAGTCACCCAGGGCTTGGTCATAGGTCTTTCCCTCCCTCTCTAGTTATTCCTTGGGTAATTTCATCCAGTACCATGGATTTAAATACTTATTTAAAGTATTTAAATAAAATTCAGCTTCTTTACCAAGGCCTACAGGATTTAGCCAGGCTGGGTCCCTAACTACCTCCATGACTACACCTACTTCCCCCCTCGTCACTCGCTCAGCCCTGGTCGAATCCACTTACTATGCCTTGAGGATGCCAAACCCCTCCCCACGTCAGGATCTTTACACTTACTCTTCCCTTTTCTTGGAATGTGTTTCCCCAGGTTTTCTCATGGCTCCTTCACTGAGTTTATTCAGTTCTCTGCTGAAACACTTGGGAGAGGCCTGCCCTAACTCCTGAACCTCCCCACCTAAAATATTTCACCCTTCGTTGTCTCTCCCCTTAAGAATTAGTGTTTGCATACAAAGATGAACATTCACATGCTAGTGACATGTTTGCCCACAGACAAGTGTAATCAATTCAAAAAAATAAATATTTTTCAAAATTACTCACATAGATCCTAACTTGCAAAACAACTTCAACCACTAGCTGTCCTATCCCACAAAAGCAGAGTGGTTCCAGGAAATCACACGATACTGAGCATTGGCTTCCTCTCTGATCTGGGCCCTTGCAGCTTTATTGCATTCCTTAATACTTAAATTTTAATATTTTGTTGATTTAAAAATATTTAAGTTATTTATATGATTTCAAATCCAAATGTTATATAACAATATGTATTGAACAGTCACTTAGGCAACTAATGTTGCCAGTTAATTGTGCATATTTCCAGGGATAGTTCATATATACAAAAAGTATATACATATATGTAATAAATATTTGATTTATAAAATATTACTTATTGTTAAATTATTGATAATAATACATATATATCTTTTATCATTAACATTTTTGTATATAGATAATACATTCACATGGTTCAAGTGGCATAATTAATGGCATAGGCAGTGAAAAGTGTCACCTTCACATCTGTCATTCCAGAGAAACAGCTCTCTTTACTGAAGGCAATCAGCATTGTCAGATTTTTAAAAATTATTCCAGAAATATTTAATAATAAACAGGAACATATATTATATGAACCTTTACATTTATTATGGGTTAACAAACATAGATTTTCATTTTGATTTTTCACTTAATATATATTGGAGGACTTTCTGTGTCGTCACAAAAAGAGCTTCAGAATTATTTTTAGGGCTATATGGTCTCCTAGTTTATGATGATACAATGTTTTTCTCATTTATCTAAATGATTTCCCTATCTTTGCTGCTCTATTGTAGTGAAAAATTACCAGAATGAAAAACAATGGAAAGTTGCCAACTCAGAATCTCCAACATGGTTCAAAAACACAAAGGATGCACAAATAAGAAAACCAATTCCTTTATGGCAGGACCTGGATTATTATTATTTTTTTTTGAAGAAAAGATTGTTTTCCTAGCTCCACGAAGAGTGCCCCTTTTTCTTTATGCATTTTCCAGCAGATACAGCAACAGAAAAATGATTGACAGATTTATATTCTGGGAAATTTAAACTGGGGAGCTCCACTTCTCTAAGTAAAGTATTATTGGGTAGAAACAAATTAAAAATATGAGATCACAGATTCCCAGCCAAATCAGAATCAGAAAGCCAGGGAATATCAAAAGAAGAAAATCTGATCCGTGTCCAGTGAACCCACACTAGACTGGGCACAGATCTGCATTTTTGGGGGACAGTTCTCTGTGGGATTCTCACCTTTCCGTCCATCTCGTCAGCAGAGACACTGAGGTCCCTTTGCTACAACCACATTCCAAGATTGTTTATCAAGCAAATGGCCTTAGAGAGAGAGTTTTTCTTTGCTACAGAGGAGGCGTTTGTTTACTGCCCAATACAATAAAGATAATATTTTCTTCTGGAGCAACTGTTGGGCAGATTTGCTTGCATCTCATTATAAAAGACTGTAATTTCCTAATTTGGAGTTCATCTGCTATGTCACAAATCAAGTATGTGCACACAACCCATCCAGGCTCCCCAGGGACGTGGGGGCCATGGGGCACTGGTGTGAACATGAAGCTCCTGCTGCCTGCTGTGTGTGAATACACTTTGTCTCTGACCCAGGAGTCTACTGTTTCTGTCAGCTTACATGAAACTGTAATAGGCTGGTTGCATGAAACTGTAACTTGCAAACAGAGTAAAATTCAGACTCTTCACAGCACTTGGCCAAGCCTAACATGGAGAAATACGTTAGAACCTCTTCCATATTGATGAGGATATGGAAGGGGATTTAATCTACAGATAAAAAGAGCAAAACCAGAGCAAAAGGCAATGACTACAATCTAGGGTTTATAGTCATTGGACCTAATTCCAAGAAAAAACAGGAAAAGACATATACATGCATATGTAATATACAGAAGTTATAAAACACCAGAACAAAGTCAAAACAAATATTTTAAAGAATTAAAATAAAATATTTCTGAAAAATATTACTGCCAGAAAATCCTGGATAATTATTTTCATATCCTTTTTATGTCTCAAGGTAACATAAAGATGTCTTATATATGCAAATACTTTAAAAGATACTACTCACACACGTGCATTTATTCAATGAATTTATAAAAAAATAACTGAAGATATATTCCCATAGAACAAATATTAAGAATTAGAGAATAGAGACTTCGGGACCAGCCCAGTGGTGCAAGCGGTTAAGTGTCGCCCTCTGCTGCAGCGGGCCGGGGTTCACAGGTTCAGATCCCGGGCGTGCACTGACGCACTGCTTGTGAAGCCATTCTGTGGCAGAATCCCATATAAAGTAGAGGAAGATAGGCGTGGATGTTAGCCCAGGGCCAGTCTTCCTCAGCAAAAAAAATAAATAAATAAATAAATAAATAAAAAGAAGAGGATTGGCATCAGATGTTAGCTCAGGGCTGATCTCCCTCACAAAAAAATAAAAGAATAGAGACTTCATCGTGTAACAGGACATAGTAGAGGTATTGCTACAGTTGTACCTGATAATGCCAGTCAATTTGCTAGACACGCCCATCAATTCATTATAGCTTAGTTTTATACTACTGGAATAAATAGCTTTATAATTCAAACAACACAAAATAATAAGGCAATGGAGAGGTTAGACACTGGACTCAGATATCCTACTTTTGAATATCAGAACTTACTATCTGTGAGACCACGACAAGTTACACAATCTTCCTGAGACTGAACCTCAAACATAAAGGATCGAGTAGGAAACAAACTGACGATGAACACTATCACAGTGTTTGTTCTTTGGCTCCAGAAGTCAAGATAGGTTTTTGGATGCATCGTGTTTATTAAGAAATAAAACCTCTGAAAGGAGTGGGTTTTCCCTTGACAGGGAAGAAGACAAACTGTGGTGCCAGCTTGATCAAGAGTCATATAATCATGCAGGAAGTTCTGGAATGTTAAAAAAATAATCTCACGGGGCGGCCTGGTGGCGTAGCGGCTAAGTTCGCATGCTCTGCATTGGTGGCCTGGGGTTGGCCAGTTCGGATCCTGGGCACAGACCTACACACTACTCATAAAGCCATGCTGAGGCAGCATCCCACAAAGAGGAACTAGAATGACCCACAACTAAGATATACAGCTATGTACTGGGGCTTTGGGGAGAAAAAAGGAAAAGAGGAAGATTGGCAACAGATGTTAGCTCAGGGCCAATCTTCCTCAAAAAAATAAAGATAGGCTAGACTAAACTATGATGTTTGGTAGGATGAGTGTATTAAATGCATTTGAAAAAAAAAAAAAAAAGGAAAAAAACATTTCGGGGCATGCCTGGTGGCATAGTGGTTAAATTCGCGCGCTCTAATTCCGTGGCCCAGGGTTCACAGGTTCGGATCCCAGGTGCAGACCTACTGACTGCTTTATCAAGCCATGCTGCTGCAGGTGTCCCACCTCTAAAGTGGAGGAAGATGGGCGTGGATGTTAACCCAGGGCTAATCTTCCTCAGCAAAAAGAGGAGGATTGGCAACAGATGTTAGCTCAGGGCTGATCTTCCTCCTCAAAAAATAAATAAATAAATAATAATCTCGTGTTCCTGAGATAAACCCTAATTAGTAATGACACATTATTCTTTCTATATTTTTAGATCAATATGCTAAAATTTGGTTAAGAATTTTTGCATATATATTTATGAGGGTTGTTGATCTGTGGTTTTCTTTTCTTGTATTTTCTTTACTAATTTTGGTATGAGAATAACGTAGGCCTCATAGAATATGTTACAGATTGTTGCCTCTTCTATTTTCTGAAAGAATTTACATGAAATTGGTATGATTTCTTCCTTTAATGTTTGGAAGAATCCTTTAGTAAAGCAATCTGGGACTAAAGTTTTTTGTAGGAATTTTTTAAACTACAATTTCAGTTACAGATACAGGGCAATTGAGTTATCTGTTTCTTCTTGTGTGAGCTTTGACAGCTGGTGTCATTCACAGATATTCCATTTTATCTACTTTACCAAATTTATTATTATATATTGGTGTAGAATATTAACTATTAACTTTTTATTATCATATATGTGATTTCACTTACCTTATTTCTGATAGTAGCAGTAGAGTCATTTATGTCTTCTATCTTTTTTTTCTTTCTGATTGGTCTGGTTTGAATGGTGGTTCTCACTGGCAGAGGATCCGGGCAATTTTGCCTCTCAGTGGACATTTGGCAATGTTTGAATACTTGGAGACTTTTTTTTTTGGTTACACTTGAAAGGGTAGAACTGGCATCTGGTGATAGAAACAGGGATGTTTCTAAACATCCTGCAAGGCACAGGACAGTCCACACAACAAATACCTCTTCTTCCCAAAATGTCAATCACTCTGAGGTTGAGAAACACTGGTGTTTTGGATTCTTTTCTGTCTTCTATTTGATTACAGCTCATGACTTTATTATTTCCTGTCTTCTGTTACTTAGTGTTTAATATGTATTTCTTGTATTATTACTTTCTTAAGATGGACTCTTAGATTATTTTTTTGAGACCTTTCTTCTTTTCTGATATTGGTGTCTAATACTATACATTTCTTTTTAGCACTGCTTTAACTACATCCCACAAATTTTGTTTACTCTGTTTCATTCAGTTTATATACTTTCTAATAGCCATTTCTATTCTTTCTTGGACACTTAGGTTATTTAAAAAAATTTTTTTAGTTAAAAATAACTCATATTTTTAAGATATCTTTCCTTTACTGATTTATAATTTAATTCATTATAGTCAGAAAACATACTTTATATGATTTGAACTCTACATAGAAACTTGTTTTATGGCTCAGGATATCTTCTTGGTAAATGATCTAATTGCATGTAGAATGTGTGCAATCTGCTGTTGTTTGATAGAGTGTTCTGTAAATATTTATTAGGAAAAGTTAGCTGATGATGTTGTGCAAGTCTGCTATATTCTTACTGTTTCTGTCAATTTGAACTATCAATTTTTGAGAGTAAGTGTTGAGTAAGTATTGTTTTTTTGGTTTTAGTTTTTGGTTTATGTCCTCTTTGAATTTGCATCCTTAATCATTATTACTATTAGTGTCGCTTTATCCCTAAAAATTCTCTTTCTTTTTCTGAAATGCACCTTTCCTGATATTACCATAGCCACTCTTCATTCTTTTTTATTAGTATTAGCATGGCATATATTTCAGTCTTTTTCCTGTAAGCTGTTGGTGTCTTATATCTAATATGGGTTTTTTTGTGGACAACTTATAGTTGCTTCTTGCTTTATTATCATCCAACTCGGCAATCTTTGATTTTAGTTGGGATATTTAATTGGGGTTTAATTTACTTTTAATGTGAATATTGACAGGGTTGTGTTTAAATCTCTCACATTTCGGCTTCCTTTCTGCTTGTCCTATCTCTTCTTTTATCTTTCTTTCTGCTTTCTTTTAGATGAAGTCAATATTATTCATGATTAATTTTTTCTTCTTTATTAGCTTATTATAGCATTTTGATACAGTATAAAAATCTTACAACTCTATACTTTCATTTCTCCCCTGGGATTTAGTGCTATTATTGGCATATATTTTCCTCTAGGTATTTTTTTTCTAAATGAATTTCATATACGTAATAAGAAAAGATATTCAGCACCTACCATGTTTTTGACATTATCCAATGTATTCTAGGCATGTATTCTAACTTAGTCCTCACAATCTTATGAAATAATGATCATTACTTTCATTTTTCACATGTGAAAACTGAAGCTCAAAGAAATTATATAACCTACCTAAGTCAAATACCTACTAAGGAGGGGAGATGAAAATAAAACCCCGATCTTTATAATTATGAAAACTATGTTTATTTTTTCTTATATGCAACCCTTTTCAATATGTATTTATTGAATGACTAAATGAATTTCTAAATTAATGTAATTTGAGGGACAAAAGAAAGGTACTCTAAATTCCAAAATATTTACATTAGCTTTTCTTGATAATCCCTGAAATTTCATAAGTGGAGCATATCCCTTTTGCTTAAAATGGTAAACAACTAAATGCAGCAGCCACAATGTTTATTGAGAGTGTATCAGCGGACATGGAAAGGGTTAATTCGTAAGCCAGGAGCTGCTGGTGCTTAGAAAATGTTTAGCAATATTGCACAAAAAATAGTATAGCAGTGTATGATGAGAGGGTCTGTTTTCTCCAAAGTCCCGATGAGGAAATGGTACCTCCAACTGTAGCACCTTAGCCGTCCCCAAAGGTAAGGGAGAATAAGAATGCAATGGCGTGCTGGGATTAGATATTTCAGAGATTAACAGGTAAAGCTGAGGGTCGGTTCTCTGCAGAATAACGTGTAGGGAAGCACAGACGATGGAGAAGCAACTGATGAAGGCTGCATTATAGACACATTTATAAGCAGAAACTTCAAGTTTTCAAATGAGTTATGTTCCCTCAATAGCTCTCTTCTCAGTGAAATGCTGAAAAGGAGAGAAATGAGGGCATAAATCTATATTGCCATATTCTATTAAATACAGCATGAACTAAGATCATCTTTCTTCAAGAAAAAAGTGTGAAGAATTCAGGGAAGAAAACAGAAACAGCCACTAAAGAAATACCGACAAAAGGATTGACAAACATTTTAAGATTATTTTGTGGGATTTGAATACTATTTCACAGGATATCAACTCCATGGCAGAAACTCATAGCAAGCAGAGTGGCAGGGGAGGCCGGGTTCCCTATGGTTGCTTGACTTGCGTCGCAATGAGAGAGAAGTGAGAGGTTTTCAGGGGAAGGTGCAGGGATGTTGATTAGCATTATGAAATGAAGGCCGATTAGAGTAATAGATGGGGAGTTGATGGACTGAGTGTATTATGAGGTTTTGATTGATCATGTAGAATTAGAAACGAGGAAGGCCAAGAGATGGGAAGGGAAGAGAATGCATGAGCATCACCTTGGAAGTGGAGCAGTTTCCTGGTGGCAGGGTGGCAGTGGCAGGGTTTAGGGTTGTGCCATGTGTACAGATAGCTGAAATCTATTGGAGATGAAAGCCATTTAGGTCAAGAACTCTGAAGTACAATGGTGTAGCATAAAGGCTGTAGCTATTTAACTGGTCTTTAGTTAAACCAAATTTAACATATATTTACTTACTGAATTTAGAACATTGTCATTGGATGAGCATATTACGAAGCAATAAACAAAAATATGCATGTGAATCATGAAATGTACAGAGAATCAAGGCTTCTTGGTTAATAACTAGTTAGTCTACCTTGTATGAAGCATCTTAAACTTTTCTTCTGTACCACAAGAATAGATTTCTCAGGAAATATCCACTTCTAAATCTCAACGTTAAATTTATTTTTTTTATTATCACCCATTGAGCTATATAAAATACTATAAAATAAAAATATTGAGGCAACAGTTGTGAGTATTGAAAAATATATTTAGAATATTTTAAGGGAACATTTTTGCAAGAACTATTTCTTTAAAACATTAGATGGACATATATGCGTATGTGCGTATGCATATGTATATGTGCGTGGGTATATGTATGTATACAATGATTTTTTCTTACGTTAATTGATAGGAGATATTAAAGTGTTATCTTGTGACTCGTCAAAATAACCTGAAGCTTTTAAAGCTAACGAGACAAGGCACTACTCTTGTGTTATTTGAATTTTCTTCTCTTTTAGGAGTTTCTAAACATCCTCTCGGGTGTATAACAAGACAGCAAAATCCTTGACTCCTCGTTTACCTACCTGACTGGAATTGAAAATGAGGGGTAGTCCAGGAGAGATACTTAGTGCCTTAAATTTGTTTTTAGACAGCAGGTTCTCTATGTCAGAAAAAGGTGGTGCAGAACTGCTGTCTTTTGTGTTTATGATTGGAGACACTATCTCATGGCTCCCAGTATCAACCCAAATCAGATTACTCTGTTGGGATAACAGAATTTTTTATAGTACTTTAACAGCTTTTCATAATAATTCAAACCTATGGGTCAGATTAGGTATTTTTTTCTATCTACTACACGATTTGGGGCACATAGACATAAAAAGTTTCCTGTATTTCTTAGGAAGGTATTGTATATTCTCTTCCTTTTCTGGGTAACTTATTTGGTTGAGGTCTTCAGATTTATTTTTAGTGTTTTTTCTAAGTCTAACACTTAGTTATGACGTATTTGTCATTTAACCGACATTACCCTTTCGTCAGCTTAAAGTTACTTCATGTAAAAAGCTTTCCATGACCTCCTTCAACTTGGTTAGTTCCATCCTATACACACGTCTACTACACTGGAGTTACTCACATTAAAAATGTGTCACAGCACATTATAGTTTTCAGTTCGTTTTGCAGTACACAGTGACATGCCTTGAAGTCCTCAAGGTCAAAGAGCAGGTCTTATAAATAGGATGTTTATATACCTTGCTTTGCTGGAGACAGTCTCACATTTTATCTGTTACTCCAACATCCCGGGTACCGGGACCCCCTTTCACACTCAGTGTTCTAGTTTGAATGATATTATATGGTCACTCCACATATAAACTCTCACACTCAGTGTTCTAGTTTGAATGATATTATATGGTCACTCCACGTATAAACTCTATACCCCTAACAACTACCAGAAAGCTAGGTAAATAGTGATCACTCAGTAAAGATTTGTGGAATTAATAAATGAACAAATAACTAAGTCAATGAATGACCACAGTTATCCTTAATTCTTTTTTTTTTTTTTTAGGGTATTTTGGAATGTCTTCTTTTTAAACTTGATCATTCATTTTGCATTCACACCAGAAGAGAAACAGCGAATAACAGACTAAAATATCCTGTGCCAAAACTTGCCAACATGTTCCTATATTACTTGTGAGAAAACTATTTCTGCAATTTATAAGAACAGTTATCTATTTTTCTGTTTACCTCTTCCTCTGCCTCTCTTTCTCTTTTTTTTTTCCCTCTCTGTCTCTCTTTGATTCTTTCTCAGTGACTTGTTATTTTTCATAATTCTTCATGGTATCAGTGCAGACAAGACTTAAAAGCTCTTTCTGCAGTGCCTCTGTTAAGTATAAAAATATTTCATTTACAGCTTTCAGTACTTCTTATCTATTTCTTTTTGAAAAATTTGATCATGAATTATACATATCAGCACAGCATGAAATATTCAGCTCATGTTCTTAAATTCCAGTTCAGCCGACCAAAGAAAGAAAGAGTGGTTTGAACATGGAGAAGAGAACATCTGGATAGCAATATGCCAGGACGATTTAATAACATTTTTCCCATAGCAGGGCCTGGGTGAAAAGTCCTGTGTCACTAGATTTCATACACTCAGTACAACTCATATCAGTTATTCAATTAACTGAAACAGAAACTTGACTTTAAGCATATAAAATATACTTCTCAAAATACAAGAGTTGTTTTTCAAAAGTCAGAGAAATAGCATTACTGCAAAAGTGAATTATCATTACACAAAGCCACAGTTAGGCATATTTTAGGAAACTACAAAAAATTAATATAGGTTTATTAGACCAATAACTATGCACGTAAATCATGAAATTATGTTCTGAATAGTTAAAGAAGATGTTCACTATCGGTTTGAATTAGTAATTGATTGATTATTCTGTTTGGTTAGATTCTTTACTATTGAAGGTTTCCTACAATATATCTTTCTAAGTCTAGAAAGAGTAAAGTCCTCTACATTTACTGAGGAATTCTGAGTTATATCTGAGGAGAGTGCAGGGGCTGAGACCTGAGTGGGTTCAGGTTACTGCTGGCAAACTCTTGCTTAGGGAAAACTTCTGCAGTAACACAGCTTATTCAGCCAACTTGCGTCTCAGACAGCCAATCTTCAGTTATTCTCCTTTTGTAAACCAGTGAATGCGGAATTTGTTGGGGTTTGTTTATCCAACCATTATGGGCAAATGCATTTTATTCACTAATGTCAAGTAATTCTCCTACCTACCTGATGTAGAGACATAAGTGGAAGACAATAAAAACAAGCAAAATAAACAACAATAAATTTGTGAGGTCTTCTTATTTATTTACTTCATAAAACATACCACATCAAACTACTCCAGAAAATTTTCAATGGATGTATAACATTTCTAGATTTTTTGTGGTAGCAACTTGTCTATCTAAGCCTTTATGGTTTGGAAATTATTTGAATTTGGATTGACTGGCACAATATAAACTCAGTCATCCTATTCAATGAAAGCTTTTTGTTTGTTTGTTTCATTTTAAATATCTATTTTAGGTTTTCTTAAAATCTTCTTTTCTTCAAGCTGAGTTAATTTATGATTGAGAATCTATAACAATATAATTTTGGATGTATGTTTAAAACCTGAAAGCAATCCTTCTTCATTCCTGTTAGATACGATATAGTATACTCCATATTTTGAAGGTTTAATTGTATTTCTGTTATTATTTCCGTTCATTTAAAAATCATTTGATTGAATATTAATTTTGCATTGAGTATATTAAGTATTTTAAAAAATGTATTAAATTTGTTATTCTTCTGTCCCTAGCCACTTAGGTAATCTAATATAAATACAAAAATTGAAATTAGATTTTAAATAATTTATGTTTTATCCTTATAAATAATATTTATGGAACTCTGATTCTACGCTAGGGTTTGTTTTTAGCACCTTTATATGGGTGTCATATTAGTGAAAGTTCTCCAGAGAAATAGAACTAATAGGAGATAGACAGACAGACAGATAGATAGACAGATGGAGATTTATTACAGGAATTTGGCTCAAATGATTCTGGAGGTGAAGTCCCCTGATCTGCCAGTGGCAGCTGGAGAATAAGGAAAGATGGTGGTGTGATTCAGTTTGAGTCCAAAGGCCTGAGAACCAGGGAGCCAATGGTATAAGTCCAAATCCAAAAGCACTAGAATTGGGGAGCTGGATGGTGTAAGTCTGAATCCAAGTCCAAAGGCCCAGGAAAGAGCGCAGTGTCAGAGGGCAGGAAGTGTATGTTCCAGCCCAAGCAACAAGAGCTCATTTGTCCATCCTCTGCCTTTTTGTTCTATTCAGGCCCCTGACAGATTGGGTGATGTCCACTCACACTGGAGAGGGCCATCTGCTTTACTCAGTCTACCAATTCAAATGCTAATCTCTTCTGGAAACACCCTCATAGACACACCCAGAGATAATGTTTTACCAGCTCTCTGGGCAACACTTAGCCCAGCCAGGTTAACATAAAATTAACCATCACAGATGTCTTATTCAGTGCCTCTCCTCCAAGATCTCTTTTAAGACTTCTCAAACTAATAGCACTGTTTTTGTTCTTCTTGTTCTATCTTCCATGTCTCTCTTTCATTCTGAACAATTTCCTACAGTTTAGCTTTTTGCCTACCGATTCTGTCTTCTGATGTTTTTGACTGCTTTTCAGCTATCAAATAGTTATTAAATTTTAAAGACTGCAACTTTTTTCCTTCTAGTTGTTCTATTTAATTCTTTCAAATATGCCCTTCTTTGCCCTTATGGACTTTTTTTTCCTATTATGATCTATATGCTTTGTTTCATTTTTTTATTAATATTAAATATAATTATGATCTATTAACTATTTTTATTGTTATTTCATGTTGTTTTGGAGGTAACTGTCATTGTGTCTGTTTAATCGTGCTGGTGGATTATTTTTTGTTGTTCATTATTTTTAATAATGAACTCTTTTACTTCGATACTAGTTTTCTATTGCTGTACGACAAACTACCACAAACTTAGGAACTTAAAACAATATCCAATTATTATCTCACGATTGTATAGGTCAGTAGTGTGGACAGACTCTATTGCATTCTCTGCTTCCAGTCTCAGAAGGCCAAAATCAGTGTTAGTCCAGCTGGACTCTTATCAGGAGGCTCTGGGGAAAATTCTCCTCCCAACCTCATTCAAGTTTCTGGCAGAATTCAGTCCTTACGGAACTAAGGGCCCCAATTCCTTGATGGTAATCAGCTGTGGGCCACTCTCCGCCTGTAGAGGCAGCTCACATCGCCCCTGTTGTAGCTGTCTACATCTTCAAACCAGCAATGGCATGTCAACTCTTTCTCACACTTGAAATCTCTCTGACTTTCTTTTCTGATTCCAGCCAAAGAACATTTAGCTTTTAAAGGCATATGACTCTATTAGGCCTACTCAGATAATCCCTCTTTTTCAAACTCGAAGTCAACTGGTTAGTAACTTTCATTTCATCTGCAAAATCTCTTTTATAATATGATATACCATAATTAGAGCACGGTATCCCAACACGTTCACAGTCATGGGAATTAGGATTAACTACCTAACAAAGTTGTTTTGGTCTGAGTATTTATTTGTCTGTTTATTGTGTGTGAGGAGATATTGCTAAATATGTTTTCATCTTTGCTTTTTCTTTGAGTTTCACTAGTCTTGTGATCATATTTAATGCTATTTTCTTGACTGGGGCTGCCTAGGCAGACATATTTTTTGACTGTTCTACAGAGACTTACCTTTTCCTTCTACCAAAAACTCTGATTATGCATCAACAAGGATATTTCTTGTTGCTTCCCTAGACAAATGGACAAGGTACTTCCAGTCACCTTTCCTTAAAGGGCAGCCTTTCCAGTGTTCCTACCGTATGCGAGGGTCTAAATTTACTTTGAGCAGTTGTAAGACCGCATATACTATCCCCGCTTGTACATTAAAACTCCAGCCCCAACTCTGTATATATGTCGATCTAAAATATGCAAACATAAAGCATTTATAAAGGCAAGCTTCTTGGTTTTTCCTGAAGATTCTGTGAATGAAGAACTGGATTCACCCACATGTCAATGAGAAGTGAGTGGTCATGGAAACTGTGTTCACAAGGCTCCTCAAATGACAAAGACAAGGAATTCTCCTCTCTGAGGTAATACTCTATTAAATACACAAGTTGAACTTGTTTGTAGTTGGACATTTTCCACCAATAGCCATTTGCCCATTTGTCCTACAGATTTTTCCAGAGGTATGTTTTTTCCTTTGCCTTCTCACGTACAAATTACAATGCTGCACGGAGCAGGACATACTTTTTCTATGTGTCATGCTCTCACACTTCACTGTATCAGTGTTATTGTTGGAGTAACAAAGCCGAACATCTTGCTAGAGACATTCCAGTCTGTGATTAGGTATAACTGGTATTCAAGTGTTCTATGAAGACAACTCGACAAATAACACAGCTTTCTTTGTCCCGGTAAGAGTTAGGTTCATAAACAGGCAAAACTAATTGATAATGGTGAAAATCAGAATAGAGGTTTCCAAGGAAGGGACAGAGGTGGATACTGACTGAAATTGAGCATGAGATAATGTTCTTGATTGAAATAAATATTCTACATTTATTTATCTTGATGATAATTACACTTGTAAATGCTCATCAAGCTGTACAGTTAAGATTGGCACCCTTTGCTTACTGAATGTATTTTAATTTCAATTAAAGCACAAATAGAGAAAATATCAAATAAATAAAACTAACAAACACCTTTTATTTAGAACTACTAGTCATATATATGCAATATATTCACATCTCTCATTGTTTTACACGTATTAATACATTCAGTATGACTTCAATTTACCACTTTAATATTTAATTGAAACTAATATATTCCCTACATTTTATATGAATAGATGTTTCTCTTTTTTTATTAAATTACTATATGAAATAAGGACACCCAGGAAATATAAGGTTTTGTAAAGCCCTTATTTTGTTCCTTTCACATTATTTATAATTAGACAACTTTAGGGGAAGGGGAGAGGGCGAAAGGGGTAGAAGTGCACTTGTGTATGGTGACGGATGGCAATTAGACTTTGAGTGGTGAACACGATGTAGTCTTCACAGAAATCGAAATGTAATGATGTGCATCTGAAATGTTCGTAGTGTTATAAATCAGTTTCCTCAACCTCAGAAAATCTAAAAAAAGAAATTAGACACCTGTGAAACAGATTTAGCAATATATATTACTTCAGAAATTAGGAGGGATTCCAAAAACCATCTATTATTTAGTGTAAGAATAAAATCCATTCTTTTATATTGAGAAAAAGGAAATAGTTAAATATAGAAAGAGAAGATAGAGGGAGCAGCCTGAAAAAGAAGTGACTACTAGTGTTAGTACCTTGAGCCCAATTAAATCACGTTTGCTTGTCCCCTAAATTGATGTGTTTGACTGTGAATTTAAGATTTAAAACAATTTAATGGCATCAAATTATTTTTAAAATTACAAATCTTTTCATATAAATACTTAAAATCTTCCTATAAATACACTATTTCACTTTCAAATAAAGTTATTGTGTCCCAATAGTTTTGAAATTAGAGGAAAAACAGTAGAAAATAACTGGTATTTTTTAGTCTCTTGTTTTTTGAATTTAGATATTCTCCATGAGAAGAGTAGTTGGGTATCTTTTTTATATTTTGCAGGTTTATTTGCAGGAAAATTTTCTGCATAGACTAGAGAATAGTATTAATCTTTGGCTTTGAGTCACAATTTCTCTAAAGAAGTTACATTACTAGTAATGTATTACTCTCAACAAAGAACATTTTTTAAACGTTTTCATCATTGCTGTTATGGACTGAATATTTGTAGTCCCCAAAATTCATATGTGGAAAATCAAGTCTCCGATATATGGTATTTGGAGGGGGAGTTTTAAGAGGTAACTAGGTCTAGATAAGATCCTGAGATAGAGCCCTCATGATGGAATTAGTGCCCTTCTAAGAGGAAGAGAGAAGAAAGTGCTTTCTCTCCTCAGGTGCGTTACTCTTGGACTCCCAGCCTCTGGAGCTGTGAGGAGTAAAGGCTTGTTATTTAAGCTACCCAGTCTTCGGTATTTTGTTACAGCAGCCCAAACTAAGACAATGGCTAAAGTGTTATAAGTTTTTAGTTACAAAAGTACTTTTGAATGATTTTCAGTGGATACTGTACATCACAGATTAAAAATTTAAGTTTAGCACAGATTGGCAACTAACCAGAAATTTCCGTATTTGACAGAGAATGAAAAGTTGTAGAAGCAGGATCTTTCTGATCCTCAAAGGAATGTTGAAAGCAGAGGGCCAGTAAACAAAAATGAAGTACTCATTCTGCCGTTATTATTGACATCTTTGTGACAGAAAGTAAGATACAAGGAAATGTTGTTTATAAAGAGAAAACAAAAAGAAGAAGACTTCCTTTTGTAACTCAGGGAATACTGTGGTGGCATTTTATCTTTTATTCCTGCCCCCCTAACTTCCCTCTGCTTCTTTTTAGGTCTGAATTCTACCTTATGAAACACAAATACATACAAATATTAAAATGATGGCATAGCTATGTTAGTCAAAACGAGTGGTCACATCCTACATTGTCATTATTGAGAATGTTGCATCAGAATAGAAACCAAGGCCTGATGGTTTCTTTTTGTCTCAGAATTACTTGAATTATTCTAATTTTATCATCTATTGTATAAATAGGACATTTATAAATGAAGTCTTAGTTCATTTAGAAATAGAGGATTTGGGAAATTTCTGTCAATATCTTATCAAATAATTGTGGATAACTATCAGTGAGTCTTTTTTCCCTCGACAAATTGAATTTTAAACAAGCGTTATATGATGTACTGATTAGATCAGGGATATCTTACACTAAGAAATCTGAGTCCCTCATCAATCTTTTTTCTTTTATTAAATTATAGAAACACCAGGGGTCCTCAGGAGGCACCCTCCTCCTCCCGCATCGTTCTTACAGATCAGTGGAATTGTTCCCTGTGGTGATATTCCACATAACACAGAGTAATTCATTTACATGTGTGCCGACTGTGAACTGCTCATTTTTAATAAATATATTGATTTTTCTTAAATTTCTTTGAAGCTGATTGACTCATCCCTTGATCAGCATTTTTCATTCTTAATATAATTGCTACCCATCTACATAGAAGAAACTTCATTCTCAACCATGTGGGAAGAAAGTTGTAGTAAGAGGCATACTGATTATGTACTGAGTCACAGCAAATAAAATGATGCAAAGTTGAAAATCTATCAAATTTTCAGGAAGCTGGGTAATGTCTTTAAGCCCTTTTTCCCTGAAAGAAATACTTTTAGGGGACTCATAAAGTAGTTGTCTGGATGTAATTACATATAGTATTACATCTGTCCAGGTATAATTAGATAGACTTTGAAAGAGGTTATATATCAGAACTGTCTTGGATTAAATATCCATAGCAAACTTGCTCTACCAATGTTGACCTCTACTTTATTTAATAGTTGTAAAACTGAAATTTTTAAAACACTTTTCTCTGACGTTCACTTTATTCTGTTTGTAATGGTGTTAGTTTGCTGGGGAAGCTAGAACAAAGTACCACAAACTGAGTGGCATGAAAAACAAAAATATCTTGTCTCACACAGAGTTCTGAAGGCTGGAAATCTGAGGTCAAGGCCCTGTCAGCAGGGCCATACTCCCTGTGAAGGCTCTAGGAGAGGATCTGGTCCATGTCTATCCTAGACTCTGGTGTTTGCCAGCAATCTTTCTTGGCTTGTGGCAACATAATTCCAGTCTTCACATGGCATCCTCCCTGCATGTGTGTCCAATTTCCCCCTTTCTGGAAAGGACTTCAGTCGTATTGAATTAGGAGCCCATCCTACTCCCCTATGACCTCATCTTGACCAATTACATCTGCAGTAACCCTATTTCCAAGTAAGATCAGATTCTAAGGAAGTGGGGTTAGGCTGTGTTGGTGCCACTCAAGTAAGCAGAACAAGTTAAACAATAATATTTGTGTTATACATAGATATTAACCTTTGTTCTTATCATCTTTAAGCTAAATCAGGTTATAGGGCCTTGACTCGGTCTCTGACGAATGTCCAGTCTCTGGGAAAGCAGGAACTGCAGTCACAAGGGACGACAAATGGAAGATTATTGGGAACTGAGACCAGAACTTGAGGCCCACCCAAGGCCAGATGTCTGAAGAAATCGCATTCCAAAAATAGTTCCATGCATGCCTGCACATCCACCCCCTATATCACTGGCCTGTAGTCTTTGTTCTGGGAAGATGGGCTTTGAGGATGCTAGCTCTCCATCTTCCATCTTTGCTGGCAAAAATGAATGAACCCTTTCTATTCCACCAATAGAACTTATTGGCTGGTCTCACGGCAAGTAGAATGAGCCCATTGCTTGGTAACAGTGTCAACATACAAGTGAGGGGGGATATAATTCACCCATAACAATAATACAAACACTTATTTAAGCATCTGACAAAATATTTACTCATTTTTAAAACAATTTTCCATTTGAAACTGAACACAAAAATTCCTGCTATCAAGTTTGAAAATGTGTCTTTTGTAATTTTTGTGGGAATTCTGTGTCCTGATTTTTTCATATCAAAATATATAATTGGATATATAGTGGATATAACTATACTAATTATATGATATAGGAGAAAGAATGCAATCAGGAGTTTTAAATTTGACATTATATAAGAGCATAAACACTGCTATAAAATGAAGACAAAGCTAAATGTTTCATATTCAAGTAGAATTTTGCAAAACTCTATCATCTACTTCAAAAAGAGAGCATTATTTTTGATAATATAGATAATGAATAAATCTTCAATTGTGCGTTCCTCTCTTTGATGTCTTCCATTCTCAAGATGTATGTTTTATTGTATTTTTTCTGCTAAAACTCACCTCACCAGGGAATTGCTTTTGCCTAACAAAGGGAAAACTTTCACATAAAGGGAAAATGCCTTTTACCCACAACAAAAAGTTAGATTCTGCTGTGTGTTTCCCCAGGCTTCCATAAAAATTCACAGGTGAAGATCTGCCACCTTAGTAGGAAACCCAAAACAACTTTGATCAGCTAAACAGAAATAGTTTTTATTCCAAGCACGTTAAATATACAAAGAAAGCACAATACAGGCATTGCTTTTGGCCTTCATTTCCTTATTTATGATATTTTATAAGAAAACTTTGAAATACACTTAAAAATACTTTCTAACTTTAAAAAGCATCATTTGAAACAATTTCATGCTGGTAAATCGA
Source organism: Diceros bicornis minor (assembly GCF_020826845.1). Classification (NCBI taxonomy): domain Eukaryota; kingdom Metazoa; phylum Chordata; class Mammalia; order Perissodactyla; family Rhinocerotidae; genus Diceros; species Diceros bicornis. The sequence goes on along the minus strand of NC_080744.1, from coordinate 9,412,858 downwards.
TAATTAGTTCGATTTTCTGCTATGTCATGACCCTGACCTCTATTTCTTTATATATTTGAGAAATTATTGAAACATAATTGTGTGCTTAATCAAAAAGCATATGTCAATAATTTTAAAATAACTAGCATGCCTCTTATAATGTAAATAAGCTATTAAATAGCACAAATTAGTTTGATAATCATAAAAATCTCTGACTCTAAAAATATCTATGTTTGTTAATTTTCTTCTTTTTTATGAAAATCATAATTTTTTTAGAATCTCTAATATCTGAGGGTTTTTTTCCTGATTAAAAATGTAATACTTGTTCAGTTTATATCATTTAGAATGTGGAGAAAGTTGGAAAGAATTTAAAAATGCATATGTAATTCCACAAATATAGAGGGCCACAACTCACGTGGTTGATGTAAAGCTGATCCTATATACATATATACATTATATTTATATATATAACAAAATTAAGATCTTATTTTATAAATAATAACTTCTATTGCTTTACTCATACGTTATTGTGTTTTAAACATTTGTCTTATTTGTCTGATTAAAGTAAAAATCACATGGTTTCAGTGGACAGGGTGCCAACAGAGTCTGTCAGAGGTGCCATCATTGTGGGGAGCACTACCCAAGGCTTTAAAGGTACTAAACCGTTTTTAAAAGTCTAAGTAGTTACCGAAGAATTCATGCTCAAAGTATGCTTAAGTAACTAGTTCTGTGTTATCCTGCAAGTCATCAGGAAAATTGTTCCTTGACAATAATATCATAACTTTATGGTTCATTAAAATGCATTTTAATGTATAATAACACTTTTTCAATAAATGTTGGCTTTTATTGTTTTCACTCAAGGTTGTTTATTGAGTGGGTAGAGTTGCTTACTTGGTAAAATAAGGGTACATATACGCCTTAATTAAGTGATTTACATAATGAATATATTTACATAATGAGTCCTGGATAGAAATTTCTGTATCTGGAAGTGTAATAGAATCTCAACTGCAGTTAAATTCTCTCTCTAGAAGTGTTTTCCTTACTATAGCTCTCTCATACTGAAAACAAACTACAGAGTAATGGATCCACAGCCCTTGATGTTCTGGTCACAAAGACACTAAAAGAAAATAAATCTCACTCATATTTGTTTAAATAAAATAATCATCAATCTTCACCTCAAGGGTGTTTCAGGGAAATTTTCAAACCTTCAGTTTCCTGAGTATTAGCTAATAGCCTTTGATTTGATAGTTGTTGGATGGCAAGTTATTGGATTAAATGATGCTCTAAAGCCATCCCTTGGCAAAATTAAAATTCAGTATATCTGTTGGTAAATTATGCTAGCTTTATTTAATTAGAGACTTCAAGGTGTCTATTTTTTTTTAAGTCTGACATTTATTGAGCTTTGCTCTAACATGTTATTAATTGCAGGGTTGGAATTGAAATGTTTTTCCTATGAAGGATATCAAATTCCAGTGATCAGAAGAGAAGAAAAACAGATTCATAAGATAACATTTAATTAAAGTAAATACTAGAAGTTTCAAGAGTATATCATTCTAACAATAGTACCAAGAAATTTCCTGGTTTTATATAACATATTGACCTTATCTATTCCAGGAGGTGTCCAAAACTTTATTTTATTTTATTTAAAAAGGACTTGTTTAAGTTAGACTAATAATGCAAAGCCTTCAGATACTAAAGGCAAACAGTCACATTTTCATCAGACAATGGATATATTTTATGAATAAACATTAGAAAGTTTAGAATGTTTATGGTATTCTTGAGAAATATAAATTCAGTTTCTTAGTAGTACAACTGAATAGAGAACATTTAAAATACATTACATTTCTTGGTCCTTAAACATAAATGAATTTGGAAGTAAACACTGTTGAACTCTTTTAGAAGAAAAAAAGAAAAAGAGAAAACTATATCTAGATATGAAGTTGCCTACATTAAAGAAAAAAATCAAATAGATACTTAAAAGCAAAGAAAAGTAGTAGTGAGTTTGAGGTCAATGAGAGATGTATACAAGGGAATTTTTAATTAAGGCATCATTTAAATATGTAACAATTATTTTTTCAATTACATATGTTAATGGCAGTACTTTTTTCTTCTATTATAGTAAGTAAGGAAATTATATTTATTACCATAAAAACGAATCAGTATTTTGCACCATTCGTTATAATAAAAATTTAGTACAGCTTTAATAACAAAATATATCAATTCATATTAAGTGGAATATCTCATTGAGGATAACAGTGCACTTCAATGCTAAAAATATTATGTAAAGTAACAAAATAATTTGCCTAAAGAGGAATAAATTTAAATGAATAGAACAAAAATGTTTCATTCTCACTCTGCTTAGCTTCTTCCAGTCTCCTGGCATGGCTTATTTGCATATTATACAGCAATATAAATGGTAATGCCATTTTTTGGCACTTGGGCAAATCATTTATTCTCTCTGTGCATTTAGTTTCCTCACCTATAGAATAGATATAATAACCTTATACTTAAGAAACACTTAGAATAGCACCCGGCACATAGTAAATGCTCCGTAGATGCTTGTCAAATAAAATAAATAGTAAAGCGTACTTCTCTATCAAGATAGCTAAATTCTCAGTAATTCTCTATTATAAAAGATCTAAGTATAGAAAGACAATAGCAGTAATTAAGACATTCTGTGCCATGTAGAAAAATATCTTTGGCTTTCCAGTAATTTTTGTGGAACTTCTTAATTTTGCCAATATTTTAAAAGAATGACTTAAATGTAGATGGAGAATTTCAGATAATCATACTTTATTCTCCAATAATGCAGTAATTTTCATCAAAATGAAAAGCATATGGCACAGTATAAAGAATGTGAAATATTCTTAAAGGAAAGCATATGGACTATATGTAACAAAGTTTCTGTCATTTATATAATCTCATTTGCTTTACCCAGATGGCCAACATGGGATGTTGAATGTTGGTATAGGAGATAAAAGAGATAGACTTTACTATGATAAGAAATAAAATGTTGTCAGTAGCATCATATATTTCCTTGACTAATAACATTGCTTGTTCTTTCATTTTATGAGCTACCCTAATGTGTGTTTATTATTAGATCATATAAACCATGACTTTGGACAATAAAACACAGAAAATCTGAAGTAAGTGGTCAGATTTCTTTGGTCTGTCATGTTTACTGTCTTAGATAATGAGTTTTTCATAAGTTATAGTGCTATTCTTAGTGTAATATTGAAACCACAATAAATTTTTAAAAGGAAAATAAAATGTAGAAAATAGACCTCTCTAAAGACATAAGTAGACAATTTGTCCCATAAATCAGGAATTTTACCCTGCATTTAAAGATTTGTAACACTGCATCCTTTCTATTGTAGGTTAAATTTATTTTCAAAATAGCACTGTTTTCTCATGTTAATGTGTATTTAAGTGAAGAATGACGTTATAAGTTATACATATCTGAAGTAATAACTGGCTTGTAATTCACGTAGGTCTTTTAGTCAATGCAGGTTGTACTAGGCGTTCTTGAAGGAACCATTTTGCTTGTAGTGAATTGTTCCTTATCTGGAGATTGCCCTCCATAGAAATGAGTGGACCTCCCCTGGGCAAGATTGCACACATGATTTCACTTCCCACGTCCTTGGTTGCTAGTCAAGTGACAAATAAACATATGATTTAAGCTTGGTCAATCACATGCCATGCCCCAGAATTTTAAAACATGAAAAAGAGAAACAAAAATCTAGGAGTCTTGAATCTAAATATTGTTATTGAGAGCTCTCTTGAGAGGAGATCCATAAACATATTAGTCCTGGGCTAATATCTGTGCCAGTCTTCCTCTATTTTATATGTGGGTCACCGCCACAGCATGGCTTGGTGAGTGGTGTAGGTCTGTGCCCGGGATCCAAACCTGCGAACACGGGCCACTGAAGCAGAGCACGCTGTAATTAACCACAATGCCATGGGGCCAGCCCCACCATAAACATTGTTATTGCTTAGGTCCCAGAATCTTCCCTGGTACCTACACTTCTGAGGGTTTACCTTGCAGCTATTCCTTTGATTCTGTAAATTATCCCATGTTTACTTCAAAAGTCGCATTTTTATACATAAAATGTCCAGACTTAGTTTTGCTCTTTACAACTAAAATAACTTTAATCAATACACAAATTTAAAGGAAATTGCTAGATAATGTCTATGAGAAAAAACTAAATGAGAAATGCTATATGAATATAAATTGAGTTACAAATAATAGCAGATAGTCAGTTTGTATGAATAATATAGTACCTACTCATTTTAAAAAATTCAAAATAGAGATATATGTGAATTCTTGAAGAAGATGAATTAAAAATAGCAGGTATTTTGTGTCAAGAAGAGACGGCTTCTCACTGGAGCCCTGGTTCTTCCTAGATCTGTGACTGTTGGCAAATTATCTAAATTGTCTGTGTCTTCATCATTAAAATATAGGTGAAATTACAATATGACAAAATATAGACAATATAATTAACTCCCAATGCCGTTTTTAGGATTCACTGTTCTAGTTCACATACAATAGCTATTTCAATGCCTGATCACATCAAAGGTACCCGAGAATGTATGTTCTGTCTCTCTTCCACAACAACTATTTATACATTAGGAATTTGAAGGGATTCAATACATAGTACCATTCTTCCCTCTCCGGTTTCATAACTAAATTAAAAAATAAAACAAAAAACGTAGTTGATGTAGGTCAAATATCAACTTAATTAGAGACAGTAGAGAAAGAATCCAATCTACGGCTTTCCAGCTGCTGCATTTCAGAGTCAGACTGACGTTCTCACTGACTTAGGCCCAGCTAGAAAACCTCAGGCCTGGCCTGCAGAGACAGGGCCAAGCTTACCGAGGCCAACAGCCAAGGGGACCACAAGCTCTCTTCAGGCAAACCAGTTCCAGAACAAGCAAGAAAAATAGGGGCCATGTGGAGCCGGCCTGGTCGTGTGGTGGTTCAGTTTGTGCGCTCTGCTTTGGTGGCTGGGGGTTTGTAGGCTCGGATCCTGGGAGTGGACCTGTGCACTGCTCATAAAGCCATGCTGTGGCAGCATCCCACATACAAAACAGAGGAAGATGGGCACAGATGTTAGCTCAGGGCTAATCTTCCTCAGCAAAAAGAAGAGGATTGGCAATGGATGTTAGCTCAGAGCCAGTCTTCCACACACACACACACACAAAATAGGGGCCGAGCTATCCATTCCAGTTTTTTCCTTCCAAACTCACCAATCAGATGTGCTTGAGTAGTGACTTTATAGAAAGATTAAAGCGTGGTAGGAAATAACAAAACGGGCAAAATAATTTTATACATAAAAGTATGTCTTTGAGTGATTTGGATATCATTTGCAATATTATAATATAAAAATACAAAATTTAGTTGGTGTTTTTGAATAAGCTAGTGGAGCTATGCATAGCTTCAGCAGTACTTGGAAAGCTAACAGGAAAAAGAAAAATGTATAAATGAAGACAAGAAATCAGGTGCCAGAAAAAAATAGACAAGAGTTAGGAAGAAACTATTAGAGGAAGAAAGAACAGGATGGGTGATCAAAACTCTGAAAAATAAAAAGAATAATATGATTAGAAGGAAATAAGATAGGAGAACAGATGTAGAATGATATTAACAGGAATTTTTTAAAACATATGAATATTAATATTTTTAACCAGAACACTTTAAAATTTTCCATTAAAGCAAGGACTGATCCCTAAAATCAGCTTACTGGAATAACACATATAGAAATACCTAACGGGAGTCAGAAATAAAGGCAGTAAGAGTTACTCATATACCCAGATATATATGTATGTGTGTGTATTATACTACCTCTTTTCTTTCTACTTTTGAACAATTTTTCAATTTTTGTTTCTTGAATATGTTTGTCGTAGTCAAAATAGTGGCATCCCAAAGATGTTTATGGAATCTATGAATCTGTTGCATTATATGGCAAAATGGAATTTGAAAATATGATTAAGGTTATGAGCCTTGAAGTAGGGAGATTATCCTCTACTGTCTGGGTTCACCCAATCTAATCACCAGCACTCTTAAAAATGTGGAGAACTTTCTCAAGCTTGAAAAAGAAGAGAGATGAAGCATAGGGGAGAGCAGAGAGATTCAAAGCAGGAGAAAGACTAAGCCCACAGTTGCTGGCTTTGAAGATGGAGGAATCAGCCAGAAGAAAAGGAACATGGTGGCATCTAGAAGCTGAAAACTATCCCAGACCAACAGCCAGCATGGAAATATGGACCTTAGTCCTACAACTGATGGTACTGAATTCTTCCAACAATCAAAATAAGCGTGGAAACAGTCAGAAAGGAATACATATAGCCTTGCCCAAAACTTGATCTCAACTTTGTGAAACCTGGAGCTAGGAATCAGCTGAGTCAACCCAGACTTCTGAGCTACAGAACTATGAGATGATAAGTTCATCTTGCTTTAAGCTGCTAAATTTGTGGTAATTTATTATGGCAACAATAGCAGACAAATACGATATCAATCAGATATTTGTAATATTTTCATATTTGTTGTTTTTCTCAATGGCTCTGGAGAGGGAATGACTTTTTATTGATTCCTGAAAGAAGAGTCTTATGTTTCAGGTGGAGATGAAGAGATGAGAATTCAATTTTAAAAAGTCATGCTTACATAAAGTAAAAAAAATGTGTGGGATAAATGAGTCATCTAGGATGGATACTGTAGAGAACAGAAGGATTTTGCATTTGTGTTTAGGTTCAAGTAGGTAAAAGATGATATCTGGAAAGTCTTTGCCACAATAAAATAATGAAAATTAAATGCTGTTCTATAGAGTTGTCCTTTATTCAGTGGTCAGTGGAAGAATGTAAAGTATATTTATTGTGGTTGTATACGCTGGAGTCAAAAGAATTGAGGTATTCTGATCTGTGCTTCCATAAGTTTGGTCTTATATAGACAAGGATTCTAAAATTTTCCTGTTCAGAAAACATTACACCAGGTAAAAAGAGCAATCAAAGAAGCAATTTTAATAATTGCAGTAAAAAGATGTCCTGAAATCAAGAATTGATGAGATTAGTATAAAGGAGGAACTAAAAGTTACATTTCACCAGTTAAACGAAAAGGATGATGAATTGATAATATACTGAAATAAGAGGATGAAAGTAGTGAGAATGATGACATTGAGGTCCTAACTCAGATGGTTTAAAGGATGGTAACGCCATACCTATGATACGGAACACAGAGAGGGTTAAATGGATGCTTTTGGATTAAGTACTATTGAGAAAAAAATAGCAGCATTACTGTATCAGCAGGAAGAGAAAGTAGCACTTCAAATTACTTTGCACACAAAAATTAAGCTTAAAATGTTGCTTTATTGTACTTAAGGATTTCAAAAGATGTCTGGGCCCTTCCTTTTAGTTAATTATTTTATAATTATAATTTATATTTTTTGTGTCGCTTTCTTGTTCAACATCTCATAAGTGCCTATCAATGTGCCAGGAAAAGAACAAATTCTGTTGGGACAGATGAATGGCAAACACATTTTCCGTGATGTTCTGATGAGGTATTTTTCCTATCCTTTAGTAAGGACTGAAAACTAAGGACAAGTTACTTTACAAGGAATTTTTGAAAACCAGATGGTCCAAAAAGCAGGCATGTTTGAATACACACGTAAGTTTCTTGATTTCTTCTTGAATTTAAATTTTGGGTATCCTATCCTCACATTCTCATCTCTGAAGGAACATTGCAAAGAAAATAAAGAAGAAAAGGGTAAGATGAGTAAGATATTTTACAATACAATTGAAATTGTCCTTGTGCTATTATCACCTTAGAATGGCGAATGTGGCTCTTTGTCCTGCACCGATTATCATTTACTATCCATCATGTGGGCTCACCTAGAGCTGGCTCTCCTAGAGAGTCTTGATAATGAATGAGTCACCAAGTAAGGTCAACAATCACTCATTTACTACTTCAAATGGTAAAACTTTGGGCTAGATTTTTTACGCATGGGATTCTATCCATTCCTGGCTGATGCCTAAATACTCCTGATTATGGCTATTGACTTCATACTCCACGCCACCAATCAACATGTGTGTGAGTTTTGGGGAAAAGGAATGTGCAATGTAGATGGTTAGTGTCAATGATGTTCTCCTAACGGACTCGGTGGGTAAGCCTCATATGTCTCAGCATTTGATTTTACCACCACTTTGCCCATGATATTTCTTGGACAAGGAATTCAGAGTACACTGTCAAACTTAATACAAATTACAATGATTTGAACACAATTTACTGTTTATTATTACAAAGGCAGATGATATGGACTTAGATGCTGGAAAATCACCTGCTTTCAAAAGCTCTCCTACTAAAATTTTTCTCCACTGTTATCTAACTCTAGAGAAATTGAGACACTGTCACCCCAGAGGGTTAGTTAGTCAACTCTGGGCATGGGATTTGGATCTTGGTAAGATGGAGTAAAACTCAGCTAAGCCCTTGGCATTTTGTTCCCACTTTGCCTCATGTGGAGTCCTTGGAAATGCTCTGTCAATGTTGCCTTCCTTTTTTTGTTTCAAGTGTTACAAACAACTGAAAGACAAAACTAGAATGTAGGTATGTGCAGAAAGAAGGGCCAATCCTCAGCCTTATCCGTCTCTGCCCTGCTACTCTTGTTTGCTCATTATAGAGAAAATGTTCTTACACACAGGGTAGCAATTTAACAAAAATGTGAACTCCATATTTTAGTTAAAAACTTATGAAAACTTAACTGACCTAAGTAGATTCTAGCACTCAAATTTTGTAGAATGATGGGAGTATATGGCCATGAACCAACAGTGGCTCTTGTCAAAACCTATTCCACAGGTCAATAGAGTGCAGTAAGGTGGGTGAAAGAAGTCTTCAATAATAGGTTTCAACATATCTTCCAGATGCTTGTTCCATCCCAGAGGTTGTAAATTCTTTTATTTATTTTGCTGAGGAAGACTCACCCTGAGCTAACACCTGCTGCCAATCTTCCTCTATTTTGTATGTGGGTCGCTGCCACAGCGCAGCCGCTGACAAGTGGTGTAGGTCCTTGCCTAGGGAACCAAACCCATGCCACCAAAGCAGCGTGCACAGAAGCTAACCACTAGGCCATGGGGCCAGCCTCTATAAATTCATTTAAATGTTAACTTTGTACAGGTGTGTAAAGGCTGGAAAGCCAAAGTCCTATCTTCTTAAATAGACTCATTCTGAAGGAGCTCCCCAAATTAAATTTATCTGTGATACTCTAACAATCTTGTCACTTTTGACCTTCAGGTTAATAAAATCAAAGGTAACTTTATACTTGCATATATATATGTTAATATTAAAGTATAATAACAGTCAACAGTACATTTATTACATACTTAATTCACTTGCTAGATCAACATAATATTTCAACATTACCATACTATGTCTGGTAAAAATTTAATTATAGAGACATCATTTTAAAACAGTTAATAAAAAAGACCCCCCTTTAAGACTACATCAGTAAAATGCAAGTAATTAAAAACACAACATGAGGGCCAGCCCCGTGGCTTAGCGGTTAAGTGTGCGTGCTCCGCTACTGGCAGCCTGGGTTCGGATCCGGGCGTGCACCGTCGCACCGCTTCTCCGGCCATGCTGAGGCCGTGTCCCACATACAGCAACTAGAAGGACGTGCAACTATGACATACAACTATCTACTGGGGCTTTGGGGAAAAAAAAAGGAGGAAGATTGGCAATAGATGTTAGCTCAGAGCCAGTCTTCCTCAGCAAAAAGAGGAGGATTAGCATGGATGTTAGCTCAGGGCTGATCTTCCTCAAAAAAAATAAAAATAAAAATAAAAAAATAAAAACACAACGTGAAACTTTGAAAAAATACGTCACACAAATGCTGGTATTATTGTTTTCACACTAATTTAAGCCAAAATATATATGAGGAGTCTGGCTTCAAGCCAAAATCCTACATATGCCCTTTCAGGCCCAACCCCAGGCAATCTTTTTACTATAAAATAATGTGCTCTTTATATGCAGATAAATTTATCCTCTCATGACCTCTAAATTTGCATCTTTCTGAGAAGACAAGTTCAATAAACAATGTTTATAAAACAATCCGTTATCCCCCACTGATAAGCAGTAAGACTTTTATTATATGTGAATTTGAGTATATTTGTAGACTCTTATTTTACATTGAACTGTTTATTTATCTAACAATACTGCATTATTTTAATTAAATTGTATATACAAGTTTTAATATATGTTGATAGCTAGTCTCTTTCCAATTTCAGTACATTCTTTGCTATTATTGCGAATGTATTTTCTTTTTTTTTTTGGTGAGGAGATCAGCTCTGTGCTAACATCTGCCGATCCTCCTCTTTTTTTGCTGAGGAAGACTGGCCCTGGGCTAACATCCGTGCCCATCTTGCTCCACTTTATATGGGACGCCGCCACAGCATGGCTTGCCAAGCAGTGCGTCAGTGCACATCCAGGATCCAAACCAGTGAACCCCTGGGCCGCCACAGCAGAGCATGCGCACTTAACCGCTTGCGCCACCGGGCCAGCCCTGCAAATGTATTTTTTTACTCAGGAAAATTGAAATCTGCTTCTGAAGTTCAGAAAATGCTGTAGAATTTTTTATTCTTATTGAGCCAAGAGTGTAGATTAGCCACTATGCTTTTCATGACAAGCTTGTACGATAGACCTTTTGTGTTCGTTTTGTTTTTGCTGTCTTCTCTTCTAATAATTCTATTTTTTTCTTAGTGCCATTGCAAAATGAACTATCTGAACTATTTTTAGTTTTCAGAATCTTTGAGGTTTTCTATGTCCTACTAAATTGTTAACTTGTTGTACCCATTCAATGGGCCCTGAAGAAATAGACAATTTGGGAGAAATTGAATCTCTATAACACTGGGAGTTCTTGCTCAAGGACATGGTATACATTTCCTTTGTTTAAGTTTACCTGGTATCCTTTAATAAATGTTTAAAAATATTATGTTTGATTTTCTTCTTTTTGTTTAGATCCTCTGTGGTTTCATTTCTCATTATTCCTTAGGTTTGAGTACGACAAGTTCTCCCTGGGCCTTGCTGCAGATCCAGGAATAGGAGAAATGATGGCAGTGTTCCAAGCTGGTGGGTATTTTCCATCCGTACTCAAAAGAAACATGACTGAATGCTCATAAATTGACTTCAGAGTTCCTGCTCACTGGTGTAAAGACATCAGGAACTTCAGATCACGATTCAGTACCTCTCACCTCCTTAACCCCAGCAATGGTGTATTGTCTGTGTGTTTTCTTGTTCAACCCTCTGTCCCGTACTAGTGTTGGGAGCTCACAGTCTCCATAGAAGCTCCCAAGGCCAGCCTGTGTATCCTGCCCTGGTGCTCTCAGCAAGACTGCTGTTTAACCCCTCAGGAAGTATGCCTCCATTGGTAGATCTTAATGCTCTACAGGCTTCATCTGAAATCTGCAGCCAGGTCTCTGTTGGATGTTTCACACATGCCCATTTCTCATAACAACCCTGGAGTTCACATATTACACAATACATCTGGGAAATGAGCAAATTAATAGTCAAAATCCTTAAACCACTTGCCTAAGTCTACATAACTAGTAAATAAAGGAAGCATTATTTGAACACAAGAATGTGTTCACAAGAGAAATATTCTCTTTTTTCTCATTTCTTGTTTCATTTTCTTCTTTGTATCTCACACAATGGCTATTACAATTAATTTCATATGGTGAGTACCTAATGAAATCTAATTAAAAAGAGTTATGAATTTTTATTACATAATTAAATCTTAATAATAGTAATATTTTCTAAAAATCTTTCTATTTTGAAAGGAAATTTGTGCTTATGCATTCAAGAAAGATTTTTGCCCAAATTTCTGTGAATAGCAGCTCCCAAAAGTCCAGGACCCAATTCCTTGGGACGAAGTCTCCTTTGTGATAAATGTCATTTTCGGGGTATGTAGGTGGGGAGGAAATCTAGTTAAAGCCTGTCAGGACCCTGACTTCAGATTTGCTGAGTCCCACTGGAGAGTGTGTGCTTGAAAAACAGCGGTCTCCTGGTAGACCCCCGAATGAAGTGGCGAAACAGAGCTCTGCTGCATCAACTCATTGACTCCACTCCCTGACACATCCTCAGAATTGTGGAGATTTTCCAGCTGCTTGGTTTCAGAGGAAAAAACAATTTCTCACCTGTATGGTTTAATCCTTCGGAAAAGAGAACATAAACATTTAGATGGCGAATAGGGCAACTAGCACAGCTTACCAGCTATACCCACCGTGGTTATATAAATAAATCAGGAAGACATTATGTGATTCATCACTGTCTGTTTTCTCCGTGCAGAATGAAAGCCAGGAACAAATATTGATTTTACTAAGAATAAAATCAATGCATAACAGAACCAATGGCTTGATATCAACTGCAAATCCTCCACCACCCTGTTATCAACACTTCCATTTAAAAACAGAATACACATTGAAATTCTAAAATGTGTGTTTAATGAATACTCCTGAATTTTATAATAGTTACATTTTAAAATGTAAATTTATTTTTATGGGGTGAGGCTTATAATAATTTATTACTGTTTACTTATATCCAGCCTAATTCCAGAAAGATTTTCCCATTGCGTGTATGCTACATCAAGAAAAAACACCTCTATTATTAAATCAATTAAGAACATCTGATCTTAAGAGACATGAAACCAATTACTAAACAAATATTTATTAAGCATCTACCATATAAAAAACACCTGGCCAGGCAATGAAGGGAGCTACAAAATACTTTTGACAATCTCTGCCCTCTAGGAATTTGTAGTCACATCTACCAATAACAAATAACTATCCCTGATGCTATTTGCCAGATTTCTTTTTCTTTTTTTTTGTTTGTATAATTTATTTTTTTTTATTTTGTTTATTGCAGTAACATTGGTTTATAACGTTGTATAAATTTCAGGTGTACATCTTTATACTTCTATTTCTGCATAGATTACATCATGTTCACCACCCAAATACCAATAACAACCCATCACCACACATATGTGCTGAATTATCCCTGTTGCACTCCTCCCTCCCCCCTTCCCCTCTGGTAACCACCGCTCCAAACTCTGTCTTTATGTGTTTGTTTGTTGTTGTTATTATCTACTACTTAATGAGGGAAATTATATGGTATTTGACCTTCTCCCTCTGACTTATTTCACTTTGCATTATACCCTCAATGTCCATCCATGTTGTCACAAATGGCTGGATTTCATCGTTTCTTAGGGCTGAGTAGTATTCCATTGTGTATATATACCACAGCTTCTTTATCCATTCGTCCCTTGATGGGCACTTAGGTTACTTCCAAGTCTTGGCTATTGTGAATAACGCTGCAATGAACACAGGGGTGCATGTATCTTTATGCATTGGTGTTTTCAACTTCATTGGATAAATACCCAGCAGTGGAATAGCTGGATCATATGGTAGTTCTATCCTTGCTTTTTTGAAGAATCTCCATACTGTTTTCCATAGTGGCTGCACCAGTTTGCACTCCCACCAGCAGTGTATGAGAGTTCCCTTCTCTCCACATCCTCTCCAACACACGTTGCTTCCTGTCTTGTTAATTATAGCCATTCTGATGGGCGTGAGGTGATATCTCATTGTAGTTTTGATTTGCATTTCCCTGATAGTTAACGATTTTGAACATCTTTTCATGTATTTATTGGCCATCTGTCTATCTTCTTTGGAGAAATGTCTGTTCAGGACTTTTGCCCATTTTTTAATTGGGTTGGTAGTTTTTTTGTTGTTGAGATGCATGAGTTCTTTATATATTTTGGAGATTAAGCCCTTATCAGATGTATGGTTTGCAAATATCTTCTCCCAATTGTTAGGTTGTCTTTTCATTTTGTTGATGGTTTACTTTGCTGTGCAGAAGCTTTTTAGTTTGATGTAGTCCCATTTGTTTATTTTTTCTATTGTTTCTCTTGCCCTGTCAGACATGATGCTTGAAGATATGTTGCTAAGACCGATGTCGAAGAGCGCATTGCCTATGTTTTCTTCTGGAAGTTTCATAGTTTCAGGTCTTACATTCAATTCTTTAATCCATTTTGAGTTAATTTTTGTGTATGGTGTAAGGTAAGGGTCTACTTTCATTTTTTTGCATGTGGCTATCCAGTTTTGCCAATACCATTTGTTGAAGAGACTTTCATTTCTCCATTGTATGTTCTTGGCTCCTTTGTCAAAGATTAGCTGTCCATAGATGTGTGGGTTTATTTCCGGGCTTTCGATTCTATTCCATTGATCTGATTGTCTATATTTGTGCCAGTGCCGTGCTGTTTTGGTTACTATAGCTTTGTAGTATATTTTGAAATCAGGGAGTGTGATACCTCCAGCTTTGTTCTTTTTTCTCAGGATTGCTTTAGCTATTCAGGGTCTTTTGTTGTTCCATATAAATTTTAGGATTCTTTGTTCTATTTCTGTGAAAAATGTTGTTGGATCTTTGATAGGGATTGCATTCAATCTATAGATTGCTTTAGGAAGTATGGACATCTTAACTATGTTAATTCTTCCAATCCAAGAGCACAGAATATCTTTCCATTCCCTTGTGTCATCTTCAATTTCTTTCAGTAATGTTTTATGGTTTTCAGTGGATAGATCTTTCACCTCTTTGGTTAAGTTTATTCCTAGGCATTATATTCTTTTTGCTGCAATTGTAAATGGGATTGTATTCTTAATTTCTCTTTCTGCTACTTCGTTGTTAGTATATAGAAAAGCAACTGATTTTTGTATGTTGATTTTGTATCCTGCAACTTCACCATATTCGTTTATTACTTCTAAAAGTTTTCTGGTGGATTCTTTACAGTTTTCTGTGTATAAAATCATGTCATCTGCAAATAGTGACAGTTTCACTTCTTCCTTTCCAATTTGGATTCCTTTTATTTCTTTTTCTTGCCTGATTGCTCTGGCTAGCACTTCCAGTACCGTGTTAAATAGGAGTAGTGAGAGTGGGCATCCTTGTCTGGTTCCTGTTTTTAGAGTGATAGCTTTCAGTTTTTCACCATTGAGGATGATATTAACTGTGGGTTTGTCATATATGGCCTTTATTATGTTGAGGTACTTTCCTTCTATACCCATTTTATTCAGAGTTTTTATCATAAATGGCTGCTGTATCCTGTCAAATACTTTCTCTGCATCTATTGAGATGATCATGTGATTTTTATTCTTCATTTTATTAATGTGGTGTATTACGTTGATTGATTTGTCAATGTTGAACCATCCCTGCATACCTGGAATAAATCCCACTTGATCATGGTGTATAATCTTTTTAATGTATTGTTGTATGCGATTTGCTAGTATTTTGTTGAGGATTTTTGCATGGATGTTCATCAGTGATATTGGCCTGTAATTTTCTTTTTTTGTGTTGTCGTTGTCTGGTTTTGGTATCAGGGTAATGTCGGCTTCATAGAATGAGTTAGGGAGCTTCCCCCACTCCTCAATTTTTTGGAAGAGTTTGAGAAGGATAGGTATTAAGTCTTCTTTGAATGTTTGGTAGAATTCACCAGAGAAGCCATCTGGTCCTGGATGTTTATTTTTGGGGAGGTTTTTGATTACTGTTTTCATCTCCTTACTGGTGATTGGTCTATTCAAATTCTCTACTTCTTCTTGATCCAGTTTTGGAAGGTTGTATGATTCTAAGAATTTATCCATTTCTTCCAGATTGTCGAATTTGTTGGCATATAGCTTTTCATAGTATTCTCTTATAATCTTTTGTATTTCTGAGGTGTCTGTTGTAATTTCTCCTCTTTCATTTCTGATTTTACTTATTTGTGCCTTCTCTCTTTTTTTCTTGGTGAGTCTAGCTAAAGGTTTGTCAATTTTGTTTATCTTTTCAAAGAACCAGCTGTTGGTTTTATTAATTTTTTCTATTGTTTTTTTAGTCTCTATTTCATTTATTTCTGCTCTGATTTTTATTATTTCCCTTCTTCTACTGATTTGGGGCTTGGTTTGTTCTTCTTTTTCTAGTTCCTTTAGGTGAATTGTTAGATTGTTTATTTGAGATTTTTCTTGTTTGTTGAGATAGGCCTGTATTGCTATAAACTTCCCTCTTAGAACTGCTTTTGATGTATCACATAAATTCTGGCATGTCATATTTTCATTTTCATTTGTCTCCAGGTATTTTTTGATTTCTCCTTTGATTTCTTCATTGACCCAATCGTTGTTCAGTAGCATTTTGTTTAATTTCCACGTATTTGTGGCTTTTCTGGTTTTCTTCCTATGATTGATTTCTAATTTCATACCATTGTGGTCAGAAAAGATGCTTGCTATTATTTCAATCTTCCTAAATTTACGGAGACTTGTTTTGTGGTCTAAGATGTGCTCAATCCTGGAGAATGTTCCATGTGCATTTGAAAAGAACATGTATTCTTCGGTTTTTGGATGGAATGCTCTTTATATATCTACTAGGTCCATCTGTTCTAGTGTGTCATTTAAGGCCAATGTTTCCTTATTGATCTTCTGTTTGGATGATCTATCCGTTAGTGTAAGTGGAGTGTTAAAGTCCCCTACTATTATTGTGTTACCGTCTATTTCTCTTTTTATGTCTGTTAATAATTGCTTTATGTATGTAGATGCACCTACGTTGGGTACATAGATGTGTACAAGTGTTATATCCTCTTGTTGGATTGTTCCCTTGATCATTATGTAATGCTCTTCTTTGTCTCTTTTTACAGTTTTTGTTTTAAAGTCTATTTTGTCTGATATGAGCATTGCTACTCCAGCTATCTTTTCATTGCCATTTGCGTAGTGTGTCTTTTTCCATTCCTTCACTTTCCGTTTGTGAGTGTCTTTAGATCTGAAGTGTGTCTCTTGTATGCAGCATATATATGGGTCTTGTTGTTTTATCCAATCAGCCACCCTGTGCCTTTTAATTGGAGTATTTAGTCCATTGACTTTTAACGTGGCTATTGATAAGTATGTACTTACTACCATTTTTTAACTTTTTTTTATCAGTGTTTTACTAGTCCTTCTCTGTTCCTTTCTCCTTCTATACAGAATTAATGGTCTCTTTAGTTTGACCTCTGTCTGAAAGCTCTACTCTTTAACTCCCCTCTTCCCTCATTTTATGTTTTTGATATCATATCTAACCTCTTGTGAATTTGTATCCATTACCCTCTTATCATGGAAATAGATAATTTTTCCTATTTGCGGTCTTCTCTTTTCCCCTTAAATCAGTCCCTTTAACACTTCTTGTAGCACTGGTCTCTTGGTGACAAACTCCTTTAATTTTGCTTGTCTGGGAAACTGTTTATCTCTCCTTCCATTTTGAATGATAACCTTGCTGGACTTTTTCCTTTTAGCACTTTAAATATGTCGTACCACTCTCTTCTAGCTTGTACGGTTTCTGCTGAGAAGTCAGCTGATAGCCTTATGGGGTTTCCTTTGTATGTAACTTGTCTTTCTCTTGTGGCTTTTAGGATTCTCTCTTTATCTTTAATTCTGGACATTTTGATTATGAGGTGTCTTGGTGTGGGCCTCTTTGGGTTTATCTTGTTTGGGGCTCTCTGTGCTTCCTGTACCTGGATGTCTGTTTCCCTCCTTAGGTTAGGGAAGTTTTCATCTATTATTTCTTGAAATAGATTCTCTGCCCCTTTGTCTCACTCTTCTCCTTCTGGGACACCTATCTCACGGATGTTAGTGTGCTTGATGCTATCCCAGAGGGCCCTTAGACTGTCCTCACTCTTTTTAATTCTTTTCTCTTGTACCTGTTCAGCTTGGGTAATTTCTTCTAGTCTTTCGTCCAGCTTGCAGATCGTTCTTCTGTATTCTCTACTCTGCTTTTGAGTCCCTCTAGTGAATTTTTCATTTCCAGTATTGTATTCTTCATTTCTGATTGGTTCCTTTTTATATCTTCCATTTCTTTGTTGACATTCTCACTGAGTTCATCTATTCTTCTCCCCAGATCAGTGAGCACCCTTAACACTCTTTGTTTGAACTCTCTGTTGGGTAGGTTGCTCATTTCTGTTTCACTTAGTTGCTTTTCTGGGGTTTTGTCCTGTTCCATTACTTGGGATGCATTCCTTTGCCTCCTCATTTTGTCTCTTTCCCTGTGCTTGTGTCTACATATTAGATAGGTCAGCTACGTCTCCTGCTTTTGCATAGGTGACCGTATATAAGTGATGCCTTAGGTGGTCTGCAGTGTGCTTCCCTCAGTTCTCAATATTCCAGAGGTGACTCCTTTGTGTGCTATGTGTGTCCTGCTGTTGTGGCCTGTTTGCTCCCCCTATAGGTGCCCAGGGAGGCTGAGGTATGCTCCTGGCCAGCTGTTGTAATGCTCAGCTGCTTGCAGTTGTTGTGGGCCCTTCAGTCTCTTTATCAGGCGTGGGGAGCCCCAGCACAGTTGGCTGCAAGTTCTAATACCACATTTGTGTTGCAGTATTTCTTTTAAGTGAGTAGGCCTCCAGCATGGCAGGTTGTTAGCCTCAGGGGCTTACAATTGCTATAAGCCTCCAGCCTTTAGGTCTCTTGTCAGCTCTCTGAGGATTGCAGCTGTGTGGGGCTGGCCTCAGGCACGGGAGCACCCAATTGTTTCAGGCTTTGGAAGGTGGGGCAAACCCTCTACGTGGGTCTTTCAGCAGCACAAGTCTTCTGCAACTGACAAGCCCTGCCACCCACAGGTCCACACACACAGTCAACACAGTCCTGCCCCATGTGTGCACCCCGACCTCCTGATGTGGACCCAGTCTCTCCACTGTGGGAGCTCCACACACTCCACCACTGCCCCACACTCTCCACCCACCCCTTGTGCACACCCTCCTCCACTGAAGTGGGCTCAGTTGCCAGGCTGCAGAGAATCCAGTCACCAATCTATGCAGGCCCACAAGTTGCCTGAGGGCTTGTTGTTGGGTGGGGCCAGTCTCTAGGGTGGGCTGCCTGCCCTGGCTGAGCTGGATTAAATCAGTGCCCTAGCGGGTGGGGCAGACCCTGACTAGCAGGCCCCAGGGAGAACTCCAATGGCGTCTGTGTCAGCACACCCATACCAGGACACCACAATGGCCACCGCCAATGTCCCAGTCTCTGGAGAGGTCTCACCTCTCACTGCAATGCACTCAGGGCCTATTAGGTGAGTCTCTTTTTGCCAAAGCACTGTGCACCTTTCTTTCTGGTGATTTTAGGTTGCTTTCTGAACCGGGTGAGTTTGCACATGGGCCCTTTCAGAGCCCGTTTTAATTTCTTTGTGTACCAGCTTTTTTGGGGGTACTCTCCGATGTTTTAGTAGCAGGCAAAGTCAGATATTATGCCACTCATCTCGATTGTGCTGGTTCCACAAAATGCCCACGGCAGGGGGCACTCCTGGCTCAGGACCCCGCTCCTCCAGGGAGGGCTGCATGCCTTTGGGCTGCTACGGGGAGGCCGTGAAGCTGGCGGCTTGCGAAGGCGGCGTTTTTTCTCTACAGAAGGGAGTTTCTGCTTCTTCCACCTCGATTAGGACCGTCCTTCATTGCAGGGGTTCCTCTTATCCAGCTTTCAGCTTTGTCTCAGGGGTAATTTTTCCACTAGTAGTTGTAAATTGGCTGTGTCCGCAGGAGGAGGTGAATTCAGAGTCTGCCTATGCCGCCATCTTGACTTTTCCCTATATGCATGGGTCATCTCCCATCAGCCATGTAATTTAGACCTTTACAGTATATCATGAATAGGTGTATCATTCTCCACACTGACAAAGAAGAAGGAAGGAGTACCTTTACCTTTTTTATGTTGCTTTTGGTATTATATTTGGTTTTTAAAAATTTAAGAGAATAATATTTATCGTGTGGACTTATCCCTAACACTATTAATTTAGAATGAACCTGCTGTGGGAATACTGAGAGTTGACCTTTTACATTGAATTTGAATTCAATATATGCATTTAAGAATCATCATATTTAATACATTATTTAGAATATATATTCCAAAAAGTATTCATAACAGTAAAATAGAAATGCTAAGTTTATTAATCTTTATGTACACACACTAGCAATATGGTTCATTCTAGTAGAGTTTCACAATATAGAATCTTAAAAATAATTCATGGAGCAATTAAATTATACAGAATCTGGTGCTTCTTGGTTCATTTTGGATAAAACCTGCATATTTTCCATTTATTTTTATGCAAAATTAAGGTCAGGTTAAGACAGTTTTAACAGAGTTATCAACATTAATGTTGGTAATTCACCGCTATAACTATGAATGCACAGTGGGTTCATAGAGATAGCAACCAGTAAAGATATTATAATCAATAAAGTACATTTTAATTTTAAGAGGCTAATCTGTAAGATTTTCAGTAATAGTATATGGATATATTACAGTGTTATATTTTTTATCTTAATTTCACATAACATTGTGAAAATAGGTCTTAAAAAAGACACATTTCTTACTTTCAGGGGAAGTAAAGAGTAAGCTGATGATAGACAGGTCATATTTTTATGCTATGAGAGTCACAACTTGTTTCAAAATATCAAAGTCTACTTGCATTACATGGATGGTTTTGTTGCAAATTTAACTGTGAAATTAATGCATTTTGCATAGTAAAATATTGAATCTTTAGATAGGTATTCAAAAATTTTCTTCCAAAACTTCTGTGCCTAGTTACACTTTGAGCAACAGAGTGCAAGAATGTCAAATACAGGGGCCAGCATGTGGCGCAAGCCATTAAGTGTGCGCACTCCGCTGCGGCGGCCCAGGGTGCGCCGGTTAGGAACCCGGGTGCGCACTGACGCACTGCTTGGCAAGCCATGCTGCAGCGGTGTCCCATATAAAGTGGAGGAAGATGGGCACAGATGTTAGCCCAGGGCCAGTCTTGCTCAGCAAAAAGAGAGGAGGATTGGCAGATGTTAGCAGAGGGCTGATCTTCCTCACACACACAAAAAAAGAATGTCAAATATAAATGTTAAATAAAATGAATTTCCTAATATTAAAAAGCATCATTTAGATGTGACATCAGCGTCATGGCTGAGTGAGCTTTCCCGTGAACTCTTCCCCCAATAAGATACAACAAAAGGAACAGTCACAGACCAACAACGGAATCCCAGACAGTGAAAAGCTAGATCGGAAAGATCCACACTGCCGCACATGTGAGAGTGGAACCTGCTGGGCCCCTGGAGGAAGTGGAGAAAGAGGACTCAGAAGAGCCACAGGGCTACCATCAACATCTGAGCACCCCAGAGAGCAGATAAAGAGGGGCCAACGAGAAGCCCCCCACGTCAGGGACCCAGAGGGCAAAAGAGAGAGCCCCCCCTCCCTGCAAACCAGACCGTACAGCTCAACCGACCAGACCAGACCAAGAGATCTGTGGCAGACCAGACCAAGCGATCCGCAGCAGACCAGACCAAGCGATCCGCGGCAGACCAGATCAAGCGACCTGACCCGCGGATCGCAGGGGAGCGGGGGAAGGGAACTGGGGATTGCAGCAGAAAAACTGCGGCAGAGCTCAGGGGGCTTAGATTACACAGCCGTTTACCACCACACAGTGGCGGCAGGTGGAAATTGCAACCAGAGATTTCCAGGATGAGGAAAAACAAAACCAACACAGGAACCACAATGCAAAGGTATATGAAATCACCAGACCAGAAACAAAATGACAAATACCCAGAAATCAACCTCGAAGACACAGAAATCCATAATCTAAATGACAGAGATTTTCAAAATAGCTATCATAAAAACACTAAACGAAATACGAGACAACACAGACAAACAATTCAATGAGATTAGGAGTTTCTTCACAAAAGAGATTGAAATCATAAAGAAAAACCAATCAGTGCTGACAGAGATGAAGAACACAATGGAGGAGATAAAGGAGAATCTGGAAGCTTTAAAGAACAGAGCTGACAATATGGAGGAAAGAATTAGCACTTTAGAGGATAGGAATAAGATATGCTCCAGATGGAAGAGGAGAGAGAACTAAGACTAAAAAGAAATGAAGAAAGACTCCAAGAAATATCTGACTCTATTAGAAAATGTAACATAAGAATTATAGGTATTCCTGAGGGAGAAGAGAGGGAAAGAGGAACAGAGAGCCTATTTAAGGAAATAATAGCTGAGAATTTCCCAAATCTGGGGAAGGAGCAGGAAATACCAGTAAGCAAAGCCAACAGGTCACCTAAATATATTAACAGACAAAGGCCCTCTCCACGACACCTAGTGGTAAGGCTAGCCAGAGTCAATGACAAAGAAACAATATTAAGGGCAGCTAGACAAAAACAAAAAATAACTTACAAAAGAACTCCCATCAAGCTCTCAGTGGATTTCTCAGCAGAAACTTTACAGGCTAGGAGAGACTGGAATGATATATTCAAAATACTGAAAGACAAAAACTTTCAGCCAAGAATACTCTATCCAGCAAAAATATCCTTCAAATATGATGGAGAAATAGTAACTCTCCCAGATAAACAAAAGCTAAGGGAGTTCATGGCCACAAGGCCCCCACTACAAGAAATACTCAAGAAGGCCCTCAGGCCTGAAAAAAAGAAGAGAAAATGAATACAAAGGTTGGAGAAATGAGAAAAATAGGTAGATAAACTCAGAAAAATAGTAGATCTTTACCGGAATAGGTTAGCAACCACTTAAATACTAAAATCAAAGATAGAAGGAAGAAACTCACCAAAAATAAATTTAACCTCATCACTGTAAACACACAGCCACAACACAAGATAGAATAAGGTATAACAAGAACAACTTAGAAGGGGAAGAGGAAAGTGATTGAATTGACTTAGTATAAGGAAATAGGAGGCCATCAGATAATGGACTATCTCATACACAAGATTTTTTACCCAAACCTCAAGGTAACCACTAAACAAATAATCAAAACAAAACCACATATGATAAACAAAGAGAAAACTAGAAGAGTCATAAGACAGAACAACCAAACTGAACTGGCAGTCCGAAACAAATGGGACAAGAAACAAAGGAAATGCAAAAGAACCAGAAAATAAGTGACAAAACAGCAACATTAAGCCCTCATATATCAACAATTACCCTAAGTGTAAATGGATTGAACTCTCCAATCAAAACATACAGAGTGGCAGGATGGATTAAAAAGCAAGACCCAACAATATGCTGCCTTCAGGAAACACATCTTAGCACTAAAGACAAGCACAGGCTCAGAGTGAAAGGATGGAACACAATACTCCAAGCTAATGGCAAACAAAAGAAAGCAGGTGTTGCCATACTCATATCAGACAAAGTAGACTTCAAGATAAAACAGGTTAAGAAAGACAAAGAAGGGGAATATATAATGATAAAAGGGACACTCCAACAAGAAGACATATCACTTATAAATATATATGCACCCAACATAGGACCACCAATGTACATAAAGCAACTATTAACAAATCTAAAAGGAGATATCAACAACAACACAATAGTAGTAGGGGATCTTAACACCCCACTTACATCAATGGATAGATCATCCAGACAAAAAGTCAATAAAGAAATAGTAGACTTAAATGAAAAACTGGACGAGATGGACCTAGTAGACATATGCAGAGCACTCCATCCAAAAACAGCTGACTACACATTCTTCTCAAGTGCACATGGAACATTCTCTAGGATAGACCATATGTTGGGAAACAAAGCAAGCCTCAATAAATTTAAGAAGATTGAAATCATAACAAGCATCTTAGTTTGGACCATAAGGCTTTGAAACTGGAAATGAACCATGAAAAAATAACTGGGAAAGTGACAAAAATGTGGAGATTAAACAACATGCTACTGAACAACCAATGGATCATTGATGAAATTAAAGGAGAAATCAAAAACTATCTGGAAACAAACGAAAATGATAATATGCCATATCAAACCATATGGGATGCAGCAAAAGCAGTCCTGAGAGGGAAACTCATAGCGATACAAGCCCACCTTAACAAACAAGAAAAAGCCCAAATAGGCAACCTTAAATTACACCTAACAGAACTAGCAAAAGAAGAACAAACAAAGCCCAAAGCCAGCAGAAGGAGAGAAATAATAAAAATTGGAGCAGAAATAAATGAAATTGAGACCAAAAAAACAGTAGAAAGGATTAATGAAACAAAGAGTTGGTTCTTCGAGAAGATAAACAAAATCGACAAACCCTTAGCCAGGCTTACTAAGAAAAAAAGAAAAAAGGCTCAAGTAAATAAAATTAGAAATGAAAGAGGAGAAATTACAATGGATACCACGGAAATACAGAGGATTATAAGAGAATACTATGAGAAATTATATGCCAACAAATTGGACAATCTAGAAGAAATGGATAAATTTTTAGACTCATACAACCTCCCAAAACTGGATCAAGAAGAAATGGAGAATCTGAATAGACCAATCACAAGTAAAGAGATTGAAATAGTAATCAAAAACCTCCCAAAAAATAAAAGTCCAGGACCAGATGGCTTCTCCAGTGAATTTTACCAAACATTCAAAGAAGATTTAATACCCATCCTTCTCAAACTATTCCAAAAAATAGAGGAAGATGGAACACTCCCTAAATCATTCTATGAGGCCAACATCACCCTGATACCAAAGCCAGACAAAGACAATACAAAGAAGGAAAATTACAGGCCACTATCGCTGATGAACATTGATGCAAAAATCCTCAACAAAATATTGGCAAATCGAATACAACAATACATTAAAAAGATCATACACCATGATCAAGTGGGATTTATACCAGGGATGCAGGGATGGTTCAACATCCGCACATCAATCAATGTGATACATCACATCAACAAAACAAAGAATAAAAACCACATGATCATCTCAATAGACGCAGAGAAGGCATTTGACAAGATACAACATCCATTTATGATAAAAACTCTCAACAAAATGGGAATAGAAGGAAAGTACCTCAACATAATAAAGGCTATTTATGATAAACCCCCAGGCAACATCATACTCAACGGGGAAAGACTGAAAGCCATTCCTCTGAGAACAGGAATGAGGCAGGGCTGCCCACTCTCACCACTCGTGTTCAACATAGTACTGGAGGTTTTGGCCAGAGCAATTAGGCAAGAAAAAGGAATAAAAGGAATCCAAATAGGTAACGTAGAAGTGAAACTCTCACTATTGGCAGATGACATGATTGTACATATAGAAAACCCTAAGGAATAGTTGGAAATCTATTAGAAACAATCAACAACTACAGCAAAGTAGCAGGGTACAAAATCAATCTACAAAAATCAGTTGCATTTCTGTATGCTAATAATGAACTAACAGAAAGAGAGCTCAAAAAGATAATACCATTTACAATTGCATCAAAAAGAATAAAATACCTAGGAATAAATCTTACCAAGGAGGTGAAGGACCTATACAATGAGAACTACAAGACATTATTGAAAGAAATCCATGATGACATAAAGAAATGGAAAAATATCCCACGCACGTGGATTGGAAGAATAAACATAGTTAAAATGTCTATATTACCTAAAGCAATCTACAGATTCAATGCAATCCCAATCAGAATCCCAATGACATTCTTCACAGAAATAGAAAAAAAGAATACTAAAATTTATATAGGCAACAAAAGACCCCGAATAGCTAAAGAAATCCTAAGAAAAAAGAACAAAGCAGGAGGCATCACAATCCCTGACTTCCAAACATACTACAAAGCAATAGTAATCAAAACAGCATGGTACTGGTACAAAAACAGACACACAGATCAATGGAACAGAATTGAAAGCCCAGAAATAAAACCACACATATACGGACAGCTAATTTTCGACAAAGGTGCTAAGAACATACAATGGAGAAAGGAAAGTCTCTTCAATAAATGGTGTTGGGAAAACTGGACAGCCACATGCAAAAGAATGAAAGTGGACCATCTGCTATCGCCATTCACAAAAATAATCTCAAAATGGATCAAAGCCCTGAAAGTGAGACCTGAAACTATAAAACTCATAGAAGAAAATATAGGCAACACACTATTTGACAGTGGTTATAAAGGAATCTTTTCAGATGACATGCCTACCCAGACTAGGGAAACTAAAGAAAAAATAAACAAGTGGGACTTTATCAGATTAAAGAGCTTCTATAAGACAAATGAAACCAGAATCAAGATGAACAGACAACCAATCAGCTGGGAGAGAATATTTGCAAAACGTACATCTGACAAGGGGTTGATCTCCATAATATGTAAAGAACTCACACAACTGAACAAAAAAAAACAAACAACCCGATCAAAAAATGGGCAGAGGAAATGAACAGACACTTCTCCAAAGAAGATATACAGATGGCCAATAGGCACATGAAAAGACGTTCAACATCACTAATCATCAGGGAAATGCAAATCAAAACAATACTAAGATATCACCTCACGCCCGTTAGAATGGCTATAATCACCAAGACAAAAAACAATAAATGGTGGAGAGGATGTGGAGAAACAGGAACCGTCATACACAGCTGGTGGGAATGCAAACTGCTGCAGCCTCTATGGAAAACGGTATGGAGATTCCTCAAAGAATTAAAAATAGAGATGCCCTATGACCCAACCATCCCACTACTGGGAATCTATCCAACGAACCTGAAATCAAAAATCCAAAGAGGCTTATGCACCCCTATGTTCATTGCAGCATTATTCACCATAGCCAAGAAGTGGAAGCAACCTAAGTGTCCCTCAACTGACGATTGGATTAAGAAAATGTGGTATATATATACAAAGGAATACTACTCAGCCATAAAAAAAGACAAAATTGTCCCATTTACAACAACAGGGATGGGCCTGGAGTGTATTATGTTAAGTGAAATAAGCCAGAAAGAGAAAGACAAACACTGTATGATCTCACTCATATGTGGAATATAAACCAACACATGGACAGAGAAAACTGTATTGTGGTTACCAGGGGCAGTGGGGGTGGGGGGTGGGCACAAGGGGTGAAGGGAGTCATATATATGGTGATGGACAAACAAAAATGCACAACCCAAAATTCCACAATGTTAAAAACCATTAAAACATCAATTAAAAAAAAATCATGGTTTAGTGCAATTTCATTAACCAGATTGTTGTCTATTGAGATGTCCTATTTATTTACACTCTCTCATACATATTTCTCCTTCCAAATCATGAAAAATGAATGCATCAGCAGAATATAAGACTGGCCAAGAGGCAAGTCATGATTTGTAAAGGAGCGCACATGAAGAGATTTTGTTCTCCTATGAGGCAACGTCTGAGGCGGGAGCAGAAAGAAGCAGTCTACAGTAAAGATCTGTACCATATTGCTAGGAAAAGGTGAGCCCTCAGAAAACATTTCACCCTATTGGAGTAGGGTGGTACCTTGCCATTTGGAGGCCTTGCCAAAGGTGACCTGCCCGATGTTCCTGATCCCAAGGAAATGATAGTGTTTCCCCGAGGTGAGCAAAGGTAAGGAATCTTTGCTGCAGAGATTTCAGAGCACAGATACTCTCTCTGAGGAACAAACAAAAGAAAGTAAATAATGAAATAATGGATAAACTTCTCCTGGATTGAAGACTTGAATTGCTATTTGAAAATATTTCCGTGAAATAAAAGAGTCAAATTGCAAGGGAAAAATATAATAACGACATGCAACTGAAGTTACCAAACTATTTTGGCAAAATCTAGGATTTGGGTGTTGTACTGAGGAGGAGAAAATAGAAGCATTATAAAGGTTTTCTAGCATCGGAGGTGGAGCAACTAAAGATCTACACAGTGTCGTGTTCTGTTCTGGGTAGGGGAAGCATGGAACCATGGAGTGCTTTGGTTGTAGGACAGAGTCGATATATTTAGATATGGTGGAAATATACTCAATAATTATTGACATTGGGAATGTGAAAAAAAAACACTTGACAAATGGAAAGGCTTAAAGGACCTTCCAATTTAAGTGGAGTTAAGGTGAGGAAGAATAAAAATTAAACCAACAAAAATAAGCAAAAGATAAAAGAGAATATAATGCAGTAAAAATTAATTTTTAAAATAAACTAAAATGAAAGGAGTAAAATCATGTATGTAGACATGATTACATTATGTATGTATACTAATGTATGTATACTAAATGTAAATTCACTTTAAAAAACAAATTTTAACATTGGGTTAAAATCAACTTTTCTATGCATTATATAAAGGAAATTCCCTTAAAATATAGCACTAATTTATGAAAACACTTAAGATGATAGATATTCAGGCAAATGCAAGAAAAGAGGAAGCAAGAATGGCAACAGTGATAACATTTTTAGAATTCAACTGATTTAGTAGAGAAAAATAATTGAAGAGAGAGAGAATTTGAATAATGCAATTAACATACAGAAATAAATAGATATATTAAAATTTCATTCTATAAATGAAAATATATTTTACATGAAAAAGATAAATAAATTTCTGGAGGGTTCTAAAACAAGTGATACATCAAGCAGATTGAAAATAATCACAGACATTGAAGATCTGCCCAATATAATTAGTAAGTCCAAGGTATGCCATATTTCATCTACTTTGAAATGCCCATCATTATCATCACTATTTTATGCATTGCTAAGGAAGAAAGGAATGCCGCCTATTAAACTTACACAATGCTCTGTTATCATTGGAAATGTTTTAACCTATATTTATTCAAAAAATAGATTTTAGTTTCATATAGTTATATTTCATAAATACCACTGTGGTGCCTGCATGAAGGTGAAAGTATAACACAAGTCAGTAAGTCCCTTTCACTCTGTTCTCATTTGTGGAGTTTGACGTTTCTATGCTCTTCTGAAATTTTGCACGCTATTACTCATCAATTAAAGTCCGTCGTATATCTTCTCATATTAACCTTTAATGCATCTGAAGTAAAGACGTTACAGAAAAAAATAATTCCTCATCAAAGTTTATCAATGGATATACTCTCACCCAATTGAATATGTGACAATTAAATACTTCCCAGCTATGAAGTGGGAGTCTAAACAATACCTGACAGCAATCATTCTTTGCTTAATACAGTGTCTGGAATTTTAGATCAAATGGTTCAATGGGAAACGCTGTCCCTTTTTCCTACGGGAACTCTATGTAAAATACTTTTATACAAATGATTTATTCTTTTTTGCCATCATATTCATAAACTTAACTAATAAGGTAAAGAAGAGTGTGTAGAAGGGAAAAGAGAAGCTTGAGTGGGACTAATAAAAATGGTGAACTGAAGAGTCACAATATGCTCTTAAGGAAACGTTGTCTATTGGGATAAATATAGTAACAGCTTTAAATGCTTGAAAGTATAAATAGTTTTGTAAACGAGTTTTGTACAATAAAATTATCTGTTTAAAATATTTCAAGGGGCAGACCCAGTGGTGGTTAAGTGCGCGTGCTCCGCTGCGGTGGCCCAGGGTTCACAGGTTCCAATCCCCGGCACGCACTGACGCACCGCTCATCAAGCCATGTTGTGGCGGCGTCCCATATAAAGTAGAGGAAGATGGGCATGGATGTTAGCCCAGGGCCAGTCTTCCTCAGCAGAAAGAGGAGGATTGGCAGATGTTAGCTCAGGGCCCATCTTCCTCACACACAAAAAAATTTCAAATTTTATTTTTGCTTATGTCTTTGCCTGCTTTTCCAACACTTGGTTACTTGAGTCTGGAATCATTTCCACCATTTAAATTTCATTTTTTTCCTATCTTTTCTTGTTTCCTTGTAAAACTTGGTGGGGTGTTTTCCATTCTGTCTGATGACTTTGTTAGCACTCAAAACAAAACAAAAAAAGTTCTGAATGGAATCATTCCCAAACTTTCAAGGGACTTTAAAAGATGTATGAAGAGTAAGTATGTTATCAAACGTATTTTCATTGCTTCATGAATATTTTACTTTTCTTGTCTGTGCATAACCACCAGCATATTTTTATTTTCATTTCACTTATTTTCCATATTTGCAATCTATTCCATGATATTATTATTGTATATAGCAAAAATATGAAAACATCAGCAGAAAAAATATTAGAAAAATATTAATATTACCTCTAAAATGAAATGTTGTAAATATAGTTTTTTATTTAACTCTCATAAAACTGGATAAGCACGTTGTCATGGTCTTTTAACTGTTTCAATTTAATGGAAATTACAGTTTAAATGCATTTTGGAAAATGTATTAGATTTATTATTTTATATACCATTTTAATTAATGTTTTTATTAAATATGTATTAATTTAAAATTGAAGAAATTGAATATGAAAGGCACAAAATTCCTTCTGTCCTTTTGCTCTTCCTTCCTTGTCTACATTGTCAGAGTGGCTCATCACCTGATCAATATTCCAGTTGACAAGAAGGGGTTCAGAGTAATGACAAGATAGGCTTCTTCCATTTAAGTGTAGAAACCAGAGTCGCACACACCACGTCTGGCCAACATTCCATTTGCCATCACTTAGTCACTTGGTCATACTGGGCTGCAGGGAAGGCTGTGAAATGTAGTCTTATCCGATGGTCGTGTGAGAACTGCAAAATAAGCATGGTGACACAACTAACCATCTTAGCCACACCAACTCATTTAGTGCCTGTGTTGGCTTTCATTATTCTTTTTAATAGTGGATGAGTAATATATTCTTTCACCTATCGATTTCTTTTTGTGTGTGTGTGTGAGGAAGATCAGCCCTGAGCTAACATCCATGCCCATCTTCCTCTACTTTATATGGGACGCCGCTACAGCATGGCTCTACAAGCAGTGTGTCGGTGTGCGCCCGGGATACAAACTGGCGAACCCTGGGGCCACCACAGCAGAGCACATGCACTTAACTGCTTAAGTTAGCCACCATGCCGGCCTCCCTCCCACCGATTTCTTAAAAAAAATTTTCTTACCATTTTAGCTCCAAATTTTTAGGGAGAAGTCATAGTAATTTATGTTTTAAAATACCCTGTACTTCATGTAAGATGGCACGTATAAATATGATACATTATTCTCTAAATTAGAAAGAAGGCATTAATTACCATTTAAGTACACCATTAATTCCATTTTCCGCTTTTCTGCTTTCTTTGAGCTTCTTAATTAGATTGGACAAAACTCTTCACAGTTCTAAATTCACCATGCTTTTCAGAATATTTTTTCTTTGGGAATGGAATAATATGTCAAACTTCAGAACTATTTAATTGTCATTTGCTCACTTTTACTTAAAAGAAGTTTTTCGACCTGTTCTCATTTTTTAGTGCTAAAAGTTACCTTAGAACCACTAGCTTTAGTCTCTTAGTCAAGAACTAAATAACATTCCGTTACACAGACACTTTAGCACTGTGCTAGGACTCATTAAATGTCACACAAGAAACAAGACATTTTAATTGGAATTAAACATCAAGATAAAAATTTTTAAATTTCCCGAGTCTTAATATCTGTCTATATCTTTTTATACATATACACAAATGACTATATGTATATATGCAACAGAATATATCTACCTGTGTGTATTTTGTGTATACACATACTCACATGCAAAAGGCTGGGACACACAGTCAATTTAATATAATATACACTAACAAAAAATACCAAGAGTCCAGGGAGGAAACAATTGAAACAGGTTACTTTAGAAAGAGGCTTTATTACATTCAATATAATGAATAAACTGATGCTTATTCTTCTCATAGAAAAGTATAGAAGTTTTCATACTGAAATATGGATTAAAGCTCATGATTGTTTTCCTATGAAGCAACCCATATTCCTCTAAAGCTGTGCCACAAGAAGAAGCCTGTGGAAACTGCACAGTCTCCAGGAGGGTAGATTCTCTATAGCCCACTTCATATGGAGAGTGACAAGGAAAAGCTCTCAGAGCACAGAACCAGAGCCCAGAGAGAACAGCAGGGCAGTTCCTGCCAGAGTGTTTCTAGGTCCTGGGACCTCAGAAAAGTTGCTGCTGGAGAGAGCTGCACATCCACAGAGATACAGAACTGGATGCAGAAAATGGATTATACTTCAGGCTTACCTTGTTTGAGAACTGGCAAAGTACATTCTTTTAATAAGAAGAAAGATGCCCACAGACGTTCAGGTAATTACAAGGGCAGACTGTGGCAGAGAATATAGTTGGATATTCAAACGTGTTCTCAATATACTCTTCAGTAAAAGAACCCCAGTTTTAATTAAGGAAGAAATACATCCAGGAAAACGATACAGTTGCTGCTTTAAATTGTTTGGATGATGAGGATCATTCTAGGGAAACTGTAGGTGAAAACTTAGGACTATATTTATGCTTGGTTTTACTGTAATGTGCTATACCATTGAATCATATGAAGTTTTGTTTGAATTCAGTATATCTTAAGAGTGGAATATTTCTAACCTTTTGCATTATTACTGACGAGAAATCCCATATTCTTAAGCTCGGAGTGTTTTTTCTGTGTGATCTGTTATCTTAGAAAGACTCATCATTGCCATTAAGTAAGAAATAAAACACAGTTGTTGTGTCACATTAAGATATTAACTAGCTAACAACAGTTTATTCTGTCTCCTTCCCTCTTTGCCATCTCTCCCTTGAAATATTCATGAACTTGCACAAAGTAATATGGAGTGACCGCAATAGAGAAATCAGTTATGAATCAACTATTTCAAGAAACATAGAGAAATCACCACTAATCAAAGATTGAATGGATTCATAAAGCCAAATAGCAGGACTAGAGTAGAAAACAGGCTGACAGTCACAGTGTCACCTGCTCTCCCATGCCATGCCCTGCATCTGCCTATTCCAGAGCAGCTGTTAGAGGAAAAGCCAATCCTGTTGCACAGAGTGAGGAGCTCTTACCATATGTGTTGGGGAAATGAAATACTGAAAGAGAAGGACGCAGAAAAAGCCCACAGGAGGGAGCCTTAGGTGACTGTAGATTACCACAGGGGAGAAGAAAAAAGATCTAATGAAGCCATGCTTTTGTTTTTTGTTTTTGTTATTGTTGTTTGTATCTGTGTTTGTGTACCCATTTTATTGTGGTAAATATAACAGAGCGCTCCTCCTAGAAATATACTCCCTTCCACATGTTCAGTTCCAGGAAAAGGAAAAGAAATAAAAATAAAATGTCCCCTCCGTGAGAAGAGACTCAGGAGATAAATGCCTAAAAGATTTTCCTAGGGGTGATGCCTGATTAAGATGCAAAGTCTGACTGCACTGAAACGTTTACTGAAGAGGAGAGGGACCCCTCTTCCCTCTCTGTTGGCAAATCTTGGGATAAAAGTCTCCTCGTGTACCTATGCTCTTTAAAAATATTTTGCAGCATGAGAGTAATAGGGAAGATGTCAGAGCAAGCTTCACTTTCAAAAGTGATTTACCACAAGGGACTAAAGCAAACTTTAGAGAGTAACTACTTTTGTATTCTCAAAATTACTTCATTTTTTTTAAAAATCTGTGGTATTCTTCTATAATTGTAATGTATCTAAAAATATTTCCGGTAATGTTTTCTGCTCTCTGTTGTGTTGTAAGCATAAAATATTTATTAGAGGAATTCTTTTGGCTAATTTTCGAAAATAAAACAAAAAGAATAAGTAGCTTGCTAAACAAGTAAAACAGACATTTCTTTCATAATTATTTTATTTGTTTAATTTAATATGTCTTTTTACTATTGCCCTTTATCTTACAAAAAGCAATGAAAACTGAATCAAAAGTGAAGACTGAACATAGATGTCTATAATACCTACACCTATAATCCCAAGAAACGACAGACAGGTGTTATAAGAAAAAATAGTAAATCAAAAACAATGAAGAAAAACAGGAAAGATGGCATTAGGAGACCCTAAAGTTTGAGAAAGTCTTCAAAAATAAAAAAAATATAGTGATGAAATTTACAAAGAAGAAAACAAACTGAAATCAAATATATATATGTGTACTGGAAAAAATAAGATAATACAATGAAATTCATAAAAATTAATTGCTACTGGTCTTACATTTAAGTCTTTAATCCATTTTGAGTTGACTAGTCACAGAAGGACAAATATTGTGTGATTCCACTCATATAAAGTATTAAAAATAATCAGACTTATAGAAGCAGAGAACAGAATGGTTGCTGTCAGGAGCCAGGGGTTGGGGGAAATGGAAGCTGTTGTTCAGTGGGTATAATGTTTTGGTTGTGCAAGACAAATGAGATCTAGAGACCTGCTGTACAACACAGTGCCTATAGTGAACAATGCAGTCCTGTGCACTTAAAAATTTATCGAGGGTCGATCTCATGTTAACCGTTCTTACCACACCAAAAAAAAAGGCACAAAGAAACTCTTGGAGGTGATGGATAGGTCTGTTACCTTGCCTGTGGTGCTGGTTTCATGATGTAAGCTTATGTCCAAATTCATCAAATTGTGTGCGTTAAATATGTGCATTTTTTGTATATCAATTATGTCTCAATAAAGCTGTTAAAAAATAAATGAATAACTGCTATATGTATCAATAAGAATATACATCAAAAACATAATTTTGAATAAAAAACAGAAAAATGCAAAAAAAAAGAATGAGTTGCTCCAGAAGTTTTTCTAGTCAGGGAAAGCCAAAGATGAGGAATAAGATCAGACAATGACTCCAAAAGAGCAATGGTTCAGGTGAATGTTTGGGAAATAGCAAGAAAGAGTACCTCAGCTTATAGGTCACCCCTCCTATGCAACTGTCTGTACACTGGTTCCCCTGGGGAGTTGTAAAATCATGTCACTACCTGAACCTCGCTCCTAAAAAGTTAATGATGTAGTTGGTTTGGGATCCCAAGTATCTACACGTTTTAAAAGTCCCTGGTTGACTGTAATATGACACAAGACTTGGGAACTATGACTTAGAGCTGGGGTTGTAAATTACAGCCCTGGTGACGAATCTGTCTCACCACCTATTTTTATATGGCTCACAAGTTAAACGAGTTTTATATTTTTAAATGGTTAAAAAAATCAAAAGAAGAATAATTTTGTATAATATGAAATTTATAAAGTTCAAATATTAAGGACAATATTTAAATCCCAATAAATTAATTCTTATTGGAATATAGCTATGATCATCATTTATTTATTGTCCAGGGCTGCTTTTTACTAAAAGGAGAGATTTGTGTAATTGTGGTAGAGATAGTATGGATGCCAAACCTCAGAAAGTGACTGTATTTGGAGACAGGGTCTTTAAAGAGGTAATTAAGTTAAAATGAGGTCATTAGGATGGGCCCTAATCCAATATGACTGGTGTCCTCACACAAAGAGGAAATTTGGACACAGATATGGACTGTGGGAAGATCATATGAAGACCCATCTCCAAGCCAAAGAGAGAGGCCTCATAAAAAATCAACCCTGCTGACACCCTGATCTTTTAACTTCCAGAACTGTGAGAAAATAGATTTTTGTTGGTTAATCCACCCAGGCTGTGGTACTTTGTTACAACAGCCCTAGAAAACGAATACAAGTCACCTCCCACAGTCATTTGTTAAATCCATATTTAGTCACGAAAGAGACCATCTTTCCAGCCAACACCAACATTAGCACAGCACTCCCTTCTGCTCTTGACTAAAGAACGACATTTCTGTACCCGCAAGCTGCTTAAAGAGATGAAGCATGGCAAAAACAGGAGAAAGTTTCATCCTCCAAGAACATTCCACAGTCTATCCTTAGAGCCAGATGGTGCTCCAAAGCAGAATACTCCTCACTCAACTTTCACCTACATAATTTTGTGGAGAAATTCTTCAAAGTTACAGGTATGTTGGAAAAACTCCTCTCTGCATTCTAATTGTGATAGAGAGTTTTTCTGAATTAAATATTTTGGATTATTTCATTGAGTATTTAGGAGACAGGACGTGTCATAATTGGCCATTCTCTCAGAAGTCCTGGAACTTTGTCTTAAACTATCTAACTAAAAATTATTTTTTCAGCCTTTTGTGCCTTGGTATTGTAAGAAAGGTATTGAGCATTACATGGAAAATTGTATCACTAAGAGTAATGAAGACACCGACTCCATATTTTTTTGTGTGTGTGAGGAAGGTTAGCCCTGAGCTAACATCCAAAGCCAATCCTCCTCTTTTTTGCTGAGGAAGATTGGCCATGAGTTAACATCTGTGCCCATCTTCCCCTATTTTATGTGGGACGCCACCACAGCATGGTTTGATAAGCAATGCATTGGTCTGCACCTGGTATCCAAACCTGCAAACCCTGGGCCATCCCGGACCACCATGTGAAGTGGACTGTGTGAACTTAACCACTATGCCACCAGGCTGGCCCCAGCAGACTGACTCCATCTTTGATGACTGACTCTCGACTTATTTCTAAGCCTCACCCTCTCTTTCCCCTTTGTCCACATAAGGACAGGCTGATAAGAAAGCTCTCACGTGCCTCATCCTTTGGCGCCTTTTGGCTGGAAATTTAAACCTGCTGCTGCTTTTCCCCAGCCCCACTTCCTAGCCACTATCAAGACGCAGTACACACCCTCCGCTTTGCCCAAGCCAGCCTGGACCTGCTTGAGCCCTCCCAGTTCTCCCTGGAGCCCTTTCTGTGAGCAATAAACTTTCTATGAAATTCTCTTGGTGCATGGAGTATCATAAGCCTGGACATCCTAACCAAATTTTAGATGGGGCTGTATCCTATTTCTGCAGGGTAACACAAAACACTATGAACTCATTTTTCATTTTTCAATATATGAACTGAATAAGAGCCAACTGTTTTATCATTTCTTAGTATTTCATGAGTAGAGAAAACAAACAAAAACCATATAGATAAGATTCAATTCCCATTTCTGGCCTTTAAAATCTGTGTGAAACTGGGATAATGACTTAGTTTATATTTATCTCAATTTCTTCATCTGAAGAAAAATGTTCAATAATGCTTACTCGCAAGGTTTTTTAATGATTAAACTAGAAAAGATAGATGAAGCTTCTGGTATAGTTTATGCTATATAAGGCTCTGCATGTGTTATTTTTTAATATATCAATTGTAATACAAAATTAAAATGTTCATAGTCTGAAGAAAATGGAAAATCATTTTATAGTATTTACCTCTAGTATTTACTAAATCATAATTCACAAAGCTTATTTTTAAATAAATCTGATTCAGAAAAATGTCCTAGAATTTCCACTGAGAAAAATTCTTAGTATCTTAAAATTTCCGTGGTTATCCCAGCAATTTCTATGAACTAAAAATAATTCAACATTTTCAAATCACTATCATTAAATGTTTTGGTTCTCAAATACCTCATTCTTTCAATATACATGAACACAAGTTCTATCACTAATGTCTGGTTTTAAAATTTGTCCTAAATGTTGGATAAGACAATGGATTATTTAAGACTCCAAGAATATTCCTCCTTCAGTGTTTAGCGTAAGACATTCCTATGGTGGTCCAATAGTCCATTAGGGTTACAATAGAAAAACACAAACAAGAAATTGTATTTGTGTATTACTTAGCCCATTATCTTCAGATGTTTTCTTCCTTTTCCTTAACATTTTCCTTAAGTCTCATTTATTAAGTAGCTACCACGTCCAGCTATTATATAATATGAGTCTATTTTAAACAAAGTAAAACAAAAGGCTATTCTTTAAAACGCATTAGTAACACAGTTAGTATATAAGGTCAAGCATATCTGAAAACAATATATACATATATAAAACGAATGTGCACCCTTGACTTTTAGAGATAAATATTTGGAAACTATGAGCCCAGGTTTTGAGAAATATTCTTATCTTTTTAAGACTTTATTTGAGAATAGTCAACATAAGAATTTGTATATTTGTGCTTATGTGTGTGATCTGCATAATGGAAAGTAGTTTATGTGTCAACTCTAGAAAAAAAAGCATCAAATAATAAAAATGTAATTGAGTCCATTTTCTGGATTGGTAGGCCAGAATGGAACGTGGAATATTATACTCATATAAACTAATCCTACTGTCTTAATCCATTGGGCTGCTATAACAAAAATACCACAGACCAGGTGGCTTATAAACGAGAAAAATTTCTTTGTGAAACTAAATATGTTATGTGTTTTCAAAATACAACAGTGGGACAGGCATAGGATAAAGATTCCCATTTCAAAAGAGAAAAATCGGAAAGAAGAAAGGATAGGTCTCAAGTAAGTCCAAAACTCATCAGGGCAAACAGCATTAAGCCTTAAACCTTGAGAATAATCCTCTTTGGCTTGATGCTCTGACTTCCAGGTTCACCGGGGTGGCAACATCATATCACGGTTCGATGAGAAGGCCCTCCAGTGGCTCTCTGCTTGGGTTCTACCCCCAAGGTGGCTCCCTGCCTGGATCTCATGGCTCTACTGGCCTGGGGCCCTATGCCCACAGCTCTCTTGGGCTGGACTGGGATCTGGAGTCCACGGCTCTTCAGCCCCGTCCTTTGAAATCTAGGTGGAAGCAGCCATGCCCCCACAGTTCTGCTAGATGCAGCCCATGTCACAGTTATCTGCCAGGGGTGGATGTGGGGGTGGGGGTGGGGGTCCCCACCCTAGGACACTAGCTGGAGTCATCTGGGCCCACCTGAACTGGAGATGTGGCCTCCCCTGGGAAACCGTCTCCCCTTGCACTCTAGGCCTCTGATGGGAGTGGCAATCTTGATGATCTCTGAATTACCTTCAGGATCATTCTTCCATTGTCTTGGGAAATAGCTCCTGGCTTCTGTTGAGATGGCTGAGCCATACTAATCTCCTTATCAAACAGTAACTTGGCCATACCCTTAATCTTCTCATTTTTTGCAATGCTCGTGAGCTGAGAATTTTCCAAATCTTTAAGTTCTGCTTCCTTCTTGCTCAACAACTCTGTCTTTAAGTCATTTCTCTCTTCTTACATCTTACTATAAGCAGTCAGGAGGGGCCAAACCACACCTTCAACACTTTGCTTAGAGATCTTCTCAGCTAAATATACAATTTCATTGCTAGCTATAAATTTCTACCTTCCACAAAACACTAGAATGCAAACACAATTCAGGCAAGTTCTTTGCCATTTTATAACAAGGATCACCTTTCCTCCAATTCCAAGTAACACATTCCTCATTTCCATCTGAGACCCCATCGGCATGGCCTTGATGACCCATATTTCTACCAACAGTCTGTTCATGATTACTTAGGTATTCTCTAAGAAGATTAAGGCTTTCTCTACAGCTCTCCTCTTTTTCTTTCTGAACCTTTACCAAATCACCCTTAACTGTCCGTTCACAGCAATGTAGGCTTTTTCTAGCATGCACCTCAGAAATCTTCCAGCTTCTGTCAATTACCTAGTTCCAAAGCCACTTCCACATTTTTAGGTATTTGTTACAGCAGCACCCTACTTCTCATAGCAGTTAAAATTTTAGTCTGTTTGGGCTGCTGTAACAAAAATACCATAGACTTCGTGGCTTACGAACAACAGAAATAGTGGCTTACAAAAAACAGCTTTCAGTTCTGGGGGGAGCTGGAAAATCCAAGATCAAGATGCTGGCAGATTCAGTGTCTGGTGAGGTCCCGCTTCCTGGTTCATAGATGGCCATCTTCTCGCTATGTCCTCACACAGTCCAAGGAATGAGGGAGCTCTCTAGGGTCTCTTTATAAGGGCATTAATCTCATTCATGGAGGCTCCACCTTATCTCCTCCCAGGGCCTCATCTCCAACTACCATCAAATCAGGAGTTAGGATTTTAACATATGAATTTGAGAGGGACAAAAAAATTCAGTTTATAACAACTACCATCTGCTAAGTAAATATGTAAAAGAACTTCAAAACTTTATTTTTTCACTTTATACTAAGCTGTCTTTCTGCCCGATTGTGATGAGAACCCAGTGCAGAATACTTATGCACCAGTTGCTGTAACTTGAGTTTTGAAAGTCGATCAAGCAGTGCTAACCAGAATTAGATGCTATCTGTCCATGGAGATTGCAAGAATTCTGATATTTCTTGATGAAGAATAGTAAAAGGGAGATTATTTTCCCCTGTGGTCAAAAGCGTGTTGTTGTGTCTTGTGAAGTTACAGAATTCTTTTTCAAATACATTTTCCAACTCTAGAATTTCTACATTTGGCTTTTAAGATTAAAAAACTGTAAAAAAAAATAACATTGAAATATAATATTTAAAAGAAAGTTATTTGGCATTTAAGTTAAAAATCTTTCCTCCCAGATTATCTGAATTCTTCTAGATATTTCTCATTTAACTTGGATTGTTTATTACTCCAAACCTTATTATCTAGTACGTGCTACAACTGACATTTCCATGAGAAGAAATTTTTAAGACAGAAAGACATATTCTGTCTACACAAAAGTCCAAAAATATTCTGAAAGCAGCAATTTACAGCTTTTTACATGTAAAAGAATACAATTTTTATTATTTTAATACTTAAACATTACAAAGATATTGGTTATTTTCAAAGATATTGAAAGTTTTATAAAAGAATATTATACCCTAGTAACTGTTATTACCACTCCATAAACCCCAGAAAGGAATATTTCCATAAAAATGGAGGCCATTATATTTGGTAAATTTTCTTGCTACTAGAGATATATATCATAGAAATAATCATTACTTACTTTGCATTATGAAGATACAAACACAGAATAGTGTGTGAAGGAATTCATTATGTAAATGAAAGGTTGATTACTAGATGTGTCTTGTTTCTAGAACTTTCTTAGCAAACATTTAACATGAAAGTTATTTAAACAAATCAAGGTAGTTAATACAAGTCGATATATTTAATAGTCCGTGTACTTAAATAACATTTTCATGTTTTCTACATTATACAGATCTTTTTGTTCATAACCTGCTTTATTGAGACCTATTTACCTCTATGCAATACATTAAAAATGACTTTAGGTATTGTGTGAATTACTTTTAAACATCATATGAGACTGAGGTAATTAAAGAAGAAAACTGATCAATTTCTGGTTATTTACCAATTATGTAGCTGTTGTGTTGTCTTGAATTAATCAGATCCTGCCCGAGTCAAGCCCGTATGGTCACCCTGCAAAAGCAAGGGGCGTGTCTACTAAAATTCAGTTCAGATGTCTAGAGTGATGACACCACACTGAGCAGAGGTCTCAAGGAGGTCTGAAATGTCTTGGGAGAGCCAGGAAAGGAGATTGGGTGGGGGGCTTTTACTGTGGTGAGGGGGTGAGGTGAGGGCTTTGGGACTTGGGTGGCCTAAATTTCCCACAGGTACCAAAGGAGAAAGAACCCAGGTTTTCTTATCAGCTAGCCCAGATGTGGGCACAGCAGATGAGGGAGGGATGATGCTTAAAAGCAGTCAGCAGGTAAACATGAAAAAAGGGAGTTGGACTCCTGCTTGGTCACTCATCTGCGAGCAGTTGGCCCAATAGTTTGAATGATCGCCTAATGAAAGCAAAGGCATTCATACTTTGTGAGGCATTATCAAAGATGAAATCATTTCAACAGTGTATCATTTCATTAGTAAATTAGGGAGATGTAGTGTTTGAAGAATTTAAAATAGTAATAATCCCATACATTTTTGTAATATTTTGTTTTCCCCAAAGTACTTTTATGTTGGAAATCAT
This sequence comes from Diceros bicornis minor, assembly GCF_020826845.1. Classification (NCBI taxonomy): domain Eukaryota; kingdom Metazoa; phylum Chordata; class Mammalia; order Perissodactyla; family Rhinocerotidae; genus Diceros; species Diceros bicornis. Next base: position 9,371,580 of record NC_080744.1, on the reverse strand, counting down.
ATTATGCTCCTCAAATTTCTTAGGGTATATTATTATTCATATTTCAGAACATTAAAAAAATATTGTCTGGCATAGACAAAGTAGCTTCTTTTAAAAATATATTTCCTGTATCTTGAAAAGTTCTTGATTTGTAGCCCAATTTAGTCTCAATTCATTTTGTTTTCCATATCCCAAGATAACATGGTAGGGGGCAGAAACTGGTTATATTATGGAAATCTGGCAATATTATGAATTATGCTACGACAACACTAAAATGGTAGAGGACTGTTAAGTTACTTATATCCTAAATTTGATTAACTTCACTCACAAAATAATCAAACACTACCCAGAAGAATTTTGATTCAGACAAACACATTTTGGCTCAGTAGCGTTGAAATAATAACAATGACAACAACAGCAACACTGATAGAAACACCAACTATTTTTTTTCCGGAGCTAGACAATTTAGAAATTTAAACTAAAGCTCATGTGGAAAACGCAAACATTCGGTAATAACGGTGACACATTAAAAATAAAAATAAATGTTGAGAATTTGCATAACATACTGTAAAGTCTCTATAATTAAAATATTTTGTTGCTGACCTGTGAAAAGTTATATATTTGGAACAGAATAAAACATCAAATACAAGTACATGGAAATTTACTGTACAATAAAGGTGGCCTTTCAAGTCACTGGAGACAATTATCTTTTTACTAAAAGTTTGAGAACAATGATATAGCCATTTGAACACAATGACAATTAAATCAAAATATAACTGCTTATATCCCAAAATGGAACAAACTGGATCAAAGATCTAAATGTTAAAATAGATTTGAAATTATAGACAAATGGATATATTTATTTATATCCATAATATTGTGAAAGCTTTTGAATTCTGGCCCAAACATCTAGGGCCAATTTTTATTTATTTTTTATTTATTTATTTTTTGTGTGTGAGGAAGACTAGCCCTGAGCTAACATCAGTTGCCAATCCTTCTCTTTTTGCTGAAGAAGATTGGCCCTGGGCTAACATCTGTGCCTATCTTCCTCTACTTTACATGGGACGCCACCACAGCATGGCTTGACAAGCGGTGCGTTGGGGGGCGCCCAGGATCCAAACTTGTGAACCCTGGGCCGCCGAAGTGGGGTGTGCGAACTTAACTGCCCCTAGGTCCAATTTTTTATTGTTGTTTTATGTCACATAAAAATAAAATAGAAACTTCCACATGACCCAGAAATAAACAAACAAAAGCAAAGTCCAAAGAAAATGACTAATTAGGAGAAAATTTTGCTTTATATATCACGAATAAAGCATTAATGTTCCTAATATGGAAAGAAATCTAAAACAATATTTGTTTAAAAAAATGCAAAAGTCCTATAGAAAATAGAAAAAAGACACAGCTCAGAAAAAAATTTATACAAAAACCCTAGAACTCATCCCTCCCACTGATTACAAATATACACTACATGTATGAGTGTGTATATGTATATATATATTTGTGTATGCTATTACACAAATAACATGCAAATAGTATACTATCAAATTTGAGTTTTTAATCTTTAGTCAAGACTTGAGGAAGACTTCATGAGGCAAAAGATATATAATTTGAGAGAGAGTTGGGAGTGTGGCAGCAATCTACTCATGATTTATGTCAAGTTCTACCTCGGTCTCATCTCCTGAATAATGCCTCCACTTGATGGTGGAGTGGCAAAGGACAGCTAGACGTGCCTGGCTTAATGGTTACATAGATGCTTTTCATGATGTGCAGCTCAGGTGGCATGATCACCTGGTACCTTTTCTGCAGTCCTTTAGTCTCAAAAGCAGCCCAGTAAAAAGTCAGGAACTATTTGTCTGTGGGAGAATAGTTACTTGCTAAAGGGCAACTTTGTTACAAATCCTAAGGGAGTCTATTGAGATTCTCCTACAGTGCCTAGTACAGGTTCAGGTATAGCCTCCCGATCAAGTTCACACACTCTGAACACTGTTACATGTAACATATAAGAACCAAACGACAGAAATATGCACTATACACAGGCAAGCGATATTGAACAGCTTAATTTGTTCTGCCTTCACACAAATCTAGAAGCAGAAATATAGTATATGCTCCCTATTTTAAATAACCAACTTAAGTACTCGGCCTTCTATTTAGAGGTAAAAAATGCAAGCTTCTTCCATGTCCTTCACTCTAGGAAGAGAGAGCCTTTTATGCCCCACACATCAACACCTTTACTGAGTAGGCAAAACCCTATGTAATGGTGGTATTCAACTTCTCTTCTCTGTAACATGATTATTGCTCATATACCTAGCCTAGGGTGCTTGCTGATATCTGCTGTCTAGATCCTTTCAGCATGATGGAAAAACACGGTAGATCAACGACCTGGAAAGGCAGAAGACAGTGGTTAGAAACCAAGGTGCTTCCAAGTGAGAGTCTTGAGACAGTGTAGTTATTGTTGATGAGAAAGTGTAGTTTATGACCATGAAAATTGTTAGTTTAGCTTAGAGGAGGAAAACACGATGGAATGAAGGAGCACAAAGGACTGAGAAACTAGAATGTTGAGTATTTTGAACAGATCTTGTATAAATGACTGGGGATAAACACACGAATAATAGTAGAGAGTGGAATACCAAGCATAGGTTAAAATATTATTAAAAAATTATGGAAGGGTGGCCATAGAATCAATAGTTGACAGAAATAATGGCATTCGAGTCTAATAACATTTGCTTTTCAAGTGAGAAGATAGCGTTGGAGAAATAAAGAGAAATATGTTCAAAGTGGCCTTGAGATGCACTGCAAATACAAAGTCCACTTCAGATAATGTGGGGGAAATCAGTGTCTTCTGGGGACAAGCATGTTTGAGCAGCACACAAAGCTGAAACAAACAATTGGAAGAGAAGTTGAGGATTTAGAAAAATATACTGATGATATATCATGAATTCCAGCAGAAGCAGTGAAATGGTTTGGGCAGACATTGAGGAATGTGTGACAGAGGCAATTGAAGACAATATCTATAGGATGACTGTTGATCTAGGTCTGGGGTCTGGTAGTCCAGGAAATTGAGTAATCATGGTATATTATAGTTTTTAGAAAGATGTTTTGAGCCTACTGCCAACCAGACTGCTGTGGGAGCCTCTGGGGAGGACAAGGACTACCCTGGTGTCATGATCTCCCGTGCGATGTCAGCCTCTTGGAGGGGCTGTTTACCTGAGACTAGGAGACCCAGAGACTTCACTGGGATGGGAGTGGTGGTGAACTCACAGAGGAATTCTATTCATGAATTCTAGAGGTTGGAGGTGTCACAGCAGTTTGAGTAAGCATTAAAAAATGTGGATGTTGACTAAGAACTAATGTCAGAGAATGTCACTCTGAATTACAGGCACTAATAATTTCAAATCTTTGTCATTCATTGACCTATGTGGAGATCACTAACCATAGTGATCATCTGAAGTAGTCTATCTAATTCTTTAATTCCTAGCTATATTTTAAATTGAATCATATAGGTTTATATGAATCATTATTAATAAAAAGTGTCGCTGTAATTGCTATAAAAACAGTATGAATCTTTATACGAAAATTGCCTTTACTCAGAATGATTTACTAACACATCTTGGTAATGCTTTTATTTAAAAAGGGAAGGCACTGAAATTAAATATTTGTGATTAATATACAAATATCCACGTAAGAAATTAATTAAAATTGTTTGATTTACTCTTTTATTGACATTGATTTCCTCACATTATATCAAAATAGTACAGGCTGCAGTCAAACCCCCTCATCTCGCATTGAGATCCTCATTGTTGGGTGCACTCCACCATCTCTGATGTTTCCAAATCACGTAGTCCAGTGCTCTCTCTACAACTAATCTGATTCCATCAGTACCTCAAGTCTACTGGTTGTTATATTCTACTATATGTCACTAAAACCACTTTCTTCATAGCCTCCCAAATCGCTCCTCATTCCCCTTTCTTCTTGTAGGTTGACCATAAAATGCACTGTGATCAGCCTTGACTAAAAAATTTTTATTAATTTGTATTCTTCTTGAATATACCTTCCCCTTTTGTTCACTTTTTTAATTTGTTCTCATAGTTCAAGACCTAGGTAATTCCTACTTTTTCACAAATCTTTTTCCAAATTCTAACACCATGTGTTGAAATTTGTAAAATGTTACGACCTATATTATTCATTTTGTCTGCTGCTTTAAAGGACTATTTAACCTTATCTTATTATGGATGACTGTATATTAAATGAAAGGTGACTTCACGTGTGCAAGGACTTTAAATTTATATCTTCGCATATACACAGTTATTTGTTAAACACACAAATGCATAATTAGAAAAACAGGAGTGATTATAACCTTTGTCTTTGTCTAAAAATATTTTTTTATCTTCCCTTTACATCTCTATTATTACTTTTAACAGAGGGCTTAAACCAAAAATTTTGACACAGTTTTGTCAAGATTCATGTTCACACTTTTAATTTCTGCTTTGATGAGACATAACTTGTACTCAAAAGTTTAAGCTATGAACATCTTCACAGTTAAAGATGATGTATACAAGAAAATGTTCGGTACCTTATTAGCTAATTCTATTGCTGAAGAAAACATTGTACCACACAAGATGACTAGCAAAAGTTGATTTTTTTTTTGATACTATTGCCAGTGGTAGGGAAGCTAGCATAGACCAAGTCTAGAAACAGCTCCACTGAAATAAAAGGCAGGAGAATTTGAAGAGCTGGGGTGGAGGGATCATAGGCTACCTGTGTTTGCTAATTGTTTTTACCCAAAGAAAAAGTAATCTTTCTCCTACCTTCATGACGTAGAAAACTACTTCCTTTTTCAGGAGCTTGGAGCAAGGCCCTCACTGAGGTTAGGCTCCTACCCTCCCACACAAACTGAGAGGTTGGGCACAATCTCCCTTAATGATTACATTTCAAAGGGATGGCCCCAGGGTCCTTGAGACAGGCCTGGGTTGTAAAACTAGCAAGAAGCTTTTAAAAAGAGTTAAATCTCCCCAAGGGCGGAGAAAGAACTTGTAATCACAAGTTTTCTCAAGTAAAGGACCTAGGAAAAGGAGATCAGCGGCCTGGAGTCAGGAAGAAGCGCCTCTAAAGTTTGGTCGAGCTGAGAGGAATGTTAAGGCCTTTTTGGTCATTAGTCATTAAAGGACAATATACACCTTTTAGGTCCAATTCTTTTTCTATAAAAGAAATTCTATTTTAAGGACTGAAAAATGGCTATAATTTTAAAAAAATTATAGCAAATGTCTTGGTTTCCAATCTGTCTTAATTATTTGCTACAACCCAATTGTTCCTGTAACGTTGCATTTATTCCACTGGTATCTGAGTGTCCTATCATACAGTCTGTCTTAGCCACCACATAGTGAGTTATTTAAGGCTAGTGACTCTCTCTCTCTCTCTCTATATATATATATGATTACATATGTATATATGTATGTATATAAGAAATCTGAATGATATTTCCTGAAAGTTGAGTCAGAATAAGGATCTAGTGGATTCTAAAGAACTTTGTCAATGATAGTCTTTCTTGAATGACTAAAAGTTCCATATATGAGTGGTTAGATAATGTTAAATAAATTATTTTAATGTAAAAAATACTTCTTTAAGATTTTTTTGATATTTCTAAATCATAGATATTTCTTTTGGAATAATATTTCTAATTGAAAAACAAAGAAGAAAGATGAACTTCATCCATAGCTGCTATAATTGATTATCATTACCTCATTGTAAGGAATTGATGGTTTCTTTTGAAAATACTTAGTAATATCAGAGGTATAAAGTTCTATTTGTGGCACCTTGCTGATTTCAGTGTCAGAATTTTTAAGAGATACTTCGTTATGTTAGTGCCTGAAATTTCTGGCCAACTGTGTTATATTCATTTAGCCTTATGAACAGAAGCTTACAATATTTTTATAATTTCTGCTCACAGTTTTGTCAAATATATGTTATTAATTCTCTAATATTTAAATTTATGTGACAAATTCATTGAATTTTGGTTATTTTATATTTAAGTGCCATTTATTTTTTGGAGAAAAATCTGATAATCCATTGCAAATTTTTCTCTGTTAAAAATATAAATTTTATATATATATATTTTAATATTCTTCAGTGGGAAGCAGCAGAATCTAAGTTCACAGAGAGAAAGGAAAAAAATAATACATTGTTCAGTATGATAAAATTTTATAATGTAAAGTAAGTTTCCTTTAAGACTCAAATTCACATAGCGTTTATTAAAAACAGTGGATTATGCATTCTGATATCAATTTTAGAACCAATTAAATTACATGAGCCCCATTATCTGTTTTCCTCAGAGACTTTAAGATAAGTGTTCCATCCATAGCCCATTAAGGATAAATGTTTTACACATTTCTTTCAGTAACTGTGTTGGTAGCTGAGGCATGTGAAAATTTTACCATTGAGAGTTTTAAAAGAAATGGGAAAAATATATCTACAAAGAAATATTTGAAGGAATAGTTTCTTCAAACTAGACCTTTTTACCATAAGAAGATATTTTTTTGTCCAAAAAATGTGTGTGCATATATTAAAAAAGTGTTATAATTTAGGAAATATTAAAAATATAACAGGAAATAACTAAAATTGTTATATTTAAAATAACCAATAATTGTATTAAACATTGTAAATAAAATTTACTTCTTCTTGATACATTAAAAATGCCAAGATTTTAAATGAAATTTATATTTCAGAGTATTTGTCACTATATTCTTTCTTCTTCTTTGTTTGTTTCTATCAGAACTTGGCCCATCCTCATTTTTTGATTGTCTTCAGTTTTCAGATGTGCTGGTCATGGGAATATTTTTCTCATCTGTTGAAGTATGTTTTAGTATATGTCAGTAGGTGAATTTTATGGAGAATGATATATCTTTTATAAATACATCATAAATAACAGTATGCATTTCCTGACAGTCTACAAATGAGTTTTGTTTCAAATATTCTTATTTATAAAGTGCCTTTTTCCTAAAATGCTTTAAGCGCCTTATAGCTTTTTGTTCAGTACACAAATCAGAAAAGCAAAAGCAGAAAGCAAAAGATATCTTAATGTTTTGAGAATATATACTATAAATAAAATTTCTACTGTCAGCATGATAAAATTAGATTATACAATATTCTACATAATTTTGTGTAATATTCAAGAATACTTTGAACTGAATAGTTGGGAGAAGAGCTTTCTGCAACTAGATATATAGAGTCGAGAGGATATAGTCTCTAGAACAAGTAACATAGGATATTAACATTTGGCCAGTTGAAGTCAGAGCATACAAAAGAAGAAGATCTAGACAAGATACTCGGCAGAATAGAAATGATAGAGTCAGGAAGCACAAGATAGTTTGGAAAGCACTGCAAGAGACATAGTCTAAGTTCATTCAGAGTTCAGGAAAATCGTAAATACAAATTTACCCAAAAAATTAATATAGTTTGGCATCTGGGTTAAGAAGGTAATTGGAAACATGGGTAATTTCCTACCTCCATATTTTCCAAATTATATTCTAAGAACTAGTTCTTGAAACATTTATAAAGATTCTGTGAGTAAAAGCATTTCATATCTGTTTGTTTAAACACAATGTTTAAAAAATGAACAGAATTTTTAATATAGAAAGATCTCTGAGCTTTAACATACAAGTACAATGCATTGCAAATTTCTAAATGGAGTGTACTGTAGGCAGTATATCAAAATTATTTGACTCTAATCATCAATGGAGAAGAGCTTCACAATACACAATTTGGGGAAAATGCTCGAACTTTAACTTAAAACATTTGTGTGTTTTCTATGGGAGCAGATAAAATCAATTATTGTGAACATAGTGAGTGATGGATAGTATTTGTCAAATAGTTTCATAATGAGACCAAAAGTCTTTTTTTATTCTGTAATAGCATGAGAAGGCCCATTTTTAGCATATGAAGTTCACAATATAGTAATAAAACAGTGCAAGCAGAATAAATTCTTAATTTATGACTAACATTAATGAAATATTTTCTTGTTCTTTATATTGTTTTTTACCCGTTTTCATTCACACTAGTCTTCTGTTCATTATGGATAATAGTAACTATATCTGTATACATACAGAACATTATTCTTTAAGATTGTATCTAATTTGATATTTCATTAATGACTCACAAACACCTTGCAGATTAACAGAAGCAGACATCATTTACCTCATTTAAAATATAAGGAAATAGACACAAATACGGAGGAATTACTAAGGTAATTAAGATCCCAATGTAAGCAAAGAACATATTTTTTATTCTTTTATGGTCTGATTTGGGGACATTGATTTAAAAATTCTTCAAAAAATATTATATATAGGATTTGGTCTGTGTAATATTCACTCATGCTTTTACGTTTCTGGCTAGTAGTTGACTTCTAATCTAGAGACATTTATTTGACTTTTGGAAGTTAGAACTCAGTCAACATTAGTGCATTGGAGCAGATGTATAAGAAAAATGTATTCCTCCATCTAGAGGCTCAGCTTCAGCACAATGAATATTACGCAAACAACCTAAGGACACTCTGCCACAGAGACTGGTTCATTCAATTCTCCTACTGGATATCAGCCCAGGCACTTTTTGGCTATTCAAGTTATTCCTTCTGTTTTCTTTTTCTACGTTGCATTTTTAAGCCTCACTAATCATTTATTTTTCCTTCATTAAGAAAGAATGCTGGGGGCTGCTGGTGGCGCAAGCCGTTAAGTGCGCGCGCTCCGCTGCGGCAGCCCGGGGTTCTCAGGTTCGGATCCCAGGCGCGCACAGGCGCACCACTTGTCAAGCCATGCTGTGGCGGCGTCCCATATAAAGTGCAGGAAGATGGGCATGGATGTTAGCCCAGGGCCAGTCTCCCTCAGCAAAAAGAGGAGGATTGGCAGATATTAGCACAGGGCGGATCTTCCTCACAAAAAAAAAAGAAAGAAAGAATACTGTATATTTTTCATTTAACAACTTTATTTTACACCAAAAAAATTTTGAATTAGCAAGTGGATACTTAAATATAACAGATGAAATTAATATGAACTATATAGTTATTTGAAATCTTTTTTTATCCCACTCTCTTTCTTATAAACAAATAGGAGGTTTATGCATATCTTTTGCTTTATAGCAGCACTACAGATTTTAGAAGATACCATTCACCGGAACAAACCCCGTAATTAAGTAGCTGTATATGCAAAAATCATTTGGAAAAAGATTCTCAAGCTCCAGAAAACATTAATGCTAATTATAAAACTGAAACACAAGTGGAATTAAGGATAATAAATTATAAAATTGAGTCATTTTTAGCTTAATATTCTATAAGACAAATATAGTCTTTCTATATTCTGTATAGAATATTTCTGTAATGTCCTGGATATAAAGTTAAATTATATTTAAATCATTGTAAGCCATTATTGTTTTGCAGATATCATGGAATTATCATGGATATGTAAGCATAAAAATAAAATATTTTTTAAAATATCAAGTTAAATAATGAGAACATATTTCTAATACAATTACAATTTAATCTAAACATGTTATACATATCTGCGAGGAATTTAGTTCTGGAATTAAGTTTAGGGAGAAAACTAGTAATATATTTAACTGCAAATTCCTATGCATCATTTGTACACTAAAAGGTACTTTTTAGTTGTTGTGCATTTTATGTCTAGGTAACAAATTTCTAATTGATTCAGCTACAATTTTACACTCCCCCTGGAGCATAGGTAAAAAACTTTTAGTGTCATATTCCTTCTGTTTCAAATTGGCTTTCTCCCATTATTCTGGTATATGTTACCGAGATTTTCCATATGTGGTTAGGCACAGTTTGTTCTTACAAGACTTGTGTAGAAACAAAAATAAAGTGATAATATTCGTTGTATAAATACGTTCTATAGCATTGTGGATTTTAGTACCTTAAGAACAATCAAAAAGGATAAAGTTCATTTAACTGACAAGTAAATTCTCTGTATTCACACAAATAACTACAATTTGTTTTCTGAATTTTATTGCCAAACTAATACAAATTCTACTGACATCAAATGGGCACTTGACTTCTATAGACTAAAGATTATTTAAAAATTATTTTATTGTTTATTACATTCAAACATTTATCAAAATATATTTCAGTCTGATACTTGCTTCCTTCTCTCTCCTTATTTGCATTCAATCATAGCTCTTTGTTGGTTTGTTTTTTGTTTGTTGGTTTGTGTCTCTCTCTCATTTTTGTGTCTCTGTCTGCTCCATGTTCTACACTAGTTTCATTGGCATTCTCTCCCATCTCTTGTATTGATCCCTCCCTTTTATGTAAATAAAATGAACTAGTATGTCTTCAAGTCTGATCTCTCTTCAAGTCTTATCTTTCATTTTCACAAACCACTAGACAATATGGTAGATATATCACAAAACAAAATACATTCAAAATTGAATGTTGAGTGTATAGTATCCCAATTTCAATTAGTACTGTTTTATGCATTTCTTACTCATTTTTTTTTCTTTTTTTTTCTTTTTTTGTTTATTGCAGTAACATTGGTTTATGACATTGTAAAAATTTCAGGTGTACATCATTGTACTTCTATTTCTGCATAGATTACATGTTCACCACCAAAATACTAATTACAACCTCTTACTCATTTTGATATCACCATATTTCTTTCAGTAGCCTATTTTGCCACCTTGAAGTTATTTTAGGTAATGCCCTCTTTTACTACCCACGTCTTATGAGTTTCTAAAACTATCTCCTCTAACTTTGTGCCTTTTCATCTCTAGCCATCTCTAGCCATTTCAAGTTTTTTTCTTTTCATTTAGACAAATCTAGTACCTTTCAAATTGATCTGCACACTCCTAGCCTTTGACTTTTTTTCCATGCTCAGTTGTCAGTTCTGAAGACCAATTTCAAGCACATTACTTCCTCAAAAACCTTTCTATGAAAACTTATTTCCCAGATGAGTTACATCTTTTTATAATACCTGATGATTCATCATGTTGGGCACCTTTTTATGTACCTGTTGCTCATTTGTATACCTTCTTTGAGAAAGTGTCTATTCAGTTCTTCTGCCATTTTTTAATGTCACGTTGTTTGTTTATTTGCTATTGAGTTGTACGAGTTCTTTACATATTTTGGATATTAACTCCTTATCAGATATGTGGTTTGCAAATACTTTCTCTCATTCTGTAAGTTGCCTTCTTATTTCATTGGTGGTGTCCTTTGCTGTGCGTTTATTTTTCATTCCAATGTGTTTAGAACATAAGGGTAAATAAATTTTCGGTGGGTGACAGTTTCTAATTATAAAAATATTATATAAATAAATAAATGATAATTAGAATATCAGTGTTTTTGCAATCCTTAATTCAGTAACAGATCTACCAATGATCATTAGTGGCCATTTCACAAAAACAAAGGCAACCAAACATATATATCCCCTTGTATTAGTCAGGGTTCTCTAGAGAAACAGAACCAACAGGATGTATATGTAGAAAGAGATTTATTATAAGGGCTTAACCCTCATGATTATGGAAGTTGAGAAGTCCCAAGGTCTCAGGAGAGATCTGACGATGTAGTTCTAGTCTAAGTCCAAAGGCCTAAGAACCGGGAGAGCCAATGGTGTAAATTCCAGTCTGAAAGCCAGCAGCCTTGGATTCCAAGAAGAGTTAATATTTCGGTTCAAGTCTGGAGACAGGAAAAGACCAATATTCCAGCTCAACCAGTGAGGCAGGAGGCATTCCCTTGGGAGGGTCAGCCTTTTTATTCTATTATGGCTTTCAACAGATTGGATAAGTCTCACCCACATTGAGGTGGGCAATCTGCTTTACTTAATCTAACATAATTTCATCCGAAAATACCCTCACAAACACACTCAGATTGATGATTGATCAAATATTTGGGCACTCTGTGACCCAGTCAAGTTGACACATAAAATTAACCATCACACCCCTGAACAGAAGTACACAGATTTTTATATGAAGCAGTCTTGCCAAAAATAATCGAATGTGAATATGATCAAAACTCTAAATCTAACTACCGAGTCATAAGAAATTACTTTGCATCTGCAATCATCAGAGTCCAGACTACGATTCTCTATAAGATTTGTGAACTGTTTTCTTTAATAAAATATTTCAAGAAAACAAAAAAGAGATATAAGGAAATTTGAAACATTAAACAATATTTAAGGGCTATTTTTCCAAGTCACAATATATGAAAATTGTTTGGGTAATTGTTCAAACAAGCAGTTTTAAAAAATATATATTTGATGAAAAAGCTTCCCATATGGATGGTGGTAATGGTTGTCCAACAATATAAATATGCTTAATGCTACTTAACTATATGTTTAAAAATGTTTAAAATGGTAAATTTTATTTTACGTCTATTTTACCAAAATTTTAAAAATATTTAAAATTAAATTAAAAAAACAAAACCACAAAAAGTTGATATTTGAAGTTAGTATTAATTTTTAGGTTTATAGTGATATTGTGATTGTTTTCTTAATGGTGTATATTATCTAGGGATACCTATTAAATATTTTTAGTTAAAAGTGATGATTCATTGGATATGATTCAAAGTAATCCAAGAGGAGACATGAAAAGTGGTATAGATTAAACAAATTGACCACATATTCATAATTGCTGATGAAGATAATGGGTATTTTATATTGTACTCGAAAATAATGTAGTTGTGTGAAATTTCTAAAATAAAAATTTTCAAAAGCGTAATGATGCTTCTTTATTCCTATTATTCTCTATTCTTTGAAAAACTGCTCCTTTCTCTGTACATTCTAATGTACATTATCCATTCCATTTGTACCAATTTTTAAGTAAAATAGATATGGAAAAGCATTTCTTCTCAAAGTTGAGACATTTTTCTTTGTTAATAAATGGGAATAATAATATCCACTTTCTATAATGATTATGATGACGAGGTCGGATAACATTCACAGGAGGGATTCCGGTGCCTGCTGGTATGCAGCAACGCACCTCTCTCCCTTTCTTAGCTGACAGAACATTTCTGATCCCTGGAGGATTCATTTTTCCAGGATTTCCCTTCCAGTTCCAGTTTTATTTGTTATAAAAACAAGTCTGATCTTTTGTCTGACAGAACACTAGCACTTATCCTGTCAAATCACATTTTGTAACAAAATTGTAATAATAACTCAGGAAAAAAGGAAAGAGAGAAACCATCAGTTACGTAAATTCTTTGAGCCTTCGTGCATTTAATTAGATGGAAAAGTGTTCGGCTCCCTGCATTGTTTCAAACATTGTATAAAATTTGATATAAACCTTGATAATCTGGAAGCAAAATGGCCCCGGGGTTAATGAAGAGACATTCACCCATCCCGCCATACTTTGCAAGTCATCACGAGGGCTGCCATTCTGTCCTCAAGAGGTAGGTGTCCTGTCCTTCCCTGGGACTCATAAACCTGGTTCCTGAGATAAGGATGGTAAAGAATATGCATTATTAGGGTAGATGAGAGAAAGAGCAATCATTATCATTAAAATCGTCCTTATATTCAAAAGTGCAAGAAAAGAAGAACGCAAAGAACTATCAACAAAGTCTTAAAAAGGCAGCATGGTATTTTGGAGCAAAAATAATTACGTAATTTAGAAAACGAGGTGGGACAGTTAGTTCCAGCTGTGTGGTTGCATGAACCGAGTCTCTACCTTGCGTGCAGATAGGCTCTGAATGACGAAAGACGTGCTGGAGAAGAAAGAGCAGGTTAGGGAAGATAAAACTGTCTGCGCTGCCACGGTGCCTGACCAAGGAAGAGGCAGGAGCACGAGATGGTTTTATTAATTCAACAAACATTTAGTGAGCAAATCAGGGTTGCTCTGAACTCAGAAAAGATGCAATCTTCAACAATAGCGTCTAACAAGAAAGACCCGAGGCCAGGCTCAGGGGTTAGTTACCAGCAGGGGCGGTTGGATGAGTGCTGTGCTGGGAAGGAAATGTTAAGCCATGAAATACAGAGGAAGAGGTGAAGAGAGAGTCAGAAAAAGTGATCAGTTTGACAATACTAATGTCAGTGAGCAGAAAAAAAATGCATGGGCATTGATGTCAGAATTACCTAGTACTTTATATTAATTTTCTGATTAAAAAATCATTACTGGTATTACAAGTGCAAAACATATACATGTATAGAATACGTTCACATATTTATTCCTAGATATTAATGAGGTAAATTTGCAAAGATATTCCACTGTAAATACTTAATATTAATCATAAGGAGACAAAATATTTAAGAAATGATTGGAATGAACTATATAAGTCAGCTGAAAAAATATGTTTCACAAACTGTCTTGAATGATTTTTCTCTCAGTTTGTGTGGTGTCTAGTTTTCTTCCTTCTGTTACTCCAACAGATGACTATTGTACCTATGGTAGTTCTCACAGCTTTTTTACATTTAGTGCTTATTGTCCTCTGAAACCATCCCAAGCTCAAACAATTTTAGAAAGAATGTCAAAAAAGCTTGACTCCATGCTAGGAAGATTTTATGAGTCATGAACTTTTAGTGTGTGGCTGATGCCTCATGAACTTCACCTAGGGATTTAGAGAACATATCCGAGTTTCAATTCCACCATATTCTGCTTTAAAGGTTTTTCTAATGACCTATTTAGGAATAAATCTAATTCCATTTACTCTCTCTTGTTAGGGTTAATCAATTAGTATGTTTTTGATCCCCTCACAACTTCTATATCTCTTCCTCATATTGAAAAATATGATATATTTTAGAGGTGATGTATCATTTTATATTGCATATATTTTATTTCAAAAATGTTATATCATTAAATGTTTACAGGTTTTAAATGCTACAACAACATAAATTCTATAGAGTACTCAGCAACTATCCTTCTATAGAACAAAATACCTGTGTATTAATTTTTAAATTTATTTATCTTTTCTTCTAAGTGTTTTGTATATCTTCTCTTAAATTTAAAGCTGAAAGTGAATAAGGAATACATCAGATCCATGATATTCCTAGAAGGAGAACATAATTTATGAATTACTTTAGCCTTCAGCAGTTTCTGTTCTATTTCTGCTAAAGCCAATATACCATATGGCCAATTGATTATGTCTCTCCCCCTTCCTGGTACAGGATATAATTCTTTCAACTACAAGTTAAAAAAGAAAATAACTCCCTTGAAAAATTCTTCTCAGAATTGCTACAATCATCCTAAACTCTGTTGTTCACTGCATGGCATAGCCACATATGCCTGGGCTTCCTACTTCCAGTTTTGCCAGCTACTTTCTTAGTAAAAGAGGAACAGCCATGTTGCCTTGAGACATTTGCTTTGCAGTGCAGAAATACAGAGCTACCATATATTTTCTGTTCCTTTTGACTATTTGTACAGTCGCAACCACAACTTAATGCCACCAATTCACACTGTTAAAGAGTAACTAAAAATAAAAAGTAAACTCATGACTACATCAGTTGTTCAGTATTGCTGCATATGTAACCAATTACCACAAATTTTCTGGCTTAAAATAACACACACTTTTATCATCTCACAGTTTCTGAATCAGCAGTCTTGGCAGAGTGTGACTGGGTCCTCTGCTCAGTGTCTCATGAGGTGTCAATCAAGGTATTGGTTGGGCTGAGTTTTCATCTGGAGGCTAGCCTGGGGAAGAATTCAGTTCTAAGCATCCAGGTTTGGGGAGAAGTAATTCTTTTGGGTTTGAATGACTGAGGTCTCCAGCTTTTTGCTGGCTGTTGGCCAGAGGCCACCTTTAGGTCCTAAAGGTCACTCATAGTTCCTTGTGCCCCATTCAGTTTCTCACCAGAAGGGCTTCCTCAACATAGCTGGCTACTTCCTCAAACCTGCAAGGATGATCTTTCACTGTAGTCTGCTCAGATGAAGACTTGCGTGTCATAACATAAACAAAGGAGTGTCATCCCCATAGTGACTCCCCATAGGAGTGCCACATTCTGTTGACTAGAAGCAATTCACACATACAGCCTGCACTCGATATGAGGGGATCACACAATGGCGTGGACCCTAGGAGGTGGGAAATCATTGTGGGGACACCTTAGAGTCTGTTCATCACAATGACTCTCCTACAAATATAAGTGGCTCAAGTATCAAAGATTTTATTTAATTCTTTAATATTTCAACCAGTTTAGAGTAGAATTCAAAGTAAGCACTTGCACAGTCAGATAAAGAATGCTGGAATGAATTTACAAATAGATGCAAAAATTCATGAAACTGGTCAACATCCACAAGACATCTGATCTGATACAATTTATATATTTCTATGGAAAAAATCATTTGCCCTACTCGGTTTTCTACAACAATAGTAGTTTAGCTTGTAAGACAGCTGACAGTGGAATAACTCAAAAGCAAAGAAAGATGCAGAATCTCCATGGAATCAGATGACCCAGAAGAAAAGAAATCAAACCAGGAATTCCTTTGTCTGTTTTAAAATCTTTGACATTTTGTTTTCTGTAGAACACCCACTCCCACTGTGATTATAATAATCTCAAATATACAATTATTTATCAGTCACGCTGGTCTCACTTGATTTGGACTGATTATTTACATGGGAGCAGCAAGAGTATTGATTAATCATATAGACCTCCTTGAGATTGTTTTGCAAATCCAGAGACATATAGTATTGAACAATTAATAAGTCCACAAAGTTAGCTTTTGTCTATAAATTTCCATAAGGAATCTCAGACTGGATTTTTAAAAAGTCTGTATTATTTGCAATAGTGAGACCAGAAATTCCACCAAATTTTGCCTAATTTACCTTTAAATTTGGGTGAATTTCTCTATTCTAGTGGTTCTCAAAATATTCTAAATTTCCTGGCCCAAGAAGGGACCTTCCTTTCCACCTGTCAGGCTGGCATTCCTGTAAGCAAGGCGTCAGCACACTTTTTCTAGGAGGGCTTCGTAAGCTTTGTTTTGCTCTGTAAGTACAGCCAACCCTGGTTCCTTGAAGTGCTTGTCATAACTGATTAAATGAACATCATTTTTAAATATGATACTCCACAAGACCTTAGTTGCATGATCAATTTGTCCAATTATATCATGGAGAAGAGAAAGACAGATGCTTACTGAACTTATGCAAATAACTATATTGCCACAACAAGTAAAAAGATTTAATAAGAGTTTATGATTCCTGGGATGTCAGGGTGAGTCATTTCAGTTTATAAAAGCAAAGTCACTGCATCGATACAGGGCAGCTTAAAAAGAAAAAGAGCTTTCTTATAGGTGTGGAAATTGGACTTTAAGACAATATCAACAATATTCCAAGCAATTAACTACAATAAAATTTTCTTCATCAGTGTAATCAATCCTATGTATTTAACTCTTGCTCTGTTGCATTTGATTTAGCATGAATCCAATATAAAACTGTCTACTTCTTGGTTAAAAGGAATCATGAAAATTCGGATCAGTCTACTGATACAGTCTAAATATTGTCTAAACAATGTCAGCTCAGAAGCTATAGAGTCTATTTTTGAAGTGTCAATAGTTTGAAGTACCTACTACTGTCTTTTTCCTTGGGGCTTTGAGATTATCCTTCTTTGTTGAATAAAACTCAGGTCAGCAGATGATAGCAGGGTATTAGCACACATCAGAGTAAAACAAATATTACGGTGCTAGAGGCAAAAAGCCTATTGCTTTTTAAATTATTTTCTCAGTGATAAGTTTCAAATGTGAAAAATCTGATTAGGATTCATAATAAGATTAATGCAACTGACAAGGAAATCTGGTTGTTCCCGTGGCATGAAGAGTAAGGATAATAAAACTATTCCCAAAAAATTGAGACAAAATCTCTCTAATGATAATGAATAAGTCTATTTTCAATGAAGTCAAGAAATGTTACATATCTGATTTGTAAGAGTAAATGAATATAATTTTAATAAAGAAAAGATAGTGAGATAAAACAGAAATAATTCTGAAATATACAAATAATATTAGGTGAAGAAATTCAGTAACTCTGGAGAAGGACTGAGACATCCATACTTTTATAAAACTGCATGGGAAAGTCGAATGTGCTTTCCAAATTGAGAACCACTAGGCTAGAAGATGCTACATCCAAATTAAAGAAATAAGGTTGTAACCAAGTAGACATTATTAATAATAAGAAAAATTATGACTGTAAACATTATACTTTTGTTGCCTAATATCAAGTGAAGCATTGCTAGGAAGCTGACAAATAAAGGAAAACTCAACAGAATTATATCAGAAAGTCTTGATCAATATTTTTCTTGAAGGTGAAAACATAGTATGGACAGTAAGAGCAGGACAAACTCCTAGAAACTTTCCGTCAAGCATAAAATTTCTGAAATATGCATATTAATTACAGTTTACCTATAAGAATTTAAATTTAGGATGTCTACGCCATTCTTCTTACTTAACAACTCTTTCCATGCAAATAATCGAACAAATCTAATTATTTCTTATATCTCTTTCCATAAGATGGGAAAAAATGGTCATTTTCCAGGGACCCTCTGGGAAACTTCAAAGATAGTTTTACGTGTAAAAAATACCCTGAATGTTCTGTGAACTTTTTTTTCAAATTAAGATCAGATTTTGAGAAGGCAAAAATCAAAAGTTTGTCAGGATATTTGGACCATGGGTACCTGAGAAATAACACTTGATAATCTGTTTAAGTGACAAATACACAGAAAAGGTAATTGATTGTAAAGAACCTCAATTCTTTCGTAAGTGAGGAAACCTCAGTTCTTTGTTTTTTTCATTAAATAATCAATGGCATAATACAGTCAACATAAAGCATAGAGCATTATTCTAATAAGACATGGAATCTCTTCTATCTATTGTAGGCAAAAGCATTCATCAACAAATGAAGAAAGCAAGCTCATTAAAAATTAAGAAAAATTTGCTAATATTTTAATATGTTTCATAGCTTCTTTTTACACTCAGCTATTATAAACCAAAGCAAAAATATCACTTTCCATGTCTTGTCCTTCATTATTATGCTTTCTCACATTCTGGTACAATCTGACACTTTGATGACAAATCTCAGAGGATCTGTGAGAGAAAAATTAAATTTCTATTACTAATATGATGTTCTTCCTGTTAACATGCAATGTGTTAATTATTCATATCTTCAAGTGAATCTACAAATAAGTACATTTAAACATTTCTCAGCTTTCCTTTCTAATAGAGTAAATATCAATAGATATAACCCACATCCATATAAACAACAACAACAAAGTCTTTGGGGTCCTCAATTCTCAATAATTAAGAGGTCTAAAAGGGCTCAAGGACCAAACAAAAAAGAAAAAAAAAGAGGGCTTAGAAATACTATCTTAGGACAAAACTACTCTTTTTTCTTAAAAATCTAAAGTACGTTCACAGTTGTGTTTCTCTTTCACTATTGTTCCTAGCAGAGTATCAACCACTAAATTGATTATAACTTTTAATAAGATGAAGTAACTTTTATTGCACAGATAAAATTGGGAGTTTGAATAGTTAGAGTTGAATAAATTACATCTTTCATCATTCACGAGCATTTGGATTTTCTAGTAGAGTTCATAAATATACATAGCACGACTTTCTACAGCCAAAAACATCCATATGCAGCTTCTTAAAGTGGCAAAATGATCACATTCATTGACATGGACCAAAGTCACAGACTTTCTATAACACATAAGTATATGAAGAAAATTATATAAGCTTAAAATTATACTCGAAATTAATGTCTCATTATTTATATTAACTAGAAAATAGATAGATATCTGATGACTATCATTAATAATTACTCAATGTGCATCCAAAGATTTAAATTACCCAAAGATCTTGAAAATTATCTTCAATCTAATATATTCTGAAACATAATTACCTTTGAAATAAAAAAAATGTTTGTTGAAATTAATAATTCAATTTAATTGAGCACACATTTATGTTAGCTATTTTATCAATAAACCTCTATGTGTTTGGGAAAAGTAAGTCAAAGTAGAATAAAATGTATTTAACTTTAGCTTAACATAACTTTTATTTCTCCTCTGATTTATCAGTGTTAATTATATTACAAGTGTACATTTTATGTAAAATTTTCTTATTTTCTGATAATTTTAGGAACACAATGTATATAAGTGCTTAGTTACGTCTACAAGCCAATCAAAAAAATAATTCCTTTATAATATAATTTATTAATATTCTCTGAAGATAGGGCAATGTTATATAATCGCATAATGAGAAAGAAAGGCCTTCCTGAATCACAGACATGTAGACGCACAGAGACAGCTTGAATTATACAGTTTTAGCCACAAGTCAAATGACACAAGATATAGAAATTCATTGGTTCTGATATCAAAGAGTGATTCTGCTTTCCAGTGGGTTGATGTATGATCAAAATAGACAAATATGCAAAGAATTAATAATCACAAGACTAACAAACTCTCTGTCATCTCTAACCCAATAGAGAATATATCTCTATAAATCCATATAAATCTCTATAAATCCATTTAGGAGATCATCAAATGATCAAACTATAAAACCACATTCACAGTCATTGCTGTCACAACTACAGAATCACTTATCAGACATAAGCAAAGCAAAAACAGAAACAAAGCAAAATCAGTAAAGGAGGGTAAAGAGTACTAGAGAAACAAGGAATCATCAAAGGTAGAGTTCCATCGAGCTTGGAACTGATCTGCGGAATCCAAGAAAAGCAGTGCCTGAGCTTTGGCTGCCCATGTAGTGCATTTCTCCAGCAGGACAGTTCACCTGGCTTCAGGTGAATCCATTGGGCATCTCAGTTAATAACACCCAAAACTGTTACAGGATTTTTTAAGAAGGTAATATCATGACTCTCACAGAAATATAAATTGTTCACACACCAAAGATTCTATTTAACTCATTGATTGATGAAGGAGACTGTAAGATCTTATAACCAGTTTAGAGGAAAATTTTGAGTAGAATTATATAGTCAAATATGAAATGCTGAAATCAATTTAAAAGGAGAAGTAAAAACTGTTAAACTTTTTTATATCCATAAGGCAGTAACCAATTGCGTTCCAACATCCAATTTACACTCTATGGAAAAAAATAATTCATGCTACTGCAGGTTATCTACAATTTAGAGTTGTAAAATATCTCAAAGACAAGGAAAGCTGCAAAGTCCCCGTTGAATCAGATAACCGAGACCAAGACAAGACGGGCAGATACCAGTAACCTCGGTTCCTTTCAAGTCTTTCAGAATTTTTCCCTATAAAAGCAATGAAAATACCTTCAAAAGGAAATTTCTATGTTGATGTCCTTACCCTTGCCCATTCAAGCACGGAGTTTTAGTGATATAGGGTTATCCAAACACTTATTTTCTCAAGGCCTTGTATTTTCCTTGGCCAGTAGAGATTTTAATCATTTTTATTCATTCTTCATTAATCTTATCCTATATACCTCATATAGATGAGAAACCTGTTAATGTTTTTTGTATTTTAATCCCTTCATTCCCTAGTTTTCAGAGATAACATAATAGTCTCACTATTATTACACATCATTGGTTATAAATTAATAAATTAAAATCTGTTTGTTTTTCTATCTCTATCTCTTTCTTCCACACACAAATATTAACACACAACAAACTAGAAAAATACATTTTAACATATTAACTGGGGTCATCTATTGGTGCTAGGCTGTGTGATATGCTTTATTATTTTTCTTTACACTTATATTTTAAAAATATTTACAATAATAGTAGTACTTTTTCATTTTTAATTAAAAATAAAATATTAAATTTTATTAAACAAAAACAATTGCTCTGAAATAATACACTTTTAACTTATTGTAAATCATCATTGCTAATTTGTAGAAAATTGTGTATATTATCTATTATTATTGAACATAAATATTTCATTCACTGTAAAAGCTTAAGATGCAAAGCATGCTATATATTTACTTTCTCAATGCTTTTATATTTTTTTGTGAGACGATTTTATGAGAATAACTTCTTTAATAGGACTGAGAGTTGAGTTTTTAAAACATGTATGATGGCTTGGAAAATTACTGCCTTTATTTTCCGTCTCAAATAAACAATTAAAATGTGAAATGGAAACTCTTGCATATGAAGAACAAACTTATCCTTCTAGTTTTCCTCTATACATTTGTTGTTCCACTAGCATTCCAAACCTTATTATATTTTAAAATAACTCTTCCCTGCTAAATTTATTTCTTCAAATATATAAACTTTCTTTTTTATCTCCCTTCCTGGCTCAAAGTCAGGCATATACTTAGTATTGAATAAATGTTTACTCAACAAATAAATTCTATTCCATGTACTGAAAGAGAACAGAAAGATATATAATAGTAGAAGCCAGCACATTTTATCATAAAGAAATGTAAAAGAACCTCTCATTTCCTTCACACAAGGAAAAATTAGATTTGCTTGTCCCCTGGGGACATTTGGTGAACAAGTTAGTGAGAATTTCTGTCATAAAACAATTTCCAGTCCTATATCCAATTCTTCTTGATGTCACGTTTTTAAACTTTTGGGAAAGTATATGTCCTCTGATACTTTTGCCAGTTGAGTGAAGGGTATTTTAAGTAGAATTTTATAATGTTTTATAAGATTGAGGGTCATTTTCACCTATTTTTAAAAGGCATTAGAGATTAACTTTTTCCTGAAGATAAATCGATTTTTAATATAAAATAGTCCTGAAAAGTGACAGTTTTGGTAATAAGGTAATATACAGAGCAACTGTGAAACTATGTGAATATCAGTTTTCCTGTTTGTTTCTGGTCTTCAACATTGTCAAAGAGGAAAGACGATTACTTGGTAGAAATAGTTTTTGTATCAAAATAAATTTTTCAAATAGATATATTTTAGTTTTAATATTATATTGCAATTTTTTGAATTGTATTCCTCAAAGCTGCAAAAGCTTAATGATTTAGACAAATATATTGTTAATAATGACCAATAGTATTACTCTATTGGAATAAAACATTTATGCTTTAAAGTAATATAAATTCACTTTAAACAGTGTTTAAATATTATCTTTTTGTTTTCTACAAATCAAAAAAAGAAAACATTAAATAAAAATAGAGATAGAAGATTTAATAAATATAGAAATATAGGTTAATACATTTTAAAATAGGAAAAGTAAAGGACATACTTTGTTATTGCAAGGCAATAAAAATAAATACAAGATAAATAAAGAAATCATTTCAGTCCTGTAGCAATATTAAAATATTTCCCAAATAATTTTTATTGCCAAAATAAACATCAAGATTGCAATTACAGAATAAAGACAAATTAACAATATTCAAAACAATGTTATCAATATTATGGAATGTCATCAAAGTTTTATTCACGGGTTAACCAAAGCTTACACTCTTTACTTATTAAGTAATAATATGAATGACTTTAAGAGATATTGATATCAACAAAATAACAACATTCAGTTTTAAAATTAAAAGGAACTTGGGCCCAGCCCCGAGGCCAAGTGGTTCAAGTTCCGTGCCTTCTACTTTGGCAGCCTGGGTTTGCAGGTTCGGGACCTAGTCTGCTCGTCAGCCATGCTGTGAAGGTGTCCCACATACAAAGTAGAGGAAGACTGGCACAGATGTTAGCTCAGGCTTAGTCTTCCTCAGAAAAAAAGTAATAAATTAAATTAAATTAAAAGGAACTCAAAATAAACTAAATAATAAAGTATAAAATTTTGTTAGATTAATATATCTAAAACTTGAATCACTGGATAATTTAAGCAAAGAATTTTAAAAACAAAAGAAAACATTTCAGCCACAAGATCACAAATTAAGTATGAAAAATGTAAAAATCACAAATAGAGAGTTGATGAAAACATTTAACAGATGAGTATTTAGAATTTCATATGAATATGATAACAAATGAGTAATATTATAGAAAATAAAAATTGATCCACATCGAAACTAGACATAAAATTATCAACATAAACATAGAAAAAGATGAAAATTGTTTTTATAGAACTATTCCCCATAACATTCAATGCACAAAGTCTTTTTAATTACTTAAGAAACAAATATAGATAGTACTATTTAAAACATTCTAAACAAAATAAATAAGGTAGAAATTTTTTCTGTTGATTTTAAATATGTGACAGAATCCTGATATAACTGGATGAAAATAGCATGTAAAGAATATTATAAGCTCATAAAAATTGAAATGTATGCATAAATTAGAAGTAAAATAAAAATTTAAAGTCACACACATACTAAAAGAAAATTCTATTCATATAAAGTTTAAAACAAAATTAAACTATGTTGTTTAGAAATGCATGTATAGCTAATAAAACTGCAAAGAAAATCAAGAAAATAATTGTCACAAATGTCAGAATGAGCAAGTTCAATCACAGAGAAGCAGGCGGCCTCTGCAGTGCCACAAATGTTTAATTAATTGACCTATGCTATGATTCCCAATAGAATTCTTCATAAAGATAGATAGATAGATAGATGCATTTATATACACACTCACATGTATACGCATGTATATGTATGCATAATAAGCATATATATAGAAAGAGTATGCACATTTCTTACATGTTTTATACTACACAATAAAATATTGAGAAAGAGAGACAGAAGGCGGGGCTTACTAAGAAGCCGTGTATCTCTAGGAGCTCCACACAACCCCGTTTAGGAGTTGTTCCCATTCTAATGGCAACCTTTCCCGTTACAGCCCCCATTTCACTGTTATATCTGGTAGACGCTAGACCAGGATGGCTAAGAACCGCAACTCTTGAGACATCCTGACTCTGATACTTATTTTTTTGAGGGAGGGGGGAGTAGAGGAATAAACAAATAGATAAACAGAAAAATAAATAATCAATTTGTAAACATAAGAATAAGGCCATAAGAGCAGAGGCTCTGGAGGCAGCGTGTCTGGATTCGTATCTTGGCTTAGCTACAGATTAGCCATGTCCATAGAGAAGTTACGTAACTTATAAGTGCCTCATTTTTCTTATTTTTAAAATAAGAACAATTAAAATATCTACCTCATAAGTTTACTCTGTAGGTTCCAAAAACTAATACATTGAAGCGTTTAGAACAGTCCTAAACATGAAATATGTGACATATATTATTTGCTTTTTTAAACAATACTGTGCATGGACATTCTATAGAATCATAGAAATGATCTCTCTAGTCACAGAAATTAAAAACAAAATACAGAGAAATTGAAGCTCATAGTGCTGTAGACATATTTGTTTTCTTTGTATTTTCACATTTCAGGAAATTTAAGTAAGCTACCACTTTTGAAATTATTTAAGATCAGTGAATGATCTCAATTTAATTATTTATAATTATATTATATTTATATTTTATAATATATCTATATATTTATATATAAATATAATTATATTTATATTATAATTTAATTGTGATGGAGAGAAGATGAGCATAGATTTTAGCCAAAAAAGGGTACGCATAGTTGCACATATACCAGTAATACGTTAAGAGGACTGAATGTGGGTGCCTACAATGTTTATTGATTTTGTCCACAAGTAATTACTACAAGATGATAAAATGTTCCCTCTTGGTTATTGCTAGATAACCTTGATCAAACTGCCCATGAACATTCCTGTGATCTGAAACTATAGGGCAAATAACCTGAGGAGAAAAAAATTTTCTGTCACCATGAGCAAGATGACATGCTTCTTATCCAAGTTCTGGTTCCTATGAAAAAGAAGTGAAAAGTCAGTTCAAATACAGCTTTCCTGGATCTTCAAGTCTAGGCTATATTCAATTTAAAGTTCCTTGGTACATAAGTTTATCATTACCAAGTTAAGTACTTTATATAATATCAAAAATGAGGCAACAAAAAACAAAAACAAGAAAAGCTATGTAATTAACTAAAAGCTCTTATTCATTTTGGCCATCATCTATGCAACACTATTCAATAACAAATTACCTGGAGCGTTAAACAGCGAGGGTATAAACAGCACGGAACCTGTGCAGGAGAGTTCTTTGGTGTGCAAACTAAAGCCGCGTTTCTAGAAAGCCAGCCAAATGAAACATGGAGATTGGCACATTAAAATTTTCCCTTACTTACAGCATTTTAATTAAGGCAGGTTCAGGAGAGAAATCTCATTTTCACAGGCATCAGTCATCTATCAAATCCCTAGCTTTTGCTGATGCAAATTAGTTCTAAAATATACATGCCAGAAGATAGGTAAAGTGTAAGGATTTTCCCAGTAGTCATAGAAGAATTCTCTGATGGCTCAAGCATGAGTAATTTTAATTCTTGAAATGTATTTTTATAAATTACTAATTTCCCATTTATTTCAATCTAATTTCAGAATTATTACTGCACAAGGTTATTTTGTGAATCTCTCCTTCAGTTGCTCAGAAAAACTATGATAGAAAGGCCACAGAAGCAAAGGCCACCAGATAATTGCAGATTTGGGGTAAGGAAACGGGGAAGAGTTTGAGAGAAGCAAAAGCAAATATGAAAAGAAAAAACAACTCTTAGGCAATTAGGCTTTTTACTGAACACAAAGTGCGTTATCTTTCATTTAGTTCAAATGATCTCAATTCAGTCAGAAAAATGTAAAAGGCCTTTACAGAGGCTTAAAAGCTGTGCTCTTTACAGCAGAATGAAATATAAATATACTCACAACCACTATTTCCTAAGTTAGAAAATTTTGTCCTAAGGCAAAGATGTGAAATGGTAAGGTTCCATGCCTTGCAGCCCTCAGCATCATCAACAAAGGGCAGTTAATAAACAACAGACTGGTGCCTTCGTGCCTCTCCTCTAGCAGGATCCTTCACGTGGCATGCTTTTCTTCCCTTTTATTAGTCTCAATCTTGATGAAATTCTACTCACCCTTTGTGACCCTGTGATTTATAATAAGAAATATGTATTTGGTTTTAGTCCCCATTTCTGGCACAGAGCTCCTAAAACTCTTGAAATTCCCTAACTGATGAGATGGGGATTGATAAAGGTGTCTTTTGTTATGTCAATGAGGTGACTTTTGGAAAGACCCTAGGTAACCAAAGGATGGGGCTGGTTGTCAGGAGAACCAACTGTGTGATTAGAGGGTTGGAACTTTCAGTCCCACCCATCAACCTTCCTATCCCCACCCCTGGGGAGGGGAGAGGGGCTGGAGATTGTGGCGATTGAATCAATCATCAGTGGCCAATGATTTCATCAACTGTGCTTATGTAATGAAGCCTCCATGAAAACCCAAAGGACGGAGTTCAGAGAGCTTCCAGATTGGTGAACATCTGGAGGTGTTGGGAGAACGGTGCACCCAGGGAGGGCATGGAAGCTCTGAGACCTTTCCCCATACCTTGCCCTATGCATCTCTTCCATCTGGATGATCCTAAATTATATCATTTTATAATAAATTGATAATCTAGTAAGTAAAATGTTTCTCTGAGTTCTGCGAGCTTCTCTAACAAATTAATCAAACCCAAGGAGGGGGTCTTTGGAACCTCCAATCTATAGCCAGTGGGTCTGAAGCACAGGTGACAACCTGGGCTTGTGATTGATGTCTGAAGTGGGGCGTTGCAGTCTTGTAGGACTTAGTCCTTAACCTGTGGGATCTGACTCTATCTCCAGGTAGATAGTGTCAGAATTGAGTTAAATTGTAGAGCACCCACCTAGTATTGAAGAATTGCTTGGCGATGTGGGAAAAATCTTCCTCCCTCCACATTAGAATTGGGTGTCAGAAACATTAGTTAGGGTGAGAGTCAGAATTGGTGATCATGAGTGGAATAGGGTGCAGAAATTTACCCTTCGAGGTGCTTCCTAGACTGTAGCAGGCTCCAGAAGGGTTGAGTTCATGTCGTATGAGACCACATAAACCTAGCCCCTAGCATAGCGTCTGCAATATTTTGGACATTCAGTGTGTGTTTGGTGGGTAAAAGTTCAACTCAGACATCTTCTTCATTGCTGTGTACCACATTACTCTGACCTGCAGACTATTCACACCTTTCCTAAACAGTCATAACGTTGTGTCTGTCGTAAATTTACTGTGGTAGTCATCAAATTATACTATTCTTAGTGGATGAATGATATGGTACCCATCCTCTTGCCACACACATGTATACACTTTCCCCTGAGCTATTTGAGAGCAAAGATAGGCCTTAATCAACTTTTAGTTCCTAGCGTCTATCACAGTTCCAGTAATATGCTAGGTTTTCAATAAGTTTCAAATTAAAATTCAAAGGTAATTGGAAGGAAGAGAAGATTCTGGGAAGATGGCAGAATATGAAGCACGAGTAATCTGTGTCTCCACATAGACAACAATTGCACTGGCACATTCTGTCTGATATGATTATTTTGGAACTCTGGAGTCTGTTGAAGGCTTGCAACTTCCAGGGGAAGATGTTGACAGCAAATTGCAGTTAACTGATCAATTTCAGCACTTAGCACAGTAGGAGCTACACATTACCCATCCCCAGCCCCATGGCAGGCAGTCGTGCACAGGTTCCTGGAGTAGCTTACACACAGCTTGCATGAGCCAGAGCGGGCAAAAAGAATCCTGTCCTCCAAATCCTGGGGATCTATGCTCTCATAGCTAATTCTTGCTTTTGATCACAAAGGAGCAGACCAAGAGGTGGGCAGTCATTGTTTGGCACCTCTTGCATGTTGCAAGCCCCTACCCCTCCAGCTGAAGTGGCTTGCAAGACTAGCTGGGCAATGATTTCTTGGATATGACACCAAAGGTATAGGTAACAAAAGAAAAAATAGACAAATGAACTTCCTGAAAATTAAAACATTTGTGCCTCAAAAGACTATCCACAGAGTAAAAAAAAGGTCAACCCACAGGATGAGAGAAAACATTTATGGATCATGTGTCTATGATTAATAAGGGATTAATATTCAGAATATACAGATATCTCCCCAAAACCAACAACAACAAAAAAATCTGATTCAAAAATGGGCAAAGGACTTGAATAGACATTTCTCCAAAGAAGATACACAAATGGACAATAAACACGTGAAAAGATGCTCAACATTGCTAATCATTAGGGAAATGCAAATCAACACCACAATGAGATACTACCTCACTACCATTAGAATGGTTACTATCAAAAAAACAAAAAACACCAAACATTGGTGAAGATTTGGAGAAATTGGAACCCTGTGCGCTGTTGGTGGGAATGTAAAATGGTACATCTGCTGTAAAAACAATATGGAAGTTTAAAAAACTAAAAATAGAATTGCCATACAATCCAGCAAGTCCACTTCTGAGTATATGCCCAAAAAAATTGAAAACAGGGTCTCAAAGAGATATTTGTACACTCACGTTAATAGTAGCATTAGTCACACTATCTAAAACATGGAAGCAACCCAAGTGTCCATTGACAGATGAGTGTATAAGCAAAATGCGATATATGCACACAATGGAATATTACTGAGCTCTAAAAAGAAAGGAAATTCGGCAATAAGCTACAACATGGATGAGCCTTAAGGACATTAAGCTAAGCGAAATAAATCAGTCACAAAAAGACAAATACTGTATGATTCTACTTACGTGAGATACTTAGAGTAGTTCAAATCATAGAGACAGAAAGTAGGATGGTGGTTGTCAGGGCCTAAGGGGAAGGTAAAAATGGAGAGTTATTGTTTAATATGTATAGAGTTTCAGTTTTGCAAGGTGAAAAGAACTACAGAGATGAATGGTGGTGACAATTGAACAAGATTGTGATTTTATGTAATACCAATGAATTATATGCTTAAAAATAGTTAAGATGGTAAATTTTATGTTACATGTATTTTACTACAATTAAAAAAAATTTTAAGTAATTGGAAGATCTTTCCTGCAACAAATAAATAAAAGAAATAGAATTCAGAGAATGTCATCTGTATACATACTTGCGTGGGAAAGTTAATAATCTGAAAAGGAAATTACAAACACAATTCCATTTTCAGTGGCATCAAAAAGAATAAAATACTTAGGAATTAGCTTAACCAAGGAGATGAAAGTCTTGTACAATGAAAACTACAACATTGTTGAAAGAGATTAGAGAAGACACAGATTAAAGAAGACATATTTCCAAGCGTCTCAGGGAAATATTATGGATAAATTAAAACAAAATGAGTGTTTTCTTCATTTTTTTATTGTCCTTCATTCACCAAAAATAGATAGCACTCTACATAATCATTGCATAATTATATGTAGGCTAATCAAATATGCTTCAAATATTGTGAATTAAAATCTGTATTTAAAAATCTATATATATCTAAAAATGGTCCATCTCTTTCCTTCTAATTCCCAACATGATGTAGTATCTTTAAGGCAACTCTATTGTGTCAATTTCTTAATTGCATCATTTGATGTTAAATGTACCTTTAAACCAAAATATCAAATCTAGTAATTAAAATGAGGGATTATGTGAATATTTTACAAGAAATATCACATTTTTTCACATGAATATAATCAATATAAATGGCATCAACATCAATAACATAATATCGATAATATATGTATGTTATTAATAATTTGAATGTTAGTGAATTTAGATTTGAAATGAAAATAGATATGCTGTTTTTTCTTAATGAATTCTGTTTTCTATTAAATTTTTTTCTTTTCAAGTAAATGCATATTCAAATATATTTTTGTGAATTTTGGATATATAAAATTTTAATTATCTAATAACATTATGCCTTGCCTCAATGACTTAAATTAAAACACAGCAGATATACAATGCTTTCCTTTGAAAAATGACATGTAAATTCAGGAAGAATTGAAGAGATAGTGTGGTGATGGGTTGTAATTAGTATTTGGGTGGTGAACATGATGTAATCTATGCAGAAATAGAAGTATAATGATGTACATCTTAAATTTATACAATGTTATAAACCAATGTTACTGCAATAAACAAAAAATTAAAAAAAAATTAAATTAAAAATATCTCCCCAGTTAATACTTCAAAACTGGATTTATTTTATTTATTTATTTTTTTTTATAAAAGAGATAATGTGACAAACTAAATAACCCACATTTTCAATTCAGTTTTTTTGAGAAGCTGTCAGATTGCAGAGAAAACGTATCAACACTCTTCAAAATAAACACAATATCTACAGCATAGTGCTTAATAGTAGGTGTAGAATTGAATCATAAATATGTAAAAATGGACTTTTTAGAAAATTATTTTATTAAGGTCATATTGGCTTATAACATTGTGTGAATTTCAGTGTATATTATTATGTATCAATTTCCGAATAGACTGCATTGTGTTCACCACCAATAGTCTAGTTTTTATCTGTCACCAAACATATGTGCCCCTTTACTCCTCTTACCCTCCTCTCACCCCATTCCCCTTTGGTAACCACTAATCTGTTCCCGCATCCATGTGTTTGTTTATCTTCTATATATGAGTGAAATCATATGGTGTTTGTCTTTCTCTGTCTGGCTTATTTTGCTTAGCATAATACCTTCGATGTCCATCTATGTTGTTGCAAATGGCTCGATTTTGTCTTTTTTTTGTGACTGAGCAGTATTCCACTGTATATATACCACATTCTCTTTATCCAATCATCCATTAATGGGCACTTGGGTTGCTTCCACATCTTGGCTATTGTGAGTAATGCTGCAATGAACATGGGGTTGCATAAATCTCCTTGAATTGTGGATTTCATGTTCTTTGGATAAATACCCAGTAGTGGGATAGCTAGATCGTATGGTATTTCTATTTTTAATTTTTTCAGAAATCTCCTTACTGTTTTCCATAGTGGCTACACCAGCTTGCATTCCCACCAGCAGTGTATGAGGGTTCCCTTTTCTCCACATCGTCTCCAACATTTGTTATTTTTTGTCTTGGTAATTATAGCCATTCTGACTGGAGTAAGGTGATATCTCATTGTAGTTTTGATTTGCATTTCCCTAATAATTGGTGATGTTGAAGATC
Source organism: Diceros bicornis minor (assembly GCF_020826845.1). NCBI lineage: Eukaryota > Metazoa > Chordata > Mammalia > Perissodactyla > Rhinocerotidae > Diceros > Diceros bicornis. Next base: position 9,339,810 of record NC_080744.1, on the reverse strand, counting down.
TTTTCATGTGCCTGTTGGCTGTCTGTATATTTTCTTTGGAAAAATGTCTGCTCATATCCTCTGCCCATTTTTTGATCAAGTTGTTTGTTTTTTTGTTGTTGAGTTGTATGAGTTTTTTATAAATTTTGGGAATTAACTCTGTGTCAAAAATATGACTTGCAAATACCTTCTCCCAGTTGGTGGGTTGTCTTTTCATTTTGTTCATGGTTTCCTTTGCCTTGCAGAAGCTTTTTAGTCTGATGGAGTCCCATTAGTTTCCCTTGCCTGAGTAGACATGGTATTCGAAAAGATCCCTCTGAGACCAAGGTCAAAGAGTGTACTGCCTATATTTTCTTCTAGGAGTTTATGATTTAAGGTCTTGCATGCAAGTCTTTAATCCATTTTGAATTAATTTTTGTGTGTGGTGTGAGAAAATGATCTACTTTCATTCTTTTGCACGTGACTGTCCAGTTGTCCCAACACCATTTATTGAAGAAACTTTCCTTTCTCCATTGCATGTTCTTTGCTCCTATGTTGAAGATTAGCTGTCCATAGATGTGTGGTTTTATTTCTGTGGTCTCAATTCTGTTTTGTTGATCTGTGTGTCTATTTTTCTGCCAGTACCATGCTGTTTGGATTATGATAGCTTTGTGTAGTATATTTTGAAGTCATAGATTGTGATACCTCCAGCTTTGTCTTTTTTCTCATGATTGCTTTAGCTATTCAGAGTCTTTTGCTGCTCCATATAAATTTTAGGATTCTTTTTTCTGTTTACATGAAAAAATGCCATTGGGATTCTGATTAGGATTGCATTGAATCTGTAGATTTCTTTAGGTAGTATGGAAATTTTAACTATGTTAATTCTTCCAATCCAAGCACATGGAATATCTTTCCATTTCTTTATGTCTTCTTTGATTTCTTTCAATAGTGTCTTATAGTTTTCAGTGTATAGGTCTTTCACCTCCTTGGTTAAATTTATTCCTAGATATTTTATATTTTTATTGCAAATGGGATTTATTTGTGACTTCTCTTTCTGCTAGTTCATTATTAGTGTATAGAAATGCAACTGATTTTTGTAAGTTGATTTTGTACCCTGAAAATTTGCTGTAGTTGTTGATTATTTCTAATAGTTTTCTGGTGGATTCTTTAGGGTTTTCTATGTATATAGAATCAAGTCATCTGCAAACAGTCAGTTTTACTTCTTCCTTTCCAATTTGGATGACTTTTTTTCTCTTTTTCTTGCCTAATTGTTCTGGCCAAAACTTCCAGTACTATGTTGAATAAGAGTGGCAAGAGTGGGGACCTTTGTCTTGTTCCTGTTCTCAGAGGAATGGCTTTCAATTTTTCACCATTATGTATGATATTGGCTGTGGGTTTGTCATGCATAGCCTTTATTATGTTGAGATACTTTTCTTCTATACCCATTTTATTGAGAGTTTTTATCATAAATGGATGTTGGATCTTGTCAAATGCTTTCTCTGCATCTATTGAGATGATCATATGATTTTTATTCCTCATTTTATTAATGTAATGTATCTCACTGATTGATTTGTGGTTGTTGAATCATCCTTGCATCCCTGGAATAAATCCTGTTGATCATGGTGTATGATCCTTTTAATGTATTGCTGTATTCAATTTGCTAATATTTTGTTGAGGATTGTTGCATCTATGTTTATCAGCGATATTGGCCTGCTCTTTTCCTTTCTTTTATTGTCTTCGTCTAGTTTTGGTATTAGCGTAATGTTGGCCTCATAGAATGAGTTAGGAAGCATCTCATCTTCTTCAACTTTTTGAAATAGTTTGAGAAGGATAGGTATTAAATCTTTGAATGTTTGGTATAATTCTGCAGAGAAGCCATTTGGTTCTGGACTTGTGTTTTTTGGTCAGGTTTTTGATTACTATTTCAATCTCTTTACTTTACTTGCGATTGGTTGATTCAGGTTCTCTATTTCTTCTTGATTCAGTTCTGGGAGGTTGTATGATTCTGAGACTTTATCCATTTCTTCTAGGTTATCCAATTTGTTGGCATATAGTTTTTCATAGTATTCTCTAATAATCCTTTGTATTTCTGTGGCATCCATTGTAATTTCTCCTCTTTCATTTCTAGTTTTATTCCTTTGAGCCTTCTCTCTTTTTTTCTTAGTAAGTCTGGCTAAGGGTTTCTCAATTTTGTTTATCTTCTCAAAGAACCAGTTCTTAGTTTCATTGATCCTTTCTATTGTTTTTTAGTCTCTTTTTCATTTATTTCTGCTCTAATTTTTATTATTTCCCTCCTTCTGCTGACTTTGGGCTCTGTTTGTTCTTTTTCTAGTTCGTTTAGGTGTAATTTAAGATTACTTATATGAGATTTTTCTTGTTTGTTGAGGTAGGCCTGTATTGCTATAAATTTCCCCCTTAGTACCACTTTTGCTGCATCCATAAGAGTTGGTATGTTGTGTTTTCATTTTCATTTCTCTCCAGGTACTTTTTGATTTTTCCTTTGATTTCTTCCTTGTTCAGTAGAATGTTGTTTAGTCTCCACATAATTGTGACTTTCCTAGCCTTTTTCTTGTAGTTGATTTCTAGTTTAATAACATTGTAGTCAGAAAAGATGCTTGATATGATTTCAATCTTCTTAAATTTATTGAGACTTGCCTTGTTTTACACCATGTAGTCTATCTTTGAGAATGTTCTATGTGCACTTGAGAAGAATGTGTATTCTGCTGTTTTTGGGTGGAATACTCTATATATGTCTATTAAGTCCAACTGGTCTAGTGTTTCATTTAAGGGCACTGTTTCTTTGTTGACTTTCTGATGATCTATCCATTGATGTAGATGGGGTGTTGAGGTCCCCTACTATTATTGTGTTGCTGTCAATTTCTCTCTTTAGATCTGTTAATGTTTGCTTTATATAATTTGGTGTTTCTGTGTTAGGTGCGTATATATTGATAACTGTTAATTCCTTTTGGTGGAATGTCCACCAAATTATATTGATATAATATATATATAGATATCAATATATGTATTTTTGATATTTTTTAATATTTTATCATTATATTTAATATTTTAATATTTTAAATTTTTTATTATTAAATAAATTTTATTTTAATATTAAATTAATTTTAAATTAATTTTAAATTAATATTAAAATAATTAAAAATTGATATTATTTTAATATTAATATTAATATTTTATTATTAAATAAATTAAAATTTTATTTTAAAATTTTTTAATATTTAATATTTTGATATTTTATAATATTTTATCATTATATACTGTCCCACTTTGTCTCTCCTTATCTTTTTGTCTTTAAAGCTGAGATGTGCTTCCTGGAGGCAGCGTATGGTTGGGTCTTGTTTTTTAATCCATCCAGCCACTCTGTGTCTTTTGATTGGTAAATTCAATCCACTTACAGTTAGAGTGGTTACAGATATATGAGGACTTAATACTGTCATTTTATCTCTTGTTTTTCAGCAGTTCTATATTTCCATTGTTTCCATTCCCTTGTATTTCTGACTGCCATTTCAGTTTGGTGGTTTTCTGTGATAATTTTCTCAGTTTTCTTTTTATTCCTGATTTGTGATTCTGCTCTGATTTTTTGTTTAATGGTTACCAGGAGGTTTGTATAAAAGATCTCACAGATGAGGTAGTCCATTTTCTGATAGCTTCTTATCTCCATTAGCCAAAGTAGATTGCATCTCTTTCTTTTTCCCCTTCTGTGTTATTGTTGTCACAGATTACTCTTTTTTGTGTTGTGAGTTTATGACTAAATTGAAGTGTTTATAGTTATTTTTAATACTTTCTTTCCCTTTATATTTTATGTTATAATTGTTTGCTAACCTATTCTGATAGAGAGCTGCAATTTTCTGATTTTGTCTATTTATCTCCTTGTTCAAAGATTTGTAAATCTTTCCTTTTTCGTTTCGGATAGAAGGGGTCCCTTCATCATTTCTTGTAAGGCAGGTCTAGTGGTGATGAACTCCCTCAGCTTTTGTTTATCTGGGAAAGCTTTTATTCGTCTGTCATATTTGGATAGAGTATCCTTGGCTGATAGTTTTTGTCTTTTAGTATTTTGAATATAGCATTCCATTCTCTCCTTTTGATTGCTGTTATTTACAAAATACATTGCTATATCATGTACATCCAGCTGCGGTATTTCTATTTTTAATTTTTTGAGAAATCTCCATACTATTTTCCATAGTGGTTGCACAGTTTGCATTCCCACCAGCAGTGTAGGAGGGGTCCCTTTTCTCCACATCGTCTCCACCATTTGTAATTTCTTGTCTTGTTAATTATAGCCATTCTGATGGACATGAGGTAATATCTCATTGTGGTTTTAATTTGCATTTCCCAAATAGTAATGTTGAACATCTTTTCATGTGTCTGTTGGCCATCTGTATGTCTTCTTTGGAAAAATGTTTGTTCATATCCCCCGCCCATTTTTCGATTGGATTGTTTCCTTTCTGTTGTTGAGTTGTATGAGTTCTTTATGTATTTTGGAAATTAACCCCTTGTGGAATATATAATTTGCAAATATTTTCTCCCAGTTGGTGGGTTGTCTTTTCTTTTTGTTCATGGTTTCCTTTACCTTGAATAAGCTTTTTAGTCTGCTATAGTCCCATAAAAATGGACATTTTAATCAGTGTCATTTAGATGACATTAAAAGGTATGACCAGATGGTCTACAAAAGACTGTGGCATTTCATTAGCACTTGATCATGACCCCTACCCACAACCACTATCTGTTTCTCTTCTATTTATGCAATGAAACTCGAGGTAAGCAAAACAACACCTACAAACTTTCTTTGATACCCTCTCAGGCCTCCACTCTTCTCTCAAACCTCCTCCCACATAGATATATCTTCAAATACTTCTCTCCCTTGTGATCCTATAGCACCCACTACATTTGACACATTGTGTTGACATCCACTATTGGTTCCACTAGGAAGTAATTTCCTAGAGATCAGGACTATATAATTGCAGTTGTGTTCCTAATTGCCACATGGTCCTGGGCACATATTAGACATTCAATAAATGTTTGAACTGAAGTGATCTACCTCATAAATTGGAAAGTGAAAAAAATCACATGTGGAATGGAAGTTTCATACATAATATTTTCTTCTCAATTAGGACATCTCAAACCATGGAAACAAATAAATGATTTGACGACATTGTGTGACGTGATTTCATGTAGGATTTTCATGATGTGCTATTATAGTTCAGAGACAAGAATACTTCTTTTGTGAGAATCGTTCATCTTATTTAGATTCTGTTTGAACCAAGACATTCCATGGTAGATCTAATCCATCGCATACATATTGGTAAAGGATATAAAGAACAGTTTCAAAGCTACTAATAATGAAATGCATAAAAATACTAGCTATTAATAATGAAATACTAGAAATACTTTGTTGGCATCTTCCTCCTAGGATTGCAAAGCTGTCTTCACCCTTCATTCCCTGAGCTGGGAGCCTAGAGTTGGCTTTAGCCAGGTAAAAAGAACCACATTCATCCCTTGAATGACTGTTATACATTACTTAAGTTAGTAGTGTAACATGCATGCATACATATTTCAATGGTAGAATTTTACATAAGTTTCTGTCTGATTTACATTGTGGATAACACTCTTAGTGACTGCTTTTCACTGTTGCAAGAAATATTTTATCAGAGCTGCTATTGGACCAAATCTTGTATTGGGAATTGCTTGCTTTTCATATGGAGCAGGAAGCAATATGGGGCATTTGCAATTTATATGGAACTTAGGCAAATGGTTTTTAAGGGTGAATGCTACCAGTTTCCCACAGCTGTGCCCGAACATGTGTTCAAAGTCTCTTTCACTATACGAACATAAACCTACACTGCTTTGACCATCATGACAGAGGGACCAACTCCCAAACACTCAACTTGATCTCTGGTGTTTAACACTAATAACTCTTTCTTCCAATCTTGCCCCTCCTTTCTTACATAAAGCTTGCATAAACTCATTAGACTTTTCCTATACATTAAATATGGGTTTAGAATTTTTAAAATATCCTTAAAATATCTTTAAAAGTATTATAATATGTATTCTAATGTGTTTTAGGAAGAGTAGATTTTAGTCGATATTCAAAGTTTGCATTTTTCCCTATACTGAAAGAAAGTTATCAATAGTTATGCAACAAAACAACATATACTTCTATCTTTTAATAGTTTAAGAATATTTGCCAAAATTAGAATATATTCACACATTAAATTACTGACAGCTCATTTTGAGCCCTGTCTTCTTTAGCTATAATCAGATAAATAGCAGGATTTATCTAACTACATTTCTAAAAGGAATATTAGGAAAACGTTATGCCTATGTAAGTAGAAGTAAAAACTTAAAATTGTATTGGAATAATTTTGATTGAACTACAGGTAAAGTGGATTATTTTTGCAATAGGAAGACTGGACAGATCTAAAGATGTTAAAATAGAAAAATCTTGACAGAGTAAACCTAATTTCCATATGACAGATTTTCTTTTTGGTATTTTTTTATCATAATATAAAAAAAACACAAGTAAAAATAAAACTCTGCACTTTGTGATATTAACAGTTTAGTATCAGAACAAGAATTTTTTAAAAACTTAAGTATTAAAATGTCAATTAATTAAATTAGTATTAATATGTTTTAACAATGAAAAATTATTTCTCATTATTTTCTAGTGATTATCAAGTGACTTTTGGGACATTATTTTCATATGTTAAGAATTTCAAGTGGAAAATGCATTATCCATGTGCAGCTGTTAAAAGACAGAGTATCAGCCCATTGAGGTTGAAGTATCATATGAGGATTAATCTTTGCATGTAACTGTGATACACCCTGGTTGTAACAACTGTTCACTCAGCGTCAGGTTCTCTTGAGCAGAGATTATGGCAAGCAGATACTTCTGTTGGTTTCAATGTGCACTGAAGGTAGCCAAGTTGATGGGATTTAAATTAACATACACAATCACACATGTGTACAAAAGTGCATAAGAAAGCATGTATGCTATCATACACACACATGCACATATACACATGCATATCATGCACACAACACATACATCTAAATCCATACATACATCCATGTCATACTCCACTAGTTTCAAATAATCTTGTCAATTTAAAAGGGTTAATTGCAGTCATAGGTATCCATGCATAGTTAAACAAAAAAATACCTAGTAGTTAAGTTTGGCACACTCTGCTTCTGTGGCCTGGATTCATGGGTTCAGATCCCAGGTGTGGACCTACACCATTTGTCAGCCATGCTGTGGCTGTGACCCACATATGAAATAGATTAAGGTTGGCACAGATGTTAGCTCAGGGCAAATCTTCCTCAGGAGAAAAAAAACGCATTTCTTAGGGAAGGGAAAGGGGAAAGTTTGGGGAAATCTTACTTGGTGTCTAGATTTTAAATCAAAACTGTATCATGATTTCAATTATTTTATTTATTTTTTTTTTTGTGAGGAAGATCAGCCCTGAGCTAACATCTGCTAATCCTCCTCTTTTTTTTTTTGCTGAGGAAGACAGACCCTGGGCTAACATCTGTGCCCATGTTCCCCCACTTTATATGGGATGCAGCCACAGCGTGGCTTGCCAAGCAGTGCATCGGTGCGCGCCCAGGATCCGAACCGGCGAACCCCGGGCTGCCGTGGCAGATCGTGTGCATTTAACCACTTGTGCCACCGGGCTGGCCCCCATCAATTATTTGTGATAGAGCTGAATATCTTACATATTAACGCTGATGTTCATTAAATTTGCAACACATACCATAAACATTAAAAACCGAAATTATTTTTATAAGTTTACGTGAATATTATTGGTAATATTAACTAGCTATAACAATTCGTATCCTTCATAGTTTCCTGAACCCAGGTGCAAAACATAGTTATTCACAAAGACTGGCCCATTTGGCTGTCATTCTGTATTTGTTGCTATGGCGGAATGATTTCTAAGTTAGCTTGGGTAATTTTAGATAGCATATTTCATTTTTCCCTATTCCATCTGCACATTTGATTTACCTAGAACTCGGTTCACCAAACACTTAAAAATAAAAAAAGGCTGATTCATATGCTGTTGCGCATTCAAAAGGAATTTGAATCAGTCAGTCAATACCCAATTCTCCTACCTCTTCCTCTGGGTAAGACTCCTAGTCTGCAACTCCCAAGCCAGCCTTCTCATCAGACACAAAGGACTTTAGAATTTAAGGGGGGGCCAACAGATTTCTTCCTCTTTCTGAAAAGTCCTGTCCTTCTTCATCCCACCTCACCACCATAATCCTACAAGAACTACCCTACAAGCAGCCAAAGAGACTCACACCAGAAAAGAAAAAATAAGAATTGATTTACATTTTCCCTCCTAAATTCTCAAAAGTAATCCCATTGTGTCTTATAAATATCACACCAACATTGGAAATTTAAACCATGAAGACATTGACTGTTTAACTAAAGAGAACATTTAAATGATTGCGTTATACTAAGTGAACTGATTAACATTAACATTTAGTTAGGATGTTTTTTATACTGCCCTTTGTGAGTCCTCTAATAAGGCAAATGAGAGATTAGAACAAAATATTAGCAATATCTATAATAAATGTTAACAGTCTTAATCCATAAAGAGCTATTACAAATAAAACTTAGCAAAGTATATAACAACCAATTCATAAGAGATTAAATAAAAGAGGATGATGCATATATATGAAGATATCCTCTCTCTTCTGTAGCAAGAGAAATATTTGTTAAGATGAAATGCTATTTTTTATCTATCAAATTTGCAGTGACTTGAAAACTAAAAATATCTTGTGCTGGGAAAATGTAGACAAGTGAATTTTTCATAGTCTATTTCCTTTTAAGCACATATTTTTAGGGATATAAATTTGTCTAAGATTCAGAATTTTCGTATTAATTTTTTATACGGCATTTGTGTTTAACATTTTCACCTCTCTAGGAAGAATTATATACCTTTTTCATACTTAACATTATTTATCTGTGCCTTCTTTCTTTAATGTTTCTCTAATGTTAGTCTTCAGATTCATTGATATTCTGTCTTCTTTTTCTTCTTGTCTTAGAATTTTTATGAATTCTCTCTTCTTTCTTTATATTTGTTGAAGAAAATAGATTATTCTCTGATAGTTTTCCATTACATGGATTTTGCTGATTGCTCCCTCTTAATGTAATTGAACCTGTTTATCTCCTGTATTTCTTGTAAATTAGTAATTAGATCTAAAGGCTTGACCAGATTTAAGATATATTTTCCTCTTTTGGTATGATTCTTAATTATGTTATGTTAATCTAAATACAAAGAACCAAAATGAGAGGCAGAGAGGCCTTTATTTTGGGATCAAATAATTGCAATTTGGGGTACACAGTTTCAGGTAGCTCCCCAAATAGTGTCCCTCTAGGGAGTAAGAGGCAGCAGCTTTTAAAGGCAAAAGAGGGAAGTTTGCATTACAAAGAATGTTCATTAGAGTTGGCAGCGGAAAGCTAATCTTGGATAACATAAATGATTGCTAGGACTATAGCTAAAGGGAGATAAAAGTCTGTCACAGTGATGAGTTGCAGGTCTCCTTCTGTGGTCTCAGAATTTTTGTGTCTTCACTCAGTTCAAAAGTTTACGTTCTGCCCAAAGAGGATGTTCATAAGACCAATTTCCTTATTGGCTTTCCGGTTCCATTTCAAAGCCCTTAGGCATAAGTGATTCTGTTTTCTTTGGAATTTCACAGTTATGTTATGTTGTGTGCTTCTGTTAGTAGGCCCATAATGTCTGGGTGTCTCTCTTTCTTCATGCTGTTGCCATCTGTTTATAATACTGCCCAGGCACGTTAAATCATTAGGAATTTCAATATGACAATGTTTTAGTTCTACTATTTCTTCTTCATTTATATGCTATATCACTTTAACGAAAGGAAACTTCTCCTTATGAACTAACTTTTTAATCTCAAGAACCAATTGTTTAGAAAAGGAAGGAAAATATTTGTATCCTTTTTTTTTTTTAACTAGTTTCAAAATTGTGTAACTTCCCTAGAATCTTTCAAATGAAGTTTCATTTCTTTTATTTTTCTTCCTTTTAGAGTGTCATTATTTAATCACAGATGTAAACATTTCATGTGTTCCAATAATTTTAAGTATATAGATATATGTGTATGTATACATAAAGCAAGTATATATAGACATGTATGTGAGTATGTGTATTTATATGTAAATAATTATATATTTTACATATAAATATATATATTTAAATTGTTTAATCTTTGGACAATTGGCTCCTGAGTCCTTCTGATACAAGTCTATTGGTTTTTAGTTTCACAGTTTTTTGATATAATATTCTCTTCCAAGCTCATCTTGTTTATTTCCTACCCCATATCTGGAGTTAACAATTTATTCAAGCAGCACTGGTTCCTGGAAACCTGTATTTTGAGACCTTATACTGAGCACACAACGTTATCGGATTCATTACTGTTTCTACGTCTTTTTTGGAAAGATTTATGCAATATTGTTAAAGATTAAATATATCATGAGTTTATACGAAGACTTACAATACAAAAGTAGGGCTATACAAGGTGTTTATTTAACTTCATTGATCTTGAATCTATATCTCCTTTCAAAAATGCTAAAAATTCTGCTCTCAATAACTCTGACTTAATCATTAGCATCAAATGTATCAAATGTATACACTACAGCCTCAAAATAACAATATCAACAGTCTTACAAACAATCTGATTATTAAATATAGTTGTTTTTTCATTCTTGCAGTTTCTTTGTTTCTAGCACATATCTCACTAAGATTTAGGTCTAATTAATTAATATATTTTAAATCTCTGGGGATAGTTCTTTTCAAAATTGTTTTGTCAATAGTTCAATATAAAGGAAGATTCTTTCATTCTATTTTACTCTCAATTGTTAGGGTTTTTAAAAAATTAATTTAATTTTAATTTTGTTTTTTAATTATGTAAAATATTCATATAATTCCAAATTCAAATACACAAAACAAAGTATTTTCAGTGATGACTCTCTTAATGTTTCTGACATCTCCACTATGTGAATAAATATAAAAACTGTATGAATAACATATTCTTAGAAAATATAATTTAACAAAATTCACTCAAGAACTAATAGGATGTTTAACAGACAATATTTATAGAATAAGTAGAGTAAGTTGTCAAAAATATATCCCCTCCAAGAAATTATATGGTCATGAGTTTACTCTGATAAATCTAAAAAGCAGATAACTTAATGCTATTTAATTATAAAAAAGAAGAAGAACTATCAGATTATTATTTATGAATTACTATAGCAGTTATTAAAAACAAAACCTAACTAAAAGCTTTACCAAAATAAATCTACAGACTAATGTCACTTGTGACATCTCTCCAAAGAAGATATAAAATAACCAAGAAGGACACGAAAAAATCCTCGACATTATTATCTATTAGGGAAAAGCAAATCAAAACCACAATGAGATGACACATCACACCCAGTAAGATTGAGATAATAACAACAGAAAATAATAAAGGCTGACAAGCATATGGAGAAAATAGAAAACTCATATATTGCTAGTGGGAATGTAGAATGGCGCAGCCACTGGGAAAAGAATTTAGCAGTATCTCAAAAAGTTGAACATAGAATTGTGATGTGACACAGCAAATTCACTTCTAAGTAAAAACCAAATGAATTTAAAGCAGGGACTCAAACAGATATTTGTATGCCAATGTTCATAGCAACATAATTCACTGTAGCCAACAGGTAGAAGCAACATGAATGTCCATCAACGAACAAATCGATAAACAAATATGGTACATAAAAACAATGAAATATTATTCAGTCTTAAAAAGGAATGAAATTCTGACACATGCTTCACCACGGGTAAACCTTGAAGACGTTATGCTAGGTGAAGTCAGCCAGACACAAAATGACAAATATTGTATGATTCCACTCATATGAAATATCTAGAATAGGAAAATTCATTGACATAGAAAGTAGATTAGAGGTTACCAGGGGCTGAGGAAGGGGAAAATGGGGAATTATTGCCTAATGGGTATAAAATTCTGTTTGGAATGATAAAATAATTTTGCAAATAGATAGTGGTGACAATTGCATAACTTTGTGAGTGTAATTAATGCCACTTAATTAGTATTAAAATGGTTATGCAAATTTTGTTATACAACAGAGAGAGAATGAGAATCCAAGACCCTAAAATAAAATGATAATTGCAATTAAACATTAAATTTAACTCTGAGAAAATACTAGAAGACTGTACCCAAAGACTAACAAGGATTATCTGTAAATGATGGGATTAGAAGTATTTTTCTTTAATTTAGATTTTACTTAACTTATATTTTCCAAAGAGAATATGCGTTACTTTTGTAAAAATAAAGTTACGGTAGAAAACATTAAAATTTAAATAAACACATCTTATTCTCTTTTTGTTCACCATAATTTTCAATTTTCCCCAAAGAATTAATTTTGCACTTTTATAAAAAGAAAAAAAATAATAAAATCATTCAAAAAAATTTAAAAGACAGGTATTCTTTTTATTCTTTTTGGACCCTTGATAGATATATTGGACACTAGAAATTTTTTAGTCTAGCACTTTTAGAATTTTTAATGTTATGAATTTATTTTAATGTTATTTAAAATAACATATTATGAAAATACTATTAAAATTAATAAATTTTGAAGTAAAATAATTTTTAAAAATTCTATACAATTTAAATTCTTTCTGCCTCTCTTTACTGTCTATGCTGATATATGATTTTTTCCCTCAAATTCTATAATATCTTCAGTATGTTCAAAATACCTTCCTAATATGTATTATATTATATTCTTGGACCATTTATAAAGTGCAAAATAATGACTCAATAGAAATATAATTTCAGCACTTCATCTAGTCTAAAGGTCTTAGAACAGTCACATTTTTATTGGACACAGTAGTTGTAAAAGTTAAAATCTTAATAACATGACATGTATAGTGATATTTCTAGAGACTACACTTGAAAACAAAAGGTTAAACATTTATATTTTCTAAGAAATACAGAACTGCTTCTAAAATTTATATTTTTTTTATAACATTTAGGCTTCAATATGTCTATCAAGTGTACAAAAAAATAATAATAGTAAAGATTATATGTTATGGTCATTCTTGTTCCTCCACACTTTCAACAAGCGCTATGATCATTTCTTACAAACCTTTCCTTTGGTTGAACGTTTTACTTAGTTTTTAAGGCCCAAAGTAATAGCTATTCTATCTCAAAAAATTTTTTTTCGGTAAAAATCAGAGTTCTCTCTTCTCTGGCCCCAAATCTCCCTATATTTGCATCTATTATTGTATTTATTGCACTAAACTGCCAATTATGCATGTATATCTTTGCCTTCTCCTTCTAGCTAAAAGCTGAAGGAAGGAACAAATATTTTTCAACTTTGTAACCTTAGCATCTAAAAAAGGAGAGGTATTAAAAAATATTTAATGATTGAATGTACACTTTAAAGAAGGCCCAGGTTCAAGGCTCATCATTTACTAACATAAATTTATACAACATTTCAAAAATAAAATATTGTGAGTATGAACATTGATGTCAATATCTAAAGACTTCCACTGAAGAACTAGTTTCAGTGAGACAAAAATCATTGTGGACTTAGAACAACATTAATTTTGCAATAATTTCCATAGGTTGGTTACCTTTCATGTTATAGTTGTTAAAAATGTCTGATAGAATACTTGGGTTTTGAATTATAAATAAATTTTCTATATAATAATATTATGCATGTTATATAGTTGTGTTCACACAAATACTTTATAAGTGAAGTATTATGGTAATCTGGAGGTCAGCTTGCTATTGAAGCTGTCTAAAGTAAACACAGGCCCATGTCCACATATAGGGACCTCTATACAGGGTTAGGTAAATCAGAAAAAAAATATATATATTATTCTTACAACCTCATTGGAAACGCGGGAGAAAAAGAAACAAAATAATACATGTAGATGCCAGAGATCATCTTGGAGATTGTATCTTTATTACAAAGTTTATTTTTGCCTGATTAGATAGTCAGGCTTTTAGAATCTTCAAATAACAAGGTCTCCATCCTCTGTAGACTTCTCCTATGCACCAGGTTGCTTTAACTCCTCCAGCGTTTCTTGTCTCATTCTCTTCCTGAGGTTAACGGCTGGAAGCTCTGAGGAGCCCTTAGATCTGTACTCATCAGTAGTAAGGCTCTACTTGTTTTCAGTTCCTTCAAGATTTCAAACAGTTTTAAGGGCAGTCTATAATGGTAGCAATAGTCCCAGAATGGATATGGACAAGAATTTTCAATGGGTTAAGTAGTCATTACCTTCTAGAAAAATCCTGGTGTCCCTCAGTGCCCCAGTTACAATCCCAGTACAGTCATGTACCGCGTAAGGATGTTTCGTATGACGACAGACTGCATATACAAAGGTGGTCCCATAAAATTAGTACCGTATAACCTAGACGTGTAAAAGGCTATATCGTCTAGGTTTGTATAAGTACATTCTATGATATTCTGACAACGACGAAATCACCTAACAATGCGTTTCCCAAAATGTATCCCCATCGTTAAGGGACGTATGACTGTAATACCCTTACAAGTTGGCCTCTGCTAACACCTTTACGGACAGCAAAGTTGTCACTCAAGTTTTTCTAAGAGAATAGTTTAAGAAACTCAGCCAAAACTCTTTAAATAAAGCAGTTTCTTCAGGTGAGAGGAACAACCATGGTGGATAGAAACCAGTATTTTCTTAACATTTTTAAGGATTATTATTTTCACTTCTACTTTTGTTATTGCAATAACATGTATTCCCAACATAACTACAGCAAAATTTCATTTTCTTCAGTTTCTTCTAAACTTGAAGCAGTAGAATTTATTAATAATATTAGTTCTATTTTCAATGATTAATGGAGTTATTCTTGTTTATTTTAAAAATCATAGCATTGAAATTTATTCTCAAAATCTTACTGCAATTTTATAACCATAAAACTTATCATTGGTAATAAAGATAACAGTACAAGCCTATAAACATATGTCATTCTCAGCAAAAGTTTGTTTTTATTATGTGAGGCTCAGAGGCACACTATATTTCCGATGGTGGAATCAATTTCTTTCAATATTCTCTCCATGAAACCATAGCATTTTGCCTCTTAAGGCATTTAACATAGTTTGTCCTGGATTATGGTTATGTATATTTATTTTTCTACCATATTATATTTTGTCCTCCTTCAAGACATTGTTTTTAGAATTCCACTACAAACAGCACACATTGAAGGACAACAAAAGTGTGTAAAGGGAATAAATAAAGCCAAGTCTGTATCTGTGCACCAAATAGCCCTGAGTGAGTCACTTCAACTAATTTATATCAAGTCCAAGACTACATTGACCATTATAAAAATACCACGTTGCACTGAAAGCCCTGTAGACAAAATCGTTACTGCATGTATCATTGTTCTAAGTGGAGCGTGTTACACATTTACAGATATTACTATTCTGAAGATCAACTGAAGACGTTATACAACATCTGTTCTATAACAGCACTTTGTTGTTTTAATATTTTCTAACTCTGTTCTAAAATACTCACCTTTCCTGGTTCTCTGCCCACACCACTAGAATATCTTCTAGTGTCTGCTTTCTGAGTGCAACTTGATAATTTAACTACAGAGACTCATTGTCTAATAATAGCTGTTGATTGAAACTTTTGGTTGTGTGAAATAATATGCAGATGGGTTTCAAAATCCTGAAATGTCTGCACATCCTTTATGTGAAAATAGATTAGTTGAAGATTTTTAACTGTCATGTCACTAGTAAAAATATCCTTATCGTTAGGTATCCATATTGGTGGTCACTTTTTGAAGGATAAGATTCGTCCCTGGCTAGTAATTTCACTGTTTAGTTGTGCTAGTACTAGCATGAGTCTGGTCCCAATGTCAGGATCTGATCCTCTCAAAGTCCCCTAGTTTGGCTGTGTTCTATGCCCAACTCAACACCAGTTATCTACGTCCTAACTGTATGTAGGAGGATTAAAAAGCAGGGTAACATGCATGAATCGCAGAAAACTGTTGGGGAAAAAAAATAACTGCAGGTCTACCAACTGCTGGTGGATAATCAGTTCTGTTGGAAGCTATAATCTGTAAAAGCCTACTGCTCCCAATGGGGATGACAAGAGAGAGGCGTTTTTATTCTGCGTAGACTGCTCTACCTAACACTTAGAAATGTGGTCAGCCAAGACTGACCATGACGTTTATTCAGCATTACCTCTTCATGTTTATTGTGCTATTTAAATGATCTAAATTGTGCTATTTAAAATGGTCACTCAAGATCCTTTCATTCATTTCCCCATTATTTAAAAAACAAAATTTACTGAGCAAATGCTACATGCCAGACACTGTTGCAGGTTTTGAATAGACAGAAATGAAAAAAGCTAACAAAAATCTCTGCCCCCAGTGAAGCTTGCATTCCAGTGGGGCAGGACCAAGGATAAAAAATAATAACAAGCAAGACAAACATCTATAGTAACAAACATCTATAGTATGTCAGATGATAATAAGCAATATGAAGAAAAATAAAATGAGAGAGTGGTGAGTATTTTTTACTAAAAATGAGGTGTACATGACGCCCTCGTTGATATGGTAAAATTCGAAGGAGGTATAAGAGCAAGCCTTGAAGATATCTAAGAAAAAAACTGTTAGATCAGAAGTGTGACTATTGTGAATAATGCTGCAATTATAAACCAATGTTACTGCAATAAGCAAAAATAAATAAATAAATAAATAAAATAAAAAAAAGAAGTGTGAGGTGCTTTGTTGTTATGTGCATGTGTGTGTACTCAAGAAAAGCAAGAAGGCAGTAAGGCTAGAGAAGAATGAGATAGAAAGAGAATAGAGGGAGATGAGGTCAGGAGATACTGAAGGTTAAGACCTTGTAGTTTTTTTTAATTATTATTGTTTTGAGATATAATTCACTTATCGTAAAATTCAGTTATTTAAAGTATAAGATTCAGTGAGGTTTATCTGTTGTGTATTTGCAAAGCCCCGCAATATCACTCCAATCTAATTTTATAACGTTTCCTTTACCCTAAAAAGAAACTGCATATACATTAGTAGCCACTCCCTTCTCCCACTCCCATCAGTTCTGTGGAACATCCGATTTACATTCTTTCCACTTGGATTTTCCTATTCTGAATATTTCATATAAATGGAATCATACAATGTGTTGACTTTTGTGACTAGTTTCTTTCATTTAGCATAATCTTTAAAGATGCATCCATGTTTTAGCATTCTCAATGTTTCATTTCTTTTTATTGCACATTTTTAATTGGGTTATTTGTTGCAAGTGTTCTTTATATATTCTGCATACAAGTTCCTCTTCAGCTATATGATTTGTATTTATTTCTTCCATTCTGTTGTCTTTTTACTTTCTTTTTCTTGATGGTATCATTGACATCACTTGCAACACAACTTTGTTGGTGATTTTTTTCCATTTTGATGAAATTTATCTTTTTTTTATCACTTGTACTTTTGGTGTCATATCTAAGAAATCATGCCAAACTCAAAATATAAAAATTTACTCCTATGTTTTTTTCTAAGGGTTTTATAGTTTTAGATCTTACATTTAGGTCTATGATCAATTTTCAGCTGGTTTTTGTGTATGGTGTGAGGTAGGGGTCAAACATCCTTCTCTTGCATATGGATATCCAGTTGTCTCAGCACCATTTGTTGAAAGCACTATTCTTTCCTCAATTGAATTGTCTAGGAACAATTGTTGAATGCCAATGGACCATAAATATTAGTTTATTTCTGGAATTTCAATTCTATTTCAGTAATCTGTCAGTTTATCTTTATGCCAATACCATACTGTCTTCAGGACTATAGATTTATAGTAGTTTTGAAATGAAGAAATTTGAGTCCTCCAATTTTGTTCTTTGTCAAGGTTATTTTGGCTCTTCTGGGTTGAATATTCAAGTTGGTTTTCTATTCAAGTCCATATGAATTTTAGAATCAGCTTGGCAACTTCTGCCAACAAAAAAAGATGGGATTTTGATAGAGATTTCATTGAATTTATAGATCAATTTGGAGAGTAATGATATCTGAACAATATTAAGTATATTGATCCATGAACAAAGATGTCTTTCTATTTATTTGTCTTCTTAAATTTTTTTCAACTTTTTTTTTAGTTTTCAATATACAAGTCTCACACTTATTTTGTTAAATTTATTCTAAGCATTTTATTCTTTTTGATGCTATCGTAAATAGAATTGCCTTCTTAACAGAAAATTTGGACTCTTCATCATTAGTACATAGAAATACAATTCATTTTTGTATATTTATTTGTATCCTGAAATATTGCTAAACTTGTATATTAGTTGTGATAGCTTTTAGTGGATTCTTTAGGATTTTCTATATAAGAGATCATGTCATCCTCAAATACAGATAATTTTACTACTTTCTTTCCAATCTGAATGCCTTTTATTTATTTTTCTTGCCTACTTGTCCTGACTAAAATCTTCACTACAATGTTGAATATAAATGTAAGAACATACATCCTTTTCTTCTTCCTGATTGTGTCTTAAAAAAATTCAGTCTTTCATCGTTAAGTATGATGTTAGCTGTGGGTGTTTAGCAGATGCACTGAAGTTAAGGATCTTCTCTTCTATTTCTAGGTTGTTTTGTCTTATTATCATGAAAAGATGTTGGATTTGTAAAATATCTTTTTCTGCATCTATTCAGATAATCATATGGTATTATTCTTTTATCCTTTATTCTATTAATGTAGTATATTGAATTGATTGATTTTTGAATGATAAACCAATCTTGCATTATTGAGATAAATCCCACTTGGTCATGGTCTCTAGTCCTTTCTGCATTTGTTGCATTTTATTTGCCAGTATTTTGCTGAGTAATTTTGAATTTAATTCATAAAGGATATTGGTCTGTAGTTTCCTTTTCTTGTGCTATATTTTCTTGTGATTTTTAAAGTCATAATAGCAATTTCATAGAATGAATTGGGAAGTGTTCTCTTGTCTTTGAGTTTTTGGAAGAGCCTATGAAAGATTGGTATTCTTTCTTTTCAAATGTTTGGTCAAATTTACCAATAGAGCCATATGGTCTTGGGATTATCTTTCAGGGAAATTTTTAAATTGGTAATTCAATCTCTTAATTTATATAGGCCTATTGAGATTTTCTATTTCCATTTGAGTCAGTTTTTACTATGTTTTCCTAAGAATTTTCCATTTCACTTTAGCTACCTAATTTATTGATATATATTTTCTCATAGCGTTTTCTATAATCCTTTTTATTTCTGTAAAGTTGGTAGTGTTGTGCCTTCTTTCATTTCCGATTTAATAATTTGAGTCTATTCTGATTTTTTCTTCATCAGTCTAGCTAAAGATTTGCCAATTTTCTTGATCATTTCAAAGAACTGAATTTTTAGTTTGTTGATTTTCTCTATCGGTTTTCTATTCACTGTTTCTTTTCTTTTATTTCTTCTCTAACATTTATTACTTACTTCTTTCTACAGGCTTTCAGTTTAGTTGCTCTTTTTTTCTTTTTTTTTTTTTTTAAGATGAAAGGCTAGGTTATTGATTTTATGTCTTTTTTAATGTAGGTATGTACAGCCATAAATTTCCTCTAAGCACTGCTTTAGCTGTATCCCATAAGTTTTGTTATATTGTATTTTCATTTTTATTTATCTCAGACTACATTTCATTTTCTTTTGTGATTTCTTCTTTGACCCATTGGATATTTAGAGGTCTGTTATTAAATATCCACAAATTTATGAATTACCTAAATTTCCTTCTACAATTGGCTTCTAATTTATTTCCCTTGTGATCATAGAATATATTTTGTATGCACTCACTTCTCTTACATTTATTAAAACTTACATTATGGCCTAGTACATGGTCTATCCAGGAGAATGTTCTGTGTACACTTGATAAGAATATTTATTCATCTGTTATCGGGTAAAGTGTTCTATAAATATCTGTTAGCTCTAGTAGGTTTATAGTGTTCAAATGTTTTATTTCCTGTTGACCAACTGCCTAGGCATTCTATCCATTGTTGAAAGTGGGATATTGAAACTTCCAACTATTATCATTGAATTGTCTATTACTCCTTTATATTATATGTTTGTTTTATGTATTTTGAAGCTCTATTGCTATATATATATATATATATATATATAAAATAATTGAAATTGCCCCAATAACAGTTTTTCTTTTAAATTGTATTTTAAGAGATGTTCCAGTGCTCATTTCGTTATTTTTTGTCTTTGCATGGTGTATATTTTTTTCATACATTTAATTTCATCCTATTTATGTTAGTAAATCTAAAGCATCTCTTTTAATTTTTACTCTGATAAAAATGGAAAGATTGCAGGGTTATGAGCAAAGCACTGACATGATTTATCTCACAATTTAAAAGGATCCCCCTGATGATTGGGTTGAGTTGTAAAGATAGTGTAATGTGGCAAAACCCATAGAACTGTACAACAAAGAGAGTGAAGCCTCAAGTAAACTATGTAATTCAGTTAATAATAATGTATCAATATTGGTTCATCAATTGTAAAAATGTACCACATCCATGCAAGATATTAATAAAAGGGGAAATAGGGCCAGGGAAAGAGAGCATGTAAGAACTTTGTACTTTCTGCCCAATTTTCCTGTAAATCTGGAATGTGCTCTTGATTCTACTAATTTAAAAAAATTGATTGCTATAAATTATCCTTATTCTATTTCTGTTTCGTCAGTTAACACTTCTTAAGAATGTCGTAGATAATTGGGTTTGTACTGAAAGAAAGACACATTTTTGAAGAATTATATAATTTTCAGGCTGAAGATTCTCTTAGTGTCAACAGTGATTAAACAGTTGAAAATCAGAATGTTCAATTGTGCTCCTTAAATGGAAAAGATATATATATATATATATATATACACAAAGAGGGAGTTAAAGTATACAGGTCAGCTGATCAATTGATTATTTGAAGAACTCAGAAATGTTAGAGAACCCTCCTTTAACTAAGAAATTTTAAAGGCTTAGGTCCTACTTCAGTGTAGAGATATATTCAAATACACTAAAAAGTAAATTAGAGTAATCATGGCAGATATATTTTATATTTAAGAACATTAAAACATTTTCTGAATACACACAGTTTATCTTTTATTTTACCTGCAAGAATCCGTTCACTGAGTAATATAGTAATTGTTTTATTTACTTTCAGGATATAATATTTCTTTTGCTCTTTACCTATAAGATTTCTGGAGCAATTTCTCCCAAAATGCATTACAGAGAACACTGACCCCACTGGATTTTATTCAAGAAGAAAGTGCTAAAATAAGTTGGTAAAATGAGTTGGAGAATCACTGAATAGTGAAATTCTCTCACAGAGTTTCAATGCACATTAGCATTTTAAAGACTCTAAGCTATCTTGCTCTAAAGAAAGCTCTTTTTTTACTTTAACTCAGCATTTCCAAACTTATTTGACCACAGGACACTGTTTTCTTTCCTACAGAACCCTGCTACCATCTCAAGGAGAATATATGCTCCACAGGAACTATCGGGACACATACTGGTCTTATTCAATCCTCTCATTTTATAGCTGGGGATATTTAGGACCTAGTTAAGTTAGATAATAACTCCCGATAAGTTAGATAATTACCCCAAATCATATAGTAAAGTAGTGACAAAAATGAGACAACAATTCAAATCCCTTTATTCTCAATCTACTTCATTTTCTATCCCACACTGTGTTTTTTGTTATTGGAATGAATGTCCTGTGTCCCAATATGAGTAATTTGAAGGATATCTAAATGTTGTTATATTTACTTTTAAAGATGATCTATATGTGTGTGTGTATTTATTCACACATTAATAATCTCATGTGTGTGTATATATGTATATTTATGTCTCTATTGATATACATGTTTATGTCTCTATGAGTCTTACACATGTGTATGTACCTGAATATTTATATTTATTTATTTATGTACACCTTAAGAAGCATTGAGAAAGAGCACTGGCAGCATATGAATTACCCTAGGTAAGGGGGTCATTTTAAACACACTACATTTGGATGTCATTTAGCAGGGAAATAGATAGCTCTACAGAGTACAGCAAGGGCTTCTCTGAAGTGGGCTAGATTATATCATTAAAACCTAGAGGACAAACCTCAAGTCTACAAAATTGATTCATTCAATGTGTCAGATATTAATTCTGTCAAATATAAACTGAGGGGACCATAAACAGAATGGCAGTGGAACAGAAAAAGGAGACACATGACTAAGAAAATGGCCTTCCTTTTCAGTTTAGTAACTCAATTCAGTGTTATTCAGAAAGTGCTTCCAGATATCAGATAAAATTATTTGTTTTGGTCCATTCTTAAATCATTCTTATGTTTGTAACTGTCTTTATTTTTCCTAGCAAATATAATGTAATTCACATAACTGCAGGTTAATAGAAGTCTGTTTTCCCAAAAGAGAAAATTTCAGTCTCATTTCCTCATTCTCTTTTGATAGAAAGAGGAAGTATTTTAACAATCCAAAATATATTTTTTTCTAATACGAAATACTAAACTGGCTTAATAGTAAATCATTTCCTATCTTGTGAAACTTGTATTATTTTTACTCATGACTTTACCATAAACTGTTTGAACAAGAAAATTCTGAGTTACTGAAATGCCCGATTGAACACTGAATAGCATTTTATAAGACTTATAATTGGACCCATGTTTCTGTCCAAAGGGGAAAATCCAATTTTAGCTTGGTCCACAATGTGTATGTTATTCTTGTCAGAGAAACACATCTGTAAAGACTCCTATCACCATACTAGTGTGGCTAGAATGCTGAACAGAATCATCTGGGCCAGAGACAAATAGACAGATATGCTAATTAAGTATGGCCATGAAAAGAGAAAGGACTATCCTCACCTGCATAATAACTACTGTAGGATATATTTCGTGGACCTCATGGGGCAAAACAACTGTTATTAGAAAAATAGCTGATAAAGGCGATGCTGTTTAAAACCTGAATGTTGATATTCAGTATGCAGAGACTGAAAAATTATTGTGCAGTAAAAATATAACTAGATATATTAATTTTATATTGCTGCATAGGAATTATCATGATCTTAGTAGATTAAAACAACACAAATTTATGATTTTACAGTTTCTATGTATTAGAACGTGGGTTACTTGGGTTCTCTGATTAGGATTTCATCAGACTGAAATCAAGATGTTGACTGTGGCTATGGTCTCACCTGAGGCTCAGTGTTTTCTTCCAAGGTAAGCTTGGAATTGGAACTTGTTGGCAGAATCCAGTTCCCTCAGCGGTATAGGAATGAGGGCCCTGGTTTCCTGCTGGTTGTTGGCAAGGGGTGGTTCTCAACACTTAGAGGCCATCCTCAGATCCTACCCATGTAAGATAATTTACATAGTTAATCTCATGTGGTAATCTCATGTAGTTAACTTCATTAAAGCCAGCGGGAAAATTTTTCTTTTGTCTGCTACAACAGTCTTATAAAATGCAATATAATTGTAGGATTGACTATTCCATCACCTTTGCTATATGACGTAACCTAATAAAGGCAACACGTGTTCCATTATATTCATAGGTCCCATCCAGCCTCAGGGGGAGGAGAAGGTACAGCATTGAATACATCAGGACATGGGAATCCTGGAGACCATTGTAGGATTCTGCCAACCACACTAAAGAACAACCTTGCATTTTATCACAGGTTGGAATAAGAAAGGCCTGGGAACATGGAAAAGGCTCAGCAAAATCTGTAAAGCTCAATGTAAAGCCAGGAGGGAAAAAATTCTGTTACCCAAAGGCAGATAATAAAAAAGGTAGGTTTTCAAATTAAGGTTTACGTCACATTTCATCAAAGTCTCAACTTTTCACCCTGTAGATATCTTTTCCTTTTATAAAATGCATATATCTTACTTTAAAATTCTAAATATATTGAACCTTTTAAACATTCAAAAATAGCTATTGGTATTCGTATTAAAAGTTTTCTTCATATAATTTTGAATATATTGTTTATAATTAATAGGAGTCCATGTTGCTAGTTCAATCCTTCCTAACTAATAATTTTGTTTTCCTGAAGTCTGACCAAGATTGTCTTCCCCTCAGCTGAACTAAAATTTAGACAGGTTTCTTCCTGACCATAGGCCCCTGATCTCACTTTTCTTAGAGCATTTACTTTAGAAAACTTGCAATTGTAAATTCTTTCTTTGCACCTTTGAGATGTAAATCTCTACAACCCAGAAATGTCTTTCTCCAGAACATGGGGGCCATCCCTTTGGAATGTAGTCATCAAAGGAGATAACATTCCTATTTCCCAGTTCCTGTGGGAGGGTAGGAGCCTAACTTCAATAAGTGACAACTAGCAAACACAGACGCCTAATCACATTCGCTAACCTCCTTCCTAATGTCTTTCAGTACTTTTCCATCAGTTCACCCCAATGTTTAAAAATTCTCCGATTTTTTGTTTCTGTGAAATTGAGTTCAATCTCCCTCCCCTATTGCAATAGTCTCAACTTCTATTACAATAGTCTTAAATAAAGCCTTCCTTGGCATTTTAAAAAGTATCCTGTGCAATTTCTCTTTAATAAGTTTCAAATTAAATAACCATGAAAATTATTGTTGCTGTACAAGATGGGTCTCAAATGACTATTTCATTTGGGTTTTTTGATACCCAGAGAAGACATGTTATGTATATACGGAGGACCCTGTAAAAAGAGCCACCTCAGTAAAGACTATTTGTGTCTGTCAGTGCTATATATTGCACTGTTGTCTACACAGTCTGAACTCATATGAATGCTTACAAGCACCTTCATTTCATGTTAGGCAACCAGCCAAGAGTCTCATGGTATTTTAGATCATGTAGCAAAAAACTTTGGGTTAATCGAAAAGTTAGAATCTTTAACTTCATCTGTCATGATAAGTTTAAAAATTGACACTGTAGGTTTCTTCTCTTATAAACTTGCTTCTTTCATCTTACAAATTATAAATGTGTTATAACTTAGTTTTTACTAATGAAAAGAATATATATATCTTTATGCTAATGATGTTACATGAAAAAGATAAAGTGCAGAGACATGCTTTGAAACACAAAAGAAAAACTTTATTACTTTGTTGAACGTTTGCTCAAATTTAGCACTACTGAGTGTGGGGCTGGAGACGTCTTTGTTCTGAGGGGCCTCCTTGTGTATTGCAGGATGATTAGCAGCATCCCTGGTCTTTACCCTCCGGATGATATTAGCATACCCACTCCCAGTTGTGACAGCCAAAAACGTCTTCAGACATTAACAACTGTCTCCTGGTGTGTGTGTGTAGAGGTGGGAGAGGAACAAAATTGTCCTTGGTTAAGAACTACTGCTTGCTGTTAGAAGATTAGCAGATAAAGACATTATTGTCAATCTAACATATTTGGAATTTACTAAACCTTTGAAATATAAACCAGCTATATACTGGGAGTTAGTAAAAAAAGAAGGAAATCATTATTTGATATTTATTCACCCACTAATCTCTGGGCATGCCAGGTCTAAGACGAGAACATCTGAATTGTTATCAAAGGTAACCTGACACTGTTGTTGCTTGGGTCTTGGATATTCAACTTTAAGAACAATGGAAAAAATAATTTAACTTGCTAGACTATAAGGCATGTAGGGCAAATCTAACAACATTATCTGGATAAAGGAAACAAGTTCAGAATTTGAGAATTGAAATGAAATTACATTGATCAATCATAGACTCTGAAATTACTTTCTCCATGGACCCCATGCCAACAGTGTGAAGTAAATTCCACCAGGGGGCAATGGTGCCTTGCGGCACACAGAAGGAGACAAGGTAGCTTCAGATCAGAGCGTTAGGAATATATCCAAGCTAGAGTTTACTTATACTACATGCAAAGTATTTGTTGAATGAAATTATTATGTCATCCTTCAAAACTCAGCCCAAATATCACCTCTTCCAGGAAGTATTCTACAATCTAAAATTTGGATCTGCATGCCCACTTCTTTTTTGTGTGTGTGAGGAAGATCAGCCCTGAGCTAACATCCATGCCAATCCTCCTCTTTTTGCTGAGAAAGACCAGATCTGAGCTAACATCTATTGCCAATCCTCCTCCTTTTTTTTCCCCAAAGCCCCAGTAGATAGTTGTCTGTCATAGTTGCACATCCTTCTAGTTGCTGTATGTGGGACGCTGCCTCAGCATGGCCGGACAAGTGGTGCATCAATGGGCGCCCGGATCCAAACCCGGGCCGCCAGTAGCAGAGCGCGCGCACTTAACGGCTAAGCCACGGGGCTGGTCCCTGCATGCCCACTTCGATACTACAATAATACTCTGTGCATTCCTTAGTGATAGCACTTATAATATGTTGTAAAGGCTTATTAGTCAGTGCCCTATATTATACTGGAAACACATTTAAGAGCCAGGACGGTGGCCTGTTTGACTTTCTATTCCCAACAACATAGACTGATGCCTGATATGCAGTCACTGTTTGCAGAATGAAGATGTTAGTAAATTAAATAAAACATTTTAACAAAGTAGAACCCCTTATTAAAAGAATAAATTAAATTATACAGCATAAGAAGAGGCTGAAATATAAAATTCATTAGGAAACAATCTAATAAAGTCACAACACTCTGCTGTATTTGATAGACTGGTAGTTATTTGCTTGTTTTTTGCCATTACATGTTTTCATAAGGTGAGGCCTCAAATTTCTTTTCCCTGATGTTCATCTCTGAATATCTGCTTATTTAGGAACCATAAAAATGAAATCAAAGGGCAATAAGTTGCTATTCTTTCCTTTTGGCTAAGACTTGAGAGTCACATTTCCCAAATAGAAAGTATCGTCTGAGTGTATCTACCCTTGATGTGTCATTCACTACTTGATCACTGGGTTACTCCAAACTTGTATTAGCAGTGAATAAAGCTCTGTAAAGTAGTAGCTACAAAGTTTCTCCGAAGTCCAGGTCTTTCTTTTGCTGCTGAAAACAAAAATAGCCTTTTAAAAGTTAAATGTTCATAGTGAAACAAAACTCTCAAAACTTTCAAACATAACATATATACCTATAAGAGATTTGTTGTGGTGAGTGATTTAGTGATGACATTAACAGAGACGTTTCTTTATAACTTGGTACCAGATATTGTGAATTTGTATTGATGCAAACCTCAGCCCATGAACTTAAAGAGTTGAGACACGGCCTCATAATTTACTAAAAACCATCATGTACCAAGAATGTGATGAATAATCCACTCCCCAATTACATGTGAATTATAGGCAAACTTTTTCCAGTAGACAGAGACTTCTGCTGAATCCACAGGAATGCTCTTTATGTATATGTAATAGAAAAGCAGATTGCTTCACACAGATATTCTCTGAACAGAGATAAAACAAATAGAGCAGTAACAGAATAGAAGATAGTCATCCCACAGAGTTGACCACAAAGAGTTCTGAAATGATCAGGGAGAACAGAACACAATGAGGGAATCTAATCAAGGAAGAGGCAATAAAAGAATGTTTAAAAAAGTTAAATAGATATTTAAGATAAAATGAAGAATAACTTCTGACATAGTAAAACAGGGAAGCTGGAAAAACATATTTATGGTACCAGAGATTAACTAGGAAATTTTTGCCAGAGTCCAAAGTTGTTACTTCTAGAACAAGTAAGCTAAAGTGTTGTTTCCTCAAATACTAGGCAACTCAGAAAGAGATCCATTACAGTACTGAGGTGAAAAGATAAATATCAACAAAAGACTAGACATCAGAGGTTCAAAAGAAACTCACAGCTACGTAGTATGATAAAATTTACATATCTGCTAATTATTTCTTAAAATTTCCTTTGCAGTAAGGATAAGGATTTTCTAAGGAGAAGGGAGATAATTGAGATATTAAGGGCAGGGTTTCATTTTTAGTGTAAATGTCTAACACGGAGGTCTCCCATAAATTCCTTGGGTGGGGATAGCAGGTATGGCCAGCAGAAATTCAACTTTTCCAGGGATATTATTGCCAGTGTTATCACATGCAAAATATATCAGCAGATTTATCAGAAGTGATTATCAATCAATTGCACATTTCTTTATTGGCCTCAATCAAATAAAACTATTTTGAACCCGTACCTTCCTAGTGGGCAGGAATTACATCTCAATGTTCAGGAGATGGTGGGACCTCACCTACCTAGGATTGCTCGATAGTCTCGGGGTTCTTCAGCAGTCTTAATTATTCAGAAAAGATACTCTCGCCTTAGTCCACCCGGGCCACAACTCTTATGCTCATCTTTAAAATGCAAGTATTTTTTGGCAAAGTTGGTTGTTTAAAAACTCAAGTGTCTTTGCTAGGTGGAGCCTGACTCCAAGGTCAAGCTTCTCTGGCCATCGCTTGTAGACATTCCCATTTTCAGTACTGGCACTTCCACTGCACCATGCATCGAAGTGGAGGTTGTTCTCTGTTCTCTAGTTCTCTGGAAGGCTGAAAAATAAAAATCTTTTTCCCAGGAAAAATTCTGAAAACAACTGTAAAAGCTTTTTTTTCCTTAGTAAACACCCACTCAAAATAAACAAACAAAAAATGTGGAGGGAGCTGGCCCCCTGGCAAAGTGGTTAAGTTAGGCACACTCTGCTTCAGCAGCCTGGGTTTGAGGGTTCGGATCCTAGGCGTGGACCTACACCACTCATCAGCCATGCTATGGTGGTGTCCCACATACAAAATAGAGGAAGATTGGCAACAGAGTTAGCTCAGGGCAAATATTCCTCAGCAGCAAAAAAAAAAAAAAAAAAAAAGAGAAAGCTTTTACTTGAATATCTGACAATTTCTATTTGGTGGCCCTTAAATTTAAAACAAAACGGAAAACTCTTAGTGACTTACCAAGCTTAGACAGACTCAGAACTCAAAGCTTAACTATCTTTCAAAAATGAAGAAAATAGGATTCCTCTTATTCTTTTCATAAAAATAATAAAAAACTCAATACAACAACTCCATATTTTATCCTATCACTAAGTTTATCTGTAATTGAATCTAAAAACACAAAATATTACAAACTTGGGCTTTTAAAAAGACATATTTATTTACACATGAAACTTAGAGATATTTATCTATAAATGTTAAAGTCTAACATGACATTTAGATTGATTCTTTTGCACTAGCAGAATCTGGGAGAAAGAAGAGACCTTATAAACAGTAATTCATGGAAGACGGATAATAGTTCAGATATACTTAGAAACTAATTAACTTTATACAATATAATTTGTGTGTGGGACAGAACATTATAATAATATTTCTATAACAGCAAAAGCTGGAAATGACATAAACTTCCAAAATTTGGTGAAAGATTAAACATATTATTAGTAGAAGCTATATTTTAAAATATTCATCCATAAAAGATCATATTCAAAAAATATTTAGTACGTAGAAAAACAAAATTAATAAGTCTATATACTTTAAAATCAGTTCTTTCTTGGGAAAAAACAACTGTTGTACTTAGAGACAACAGAGAGGTAGAAGATGAGGTCTGGGGGCCAGCCCCATGGCTTAGTGGTTAAGTGTACACGCTCAGCTGTTGGCGGCCCAGGTTCGGATCCCGGGCACACACTGATGCACTGCTTCTCCGGCCATGCTGAGGCCACGTCCCACATACAGCAACTAGAAGGATGTGCAGCTATGACATACCACTATCTACTGGGGCTTTGGGGGAAAAAAATAAATAAATAAAATTATAAAAAAAAAAAGAAACATGGCAGAAGATGAGGTCTGATTTTTTTTTCTTTTTTTTTTTTGAGGAAGAATGGCCCTGCGCTAACATCTGTTGCTAATCCTCCTCTTTTTATTTTTTCTCTCTGAAGCCCCAATACATAGTTGTGTATCATAGTTGTAGAGTTATAGCTCTTCTATATGGGATGCTGCCTCAACATGGCTTGATGAGCGGTGCGTAGGTCCATGCCCAAGATCCAAACCAGCAAATCCTGGGCCGCCAAAACAGAATGCATAAACTTAGCTGCTACACCACCAGGCCCACCTTGATTTTTGTTTTTTATATTTTTCTAGTTTTCCATTTTTTCAATAAATTTATGCTTATAGGAAACAATGTATATCACATAGCAATAAAATAATAAAGTACACCTAAATTCTAAGAGATTTATTAAATAAAATTTGAAATAAATGAGATTAAATGCAATGAGATTAAATTAAAAATCAAGAAGAATAACACCTAAAATATTGATGCGGAAATTTAAAAGTTAAAACTGGAAAATAAAAGTTTAAAAATAAATTTAGGAAACGAATAATTAATGTTTCTTTGTATTATCAGGTAATTCTTCGAGAAGCAGTAATTAAAATTTAGAATAAAGAAAATATGAAATACAAGATGGTTAATAGGTAAAGCAATATTAAGTAAAGCAGAAATAAAAATAAAATGATTCACAAATATCACAGAAATAACAATTTGAACATAGCATTCATATAGTAAACAACGACCAACAGCGATATCAGGTTCGCAGTGGCAAACCAATTTACAGGACGTGATAAGCTTCATCCCAGCACTAGGTTTACTTGAGAAAGAGTGTAGGACAGGAAATGCAGCATCTACAGCGTCAAGGTCTTCCCTGAGTCCCAGAGCAGCTCCTAGTTCCTACCCCGAATGTGGTACTCTTGGCTACTAGACGTGAAGCTTGTATGCAGGGAGGCACCTAAGTATAGGGAAACCACCTGTGCTATTGCAAGTCTTTCCAATTAAATGGTAGCTGTGATTTGACTTCACTGATGATTAAAGTGAATAAGCAAATATGATGTTAATTAGGGTGCTAATTTAATTTATTTACTTAGGCAGGTAAAATAAAAGATGATTTTACTTGAAGGCAGGAATTCCCTTGCCTGACTACCACCAAGGCCTCATCCCATAATTAGTGAGAGGCCTAGAGGTGATGGACTAAGCTTTTAGAGATTACTTGGTATTGGAAAATATGGGACAATATTTGTGTATCATCAATATCACGACTTAAGAGGTCTGGCAATGCTTTGGTAGATGGTAGCAGAGTAATCGTAAAGCTGAAAATAGGGAAGAGAGAAAGTACTAGAAACTCAGTAACAGTATTTACTGTACCTCGTTGTATAATTTAAAGGGATTATTCATGATTAGAGACTCTTCTCATTATTGGTGTATAGCCAAATGCCAGGCTCTCTCTCCAGTGATGTAAGTCCTTATAATTTTCCAAACCCTCTTCTGTAGTCAATATAAATCAAATCCCACATGAACATATTGGTCTTACTTGAGGAAATGGTGGGAGCAGAGGAATTCCACTGATTCTTTCCTTAAAAGTTCCATTAGGCAGTCGTAAGAAAATGGATGCCTCTTGGAACATGACTGTACTCTGTTGTCATTTTGTTGTCATTTAAATAAGTTAGTATATTCCATGCAGTAGTGGGTTTGGAAGATGTGACTGGGATTTTTCAGAGCTTCCAAAAAAAAAATGGTGAAGCTGTATGTGCTATATTTCTTAACCTGTATCCTTTCAAAATGCTAAGTATACTTAATGCTAGTCTAAAGAATATTGTATTTTTTCAGGTTGATATTTAATCTAAATCTGAAACCAGGTCTTTTGGGTTTATAGACCCAATTTCAACATGTGTGTGTATAGAGGTTTCTCACACCAACAAGCAATTCTCAGACACTCTGCCAGGGAATTCAACTTCATTCAACTCGGTTCTGACACTATCTACTCAGAGATGGCATCAGATTCCACAGGAAAAGGGCTTAGTCCCACAAGGACCACCCTCCACTTCAGATGCCAATCTAAAGCCCGCATCGTTACTGTGCTTCTGACCGAGTGGCCATAAATCAGAGCTTCCCATGACCCCCTCCTTGAGTTCGATTAATTTGCTAGAATGACTCACAGAATTCAGGAAGTCCATTTCCT
This sequence comes from Diceros bicornis minor, assembly GCF_020826845.1. Taxonomy (NCBI): domain Eukaryota; kingdom Metazoa; phylum Chordata; class Mammalia; order Perissodactyla; family Rhinocerotidae; genus Diceros; species Diceros bicornis. Next base: position 9,307,947 of record NC_080744.1, on the reverse strand, counting down.
CACTAGATTACCAATTTATTACAAAGGGCATTAAGTATTAAAGGCTATGACCCAACAGTCAGATAAAGTGATACACAGGTGAGGTCCTGAACAGAGGAGCTTCTGTCCTCGTGGAGCTTGGGGCCTGGGATGGTGGCACATGGAAATGTTCTGGTTCCCCAACCTGGAAGCTCTCTGAACCCAGTCCTTTCGGGTTTTTATAGAGACTTCATTACACAGGCATGACTGATTAACTCGTTGGCCACTGGTAATTGATTTAACCTCTATCCCTTCTCCCCTTCCCAGAAATCAGGGGATGGAACTGAAAGTTCCAAATCTCTGTTCATGATTGTTTCCCCTGGCAATCAGCCTTATTCTTAGGTGCTTTCCAAAAGTCACCTTCGTTAACATAAACGCAGTTGTGGTGGAAAGGGACTTGTTATGAATAACAAGGCATTCATTTCACTCTTATGGTTCTGAAGCATTTTTAGGAACTGAGGAAAAGAGAACAAATATTCTAACCAAAGATGCTCCTATTGCTCAGGAAATTCAAGGGCTTTGGGAGCTGTGAGCCAGACACCGGATGAAGACCAAATATATATAAGAAATATATATATTTGGTCATTCGGATGACCAAAATATATTTCTTATAAAGCACTCTATCACACCAGTGTTAGTGGTCGTGAACATAGTAACACAACAGGATATGCCCACAATTAATGAAGAAATGGAAAAGCTGTATATACCAACTCTAGACATACAAATAATATAATAACCTGGTAAAATTTTCAGTCTACAATATACTTTGTGAATTAGACAATGGCAATTACTAAAATAAATAAAATCTCTTGAACAATCCAAATTTAATAAAATTTTAAAAGCACACTTTTCTCTAAACAGAAAGATAAATCAAACAAACACAAACTATAGAGAAGCCTAAGTCATTTCAAGTAATTTGTAGAGTGATAATTATACTTCAGTATTGAGAATATGTCACTGGAGCAAAGACTTGATGCAGGTGAGGGAGTTAAACATGTGCTCACTTGGAGGAAGAGTGTTTCAAACAGACAGAACTGTGCATGTTTACATAACAGTGAGGATGCCACTATGGCTGAAGCAGATGGATCAAGGGATAATTAGAAGGATGGAAGGTGGGGCTAGACCTGAAAGAACAGGGGTACATTGGAAATTCAGTAAAGAAGTGGTCTGATCCAGCTTACGTTAAAGTATGATTCATCAAAGAATGGGTTGATATTAGCTATTGGAGGCCAGGGTGGAAGAATGGAGACCATATAGGAGCCTTCTTAAAAAACTCAGGTGAGATAATGGTGTTTTCAACAAGGATTGAAGTAATGCAGTCTCGGAGATGTGGTCACATGCTGGCTATATTTTGGAAACAGACGCAATAAGATCAGCAGAAACAGTAAAGAGTATGAGAAAATGAGATGAATCTATATGGATTCCAGTTATCCTGAGCAACTGGAAGGAGTGACCATTAATTGACATGAAAAAGAGAGTGGGTGAAAAAGATTTTAGCAGTGCTTTGGAGCTCACGTTTTCCAATTTCGACATACTAATTTTGAGATTCTTGTTATCATCCAAGTGGGAAAGTCAAGTAGACTGATAGATACATGAATCTGGAGTTCGGAGGTGAGATTCAGGGAGAAGATACAAATTTGGAAGTCTTCAGTGCATAAATAGTATTTAAAAACATGACAATGGATGAGATCACTGTAAGAGTGAATGTAGAGAGAGAAATAAAGAGGTACAAATAGGTGCTCTAGGACTCAACACATTTTACAGCGTGGAAAAAACAGAATGTAATAGCAAAGGAAGATAAGACGGAGTGGTGGTAGGAGGGAGAAAGGGGCAGGAGGTAGGAGGAAAACCAGAGAATGTGGTATTTTTGGAACCAAGTGAAAAAAATATATTAAGAATGATGGAGTAGTAGTTGTGTCAATTGCTGCTGACATAAATTAATACGAGGATTTTAGAATAGGGACATTGTCCTGGATCCTCTCAGTGGGCCCGATGTAATCGCAGGGGGCTTTAAAAGTCGAAGAAGTAGATAGACAAAGTCAGAGTGAGGTGATGTGAGAAAGACTCTAGTCTCTGTCTCTGGCTTTGAAAATGGAAGGAGACCATGAGCCAAAGGATGTGAGTGTTCTCTAAAAGCTGGAAAAATCAAAGAAATGGATTCTCCTCTAGCGCCTCCAGGATGGAATGCAGCCCTGCTGATACCTTGATTTTAGCCCTGTGAGATCTGTGTGGACTTCCAACCTACACAACTGTAAGAGAACAAATTTGTGTTGTTTTTTAAGCCATTAGTTTGTGGTAGTTTGCTATAGTAGCCATAGAAAACTAACATGATGCACTAGTCAATGATGACCAGCTGAGTTGTTTAGGACATGGTAGTTAGTTGTGTCTTCAAAGATTTAAAACTTTATTGGTTGGACTTTTCCTAACTCATTAATAGATTTCCAAATCATATGAGGCTCTAGTTGAAAGAAGAAAGTTTTATTGTGGGCACCCCTAGTTATTTTCCAAAAAGGAGGCTTTTTTGTAAGTCCTTTTTATATTTATATTATTGTATTTTATATTTTGGTCCTAGTCTTGAATTGAAGTCTTCAGAAATTGAATTATCTGGTCAATTTATACTATTGCAATTCCATTGTTTCCCCCAATAAACATTTAGATCTATGAAAATTACATTGAGTACATATTCTGTTAGTTCAAATTTCAGCTCCATAATCGAGTCTGCTTCGTCCCTTCTCAGAGATTATACGTGAGTATAAGGGAAATTTTATAGTCATCATGGTATTTGAATGGAAAGAAGCCTTTTGGTATTATGCTGCCTTCACAACAGGGCATCTTGGTTTGGTTCTAAGCTGATGGATATTCATTAAGTTTCTAAGTTTTGATTAGTCTTGTTCATATATAACATTCTAGTGTCTACTGCTGCAGTCAGAGTAAGTTAATGATATGATCTCTTGATTAGGTCTTAGTGGTTTTGCTTTGGTCTCCCCAGAAACTGTAGATTCCCTCCTCACCTCTACACCTGATATCTGGCAATGATTCACATTTTATCCCCAGACCCAGGGCTGGATTCAGGTTTTGTGGTTCCAGAGCTTGTGAAATATTAGGTACTTTTTCAGAAAAAAAGAACAAAATAATTTTGAATACCAAATTAGGTATACAGCCTTTGAAGGAGCCCATACTCTAAGGGGCCTTAAGTTTCAACTTCATTAGCTTCGTGGTAAATCCACCTCCTCCAGGGCCAATCACATCACCTAGCACACTCAAAGTTTAAAGCCATTTTATCCCAGTGCAGCTCTTATGGTGTGCTGACTGGCAAGCTTGTCTTGACTCTCAGCTACCATCTGCATCCCCCACTGGGACATGGGGGAACTTCTGGGTCCCTTCCATGTCACATCCAGGTTGTAGGTTTGCAGCAGAAATGCCTTAGGCTATTCTATTTAGCCACGCTATGTTACTTCTTAACTATTGCCACTAATTTTAGTGTGGTCTCAAAACCAAGATTTTAAAAGAGAGAAGAGAAAAAGTCTATCTGACAGTTTTCTGCCAGGATTAGGGTCCAGAGGAAGAGAGTAAAGTCAAACACGTTTAAGAACTCACTACTCCTTCTCCTGCCAAAAAGTTTCTTAGCATGGAGTGGGTAGAATATCCATTTTTCCTGTGGCAGAAGCTTTATTTAATTTGTATTACTTCCTTTTCCTTATCAAGGTAGTAATAATCCTGCTGACATATCTGGTGCAGTAAAGGTGGAGGGAGTAAGGAAGGAAACTTGGTCTCTCCCCTAATGTTGGAAGACTCAGTAAAGATATTGCAAAAGTCTCTCTTTCAATCTACATTTGGAGGTTAGACGGTAAAAGGAAGAAGCACAATTATGGGGACTCAGACTCGATGGAGGATATTCTGTTTCTTTTTAACTTGCATATGTAGGAAAGTTAGGCATGATGTCAGTGGAGAGATAGTTGTCAAAGATACAGGAGTGAGAAGGAATAATGAAAGGAATAAACCAGAGGAAATTTGTCCAGGAAAACAGATAACAAAACCAGTCCACGACCAAAAGAATTCCATCCTCCCCTCTAGTCACAGTCGTGACGTGAGCATGGGAGATGCTGACGATCAGTGATGGGGAGGCGGAGAGGGGAGGAGAAAACTGAGACATTTCAAAATCGATGGGCTACGTGTCATCTATCTTTCCTAGGGATTAGATGTTGTCTTCTCACAGAATGCATTTTTTATTAGGAAAAATATCCTTTAACTGTGTTCAATTTGATTATAAAAATATAAAATTTACATTTTTCAGGTTTTGGCCTTTTCTTGGAAGCTGCAATAGAGTGGGAGACAAGGGAGAATTACGCTGCTGGTTGCACTTGCTCACGTGATGGTAATAACATGTAGGTTGGATAAAGAAGAAAATGAGTCCTGAATTGGCTGATACAGACACCATGAGTTCTCAAAAGAAGTTTAAATGTGGTCAAAGATGAGTTTGTGTGGAAGTAACAGAATAGTATGTAAAAAAAATTGACAGGTTATTAGATTATTAGTATATTTCATTCTAGTTATTATAACATTTAGATTGTAATCTGTAATTATATTGCCCAGGGCCAGTGAAATGAAATGGAAAGTCATTATAATTGAGGTAGTTAATATATAGATGTAATTTTGAAGAGGTTATCTTTATGAGTATGCATATCATTTGTAAGTTGATGTCAGAACTTGGGGTTATGTTAGTTTTCCATTCTACGTAACAAATTATCACAAATTTAGTGGCTTAAAAAAGTGTTTGTAGGGGCCAGCCCCATGGCGTAGCAGTTAAGTGTGTGCACTCCACTGCTGGCAGCCTGGGTTCAGATCCCGGGTGCTCACTGACGCACCACTTGTCAGGCCATGCTGTGGCGGCATCCTATATAAAGTGGAGAAAGATGGGCACAGATGTTGTTAGCCCAGGGACAATCTTCCTCAGCAAAAAGAGGAGGATTGGCATGGATGTTAGCTCAGAACTGATCCTCCTCACAACAACAACAAAAAAACTGTTTGTAGAGAAATAAGTCAGAGAAAGACAAATATTATATGATTTCACTTATACGTGGAATCTAAAAAAAGGGACCCATAGATACAGTATATTTCATAGATACATGAGTGCTAGCTCAGAGCACTCAATAAATATTAAGCTAATATAGGTGACTCTATCATAACAGCAGTACCCTAACTTCCAACTCACTGTTAATTATTTAAAGGGCCAGAAATTGAAATATGACAACAATGTTTACTATTAAATGGTAGTCATGATTCAATTAAAAACACCACTACTGCTGGAAAAATAAATGTTTATAATCCTATCTGGTGCATTATATGTTCCAAGTAAAAAGCCAATAATTATTTTGAATAAATGAATGTCCAATTTTGGTATACAATTTTATATTACGTTACTTTTTATCCATTATTTTACTTTGAAATATGACCAGTAAATGAAGTTGCTATTTATAAGGTGGTTAAATATTATATCATACTTTTTTATATTATCCTTATAATCTATAAAGTCATTTTAGTGGCTAATAGGAAAGGCTGCAAATACTGAATAAATGTTCACAGTCAGTAAAATGATCATACTCCTAAAGGATACAAGGAGAATGAAATTTATTTATACTGTAAAATATTATTTAACTTTTACATATTTTAATGTCCTTTCTGCCAATCTCTTACCAGAATTGATCTCAAGAAACAAAATTAAATTGGGACTTCCTCTCCTTTTCATATATGACCTAAAGAGAGAAGACAATGGCAAGTACATGCAAGGAAAATAAGAGATTACATAGTCAGATCTGGACTATCTTAGAATAAAGCAGAGGATTTTCTTCTCTACATTAAAATATAATCCATTCCAGATGTTAATCTTAAAAATATTGAAAAGTAACAAACTAGTATATGTTTAGTATCTAATGGATGGTAGAATGAGTTATGAAGTGTGTCTATGTTTTTTTAAAATAAATAACTACTTGTCAGTGAGGAAAAACAGGCTTGCTCCAAAAAAAAAAAAAAAAAAAACAGATGTAAAAACATATGGAGAGCAGGAAAAAATACTGGTAGGTTAGAGTAACATCAATTATTTTGTACAAGATCTAATAGAAAGGAAAATTTTTATTCTTAGTTTTGATTATGAAAGCAAAATATGGTTTCCCTACATTTTGAGGAAAATCAACTAGCTCCAGAGTTATGCACACAAATAGTAACTGGACAGACACATGAAAGATAGTTTAGGAACGAACTTACTTTACAAAGTATAATGATCATTCTTCAAGGAGCTAGAGACTCAGGCTTAATACGGGCATAGAAGTCAGCAACACTGAAGGATATCACTGAAGAGTTGGTACAGAGCAACTTGGGAGAGGGACTGAGTGGTAGTTTAAAATAGAGCCAAAAGAGGGCCTAAAGAAAGGAGGGAGACGATTTTAAGACGAATATAAAGTCAATCATTGATGTTTGACATTATGCATACTACCTTCTTATTCTCGCACTGACCCAGTGTAAATTAATCAAAGTTACAAGACTGAGTTGCTCTGTTTCCTGTACTACCAATGGGTGTCTCTGCAAAGGCTGTTCCCAGCAGAGCGTCTGGGTTAAGGTTGTACTGGCCAACAAGGTGAGTTGACAGTAGCTGGCATAGGAAAGAAACAGGGATCATCAACAATTTCCACTGAGATTAACATAAACCTTCATATTTCACTTCCTCTTTCACAAAGTCAGTATTTTCTCCCGTTGAAAAACAAAATAGTTAGAGACTACAGATTGCTAAGTGAGATGAAATCAAAAGAATGACTGAAAAAAATGTAATTCAATATTTAGATCAGCATATCTTTCAGTCATATTTCCCATCAGGATGAAACCCAATACGCAAATTTTCATCCATGGAAACCTGAAGGCCAGGATTTACAAAAAAATTCATACAGAATCATTTTTTAAAATGGTAAATCCTTAGAGAGAACAATATTAGATTTAGAGGAAGACATATTTTGTGTGCATATTTTATTATTTCTGGTCACATTCCTCTGTCACCTGGTAACATTACAGCTAAGGAAACTCTTGCTATGTATGTAATCAAACATAATGAATACAAGATGATTAAAATATTAGCATAATCCAAAAATAATCAGAAAAGTAAAATTTAACCTCAAAGTCACACTAAAGAAGATATATTCCAAAATAAAATATAAACAATTTGGATTATTTTGATTTTAATTATGTGTTCCAATAGCAAAAGTACTTGAGATTTAATCGTAATATGGATAAGTTGGTCTCATCATGAATGCCTTCTTCATGTTTAACCATACATTCAGAAACTGTATAGTTTGATCCTACTTAACAATTAATATTTCAGTTTAATAGCAGAGTACAAACTCATAAGTGCTTAGTAATAGATTAATTAATAAAAATGGAAACAATCTGTACACAAAACTGTAGTCCTACTTAAATTTGTCCAGAAAGCATTTGATGTGTAATAACTACAAATATACATATTCTATGCTCAAAAATGCCCTATTTTAAGTAAACAAAAGTACTTCTTCCTATGTTTTTTAGTTAAAACATCAGAAAGACCTCATGTGAGGTTGAAATATTCCAAATTTTATTGGAATAAACAACCTGCAAAAGCTTCTGTAAATGTGTAGTCACAAGAGAGCCATCTGGCTCCATGTAATTATACTCATCTTTCATCCAATTCTGAATTCTAAATGTAAAAGAAGGTCCAGGAATATCACAGATTTGGGATATACACTTGGGGACTGTCGATCCATAAACCAATTAAGGGGTTTAATTCAGATGGGTGTGTCCCTGTCTTCATTTATATTACACATCTAAATTGAGTACAGATTCAGAGATTACTGAATGAGTTGCTCCTGGTAGGAATTATTTCTGGTGAAGTATTTCAGAGTGAAATGAGACAGAAATTAAGACACAATAGGGGTGAAGGAAAAAGTAGAATCTACCTCACCCTCACTATTTTTCATATAAAATCTTTAAATCAACTTGATAGATGCCTTGTTAAGTACAGAAAAATATTTGCGGTCATTCACTGTACAAGATCTCTGACTTTTGAATGCTCACTGCAAGGGACTGGAGTTGTTGTTGGCATATTATGACCAAATTTTCATTTATTAGTTTACACTTTGTCCAGATTACCTTTCTTTAGAACAGTACATTTCTGAGGTAGAGCAGAAACTGCTAATGAAATTTTAAGCCTAACAGTAATATTACAGCCTTACCTATTTTATTGTACAGATTACATATTCTATCCTTATATGAATGATGTTGTCAATTGCTCTATCTTACCCTTCCACTCGTTACGCTATAATTCCTTTGTTTTCATAGGTTATGTGTAATATCATCGATTCTAGGTTGATGTCTCGTTCATGTGTTATTAGTTGTGCAGCAGATCATACTATAGAAATTCATGGCTGTCTTAACAACAACTCCTACTTTATGGCAAGTATAAGACTACTTTTCATAACTTTTGTTTCATATAATAAAAAATGAAGTTAGAATGTTGCACTAGTAACTTGACAGAATAAAATTATTTTCAGTATTATATCATCATTATTTATTTCCTTAGCCATGCTATAATTGAAAATGTATATCAATTCATTTAATATAAATATATCCTTAGGGAATAATTTGAAAAGTGTACAAAGATGTAAGAAGAAATGTGTTTGTATATGACATCACCCTTTCATATAGGTAAATATTATGTAGATAAGTTAAAACTAACTTAAATGTCCAATAAATTCTGAAGTGTTAAATTGATAATGAAGATCCATTAAAATCATGGTTACATTATATGTGTTGGCACTGAAAAATAATAATGTTGAGTAAAAATCAGATAATAGAAAATATGCACACAATGTTCTAATTTCTACAGTGTATTTTAACCAGCACAGATATGTGTGTGTTTTGTATGTGCATGAACAAATGCAGAATACATTATGTGAAAAATGGGGAACAAGTAAAAGTATTTGCAAACAGTGAGTTACAAAAAAATAAAATACACACTCAAAGGCTTTAAAATTTTAATATGAATTAACAATTATCTGTCATGAAATGAATTGTTTCCCAAATGATTTTAAACAATGAAACATTTTTATGCAAAGCATCAGTGAAATTTTGTTATTAAGCCAAAATATTAAAGATTGAGGAACAGCCTAGACGAAGAAAAAGTGAGGAGAAAGGGGAAGGAAGATGAGGGTAAAGGAGAGGTAGAAGGGGAAACAGGGTGGCAGAAAGGAAAATTAAGAATCAGTAGTGAGAAAGACAATGTGTGGTCTAATTTCCCTCCCAGAAAACACGCACAATGAAAGAGGCAATAGAGTGTGATGCTGTGGATTCTTGACTGGAGACTTTTCTTCAGCCTGATATTAACCTAAGGAAGTGGAAGAGACAGCAAAGCCCTGTCTGGGACTGGGAGAAGTGCGAAAATCTTTATGAAATATACAGTCCATTTGGTTATACTTCCGGGATTTTCTAGTGCAGAATAATATCCCATTCCTCTCCAACCTCAGTCTGCCCATAAGAAAAAGAAGATCATTAAGCTTTTTGTTTTCTTAAAAACTTTACAAATGACCAGTGCTTACCAGAAAATACATTTGTCTATAGAAGATAAGGGACTTTGGACAGGAATAAAAGTGTGGCCCAGCAGGAGCTTGGTAGAGTACAAGATGTCAGCAGTAAAGGGGGTGATGATGAGAGGTGGATGATGGTAAACAAAGACAAGCCCTGGGGTAGCGAGGAAGAGGAAATCCAGTATGCTTAATGGATAATTTGGAAAATTTCATTGGTGAAATATTTGTGTTAAATATCTGAGCATTGTGGTTCAAAGTTGGAAAACATGTTTAAATAGTAATGAAACATTACCTATTACCATTGTCAAAAAGCTACATAATATCAACACTTCTGAATTAGCTGGTTAAAAATAGCATTTAACTGACCCACTCTTTTCTGCTATATTAAATTTAAAATTTAATTATAAATATATACATCTCTCTCTATTCCTTGCTAGTGCAGATAAAATAAATTAGATACCCCCAATCTGGTAACGGCAGGCTAGGTTATTTTAATCTATTTACCTAGACAAACAATAATAATTATTTTAAAAAATATAAAAATCATTAATTCATTCATTCAACGAATGTTGATTAACCACTCATAGTATTCCGAGCACCGATACAGATATATGGGACACGTTTTACAGATCCCTCTCCTTGTGGACCTTACACTCTAGCAGGAGAAAACAGACAGTATTCAATAGATACAGTAAAATATGTAAATTCTTTAGCACGTTAGAAAAGTGGAAAGTACCATGGACAAAGGCAAATTTTGGGTAGCATAAGATTAGTCTAGAGAGCTGGAAATTTAATATAGGCCCGTATTTTTAAGTAAATTGGTTAAGGTAGCCTTCTTTCTGGTAGAAGATGCAAGATGCAGTAACTTGTTTTCTAATTTGAGGGACATATTCCTTACACTCCTGACCAATGGACCCCTAGAAACTGCACAGAAATGGCAGGTCCCTCAATCCCCATAGAGTTATTTCTCATCTCTGGGGTGCATTTGTCTTATCAAGGCCTCCAGTGTACTTGCTGCCTCTTGCTGGTCCTGTCCAATCAATTTGACATCGTCAACACGATGTTCTGTGGGATATCCAAATGATCCACTTCTTTTTTTTTTTCTCCCCAAAGCCCCAGTACATAGTTGTATATTCTAGTTGTAAGTCCTTCTAGTTCTTCTAAGTGAGCCTCGACCACAGCATGGCAACTGACAGACGGGTGGTGTGGGTCCACAACCGGGAACAAACCCAGGCTGCCAAAGCAGTGAGAGCACCAAACTTTTACCACTAGACCATCAAGACTTGTCTCTCAAATGATCTACTTCTGACAGACAGTGGGATGTATAATTTACCTCTGAGAAAAAAAATGCAAATGAATACTTTTAATGTTCCTATATAAGCGTAAGCTGTTCTGATCATTTTTTTCTAATAGGAATGGAAAAGAATAAATTTACCAAATTGATGGCATATTAGGCACCTAAGTCCTTATTAATCTGCTCTAGCAACAATACCAAGTCCACACAGCATCTGCAATCAGGGCTACTATTTATCTGAGTCTAGGAGAGTTTATGGTCATTCTCCAGGATCTATCCAGTTTCTGCAGAGGCCTGACTAGTGTGTTAAAAGGATATATGATAGGGACCTCCATCTCTACATCCTTTAGCTTTGTGGCTGTAATCTCTACCATCCAACCAGAGGAAGCAATATTTGTTTTAATTTACTATTTGGGCTGGGGATTTGGGGGCAAGCAGAATGAGAGGTTGTGGCCATTGCAGAGTATAGAATCTGTCACAGTAACCAGAAAACTAAGATTGTGGTCAGAGACCTGACTAGATCTAATGGGAGCAAACATAGATGATGCCTCTGGATGGCAGGAATGTACATCACATTGTAAGATCATATGGTATGGGAGATATTGTTCTAGCCATTGTGGAATGTACAGTTTTGCACAGTAACTGGAAAAAAGAAAAAAAAATAAAAAAGAACTGGAGAGACCAGGCCAACACTCTGTAAAGATTTTGCTTTATTTTTTCTAAAAGCAGTAAATGCCATTTTAACGTTTTAAGGCAAAATTAGACATGAAGGGTAGAGGATGGATTTGAGGAGACAAGAATATTCAGGATTATCAAATCAAAGGATATTACAAGAAGTCATCTCGCTGACAGTTGATGATGTGTAGGGTAGTGAGAGCAGAGATGAAACTAATTGGATTTGAGAGACATTTAGGAGATAAAATAAAAAGTGGGAAAAGATTGGATAGAGTAGTTATGGGAAACATAGATATTGATGGTAACTCCTCAGTTTCGGGCCATGCAAAAAGATGAATGATGCTGCTCTTTGGATGAGGAACACATTTCAGTGAGAAAGAACTTAAGTTTTACTTTGCAGATTTCAAATTTGAGGTGCTATGTAACACTCCAGTAGAGGACTGGAGAGTCAAGTCTTTATCTTAGTAGAGAGGCTAAGATTGGAGCTTAGATTTGAGGTGTTTTAAGCTGTGGTGAGATTATATTACTTAGGGAGAAACTGTAGAATGAGAAGAGAAGGTCTTTCAGAGAAGAACCTTGCTATTTCATATTATTCCCTCATCTGATAGATTGGAAGAAACATGCAAGGAGAGTGATGATGAGAGAGCAAACAGGCAGAGAGATTTTGTTTTATTTTGTTTTTCACAGAAGCCACCTGACTCATATTAGTGTTAATACAATATTAACTATAATTAATTACTGAAATGAATTAATGCAGTGTAGGAAAGTTTATCGGTAATCTAAAAATCCTTAAATAGGTAAATGTGCACTCAAAGATACTACTTTTGGAAAGTAATAAAAATAAATGTCAATGTTGTGCTAACTATGTCCTGTAAAGTTTTGTTGAAAACTGAACACAAGATCTCCTCCCAAATATTTAACTCCCAAAGCATATTTTAAACAGAAGCTAAATGCTATCTAGGCAAACCCAAGCTATCCTCCACATTCTGAGTATAAATCTGCTAAATGAAATCCTGGAAAACTTGTAAAAATATATAGGATAGATTTGTTTCCATTAGTGCTATTTGGATGTCTCTAGAAAAATGGTGGTAAAGCAAATTTGTTTAAATTTTAAACATTTTTACCATAAGTTAACATTTTGAGGAGTAAGGTAAAGAATAATTGTAAAGTACTATAAACTGTGTTTTTGGACTGGTTTGTGACAAATTTAACTAAATTAATAATAATGTTTCTGAAAGTTCCAGGGATTTCTTGTCAGTGGAACAAACTTGTGCTCTTGTTTAATAACTTATAAGACATTATTATTAGTATAGGTTTGCTTAGTTTCCTAAATTTTATTTTAGACTTTTACCTGACTATAGTCATGTGTCACCAATTAAAACTACTGCTATCTCTGTATAACCAGGAAATCAAGATCAATTGAAGAGGAAATGCAATTTTTATATTATTATGACTAGTTCCATAATTCCATGGATGGTTTACATGGATGGTTTGAATTTTACCTTAAAAAGTGGATTATTGTTATTAATCACAAATTTAAAGAAGTTAGGGTAATTGAATAAATATTAGGAAAAAGGAGAGCCATGCAAAGGAGAAATATATATATATGAGAAAGAGACAGAGAGAGAGCACTAAGAAGGTGGATTCACATTTTTTTTCATTTAGTACAAAGAGATTTTAGGCTGATTATCAATTAAAAAGTGAAACATCTGAGTTTCTAAATTATTGCTGGCATTTTCCAAAGCTTGCAAGAGTAAATAATGTTTATTAATTCTGATATGCTTATGAATGATGTTGTGCAAAGAAAACAAAACTGGGAGTCAGGAAGTTTGTTTTCTGTCTAGCTGAGTCACTGATTGTGTTTGTGGTCAATAACTATCTTCTGGAAATCAGATCCATACAACTAACCACCAAAACAGAACTTACCAGTCACTTCAGCATTTGAAATTTGCATCCAACTTAATTTCTTTCCATTGTTCTTTCAAATTCTAAGCTAGAGTAATAATGAAACTTAGTTTGAAGGATGTAATGTATTGCATGATTTCAAGCTCACCTGATGAATGTTGAGCCCCATGAGACTAGGGCTTTCTCCTGATTAGCATTCTTAAGCCAGCACCTAACAAATTCAGCCCATAAATGGCACTGCATAGTTATAAAAGATTTGATGAGTGTTTATAGTTTATTCTCTTTCTCATATCTGAGGTTTCAAAAATGTGTTTCGTTTTTGCACCCTCTTCCTTTCTTCTGAACTCCTCCCTCTTTTTTTCATCTGCTTAATTACATGTGTTTTTATGTATAAGATTCAATGTCTTTCTTGATTCTCCAGGCCTTGGCTATGTGTGTGTGTGTAATTCTCAGAGTTTTTGGTTGCAAGGGGCAGAGAACCAGAATAAAGTGCTTCAGAGAAAATAAAGGTTTTTTCCTACTAATATCACTGAAAATTCAGGACCAGAAATGGCTTAAAGCACAGCTGGATCCAATCCTTCAATAATGTCACTAGGATCTAGTCTGTCTCGTATTTATGCTCATATCTTCTGTGCTGGCTGTTCTCCTCCGCAGCTCTCTCAGTGTTAAGGACTCCAGCAGTTCCAGCTTAGTATCCTCTCTGTTTCTGGTCCAAAGGAAAAGTGAACTTTCCTTTCCTCTTGATTTTAACACAATGCGAAGATTATGTCTTGTTGGATTGACTTGGCTTATACACCTGAATAAATAACCCTGGCCAGAAGAAGAGAATGTTCTGATCGGCCAGGCATAGTTTACATGTTTATCTCTGATGTTGGAAGATAGATGTGTTGCTTTCAAACTGTGTAGACTGACAGTACTAAAGGAGTGGTTCCCTAAACACAGTGAAATGTTGTTACCAAAAGAACAGAAATCGACACACTGAGTTAGCGAAAAAAAAAAAAAAAAAAAAACAAGCAAATGTTTTCCAGTGCAGTGTATTGGGTTGATTTCTTGTTGGATGCTTACACAATATCCTCTACTTTTGCTATCACATTATATTGTAATTGCCTTACTACATGAGAGCAAAAGAACCCGAGTTAAACTTGTTCATTATCGTTATCCAAGCATACATCAAAGTAGCTGGAGTATAGAATCTGTGAATTAAAATTAAGTGTTTGCTGAATGAGTGAATAATTAGATAGGGCAAATAATGGTTCCTTTTTTCCAGTTGCAATTTCCTCTTGAATTTTATAGTAGTAGTATTGTAATTAGGATAATTGTATTAGTGGTCTAAATTATTATATATTAGTATTTAAATTAGTTTTATAAATTAATATAATTATATAATTGATATAATAACACTACTGTAATAATAAATTTGTTATAAGTCTTACATAAATTGATACCTATATGTTCTTAGAATGTCCCTGATCCATAGTGAGCACTCAATAAATGTTAGGAGTTACCATTATCTATTATCAACAAAATTAAGTTGTATTGGAAGACCTCTGGTACACTACAACTTCGTATGGATCTAAAGTTGTGTAAGTCCACGTTAATAATTTGATAATTGATTGATACAAAGATAAATGCTTTGAAATGTCTGGGATTTTATTTCTGCTTCTAATGAAATTATTTTCTAATATTGTTTTCAGAACATTTCTCCAGAGGAAATAGCATGATGTTTTGCTCTAAATCCATGCAGGATAAGTGGTCTGGAGTCATTAGAATATGGTATTATGCACAAACAACTAGACAGGAATTCTATTACAGATGATTAGTCAACCGTGAATTCAGCACCCAGCAGATGGACAGCTCCAATATACTACATGAATTATGTGCCTTACAGCTGCAGCTCTGGTGAAAACTAAAACGCTCTTGATGAACAGCTGCAGTTTTCTTAGGATTCTAGACAAGGGATACCAGTTAAGTTTTTATTACCATAGCACATGGCATAGGAAGAACTGATTACCTTAAAGAAAGGTTGTATAAAAAGCATTTATAGTCTGCTGTGTTAACTTTATATTTAAGGGACTTTCTATATTTACATTTTGAGCACCTGCACTGTTATGTGCTGTGTATTTTATGTGCCTATAACTCAAAATGAACAATGGTAAAATGGTTCAGGCTATTAGCTAATGACCGGAGAATGTGCTTTATGTGGGTCTATAAAAAGACAAAATTAAAATGTTGAGATATTGAGATTTAAAATGGTCAGTTGCTTATATTCAGTAGCTGAATAAAACCAGTTTATATATTTACTCTTGCTTACAGATAGTTCTTATTTCAAAGGTAATTTCAAGGACCACTGTTGCACCTTTCCCACCTCAGTTACAAAGCCTCCGCATTCTCTTGTTGTATCTGAGTACTGAATTAAGTGAGAACTGAAGAATTATCAAGCCCATATTAAAGTGATTTTTAAAATTCATAGTACTAGGGGCTGGCCCAGTGGCATAGTGGTTAAGTTCACACACTCTGCTTCAGCAGCGTGGAGTTCATGGGTTCGGATCCCAGGCATGGACCTATACACCGCTCATCAGGCCATGCTGTGAAGGCATCCTACGTACAAAATAGAGGAAGATGGGAACAGATGGTAGCTCAGGGACAATCTTCCTCAAGCAAAAAGAGGAAGTTTGGCAATGGATGTTAGCTTAGGGTCAATTTTCCTCACCAAAAATAAAAAAATAATAATAATTTGTACTACTAGGTTTAAACATATACTTATGCTAATATTAAAATGCCAATCTTTGAGAAGATAATAATGCTTTCATTGAGTACAACTTTACCACACATGAAATTTATTGGCTTCATTTTTATATGTGGTGGTGTTTTTCCATGCATTTTCTGAAAGGATTTGTTTTGTTTGTTGGGGGTGATTGTTTTATTTATTTTTTCCATACATCTATCTGTATATATAAAGCTTTTAATAAGTATATTCTCATCTGTAAAACTTACTTATATTCATAATGTTTGATGAAGAATGTTTATCCTTATTTCACATAATTTTGAAGTCTGTCATAAGATAAGAAAAAACTATGTACATATTTAATATTTTGAAGATAAAAACCATTTATTTGATGGGTAAAATAGAATAAAAGTATTTCCCACAAAATACAAGCTAGTAAAATCTCATTAATTTGTACTGCAGTAAATCTCATAAATAATGTGAAAATGCTTCAAAAATTTTAAATAATAATAAAATGTAAAACAGTGCAATTTAAATATATCTATTTTCATGAGTCATATTTTAATAATTTGTCCTCTTTTAATTAGTGATGTTTTCTGAAACTAAAATAAAAACATATATTTTGCTAAGTATACATGCTGAATATATTCATATATATCATTCACTTGAATATTGAATATATATATCAAACACTGATACTTTCCATCAATCTTAGTTGTTGGACGTACACAAATGAAAAGGAAATGCTATACTACCTCGAGGAATTTATTATTCAAACAGGACAACAGACAATCAATGATATATTGCACAGAATGAAGACTATTATACTAAGGGTCTGATTAAAATCAGGGGTACAAAAACAGGGGTAATTAATTCTGCCTGGGAACTCCAACAGAAATACTCAACCAGTGATTGGTAAAATAAGCAATTTTACAACTTTTTCTCTGAAAACCTTCCCCGCATCTCATTCATAGAATATACTAATCCCTCTTTATTTGCACCACTACTGAACCCTGGGAATAGCCTTATAATTTCAATCACAATTCTGTATTTATCAACTCTTTGCTTACATGTATATTTCCTCAGCTGGATTATGATTTTTTTGAATTCAAGAAGTGATTCTTGTTCATCATTATATTCTTAGGAAATAACACCACATCTGAAATGTATAAATTGCTCCATATTTCCAAAATGATTTAATTGGCATAAAATATATGCACAACTCTACAAATTTAGGATTATAAATTTCTTTGTTTTTTTTTCCTCAGAGTTGTGATATCATTCAACTCAACGATGAATCAAAGTTAACCCAGAGTAGCTTTCCAAAATGTAGACAAAGCATCATGCTTGTAAAATGAATTGGTATTTTAACTATGCTTTACATTTAATTAAAAATGAACATTTGTATATACATATAAATACATCTGTGTTAATAAACAACTAGTAAAAATAGTTGCCATTGAAAAATATTGTTCTTATGCTTCTAAAAATATATTTTAGGCTATCTATTAAGTTATATTTACATTTTTTGATAACTCATAAACACTTAAAATTGTATTTTCAAGATCAATATTTACAGTACTGTTTACCCTACTGCTATTATGACAGTTTTTTTCTCACAATTAAGTATTGTTTTCTTCTTCTTTTAATTCATTAAGTAACGTTAAAATTCTCTCTTTTTATATATTAAATTTCATATTTGGTCTGTATTCTCTATATTTATTTATATCTGTATCTGTACCTATATATCTGGTATATTGATGTTGGTCACAGAATAGACTAAGAGTGTGCTATCCAATGGTGTAGTCACTAGCCACACACAAAGCTATTTAAATTTAGATTTAAATTACACAAAATTGAAATTCATTTCCTAGCCCCATTCCAAGTGTTCAATAGCCACACGTGCCTAGTTGTTATCCTATTGGACAGTGCAGATTCAGAATATTTCCACCATTACATAAATTCTATTAGTCAATGATAATATGGACAAGGATTCAGTGTTAGAATATCTACTTGTATCTAGTTTAGATACTACATTACTTAAGGTAGGTACTTGTTATGGACTTAATGTTTGTGTACCCCAAAAGTCGCATATTGAAGCCCTAACCCCCAATACTTGGAGATGGGACCTTTGGGAGGTAATTAGGGTTAGACAAGTTCATGAGAATATGGCCCTTATTATGGGAATAGTATCCTTATAAGAAGACATACTGGAGAGCTTACTCTCTTTCTCAACCGTGTGAGGACACGGTGAGACAGCAGCTATCTGCAAACCAGGAAGAGAGCCCTCACCAGAACCCGACATGCTGACACACTAATCTTGGACTTCCAGCCTCCAGAACTGGGAGAAAATAAATGTCTGTTACTAAAGTCACCCAGTCTGTAATATTTTGTTACGGCAGCCAGAGCTGACTAAGACAGCACTGAAGAGCGCACATGCCAGGCAGCAAAGCGACTTTTCCTGTTAGAAGACAGGATTTCCAAAGACTATTTCCAGAATTTAGCTTAAAAGAGATCAAGTGTGGAAGAAATTGCATCTGGTTTATGTATATGTTTTTATGTATTTGTGTGTATCATTTTACTAATCCTAAATTTGAAAAATAAATGTACATCTTTGGAATGAGCATGATCAGGAAGCATGTTTTCTGTGAAAGAGATTAGCTTATGGAGATAATGAAATCTCCTAAATTACAACAAGCCATTCAGATCTTTTCCTTTACTAATTAACTTGTCAACTCCAAGCACCATAAATAGTGAGAGGTTGTCCTGGTAACAGTAACAAATATAAGGCAGCCTTTCAAAATGTCATAATGTTTTGTCCACCTAATAGAAATCACCAATTTGAGAATAAGTCAGTCAACTAATATTTTGGTACAGTAAATTTGCCAGCTAATATTTGATCAAATATTATCTTTTCTCAAGGGTAAATTTTATATTTTCATTAAATTTTAATGCATGCCTTTAGGTTCAAAATATGAACGTATATTTTGCTTTATCTGAACATTCCTCAGTAAAAAAATACATTATGTTTAACAAAACATGATGAAGAACATAAAGAAAAATTAAGAGAAATGCAAATATTATAATGTGAAAAGTTAGTATTAAATAGAAGTAATACTCGAAAATTATAAATATTCTCTTTCTTCATTTCTCATTAATATGTCCATGGTAATATCTAAATAGAAAAAAAAATACAGAAAGAATTCTAGTTAATTATAAGAATTTTGGATATTCCAGTATCCAAACAAGGATTTTACAAAGTTCTTCAAGAATGTAAAAATATTTAGAAATAGAACAGTTGCCTGTGAGATTTATATCTTAAACCAAAAATACATAACTTGTATGTGACTACAATTTGATCTTAGTTAAAACCAGTGAACTTCTCTAACTTGGAGGTGTTTGCCCATCAGGATGCTGTGGGCCTTACCTGTGGGGGAGAGGGAATCCAGCAGAACTTGATGATGAGTTCAGGATTAGCGAGTTGAGCCACTCTTAAATATAGTTAATTTAGCAAAACCCAATTAGCCAAAGCCAATTCATAGAAACCCAATTGCCAAATAGCCAATTCAATTAACTTACTTATTACTTTTAATTATTTATAAGGTTTCCCGTAACTCATATTAATTATAAAATAGACTGTAATTCATATTAATTAACATAGTTATTCAATGGGATACTAGAGGTTTCTGTGAAGTTTTAGTTGATTTTATTTTTTTCCTCTAAATATCTGAGTATAGATTCTAAAAAGACGGGAGACCAAAGGACAGAGAGAGAAACTGTTGTAATATATCCAAATTGCCCTATGAACAGTTAATGGTATAATGTTGGTAAATCTTTAAGCTAGTTAAATTTAGCAAATTGGTTTTATCAAAAGATGAAGCAGCCATTCAGGAAATTGACTTTTAGGAGATGAATTTTGAGGAATTGGCCTCCTTCCAGCTACTATCGTTGATAACTGATTGCCAAGTGTCCATAGAGGGCCAACTTCTAGCTTTGTCAGGATAGAAGACTGGGTTCCTTAGAGCAAACATTGACTGAAACAAGGAAGAAATGCTCAGTAGAGGGTGAGAAGTGCTTAAAGTTTACCTTAAAGTAGAAAAAACATTTGGCTTACCTTGATCTTTGTAGCAGAAACCAAATCACAGAGACTTTTCCTCAAAATTCAACCTTAGTGTATTCTTTGATTTGCTTGGAAAATTTAGACAGACCTTTTACCTGTACAAAGAGTAATTAATTTTTTTTTCTCTAGCAAATACTGCCAAATAACAGAAATTTAGCTGGACACATCATCCAACAATCTTATCAGAGGTTCTAAGGAAATCTGCAAGTATTCTTATGTAATAGGAAGGAGAGAAAGGAAATGCAGATACCTCCAAGATTGGGCTTGTAAATATTCTTCAAATATGAGTATTTAACACGACAATTAGAACGGTTTATCAATATCATCTGAAATACTAGAAAAGAAAAATGGCCTGAATTTTATGAAGAAAACTATGGTTCTGAAATAAACTAACTACACATACATGAAAAAAGTTATCTTCTCAGTAAAATACAAAATAATATTTTCCTTATTAAAAAAGAAAAGAACAGATAATAAAACAGGTTGAGATAAAAGAAGTATGAAAGATATAATAGAAAAAATAAAGTCTACATTTTAGGCAATTGTTACACTGAAAAAGAAATCATTAAGGAAAAAAATCAATCTAGATCAAGCATGTATTTATCTAATACATGTAAATAATGAAGGTAAGATAACTTGCATGGAACTTATTTTTAAAGTTCCATAGGGGTTTCCTAAAAGAAACAGACTAAATGGATCATATGTTTCAATATAAAGTATAATCATAACATCATACTAGCTATAACATAATAATCATAACAACATAAAACATGTAATCATAACATCAACTAGGTAGTTGCTATTGACTAACATCACCATTGTCCAAATTTTATTTTAAAAAACTCATGAAACATTTTTAAAAAACAGTAACTCTTGATTCAAGGAATATAGAAGATCAAGGTCCAGAGACTCCAGGCACAATGTGCAGCTCTTAGAGAGTAGAGTGAGGAACCCAATAGGGCGTCTGGATTTAGCATAAGTCTGCCAACCAAGAAGAATGGAGGAAAAAAAATTAGACTTAGATTTTGCTTCACCATCTATCTATAGATAGGGTATGTAGATATTCCAATAATTGATAATTAGGTACCTTCTTTTGTCCATATAGACTTTACTCTGAGGTGTCCAAAGCCATTTTCTTTCCTCTCCATTGTCAATCGTAGCTCTTGGTATACATCATAAATAGGGTAAAGGAGAGATGGTTGGGAAAACATTGCATCCTAAGATGCAGAATTGCAGACACCAGGAAAAAGGAAAGAAAAGTACTGAGAAAAGTTCATGTTGGGTATGGTCTTGTGTGAGGGTATTGTCTTTTATATATTGCTCCTGGACATACAATAAATGTAGACAGCAGTATTCTTTCCAGTAAAGAAGAACTAGACAGCTCTAACTGAAGGCAGTACCTTAATAGCGCTGCACAAGATCACTGTAATGCTTGTCTTTGGATAAAAGCTAGTATGTATGACCGTTAATTTGCCCTCCAGCTTTATATCCAAGTAGGCA
This sequence comes from Diceros bicornis minor, assembly GCF_020826845.1. Classification (NCBI taxonomy): domain Eukaryota; kingdom Metazoa; phylum Chordata; class Mammalia; order Perissodactyla; family Rhinocerotidae; genus Diceros; species Diceros bicornis. The sequence continues at coordinate 9,286,111 of NC_080744.1, read as the reverse complement.
AATCCACATATATGTAAGTAAACATTAAGAGGGTCAATGACTTTCCATTCTGTTGGCAGAAGAATCTACAAAGATTGTCCTCCATTGATGAGAAAAAGGGGAGCATAATGAGAATTATGGGGAAGGACAACAACAAATTTAGAGCTGAAACCAAAAATGAAAAAAAAAATCCTAAAGTTTTTAAAGAAATCATAACTCTGAATATAAGTTAGTAGACATTAAAAGAAATTTTTATATTTTATTTTCCCATATTCCCAATACAGTTCAAGCAGTAATGGTCTCTATGCAATAGGAATATGGTAAGAGGACAGACATAATGTAGAAATTGACAAATAAAAAAATATCCAAAAAATAATCCAAAAATCACAATAGCAAAGTTAAAATCTGCTTTGAGAAAATGTTGGCAAATGAAAACTAAATCACTGATTGAAAAATTTTCTAATACAAAATTGAGAAAATTTCTCAGAATGTAAGGAAAAACCAAAGAGTGGCAAAAATATTATGAAGAATAAAGAGAGATTAAAGAAAAAACATTCAAGTTGAAAAGTCTTCCCAAAGAAAAAGCCAGAACAAATTAAACACATTGATAATCAAAGCTAAAATAGAAGAAAATCTTCCTGCACTGGACAATTATGATTTCAGGGCTAAACAACAAAGTCTTACATCTACCCCCCAAAACTACATGGGTAACACAAAAACAGAATCATAACAGCTTCAGAATTTCTATCTACATCCTCAGATTCCAGAAGATATTCAAACAGTATCATCAGTATCTACAATGTTTGGAGCAGAAAGGGTAACGTCCCAAAGATTCTATGCCTTAAATAAATTGTTGTCTCTGTGAACAGACAAAGGAAAAACAATGATAGATATATAGGATTTTAGGAAGTACTCTACTGAATATTTGTCCCAAAATGAAGGATTAAATATTTAATAATGTTCTTTAGTGAACAAATGAATTAACCAGATCAAAATTAAGATTGGAAATAGATGTGTCTGAGCAAATATAGTGGAGGATGAGAGCTTTTGCGTGTTCTTTTGTGGTGGTAGCAGGCAGAACACCGAGGTGATGTTCTGTGTAGGTTATAAAAGGGTCTTAGTTAATTCTATCTAATGAACCAGAGGAGAAAATTAATATTTCCATGGGTACCCAATAGTCTGTCACTTAAGGCTAAAATCCAAGTATATCTCTTGGGTCCTTTCAACAAAGGCAAAGCTATGAAGAATGTGTACACCTATTGCACAGACACAACAATTTGGTAATTGGATTCCAGCTTAACCCAAAAGCCATTTACAGCTGTACTCTTGTTCCTGTGATGTCAAAATTAAACTGTGAGACTATATAGATGACATTCTTATAAAGATTTTCATATTGAACATAAATTTCGTGCCTTCTTTGCTCTTTCCTATGAGAGACTATGGGAGACTGCATAGAAGTGGGTCATATAAATGGCCGATATCATAACCGGAGGAATTTTGATGTTGATAAGAAGCACACGTACCCATGTTTACATTGATGCCATGATATGGTCATGGATCTTGATTTTTCAGCACCAAGCATCAGTCTGACGAGTGGCCATTGTAAATTTGTACCCATGGAGTGGCAAGATACTACAGACAAGGGAGAGTTTATCTCCCACTTTGGAGATACTGTTGACCATCTCTTAGTCTTATCTGCAGGGTATTGGTTCTATACTTTATTATGATAGTGGAAGACAGAGATATCTTTAATAGCTTTATAATTTATCCAATAATTAAAGAATTGGTGATAAACAACACACCTGCTGCCTGCAGTTTTATTCTTTCCAGAGTGAAAACTAAATTATATACAAGATAGATATACAGCAAAATATATCAATTATTCTAGTCTAATCCAAATGGAGCTAACACGAGCTTTATTTGGTTGTCAATGTAACTTCCTCGCAGTACTGTAACAATAAAAAATGGAAATTCAGCTTGAATTGCATATGAAACCAGGGACACATAAAAAGAACACACAAGAGTTCTGTCCTTTCTTAACAAAAGCTTAATTTGCTACCTAAATATGGTAACACATCCTTCTGTTTCTGTCATACGGAAGAATATGAAACCCCCAGCTTTGTTCCAGTTAGTAAAGATTATCACTTCAAAATGTGAATATTAACAGATAATTCTGATACATGCAAAAACGTTATTGGTGGAAACTATGACTTTATGGGCAGTTACCACAAATACCAGGCAACTATTTGTTGTTTCTTAGAAGATGATTCTTTACTTGTTAGTTTTGAGGAAAAAAAGTCACAATATTACATTCAGAGGCATGGGAGTTTAAATATACGCTCCGTCCATAAACTGAGAAAATAAGGAACCTTTGGGAGATTAATGTGTCTAAGTATCTTCTTGGGACTTCTGAAAATGGCATTCTTTGCTATTGGAATCTGCCCAGTTTTGCATTGGGATAGAGTGCAAAATTAAATGTTAGAGTGGTAGAACTTGATCCTAATTTGGAGAATATTGCTACAATATCTTGGTCTTCAAAAGATTAAATTTGTTTGTATTTAAATCCAGTGAGAAAGGCCATTTTGTATTCAAAAGAATATCTCCAAAGAGGAAATGCACTGGAAAGAGTTTGATCCTGGGGATATCTCTGAATCATTTACATCAGAAGTTTGCCAAAGAACAGATCACAGTTTTACTTACAAAACTCACAGTTTATTGACATTCAGATGAAAGTCTCCAGAAGAAACTTTGGACTGAATGTTCAAAGAGATGAAATTCAGTTCAAAGAAACAAACAGCTAGTAGCAGAAGAAAGTCATCCAACAATACCATTTTATTTCATGTACAGAAGCTCAGGCACCCACAAGATGAAAAAAGTACATAAACCTTTGGGTAATGACTGGTACAACTACCTTAACAAAAAACATACCTGCAATTAGTGAGCTTCTTTCTGCTCTAGCCCAGGGATTGTCCTCTGTTTTCCTGTGCTCCATGTTTGTAAATTCATGGCTGCTTTCCAAAAGGAAAGTGATGACTCAGATAAAGAAAGTTACTTTATCTGACACTATATGATATATGTTTTGGATAAGACATTGAACATGAGCTAAAACTGAAAAAAAAAAAAAAGAAAACCTAAGGAACTAAGGAAAGTAGATAACATCTAGAAAACTGTTTTCAGAATGACAGAATCTCAAACTTTGATTTTTGTGTTTATATCCCAAAACCAACATTTTAAATGTTATTTTTGTTCTAAAATAAAATATTAAAGTTGGAAAAGTAAAGTTAGGAACTAGAAGATGGGAAAAATAGAAGTATACAAGAGGTGAAATGAACATGGAACACACTAATATGTAGAAACTGGTATAACAAATTTTATAAAGATTATTATAAATTTAAATTAAATTAAAAAGTCAAAAGGGAATATTTGAAAATATCATATTGGTAGTAAAAATGATGGTATGTCTAAATATCTAGTCATTAATCCCATTTTAATTTAATGAATCTTGAGTTGTAGGTTGTAAAAAAATAAAAGAGATGCTAAATTATTTGTTTCATATAAGGGAAAGTCAGATGATATAATTTGGTTTCATCCTTTCATAGTTTATATATATAAAATAAAAAACCAATGTGATTGCTTATAGATAATCACTACTTTTCAAATCACTAGCAAATAGAAAATTCAACTTGGTTCATATGAACCAATGCAAATTATCAGAATGCATAAAACACAAAACAAGGCAGTATATTTCCAAGTATTTAACTTGTAGTAACAACTAATTCAGTTTAATAAGAAAAAACCTTGAGATTAAATTGAAACAATAACTTCCAGCTATATGCTGTTTACCATTGTTTCGCTTAAAATAACTCAGAATAGTTAAAAATAAAAGATGACAAAAAAATATGTCAAGTGAATTCATCCCCAAATTAAATGAGGGCAGCAATATTATTTGCAATCAAAAAATAATCCAAAGCAGAGAGCTGTGTTGCATATTATTCAAACACATGAACAATTCCATGTGTCCTAGTGTATAATGCCATGCCCCCGACACCTTTTTCTTAAGTTTTCATTGATTTCAAATTCTCTTGTCTCTGGCGTCATCTGATTGGTGAACATCTATTTTTCACCAAAATTTAGTTCAAGAATCACCTTCTCTATGACCTCTTTCAAATAATGCATCCACCCCTGCCCAACTTTCCAGACTTCCCAACAACAAATTGAACCTGTTCTCTGTTGTTCCATCTTCATCTACATATATTTCTTAAAGTTCTTATCTCTCTGTACAATACCATATGCCAGCATATCCAAACAGATTGTGCCTTCCTTAAAGATAAAACACTATGTCTTATTTATCTTTGCGGCAGAGATGGGCTAGTCATTCACAAAACCTATTTTCTTCAGTTCCTGAGCATACAGTTGGATAATATCTTTTCCAGCCTTCCTTGTAATTGGGTGTAGCTCTAAGTTCTAACCAATGGGGTAGGGGCAGAAACGATATACACGCTTTGAAGGTCTTGTCCATACAAAGTTTCACTTGTCATTCTCTATGCTGTTTTCGTTTCCGCTAGCTTGACGTAGATGACCATGGTGACTTGAATGATGGAAGAAGGTGGATTGCCTAAATCACCACTGAAAAAGAGGTCCTTCCTGCAGATTAGAAACATAGTTTTGGACTTCTCACTAGAGAAAAATTAATACAAACTTCTATTGTATCAACTAGTAAGATTTTGTGGTTTACCTCACATTGGCTAGCATCACACAACTTGATGCTGTTTTTGTATCCTCAACACTTGGTACTTAGTAATGTCTTAATAATAGATGCTGAAAGAACAAGTAACAAGTCCTTAACTATCTTCTGTTCAAAGTAATAACTTATACCTCCTATGAACACAAAGCTTCTCTTTTCAACCACCCAACATATCCCTTCTCTCCTAATCATCTGAAATTTGATGAATAATCAGTTACTACATCATTTAGAATCCCATGAACATTTCAGCTTCAATATTTTCACTGAGTCTGGAGAATGAATTGAGCCTAAATAGTTCTCTACTGTACAGTCACTTAATTTTCTTTTTTTTTTTTTTTTTTTTTTTTTTTTTTTTTTTTGTGAGGAGATCAGCCCTGAGCTAACATCCGCCAATCTTCCTCTTTTTTTTTTTTTTTTTTTTTTTTTTCCGCTGAGGAAGACGGCCCTGGGCTAACATCTGTGCCCATCTTCCTCCACTTTATATGGGACGCCGCCACAGCATGGCTTACCAAGCAGTGCGTCGGTGCGCGCCCGGGATCCGAACCAGCGAACCCCGGGCCGCCGCAGCGGAGCGCGCGCACTTAACCGCTTGCGCCACCGGGCCGGCCCCCACTTAATTTTCTTAATAAAATATTTTATATTTTCTAAAATTGGAATAATCATCTTGATAATATCATATTCTCAGTTATAAATCTTTACTAAAAATTAATTCAAATAGGAAATCATATAAAAATTCTGCCTGTTGAAGTTGTTCTTGACTTGGAAGAACATTTAAGTTTTATAATACTCATAATTCCTTAAATTATTAATATATGGATGTATCAAAAATGCTTTTCAAAATACTGTATCAATATTGCTTTAGCAATATTTCATTGTCAAAGGGTAGTAGAGTGTTTCTAAACAAACTTTTTTGGTGGTAATACATATATGTTTTGAAACCATGTTGATTGTAATTTCTATGAAGTATATACAAATAGAATATGCAAAAACTTCTGTATTAATTATTTTGCAACATAGTATCTATTATCATGATATCGTCTTTATACTACAAGCCTGTGGGCAATTGTCTAACCCATATATTTTATTATCAGCTTCCAATTTTGATTATCTGACTCATATTCATTGAGAAAGGGGGCAGGGTTAAAAAAGTGGAGATGAAAAGACCATCAGAAATAGTGGGTTTGCACAAGTACAAGTGTAATAAATGGGGAAGTATGAGAGATATCTGAAGCGTAAAACGTGATTGAATAGGTCACGAGTCAGGAGGGCTGAGATCAAGGCACAGAATAAAAGCTTCAGAGAGGAGTAGGAATCCATTGACTCATGAGGCTGAAGGAAATATGGTTACATGTAAATACAAAACGATTTCAGTGCTGAAATAGTAAATAGATCTTCCATTTTAGTTAAGCAGGGAATCACTTTGCTTAGAGACAGGTTTAGAAAAAGAAAAGGGAAACCAGTTGGGAATTCGATACTATAAAGGCAGAAAGGCAAATTGTTTTAAGTAGATTGTAAGAGACATCGGGCTGGATCAGGGAGGGACCATGTCGTGTCGGTAGACAAAGTCTGAACTGGACCAAAAAGAGGCCACTGGATTCAAATTAATGATGCAACAATATCATTTTGAGGGTACTATATAGACAGATACCTACTTAATTAGATATTTTATTGAAGTAGTGAGAGACAGGGTCAATGATATTTTTAAAAATATATTTCAATTAAATATTTTCTATCTTGAGAAATAAACATAAGCATATTTGATCTACTCGAAATTTTCATGGCATGATGGAAAAGGCTCGATTGGTCAATAGTATCCTTTGTTATCTAATATGACAGGATATGAACTGAACACTGACATTATTTTAATATTTAAGGAGAAACTGTGAAGTGGAAAGGATGTTGACATTCACGTGCAAAAGAAATAAACAAGCAAAGGGCAATATGAATCATTACTTGCATGCTAAACATAGCGGGGGCTTTTAGGCACCATATATGTGGTAAAAACTGTCTCACAACAAAACCAAATAGTGGAAAAGTTGAACCAGCATTGTGACAATGATATTTTCAAAGGTTAGGCAGACTCTAGCTCACAGAAATTGTATTCCTTCTTGGAAGCAGACTTAACTAAAGTGAATCACTGCTGAAACTCAGGGAAAGGATTAAATATGTGATGTGATTCTGTTTGCAAGGTCTACCAGGAGGCAGAGTCTCTAAACTTTATTTGCATATTGAAGGGAAAAAGTACCAGTACATAAAGCTACAACAGAGTTGTAGATAGAAGATAAATAGCATTCCTCCCAGAAAAATCATTGGATGTTTTGGTTCCTGAGAAGAGAGGAAGTTGATCAGAGAGGGAAAAATAGGCAGAAAAAAGAGATGTGGTTGAGATCTTATTAATAGTGTAATGGAAATAAGCATAGTGTATATGTGGCCAATTGTATTGTTTGAAATATCTGTTGCCCCCTTTCCCTGTGGAAGGATGTGTCCCTGGCCCACTAACATCAAGCTTAGCTATGTGATTTGCTTTGGACAATAAAAGTGGACAGAAATGATGTGTGAGAGCCACAGCCAAGGTTCTGCTGTGAAGATGACGTGGGGCAGGGCATCAGCACAGAGCATGAGCGAGAAGTAAACATTTTCACTTTAAGTCACTGAAATTTGGAGGTTACTTGTTATAGCAATGTAATATAGCCTATGCAATATTGTGGATTTCTTTTTGCTAAACAGCACTGAAAAAGACTCCACATAGCACTACAGCTCACTTTAGGAATAAGAGAAGAACTTGAGAGAAAATATTCGTCCTTGCATTTAGACAAGTACCCCTTCTTATCAAAATTATAAAGAGGCTCCCAGGGAAGCACTACTTACAGAATGCAAGGAAACAAATGCCTTTGCAAATGAAAGTAGAGAAATGTGGACCTTAGCTGAGGGCAAAGAAGGAGATTGATATCTCGGAAATCACAGTGTGACAGGTAACAATTAAGTGGAAATGGATATTTAGAATGGGAGAGAGCAATATTATGATTTTTATAAATCCAGTCGTGTGTTCCTATTTGTGATTCCTTTATCAGCGGAGTCCATATTTAGTTTTATTTTTCTCTTGATCTATATGCCCTTTCAACAACACACAGTATGTAACTACCGCTACCCATAGGTGAATGGTTCTCAAAGCTGGTTCCCATCTCAAAATCCTCCTTTATGTTTCAGATCCATATCTGAACCATAAAATACCTCTATATATCAACCAGGAAATATCTCTACATAATATTCGATAGGCAACTTCCCGTCTTTCATCTGGACTAATGGTAATAGCGTTCTTTACTACCTAGACCAAAAACTCTGGAGTTGTTCTAAACACCTCTGTCATTCAATTAACGGGCAATAAGTTGACTTGATTCCATTTCTTTAGTCTTCCTTTGCTTCGAGCCTCTGCTGCCTATGCTCCTCATTACTTCATCTGGATGCCACAATCACAGCTTAGTTTCTTTGCCCCCAGGCTCACTGCAAGCTATCAGCCCTCCACACTATCATCTTATGAGTTACCAAAAATGTACATTGGGCCAGATAAGTGCCTCTTCTGCTTTTAAACTCTTCAGCGAATCTCCATTTGCTAAAAAAAAAAAAAAAAAAATTCATAAAACTTTGTAGCACATAATTCCAGGCACTTCATGATCTTCTCTAGTTTCTTCTCTGAAATAATTTTCTATCACTTCTTTCATACAATCTACACACAAAACTTATTAATCACTTTCACTTGCAAAATATTCCTTCATTATAAAACAAAAACTATATGTAGATATGTCAGAAATATGGTGAAAGAATATTCAAATACACTAAAAAATGGTATTTCCTCCATATTTATCTGATAAAGCTTCTCGTGTCTAATCTTCAGCAAAGCTGTTTCGATTATTTCTTTGTTTTTCATGGCATTGATGTGTACAGTATCCAGGGAAAGAAGGCAATTATCGATACTGTCTGAAACTATGCAAAATCATCTCAACCACAAATAATCAATCTAGTCCCACTGCACATCTAAGCAGATTTCAGTACATTTTCACATAGTGTCCACACTGACACAAACATGAGTTGATGTTGTGGCTGTTATTTCACAGTCTGTGCACACACAGTTTGTGGAATATAGTGTTTTTAAAGTAGACTCCACTCATATCTGATTCAGGGAATTAATTTAAACTAACCAAATATTTTTTAAATGAATCATTCAAGTTGTGCACAAATAAACTTAGGACGAGCAGTTTATACATGTGCCTCAAGCTTAAGAAACAGCTTTCTATTCTCATTGTTTGTCACAACAGGGGGTTTCAATGGATGAATGGCTTTGAGATCACATTAAATGCCTCGCAGCCTATCCAGATGCTAGAATAAAAATGTAGAAAACAAATACACCCTTGTGGAAACCAGTCCTTTACAAATCTAGGTGCAAAGATCCACTTCAGGGTATTAAAAAAGAAAAGGGCCACTAGACCAATGATGCCTCTCCCTTCTTAATCATAATTTCAGTCATCCTAAAAGTAGGATAAAGCCAGAATTCAGACAACAGAAAAAGGGAAATAAATGAATGCACTCGATCATTTTTCAGTCTTCTGAATTTTGACATATATAGCTGAGGCAAATGGGATTCTTACTTTCCCACACACAGTAACACTGAAAGCAAATGATTATATTAGTTTTACCTATCATGAAAAATACAAGAAATATTTAAAACTTCTCAAAGTCAGAGCACCTTTTCCTATATCCCTTATATTAATAAATCATTTTTAAAGTTTTGAATACTATTTTTTCTAATACGTAAAGCTAAATTTATCTGGTTTACAACATTTCCTGGATATATATATTTAGGTGAAAATATTTTATACTTGGCTTTCTTAATAATTCTAAACATAATTAAATTTATTTTTACTCTCCTCTACTGTTATCGAACGCATGCCCATGTGAAAAGAATTAATTTTATATAAATGTAAAAAAATCATACTTTGGAGAATAACTGTTTCATTGGGCAAGATCATAGACACACGCCAAATACAAATTATTTTTTCATAACTGCACTAATGCTTCCCCTCCATTCAGTTGAATAATTGAGTTTATGGTGCAATACCTCAGTGTCACTTAAGATTATCTCAACTTGCAGAGAGGCTGTTGACTCTGAATCCCCAGATAGCATTGAGCATGCTAATAGAGAATGGAGCAAGATAGAAAGAAAGGCAATCAAACCAACCAACAAACAAAAAGGAAAAACGTTTGTATAGCCTGTGCAGATAGGAGGGGAAAGGAAAGATAAAAGCTACATCAAGGAGTTTCTGGAAAGAGTAGTTTGCATTATTTTCTCTCAGGTTCCTTTTTCATCAATTCATTCCATCATCCACTAAAATCTGATTTTTCTCCTCATCAAATTCCTTATCTTATTTTTTAAAAATGTAGTGATTAAGCATGAAATTCCTCATATTTCTCACCCCTTCCTTGAAATTTACTTACATCCACATCTGGTATGAAGCCAACTCTGTTCATCTATATTTATTATTCCAAACTTCTCCTGCTCATACAGTATTTTTGTAGCCTCCTGTTGGTAGCCTTCAACAGCTCAACCTCTCAGTCTCACAAATTAGTCCTTTCTCTTAAAACTAGTAATATATGTTCATGTCTTTAAAAAAAAAGTAAATTAAAAAGTAGAAGTCTCATAGAATTTCCTTCCCCTCAAATGGAACAAAGTTAGTAAAAAAAAGAAAGACTAAAAAGAATAGAAAATATCTATACCAACAGTTACCAAACCAGGAAGAAAGAAAGAAAAAAGGTGCAAAGTATAATTTATTTAATTTCAAAAACTGGAGGTCAAAGAACTGAGGAAATGCTTTCAGATTGGCACAGAGAACCAGAGGAAGATTTCTTCCCTACGTTACATCGCCTCCCCAGAATCCACACTGTTAAGATGACCGAATCTGTGAAGTTTTAGTAATATGCCAGAAATTTCAGATAAACCAATTAGATGAAAGTCTATATATGTTTGGACTATTGAAACTGGCTGCTGGCGAGAAAACAGTGAAGTTGGGAAAGCAGGCGATGAGTCTGATTCTCTAAGAAGGAACCGAATCTTCTCTGCAAAACTACCCACATCATAAGGGTATGTTATATAATAAGTTTGCGATGTCCACTATTGTGTAAAAAAATTAACCTAATAAGAGAAGGGAGGGGAGTCCAGGCATTGTAACAAAGCCTGCCCACATCCTTACTAAACAAATCCCTCCCTTACCTTTTTCTTTGGCTACAGAAATGTCAGGGAACACAAAATTCCTTGCCCTCACAACATATTTGAGGGAAAATCAAACCACTCTGAGATAAAAGAGGAAAGAGAATCAAAAAATCATGAAAAATTACATATGGACAGAGACACCCATGTGCAAACCAGATGAAAAGATATAATGCAGAAAATGTTTAAAACACTGCAGCATGAAAGAAAAGAAGGAAGAAACAACAGATACACAGAAAAAGCCCATCATAACAGGAAAATTTAAGGAACCCAAGAAAATGTCGTAGATCGAGCATTTTTAAGACAAGGTCTTAAAGATGACATGATAAAACAACAACAACAAAAATCCATATGAAAAGTAAAATTCTAAACTTAAGAAAACATATTGAGAACCAAGGAAATATCATTAAAGACTTAGCAAATTAATTAGAAATAGCAAGGATTAGTACAACAATACAGAAAACTGAATTATCGTAAACAGGGCTTTAAAAACCATAGTGAATATTAATGAAAAATGACAAATTGATTAAGCAGTTATATATAAAGTAATATAAATGAAAGACAAAGGAAATTCAACATAAACTATAACCCACATTTCTGAAGCAGAAAAGTCAACAGATGGTAAAGAAGATTTATTCAACAATATGCTCCAAAAGAATTTCCATTAAATTGGAGGAATTTAAAAATTGAGTTTTGATAATATGAAGCACTCTGCTCCAGGGACGTTTGATGCAGAATGTTCAGTACACGATACATCGTACATAAGTTATTCCTCGACTATAAAGAAATCAGTGAGCAAAACAGAAAAAGATTCCTTATTTCACAGAGCTTTCATTCTTTTGGAAATACAGCATAAAATGTGCCAAGTCAGTGACAGAGTTAATTCTAGATGATTTGAACAAGGTATTTTCTATGTTCTTCTTTGATCTTCTATTTCTAAAGTTTCTGAAAAAAAAATCCACGAGCTGGCATTCGCTTTTACTAACTCCCTTATCAACCAAATTTTTGTTTCTCCCAAGACTACTTTCTGTTTACTGTAAATGTGCTGGAACATGTTATTAAATATTTACATAGAACTTCCAAAATCCTAGAAGGAGAAAAGAATAACACTTCAAAAACATATACTTTTAAAAAATGATTACAAGAATACATTGTAGAGTAAAAGAACCATCTGGCTTTAGATATAGTAGAGAGGCAATTTTAGGATGTGGAATGTGGACTCAGACTCTGGTTCAAGACCAGCCTGTGCTATTTAATACTTGGATGACCTTGAGAAATTCACTTCAACATCCGTACTTTGGTTTCTCTAACTACACAATTTGGATAATAATGTCTACCCCATAGGATTAGCGTAATAAAGTATGCACTGGGCTTCACGTTCTTCCTGTAATAACTACAGGATACAAGTTAGTTCTTAATGCTATTTTCATTTCCCACTTACTCTTCTTTTGTTTTATAAGTCAAAAGCACATCTGGAAAATGATTTAGGCAACAGTGGTGCTCAATACTGCATACACATTAGAATCACTAGGGAAGCTTTTTAAAAATACAGATGCCTGAATCCCATCACTAGGGATTCTTATATAATTGGTCTTGGGAGGAAATGAAGCCTCATTTTTTTTTTTTTTTAATTTCCCCACGTGATTCTTATGTGCAGCCAGGTTTGAGACCTACTTATTAAGAAACACTTCAAATGTTATTGTCTGACTATATTATGTTTAATTCCTTTAAATCCTTTCATTTACATTCTGTTGAGTTGTATTTGCCCTATAAAAACATCCACTATCAATCAAATGCAAATCCTTGTCAATTTACCTCCTAAATATTTCTCAAGCTCACCCTCTACTCACTTTCCCTCATATTAGCAGTCTGGCTTCATCATTTTCCACCTGGGTTATTAAATAGTTTCCCGAGTGCTATCTCTCTTTCTGTGATTGCTCTTCTCAAATTTCTTTTCAGGCCAGCAACAGAATCTCACTCACCTGCTAAGTCTTTTCAATGCTTGCCTATCAAGCAAGATGGAGCACCAGCTCTGTGCCTTGCCCTTCAGTGTCCTTCACCACTTTTCTCCTGCTCACCAACGAGCATCATCTCTTGCCACTGTCACCACACAATCTATGTTCAGGAACCATCAAACTGGTTGTAGTGTCATAACACGACATGAAATGTTGTGTATCTTTGCTTATGCCCGAGCTGTTCCTTCTGCTTGAAATGTCCTTCCTTTCTTTCTTTTTTGGGATCATCCTTTGAGATTTATTTCAGAAATTCAGTCCTTCTGAAAAACTCCTCAGCTCCTTGATCTAGGCAAACAACACCTGCCCTATGCTCATAAACTCTCACTGCATCAACATTCATTAAAATTCTTCCATTAGACTATAAGTTTCTCAGCAAAAGTGTAGCGTTTTTCCTATCTTTGTATCCCCAAAGGTTAACATACTACCTGCGGCAAGCAATAAATATGAATTGATTAAATTGGTCAAAGGAACAGAAAAGTATGTCAGTGGAGACTTTGTACTTTTTAGAGTAGAAAAATCTCTCATTGTAAACAACAATTAAGAATATTTTTACTGAGCTTTTAAGAATTTTTTAGTATTATTTATAGCTAAAACTAACTTTAGGATTACTGCATACGGTGACGGAAATGTACTATACATTTTATAGAGTCATGATTTGCATCCTGGAATATATGGATACATGAATGAGATCCCATCCCTTTGCATTGTGCAGGCCATACATGGTGACCTAGGCTAGCGATAGTCAAATATGCTAATATATTGAAGCAGTAACTATTTAAATTTTGGTGTTACATCATGCTTATAAATTAGTAGGAAAATATTCATCTCAAATTAAGTCAAGATCTTTTTAAATTAGCAGAATTAAAAGTGTCATATTTTTTAATGTTGTATTCCTTAAATCTATTTTACAACAATAGTGTTTCACCAAGGAGCCCTCATTTAACAATCTATCGCTTTTAAAAAAAGGTATTCCTTTTCTGTTCAAAATATTTTTGTGTAATTATTTTAATCATGAGAAAGAAATTTTTAAAATGACAGGTTATCAGACAGCAGAAATATAAAAAATTAACCAGATATTTTTCTAGATTTAAATGAACAGCTAGGAAAAACTAGTTCTAAGACCATTCTTTCATAATTCATTTACCCTGTTGTGACAGATATATGTCACATTCAATTTTCTTCTTGAAAAGATCTTTTGACTTTGCCCTACCCAGCAGCCTTCTGACCTGCCTAGATGTCACCCATAGCTTGAGTTTACCTCATACAATGAAGAGCCAAGCATCACAAGGAAAGAGGGTCTCAGAAGTATTCTACAAGCATGAGCTTGATGCGATCATGTCAGAAATGGCAAATCAACAGATTTTAAGAATCGGAGGCTATCTTCCAGATTTATTAAGATGATAATTAATCATAACTTGAGTTTGGTACATTTGCAAGCAACACAAACAATCTGAGATCCCACACAGATGCCAAGCCTGAAAGATGACATGGATGGTTTGGAATGACGACCTATTCAGGGCATTCAGCACTTTCATTGTAGGGAAAGTATTGTCACCAGTGACACTGCCCAGATAAATGATGCATTCTTGACACTGAAGCCCCAAAATTGCCTGGGATCATTCTAAATGCTGTCACAATTTTTTCAGGCTATAAAAATATTCTTAATGCTGGTACTAATTACTTGATAGTTTCCCTACACCTTTTATGGTTGTAAAATGGGGAATTTATTTTGATAGTATAATCAGATATTTTGCTTCCATGTATACAAGAAAGGCATTGTAAATATAACCTCCAATTTCCTTAGAATCCACTTTCAAATTCAACAATCCAGTTTGAAGAGTCAGATATAAAGTGTCCTGTATGGTGGTTATGACAAAGTCTTTTTGTTAGGATACACGGCACTCTCTGTTCCAAAATTACCACAAAGAGATATCAATAGAGACAAGTTTAATTTTGGACTTCAGTTTACTCAAGAACCAAGCACATTCGAGGAACCACCTTGTCATTTTACCAACTTCATTGTCATATTTGATCATTCTCTTAAGGAGTCTTAGGCTTTCTACCAAATTTGTAGACAGATGAACAGTAAAGGTGGAGCTACCTCAGTATGAGTACACTTATGACTAAGATATTGAGGAAAGACCACTTGAATCTGTATTTGACTCATAATCTATTCTGATGGAATAATCTGATATATGAACTAAGATGTAGGCACAAACTTTATATTATATGTAATAGATTGAAATAAAACTTGATATGCCCCCAAATAGGAATGATCAAGTAAATCATGATGCATTTTTATTATGTAATGCACACTTTCATTAAAATGTTGTTTATTAAGACATTGAAGATATTTAAGACAACATAAAATGCCTTTGATATAGCACTAAATAAGAAAAAGGACACAAAATTGTATATCATATATGACCTAAAAATGTAATAACATATGCATAGAAAAAATAGAGAATAACACGACGATGTCATGTATTGATTATCTCTATCAGGGAATTATGGATGATTTATTTTACCTTTACCTGGAATTTCTCTGCATTTTGTTTTTTTGCTATAAATCACTTTTATAACAAAAAATTTAGAAAACAATTAATTATGATAACACTAGATAATGACAGAGAAATATGCTAAATTTTTATGTTTTAAATTATTTTTATGTTGTATTTAGGTTGAGAGGAGATATTATATATATATGAACAATAAATTTAAAAATATTAACTTATTTAATCCTTATAGCAACCCTACTGAAGCAGGTTCTATCATCATGCGTGTTTTATAATGGAGAAACTGAGGTATGGAACACTAAGTAACTAAGTAATTTATCTAATGACAAAGATTCTTGGTGATAGAGCTGGGATTCTAGAGTACGTGGTATTAACTAATATGTTATACTCCCATTCATAATGGCTATGTAAATTTTATCTGCTTTATAAATTGACTAGTTGGTAGTAATTTGTTGCATGTTAAAATAGGCTTTGCTCAAAAACCAAATTAGCATTTATAAAACCACCCAAAAATAAAATTATTCTGCTACTTTCATTCATAGTATCCAAATCTATTGAGCCATTTTGTTTTAATAAACTTGAAGACTGATGCCTCTCAAGAAGCACTTTCTCAAAATGTATGTTCATGCCAATTGGCCTTAAAAGGTTTACAAGCCTGTTTAATTTTTTAGATTTACTTAAAATGGTGCAGAATATTAACTACCATAGCCAGCATTTTATAGTGTCTATGGACGTAATTTCTTTTACATTGGCGTTGTAAGCATTTTTCCATTGAAGACAAACTTTTTAGAGAGACTGCTGAGCCTGAGTTATAAATGCTAAGTCCTTTTTATCACAGCTGGTTCAGTTTAATCACTCAACATGGATAACCACGTGGTGAAATGCACCTCTCCTCTGTGCATATTACTAAGCATTATTGTTGGGCGACATTTGGATTTGTTACTTTGCAGCTGCCAGATATGCCTTGTTATATATTGCTTAAACATGAGTTTTCAAGAACATGAATAAACAGTGTTTTTGATAACAATAGCTATCACACTTACAAGGAAGTGGCCTGTAATTTACCAAGTTTTCAGTTGAAAATGTAAAGAAACTATGCTAAATAAGCCCTGCACCAGAACAGATGTTCCCTGTTTGGTTTTCAAAAAGTTTACATAATTTAAGTGATGTACAGTTTTCAATAAACGCATTTCCATAAACATAGATTATTTTCATTTTCAGCAGCAAACATTTACTGTGCCTTGATATGTGCTGCAAATTGTGCTAGATATTATAATGAAAAGATACAGTCCCTGTTCTCAAAATTGGGTATGGGACAGGATAAATCATGGAAAAAACTAAGTGGCTGGTTGGCTAGATGAAAATGACTAACAGCTAGTTAAACAGACAGGTAACATGGGAATTTGGAATCTGAAATCTTAGTTGAATCCTCTCTTAACAAGGGCAACTTTCTTAATTCCACAAATTCTGTAATTGCACATTTGTAAAATTAGGCTCAATGGGAATAAAATTAAATAATATACATAAAACATGTCACAATAAGCAATAATAATAGTGGCAGATGTCATTATTTTATGAGGAAAAGGGCAGTAGATTTTGGATCCACTGCTGTGTTCATTGGGCCTTGGTTAATTACTGGCTTTCTGCAGGTTTATGATGAATATGGGTTTTAGAAGGAAGGTAACATAGAACAATTGCTTCAGGAAATCGAGAGCGCTAATACAGGCTAAAGCTAAAAGGAAAACTTTCCCAACAGGCTATAACTTGAGCTGTACATAGAGAAACATTTTAGGAATTATATAGTTCTCGAGAAAGTAAAAAGGCAATCCAGGGATAGCCAGTTCTGGAAACAGACACATAAATGTTGAAATCTTAACAACTGAATATATAAGCTCGTTTGTATAGGCAATGAGCACAGGAATCAAATTTAAGAAATAGCTAGAGTGATCCAGTTATGAAGATTCTCATAAGTCAACATAATTCCCTCCAAGTTCATCCATGTTGTCACAAATGGCAAGGTTTCCTTCACTTTATGGCTAAATTATATTCCATTTTGTATATATACCACATTTTCTTTACCCATTGGTCCTTCAGTGGACACTTAGGTTGTTTCCATTTCTTGGTTACTGTGAATAATGTCACAATGAACACGGTAGTGCAAATATCTCTTTGAGATGCTAATTTTGTTTCCTTCATATATATTCCCAGAAGTGGGATTATTGAATCATATGGTAGTTCTCTTTTTAACTTTTTGAGGAACTTCCATACTGTTTTCCACAGTGCTGCACTAATTTACATTTCAACCAACAGTGCCCAAGTGTTCCCTTATCTCCACACCCTTGCCAAGATTTATTATATCTTGTCCTTTGTTTTTTTTTGGTGAGGAATATTGGGCCTGAGCTAACATCTGAGCCAATCTTCCTCCATCTTTATTTTATATGTGGGACGCTGCCACAGCATGGCTTGATGAGCAGTGTGTAGGTCTGCTCCTGGGATCCAAACCTGTGAACCATGGGCCACCAAAGAGAGCACCCAAACTTAACCACTACACCACTGGGTTGGCCCTCTATATCTTGTCTTTTTGATAGTAGCCATCCTAACAGGTATGAGCTGACATCTTATTGCGGTTTTGATTTGCATTTCCTGATGACTAGTGATGTTGAGCACCTTTTCATGTACCAGTTGGCCATTTATATATCTACTTTAGAAATAGGCCTAGTCAGGTCTTTTGCCCATTTTTTTTATTGATGTCATAACAGTTTATAACATTAAGAGTCCAGTTGTACATTATTATTTGTCAGTCACCATATAAATGCCTCCCTTCACCCCTTGTGCCCACCCCCTAACTTCGTTCCCCCTGGTGACCACCAAACAGTTCTCTCTGTCCATGTTAGTTTATATTCCATATATGAGTGAAGTCATACAGTGTTTATCTTTCTCTGTCTGGCTTATTTCACTTAACATAATACCCTCCAGTTCTATCCATGTTGTTGCAAATGGGACAATTTTGTCTTTTTTATGGATGAGTAGTATTCCATTGTATATATATACCACATCTTCTTTATCCAATCATCTGTTGATGGATATTTGGGTTGCTTCCACTTCTTGGCTATACTAAATAATGCTGTGTTGAATATAGGGGTGCATAAGCCTCTTTGGATTGTTGATTTCAAGTTCGTTGTGTAGATACCCAGTAGTGGGATAGCTGGATCATAAGGTATTTCTATTTTCAATTTTTTGAGGAATCTCCACATTGTTTTCCATAGAGGCTGCACCAGTTTGCATTCCCACAAGCTGTGTATGAGGGTTCCTGTTTCTCCACATCCTCTCCAACACTTGTTGTTTTTTATCTTGGTGATTATACCCATTCTCACGGGTGTAAGATGATATCTTAGTGTAGTTTTGATTTGCATTTCCCTGATGATTAGTAATGTTGAACATCTTTTCATATGCCTGTTGGCCATCTGTATATCTTCCTTGGAAAAACGTCTCTTCATATCCTCTGCCCATTTTTTGATTGAGTTTTTTGTTGTTGTTGTTCAGTTATGAGTTCTTTATATATTATAGAGATTAACCCCTTGTTGGACATGCAGTTTGCAAATATTTTCTCCCAGTTGGTGGGTTGTCTTTTCGTTTTGATCCTGGTTTCGTTTGCCTTGCAGAAGCTCTTTAGTCTGGTGAAGTCTCACTTGTTTATTTTTTCTTTTATTTTCCTTATCCAAGTACACATGTTTTGCTGATTTTTAATTGAGTTATTTGGCATTTTGCTATTGAGTTGTATGAGTCCTTTATATATTTTAGATATTAGCTCTTTATCAGATATGTGATTTGCAAATGTTTTCTCCCATTCTGTAGATTGCCTTTTCATTTTGCTGATTTTTTCTTTTGCTGTGCCAAAGCTTTTCAGTGTATGGATGTACCTGGAGGGTACTATACTATATATATATATACCAAAGGTATTATACTAAGTGAAATAAGTCAGTACAGCAAGACAAATACTGTATGATATCACTTATATGTGGAATCTAAAAAAAAAAAAGTTGAACTGATAGAAATAGAGTAAATTGATAATTGCCAGGGGCTGGGAGGTGTGGGGAAAATGGGGAGACATTGGTCAAAGAGTACAAACTTTTATTTATAAGAATAAATTCTGAGGATCTAATGTACAGCATGGTGACTATAGTTAATAATACTGTATTGTATATTTGAAATTTTCTAAGAGAGTAGATCTGAAGCATTCTCACCAAAAGAATAATTTTGTGAGGTGATGGATGTGTTAATTAACTTGATTGTGGTAATCATTTCACAATGTATAGGTACATCAAATCATCGTGTTGTATATTTTAAATATATATAAATAACACAGTGTACCAATAAAATAACAAATCACTAAAGTTCTGTGGATGAAAAGATAATGTGTATAAACAGTATTTGAGAAGTACAGAATAAGTACTAGAAATCCACGAGAAAATACTGAAGAAAAGCAAAGAAATAACTATCCTAAACATGCTGAGAACATACCGTACCTTTAAAAGTCACTCATTCAAAGGACCAAGAAGAAAGTTCAAATATGGAGGGAATCCTTAATGAAATTTAGAGATATGTTTTTTTTCCAGAATATCGCTAAAAATTAGAAGTTATAAAAATATGAAATGCAAGCAAAAATGGCAAGATAAAAGGCAAAGAATCAAAGGTAAGGACCACAAAAAAACTATAATTGACTAGAAAAATTAAAACAGCATTAAATTCAATAAGTTAACTGATTAATGAAATGACAAGTAAATTTCATAAGTACTCACAGAATTAGGGAAAGCAAAAAGAGATGAAAACAATGAATAAAGATTTTGACTAAAAAGGACCGAGAAAAATGAATGAAGATGAGAAATAGTCATTTAGCGTAAGATTCTAAAGGAAAAAAAGGAACAGAGACAATAACGAAGAAATTTAGAAACAAAAAATTCTAAGATTAACATTTATAGATCTGATAATATGTAGGGAATAGCACAAATAACTGAAGATATATTTGATTTAAAAAGGGAAGAAAATTGAAAAGTTAGGAAAGAGAAAATTGTACAATTAGATAAAGTAAATAAGTAAATAAAGTTTTATTGGATCAATGTTCCATCCATCCTTTCCATACCGTTCATGTCTGCTTTCAAACTACAATGCTAGATTTGAGTACTTGTAACAAGGACCATATGACCCATGAAGCCTAGAATACAGGCAGGCATACCTTAGAGATATTGTGGGTTCGGTTCCAGAACACCGCGATACAGCGCATATCACAATAAAGTGAGTCACAAGAATTTTTTTGATTTCCCAGTGCATATAAGAGTTATATTTATACTTCACTGTAGTATATTAAGTGTGCAATAGCATTATGTCTAAAAAACAATGTACATATCTTAAATAAAAAATATTTTATTGCCAAAACTGCTAACCATCATCTGAACCTTCGTTGAGTCATAATCTTTTTGCTGGTGGAGGGTCTTGCCTTGTAGTTGATGGCTGTTGACTGATGAGGGTGGTGGTTGCTGAAGGTTGGGATGGCTGTGACAGTTTCTTAGAATAAGACAACAGCAAAGTTTGTTGCATCAATTGACCCATTTTATGAATGATTTCTCTGTAGTATGCAGTGCTATTTGATAGCATTTTACCCACAGTAGAACTTCTTTCAAAATTGGAGTCAATCTTCTCAAACCCTTCCCCTGCTTTATCAACTATGTTTATGTATATTCTAAATCCTCTGTCATCATTTCAACAATCTTCACAGCATCTTCACCATGAGTAGATTCTATCTCAAGAAACCACTTTATTTTCATCCATAGGAAGCAACTTCTCATCTGTTAAAATTTTATCATGAGCTTGTAGCACTTTGGTCACATCTTCAGGCTCCATTTCTAATTCTAGTTCTCTTGCTATTTCCACTACATCTGCAGTTACATCATCCACTAAAGTCTAGAACCCCTCAAAGTCATCTATAAGGTTTGGAGCCAACTTCTTCCAAACTCCTGTTAATGTTGATATTTTGACTTCTTCCCGTGAATAATGAATGCTCTTAGTGGCATCTAGAAAGGTGAATACTTTCCAGAAGGTTTTCAACTTATTTTGCCCAGATTCATCAGAGGAATCACTATCTCTGGCAGCTATAGCCTTACAAAAATGTATTTCTTAAACAATAAGCTTTGAAAATTGAAATTACTCCTTGATTCATGGCTACAGAATGGATGTTGTTTTGGCAGGCAGGAAAACAACATTAATCTTGTTGTACATCTCCATCAGAGCTCTTGGGTGACCAGGTGCACTGTCAATGAGCAGTAATATTTTGAAAGGAATCTTTTTTTCTGAGCAGTAGGTCTCAACACTGGGCTTAAAATGTTCAGTAAACCATGTTGTAAACAGATGTGGTGTCATCCAGGCCTTTTTGTTTCATTTATAGAATACAGGCAGAGTAGATTTAACATAATTCCTAAGGGCCCTAGGATTTTTGGAATGGTAAATGAGCATTGGCTTCAACGTAAAGTCACCGGCTGCATTAGCCCCTAACAAGAGAGTCAGCCTGTCCTTTGAAGCTTTGAAGCCAGGCACTGACTTCTCTTCTCTAGCTATGAAAGTCTTAGATGGCATCTCCTTCCAACATAAGGCTGTTTTGTTTATATTGAAAATCTGTTGTTTAGTGTGGCCACCTTCATTAATTATCTTAGCTAGATCTCTTGGAAAACTTTTGCTGTAGCTTTTACATCAGCACTGGCTGCTTCACCTTGTACTTTTATGTTATGGAGACGGCTTCTTTCCTTAAACCTCATGAACTAAACTCTGCTAGCTTCAAAATTTTCTTCTGTAGCCGCTTCACCTCTCTCAGCCTTCATAAAATTGAAGAGAATTAGGGCGTTGCTCTGGATTAGGCTCTAGCTTAAGCGAATGCTGTGGCTGGTTTGATCCTCTACCCAGACCACTAAAACTTTCTCCATATCAGCAATAAGTCTGTTTCACTTTCTTATCATTCGTATGTTCACTTAATTTCCGTCAAGAACTTTTCCTTTGCATTCACAACTAGGCTAATTGTTTGGTGCAAGAGGCCTAGCTTTTGCCTTATCTCTGCTTTCAACAAGCCTTACTCACTAGGCTTAATCAATTCTAGCTTTTGATTTGAAGTGAGCAACGTGCAACTCTTTTTTTCATGTGAACACTTAGAGGCCATTGTAGGGTTATTAATTGGCCTAATTTCAATCTTGTTGTGTCTTGGGATAAGGGAGTCCTAAGAAGAGGGAGAGATGGGAGACTGATCAGTTAGTGGAGCAGTCAGGACACACACATTTATCGCTGACACACACATTTGCTGTCTTATATGGGAGTGGTTTGTGGCACCCAAACCAAAATTATGATAGTAACATCAAAGATCACTAATCAAAGATCACTATAACAAATATAATAATAATAATGAAAAAGTTTGAAATATTGCAAGAATTACCAAAATGTAACACAGAAACACGAAGTGAGCAAACGCTGTTGGAAAAATTGTGCTGATACACTTGCTCAACTCAGGGTTGCCCCAAACCTTCAATTTGTAAAAAGAGCAATATCTACGAAGCACAATAAAACTAGATATGTCTCTATTTCCTATCTTTCCCTTTAAAGAAAAAATTTGCACCCCCTGATGTATACCAAACCATACCTGATAAATAGTAACTGCTTATCATTGTTAGTACCTTATTTTTTTGAAGTATTTTTCAACTGTGTCCCGCTCATTTCAAAATGAAAAATATATAGCAGTGTCACAAATAAATGAGGAAGAAATAGAAACTTCAACAAAATCATAAAGAAAACTGTAATATTTTACAACAATTTAGACATTTACTACGTGCCGCACACCATATGAAGGTGAAAGTTCATATTATTGCAAAAATTTTTCAAAGCAATTTGAGAGTGGGAAATAAAAAATATTTATCCTTTCAAAGAAAAGTGTCAATTTCTGAAACCTGCATTATAACTTTGGAAATAAGAAATGTAAAAGACTTACTCTAATTATGAAAATTTTAAACAATGGAAGAAAGCAACGTACAAGGAGCTCATTTGTTGCACAGAGTATCATAAACACATTAAAATATTTTAGAAAGATTTTTAATAAAAATACTTACATATCCCATTTATTCAGTCATCCATTCATTCCTTCCCCAAAATAAATATTTATTTAGCATCCTCTTTGTCTAGACACTGCTAAATGCTAACTATATAATGGTAAACAAAGAATACACTGCCCCTGCCTTCTTGGAGCTTATAATAAATCTATTAAAGGAGAACTAGACATCAATTAAATAGTCATGCAAATGTAAAATTGCAAAGTGTACTAAGTGATGTGTAGAAAAAGTGCTGAGAAATATAGTGCATTTACTAATGAGTATATCTAGTCTTCTGAGATTGAGTTGAGGGAGCAGTAAGAGGGGGACCACGAGAGAGCACTAGTTACCTTATTTGCATCCATGAACTAGGGATAAAATGCATCTCCTAAGGCATGTTCTTCGTATCCTGTTAAGACAATTAATCTAGCCGTGACCAATGTGATGGGAGAGATCAGAGGAAAGAGACTAGTAGGAAGCCATAAGAAGTGCGAAATAACAAAAGTCTGGAATAATATCAGACAATAAAACAAGATGAATGTACGAAGGAGGCGTTGAGGAAAATGAAGGAATTTGAAGACTGATTAGAGGTTAAGGTAAAAGTAAAATGAGTCAAGGATTACAGAAAGTCATGACCTAGGTAGAATAAGGCTGTCACTGACAAAAATCAGCAAGCCTTGGAAGAAATGGGTTGGAGAAGAAAAGGAATGGGTTTTCTTTTAGCTCTGCTGAGTTTGGGGGCTGCAATCACTCAAGCAGCCGCAAAGTGTCTCCTGAGTCCTTGCTAAAGTCATAAGGAAAAGAGGACTTTTTACATGAAATAAGTAAAACCATTATAATTCTATGTCAAAGAGCTTGGAAATACCTATTCTTATATTAGAAATTTGATGTCATAAAATATAGAGCGTATATTATTTAGTAACACATTATTTAAACAAAAATGTTTAATTTATCCAATTACTTTCTCTTCAGCTATTAGTTGTAACTGGAAAAATATTCACTCAAAAATATAAATATATATATATAAAAAGAGAGAAAGAGAGCCCGTAGAAGTTTATATATATACAGAATACATAATACGCTTGTCTCTTATTTGCAATATTTGTTAAAACAATTTTAAAAAATTCTATTCTAGAATCTTTATTAATATTCTTCCTGATATCTAATTGCATTATGATCTTGATGCCTGGTCATAAGACAGAGGTTTGATGGATGAAAATTCTGTGCAACAAGTTTTATATGACTTAATGACATTGAATTCTTTTTCTGTGGAGCAAGAAAGTTGAGTGAAACTGCAGAGAAACCCCAGTTGCTCAATGATCTTATATAGTAGGTTTATATGTAATTTATAATTGTTTTTTACAATTCAGAAAACCTGCTTTATTGAAGAGAATTATGGTAAATTAACATCTATATATTTTTAATCTAAAAGGATATTTTTTTAATTTGAATTTTATTTATTTTTTTATTTTTTAATTTTTTTGTGAGGAAGATCGGCCCTGAGCTAACATCTGCCAATCCTCCTCTTTTTTTGGCTGAGGAGGACTGGCCCTGGGCTAACATCCTTGCCCATCTTCCTCTACTTTACATGGGACGCCGCCACAGCATGGCCTGACAAGTGGTGCGTCAGTGGTCACCGCAGGGGAGCACCAGCACTTAACCGCTTGCGCCACCGGGCCAGCCCCTAAAAGGATACTTTTTAATTATCTTGAGAATCAAAGAAGAGTTTGTTCTCTGAAGCAGCTTAGGTACAACTTGGGGAAGAAATTTTGCTCATGTACAGGAAAATCCATCAAAAGTAGTATACAGCTCTGTGAATTTATAAAGATGCAATAGTCATATAACCACCATCATAATCAAAATATAGACCCATTTCTTCACCCTCAAAAATCTCTTTTTGGGGGCCGGCCTGGTGGCGCAAGCGGTTAAGTGCGTGCGCTCCGCTGCGGCCGCCCGGGGTTCGCCGGTTCGGATCCTGGGCATGCACTGACGCACTGCTTGGCAAACCATGCTGTGGTGGCGTCCCATATAAAGTGGAGGAAGGTGGGCATGGATGTTAGCCCAGGGCCAGTCTTCCTCAGCAAAAAAAAAAAAAAGAGGATTGGCAGATGTTAGCACAGGGCTGATCTCACACACACACACACACACAAAAATCTCTTGTTGTAATTAAGCCCATTCACCACTCCCAGCCCCCAGCAACCACAGATTTGATTTTTTTCTGTCTCTGTTGCTTTTTATTTTTCCAGAATGTCGTATATTATGTAGCATTTTGAGTCTAGCTTCTCTCACTTAGGTGCTCAATTTGTCACAAGGGAAATGTAATCTATATAACAGTACTATACACACCAAAATGGGTAAAATGAAAAATATAGAAAATACCAAATATCAAGTAGGATTTGGAGTAAACAGAACTCTAATAACCTGCTGGAGGGAGGGTAAACTTGTAAAATTGCTTTGGAAATTTATTCAGTACTGTCCACTACAGTCGTAAGATTGCATGCCATCGGGCCTGGCAGTTCCACCATTAGCTACATGCCCAGTAGAAATGTATATGTCTGTTCAGCAAAAGGCATAAAGTAGAATATCATAGAATTACGTGTAACAGCAAAAACAAGAAATTATCCAAGTGTCCATCAACAACAGAACTGATAAATTAGTTGTGTTCTCAGGGATGAATCTCGCAAACATAGCATTGAGTGAAAGAAGACATGCACAGAAGAGTATACACCTTCCAGCTTCTGCTTAGTGGGTCTTCCAGCTTCTAACAGTGGTTATCAAGTGGGAGCAATTTAGACCCCAGGGGACATTGGGAAATGTCTAGAGACACTTTTAGCTGTCATAATTGAGTCAATACTCCTGGGATGTAGTGGATAGAGGCTAGGAATGCTGCTAAACATCCTACAATACACAGAATAGCCCCCTCTACCAAAATTACAATAGCATTGTTGCTGACAAACCTCTACAAAGTAAAAAGCTGGAGTGTTGCTCCCATCTTTACAACAACGAGAATAATGTTAGATAATCCTTGAAATCATAACTTTATTGAACCAACCAAAGAGTTGAGGTCACAGGACCCCCAGCTAATCCGAAATATAAGGAAAGATAGGATCCTAAAAGAAAAGATGAGACATGATCACTTGCTTCCGCGAGTATTAGTTTTCTATGGCTGCTGTAACAAAAGACCTTAAACAACAGAAATGCATTCTGTCGCAGTTTTGGAGGCCAGAAGTCTGAAATCAGTTTCAATGAGCCAAAATCAAGATGCTGGCAGGGCAGCACTCCCTCTAGAGACTCCAAGGAAGAATTCGTTCCTTGCCTCTTCTAGGTGCTGTTGGCTTATGGCATTCCTTGGCTTGTGGTCACATCACTCCAATCTCTGCCTCCGTGGTCACATTGCTTTCTCCTCTTCTGTCTGTGGCAAACCTCACTCTGCTTCCCTCTCTCTTATAAGGATACATATGATTGTGTTTAGTGCCTGTCCTGATAATCGAGAATAATCACCCCATCTCAACATCTCTAATCACATCTTCAAAGTCTTTTTTTTTTTTTTGCTATATTAAGTAACATTCACAGATTCCATTGAAAGAAATCTCCTTGCACACCAGCCACCACTCCACACACAAGTGCCACTGGTAGTATTTGAGCCTATGGTAAACAAGGGTAACCACAGCAACAACATGCCCCAAAGCAGCTCAACTCCCTATTAGAGTGACTCAGTACCCAGCACTAAAGGCTTAGCAAAAGGTAGAGAAGTTTCATTTAATTAACAAACATAAATCAATCTTACTAACAAAGTTATTTTTGCTTGTAATATACCAGTGATGATGTTCTGATTTAGGAAAAATTTAAAAATAGAATATAGACAGTTATCTATTTAATCCATAAAATGTGTTACCAGAAACTGAAATACAATAGATTTAGTGAAGGAAATTTATAGCTTACCACATCACAATACTGGTGCCTAATAAGTTAGGGCAAAAAAATCTTGTACCTAATCATAGAGGTGGCCTACTTTCACATCCTATACATTTTCTACTTTCTCAAAAGTTGTTAGTTGAAATAGTAAATGTAAAATTGATTTTGTCACTTATGAAATGAAAAGTCTATAAAGTAAATATAAATATATGCATGTAAGATTCTTGCATTTTCATGAAAGCATAATATTCATTTTGTAAACACAAAAACTCTAATTACTGTAAAAGGTACATCATTTTAGGAGAAAGGTTGCATTTCACTTGCACATTGTAAAAGATCAATAAATGTCTCTGTGAAATATAACAGAAGCTTATAGAAAGCAATAGATTATTCACAAAGAATTGAAGACTTGGTGTTGAAGCCAGTTGCAAAATACCTGTGTGAAACCTCTAATTAATGTCAAGCAAGAATAACCCAAAGTGAAATGAACTAGGGCCTGGCACTCGAGAGTTGAAAATCCAACTTATGGAAAAGTTTCTGAGTAATATAAGAAGAATTCTAGGAGAAGAAAATAAAATATACATGCACATAGCTTTTGAATAGCATTATATTACCAAAAACCAACAGCATATACTTGAGAAAGAATTAATACAAAAGCTTGTTGAATTAATATACCCTTTTTTAAGGAAATTTGAAAAGTATATAAGAGGAAAGAACTCAATTAATGATTACAATAACTATTCCCATGGATATCTAGATGAAGGAATTTTCAATGCTGGAATTAAACCTATATGACAATAAGTGATAACCAAGTTCTTTGCTAAATTTTATTGTTTGAAAAACTGGCTTTAATCTATACTAGAGAAAAACTAACTGATATTTAAAATGAATCCTCATGTAAAAGAGATAATATCAATGAAGTAGACATGTAAAAGTATTTCTAGTGTTCTGGAAAGGGACTAATAAAAGTCTTTTTTTTCCCTATCAAATCCTCCTAGTATCACAAACCCTGAAAAACATTCTGATATCTAAACCAAATAAAAAAAGATACTTATTCTTGGAAATAAAGCTTCCACAAGCTTTTTATATGCTAGTGATTACTCACTCTTCACAATTGATAAGAGGACTTCAAATACCTAGAATTTGATTATGATGAACATTTTATATAACATTGATTTAAAGTGTTCTCTTGACTGTTATATGGAATGGCTAGATGTTGTATTCTCTGACTGACTTAAGATTTGGTAATGTCAAGGCTACTTGACTGAATAAAATTGAAATTTCAAATAATCATTTCAATATTTTACTTGCAAAATGATGTCTAGTTGTAACTAAAATTTCCTAAAACCATTACCAGATTTAGCATTTCTTTGAAATTATTTTGGCTAATTCTTCATCTTCATATGAAGTAAGTGAAATAGAGAAAATCCTTGTATTTTGCCTAATGATATAAAGCCAGTCTTAAAGACCACCAAAACCATTTTATACCAGTTCTAGCGAGAAATAACAAAATCCGTATCTAAATTTCACAGTATGAAAATATTTCCTTTGTTTGCAAAGATGAAGCTTCTCATCAAAGAGGGTCGCAATGCATCCCGGTGACCTGTCTTCAGCTACATTCTCTAATCCGCTTCTTTCTATCTTATCATGACCGATTTAGTCTTCTAATGTCCCGATTCTATTTGTCAGAAATATTTAGCTCAGCACAGTCTAAGGATTTCTATACTGTTCAGTCATGCATCGACCCCGATCCAACTTTTAGCTGTTTGGGTCAGAGACATATCCACTGCAGCTCCTCCCTCTACCCTGGGAGAGGTTAATACAAGAAGGGAAAGGTTAATAGTGGCAGTCAAATTGACTATCATCTAAAACTGAAATCTTCAGAATAAATTCTGAACTTCTTAGTCCGTTTTCTAATTAGCCTCAATCTCCCCTTTATTTGTCATCTTTTGCTGCTTCCCCCCCACTCCATACATACACTTATTTTGCTTTTGAGGCTTAAGCCCACGCCTTGACTTTTTATTTCCCTCTGCCTGAAATGCTTATCCTTCCACATGAAGAGTTGTACACATTTTTAAAGCCTCCTCTGAACTGTAATCTCTTCTGACTCTCAAAGTCAGTTGCCACCTCCACTGGACTCCCTGGGAGTTTATTCATGCTATTCAAGTAGCTCTTCAGTTAGCGGCTACTGCACAGATCTTAGGTGCCTTTGCCATGGTCTTCATGATAGATCCATCCACAGAGGGATCACTGGAACACAATTCCAGGGCCTAGTGTCTATTTTTGCATCTTTCTTGTTACTGCTCAAAACTTCATTTTAAAAAACCTGTTCTTGGGGCCAGCCTGGTGGCATAGTAGTTAAGTGTGGGTGCTCCGCTTCAGTGGCCTGGGGTTTGGGGTTCGGATCTCAGGCATGGACCTGCACACTGCTTGTCAAGCCATGCTGTGGTGGCATCCCACATACAAAATAGAGGAAGACTGGTGACAGATGTTAGCTCAGAGCCAGTCTTCCTAACCAAAAAAAAAAAAAAAGAGAGAAAACCTTGTTCTTCATTACTTCCATCTGCTTTTTCTCCATCTTCTCCTCCTAACCAATATGCCACTCTGCTTGTCAAAGTTATTTCCTAACTTTACCATAAGGAACTGACATTACTGGGTGTCGTAGGCTGTTTAGGATGCTATAACAAAATGCCATAGATTGAGTGGCTTATAAACGACAAAAAATTATTTCTATAGTTCTGGAGGCTGGGAAGTCCAAGATCAAGGCGCCGACAGATTTGGTGTCTGGTAAGAGCTGGCTTCTTCATTGGCAGTGGTCTTCTTACTGCAACCTTACATGGCAGAAGATGGTGAGGGAGCTATCTTGGGCCGCTTTTATAAGGGTACTAATTCTATTCATGAGGGCTTTGCCTCCTAATGCCATCACCTTAGGGGTTAGGATTTTAGCATATGACTTTCGGGGGACACAAACATTCCATCTATAGCACTGGGGCTCTTGAAAATATACACAGGACACATCTGGCTCCCACGAAACATCACAAAAGACTTCCTGACTGGTACCAAATAATCGTGTGTGCTCAGTTAATAAAATTGGACATTATCAGTTCCAATTACATGATCTTCTCCAAAAAGTCACAACTCGATTAAATTAGGTGGTCTAACTACATGAGCGGTTTTCTGTTCTTAATATTCCAAAAAGCCTTATAATAAAAAAACCTTTTTTTTTAAAGTTTTTCTCTCCTGAGGAGTAATGTTCCAGAGACTAACTCAATCAATATCACTTAATATGTTAGTAAAAGAATCATAATAACTCCCAACTCCCAAATCTAAAGGAAAATGCTTCCTTTCATCTTAAATTTTAACATGTATTTGATAAATGCCACAGATAAAGGTTTTAAAATGTTCTATTGGTCATTCTTTCAGATTCAGAGCGAAAAAATATATGCCATTAAGATTTCTGCTTATGATTCAAATAAACTAAAAGTAACTGAACATACCGTGCCACTCAGTATGACAAAAGCAGTATTCATTTTGAGTCTTCATTCTTCAATTTTCTGTTCAATTTTTTGAGTAAGATTTTAAAAGAAGAAATAATATACGAACACTTCATTAATACCACAGCCCATACATTTCCATAATGACAGGGAAAGACCTTCTACTAAGATACTCTTAATCCTTGAGATACATTATTCAGTATTTAATAATAATAGATTACGTGAAGAGACATAAATTTTTTGAAAGAACAAGAATTTTAATTTCTGCTCTGGGCTAGATATGTAGATAGGCTGTCATGCTCAATAAAAGCACATTCTATTTTACCATAAAGAACACTTTTCATGAATTATTGAGATTGCTAATAGGTATGACAAGAGAGAAATGGGAAATAAGTCACTAAGAAGTTTAGAGATCAATAAGAAAAAATGGGATTGAACTGGGTACAAATACCAATGAGTTACTAAAATCAGGAGACTACATTCCTCCATTCAAATTCACGGGAGAAATGAACTTGATAGTCGTATATTAAGCTAGGAGTCCTCCATGAAGGATAGTTGTTTCTGGGTTAGGAATATTCTCTGTCTTTCAATAGCAGTAAACAATAGTCTCTCTTGGAAAAAACACCTAAAAAACAGATTTAGGACTGCTGGATTCCCAGAGATTACATCACCAAAATAAAAATTTACCAAATACACAAGGAAAAAACTTTAAAGAAAGTAAGCATAAAGAAGCAACAGATTTAGTACCACCCCCAGATACTTAATTTATTGGAATTTTTAGAAAAAGAATATATAATAACTATGTACAAGCAAGAACGATGAAACAAAAAAGTGCAAGGAAGATAGGACCGTAAATATTGGCCTTATAGATTAGAAAAATAGTACACTAAAATTTAAAAATACAATAATTGATAGTAAAAAGCCAAGCCATCCAATGTCCATCTGGAAAAGTGATTAAAAAAAAAAGAATTTTGACCATCCCTGCTGCTAAGGATAAATAATCTAGAAAAATCATAAAAACAAACAAATGCTTAAGGACATCAGAATGGCAGTACAGTAGTGAAGCGTTCCTGAGCCAACCTTAGCAAAAAAGATAAATCTAGAAAGGTGAGCTTATAATTTGGGATCACTTGGGGCTTATGGGGATGGGTTGATAAGAAAGAGGAAACTAGGAGGGTGAGCAGCACATAGGCAGCCTCTTAAGGCTAAAGTGTCATATTTTGGAAACCACTGGGCCTCCAAGAATGAGAACTCTGGCAAACACTCCTGTGTTTTAGATAGTGACCTCAAAAGGCTGAAAAACAGAATTGGAAGCAAATTGAGACTAAAGCAGCCATAACATGCACTGTTATGTGACCTAGAAATTTTAATCCTTAAAATTGGATAGAAAATAAATATTTATACAACAATTTTATTTCTATCTACGAAGAACCAACAGCTTGAAAATAATTTTTTTACATATTACTTACAAAGGGAAAAAAACATCATATAAAAGGTAGTATATCATAAGATATTTCAGTTGATTCCAGATATGCTACAGTATTTTAACATCAAAAATTATCAACACCAAAATACATAAAGTAAATATTAACAGAACTGAAGGGAGAAATAGACAGCAATATAACAATAGTAGGGGACTTCAAAACCTCACTTTCATAAATAGACATATCATCCAGACAAAATATCCGTAAAGAAACAGCAAATTTGAATAACTTTATAGACCAAATGGACCTAACCAATATATATGGAACATTCCATCCAACAGCAGCAGAATGCACATTCTTCTCAAACGAACACAGAACATTCTCCAGGAAAGATCATATGCTGGGCCACAAAACAAGTCTTAACAAATATAAGAAGACTGAAATCAAATATCTTTTCCCACACAATGGTAAGAAACTAGAAATCAATAACAAGTGGAGTATGGGAAAATTCACAAATATGTGGAAATTAAAAACACACTTCAGAACAACCAATGGGTCAAAGAAGAAATCAAAAAGTATCTTGAAACAAACATAAATGGAAACACAACATACCAAAATTTATGGGATGCAACAAAAGATGTTCTAAGAGGAAGGTTTATAAGGATAAATGCCTACATTAAAAAACAAGGAATATCTCAAATGAATAACCTAAATTTACACCTCAAAGAACTAGAAAAAGAAGAACCAACTAAGCCCAAAGTTAGCAGAAAGAAGGAAATAATAAAGACTAGAGAAGAAACAAATGAAATAGAGACTAGAAAAACAATAGAAAAAATCAATGAAACTGTGTTGGATTTTTGAAAATATAAACAAAATTGACAAACTTTTAGCTAAACTTACCAATAAAATAAGAAAGAGAACTCATATCAATAAAATTATAAGTGAAAGAGGAGATATTATAACTGATACCGAAAAAATACAAAAGATCCTAGGAGACTACTATGAACATTTAAATGCCAACAAACTGGATAACCTAGAAGAAATGGAGAAATTTCTAGAAACATGATCAACCAAGACTGAATCATAAAGAAATAGAAAATCTGAAAAGATCAATAATGAGTAAAGAGATTGAAGCAGTAATCAAAAACTCACCAACAAAGAAAAGCCCAGGACCAGATGGCTTCGCAGATGAGTCCTATCAAATATTTAAAGAATAATTAATGCCAATCCCTCACAAACTTGTTCAAAAAACTGAAAATGAAACTCTTTCAAACTCATTTTATGAGGCCAGCATTACCCTCATACCAAAGGCAGGTAAGGATACTACAAGAAAAGAAAATTACAGATCAATATCCCTGATGAACATACATGCAAAAGTCCTCAACAAAATACTAGCAAACCTAAATCAATAGTACATTAAAAGGATCATACAACATGATCAAGTGTAATTTATCCCTAGGATGCAAAGATAGTTCAACATAAGCAAATCAATAAGTGTGATACACCACATCAACAGAATGGAGGCTTAAAAACCATATGATCATCTCAATACACACAGAAAAAGCATTTGACAAAATTCAACATCCTTTCATGATAAAACACTCAATAAATTAGATATAGAAGGGATGCATTCAACATCATAAAGGCCATAGATGACAAGTCCACAGCTAATATCACACTCAACAGTGAAAAGCCGAAATCTGTTCCTCTAAGATCAGGAACAAGACAATGGTGCCTACTCTTACCACTTCTATTTAACATAGTACTGGAAAACCTAGCCATTGCAATTGGGCAAGAAAAAGAAATAAAAGCCATCTAAATCAGAAAGAAAGAAGTTGAATTGTCTCTGTTTGCAGGTGACATGATCTTATAAATAGAAAACCCTGAAGACTCCACCAAAAAATTGTTAGAATTGATAAAGGAATTCAGTGAAGTTTCAGGATGCAAAATCAATATACAAAAATCAGTTGTGTTCTATACACAAACAATGAAATATCCAAAAAAGAAATTAAGAAAACAATACCATTTAAAATAGCATCAAAAAAATAAAATACTTAGAAACAAATTTAACCAAGGAGGTAAAAGATTTGTACACTGAAAACTATAATAACCGACGAAAGAAACTGAAGAAGACACAAATAAGTGGAAAGATATCCTGTATTCACGGATTGGAGAAATTAATATTGTCAAAATTGTTAAAAATCAGTATCTTGAAGAGATATCTGCAATGCTATGTTCATTACAGCATTATTCACAATAGCCAAGATACAGAAACAACTTAAGTGTCCATTGATGGATGAATGGATAAAGAAAATGTGATCTATATATATATATATATATATATATATATATATAAAAAACATTATATGCATGTTTCACATTATTTATATTTATATATATGTATATCCATATACCATATATATATCACATTTTCTTATCCATTCATCTATCAATGAACACTTAGGTTGTTTATATATAAAATGACATATTATTCAGCCATAAAAAAGGAGGATATCTTGCCAATTCTGACAACATGGATGATCCTGGAGGACATTATGCAAAGTGAAATGTCAGACACAGAAAGACAAGAACTGTGTGATCTTACTTATATGTGGAATCTAAAAATGTCAAATTCATAGAAGCAGAGAGTAGAAAAGTGGTTACTGGTGTTGAGGAATGGGAGAGATATTGGTCAAAGGGTACAAAATTTCAGTTATAAGATGAATAAATTATGAGTATTTAATGTACAGCATGGTGATTATAGTTAATAATACTATGTTGTATACTTGAAATTTGCTGAGAGAGTAAATCTTAAGTGTTCTCATCACAAAAAATAAATAAATAAAAATACAACCATGTGAGGTGATAGATTTATTAATTTGATTTTGGTAATTATTTCATAATATTATGCATATTATTAAATCATCATGTTGTTCACCTTAAAAATAAATAAAAATTAATTAATCAACATTATATAGAAAAGGAAATAACCAAATGATCATTTCACTACATGAAGAAAAAGAACATTTAGTAAAAATACTTAACTATCTAGACAGAAGAGAAGTTTCTTAACATGTTAAATAATATGTCTGATAAACTTACCACAAATATCAGTTGTCACTTATGAAAAGTTTTCTCTCAAGTTTTGGAACAAGACAAGGACATCTGAAATAAATAATTCAATGCTGCCCAGGACTGAAGTTCCTAGCCAGTGCAGTAAAGGAAGAAAAAGCAATAAAAAGCTCAAGAACTGGATATTTTTTTAAAAGCTATGATTATTTGGAAAAAACATGATTGTGAATACAGAAAAAAAATATGCAGATACTATTAGAATGAATAAATTAGTAGCAAGTTTGCTAGAAGTATGGTTAGTAAATAAAAATCTATTCTATTTCTCTATGCCAGTAGTAATAGAAAATATCATTAACATGGGGGCCATTTTCAATAGCATAATAAATCAGATAACCAGAAAAGATGCGACAAACAGTATGTAAGACTTCTACTTAGAAAAGTAAATTTTTTTTGACCCACTTTACCCATTTCTCCCACCAAGCTAATTATGGAAGAATAGATCATGAGCATGATTACAAACTGTTAATTCTCTCCAAGTTGATCTATAGATTTTTTTGACATTGCAATCAAAAGATCAAGAATGATTTGGGAAGGCAATTGGTAAGTTGATTCCAAAACTTATATGACATGAAAAGGTTAGAGAATAGCCAACTTAATCTTGAAGAAGAAAGAGAAGAGAAGAGTAGGACTACATGACCAGATCTAAATGTTTATTAAAGCTACAGTAAATAAGAAGGTGGGGCTTTGGTCCAAAAATAGTTCAATAGACCTATAGAACAGAGCCTAGACCCAAACCCAGTCATACGATTTATGACAAAGTTTAAGCAGCACAAATGTGAGGAAGAGTTGGGATTTTCAACAGAAAATGTTGAATTAATTGGATTTCCACATGAAAAAGTTAGTTATGACCCTCACCATAAACAGGAACATCCCAGAGGGGATAAATCTACAAATCTAAATAAATTATAAATCTAAATGTGGGAGGTAAAATCAATAATGTTTTTAAAAGATACATACATAGTAAAATATCTTTATGACTTTGCTTATAGTCATTTCCTAAATGGGGCATCAAAAGCATTAATGAAAAATTGATGAAGAATTGATAAATTGGACCACATGAAATGAAGAATTTTATCATTCACTTGATAACGAAGTTTATCAAACTATCCGTTGAAAAGTGTGAAAAGGCAAGCCACAGAGCAGATGTTTGCCCTAAATATACCTGAAAAAGGAGTTTTACACAGAATATGTTAAGAATTCCTATGCATCAATAAGAAAAATCATAAGCCCAATTTTTAAAAATGAGCAAAATATTTGAACAGACAATTCTCAAAGAATGACCAAAAAAACAAATGACTAGTAAACACATTAAAAGGTGCTCAACTTCACTAGTCATCATCAGGGAAATGGGTATTGATATAGTGCCATGCCAAAGAGCTACCTTATCAAAGACAGCTAGTAACTAATTTTTGGTAAAGATGTAAAGCATATAGGTTGTCAATGAACTTTCTTTTTCTCATTACTATTTTTCTCCTACTGGTCTGGGAATTTTATACCCTATTTCTATTATCTTAGTGATGACTCTTGAAAGTTTTCCATTTTACAAGCTAATTTAAAGTTTTATAAGGAAGGGGTAAGGACAAGGAAGAGCAAAACACTCTGAATAAGAGTAAGGTGAGGAAAACTGTCCTGCAAGACAGTAAAATTTAGTAAGAACTACAGTAATTAATACATTATAGTATTTGCATAGGAATGGGCAAATGGACTAAAGGAACAGAACGGATTATGCAGAAATAAACCTAGTTCTATTTAAAATGTTAGACGTGAAAGAGTTGAAAAGACAAATGTCTATTCAAGAAATATTTCTGAATTAATTGATTATCTATATAGAAAAAAAAAACCCATGAAATTTAATTCTTACTAAACATTGCACTCCCCCAAAATCAAAACGAATGGTTTAGTGTTAATCCTGGAAGACAAAATCTTAAAACTGTAGAAGAACTATAAGAGAATAGCTTCATAATCTCAGGATAAGAAAGGATTTGTTAAGTAATTTTAAAATTTTACTGAATGTAATAGAAGAGAATAATACGTTTGATTTTGTTAAGAACTCCTTTTGATAAGGATACACCACAATAAAGCAAAAATGCAAAGCCACAAAACAAATAGCTGGAAATAATTAATACCCAGCTTATATAGACAACTCCTGAAAATCTACAAGTAAAAGACATAATCTAATAAACAAAAATAGACAAAGACAAAAAGAGACATTTCACAGAAGAAAACAAATTCTTTCAAAATGACAAACACATGAAAAAAGATGGTTCAACCTCACTAGTAACAAGGGAAAGCAAATTAAATCCTCCAGTGAAATACCATATTACGCACATAAATTTGACTAAAATTTAGAATACTGACAATAACTAATGTCGGTGAGGATTTTTAAAAAAATGAGACTCTTATACTTATCCGAAGTGTAAAACACAACTACGATTTTGGAAACTACATGTCATTATCATGTAAAACTACGTCATTTCATTGAACTTTAAGGGATGCACTATAAATCTCTTCCACATATGAACTAAGACATATGCTCAAGAATATTGGTAGCAGTACAAGTCTTTAAAGTAAAAAAACCAGAAGTTATCCAAGTATCTATGGATAAGTTAATAAATTATCGTTTACTTAAGCAAAGAATTATTAAACAGTAGTGGAAACGAATGTGTAACGTGCAGCTGACAAGAATGATGCTAGTGATGAACACAAATAAAGCCAAACACAGGCAAGAAAAGTTCCCATTTAGAATAAAGTCAAAAGTCTCTGCCATGACTTTCAATTTCTACACATTCTGGTCCCATCTGATTCTTATATGTTAATTTACTGATTGATTGATTTACTTTCTGTCTTCAGCCAATAGAGTTGACATTCCATGAAAATGGAGATTTTTATCTACCTTGTTCAGTAGAAGAGTGACTGATATTGAATGGGTCAATATACTGTTATGCTTCAGTTAATCGTAGTTCATTTTTGCATTATTGTAATTTATTTACTGCCCCTGTGAAGATTTCTGATGGTGAGTACAGCTTCTTTGGGTACAAAATAAATTTGGCTGTGGTATACAATGTTGATGATTTACCTGGTATCCATTCTCTCCTTTCTGTTTATTAAGGAAAAATTTATTTTGTTTAGGGCTCTAATGTATGCAGAAAATTATCTAAATATCTCAGCTTCCTTACAGAACTATGAACAAATGCCACAATTTTGGCCAATGATGTGAGCAGCATTTCAGATAAAATTTTAAAGAGGAGCAGACCCTATGGCACATCACATGTCTTTTTCCTGCTCTCCGTCTGTTTTCCTGCCTGGAGTAGAGCAGGA
Organism: Diceros bicornis minor; assembly: GCF_020826845.1. Lineage (NCBI taxonomy): Eukaryota > Metazoa > Chordata > Mammalia > Perissodactyla > Rhinocerotidae > Diceros > Diceros bicornis. The sequence continues at coordinate 9,247,198 of NC_080744.1, read as the reverse complement.
GGACCAGGTTTATTGAAACTGCGAGATGTCAAGCTTGAGGACAACAGCCACACGCTAAGGATATGTGAACTAGGACAAGAGAAGTAGACTCGTGCCTGCTGCCACGCCAGACCTGGGCTTCCTATCTTTTTGCAGTAGAAAAAAATTGAACTGCTAAAATCAGAGGGAAAAGGTACCTCGGAAAAGAAAAATGTATGTGTTGAAATTGAAAAAGATGCAACAAAAGCATTGAGAGATAAATTGATAAAATCTCCAAGAAAAGAGAACAACAAGACATAATGAGAAAGACCAGAAAGGCAAAAAGAATGATAAATAGAGGATAATTCCAAGAAGCTCAATATGTGACTATTAGGATTTCTGGAAGAAAACAGATGTGTGGGAATAATCAAAAGAAAAATCCAGGCATTGTGACAACATGGATGGACACTGAGGGTATTATGCGAAGTGAAATAAGTCAGAGGGAGAAGGTCAAATACCGTATGATTTCCTTCATTAAGTACTAGATAATAACAACAATAATCAAACACATAGAGACAGAGATTGGATTGGTGGTTACCAGAGGGGAAGGGGGGAGGGAGGAGGGCGAAAGGGATAATTAGGCACATGTGTGTGGCGATGGGTTGTAGTTAGTATTTGGGTGGTGAACATGATGTAATCTATGCAGAAATAGAAGTATAATGATGTACACCTGAAATTTATACAATGTTATAAACCAATGTTACTGCAATAAGCAAAAAAATTAAAAAAAAAAAGAAAAAGAAATCACAAGATTTGAAGGACTTACATTCCCTGGTAATAAACGAATGGAAACCCTCACCAGTGCACATTTCTTTTAAACTTCAGAAGACGGAACTTACATCGCCGTTGAGTCCTGACGTGTGAGCTCACCTGCAGCCGTTCTCCTCGTCCCTCGCATCTTCACTCCAGCAGCTTGTCTGTTCTTTCTCTGACCAGGTCTGAACCTGGTGGATTCACAGAGCCAGTAAATATAAAGCTTTATACCTTTTGTACATGTGAGGCTTCAAGCACAACATTGTAAATTCTTCCTCTGTTTTCAAACCATTTTTTTCTGAGCCAAATATTTGAAAAGCTCATGTGTGTAGTATGTGAGGATTTATACACATACACAAACACACACATATATATAGGTGTGTGTATATACACATGTATATATCTTTGTGTGTGCATATAATTACATATATATTTACACACATACATAGTACATGTGTATGCATATGTGTTTGTAAATACACATACATATGCATATTTACACACTATTCTCAATGTAGAAAAGTCTTATTTTTAATACCATTTAAAATTATTTCATTTATAGACCTACAAGAAAAAAAATATAAACCTTTCATTTTGTCAGAAAAACTTTCCCTACATATGGAATCTCAGTAAACAGTATCTTGAAGAAAACATATTTTAACCAGGTATGAAACTTAAGAAGTGCACTTGCCAGAAACTTTTATTTTTTTGAGTGTTTAATAGTTAATGCACTATTCCTTGGCCTAGTTCTGTGGTTCTCAATTCTGACACCCCAGTACTATCACCAGGGGGCTTTTAAAAATCCTGATGCCTAGACTGACTGGCAGACCAATTAGGTATGAATCTCTGGCAGTGGGACCCAGGCATCAATATCTGTTCAAACTCATCGGGTGATTCCAACTGCCACCAAGACTGAGAACGGAAAGGCCTGAGGGGAATGGGATGGAGTACAAGAGGTGATGTGTGTGTAATTCGGGCAAGAGCTCTTTATTGGTAATTTAGTACAATCCACAGTAAGCCCTCACAATTCTCATCAATAAATAAATTAAATAAATAAATAAATACACACACACACACACACACACACACACACACACACACACACACACTTGGCTTGTATTTCCTGAAAATAAAAATCTCTATTTCACTAAAATTACACTTCATTATATTGTGCAAAATTAATAATTGAGAAGTAATTTTCAGAGACTGGTGGTTCCTTCCAGATGTACCATAAATACTTGATATGTTGATGTTCCCTGTTATTTCCAATCATCAATACTATAGAAGAATTAAGTAGATTATGTATCTCCATTAAAGACAACTGTAAACAGTAAAATGGCTCCCCTGAAAATATAAAGAGCTGCTTAACAGGATTGATTCTGAATATAAATAGATGAGAAGAGTTTTATTAAAAATCAGAATGTAAATTTACATATAAATTTCTCAGTACTTTGAATCAGTATCTTTTTAGCTAATGGTGATTCTATACATCGTAGATTTCACCCTGGGTTATCTTAATATGGAGATAAAAGGTACAAAAAATAAACTGTTGTACTTTATTGTAACAATTGTCAAATCAGTTTCCTGGTACAATTAAATAAAGCAAAATAGTGATTTTGACTAATTTGGCTGAGGGCATGAGAAGTTCAAATAAGACACATATCAATTTTGTTCCCTAGAAATCTTTCAAAAATTGCAGCTTGCTTGGAGACCACGTACAGTGACAAAATGCCTAGAAGTGATATTGAATCTTGTTGCACATTGGAATCTCCTGGTGAGCTTTAAAAACATACTAAGGACTCCACTAATGCTCAGAAAATCTGACTGAATCCTTTGGGGTGTGGTCTAGGCTTTGGGATTTTTTAAATTCCCCAGTATTCTACTCATTACTATAGAGTTAGTACCCAAAGATTATATGTCTTAGAATATGATGGTTCATATTTGGTGGTCAATAAATTCACATAAAAATGCACGTTTCCTTCTTTTTTTGGAACCAGGAGTTTTCCACACTTGCCTAGGTGTTATGAACAGAAATCCCTTAGAATATAGTATTTCTGCTGAACACAAAAATCAGGAAATGGACTTTTGATAGGTATTTATTACATAATTTCCTGTTATCTAAAAAATTCCGGATGTGGAAAGTTTACCTCCCCACCTCAGTAGTTCTAGCTCTATGAGGTGCTTACCAGGTGAGGTAAAATGTACTAATTAGCAAGGAAATGGGGAAGAGAAATTGTATCATATGCCAAACAACAATATATCGATATATCTCCCTTTAAATATATCTGTCCTTTCCCTCAAGTTCTTCATTTTAGTGCCAGCTGTTCAACTCCATGTCTATATCCATTATTTACCTTTAAGGTCACTATTATCAACCCACAATCTTTACCTTTTATAAAGCCCTAAAGCCCGGGAATTAGGTCTTCCTCCCCCTCATAGAAACAATCCAAGGAGCATCTATTACTACTTGAGCTTATGCTAGATGAATCTCAGTGCTTGCCACCATCTACGCATCTCCAAGAAGCTTATACAAATATTTGCTCCAGATAAAAACAGATTTTAGCAAAGAAGAGGAGGACAAAAGAATGGAGAGACCTCCAGCTACTAGGAAAATCAAACTCTCCACATGGTTCACTGGTATGAAAAACGTCTAAAACTACTCTCCATCCAGCATCTCCATGTTTCCATCAACCTGAGATATTCAACCCCATTTTTGGTCAAGATAGCGAAAACCCTAAGACCTGAGCAAAAGAGGCAATGTAGCATTGTTGCTACATCGTGGAATTCATGTGACCAAGAATGGAATTTTGCGTGGAAACTCCAAGTGCCTTTAATTTCAGAATCTTCAGGGGACTGAGCTTTGGGAGAATTCCTTCCAATATGCAGTAACTTCACCAGGCAACCATTGCTGCAGCCTGCTGTATGTTAAAAAGCGTGAATCGGAATATGCTATCCTAACAAATAATAATTGTTAGTTAATATTTTTTGTTAGTGTTTGTTATATTCCAGGCACTGCTCTAACTGATTTAAAGGGTTTGACTCTAATTTCTCAGAGCAAGCCTATATGGTACTGCAATTATCCTTATTTTCAGAGAAAGAAATTACTGCTTGTAGATGTGTAAATGCAATTCCAGGGGCCGGCCCGGTGGCGCAAGCGGTTGGGTGCGCGCGCTCCGCTGCGGCGGCCCGAGGTTCGCTGGTTCGGATCCCGGGCGCGCACCGACGCACTGCTTGGTAAGCCGTGCTGTGGCGGCGTCCCATATAAAGTGGAGGAAGATGGGCACCGATGTTAGCCCAGGGCCGTCTTCCTCAGCGAAGAAAAAGAGGAGCATTGGCGGATGTTAGCTCAGAGCTGATCTCCTCACAAAAAAAAAAAAAAAAAAATGCAATTCCAGAAACTACAAGAAGGCTTTTCAGCATCGTGCAATGTAGCGTTGCTCAGAAAGCCTCGACACGTCATCTGTGAATGGGGTCTGACATTTCCCTAGCAGGCGTGCTTCTCTGGCCTTAACTTAACTACAACGCTTCTGAGCTGCACCATCCTGATTGCTTCTGAGTTCCTCCAAACTGCCATCTGTGAATAAATAAGCTTTTCTAGTAGTCCAGAAACCTGAAATAAACAATTCTAAAAGCCCTCTCACTGAACCATAAAGGGAGAAAGGAGGCGAGAGAGCAGGCTGCCCTCGTTCCCTGTGATCTTGGCATTGTGTGTTTCTTATTTATACCTCAGTTTTGACCAGATAACACTGGATTGAGTGGACAAATGATATTTTGGTTCAACTCATTTTCTAAAAACCACCTACAGTACATATCAAACCATAACAAATATTTAAATTCCTTATAATTGGCACAAGTGGCCCAATCAGTGGTAGTAATAATGATCATGATGATAACAATAATAACTGGTTTAAGCCTTTAAAATTTATTACCTCATTTAATCTCCCAGCATGTTCTATTACTATACCCATTTTATAGATGAAGATTTTAAGGAGCTAAGTAACTCAACTAATTTCATACAGTTAAAGAGAGGAGATACCCTTTTTCGGTCTGATTTTCCCCAGTTTGTGATTCTATGTGCTTCAATTATGTTAGTGATCCAGTGATATTTGCTGAGTAACAATTCATGCCTGAAGTTTTCAGACTGCTGAAGACTTTGAGTGGTCATTCATGGAACTCAAAATATCGTCTATACAAAGTAGCCATTCTGGACTGCACGTATTTAAAATTACAGACTTTTTTTGTGTGTGTGAGGAAGATCAGCCCTGAGCTAACTAACATCCATGCTAATCCTCCTCTTTTTGTTGAGGAAGACCGGCTCTGAGCTAACATCTATTGCCAATCCTCCTCCGTTTTTTTTCCCCAAAGCCCCAGTAGATAGTTGTATGTCATAGCTGCACATCCTTCTAGTTGCTGTATGTGGGACTCGGCCTCAGCATGGCCGGAGAAGCGGTGCGTTGGTGCGCACCCGGGATCCGAACCTGGGCCGCCAGTAACGGAGCATGCAAACTTAACCGTTAAGGCACGGGGCCGGCTCAAAATTACAGACTTTTTGAAGATAGAAGGATCATTAACCTCCATGGAAGGAGTGTTTTCAAATGACAATCTGTCCTCTTAACATGTGAATGCCATGTTTTCTCTTTCTCTCTAACCAACAGGATTTGATAACAAATACTTCTAAGATCCAGCACTGAAAAACACTGTCCCTAGAAAAGAATCTTACCATAATAGTTCCCAAATCTACCTGCACGTTATTAAAACATGAAGACTTTATCACAAATACAGATTCCTAAGTCCCATCCTAAACCTAATGAATCAGAATCTACAATTTTAAGGCATAAGAATCTATCTTTTTAACAAGGTCTACAAGTGATTGTAAGCCAGACAGCCCAGCACTGATCTTCTTATTGGTTTGAGAGAAACCGGTGCCCTGGTGGTTATCAAAATGTCATCTCCAGATCAGCAGTGTCAGCACCACCCTCAAACCTGGACTTCAGTTCTCAACTACTGAATCAGAAATCTAGAGCTGAAGCCTCTCAATCTCTGTTCCACAAGCCTTCACATGATGCTGATGTATGCTTAGGCCTGAGAGCCATTGCTATGACCAGTCCTTCTCCAATAGTAACGTGCATAGGGGTCACCTGAGGATGCTGTTAAAATGTAGATTCTGATACTGCTAGTCTGGAGTGGAGCATGAGAGTCTTCATTTTTAATATGCTCTTTGGTGAAGCTAATTACCATACTATACATATGGCTATTTAAATTTAATATAAATTACATAAGGCAAAAAAACTTCAGTTCTTCAGCAACACATGCTCTATGCTACCAGAATGGACAGCACAGATATAGAACATTTACACCGCTGCAGAAAGTTTATCCAACACCACTGCCCTAGAGCTTCTTGACCATGTAGCCGAAGGTGATACTGTGTATCTATTCAGAGTAAAGGAACCCATGTACATCTGCATTTGCCCAATATTTTCTCACGAATAACATGAGAAAAATCTGTTAAGGGATTCACAGAAGATATTGTTAAAAGTAACTTTTAAAATGCTCCCTAAGTCATTAATGAGAGAAAGCTGGGCACGGTTCACATTCAGTATATGATGAGTGAAAACCACTCTAGGTTAGAGCATTTTCAATACCTGTTGTCACTTTTCAGGTCCTAAGGGATGTCCCCAGTCAAAGCCATGTGGATTGAATTTGACAAACCTGTTTGGGATAGTCTGGGGGAGGGAGGAGGAGGCAGGATACATGTGTATGGTGATGGATGGTAATTAGTCTTTGGGTGGTGAACATGGTGTAGTCCACACAGAACTTGAAATATAATGATGTACACCTGAAATTTATATAATGTTATAAACTAATGTTACCTCAACTAAAAATAAATAAATTAAAAAACTTGAAAAAAATGAAATGAAAGAATGGGGTTAAAATATTTGGATTTTTTTTTCTACTTCTGTGTTTTTAGTAGGCTTCTGGATGCAGTCATTGAGTGGGAAAGATGTTAAGATGTTCTGTTAAAGTATGTTGGGTATGACTTTGAGCACACATTTTGAAAATATAACTGCCCCGATCAATAGTCTTCTTCATTACATCTCTTCTTCTTCAGAAGAAAAACCAACCAAAAGTCATCGGCTCAAGACTTTGTTAAAAGGCTACCAACAAGAACAGCTCTAAAATGACAGTTATAAGGGAAGCAAGAAGCTGGAAGAATTTATAGGGGGTAGTAACTCAAAATTCTGAGAATTGTTCATTATTAAAATTCTCAGAGAGTGTAGGGAAACTGAAGTTGTGTTAGTCATGAGATGGCATGTAGAGGCAGAAAGACTGGGGTCGTGGTTTAGCAATTGTTAGTTGGCAATTTTGGTTTAGCAAGAAGTGTATCCAGAAAGAGTTGGAGCTGAGTTCTTACTTGTGTCAGTGAAAAATATTTTGTGTTCATCATTTTTTCACATTACTGGCCTGAATTCCATATACCTTAAAAAAACTCAACCTTTATAATCATATATTCGACACAGTAATAAACATCAACACTCAAAGCACTTAATGGTTCATTCATTTACTAAAAGGTAGATCAATTTTGTTCTTTACATTGCTTAAAACTTTGAAAATCATGATGGAGATTGTTTTTGCCTGTCATATCTTTCCCTCACCTTTCTTGTAACAGAATATTTTCCCTTAAACAGAACACATAAAAGACCAAAGTATCATATTTTCTTGGCAAGTGATTTTGTTTACCCGTTCATTCTCTCATTCAGTATACCAAATATTGAAGTATTTATTTAGCATATACCGCTTCCATTGTTCTAGGTGCGAGAGATGCAGCAATAAACAATCCAGGGATATTTCTGACCACATGGTGTTTATTCTCTATTAAGTGGAGAGAGAAGATAAAAATAAACAAGAAAAACTCAATAGTGATCAGTGCTACAATTTTTAAAGGAGTCAACATAAATAACACCCATTATCACTAACACTGGCTCTGCACGTGCTCTTTCTGCATTTGGTTTCCTAAGCCACTTTTCTGGGCTTATAACTAGTCAGAGAATATTTCTATTATATTTATATTGCTTGGAATAAAAAAACATTAACTGTTGACCATACTGTGGTATCACTGAGCCCTAAATCCCTCCCATTATCTGAACCATTATCCCACATCCCACAAATTCCTGTGAGATGAGGCCTGTAGCCTTTCTCTGCATGAGCCTCTTTTAAAAGGGCTTGGATCACTTAAATCTTACCCCAGCCTCAACTAAGGATCCCAGCATTGAACCTCATTTCAATGAGTTTAGTACTTGGGTACCATTGTTTTTTGTTTTTTTTTTTTGCTAAGGAAGATTCACTCTGAGCTAAGATCTGTGCCAATCTTCCTCTATTTTGTATTTGGGTTGCTGCCACAGCAGGCTGCCACCCAGTGGTGTTGGTGCATGCCAGGGAACCGAACCCAGGCTGCCGAAGCAGAGCTCACAGAACTCAACCATTAGGCCACAGGGCTGGCTCCTCCCTCCTTTTTTTCCAAATAATTCCTACCCACCCTACATCTTTTTGAGGTTACTGAGCAGACTGGCATTCTCTTTGGGATGCTGATTTCCTCTGATGCCTGCACTTTAAGGGCTTGCCCTCCATTCCCTTTTCCCAAAGGACAAGTCTGGCCTAAGACACTGTGTCAAGAGCTAACTCATCTGCATTTGTCACCAGGATGTTTTCCGATGTTTCTATAGTCCCCGCAGTTTTCCTCGGCTTCCCTTTCTCATTGATTGGTCCACTATCTCCTCTTTCTTCTTGACCCATCCTAAAAGTAGTTCCGGGATTTAGAAGGAGTTTGGAATGGCAGCCGTACTTGAGCTGAAATACTCTTTTCAACAATGACTGTCCGAGTTCACCTTAGCGAAGATCCTGCTATTTTCCCTTACTCTATTAGCAGTGTTAGAATAGCCAATGTTAGTGTTAGAGCAACGCCTCTTCTCCACTCTGTAGTAAGTGACGTGACATCTGGCCTGGTCCACCCTATGACTCACAAGCAACCTAAAGCATCAGGCCTCGGGAATATCAGGTTTCCAAGGCCTTCTGTTTGCCTCCTTCTCACTCCTTAAAGAATACGAGGAGTGTGCCACAGTCAGGCGTCCAGTGGTCTTTCTTCTGCTAGTGGGGCAGCATCCCCTGAACATACCCCCTCTGTGGTGTTTTTCTTGTTTATACAACAGGCGAATTAGCCTTCTTTCTTTTGGACCCCTGACTCAGGCGGATGTCCAAGAAAACACATAATCAAAGGTTCTGTCTGACTTTGTTTGACATTGTTTGACACTTTTTCTGGTAAGACAGTCTTTTGCAACTAAAGATCTGAGGTGAAGAAACGTAGAATCATTTTGCGTACATCTGCTTTTCCTGATATCTGCATAGAAATTATAGTTACTATCATTTTCAGAAAACCCTTGTTAGTTTCCATTCATATTTTTTTCCTCTTAAAGATTTTAACAAGCATTTAATTTCATCCCAGAAAATTGTAAACAGCTTAAAGTGCCTCTTGAATTCCTCCTTTATCACGGTTTCACTGGATCCAACAAACGCACATTAACCTCTGGGAGTCCACATTCACCTCCAGCCACCAAAGTCATTGCCGTTGTCGCAATCATCAATTGCCTCTAATTCTAGGACTGATTAGATTTTAGTGCAAAAATACACTCAAAGAAATTCATATAAATACGAAATAAGACTAAAATATTAAGATAGTGTGTACAACCATCTTGGCTGCTTGACACTGTACCATCACAGTTCTGATATGCACCATATGTAATTCTATTGTTCTGAACTGAACTCAGTCTAACAATATCTTATTTTCCGAACAAGCATAAACTTGCCCATTCATGGTGATGTGATCACTTCTAGTTGAAACTTGACCTTTCTCACATTAATTTAGTTTTTTCTGGATCAATACTTAGTCTTTCAGTTTTTTCCTCATGCCCCTTCTCCTCACCTTCTCCTCTGGTGGCACCTAGATGCACGGGGTGGTGGAGTAGTTTATACATCATGGGGTGGTGGAGTAGTTTATACATCATAACGGCATTTTGGGGTGAAACTTCAATTCCATGTAAAGCACTTTAAACTCCCTGATTTCCATTTAGGTAGTTCAGCCTGCTTGGCCCAGGACATACGTATCTATGCACAATACAAGACCTCTAGATACAAAATTCACTTACTCTGCAATCTTCTCGTCCAAATGCTAAATCTCTTCCAGTCCACGAGCCTCTCAGCACTTTGGGGGCCCATTGGACCTTTTGGATGTTCTCCATACCAAGCTATGAGGATGCAGGGGCAGGGAGCGGGTGAGAGGTGCTGTCTCTCAGAAGGCTATCTCAAGCCCTCTCCTGAATTCTATTCCATCGAGAAGATTCCTTGTTGTCATGGGCACACTTCCAATTACCTTTATTCATAGAATTCCCAGTGAGTAAAAAGGCAGATACCACCTCTGTTTTGAAATTCCGCAAACTATCTAAGGGCCTTTATTCTCAGGCACCCCGTTTTTATGTAATGGTTAAAAAAGAAAATTTCTCAGGGGCCAGCCCAGTGGCGTAGCGGTTGAGTGTGCGCGCTCCACTTCGGAGGCCCAGGGTTTGTGGGTTCCGATCCTGGGTGAGCACTGGCGCACTGCTTGTCGAGCCATGCTGTGGTGGCGTCCCATATAAAGTAGAGGAAGATGGGCATTGATGTTAGCCCAGAGCCGATCTTCCTCAGCAAAGAGAGGAGGATTGGCACCAGATGTTAGCTCAGGGCTGATCTTCCCCACAAAAAAAAAAAAAAAGAAAGGAAAGAAAATTTCTCAAATACCTAATTCAAATCCAGTGTAGTACATAAAAGAAATCAATTGAACATTCTTTTTCTTCAATCAGAAAATATTGTTTTAATTAACTCAGTGTAACTGGGTACTATTCACTGAGGACTCATTGTATAGGATTTAATGAGACACCATTCACGTTCAGGTTATGGTTAGGAGAATAACAATCATGCATTTAAAAAATTATATTGGCTTGAGTATAACATCAGTTAATGAGCTGCTTTTTCATTCCAATGGTTTCATTCCAATCTTGCAATTTACCTTAATTAAGTATTTGGGACAAATTATAATTTAAAAGGTTTGCACCAACCCAATTTGACCGTCCAGCTCTTGAGTATGCTTTGTTTGAGCATAGAATTCTGGATATCTGTGCATAAATTCCTATGCAATAACTTCAGAAAATGAAGTGCATTATAGAATTGTGTTCTTCCTGCTGGCTTTTGGCCCATCTTGATTAAGCATCCAAGTGTCCAGCTGTTTCAGGAAATGCTCAGATAACTAGAGATTACATATAAAAATATCTGTGCCAAATGAAAAATTAATTTTTCTTCCAATATCTAAGGCACATTTGTTGATGACTTCACAATAGAATTGAACTCTGGATTAGAAATGACAATATCAGGGATGTAGAATTTTTATTTTTTAAGATCTAGGTGTATAACCTTATAAAAGCAAAGCTTTACTATTTAAGGTATTATGATTTTGTAAAGCATACAAATATTAGATCATGTTGAGGAATTATTCTGTTTCGTTTTCTATCTCCTTCAGTTTAAATATACATGAAATACCAGAAGCCTTTTGTGCTCTAGATGTACCACTCATACATTATTAATCACTTATTAGTGGCATTCAGCTCTGCACATCACGTGACACTCATATTCTGAAGAGATGATGCGGGTATTTTAGAACTCAGCATGTATTCACAAAGGAAGAAAGTAGAAGTGTCTGTCATATTTTATATTTCCTTTCATTTATTGCCCTTTATATGCAAATCTCTGATTCCTCAAATATGTCAGAGAATAAAAAGTATGAACCTTACCAAGTGGTGCCTTGAAGTGCTCTTTTTAATGACTATACTCTACTAATGTATTACTAGCAAAGGCCCCATTACCATTAATACCAAAATTACTGTCAAAAATGAAAATGAAAGAAATAGGAAATTTTATTTTGTATGATGTGACCAAAAATATTAGCTAATTGTTTTAAAATTTTCAAAATGGAAATCATGAGTTTTAAAGCTAATATGCACCAGTTTTCTTGGCTGTGCCTTGTCTCATAAATAACATGCTGGTTTGGTTGAAATGAACTAATCGTTATCTGATTTCTACATTTCCCTATTTGTATTCCTGATAGCACATTTTTTGGTATGGGCATATTTTGCATTATATAAAATGTGAATCTGAAGTTACAATTAAAATTTAGAAAATGTCTATACTGTATATATTGAAGTGAAGAGATAATAGAGAAACAAGAGGATTCTGAGGTTTGAAATGAGATAAATCTGAATTTGAACCTATGATGTACCACTTAAAAACTACTATGTTAATTTAGGCAAATTACATGGATCCTCTCATTCCACATCTCCTCAGGTGTAAACTCAGGTACTGAAAACTCCCTAGAGTTCTAGTGAGGATTGGAGATACTGTGAGTAATGAATCTATAATGTGCACAGAACACCACAGGTTCTCAATAAATGATCACCCATTGTTACAAGTTTATTTGCTACACTACATCCTTGTGTGTTATTTAAAATTTTTTCATAGATAAATTATCGATTAATTTCTAGAAAAAAGTACAAATTAATTTGTTAATATGAATAATTAACTCCTATTACCTAGGAGTCTATATCTATTTATATCTATCTGTAAATTAGTCTCTTTTTTCTTATAATCTATAAAATATATAAATACAATTTTTATTTGGACAGAAATTCTAACTTTAATTTTTCAGAATATATTCATTTGAATGGAAACATTTATAGTTCTAGTTAGGCAAAACTATTAAAAGTATGACTATTTTGCTACATTCACACGTGCATGTCTGTTGATGTGCCACTGATTTTTTCCTTTTTTACATAACCACATTTCATGACAGGTTTGAAAGTTCAGATGAGTCGCTGATACTTTCAATGGAGTTTTAAACTCAATGCTGTTTGTTTCTGAAAACTTTTATTATTATTTTTTTTCATTCCAAATTGGGTGAGACAATAAACACCTAGGTAGAAACCCTAGACAAATTGAAGGAGAAACCAAGTTTACCTGGGAAGGTGGAACGCCTTCCTCAGAAAGCTGTCCGCTAGGTGGCAGACCTGAGATAAATGGCCTGAGAGCAAAAGAGCATGTCAGTGTTTCCTGGGGACGTGGCAGCAAAGAGGGGCTGAGAAGACGGTGGGCTTCATCTGTCAAGTGTGAGGCTCATTTGGTCTGAAGCACAAGAAAAATCCCCATTCTTCTGGGCACTATCCCCAGAAATGAGACAACGGAGAAAGTTCAGTGGACGCCAACACAGGAAAGCCAGGGTCAGATGAGAGCAGCCGCACCAGTGTGGATCGTCTGAAGCCCAGAGAACAGCCCAGGAGGAAATGACTCTCGCCTGCTGCCGTGAAAAGATGTGAACCATCTGTTGCATATAGACATCAATGACAGAGCACTTAAGGAGATGCAAGGAGAGACTCAACTTGCCGTGAATATCAGTACATAATTTTAAAGTAATTATTTATACATTTACATACAAAAATAAAGGACTCATTGTCATCAGCGTGAGTGTTTCACAGCACTCACACTTTTAACTCATGTTAATTATATCTTAAATATATATATTAATTATATATATATATAATATATATATTAATTAATATATATAATTAGGGGACCATACATCCCAATTTGGCCAAGACAGTCCCGGTTTATGCTTGTTGTCTCAGGATGAACAGTGGTCCCCATTTTATGATCAAAGTACCCCAGTTTGGACTATAAATTACAGGTCACCTTACTTGTAGTTTAATTATATTTTCTTTGTATTGTGTTTTAGAATGTTCATATAGATGTTACTTTTATAAGTAACATAAAATACTTTGGGGTTTAGTTTTTACTTACAATGATAAAAATAATATTTGCTGTTTGATGCACGATTAATATCTCATATGTGTCCTTGACCTTGAAAATATGTGAAAAATTATTTTGTCGCATTTATATATTTTATATATATATATATTTTGTTCGTTTATAATTTTACTTAAAGCCCTTCTCTGTATCAGTTTTTTTTTTTATAATTTTATTTATTTATTTTTTTCCCCCAAAACCCCAGTAGATAGTTGTATGGCACAGTTGCACACCCTTCTAGTTGCTGTATGTGGGACGCGGCCTCAGCATGGCCGGAGAAGCGGTGCGACGGTGCACGCCCGGGATCCGAACCCGGGCCACCAGCAGCAGAGCGCGCACACTTAACCGCTAAGCCACGGGGCCGGCCCTCTGTATCAGTTTTTGAATTAAGCCTATCCATAGATCCATACAGAGAAGAATTCTAAAGCAATTGCTACAATGAATAAGGTAATCTCCTGCAGATGAAACAGACAGTTTTCATCCGTAAACACTGACCCACTCGTATTCCCACTGATCTAGCATCTATCCAGGAGTAATCTTATAGCCGGAGAAGAAAACACCAAGCTGGTTGCCGTAGCCTACATTTTCAGCAGTTCTGAAACTTCAGGTGTTCACCTATGCTACCATAAATCGCCTCCCGTACCCAGCTATTTCCCATTTCAGCAAACAATAAGCAAATTCCACTACACAGAAGAATTTTATTTTATGGAAATTGGAACAGAATGAACAAAACATTTTAATAACTTGAAGATTTTCATTATATCAATGCTCTGTTATTGTTTCTCAAAGTGATTCTCTTGCCTAATATGAACGTCCAAAATTGAAAGCAAAGAGTAGACAATTTCAGCTATCCATGTAGCCTGGCATCTGTGGTAAAGCCATTTGACAGGAGTTTTTCAGGGAGATATGATGAATGTTGTCATATGGAACCAAACTGTGTCGACTGCAGTGTTTTTCATAATTAAAAAGATTAGTCACAGGTGTGAATTGGAGTGCATAAGGAAAACAGTGAAAGCCAGGTTTTCAGTCATTAAAGCAGCAGTGCAAAGGATGGGGTTCGGGGGTTCATGCATTACAACGGCCAAAGAGCTGCACACCTGCTGCATGCTTTACGAGTATCACGAGTATATTTGATGCCCAATTAAATCATTGTAATTATAATTTGGGGTGCTGCCCTCAAGAAAGAATATCTTAACTTTAATTATCTGTCCAGGAGTTACTACTCTCTTCTGCATAGATATGAGCAATCATGTTTAATCATAACACAACAAACCAAATTTTAAACCTGCCTTGAAGACATTTTGTAAAATAAATAGAACATCCATTCATGCAACATGTTTATCTATCTTTATTTTTATAAGAAGCTTTTGCATTGATTATATATATATTATATGTATAATACATTGACTTCATATATATTATATATATATATATGTAAAATTATCTTATATCAGAGGTAAAACCTGAATAGAAGAGGTGGCTCATCATTGTGGAAATTTTCATTTCATAAAAATATGGAATTTGAACAGTGTGTTCATGAAGAATGTTACTATTAAAAATTTTACATTTTGTTAGAGGCTGTGAGTGATTTACAACTTTTTAAACATTTCTGCATAAATTAAGTAAGTTTCCTTTCTCTAGGGCTTCACTATATAATAGTTATGCAACCCTGGCTAAGTTCTTGAACCTCTGTGCCCTCAATTTCTCATTCATAAAGTAGGAATGAGATCTATTTTTTAGGATGATTTTAAGGAGTAAATTAGTTAATAAACGTAAATTTCCTCAAGTGTCGCTTAGCACATAGTAAGAGATCAATAAATGTAGCTATGGTTTTGAAGATAAAACCCAAAAACGGAAAGACTAAATTATTTATCCAAGGTGCATACTAGAACAAGATAGTTTAAAAACAATATTCAAATTGAAGTTTATAACTTACAGGCTGATTATGCTCAAACTAATTATATGTTGCTGTGTTTTTGTTTCTTAAATGTTTCCTAAATGTTTGTAAAATAAATTATTCACAAAGTGCTTCTAATAACAAAAAAGATAATTTTAACTAATACAGAAAACTGACTAACATACGAAAAACAGTGAAAAATCTACTATGAATTCAGTTATTTGACCCGATACCAGTCAGGCTTTGGGTACTTTAATCACGACCGAGGTCATGGAAAAAGGAAACCAGGGCCCAGCAAGTTGACGCAGTTTGTGCAGTCTTCCTGATGGCGCCAACGTGGACATATTCCTGATGTCAACTTCTGTGCCTTTTTCCATTAAGCTACAGACTTCTCTATTAACCTATACCACAACCCCACTAACGTCCCAGTGAAAAGGTACACAGCACACAACACGTGTGCACGCACACATATACACACATGTACAAGCACAAATGTCCCCTCCCACACACACACACACACACACACACACACAGCCCTGCGTTTATGGTGTTGGACTTTTATACATTTATGTCCTGAACTACCTGTTATTTCCCTATGTTATTAATGACGTAGCTAACACCCAAATTGGCGGCTGCATCAGCACCAAAATAGACTCCCCAGTGATTACTAAGAAGCACTTTTAAAGCAATTGCTTATAGCCTCCATTCCATAAGGGAGATCAAACAAAGATCAATGACAAAGACAAGTACTGATTTATTCTCTATTCCAAATGAGAGATCTTTCTTCACTCCAAAATGTTGAATCCTGGACATGAGAGCCTCTTTAATTTTACACTAACATTAAATTATGTCTTTCAAAAGCTAATGTCAAATTATTCTTTTTTCCTCAGATTATTTAACTCTGTCCATCATAAAATGTTGTCCCTACTATGATCTATATTTGCTTATACCAAAGTACCTATAATATCTTATTGTGTTTATTTGTTTAGATGTCTATCTCCCATTCCTAGATAGTCATCTCCTTTTATGAACTGTTGGGTTTTGTACATCCAGCATGCAGTATAGGGTGTGGTGCATACAGATGTTTTTGAATGAAGGAATAAATACATGAAAATGTAAATATGATGTTAAAAAAACTACTCGATATCAAAAAGTGTATTTATAAAAAACTTTCCTGAACACATCACATAACTATCTAACTTTCAGTTATCTGAAAAAGATAACAGTAGTAACGGAAGTCTCATATGATAGCTGTACAGAAAAAAAAGTGTATGTACTAAAACTTCGGTATACTGAACATTACACAAACATGAGTTATTATATTTATATCTACTTTCTACTAATGTTTTGATGAACAGTTCTTTTTCTCTTTAAAATATACAGGAGTCCCCCCTTATCTGCAGGGATTACATTCCAAGGACCCACAGTGGATGCCGGAAACCAAGGATAGTACCCTATCCTTACGTATCTACCAAATAAGTTGTACATATACTGTTTTTCCTATATGTAAATACCTATGATAAAGTTTAATTTATAAATTAGGCACAGTAAAAGATTAACAACAATAACTAATAATAAAATAGAACAATTATAACAATATACTGTGATAAAAGTTACTGGAGATCTTAACAACCTCAGCATATGATTTTTTTCTTCCCTCATTAAGTCAAGAACTTTCACCTTTTCACTTAAAGGAAGCACTTTCCCGCTTCTCTTTGGCGTATTTGAATCGCCAGCATCACTACTGTTGCTTTTCGGGGCCATTATTATGTAAAATAAGGGTTAATTGAACACAGAACTGCAATACCTCGACAGTGGATCTAATAAGGAGAGGGCTACTAAGTGACTAAGGGGCGGGTAGTGTATACAGCATGCACGAAGGGAGGATTCATATCCTGGGCTCAAAGAAGTGAAACAGTGCGAGATTTCATCACACTACTCAGAGTGGCACACAATTTAAAACTTATGAGTTGTTTATTTCTGGAATTTTCCGTGTAATATTTTCGGACCCCAGTTGACCCCATGTAACTGAAACCTTGGAAAGTGAAACTTCGGATAAGGGCGACTACTGTAGCTCTAATTAACTCCACTTTTGATTTGCACTGCCCTCACCCTAGTCCAAGATATCATTAACTCTCTAATGATTGAGCATCAGTGGTCAGTCACCAAACTATTATGTTCTACTTTAGTTGATTTGGGAATATTAGAAATTCTGGATACATAGCTCTTACTCACTAGAAATATTTTTAGTCACATTTACCTTCCAATCTCTTTCGTGTTTTTATACTACCTCATACAGGTCTATAATTAGTATTTACCAAATAAATCAGGTACATAACGCTAAGCTAAGTTCTCTTTATCTCTTTTATAAATTCCTGTTGCAGTCAAACTGGATACTCTCTGCTTCCTTGGAAGATGATTAATTTATCCCTCTGCTTCCTTCATTTATACCCCTCTTCAGGTGTGAGTTTCTCTATACTCTCCAGGGAGATTTGATACTTTGGAACCAACAAAGCTTACTCCGCTGATGCCCGAGATTGTCATGAAGACATTTGGGGCAAGTCTTCCAAGGAAGATGAAGAATTATTTATGTGACAATTTGCTTTCCATTCTGAAACCCCTAGGAATATCTGAAATAGCATAATAATGTCTCACATTCCAAATGGGTTAATTAAATTTGGAAGACTTGATTTGATGATGATAATAATTATATTTGAATGACTGATGCTTCTATCATCTTCTCCTAGGGCCTCACAGATACTACATCACACAACATCTGAGATATTTAGCAGCAATGGGGCAGATCAAAATAATTCCCTTCTTACATTTTTATTTTAAAGAAAAAATAATCTTAAAACATTTAACTTAAATTATACATACACGTATATGGTGGAATTTCTAAAAAGAGATATAACTTCATTGAGCATGAACTAGCTAATTTATTATAAGTGTTTGTACTTGCTCTTTAAACAAGAAGCACAAATATTCAAGAGTTTAAAAATAAACTAAAAGAAAATTTTGAAGATAGACAGTTCTGTTTGGGAAACAGTTTCTATTTGGGACCAAACAAAAGCTCTTAAGGAGGTGGTTAGTGTAATTCATCTGTAGATAAAACTAACTCAGTGTTTCAGGCTTCTATCTTACCCTGAGGCACTAATCTCATTAGGGAGAGAGAAGACAGTGCCCAATATCTCAGTTAATCCTTTGAAAGTACAAGATCCTCAGAGAGAAAAGTTGAAAATGTTTAGACTATTTTTGTTTCATGGATAGAAAATAATAAATGAAATTTTACACTGAAAGTTTGATTTGTTTGAATACTTTTGAATTTTTCAATATCTTCAATTAAGTCAAATAAGACTGCATCTCACATGAAGTGTTGTCATAGTTCTTACATTTTTAAAAGAATCATTAATAATAATAGTAAGTCTGTGATATGTTGCTACCGAAAACAAATATGTTACTACTGAATATGAATGAATTCTGGATATATCTAAATTGACAGTCAGCCATAGCTAATTATTATATTTCAGCAATTAAAAATTATATTTCAAATTAATTATTTGTTAATTCATAAGTCAAAATACAAGCATAGTTTGATATTTCATTACCTTATGTAACACCATCTTCTAAAAATGAGCAAAATACGGACATATCGGGCTCATAATTAAGTTAAGCTTATACAAAAAATGACACAACTACAAGTAAAAAAAAAATCCTAAGACCTCTTTCTTCTTGAAATCAAAAGCCCTGTTGTTTTCTTTTGTTTTCCTTTGTAGGCTTACAAAAACTTGTCCTTTATCCCTCTACCTCCCTCCCTCCACACAGCTCCAACCAAGGCGGGTACTATTTGTCACCTTTGGATTATGCCTGAATGTTTCTGGCTTACTCAATAAGGCCAGTCATCACAATATGCACTAAATCATAATACTGAAAATTTCAATAACAATCACCTAACATTTAATGACTGTTAAGCTCCAGGCACTGTGTGAACTGCTATATATTCATCACTCAATTTTAATACTCATAACAGCATTGTGAGCTAAATATTATTATCCCTATTTTATAAATAAGTAGATAAGGCTTAGAGAAGTTGAGTAACTTGCTCAAGGTCACAAAACTAATAATTGACAGATTTGGTATTCAAAGCTGTGTCTGTCTATCTTAACTACTATGTTATATTGCCTCTCTGCATTATTGAAAAATAAAGCACATTGCTAAACTGAAACCTATGAGAACTTAGATCTTGTCTGTCTATTTCATCATTGTACTTCCCATGTCCTAGAACAGAGTGTGATGCTCAATAAACACTTGTAGAATGAATGAGAGTATCCACATATTGAGTCTAAAACATTCTATCATCTGAAAAGTCAAGGTCACCATGTCCTCTGTATCCAAACGCAGAAATCACGGTGTTGTGGTGTCAATCTTATTTTTCCCTCTTTTCTCTAACTCATCCTCTTTAACAAATCTTACTCCAATAACATTTTCTCCCAAGGTTTCTCCTGTTTTTATTCTCCTCTGCTTCACTTTTGAGCAGATCTTCTTTGTCTCATGCTTCCTAAGTACGCACTCTGATTTTATTCTCTGACATTTTATTCATGGGTAATCTGTAATGATCTCTGATCTATGAGTATGACAGTCCCTTTATTCACTGAAGAATGGACCAGCAAAGCCCCTCGTCATCCACTGTCCACAGCTGAAGAACCATGCCTTGATTTCCTTCATAGGAATAGAGGAATTAGCAGAGGGAGCATTGTGAAGAAGATAAGATTAGCCAAAGTGGTGAGCATGCTGTGTAGAATACAGGGCCATCCAGCACAGTTATCTTTACAAGGATCGGAAAACTTTGCCTGAAAGCTCTTTTATTTTTTATTTTTCTCTTTGCTCTATTTTTCTTTCTTTTCTCCTTCTTTCTCTCCTTCCTTTCTTGCTTCTAAATAGTTTCTTTGTTTATTCTGACTCCCTGAAGTGGTAACACAGATTGTTCTCTCTCTCTCTTTTTTCTTTAACTGCTTTTAGTCTACTTTGAACATCTTTTAGACTTACCAAAAAAAAAAGTCCAACATCCCACAAAAATAAATATGGCTAATCTCTCTACTGACTTTATGAGTAGCAGTTGTGTAGCATTAAAAAATCCGTGTAAGAGAGCGAAAACATTTTTTTATTCCACATCAATGATCAAGGTCAAAATTCAAATATTTGCGGAAATCATCAAAAGACTAAAATTCATTTAGGCTTATTGTTAGTTAAGATTTAATAAAAAATATCTATCTACTGATCTATTATCTTAGTTCTATAACAGAGTACAAAATCACATCCCAGAGCTTACTAATGATTCCTTCACCTTACTTTTAATTAATTTTTCTCTTCTTCCAAACTACCTACTTAGAGTCCTGTTGATTCATACTTCTAGGCCCACCAATATTTATAACGTTTGACAAAATCCTTCCTGAGTTGGACTTATTGTCCAGCTTCTCTGGAATATCTGTTCCTAGTAGTGGCACTGAACGAACTTTGTGGGAGGAAATGATTATTGTTTTTTTAAATAGCTTCTTTGTTGAGGTATATACACCAAACATCCTCACGCTAGCTTAAATATTGTTATCTAATATAATTATCCTTGAATAATACTTTGTGATTCTTTTTCCCATTGATTCCTTTATAGAATTTTGTTAGATTTACCCATGGGTGTCTTATCTCTACTGTTTATATTGTGTATGGGCTCTTTTCTCTGTTATATTCTCTGCACATTTATAAAAATTTCATTCCTTTTCTTACGGTGTTCTTCTCTTTAGCAAAATTGCTACACTCTCAGTAATTCTAACAGTGGTTTTTGTCTGCAGATTCTCTTGGATCTTCTACATAGATAGAAGCGAGGAGTTAGGTCCTTTCTTTTCCGCTCTTAGACTCTTGCTTGGCTAAGTCCAATTTGCTTGTTTGCTTTCGGATCCATTCACTGGTTCCTCTTCTTCTCTATTTTGTACGCAGGAATCTCTGCAAACTACATTTTGCAGGCTTCTTTGTCAGCTGGCTATTATCTTCTTTGAGCAAAAGTGAGACCCTGAGCTGAGTAAGAGAGAAGCTAGGACATAGCTCCTTTTCTCTCTGGTTTACACCGTGTCTTCACCAGCAACTGCCTCTCCTCTGCAGTTCCAGCTTCTCCAAGGCAGCTTCTTTCTCTGCAGTCCAGCTCCCACAGATCCTACCTTGCGTCCAAGTCTCACCAGATGCTCCCAGATCTTTGTCTTGAGAAACACCGTCTCCTCCCTTGTCCCTCAAGTCATAGGCTTCAGGAGTGGGAGCATCTGTCTACTGTTGCTAATTTCTGGGTTGCTTCACCATGTTTTGTTTGCTTGCTTGTTTATTTTGATTTAAATGTTTCCGTTCTTTCTGCAAGTTTGTGATTTTTCACCTTTTTAAATTCCCTTTATAGAGGTAACTAGCATAGAGATACAATCTATTTTCCTACTGACCCTTGACTGATTCAGATGGCACCTTGCTTGCTTGTTAGCTTAGCTTAGATTCCTAAAAGGCAGAACATAAGATGAGGATTTATACAGCTGGTTTATTTAAGAGGTGAGCCCAGGAAACTAGAGTAAGAGACTGTGGAGAGTAAAACAGGAAAGGAAAGAAATCAAAATACAGATTAGGTTTTGAGCTCACCACTGTGGGCAATGAGACTTAATTTTTGCTGGGACCTCTAGAAGCTTACAAAATGTCTTCAATAGTTGTTTGACCCTCATCTGCCATGGGTCAAGATTGCCCAGGGGTGTTAATTCTTTCATCAACCTGCAACAATGCAAGGGCTGGGCACAGTCTCGCTAGCATTTGTAATTTTAGAGGAAGCCTGAGTGGAAAATTATGACATCTGGCATGTTCTTGAGGCAAGACACCATCACAGCACAATGAATCAAAGCTGACCCAGAACTGTTACCCCATCTCCAGTGGGGTTAGGGTTGTGATCACGGGGCTAGCAGGCAGAGCACCAGAGATGTCTGACACATTTATAACATGATTTTTGGTGGACATGCTACATAATATAAGATTTCCTTCTGTTCCTGGTTTGCTAGGAATGATTTTCTTTTTTCCAAAAAATAATGATGATTTTTTTGATAGGAATTTTTTAAAATTCTGTGCCAACAGAAATTTTTATGCTTTTTTCTTCAGTCTTTTGGTGTGCTGCGTTACAATTATAGATTTTCTCATGTCATAATCTGCTTGTATTCCTAGGTTGAACCTAATTTTTTGATACACACACATGCACACACAGTTGTAGGAGGATTGATAAAATTTTTAAAGGATTTTTGCACACCACTGTTCAAAAATTAGACTATAGTAGGCAGAATAACCCCCATAGACACCCAAAGGTAACCACATCCTAATCCTCAGAACCTGTAAATATGTTACTTCATACTGAAGGGTGGCAGAATATGCTGCCACAAAATATGCCTCTTTGGCATAAGGATTATTTTGAGCTAATTATTTTGAGAAACTGCAGACTCAGGAAAAGCTTTTTACCTCCCCTAACTTCCTAAAATAATTTAAAAAGAGGGCCTGTACCAGGAAGAGAGCTATTACCAAAGGTAACTTTTTCATCTGAGAGACTTGTCTGCATGGCAGGCAAACATTCGGTTACCAAACATTTCCTCTTTTCCTCTTCCTGTGAATTGTCATCCTCTCCTTTAAAGCCCCAGACCGCTATTTGTTCCTCAGTTTAGGATGGTATATAAGTCTCATTTGCCTGGCTACCTTTCCTTTATTTTTTAGAAGTGTGAGTGTCAGTATCGATGGTGCAAGCCATGGGATCTGTGCCTAGTGGAGAAAGAAGTAACTAGTTGTGAGGTATGATTTTGGACATTGTTCCTGGTTGTAGAGCCTACAAACCTCATTCTCTGGCCCTTCTGGAAATTGTACACGTTACCTAACAACCTCCAGTCAATTCCATTTCTGTTTGGACTAGCAGAGCCGGTTGCTGTGATTGGCAGCTCAGAACCCCTACTTATAAATTGGATCAAAGCCAGTTTCCCCTTTCTTTTCTTTTTTTAAACAAGGTCTTTGGAGTCAAAATCTCAGGGTTTGAGTAGCAAATTTACCACTTGTCAACCCTGTGGTTGTGAGAAAATTTCATAACCTCCCTGAGCCCCAGATTGCTCAGGTCTAAAATGGGAATAATTTTAATCTCTAATTTATAGAGCTGTTGCAACCACTGGCTGCCTTTTGAGTCTTATATCTTTGTGGGGCTCCCATACATATATATGCATATGAAATTAAATTTGTTGTTCTCTTCTTAATCCGATTAATGTCAATTTAATAATCATTAGACCAGCCGCAGAACCTGGGAGGGAAGAAGAGAAAATTTTTCCTCCCCTGTAATACCACAGGGCCTTTGTGGGTGTGATTAGAGTAAGGATCTTGAAATGGGGAGATCATCCTGAATTATCCAGGTGGGCTCAGTCTAATCAAATGGGCCCTTAAAAGTGGAAGTGAGAGTAAATTGTGCGTATAGAAGGGTCAGAAAAGGAGCAACGTGCTGGCTTTATAAATGGACGAGGGGGATTAAGAGCCAAAGAACGGGGGTGACCTCTAGAAGCAGGAAAAGGCAAGGACACAGATTATCTTCTAGTGCCTCCAGAAAGGAAGACAGTCCTGACACACCTTGATTTTAGCTCAGTGAGACCCGTGTGACCTCCAGAACTGTCAGATACTAAATTATGTTAAGCTGCTAAACTTGTGGTAGTCTGTTACAGCAGCATATAATACTAACACAGAGATTGGTCTAAAAGGTTCCTCTTTGATACGTCCTCTCCTAGTTTTGATAGTTTGATCATTTTGATCAAGCTTATTCTGGTCTTCAGTATTGTATTGGAGAGCTTTCCTTCTTAATACCAGTCTTAGGAAGGTTTGTATAACCACACAGAGTTTAGTTTTTCCTTACGAACTTTGTAAACCCACCTGTAATACCAGCTAGGACATGAGTTATTGGTGCAGATATATTTATTTACTAATTCAAATTCTTCTATGATTATTAGTTTATTCAGAAATTGCATTTTTTAATAATTTAATGTTCTTAGCTAACCATGGTCATTTCATATTTTTAAATCTAATTTTTATGATTATTTTTCTCATTTTGTTCTTAATCATTCTTTTTTTTTTATAATTTTTACTTATTTTTTATTTTTTTCCCCCAAAGCCCCAGTAGATAGTTGTATGTCATAGTTGCACATCCTTCTAGTTGCTGTATGTGGGACACGGCCTCAGCATGGCTGGAGAAGCGGTGCGTTGGTGCGCGCCCGGGATCCGAACCCAGGCCGCCAGCAGCGGAGCGCGTGCACTTAACCGCTAAGCCACAGGGCCGGCCCCACATTCTTAATCATTCTTATTAGAAGCAAATCAATTTTATTACTATTTTTTTAAGATGCTTTTGATTTTTTTTTTTTTGTGAGGAAGATCAGCCCTGTGCCAACATCTGCCAATCCTCTGCCTTTTTTTTTTTTTTTTTTGCTGAGGAAGACTGGCCCTGGGCTAACATGCGTGCCCATCTTCCTCTACTTTATATGGGACGCCGCCACGGCTTGACAAGCGGTGCGTCGGTGCGCACCTGGGATCCGAACCGGCGAACCCCGGGCCGCCGCAGCAGAGCGCGGGCACCCAACCACTTGTGCCACTGGGCCAGCCCCAAGAAGCTTTTGATTTTGATTATCAAAAGCTGTGATTCCTGGTTTATCTCATTGAGAATTAAATTCTTTTTCCTCTTACTTTCTTTAGCTTTATTCTATTAAAATGCATCTAGTTTTTTGAGATGAATGCTGAACTCATTTATTTTCAAATTTTTTTAACCAAATCACATTAATGTCTTAAATTTAAATCTAATCACCACTTTATTCCATTCCAGAATTTTGATATATGGTAAGTTTATATTCATTCAGTTCTAAATATTGTATTATTTCCATTATAACGCTTTCTTAACCATGAGTTATTTGTGATTATTTATATATAATATATATAATATATATTACGTACAGGTATAAAATATGAGATTTTATAACTATTTTAAAAATATTTTTTGTATTGTGGTCAGAGAATATGGACAATATAATGTAAGTTGTTTGAAATTTGTTGAAACTTCCTTTGCAATCTACTATAGGGTCAATTTTTAGAAATATCGAATAGATTACTTAAAATCAATGTATATTCTGTATTTATTACAGATAGAGTCCTCTATACATCTTTTAGATAAAACTTGTCAACATATTCTGTATTCTTATGAGCTTTTGTCTTCCTAATCTTCATTTTATGAAAAAATACGTGTTAAAACTTTTACTACAGTTATGCATTTTTTCAATTTTTTCCTGTAATTCTCTCCATTTTTGCTTTTTATAATGTGAGACTATGCAAGTTCATAGGGTCCCATCTTCTTGCAGTAGTGTTTATTATTATACTGTGTTCTATTTATATTTATTGCCCTTTTTACCTTAAATACTACTTTACATAAAATTAACATTGTTAATCCAATATTGTTTTAGTTTGGAATATTTTGACATATTTAAGCTCAATTTCTCTACTAAAAGCTCCAAAGAATAACGATATTTTAGTCTGACTAGTCTCAGCATTTGAGCGGTGAGTTCTGGACTATCCTCCAGGCTTGAACTAGCCTATAGCTGTGAGCAAAATTGAAACTATGAAACTCTTACATCAATTCTTATTAAACTTCCTAGTACAAGAACGTGTTTCAGATTTCACTGAAAACAAATAGACTCTAAAACATGGATTGCCTCGATCACTCATTTTGCATAAATACTAGTCTATTTACATCCCTACCCATCATCATCTCTTCATCTGGACACCAAATATGTATCTTGTCTTTCGTTGACGCTAACCCTTCTACCTGTGTTCCTGATGCAAATCCTCTGCGTCCCAGAGATGTTCTCCTGTAGCTGCCCACCCTGCTTCCTCTTGTGTGTTTAGCTTCTCCCTCTCTAACTCACCTCTTTCCCAGCGGGATAAGAAAATGTACCAATGTCGCAGGTCCTCTACAACCCTCCAGTGACTCACAGCTCCTACCATCTTCTCTACTCCCTAATATCTCCTCTCCCCTCACAGACAAGCTCCTTCACATCCACGGGATATCATCTCTCAATCCTACAGAATCTAAGCTTATATTTAAAAAAAATGAGCAAAGCCGGCCCAGCCCCGTGGCTTAGTGGTTAAGTGCGTGCGCTCGGCTACTGGTGGCCCAGGTTCGGATCCCAGGCCCGAACCAACGCACCGCTTCTCCCGCCATGCTGAGACCGCGTCACACATACAGCAACTAGAAGGATGTGCAACTATGACGTACAACTATCTACTGGGGCTTTGGGGGAAAAAAAGAGGAGGATTAGCAATAGATGTTAGCTCAGAGCCGGTCTTCCTCAGCAAAAAGAGGAGGATTAGCACGGATGTTAGCTCAGGGCTGATCTTCCTCACAAAAAAATAAATAAATAAATAAATAAATAAATAAATAAAACTGTTTTAAAAAAAATGAAACACTGAAATGGTTTAGTCCAATTTAGCTATATTTCTCTACTTCCAAATCCAATGCATTGGTAGGTTCTCATCAAGAAAGTCCTCTGAAACATTGATATTTTGATATTTTCCCTTCGCATGGCTTTTGAAATAACACTATTATGTTAGTTTCCTCCCCCTTAGCAGCACCACCACTGTTAACACCCTCTAATCAAATTTTATTTATTCTGTCTTAGAGTATCTCATTTTATACACACTTTTTTGTTGATATAATTTCATTATGTAAACTCTTATCTACATTCTAATGACTCCTAAATCCACACTTCTGGCTTAGTCCTATCTTCCAAATGTTGTTTATTTGACAAAGAATTAATAACCCGTTTGCAGGACTACTTTATATTTGTGATGGAGAAAAATTTGAAAGAAAAATAAGGAAATAAAGTTTGGTGTCAGATTATGGCAGATTGTGCCAGCAAAGCAATTTGAACTCTACTTCATAGGTAACAAAAAATCATCAAATGTTTTCTGAAAAACATACTGACTTGATGAATAATATGCTTTAGAGAAAGTAATGTATCACTTTACGGTAGATGAATTAGAGAGAAGAGAATAGAGATGAGGAACCATTAGGATAAGAAATTAGCATAAGGAATCAATGGCCTAAAATGGGATGGCAAAAGTGCAATGTAAAGAGAGGAATGATTCTAAAGAGTTTATAAAACACAATATATGGCGGCCCACCTGGTGGCGTAGTGGTTAAGTTCATGCGCTCTGCTTAGGCAGCCTGGGGTTCACAGGTTCGGATCCCTGGCACAGACCTACACACTGCTTATCAAGCCATGCTGCGGCAGGCATCCCACACATAAAGTAGAGGAAGATGGGCACAGATGTTAGCCTAGGGCCGATCTTCCTCAGCAAAAAGAGGAGGATTGGCAATGGATGTTAGCTCAGGGGCTGATCTTCCTCACACACACACACACACACACAAAAACAAAACACAATATATGATGGTTCATGAATACTGGAATGGGAGAAAAAAGGAAAGAAGGACTAAGTACAGTGCTTAAATATTCACTCTGGCTGAATAGGAAAAGAACACGCCAATGGGAAAAAGGATGAGTTCGTTTTCTCTCACATTTAAGTTATCAGTTAACACCTCTGTAAAAACAATTCTGCAGGCAATCAGAAAAGTAATTCTGATATTTAAGGAAGAAGTCATGCAAGAGACAAAAATTAGGAAGTTACTAAAGCTGATGGTGGATGCTCCATAAATGGAAAAGGTCCTCTAGAGAAAGTGTGTTAGAACAAGTGCATTGAAGGTAGAATCCTGCAGAGTAACTGCATTTGGAAAAAAAAAAAAAAAGGAGGCATTGATATAGGCGAAAACACAGCAGCAATCACAGGAAAAGAGAACACAGCATCAGGCAAGCTAAGGGAAGAGAGAGTTCCAGGAAGGAGAGTCTGATCAATAGGGATAACAGTTGTAGAAAGATCAATGCATAGGAAGTTTGAAAAAAGGGCTTTGGATAGAAAACTAACCTGGGCAATATGGAGTACCAGAGAGTACACGTTTTTCATTTATTCAAAACGTGTCTATTGAAACTCCATGAGAGCAGAGCAGGGGCTCTTCCAGATGAAAGGTTAGCACCGCAGCATGCAAAGGGCACTCAAAAAGTACTGTGCCCTCTATTTGAAAGACACAGTAGGCAATGGAAATAAAGCAAGTTTACTGCCCTCAAGGGTATCCTAATTGGAGAGAATCAGCTACTCTTATTGTAGGTAGAAATAGCTATGTAGCCAAATCGGTGCACTGAAGTGTGCAGATACTGTGAAAAAACTGTTTTCAATAAGAAAAGTCTTCATTGAGGCCTTAATATTAGACCTGAGTCTCAAAAATAACCAGACTGAAGCTTAGGAACTGCTTAGACATGGCGAGAGAGAAGGCTGAATAGGTAGGCAGAAGGTAGATCATGAAAAGCATTGTACACTCTGCCATGTGGACTATTGTAGCTTCTTAAGAAGGAGAACCATTTTGCCAAAGAATATTTTAAAATATTAACAATTTTCCTCATATCTTTTTCTCCCCAAATCTTGTCCCCATTCATGCAAAAACCTATTCTGTACAAATCGCCAAAATAAAGGCAGGTAACCTCACTTCCTGGGTAGGGAACTAGGGAAGCAGCAATATTCCAGAAACAAAAAATGCAGCTTGGTGTGTTTATAAGATAGAGACTCAGACAGCCTTCCTGAGGTTCTCTGTGCTCCCACATGACAGCAGAGCGCAGAATCATTTCTGAGCAGGCAAGAATACGCAGAAGATGTACAGAATGTTGCTAGACCCAAAAGGACCTTGTGGACCGGGTCCTGAGGCATGTCCAAAGACCCCGGTCTGGACAGATGACGCGGAACACAAGCTGCCCCCAACCTTTGGTGGTTTTGACAGTTCTAAGTAATATCAGCTTCTGCAATTCAACTTGTTCTTTTCATTCAGATTACAAACAACTTCAGTTCTCTCAAATAGTAAAAATGCAAAAAACACACCTTCTCTTTGATTCCACATTTTCTTGAAACAGTAAGCTATATTTACGTTCTCACCACTCATTTAATTCATTAATGTGTTATATAGATACTACTTAATGTTAGAAACAAGGAGGAAGTCTCTCATGAGGAAGGAACTATTTCTGCAGAGCTTAATAGGATAACTAATTGACTATGTTTTGGTCTATTGAAAGGAAAAATGTGTATTGACATATCTCTAAGTTGATTATACAGTATATACACTTCTATACTATTTCTTAGTGCAGTGATAAAGTACTTATGTGAGAAATTGTATATTACAATATTTCTGATTAAAAGCTAAATTAAACATCTCAGAGTTAACATTGAAGAGGCACTCTCTGTAAAAGATAGCCTAATATTGAAATGAAAATGTCTTTGACACATTAGGAAAACTTTTGATCACTCTTTTCCTTTTTATGTCTCCCTTCACATATGAAAATATAGTGTAAGTTGATAATACATTATAAAATGACCTTCACACATCTATAATAATGACTGCCTAGAATGGGTCATGGTATAATGGATTACCCAATGAATAATGTTCAGTTTTAATGAAAAAGCATAGTGAAAATTATTTGACCCTGTCACTTCTACATGTCCTTCCAAAGAGTCACAGCAATATCTCAGTTCATTCATTCCCCATAATTTAGTGATTTCTGATTTAACACATCTGTATCTGCAAGGGAAAGAAAATCTCTGGAAAATTTAATCCTAGTTAGTAAAATTAAGCTAAATGGTAAGGCAAAGCAATAAAATCTCAGTGACAATATTTAAACTAGAACCTGGTTTATCTGTACTACCAACCACAGATGGAAAGTGAGAGCATGCCTGTGTATTATTTTAACAACAACACAAAAATATGTTAAAGAAAAGATCCATCTTTATCAAAATAATTAAAATAATTTTATTTTTCCTAGAAAACATTTTTAAAAATGGAATTTAAGCAGATAGAAGCTGAGACATCTCGACAACATTTAATCTGTTTGAGAGAGATATATTTGTAGGACTAAATAATCAATGGACAATGGACATTTGACTGTTTCAATTTTCTAAAGCATCTATTTGAATGAATTGACTATAGTTTGAGATTGTGAGATCATGTAGGTTTTTCTGTAGTCAAAGATATTAATGAACTTTAAAATTGTAGCAATAATACCATCAAAATAAAAATTAGTAAATCAAAATCAGCATCTTTCACATTAATCCTTTTTATACAGTGTCCTAAAAGTTAATAAACTGTATCAGACAAATTCCATATGTACGATTTTCTTCAATTAAAGTGGTAAAGTAGATTGAAGCTAACTTTCCTCTCTGAAAGGAGTTAATACTATTTTTTCATTTTTGCTACAATAAAGACTGATTCATATTTTAGCTTTCAATGTCATAGCGCCGATATTCAATTTTTATTGTTTCCTCTGCTATAAAGCATGTCCTCTTGTCAAGCTCAAAAGGGTTCTGTGATGAACCTTGTGTGGCATTGGCTCATGATCACTTTCCTGTCGATATTTATCACAATACGGCAGAAAGAGTGTCTTCCCCCGTTAGTTACCTCAGCGACGTTGTTATATGATCAGCACTTACTATGCCTGAACATCACTGCTCAAAATTGCATTTATCAGGAAAATAAAAAAGGTCTTTCCTGTTCTGATTAATGATGTGCAATAAGATACATATGTCAAGTAATTATTTTCCGAAAGAATCCCACATCTAAAAGCAAATTTGCTGAATTATCCAAAAGCATCAATAAACAGTGAGGATGAAACAAACGTGGGTCAACTTCAAACCTGAATCTAAACGTTGCTTTATAGTTTCACAAAGCCAGAGGGATTTTATCTCTTCAGAGGAAGCCGATGTTCTGAGTAATTTAATGGTGAAATTGATGGAGAAAAAGCATCAAGGTTATGAACTGCAAACAGACAGAGGAGCAAACTCCACATGGTGGAACTGTTAAGAGATTACACTCTAAGGAAACTGAAAGACTACTCTATGAAGCATTGCCAAGTGAATATTCTGTGGCAGAAATATGGAAAATCAGGGTCAGTCATTCCCCACCTCTCATATTTTAGGTGACCTGAAAATACTCAGTCTTGAAATTGGACTGCCCTGGGTTCAGTTTTGTGCTCTGCTGATTTCTTACTAGAGCTCTGACACTGTGACTATAGTTTATGTTGCTTGTCTTCTAGTTTCATCATTCTTCCAATGATGCAAGCTTGGTGGGTGGATTAAAGCTAATTTTACAAAGTATATAACATCGCTCCTGGTGATTTTTAATTGATTATGATGATTAAAATGGACATGAAGATAGTTTAAATAATAATATAAATGAGGCTAGTTTAGCAATTCCAGTCTCATGTCAGAGAGCCCTCTTTGATCTTAAAGGTCCATCAAAACATAAAGAACCATTCAGAGACACTCTCTGAGGTTATCCTGGGTGGAGAGCTTTCTAAATGGCCTATTTCAGAAATGAAAACTATTCCTTCAAGATTAGATAAAAATGCCTCTTAGAGAGGAATATTCCTTTTTATATTTATGTACAGGTTGTGTTTCCTATGTAAAAGTGAGAGCAATTCTAGCATCATAAAATAAAGACAAACACCAAATATAACTAACTAAAAAAGAAACAATTCCAGTTAAGGAAATAGGAGTTGGTTTTGTTTTAAGCAGCTAAAATCCAATGAAGTAACTTTGGAATTGGCTATGTCAAAATAGTCTAGTTCCAGCTACCACTGGAGAGAGAGACAAGAACACTACTGAGTCTAGTTTTCTGTTTTTGTTTGCGGTCTGTCTGTCTCTCCATTTGTCAATCTCATATTTTAAATTCAGTTTTCACCATAGAACTAGAAATATGCTTACGCACAGTCCTGGGATCAACTATTTCTACAACATTACATGGGAGAAACACCCGTCTCAGTATTAAAACTTCTAAAGAAAGTTTCTAACTGCCCTAAAATGGATTAATTTAATAAAACCATGTATTTGAAACACTACAAATGTCCCAGGTTTGGCTCATTTGACTATCACTGTGAGTGATCAGTAATCTATGTTTTTACCCTCCAATAGAAGGAAAGTTTGGTCTGAAAAGAGACTCAGTTCCTCAGGGTGTAAATTACTAGTACCAATAAGCAGGAGAAAATATATACCGTAATAGGAGCATAAAATATTGTCTATTATATATATTAGCATATATTAATATAAATGTATATATTAGGGTTGAAATCCCTTTTTATGCTAATGTTCAACAATGGATTATATTCCTATCCATCAAACCATATGCAGTGAAAAAACAGTGTAACTTATAAGAATAAGGATCATGAAATGAAAGACAATCAGAGTAATAAAGAGAACAAGGTGAGTTAAGGCAGAAAAGAAACAAGATTGATATACTGACTTGTAAGTTCAAGGTAGAGTTTTTCCCTAACAACTCCTTAAATCTCTATGCATTTCTATATGTATACAGTTTATAAATTGTCTAAATTATTTCTTAATACATCTATATAGGTAACTCTTAAATTTAATTCATTTGTTCCTAAAGGATAAATTTAACTATCCTTGTCATAAATTGCCTGAAAGAATGATTCCCTGTACATGCTTATTCTCATAGGGTCAATGATGTATTACCTAGTCAGATGCTATACCACATAAATGTTATAATTAATTAAGGTACGTTCAGCCACAAATAACAGAAAATACTACAAAAGTGGCTTAGAACAAATGAGTTTATTTGTCTTACACAACAAGAAGGCCAGGGGTGGGCAGTCTATATTGGTGTGGAAGCTCGTCCACGTCACTGGGCACCTGTGCCCTTTCCATTGTCCTGCTCTATTACTTCTGGCTTGTGGCTTTCATTCCAACGTTCACAAGATGGCAGGCACACTTCCAGCATCCAGTTTTCATTTCAAAAAAGGAAAGGAGAAAAGGGAAAAGGCAAAGAGCAAATAAAGAGTGAGCACACAAGCTGTCCTTCCTTTTATCAAAACTTCCCTGGAAGTCTGACCCAGCAACTTCTTGAAGTCCACTGGCCAAAACAGCGTCATAATGGCCTTCTATAGACTCAAATTAATGTGAGAAGATAAATATTTCTCATTAGCATATCTTCACCCAAAGAAAACTAGAGCTCTTCTTCATAGGAAAAGAGAGAATGTCAATTAGATGAGCAACTACTGTGGTTATATTGAGAGTGCTCTCATGACATAAATACATCATCTATAATTTACCTCCCACACAGGCATTAAACACATCTGGTGTTACAGGTGAAAACAATAATCAAAAATCATGGCAGCTACAGCTAGCCAATGCCTAAAAAAAAAATTGCCAGTTACCAAGGCCAGTTTAAAGCTGGTATCTGAAGAAGTTTTCAGTTTACTATGCATCCCACAAGCCTTATTTAAATTCCATATAACTAAATATTATGTAATAATATGTAATAATATGTAAATAAATAATATGTAATAATATGTAAATAAATATTATGTAATAATATGTAAAATATTATATATTTTTTATAGATTAGAAAGCCAACTTTCATAGAGTTAAAGTAGTTTTCCCAAGTTCCACAGCTAGAAAATATCATGGTCCAGACTTGAACCCAGATATTTTAAATTCCACATTTCTTTTATGTTCACCACACTTTCCTTTCCATTCCTACCTTTACGCTGAAGTGTTTTGCCTTTTGTTTCTCCCTCAGGTGTACATTCAAGTTCGTTTCAACCAAACCCAAACTTTTAAAAAAGAAGTACGCTTTAGGGTGTAGCTCATTGTTTAATTCATTTTAGGCTTGAACTCTTTGGGAAACAAACCTGGAGAATCTTCAGTACATTGATTATTGCTAAAAATAATATGTATAAAAATAAATAAATATTAATTAATGGGATACTTCTCTAGTGTGCTAAGTGTAACTGGTAAAGAAAACTTTTTAATCATACTAACACGTGTATAACTTCAGCAGCAATAGGTTTTGAAAAAGGATAGTGATTATTACAGTGATAGATTGAGTTGCAAATACACATAAAGTTCTTTGATCAGACGGGGTTGGGATCAGAGAGCGCCTTCTGAAAGGAATGTAAGATTCATTCTCAAGGGCCCAAAATGGCGTTATGTTCTAAACCTGGTTTAGATGTGTGATCCTTACGAGATGGAAGGAAGAGAGATTAGGCACAAAGTTAATTCTGACTAGAAAAGTGTTTCTGAATGAAAATAAAATTTTTGAAGAAAATCTTGAAGGAAAACACAAAAATTCTTAAAGTTAAAATTCAATTTTACCAGAAGTTTTATATGTGGCTACAACTATGGAAGAAGTTCTATGGAAATCCAAAATTGTTAATATAATGCTTTCCATCAAAGAAATAACGAACTAGGACCTTTCATGATATCATGAAATAATTAGAAAATGTTATACAAATGTGTTTAAAAAGGAAAATAAGAAAACAGTCACTCTATTTAGCACTCACTATAATCCCTGTCCTTTGCTAGGTAATTTATGAGCAAATTATCTACAAATAGCATTGATTTTACATTGCTGTCATTGACATGTAAATGCAAAATGTGTTTGATCCCCCCCACTGATGGAGTTTGAGAAGAAATTATTTGCCACATCAATGGCCGTATATCAAGAACTAGAAGTTTTGTGTTTTACCTGCTCAGATAAACATATCAAACTCAACAAAGCAGCTACATTTGGGGCTACCACAGGGTTATGTTTATGGCAGTCCACGTCCCTTTTTCAAGATCCATCTAGTTTCTCTTGGCCAAAATAGGTGATTAAATAAGGATATGATAGGGACCACCTCCTACACCTTTAAGTATTTTATGGCAACACTAATCTCTGAATTCCTTCCCTCTTGCAATGCTGTTTCTAATTACTATACTGGCTGGAGTGGAAAGGTCAGTTTCAGGATTTTCCTCTTGACCCTTCCTGCTTTAGTCTCACTTTCTTCTTTCTTTCCATTGGTTTCAGGGAAACACTTGGTGTTAAATTTTCAGGCTCGTGAACCCAATTGTTCCTGTCTCAGATCTCGGAAATATACATTTAGTCTCCTTTGTAGTTCTGCCATCTTTACAATGAGATCTTGGACCCTATTTTTTGGCACAGTCTGCCTTTCAAATACTCCATTGTAGCCCACGGCTTTTATAAGATCTTAGAGTTGACAGTTGGCTGCACTGGGCCCACCTTGTTAGTTTTTCAAAGCTTCTGGTATTGACAACAGCAGCCATCCTGATCCATAGTGTCCTAATTATCATTACCTCAATACTTTCAGTTACCATGTCCATAGCGTTTCTCAACACTTCTTGTACCTGCAGACTGTCCCAATCAACCACAAGTTGAAGTCTTGGTAACTGTGACGCCACTACATGCAAAGTATTATCACCAGAGATAAGGTCCTACTCGCCATACTAGTGAAAAATCTGGCTCTAAATCTTATCCCCAGGGACTGCTTTCTAGGGTCATCCAGGTTCCAACCCTCGTAGCCTTAGTTTCCATGTCCGTAGCGCCTGAGGCAGAGGCTTTTCTGCTCTCTTAGCACTTGCAGTCCCAAAGAACAGAAATGAGAAAAAAGGGAAGCAAAACAGAAAAGAGGAAAAGACAACACCAGGGAGTTTTATCAAGCTGGACACTGTTTAGCATCAAGTGCAACCAACTGCTTAAATATCAGGACCATCATCCTTATTTTTATTTTATTTTATGATTTTTGCGGTATAATTTTTTTATTGCAATAACAATGGTTTATAACATTGTATAAATTTCAGGTGTACATCATTATATTTCTATTTCTGCCTAGATTACATCATGTTCACTACCCAAAGACTAATTACAATCCATCACCACACACGTGTACCTAAACATCACGTTCGCCCTACGTCATCGCTTAAACTATATAAAGGTTGCTTCTCTGGACAGTCTGTTGGAGAAATGGGTGAAAGACTTTTATTTACTAGCTCTCATTTCCTGTTGATCAGTGGTTTTCTCCATAGAGCACTAATTCCCCTGCACTTTCTGATACTTTGAGACTAGTAGATTTCATGGCATCTCAATACGTACTAGAGGGCCCGGAGCAGGAAGCAAGAAGTGTGTCATGGTATGAGGTGAACTATTACAGGGTTGTGCCTTCATGTAGTTATCTGGAGCATATGCAGACTTTGTTACTGCAGTGTTACCCGTGTATAGAACACATGACCTAACGTCCTGGAGAGAGGGAACCCAAAGTACCTGAAATGGAGCATAAGAGTCGTGTAATACCTGAGAAGTTTGCACTGAAGCAATCAGTGAAGCAAAGATAACGGCTACCTCTCAGCTCCTAGGCTTGCTTTCTTATCGCAAAATTCACGTCTATTTATAAATTTTTGTCAAGAAAATAAATAAATAAATTTATCATGTAAAGTATGAGATATTTTGATAAAGAAAATAATATGGTCTATCTGGTAAGGTACTCAGACTCCAAAGCCAATGAGATGATTAAATGATCAGATTTATAATTTTAAGATAAAAACATATTACTTACGCAACATCGTTCTACATAATCTGCAATTCGTTCCATATAAACTGAGTAAATTTTTTTTAAAGGATTAGTTGATTTTTTTAATGAAGTGAGCATTCTCAAAGAGACTTGCCACATTGAAGTCGTTCCATAACTGGTGAAGATTTGCATTGAATTATTTTGATTTTACTCTGTGTGTATTTGTGTGTGTGCTGTCTGTCAGCCGGATAGGCTGATTTTAATCTCCATAATTGTATTTAAATTAAGTAATTCGTATCTTTAGTGGTCTCTTAGTTATGTTACCGTTACCTGCACACATCTGGGGGTTTTTTTGTTGTTTTTATTCTTCACTTGACTTATCCATCTCTGTTTTTTTTTTTTTTTTTTTTTAGGTTTTAAATGTGTTCCTATTCTGTGCTAGTAATTTTCATTTCAGCTATATTTTTATTTCTCTTTTAGAGTAATAAACCATGATATATATATATATATAGTTTGTCTGTATGTTGATGCTCTAAAATGTCCAAATTAAAGGTAAGCATGTTGTTCGTAGAGTAAGTCTTCAGTAGAAATTTTAGTTTGTTCCGTATCTTTAGAGAAAGTAATTAATGCTCAATAGGTGAGGATTTTGTTTTTTAATTAAACGTGTTTCCTGTCACAATTGACATTTGAAAGTAAATAGTCTATTTGAATATGAGTCTATATGCTAAAACTATTAATATATATTTTCTTCTGTCATTAATAATTCAAACTTATTCTTTTAAATTAAAGAGAATATAATTCAAACCATCAATATATATTTCTATAGATCTTTAAATCTCATTGCATTGCTCTTTTTTGAGCCAATTTTGCAAGTAATAGTTTATAACAAATAATGTTTCATAGTGTTTTTTGAATATGAGATTCTGTAGTATAACCATATTACTTGATATGAAAATAGTGTTTTATTTTTCAATATTCTTTTCAGAGGAACAATAGGGAATGATTTTTATGTCAAGAAAAAAATTCCTAATGCTAAGAGGAGCATTCACCTTTGGCTATCATGATTTCAATATGTACCTATTCCTCTTTTCATTCCTTCATTTTTTAAAAATATTAATTGAACATAAACTATGTAACTGACATTAGTAAGATGGCAACTGAGCAATAACATCCAGAGAGGTATGCTTTCTAACCTCACCCTGCTACTTCCAAGAGCTTCCCTTGGCTTTGAATATAAGTTCACCCCAATAAATTTTTGGTTGCAATAGATTGGGTTTGCAGGCTTTATATCTCTTTAAGCTATCGTTTATTCTCACCTGAATTTGTTAATGTAAGTATCTATTTATAGAGAGTCCTAAAAAGGTAGAGCTGATTTTAGCTAAAGATGATAAATAATTCTGCCCTGGTAATTGTAGAGACAGATTCCTTTGATGGAAAATATTCACCCAAATTTAAATGGTTAATTGATGAGGTTCACAAAGAAATAACAAACACTAATGAATTCACAACAGATAGCAACATTACAATTGATTCTCTGAAAAAATAATAGGGTCCGTTGGCAGGTAGGGGTCTTTTTATATACAGTATAATAGTTATAGCTATTTGCAGTCTGTTATTTTGTAGAGATCTTGTGTTTTTGCTAATGAGGAATATAACTATTGGCTCTTTCTGTTTATGTTTGTTTTTGTTCTACATCAAAAAAACAGTAAGGGAGAGGATAAAAGAACAATGGACTGGATAGAGCATTCAATCCTCCTCTTCCCAAACACAATCAGCCTTCTGGTTTTGTATCACTAGAGGAGAAAGATTGGAAGAAAACACTGAAAAAGTTTGCTGAGCTGCCAAGTGTCAAAGTGATTGATTAAGACAATTAGGACAATCCAAAATCTAAAAGCAACAATCAAGCCTTTGTGCACTTACTGTGAT
Organism: Diceros bicornis minor; assembly: GCF_020826845.1. NCBI lineage: Eukaryota > Metazoa > Chordata > Mammalia > Perissodactyla > Rhinocerotidae > Diceros > Diceros bicornis. The sequence continues at coordinate 9,208,159 of NC_080744.1, read as the reverse complement.
GGTGCAGGTAAGAGGCAAAGAAAAAGAAATTTTCCATTTTTCCCCACCAAACAGCATCAGGGGTGGGTCAGTTGGATGACATGCAGTGCAGACGTGGAAAATGTCTCACTGCAGCAGAGCCCTGAACAAAATGTTCCTGCTGTTTTATGGACCTGGAGAGGTGGGGGAGACTGCCAGGGGGAGGCCTAGGAGTGGAAAAGTATTAAGTCAGAGTGGATAAAAATGTGTCAAGGCTACTCAACAAGAAGATCTAGTCAGGGTTGCTGAAAAGGGCCTCAGGCAACGCCTTCCAGATAAAGGAAGCTTTCAAATGAGGTGGAAACACATACATGTGTGTGAGACTTTCTGGCCTGAGGGAAGACAGCCGCCTGAGCCCTTGACTGCACTTCCCTCCAGAGACTGCAGTGCACCTGCTGTGCACCAAGTCTGGTGTGGGGAAGGCAGCTTTCTCTCATGAGGCCCATCAGGCAAAGCTTTTGTGATCACCTACCGTCAGGCGTGAAAGGTCATGCATAGGATTGTGGCCTGGAGCCAGACTCATAGAAGTTCTGGTCACCAAAGATTGTGTGATGCCCTGGGAACAATAATTATGCTTCAGGTTCCAGGAGACAAGTGAATCATAGATATGCAAGAGACTTTTTTTTACCCCCTACAGTCTGGCAAACTATAAATGAAGATGGTCATCAAACTAGCACCCAGAGGATCATTATTCTTATTAAGGGCTCCAAGAAAGAGGATATTGGTACAGCAGAGATCATAGGAAGCCCCCAGTCAGCAGCTGAAGAACTTGACTGAAAATGTTCTGCACACCGGTAAGATTCTGGGGACACTTTAAGATAAGTCTGAGAAAAGTTTGTATAGGTTATGGTGATTCCAACCCCGGTAAGATGCTTGTTTTAAATACTGTAGGACTCAAAAAAATGCTTTGGGGAAATAACTCCCTGTAGGAATGGAAAGAGCTACTTCTACTAATAGCTGCAACATTTAATGCCGCAAGCCACTTGATTATGGCACGTTCCTCAACTGATAACTGGGGATGAGGGAGAGCACCCTTCTCCTTTCACGGAGCAGCTACTGCCTGGGCAAATCCGCTGAAATCTACACTTACATTAAAGCCAGTAGGTATGGAAAATGACCGAAACAGCTTCCTTTTTCGTCTCTTCCAGTTTAATCCATAAAATCTTGGACTATAAGGCATTACCCTTGACAAATTTATTTCTTTATTTTTGGCAAGGCGGAAGAATTAGTGGCATCTGATCTCGAACTCTCTGCTGAGCCACGCTTGACAAAACCAGATCGAAAGATGGGGATGAACAGATTGAGAGATTTCCTTCTCAAGACTTGCAGAAGGGCAGAAGTTACAGAATATGCCCTCAAGGATTCCCATCTCATCAGATGTGGTTATATAAAACCAGAACAGTTACAAAAGATGTGTAAGCAAAACTCTAGACATGCTTGGAAATCCTAGAAAATGCCTGGAATTCCTGCTGGTCAAGATAGAGGACTTGGAGCATTTATTAGTTAGGATAACCTAGAAGATATGCTGAGATAGTAAGCAACCCCCAAGTCTTACAAGTCTTATTGAGTTAATACAATAAAAGTTTATTTTTAGTTTATGCAAAGTTGGCTGAGGCTTTAAGCAACTCTCCAGGGCAACTGTTCTCTTTGCGACAACTCAGCAATCCAGGATAATGAGGTCTCCACCACTCCCTAGCTGCTCTATCTGGAACGCATAGTCTCCCAGTCTACGTGGAAGAGAAAGACAGTGCTGGAATTGTCTCCCTGCAGTAATTAAAGGCTTTGGTCCTGAAATGGCACATTACTTCCATCCACAAAGCCTTTGCCAATTCTACTCACATGACACCATCTAACTACAACGAGAAGTCATGGCTGAGCAGTGGAAGTCTCTAATGCAAAGTATCAAGCAGCGAGATATTGTAAATGCGACCTAATTTGTACTGAGGGTGTTAGAACTTGGAAGTACTAATAGCAGACATAGCCTCTCCTGTAAAAAGATTGAGGAGTAGCGTGGAGTAGGAATGATGCAACTGCTCTAAAGGTTTTTTCTCCACCAAAGAAATTTTTCTCCTATTCACATACATTAATATTTCCTGCGATTTATAGCTATGACACCAATGATTACAATTTGATGTCCACTGCCCTAGGAGTCATTATTCAGGCAGAAAAAAATATATATTTATGTCTATAGCTAACTAAGGTCCGATGGACTCTGACAAAAATCAGAATTAGATTCTGGATGTTAATGCCCCTCCCCAACAAACATAAAATTTTTTGTGAAGTTTAGAGTTTTTTTAAGTTTTAATAACTATCAATTTAATATCTAACAAGCCAATGGTCATTTTATATCTAAAAAATCTATTACTCAGCTTTTTAATTGATTTTTTATTAATAAGTGAAAGGTAATATGGACTGAAAAAGCTAGAACACATTATGGTCAGCTTAAAGACCCCTGGTGTCAAGACTTCTAAAAGGAGCCATATTTGTTTATTTAAATGTGTCTCCTTCTAATCATTTTCTGATGGATCATCATTCTTCCTTTCTTTTTTGAGGAAGAAATTTTCATGGATGTTGTTACTGCACAGCTGTCATGTCCTCTCACTAATAATTAGTTCACTCTAAAATTCAACCTGCTGTCACTTGAAGTCCAGCTTTGCACTAAAAGTCAGCTGCCAAAGCGATATGTAACTTACTTATTCATGTTTATTTTTGAAAATGGTGTGGAAATATATTCTGCCTGATATCAGCACAATTCATTTTTATCTTAAATGATTTTTACTTACCTGTCTATTGCCTCATTCTAACTTCTATCCTCGTGTTTATCACACTTGTTCTGTACTTTGGGGACTTCTATTAGTTTTGTGCTTGTAAATATTAAATGTCTTCCTATACCTCAGCTCTCTGTTCTCATCTGTTAACATAGTGTGCAATCTTGATTGTAGGTAAAGCCAGACATGGGAGAAGGGTGGCTGGCAGGATGGAATAGACAGAAAACAGTGCATCCAGGAGAAAGAGTGGCTTAGGACACGACTGGACATTAGGACACGGATAAGCGACATTCCACCAGGCAAGAGGAGAGGTGATAATGTGCTATTCAAATTTCACATGTATCTCCAATACTCCAATACTCTGGCTGCAATTATTGTCTCTTCCCATCACAGACATGTAAATATAACACAGTAATATTTTATCAAAAGTAACAAATAGCTAAGGATATTAAGTACACCACAGGGTGTATGTGTATATATGGGATATGAGTGTATACACACTAACACAGCATGCCCAGACACACACAGACACATAAACACCATCCACATACACCTGTATCAAACACACCACACATAACTACACAAAACCCACACCCCCAACATACCACACACCCACCCATATCACCGTACACACATCACACACGCTGCTCACCACTCTCACATAGATGTCTCCTATCCCACCCTCACACATACCACACGCACTCAGAATTGTGAAATCAACAAACTTTACATCACTAGCACAGGCATGTATAAAGCATCATAGTTATTTAGCATTCTTTCTTTGTTGCCCATTTGTGTTAAAAAGAAAATTTTGTTGTTTCCTAACACCTACAAAAATAATTCAATTTCATGTTTACATATTGTTATATATGCTTTTGCTTTAAAACATAATTTTTTAACGTTCTCTTCAAAGTATCCTGAGTACAATATTTATTTATAAGATTTTTGTACAGAAAAAGTTAATTCTCTTCCAATAGTTTTTATTTCTCAAAGAAAAATGGTTATTTACTTCTAAAGTTGGTGAAAGTGTTACAATAAAATAATGAAATCATTAAATTAGCTCTTAACTTCATAAATGACTTATAAATCACTTTAGCATTAAGAGTTATTGCAAAAAAATTTAGGTCTTAAGAAATTATTCCAAATATTAAGTTTAAAATATTAACCTCTGTTATTAGATATTTGTTTTTGTGGATTTATGGATACATAGTTTTAAAAATGTAATCATGGACTTTTGGATATAGACATCTTTATTCTAAAGAAGTTTACTGAAATCATATTTTATCTCTACCATCTGACCAAAGAGTCAGAAAATATTAGAAAAGAAAAAAGAATTATGAGAGCCATGATCATTGAACCAACTATGTATTTTGCCCAAACCTTAATATTTATCTTCTGCCCTCTCTCAGGGGAGAGAAATTGAGAGGGTGTTGATGGTCAGAGAGAGAGAAGAAAGCAAGCAAGAAAGAGGACATTGTGAAGTCTGCTTGGATGGGGGAAATGACATGTAATTTTAAAAAAAAGGCATCAAAGACTTAGACTAAATTAGGAGGAAAAAGAAGCCTAAATTTGAACCACTGTATCATAGCATATTGTCTAGCATAACTAAATGCTTCAATTATAGAAGATTGTTAACTCATATGGCAGTTCCCCTGGTTCAGATACCCATGTGAGTACACATGAACACCTACACAGAGACTTCTACAGGTAAATGGAGGAGCACGGGAGTGCAATAGATGGCGAAGGGGAATGTGAGAAAATAACTTAAAACCTATTTTTCTAAGACCAGTCATGACTATGATTCAGGTTCTCTTTCCTTCTACTGTGAAAAAAATATCTTGTTTTCTAAGTGTGTACAATACCCCTAATGTGTGTTTTTCTGCACACACACACACACACACACATATATATATATTTTGCTAAGGAAGATTCTTCCTGAGCTAATATTTGTGCCAATCTTCTTCTTTTTGCTTGAGGAAGATTCATTCTGACCTAACATCTGTGCCAATCTCCTCTATTTTTGTATGTGGGTCGCTGCCACAGCATGGCCACCAATGAGTGGTGTATGTCCATGACTGGGAAATGAACCTGGGCTGCCAAAGTAGAGTGCATTGAACTTAGCCACTTGGCCATGGGGCTGGCCATCTACTTCTGTTCTTGATGAAGCATTCTTCTTTCTGGTGTGGTAGAAGTGGGCACATCAAAATAACACAGTTAATCCTGAGGATCACAGAGGTGCAGATGTCTATGATAATCCATTCCCTGGAGCTCACAGCAACCCAAATTTTATTGAATTAGTTGATGGAGAAAAGAATGCCTGTGTTGTATGATCTTGAAGTAATTTCTCTGAATATATCAGAATATACGAATGGACTGTGAATCTTCCATGCCTGCCAGCTACCATTGTAACAAAAGTGGCCCCAACGATCTTGTTATTTCAGTTGCTGTCATTGTTCCCTCTCCATTCCTTGCTTAATTTTCTATTTATTATACCATGTGCTTTGTTGGGAGAGGAAGCCTTCCCCTACAAAAGCTGCAGAGGTCTGTGCTGGGGAGTGTTGTACAGGCTGGAAAGTAAACACATAAAAGCAGGCACAGGAGCAATTCCTAAATTCTCAAAGAGATGATGAGAACTCAGAAAAATGCAGACATACCATTCAGATTAACGTCAAATTACACTAATTTAAATCTGTCTTTTTGTAATATAAATGCAAGAAAATCAAAGAGAAGGGCAAGTCGCTCCGATGCAATTGCTGTCTGAGCAGCACTTCTCCAGCATCTGGCTCATGGAGTTCATCATCTCTCTGAGAACTGGAAGAACAGGAGACTAGCGTAACTGCATGGCCAGTAGAGCAAATTCTTGTTCTAATCAAGTCTCTACAGAGCTTCACAATAATCTTCCAGCACTGTAAGAAAAGTGGGAAAAAGTAACGCTATTTAAAAAACACTCACTACAGCCATTCAGCATTCTGTAACAGGGGAGGATTTTCTCTTATTGCACAATAATCTTACGAGGACAGGTTGATTGAGCTGGATTGATCTACGTATTAGAGGAAAGGAATTCTGAGTTTTATGTTTATGTTTTAGTTTGTTGCCTTGGGGAGATCTGAATGGATAAAGGGAGTCAGGGATGAATAAAACATTTGGGAAGTTTTTCTCAGGGCCAGGAAATGAGGTAGGGACCTAAATAATTGGCTATCAGTAAAGATGGATGTACCCAAGAATTTTAGGAAAACTTGTGATGATGTTTGTTCAAAATGGTTACTGTTCTGTGCTTTAATTTCTTTCCATTATAGCCAAAATTTCATGAAAATTTTGTACCACACAACACATTGTTTAATGGTGACTTGGAAGATGGCGTGCAGTCCTCATTCGCAGCCTGGTAAAGAGGGCGAGATAGAACAGGAGAATCCAAAGTGATTGATAAATGAGCCTGAAGCGAACTTTCAGAACAATATGTGACAGGTGACCAACAGGAGTGAGTAAATAGTTACAAAACAAGAATGTGTGAATTCTAGGAACCATTAGGGAAAGCCTGGGCTTCGAGCAAGCACCTGGGATGGAAGCTCATGTTATTTTATATACACATATTAAAAGAAAGGGCCAACCCCAGAGAAATAGAATATATGGGTAATATCTGTTGGTCCTCTTGTGAAAGACAGCTATGTCATCCACTGAAATCCATCTCCAATCCCTGGGCATATAGCTAGAAATCTCCCAGCCTCCTTTGCAGTTAGGTATGGCCATATGGAATTCTCTCCAATGGAATGTGATTGGTAGTTACGGAAACCAATTTCTGGCATATTAAAAATCTAATACATAGTTCCTCAATCTCTTCTGCCTTCCACCAGCTGCATGCAAAGAATTATGTGTTCCTAGGGGATGACATAGCCACAAAATATAAGAAGCTTTGGTTCCCAAATCACCGCGTGAAGGTAAGTCGTGCCTCTGTCCTGACCACTCAACTGAGACTGTGGACAGGAAACAACTTATTATATTAAGCTATTGAAATGTTGGGATACATTTCTTTCCTGAGTCCAATCTCTCCTAACTACCATATACCACTTTGGTGGAAATATGAGGAAGGAGAATGTCTACAAGTGTACAGGTATCTGATATATGGGAGGTTACTTTGATTTTGTGGTTTTGACATATTTATAGAAGTCTCAAATATTCAAATATCTCTTTATTACTCTCAAAGTAAATAAAATGAGCCTCACACTTTCTTGAGGCTGAAGACAAAACTTCCACAGACAATGATCTTGCAATCAAACTAGACAGGCAGAAAGGTGACCAAACAGGTAAACGCAATACATCGTGCTAAGGTCTATGAGAGGAAAAGTAAATCTTAGGGAAGAGAAAAGCTGAAAATCGGAGCTAGGTGATATCCAAGATGAGTCTGGAGGGCTTGGATGGAAAGGGCATTCCAGACAGTGAGTGATACAAGTGTGAAGGTCAAACAAACAAACAAAAATAGAAAGAGCAAGACACTTTCCAAAAACTGAGAGTAATTAAAGAACTTCAAGAATAGCATATATGGAGATCAGAGAGTAACCCATTAGGGTTACTATGTGAGCCAGGGACTGTACAACATGTCTCAGAGTCTGAACTTTTATGCTGAAGACTTTGGGAGGCACTGGAGAATTTTAAGAAAAGAAGTGATGCTGTTGCATGTGCTATGTAAGAAGGATCACTGGTGATTAGAGGAGGAGGGACAAGATTGATGACAGGCAAGGCCAATTAGGAGGTTGTTGCATTAATCCAGATAAGAAATAACGAGGCCTGAGTTATGCCATGGCAGCAGGGATGGGAGAGAAGCATAGTTTGGAGAGATATTAAGGTTTTGCCAGTAATTGGATATATCAGAGGTGAACAACAGCAGCTTCCTCTTTAGATGCTACTGTATTTATTTGCCATCACAATCTTCCCTGAGTCAATCCTGGAGGAAAAACATATCTGAGATGGAATATCATTTGGTGGTCAAGCCAACTTCTGCTGGTTTTAAACACTAGATAATGATAAATAATTAGATTCGTTATTTTACTGTGCTAGTGACCCAAAAGAAACTTACAGCTGATATATAGAATCTACCATGTGTTCTCTTCAAATAAGTGCAAAATAAAGGAAGTAAAACTGCTCTGAGATTTAAAATAGAGAATTATCATAAAGTGGTAACACAAGGTCATGTAAGGGAACAGAATTTGACACCTCAAAACGTATCTCTTTGGCTTGATTATTTTTAAGAACAAAAGACTCAGGAAGAAACTTTGACCTTCCTCCTAACAGCCTAAAAGAATTTAAGACAGAAGGCCTGTTCCAGGAAGGAGCTATCTCCATGATAACTATAGTAGAATATGAACCAGGTGTGGTAGACAGGGAAGAACCCTGCAAGGCCCATTTGATCAGTCCTCCCTATGCCCCATTATCTCTGCAAGGCATGGCAAACACTTGTTTAACAAACATCTGCTTTTCACTCTCCGTGTAAATTACCTTCCTCCCTTTTGAAGTCCCAAACCACTACTCCCAACATCCTCCTTCGTCTTTAGCTGAAGACGGCATTTAAAGTGGTGCCATTGGTGAAGTAGCAGAAAGAGAAATTAAGAATGCCATCCCATTTACATTGGCAACAAAAAGAATAAAATACCTAGGAATAAACTTAACCAAAGAGGTGAAAGATCCGTACACCGAAAACTATAAAACACTGCTGAAAGAAATTGAAGAAGACACAAGGAAATGGAAAGATATTCCGTGCTCTTGGATAGGAAGAATTAACATAGTTAAGATATCCATACTTCCTAAAGCCATCTATAGATTCAATGCAATCCCTATCAAAGTTCCAACAATATTTTTCACAGAAATAGAACAAAGAATCCTAAAATTTATATGAAACAACAAAAAACCCCGAATAGCTAAAGCAGTCCTGAGAAAAAAGAACAAAGCTGGAGGTATCACACTCCCAGATTTCAAAATATACTACAAAGCTATAGCAACCAAAACAGCATGGTACTGGCACAAAAACAGACACACAGATCAATGGAATAGAATCGAAAGCCCAGAAATAAACCCACACATCTATGGACAGCTAATCTTTGACAAAGGAGCCAAGAACATACAATGGAGAAATGAAAGTCTCTTCAACAAATGGTATTGGCAAAAGTGGATAGCCACATGCAAAAAAATGAAAGTAGACCCTTACCTTACACCATACACAAAAATTAATTCCAAATGGATTAAAGAATTAAATGTCAGACCTGAAACTATGAAACTTCTAGAAGAAAACATAGGCAGTATGCTCTTCGACATCGGTCTTAGCAACATATTTTCAAGCACCATGTCTGACCGGGCAAGAGAAACAATAGAAAAAATAAACAAATGGCACTACATCAAACTAAAAAGCTTCTGCACAGCAAAGGAAACCATCAACAAAACGAAAAGACAACCTAACAATTGGGAGAAGATATTTGCAAACCATACATCTGATAAGGGCTTAATCTCCAAAATATATAAAGAACTCATGCATCTCAACAACAAAAAAACTACCAACCCAATTAAAAAACGGGCAAAAGACCTGAACAGACACTTCTCCAAAGAAGATATACAGATGGCCAACAGACACATGAAAAGATATTCAAAATCACTAACTATCAGGGAAATGCAAATCCAAACTACAATGAGATATCACCTCACGCCCGTCAGAATGGCTATAATTAACAAGACAGGAAACAATATGTGTTGGAGAGGATGTGGAGAGAAGGGAACTCTCATACACTGTTGGTGGGAGTGCAAACTGGTGCAGCCCCTATGGAAAACAGTATGGAGAGTCCTCAAAAAATCAAGGATAGAACTCCCATATGATCCAGCTATTCCACTGCTGTTTATTTATCCAAAGAACTTGAAAACACCAATTTGTAAAGGTACATGCACCCCTGTGTTCATTGCAGCGTTATTCACAATAGCCAAGACTTGGAAGCAACCTAAGTGCCCATCAAGGGACGAATGGATAAAGAAGCTGTGGTATATATACACAATGGAATACTACTCAGCCATAAGAAACGATGAAATCCAACCATTTGTGACAACATGGATGGACATTGAGGGTATAATGCAAAGTGAAATAAGTCAGAGGGAGAAGGTCAAATACCGTATGATTTCCTTCATTAAGTAGTAGATAATAACAACAATAAACAAACACATAGGGACAGAGATTGGATTGGTGGTTACCAGAGGGGAAGAGGGGAGAGAGGAGGGTGAAAGGGATAATTTGGTACATGTGTGTGGTGATGGGTTGTAATTAGTATTTTGGTGGTGAACATGATGTAATCTATGCAGAAATAGAAATATAATGATGTACACCTGAAATTTTTACAATGTTATAAACCAATGTTACTGCAATAAACAAAAAATTAAAAAAAAAAGTGGTGGCGTTGGCCATTTTGGTGAGTTATTCAGTTTTCCTGGGTTTCTCCCATGTATACACATTATCGAACTTTGTCACAAACATATAGTCACCTTGAAAAGACAGAAGGATCTCAAGCCACCAAGATTTGTCTAAAACCAGACTATTATATTCTGTATACTTCTGGTAACAAAGATTTGTTTTGGTTTTAAAATCAGTTGTGTGAGACTGCTAAGTCTGAATTTACATCCAAGCAGGGAATACATTCTCAATTTAACAGTTTGAGATATTTGATCTGCAGTTACAAACAGGGTTAGTATAGTGAGGGTTGGTTCTATTTCTTGCTCATTCTTCAAAATTTTCCATCTTTGTCATCCCAAGTAAACATAAAATCTAAGTGAACTCAGTGTTTTTGCCATGCAAACCTTAGCTTATAAATAAGTCCTATAGACTCTTCCAGTCCACCAGAGATTGCTCCCTCAAAATCTCTCCTTTAGAAAAATTATAGGGCAGCCAAATTTATTCAGCTGGTAATGCTTGTGGCCAGAATCCGTCCCTTGGGAAGTTCAATAAAATAATGACTCTGGTGAGACTCCTGAGCACACAGCTAGCATGTCCTTTCCTGCTGGTTACCTTCTTTCATTGTTAACCTTCTTCAAAGGACTACCTAATGCAATAAAAGAAATTGCCCTCTAATTTGTAAGTTGGCAGTGTTTTATGCTTACTTCTTTCTGCTCCTTTAATACAGAAGATAAAACTGGAGGAGGGCAGAACACTGGGAGGGAACACTGAATTTAAGTTGCTATTGCTATGACCTCACTGTGAATTCTTCCACACTGCCTTCCTGGCAAACTGCAAAGTAAAGGCAACATGGAAGAAGTAGATTTATTAAGAGCAGAGCCTAAAGAGTGAGTGACACCTCCTGTGACACTAATCCCAGGCTCCTGAGGTAGCACTGACTCCTCTTTAGTAAAAATACGGAAGAGAAAGAGCGTTTAAATAATTCTGATTCTCATCAACTTAGAAAGTGATTACCCTTATTAAACCTTATCAGTAGTATGTTAAATATTGTGTTCATTTAAAAAAAATACCTGAATTATTCAATATAAAATGGGAAAGGATGAGGAACAAACATAGGTCAAAAAAATCTGACTGATAAATTTACAAGTCATGATACAGCAAAGGCTAATTTAAACCAGGGACAGACATAATTCAACAACCTGCTGAATGAAAAACACTAGAGTTCAATCAAGAAGACTGCATTAGCTTTCATTGTTGTGTAACAAATTACCTCAAATTTAGTGACAACGCAAATTTATTGCCACATGTTCTGGAGGTCAGAAGTCCAAAATGGGTCTCACTGAGCTAAAGTCTGCTGTCGGCAGAGCTGGGTTCCTCGTGCAGGCTCTTGGAGAGAACTGGTTTCCTCGTCTTCTCTGGCTTCTAGATCTTGCCAACTTTGCTTGGCTCAAGGCCTCCTTCCAGCCATAATTTTCTGCTTTCAATCTCTGCTTCCATCATCCCATCTCTTTCTCTAATTCTCCTGCTTCCTCTTTCCCTTGTAAGGACCCTGCGACCACTTTGTGCTCACCTGGATAATCCAGGAAAGTCTCCCCACTCAAGATCTGTAACTTAATCATACCTGAAACGTCCCTTTTGTCGTGTAGGGTGACATTCATAGGTCTTGGTGATAAAGACATGGACACTTTGGAGGCTGTCATTCAGCCTACCAAAAAGGTTATCCTACATGCCTAACTAAACACTAGCCTGTCGGAAATGGACTTGTTGTTACTCTTAGAAGAAAATAAATGCAATTGTCATAACTTCAAGTCTCACATGAGGGCACTTGTCCACGATTATTGCTATTAAATTTACATATTCTTTATAGGGCACTCCAGAGCTAGTTTCCAGTTTGTCTTCATACTTGCACAAAATTCAGTGGAAAAAAGGGAAGAACATGGCTTTATTCTAACAAGTGCTCAAGACTAGTCATCCCTCTTTGTAAATGATAAACAAACTGTAAGTTTAGGTTAGCAGTGTCACAAGATACTGTATCACTCCCTATTCAGTAGAAAATACGATGAAAAGTTTGGGGAAAATTCTCTACTTTTAAAATTATTGAATGGAATTGTACACACAAGGAGATGTTTTTGTATAGAATACAGAGATGTTCCAACATCCCTGCTCCAGCACATCTGCAGCAAGTAACCTAAGCGACGTGATCCCAGCCACCAGTCCAGACAAGCGCCGGCGTCTGTCCCTGGCCGCATTTTAAGATGGCCTTTCCCAGTGTTGCTTTTTCTTGCATTTGGAAGATGATTCTTCTCTATTTAAGTAAAACACTGAGAGATAGACTCTGAGATTTTTGTCTTGACTGTGCCAATTTAACAAGACCATGTGTTTAGCCAAGTTAAATTGACATGGGCCCGAATGATACCCATCAAGTCAGTGAAAACAACAGATTTATTGTGTTCATATAGAAACAGAAAGTTCTGCAAATAGAGTCAAGATCTGAAGGTTAAAATAATATATTCAAGAAATGTACTCTGTAGGGGTTAGCATAGTTGTTAATAAGTGTTCTCTTTTCCCTGACCATCAATTATACCTTTGATTTTGACAGTGCTCTCTCAAGTGTGCCTCTCAGCCCCTAGAGAGAATTTTTTACATGATGTAGTGGTATTTATACAAATCAATCATATTTGTTTGACAACAGCTAGAAAAGTATGAGAGTGAGTTTGTGTTACCAACTTCATGTAACAACCAACGAACAGAGAACCAAATAATAATAAAAATAATGATAATAGTAATTGAGTACTTACACATGCCAGGCCCTGGGCTGTCAATTTTAAATGCATGATTTATTTAATCTCCATAAAAAATCTACAAGGAAAGTATCATGATGATCATTCTGCATTTACAGTTGAGGAAATTGAGGTTAAACAAGTGAAGTAAGTTTGCCAGGGTTGCCCAGCTGGTGAGCTGACAATATTGGACGAGGACCCACAGTTTGGAGCTAGCATATTTCACTGCACTGCAGACTCTCTCCAGGTTAGAGAACAACTTGAGACAGTAGGTAGAAACAGAATTCTTACCACCAGAATTGATTTCAAATGGGTTATCTATTTCAAGCAGAAATTAAAAAGGAGAAACCATAATCACCACGTGGTTTAGTCTAACATTATCCTTATTTTAATGATTTAATCTCTAGCACTCATGCAAGGCCAGAGCCATGGGAGGTTTCTAAACAAGGGACACAGTTTACCGATTTTTGACAGCTAAAATTGAAAACCATTAGAACTACTTCAGCAAATTAAATCTTAGTGCATAGCTTTTGTGGTACCATTTTCCTTGAGTATATTGACATAATTTTCTAAAAGCCCATAAAGGGGATAGGTACATTGAATGTCACAACAATGAGGTCATTGTTTAGCGATTAAGGTTTGAGTTTAGTAATCATATTGGTTTTCCTGTTTCACCTCAACATTTCCTGAATTTTATAGGTTTTGCTTACATAAAATAAAGATTAATCAACTGATGTGTTATACAACAATCATTTAAATTTAATTCCCTCTAGTGGTTTTAATTTTTAAAACTCAATTTGAAAGTGAGTTTTCTGTGGAATATGTATAAATATATTCCCAAGGGGTGTGTGTCTGTGTGTGTGTGTGTCTATACATATATATATATATTATATAATACATATATTATGACATACAAAATGTAAAATGTATCATCACAGATATGATTTGATGTTAATGTAGATTTAAAAATAAATCATAGCCTTTATCAAAATTTTTATCATTGTGCTTTGCTAAAAAGTTTCTACCAATATTTAAATGAGTTTCTGGTTTTAGGTTAAGCAATTGGGCGGCCCCGTGGCTTAGCAGTTATGTGCTCGCGCTCCGCTATTGGCTGCCGGGGTTCAGATCCCAGGCATGCACCGAAGCACCGCTTCAACTGCCATGCTGAGGTCGCGTCCCAAATACAGCAACTAGAAGGATGTGCAACTATGACATGCAACTATCTACTGGGGCTTTGGGGAAAAAAAAAAAAGGAGGAGGATTGGCAATAGATATTAGCTCAGAGCTGGTCTTCCTCAACTAAAAGAGGAGGATTAGCACGGATGTTAGCTCAGGGCTGATCTTCCTCATGAAAAAAAAAAAAAAAAGTTAAGCAATTAAGCAAAGTACATTTTGGCAACTATTTAGAAGTTAAATCAACACCATTTTATATGATTAATTATCATAAAGCCTTAACAATCTCAAAAGATTTGTAACTTACAAAGAACTTTCTAGGTGTTCTCCACTATAAGCAGGTTTTTTTCTTTATCTGAAAATACAAATTCTTAAGGCACAAATATTGGCTTGAAATTTTTTGGTCTGTATAAGGATCATTCATTTCACCCCAAAATTCACTCTATCAGTCATGTAATTAATGAGATTCAAACAATATTTGAAATATCATTTTATTTCTGAAAGTTAATTTAGTTTTCAGAAACACATTCATTTTATAAAATAAGTTATATTGGTATAGGGAGAATCACAAACCGTATGTAAAATTCTAATGCACTATGAAGATGTATTCTTCAACATTTAGAGTTATTTATAACTATCATAAATTCAATAAAAGATTAAAATAAAGTATAGATATATGTAACCAGATATTTAAAAGATTTTGTATATATATTCATTACATAAAGTGTAATATGGAGTATTCGTGATTCATATTTGGTTTCTAGGAATCAGAAGCTGTATTTGAAACTTAAGAAAATATCTGTAGTTGGATATGAAGAAAATATTTTTAAAACCAAAAAAATGATGATGATAAAGGCAACAGCTTATACTGGTTTAAGAATGATGGTTAGCTCCTTTTAAGAATAAGGTAAAAATATCTTCTTTAGAAATTGAAGTTTGTGAATGAAAAAGGGAATCAAATTTATTTCTTTCTAAAAGATCGTTAAAAAATAACCAAATACAAATATAACTTGTAACTGTATTAATCAGAAAATTATCATAGTACAAAAATGTCGTGTTCATAATATATTACTAATTCATTTCTATAAATCACATATAACATTCTTTGCTTTGAAAATGGACAATCATTTTAATCATTATTGTTAGAAATATTTTGTCTATATTTTTTTATTTGAATGGCTTCTTCTCTTTGTTTTGCATTCCACTGGGGATGAGGGGGGACAAATTTCCTTGTCAGTTGCATTATTCTTACCACGAACTCTCAACAGACTTCACATTTGAAAAATTTCAATAACAAAATAACAATTACCATTACATTTCTGCTATCCACAAATAGTTTTCGTTTTATTCTAATGTTTTACTAAATGCTGTGCTATAGGCGACAGTTGGTCTCTTCAGCAAAAACAGTCTCATAGCCTTGTGGAGACAACTGGACCTGGTACCTTCAACTGTTGACATTTCAAAGAACAGATTCTTGGGTATGGGCTTTGGGTTGATGTTGCCTAGAGACATTCAGTCCATACTAATATGTGGAGTCAGGATTTTCAGGACCCATTTTTTTTCTTTATTTCAAGAAATAGACAGCTTCCTGAGATTGCTAACCAAAGATCCAGTGGAACATAACTAATTACAAAAGACTGAATTAACTGATGAAGGAAATTTTATTGTGTCAATTTGTTTGAAATATTTTGATGTGGTTCTAATGTTTTGTTTTCCAGATTTGTAAGCCCTTTCTGTTTCTTCTTAAGCTATTCTTTAACTCATTACAATTTAGTAGATTCTGCTTTTATAAACTACAAGGAAACATTTGAAAATCGTATCTTATTCTCCAAAATTTAAACTGAGTCTTTTTTTACTTTTCATGCAATATATTTGTACATATATGTTCAATAAGAATCTGTTTTCCTTTCACCAGATTATAATTAAACAAATTATACAAGAGAGGCTTGACCTGGAATGTCATATTTGAGAATCATGCTCCTTTAATCAGGTATGATAAGCCACTTTTAAGTAACTTAGTTGACTTTACTTATAGACTCTGTAATAGTGAAATGTGATGGAGAGAGTCTTTTGGGCTTAGTTTCCTAGCCTCAGGATATCAAATAATAGAAGCTTTTAACAGTCCAATCTGGGATTCCTTATGAAAACTTCCAAATGGAAGTTAACTTTGTGGTCTTAGTCATTGTTCAATACTGTATGGCTCTAGAGTTTACAAAGCAAACTTAAGGAGGCGTATATGGTAAATTAAACTCTTTCTATACCTGTGTAATTAATCAGGCCAAACCTAACATGACGAGCCTTATTTTGTGATCAAGAGTTGTATTTCTTTGGGATTATTATAATCACAAGATGGGGATGGGTGGGTTGTTAAAGACTTTGAAATGTGTAAAATAAGACTAGTAGGTGTGTTGTCCAGATTATCCTTTCATTATCTCTGCATTTCATTGTCTTTAGCCATTTTATAATTCTATAAATTGTAGCAAACTTAATGCAAACTTTTCTTGATTGTAGAACTTCAAATCAATTGTGTCCTGTGGAATGAAATCGATTATTGCCCTGTGGATATCCATTTTGCATCTATTTGTAAGTTTACTTCAGAGTTCCTTATTCCCACTATATGGTTCTGCTCCTCAAATTCTCCTTTGCACTAATGGTATGTTATCTATTACCAGTTTCCTTCTTAATAAATAAGTTAAATAAAATTTTTGGCATATGTTCACTTTATGCAAGTACAAGAACCATGATTATGCCCTATTTTAACAATTAGTCTTTAACATAATAAATGCAACTAAATAGAAATTACAAATTGGACATCATATTTTAAATATGATTTAGTTAATTATAATGACTTTATTATAAAATTTCTATTTTGCTCAGACACACAGAGAATAAGCTCATAAACTGTTGAGAATGTATAGCCTACTTAAAGAATAATCCTCAGTATTTCAAAAATAATCACTTTTACAACAAAACCAAGTCTTGAAGATCAGATGGCTGAAGGTATCTGGGGTGATATAACTCTTATTATCAAGAGAATTCTCCCTTGAGTGGGATAAAACAAAACTGTAAATGCAAACAAGCATAGGAGAACCCTGATTTTTTTTTTCATTTTTTATTTTTACCTTACAAGGCCAATCAGGTCAGAAAGTCTGAAAGGGTAATTAGAAGATCATTCTCTTCACTGCAAAGCCCAAGTTTTCCCTGGAATTACTGTGAAGTTGCCTAGAGGTTTCCAGAGCTAATTAAAAATGCTAAGAAGTGAATTAACACTTTCTCTCTAATAAACTGCAAACACATAGTTAAGTCCTTTTAATAAGGCTCTAAAGCCCCCCAAACAGCTGCAGCAAGCCCAAACAGATCGGAGAAGACAAAGCAGGAAACATGAAATAAAGGCAAAATGCCTAAGACTGGGCGGAGACTGTCAAAGTTCCATCCAGAAGGAGAGAGTGAGGGAGCTTGACTAGAAAAACACAAGTTAATAAAAATAAAAATTTAGTAACCTTGTCTTTCTTTTGTTATTTGTTTAGTTCCATTTGTTGACTTGCACTGTTATCATGCTTTTGTTGTTAATATAACTGCCTATTTGTCATTTTCTCCATCTAAATCACATCTCTCTTTCTTTCTGTGGATTTTCTGGCATCCAGCAGAGTGCAAGACCAGAACAGAGCTTTAATATTTTTTAATACATGAATAGATGAGTAAGTTAAAGAATGAATGAATTGATGAAGGAAAACCTGTTGGGCAAAGCTTTGAAATATCGAGGAAATATTTATGATTTTATTACAAATAAAATATTTTTACTTGTAATAATTCATTCATTTGTATAAAAATGAGTTTGTTTGCATGTCTCCAGTTTCTTTTTTTTTTTTTTAATTTTATTTATTTATTTTTTTCCCCCAAAGCCCCAGTAGATAGTTGTATGTCATAGTTGCACATCCTTCTAGTTGCTGTATGTGGGACGCGGCCTCAGCATGGCCGGAGAAGCAGTGCGTCAGTGTGTGCCCGGGATCCGAACCCGGGTCGCCAGCAGCGGAGCCCACGCACTTAACCGCTAAGCCACGGGGCTGGCCCGCATGTCTCCAGTTTCTAAAGGTCATCTATTTTTCAGAGTCACACTTTCCTTTTTAAACAATACACAGATCACATCCCTCTCCCGTCCAAAAATCCCCAATGGTCTCTTATGACAGTTAAGGTCACACTGAGACTCGGCCCTCCACACTGAGTCCCTGAGCTCTCCTCCTCGTCTTTCACCTGGCTCACTTTCATGCCACTCACTGACTTGGCTTCAGCCACCCTCTGTGTCTGTGGGTCATAACAGACTCTTTCTTGCCTCAAAGTCTTTGATTTTGCTTTTTCTTGCACATGGAATTACCTTCTTCCCTGAGTTCATTCAGAACTCTGATCAAATATCAGTTTATTAGAAAGAACTTCCCTAAGCATAGCATCTATAAAAGGCTCACTCTCCTTGTCAGCTACTTCCATTTCCCTTGCTTTTCTTTTCTTCACAGCACTAATCCATTACCTGAAATTATTGCAGATATTTATATGTTTACTGTCTCTTCCTGCCGAAGATAAGCTCTCAGTTTGTTTTGATCGTTTCTTTATTCCAAGGGTATGGACTGTGCCTAAAAAAAATACTAAGTATACAATATATTTTTGCTGAATTAATTAATATTCAGATATAAATATATAAATGTATACTTTATAAGTAATAATGTTTACAGATGGTATGATTCAACACCATAAAGATTGAACTAATTTCCAAGTTTTACATGGTAATTAGGAGTTAGTTGGTTTATCAAATTAATGTGTAAATTTGATATAATCCCACCACACACACACACAAACACAAACAGAAGACTTTTTGAGAAAAACACTGATGCTAAATTTTATGTAGAAGACTAAGCTTATATAAATAGTTAAAACAATTTTGAAAAAGGAACAAAGAGTGGGTGAATCATTCTATCATATATCAAGATATTTTACATTTGATTATATCAAATTTAAACTGATTAAATCAGTTTGATATTGGTGCAGAAACAGAAAAGTAGGTATTGAAGCAGAATACAAGGTCCACAAAAAGACCATCAGCAGAGTTAGACAAACTTTGAGATTGGAGGGTACAGTCCCCAACTGTTCTCACTGTTCTCATTTCTGACACCAACTGCAAGTTTAGGGGTTTCTCCAAACTACCCTTTGGTTAGATAATTTGCTGGAAGTTTTCAAAGAACTTACGGAAAGCTATTATACTCATGGTTACAAGGTTTATTACAGTGAAAGGATACAAATCAGAACCAGCCAAAGAAAAGGTGTGTAGGGCAGAGTCTGGGAGGGGGTTCAAATGCAGAGCGTCAGGTCATCCTCTCTCCAAGCGATCATGAGCTGCATTACCTCCTCCCGGCCAAGATGACGATAATCACAAAGTATTGCCAACCAGGGAAGCTCACATGAGCTCAGGTGTCTAGAGATTTTATTGGGCCTTTATTACGTAGACACTGGTGATTAATTGATTGCCCATGGATTGAAATCAGTTTCCAGCAGTCCCCTCCCCAGAGTCAGGCTGATATCAGATGGTTGCTCAACATCTCATTAGCATAAGCTATAAGGTGTGGCTGGAGGGGTCCACCATGAAGAACAAAGACACTCCCATCACTGGAGAAATCTAAGAGTGTAGAGGTTACCTCCCAGGAGCCAGGGCTAACGCCAAACCTCTCTTTGGTCAAGGCTGCATTCGCTACTACACAGACCTATGTTATCTGTGAATATTCGGTACAGGACAGGTTAGTCATTTATGGGAAAACAGACATATAGTACATCATATTTTACAAAATTGTCTCCTTAGGGGAAAACAAATAAACCTAGATCACTACCTCCTACACTAAAAGTAATTCCAGATGGATCAAAGACCTAAATGTGGAAAGTAAAATTTTATAACAATTAAAAGAAAATAAAGTAAAACAACTTTATGATCTTGAGATAGAGAAGTCTTTCCTAATGAAGAAAAAGAAAGTACTTACCATAAAGGGAAGCAATAGATAAACTGAGCTACAAGAAAATTTAAAACCTCTGTTCAGAAAAGACTTCATAAAAAATGTTAATAGACAAACAACGGTCTAGAAAAATATATTTGCCACTCACATAGGTGAGAGCAATTTTCAGAACACCTACATA
Source organism: Diceros bicornis minor (assembly GCF_020826845.1). Lineage (NCBI taxonomy): Eukaryota > Metazoa > Chordata > Mammalia > Perissodactyla > Rhinocerotidae > Diceros > Diceros bicornis. Next base: position 9,187,832 of record NC_080744.1, on the reverse strand, counting down.
TCAATAAAGAAAAGATAACAAACCCAGTGGAAAAATGGGTAAAAGATATATACAAGGGATTCATAAAAGAGGAAAAGTGAATAACTCCTGATTTTAAATAAACATATTCGTAAACAAAATCATAATTATCAATTATCCTTCAGCTTACTCAACTGTATTATTGTCAAAGAAAGAGTACCAGACCCCACCTCAATACCCAGTCAAAGCCCTTACTTGTCGCAGAAGGACACCTCTTCTTACAGCCTGTGTCCTTCAGATCCTTTCTCAGGGGTCTATAGCTCAGCCTCACAGGCTGATTAGCTGACAGTTTAAGTTCAACTTTTTGGGTTAATTAGCTGGTATTTGAAATTACTTACTGACTTCTACTTCAACAAAAATTACCACAGGTATATGTATTCCCCGGCACAAAGTACTTTCACAAGGGCAATTTCAAAAAAGGAACCACCATTCATTCTGATAGTTTCTTCACTCGTTCTAGAAAACAGAGATGGATAGCAACCACTTGCTGGAAGAGTGAAATAATTTAAGCTATACAAGTTTTTTAAATTGACCATAGTAAAGGAAGGGTGACTTAAATGTAACATCCTATCTGTGAAGGAATAGCTTGCCTATGTGTTAAATGGGAGAGACCATAACCTCACGAAATCTCCGTAATTCCTCCTAACCTGAAAAACAAAGACAAAATGTGGGGCAGTCAGAAAGCGCTTTTGGGTAGAACCAGTTATTCTAGAAAGGACATCACAGGTCAAAGACCACTGATTTAGATGGATGTGCCAAGCACAAACCATTACTATTGCTGACTCTAATGAGGGAGGCTATGCCGGGCAACCAACTGCTGACTACTTGAGACAGAGAAGAACATTTCTTCACTGCAGTGCCAAAGCTGAGTGATACGGCTGCCTCCACGTGGTACACTTCTTCTCTACTAGGGCTGCTCTTAGTGCTGAACGAGCAGTCACATAACAACAAATCTGAACTCTCTTCCTCTTCATTGTAGCCTTTTCTCCTTCACCGATCAGGATTTACAAACTCTTGTCTCAGCTCCTGATAAGCCCAGTCTTTTCACTCTCTGGATGAGCGGGAAAAATATACATAAATTTAAGATGTCTATACATGGATAATCAGAATAAGCTCTTTCCTATGCAATAGAGTTATTGCAAAGTTGTAGGAAATCATTGTATAAAACATTTAATTTGTAATCCCAACAAGATAAGAGGGAATGTCACCTGTGGTACTAGAGTTCGAAGTTGTTGAAGATTCAGAAAAAAATTGCTAAAGCAAGAAAGGTTATTTTGCGTGTTGGCAACATTCGTTAGTGAACATACGGATAGTACTGGTGATACCTCGACATATCATGCTGTAAATTTTTAATTTCAAGGATTCGATTTTAAAAAGTCCTCTGAAGAGCCAGAGCAACAGAAAGAAAACAAGAGAGCATTTTGCCCTCGGTCTTCTCAGCAAGTAAAAAGGTCATAATAAAGAAGAGTGCATAATAATAAAAATAACCTTCAGAGTAACCCTTTGCCTCTGTTATCTCTGGGAACAACTGCTACTCAAAGGTAGGGAGTGTTTTCTAAAGTTCCAGTTATGAGTGGCAGAGCCAGGATGCCCTTGTCTGTCTTCAAAGTCTGGATCTTCGACTAGTGCCTCTGCAGTGTTTTGTGTGAATAAAGTTGAGACTCAACAATGTATCTTCAGCAAATTGTTCTTCCTATTCAAGCACGAGAAGAGATAGATATATATATCCATATTTCAGAAAACAGACTTTCCATGCAGACTTGCAGGTGGAAAAAATACTGAAAGGTATACTCCTTTTAATCAGATATACGATTCAAGAATAGAGAAATCAGGGTACAAAAGTAGTGGTGACTAACAAAAAAGGATATTAAAAAATATAAAATGTAGAATCAATTCTAAAATAATCATTGTGAAATTTTAATACAAATATCAAAGCAACTTTGAGAAACATTGTAGAATCAAAGTTAATAAAATTATTCTGCATCTAAAAGTTGAGATTATGTTTTTAATAGGAAAATTAAATAGAAGAAGAAAAGGAAGAAGGAAAAATTGTGCTAAATTTTTGATGTAAGAATGATACTGTTTCAGTTTTTGTATAGGTAATTAGAAAAATGTAGGTTTAAATACATATTATCATTCTTAACTTTAAGTAATCACTAATAGATTAAAATAGGATGTGTCTGCAAAAACCCTGAGTTTTAAAGTATTTACTTCCCTATCTTCAGAAATTTAGGAGTGCAAGCTCTTTGGCAATCAGGAAAAGCTTTGTCCCAGTTCAATTTCTATTGACTTCCCTTATCTCTCTTGGCCTGCTCCTTACCTCAGACAAGGATCTTTTCTTATTTTGATTCAGATCCCTAGCAAGGTTGATTTAGTTTGACTTACTCTAGGTGTTTTCCTCTGCAGGAGGTATTTATTTTGTTTAGATACATACCTGGGTTCATTTTGTGAAAATTTAGAATACATTAATTCTTACTACCCCATGGAAGATCTAAACATTTGTAGTTATTTATTCAGATGCCAATTGCAGTTATTGATAAATGGGAAGTTTGCTTGGCCCTCAAAGGGGAATATATTCATCTAAAGTAAAAATATTGAAGAAACCTGCTTAGAAATAGAACTTGATAACATTTATTATGAGCATGTTTATAAAGCCACCCTTGGATTCAAACAGGCGGCCAATACCGTAGATTACCATTTTCCATGTTCACTCATCATCTTCTCCCTATCTCTGGGCACCTACCATTCTTAGAATCAGTGCTCTGGATCTGATGGAAATTCCTTGCTCTTGATTCTTAACCTGAGACTACATTCCAGAATACAGGGCTCGTCTTGAGAGTATGGGGTGTTGTGAAAGTGAACCTGCATTGGAGTACATTCAAGCTGTGTTATTATTCTATGAGGATTGTTAAATGCCCTGTCACAGGTGTTTTTCGGGACATATTCCTCATTACCAACAGATCAAGAGTAACTTAATGCCAGGAGTAATTGTGAAATTTCATAGAAAATATAGTCCCCATTTGCTTGATATTTGAAGATTAGGTATGAAAAAACCCATAGTAAATTTAGTGAGTTATTACAAAATTTAAATGTGACAACCTCTGATCTGTAAATCATAAAGCTGTGGTTCTGTTAGGGCAAATTAGAATAACATTAAATCCCTCACGTGGAAATGCTGAGGGAAATGTGCACGGGTGTGGGCATGTGTGTTTGAGGTGTGTTCTGTATTTGAGCCCGTAATAAAGAGGATGCTCTGTTGTGCAAAACCAAGAACAAACCAATAGAGGAGGAGATACCAGAAGAGGACCCAGTAGATCACCTAAGCACCAAAAATATTCCTCCTTGGCCCCATTATGGGGCAGCATCCTACCTCTCATGATGACCAAAGTCAGTTATCTCTGACAATGTCATAACTCCTTTCTGTCCCTGATGGTTTACTGTCACAAGAAGCCCTACTTGAACAGATGGAGGCTAAGGCTTTAAGTTTAGTGGTCTTCTTATTTTTCCTCCTTACCTCAAAGGAAAAGTATCACTCCCTTGGGATTTAGCACCACTAGACCCACGATCCTCAAGTTCCAGGGACAGGAGTACAAATCAGCTTTGCTGGTCTTTGGAAGTAATGGTAAGTAGGGAAACTACTTCTTACCACCTGGCTTCCAGAACCATGTATTCTACTTAGGGACAGACACACAACATAAAATGACTGTGGCAAGATGTCCATTGCATCTTGAAGGATAATGCCACATTCACACAGGGTGTCATCTTCAATCTGGCATCTCCACTACATCTAAAATAGGTATTTCAGTAGCACTATTTGACGGCAAGTTCAGAATGGTGCAGTATGTGGAACCAACATGTCCTATGGTGTTTTGCCCACTGCCGCTGCAGAGGGAAGTACCAGAGTTTCTACTTGGTCTTTTCCATTACGTTAGTACTGACTCTACTGATTGAGAAACCAATGTAACGGCCCTGCCAAATGCTAAGCCCATTGCGATTATATCATCATGATCCGAAAAAATGACAACTGGTGTGCCAAAGATACAATGGACCCTTTGAGATGGGCTTCTGTTAGAACTCCAAATGTTACCTGACCCCCAAAAACTCTTAGCCAACATGGGGCTATGATTATACTAACTACCTGGGTATCAGTATCAACTCAGACCTTGTATGCAGTAACCTTCAAAAGTCTAGGTGTTTTATTTCCCAACCATTCTTGATCTTTTCTGTATATATAGAACATACATACACAATAAATATATACAGAACACATATATTCTGTAGGTACAGAAAAGATCAAGAATGGATGAGCCAAAGGCTGAGGTAAGCTTTCTCTGTTTGTGTGCACATACACACATATATGTACATATATACATATGTATGCACATATATGAAATGTATAAAAGATCAAGAACATATGTGTGTGTGTGTATATACATAGGCATGTAAATAGACAAATATAGAGAGATATAGAAATATATAGGTATATAGATATAGACACAGATATAGATACAGGTGTAGATATGGATATATAGAGAGAGATACAGATATAGATATCCTTGCTGGCTGCCCATATAGTTTGCCCCTATAAATACCAGATTCTCTTAACCAGCTCCAAAGATTCCCATAGAGCAAGGCTCTCTTGCTGCCATTCAACCTTTCTACTTGTTTAGTAATTACAACCACATTGCTTCTAAGAGTTAAGTGCTTCCACTAATCCCCACAAGTCTGGAATCCTATTATCCCTATTGTTACTAGAAAACTCAATTCTTTAATAGTATTTCCTGCCATCAACTTGACCTACAGAGGGCAACAACTAATGAGCTTCTCAGTAATGCTTGTGCCTCTCTTATCAGGGCATTCCTTATTGACTTGGTAAGTACAGTGTCCTCCAGCCCTCCTGTGGAATATAATCAGCTGGGGAGTTTGGGGTCCTGTAGAGTATACCCATTCCAGCATGCCTGATTCTCCAACCCTTTCACCTCTTCCTCTAAAGTCTATCACAGCAGTTCTGGCATCATTTAATGTTTGCCATCACTTTTATCGAGATTCCAAGATCCATCCAAGCAGTGTATTAGAACAATCTCCTAGGTCCTTTCCAGGATTTAAATCCTATGTCACAAGAAAGAGCCCCCGTATAAGCAAACTCACAAATTAGAGAAAAATCTTAACATAGCCCAACTGGAGTTATAAACAAACACCTTCCTATCTTTTTTTTTTCTGTTTCATCCAGGCCTCTCAAGATCCATGCTCAGATTCTCAGGCATATTCTCACAGTTCCTGCTGGTGATGTTAGCCAGATCCTACGGCTTCTATAACATAAGACTTTCTTCCTTTCATAAGCCCAGAAATACTCCTTTTGGGTTCTGCCAAGAATTTATCCAGTTGTGGGAATTTGAAGGTTCAAGGTTCTTAATTGCATTTTCCGGGATCCCTATCCCAAATCTCACATCCAATCACCTTTCTCTTAGGTCCCTGATATATATAGCTAAATTATAAGCCTTTTTTGAAATTCTGCCACTCCTAAAATTAATATTCAGCTCTGTCTGCTATCCAGATGCTGGAGAGGAATCTCTTGCAATGCTGCCAAGCAAGCCCTCTCACTCTCACACTTGCATGAAAATGTGCAAAATAAAATAATGTGTATCATCCAATAACAAAATATGAGTGAAAATTAAAATACCAATAACATTTATTATTGGCACAGACATAGGCAAAAGAAACTCAGATGTATTGCTGTTATAGATTATATATTGAGAATGTAATTTGGAATGTTCACATTCATTTGAATAGAAACAAAGGGAACTAACTAATGTGATAGATTAGATTATTGTTTAGCAAATATTTATTTCTCCTTCCCCTCCAATGTCCATAGAAGGAGTATGTTTCACCATAACTTTGATATCAGTCTTGGCCAGTGGTTTGCTATAGTTAATGAGAAGTTAGCAAATGTGACGTGGGCAGAGTTCAAATGCGCTTGTCCTCTAGTGTTCCTTACTTCTACCATGAGAAGAACATGTCTAAGGCAGCTGCTGGTCCAAGGAGGATAAAATAAATGCGGTGAGGACTTTGACCCACCCCTCAGCTTAGAGCAAAGCCCCGCCAGTGTAGCCTAGATCGCTGTAGAGCAAGCAACTTGCAGACACATATGTGAAAAATAAATGTCTTCCGCTGTATGCCGCTGAATTCTGCAATGACTTGTTACACATCATTGTTGTGGAAATGAGTGGAATTAGTCAATATAATTTCTTAAGTGGAAGATGTACATACTCTATGACCTGGGAAGTCTGTTTATGTCTATCCTAGACAAACCCACACACATGTGAATAAGGAGATATGTAAAACAATGCTCATGGCAGTACTATTTGTCTGCAGAACGTGCGTCACCTGCAAGTTTCACATTATTTATGCTATATTACCTTTTGAAACATGTGAGCCAGCCAGCACTAGCTGAGAGTGGTTACCATTTTTCTGACCCTCGATAATGTGACCATAAATTTCTTTGGCTTTCAGCCTCACAATGCTGTCCACTACACTTTGTTTTTAATAGGTTGCCATCTCGTGAATCCATAAATTTAGCCACATATCAATTTTTTCATAACACACTATAGATGTTACTTTAGCAATTTCCAAAGTTGTCTCACGTACAATCAGCAAATTTCCCTTTCCTTTTTCTGGATATACCATATTATTGATTCGTTAACACTGAACTCGTGGCCAACAGCATGGTAACTCATGCCCGAACGAGGCTTATTTAACACGTGTATTTTCTCTGTAATGCACATCCCAGCCTTCTTGCACTTGGGAACACTAGACAGCACTTCAGTACTACGCCTGGGAGCCATTTTAAGCAGCAAACTCACCAAAAATGTAAAAAGGAACAAAAATGTAAAAAACATGGCACTAAATAAACTGCAAAAAGGACACTTATTTACAGTATGAGAGCTGAAACGGGAAGACTGAGCACGACCTTTCTCAACCTCAGCAGGAAACAGGCGCACTGGGCAACTCATATCTTTTGTGCCTCTTTGTAAGTCCATGAATAACCACAAAAGTGTTGAAAGTTTTGATTTTGGCATTACAAATAAATTTTAGGGAGCAGGCGAATTTGCAAATAGATAGTCCATGGAGAATGAGGATCAACTAAGTTTAGTTTTAGTAAAATACAAAAATATGCGTGCGAGTATTACCAAACCTCAGGATAGGACTTATGTCTAGCGAGGGAGGAAGTGAAAAAGATGCTTATGTGGGTCTTAATTTTATCTTTAATGTTTTATTTTTTGATAGAAAAAGAGAGATTTTAAACAAATATTGCAAAATGCTGATGTCTCTATAATCTCTAATCAGTATAATTGCCTCTAAGTTTTGGAATATTTGAAATATTTTCTAACTTTACATATTAAATTTTAGGTATATTTACAAATTCTCTTTGAAAATAAAAACTTCATGGCAACTGGGAATTGGAGCTCTGAGTCCTGGCGTGGAGAGCAGGTGCTGAGATATCAGTGGGTTGAAGCACCGATCTGGTAAATGAAGCCTCAGGGGCAGCTCAGTCTGCCCAAGCTCAAAGAAGACCATGATCATTGCCAACACTCCCAAACTGCGTCATATTACTATCTTGCAGAATCAGATTTGGTAGGAACATCACTTAGATGGAGCAGGTAGAAATGTCAAGAGATGTAAAAGAGATTCTTATTCTCCTCTTTATTTCTTAAAAGTTATATGTGAACTATCTTTTGACCAATTTGTATAAGGCTCACCTGTTACAGATCATAGATCAATATATCATCATTTACACGCAGGTCAGTATGTATAGATAGTTGTATAGTAAAAAATTTGGCCTTACCCAAAGAGAAGTCATGCTTTTTTCCTGGCTCTTTGGAGGTAACCTCTAAGCCGCTGGAATTTCTCTGGTGATAGGAGTGTCTTTTTTCTTCACGCTAATTTTACGCTAATATATGTTATGTTATTTTTATGCTAATAAAATTTTATTTTTTATGCTAATGAGATGACTGTAGGTGAGATTGGCCACATCTGATAGTTTTAGGATGGAGGCTGGCCATATCAGAGTAACCAACCATATAGTTTAGGGTGAGGGCTATGGATTATGTGAGATCATCTCACCTAAGGGGAAGGAGGGACCTAGAGATTGAGTTCAACAACGTGGGCAATTAATCAATCAGTCACACCTCAGTACTGAAGCTTCAATATAAACTTTGGACACTGAAGCTCAGTGAGCTTCCTGGGTTGACAATGCTCTGTGTGCATTATCACTTGTCAATACCGAGGGTAACGCAATTCTGAGGATAAAGAAAGCTTTGAGTTTGGAAGATTCCTATGCATCTGTTCCCTTAGCTGATTTTAGTGTATCTTTTTCCATGAGTATAGTCATTTTCCATGAGTTTTGTGAGTTTTCTAGTGAATTATTGAAATTGTGCCCTTTAATTCCAAGTCTGTCTAATCAAAGTAATAATGAAAGATTATTTTCTAGAAATAAATGTAATCTGAAAAGAAAACTAACAATTTGTTTTCTAACAATTGGCAGACAAGGGCTATGGATCAACTATTCCAAAACCAAAATAAATCGTGTTGCACATTTAAAATATTTAATAGGATTATAAATACCACATTCTATTACAATAAGATAACTCATTTGTATTCCTTGGTGTATATTTCCCAAAAGTACACCCAGAATTTTTGTTGTAAAATAATATTGCCCAAAGTGACACACTCTCTCGATGGATACTTTACGTAGATTTTGTTTAGGCTCAGATGATATTGGATCACCCCTGGCTTAAAAATCTTCTGAACAAAACCATGTCAGCAATGTTGAATGGAAAAAAACTTTAGAGTGTCACTTGCTCATCCTTCAATAAACTGGAACAGAGTCAAAACAATTATCTAAAAGAATCAAGGCTCTTTCCGTGACTGTGCCCTAAGCTCACCTAAGACTAAAAGAAGAAACAACTTCTACTGTGGTACCTATGTTAGGAGCTGCCTCTTCTTCCATTAACAACAAAACAAATGCCATGGCAGTAACCTACTTTCAGCTTGATTGTTCAAGTGTGCGTGTCTGTACAACTAGTAACACAGAATAAGTCTTTCCAGGTGGCTGTTAGGGAGTATGATTTTGAGCTCACTAACAATCTAATAAAATCTCAGTTAATAGAAACAATATTCATGTTACATAAAAATATATGTATCATATCTGCCTTTTAGTATTCTAAAATATACCCTAGATCAAGCCATATCACAATGAATACAACACTGACAGTGACCACTCATTCTCTGTTAATCATTCTACCCAATCACCAAAAATCCAAAAAAACAAAAAACAAAAACCCCTGACTTTCAGCTGGACACATCACCATCCAGGATAAATACTGTAATTTCTATTCTCTTGGCACTAGTGTGCTTGTGTGATAGAGGCATTCTTAGTGGTAGTCTTGGAAGAATAAACAGTTACCTAGGCATACAAGAACCCAAGCCTGCAGTTAAAGATTGGAATAACATGGTGCCATCTCACTTGAGACTTTTTTACCAGATGGCTCCAAATAACTGTTACTATTTTGGGGAAGAGGAAGGACTGGGATGGAGGGCACTGGAGAGAACACATCAGTAAGAAAAGATCACAGTCTTTAGACTCAAACATTACAACTAGGAAAGACCTTTAACTTCAATTACTTTACATACAGTCCTAAAACTAAGTTTTCAGAGAATCACTTTGACAGAGAACCAATCTTGGCTTGCAAAAGACAGTAATTGTTCAATTCCTAGAGTTACCAAGACTAACAGCCCTCCCCTCAACCCCCTACATGCATACTAACTGCATCACCAGGATGCTGGCTATGAAAGCTGTGCTGTCCTCAAAAAGGACATTCTTGACAACATTCACTTAAGATATGACCATGGTAGAAAATAGTCAAAGAAGAAATTCCCAGTCCAGGTGGACTAGCCAAAGTTATACTTTATTATTCATGTACAGTAAGATTTGATCATTACTATGGACCTATAATTACTATGTATTTCCCATTCTCTTTTTCCCCAAATGAGAATCTCATGCTTATTTTGTGTATGTGCTGGGATAGGAAAACTATGACCCACAAGCCAAATCTGGTTTGCTGCTTGTTTTTGTAAGTAAAGTTTTATTGGAACACAGCCCCAGTTCCCATTCATTTTCGTATCTGGTTGCTTTCACCCTTCAGTGGCAGTTAAATAGTTGCAACAGAGACAGTACAACCTACAAAGCTGAAAACATATACCATCTGGCCCTTTACAAAAAAACTTTACTGACCTCTGGTCTATGTCATCATTTTATATTGAGCATGCTAAGAGCAAATGAGTGTTTCTAGACTAATGATAACTGTATCAGACTGAAGGGAAAGATTACACATCTATTAGAGGACTTTGGGTGGAACTTTGTCTGTCTTAAAGAAGGAATGACCTGGCAGGAATGCACGGAGAGTTGGGTGTTCAAAAAGACACATTGTGTCAGAGCAAACATCCATTCTCTCTTTTTCTGATAGAAAGTAGAAACTTCCACAAATATCAAAACTGCATGTGGTTGGTCCCCTGAAAAATAGTTTTCTTTAATTCTCTTTTTAAATAATGACATCTGCTTATATTGAAGATTCTTGTGAGAAATGGTCTTATGAGATTTTTAATTAAATCTATTATAAATATATTGTTGAGGTTGTTTATTCATTACATCGTTATCATACTATGCATTAATTTCTCCCAAGAGAAATGATCATAGCACCTTGTGATGTTACGTCTTCTCAGAAATTTGTCTTTCTCTCAAGAATGTAATAAATCGTGTGAATAATAAAGTTTCCTTTTTTTCAAATTGAGTGTTTGCAAGTTGTGACAAATTTATGCTTCACTTATAGAAAATGTATGTCATTTTTGTAAGTATCTTACTTTATTCAAAGCTGCATTTCACTACAACTTTGTTTTTCTCTCTTCACTCCACTTTTCATTTATTCTAGATACTTTATGTGCATTATAAGCCACCTGACATCTTTCCTAGAACAAGCAGATAGAAAAGTACACAGTCAATCAAAATATAAAGCACTATATCACTTAATCTTAAATATAACTGTTTTAATTATTTATATTTTACAGAGAAAAGACAAATTAAGTAACATGTAAAGGCACTCAAAAATAAGTAAAGAATATATAAACATTTACCTAACTCTAGAAATCATAGTTTTTTCCACTTTTTTATGCTGTTTCCCTTTCTACTAAAGGTGGTAATAGAGCAATATTATCCTAAAGTCTAGGTCAAATTAAGTTAAAGGTTGAAACAAACCTGAGAATAAGTTCTAAGACCTTGAATTTATAGCTGACAGTATTGAAGAGAGTAGCGTGTGTATTGCTGGCTCTAAAAATCTTTAAGAAAACTGAGACTTTGGTAAAGAATTGGTGGATTTAGGAAATTATAAAGCACTCAGAAAGTCCATGAGTGCAATAATTTGTAATAGTGATAAAACTGCTGAAACATATAAGGCATTAGGCTGACATGGAACAGAGGCCTATATCTGGGAGGAAGCCTGGCCTCCCATCCAGTACCCAGCTTTCAATCTGGTTTCCTCATTCTCTTCCTATCTTTATGTAGGAAATCATGAAATCATGAAAATAAATCATGAAAATAAAAATAAAATCTTATTTTTATAGGCTAAAAAGAAAACACTTAATAATGTTTTGGATATAACTTTAAGAGACTAAAATGTTTCTTATCCAGAAAAAAATTTGGAATAAAGAGTAGAATAGCCAACTCTCAAAGGGTCCAGATCTATGACATTCAAGATCATTTTATATATTCACTCAATAAAAACAGTTTATGGAGTTTTACCACCACTGCAATAGTTGTCCAATAGCAGAGATAGAACTTTCACGAAATTTGAAAAGCAGGTAACTCATCCTTTGAAGCTATATAGTCCCAGGAAACATGGTCTGTTTCAAAGAGTTCTTTTCATCTGCGACAGTGCAGGAGAGAAGAAAGACAGCATTAGTGTTTCTTCCTGAGGGGCCGGCGGGGGTGGAGGCAAGGAGTCAGAAAAGAAGGGCTGTAAGCAGGAGCAAGAGTTCAACGCTTATAAAATTCACCTAGTTTTATAACAAAATGTCTATGAAAAGCGAGCATTATGATTAAATGCAGTGAAGCGCATACTGATTCTCACATTGTGGCAATGTGGAATGCTTGAGCTGTGCCTGCTGTCCAATCAAGTTAATCTAATTCATGACCAAAAAAAAAGAAAACTCTAGTCTTCCATTCAGACAGTCTATGAAAACATTTGCATCATGGCACAATTTATTTTAACATGATTTCACAACTCCATGTATGCTTAAGTGGCAATTCACAAATGTGAGGTCTTAAAAAGATTATAAGCGATTTTCCTTATGAATGTCAGGATTCTCCTCAGGTTCCTTTTGGCAAAGCCACTTAAATTGAAATGATCTCTAGCTGACTGACATCTTCTCCACAACCGGTCTTCAAACTATTTCATTTTAACAATCTCACTGAAATCCAGCTGGCTCATACTCAATTATGATAAAAATCCAAATTGTTGCTAAGTGACTAGGGAACAGAATTCGAAATTCTGACAAGAAATATTTCCTCACCCTTGACTGAGGGAAGCGGTGCACAGATGGTCAAGGTGACGCACATTCTTGGGCAGTTGAAAGATGAATTTCTCCATTTCTACACAGAAATAGTGCTTAATTTAAAAAAACAAATGTCATCTTTAATCTCTGATTCTAAGTGTACATTGTCAACTCCTGCTATAATTTAGATTTTTAGCTAACGCATTCACCTTTGCCTCTAGTTTAGATTAGTCACATACTTCCAATTCCACCACAAGCAGATGTTTCTGGGGCAATTACAGTTCTTTGAGAGGGCAAGAACACTGAGGTCACATCACATCAGTACTTCCTGGCCTGAACTGATACTGATCAAATTCTGAAAATAATTTAAGATTTTGGTCCTTAGGGCACAAAACTCAAGATAATCTAGCAATTTCAGAAACCTTATCATGTTCAACACCACATTACTCAAAGCAACTATTTTCAACAAGCAGTCTGTGGTATTGATCCTAAAACTGAAATGGACAATATTCTAGGTCAGAATACTCCTTCAAAATCAATGAAATTGTGGAAATTAGTTTGAAAACTTCTCTCAGGACATTAGAACACTTTCAAATAACTTGGCAGCAATTTAGCAGGTTCATTCTTTCATTTATTTATGAGAATATCATTCTCCAAGCCATAGTTTCACTCAGCTCCCTCTCCCATTTCCAACAAGAGTTATTTCAGTTTCTCGAAAGCCCCTCCACCATTCATGCAGCCTTAACTCTCCACATTTTTACCTCATACTTGATTAGGAAGTCATAAAATCACGAACACCCTCTATTTCTGGCCCTCTAGTCCACCTAATTATTTTTCTATCTAAGTGTCTGTCAAGATTCGCATTTGTAAATAATGACTCATTTAAAATATTTTAAGCAGCAATAAATATCTCTATTTATTAAAGAGATATTAACTCCATTTCTCTATCTCTCTCCCCACCTCTCTTTCTCTCTTTTCTTTCTCTCTTTCATCAATTGAACATGAAGAAAGAAGCATGTGGTTCTAACTGCCACTGGCAACTATCTTTTAACTACAAAGTGAGGGTAGACTTAGGCTAAATCCAAAAATAAGGAGAGCAAACAGACAGAAAGAATATTTAAGAGATGGCTACCTGGATCTCAGAGTCATTAGACTCAGTGATAGGTATCCACACTTACTCCATGCAGCTATGTGCTTTAGACAGACTGATCCCATCCCAGAAAGTGGGTTTTGATGAATTGTAAACAATACCCTGAGACATTATGAGGAAAAGTGTGCTGGGGTGGTTCTTGGAAAGTTTACTCATTTTTAAAGACAAACAAGTAGGAAAAAGTCATTTCTGCTTCTATCAGTGAGAATGCAATCATAGAAGCAGAATCACACTGATTCTTGATTTTTTTAAATGGGGGGAATTCTCAACACACTAGGAATAGAAGGGAACTTCTTCAACCTGATAAAAGATAGCTACAAAAAAGTGTACATGTCATATCATACTTAATGGTGAAATAATGAATGCTTTCTCTCTAATATTGAGAATAAGGCAAGATGTCCACTCTTGCTTTTTTTTAATTCTGTATGTACTGGAGATTCTATCCAATGCAATCAGACAAGAAAAAGAAATAAAAGTAACGTAGATTATAAAAGAAGGATGAAAATTGTTTTTATTCATGGATGACATGATTCTGTACATAGAAAATCCAAAGGAATACACACACACACACACTAAACACAAACTAATAAACAAGCTTAGCAAGGTTGCAGCATACAAGATCAATATACAGAAGAAGTGAAAGTTCATACACTGACAACTAGCAAACACTGCTGTGAAGGGAAAAAAAGGATCTAAAGAAAAGAAGAATCATTTCATGTTCATGGATTGGAAGATTCAATATTATTAAGATGGCAATTCTCCTCCAAAAGATTCAATGTAGTCCCTATCAAAATCATTGCAAATATTTTTACCAAAATGGACAATCTGATACTAAAACATAGAGGTAAGGTAGAGGACCCAGAAAATTCAAAACAGTCTTGAAAAAGAACAAAGTTGAAGGACTTGCACTCCTTGATTTCAAGCTTACTACAAAGCTATGGAAATCAAGACAGTGTCATACTGGCATGAGGATAGATACATAGATCATTGGAATAGAACTGACATTCCTGAAATAAACCCTTACATTTATGGATAATTGATTTCGACAAAGGGCCCAATGTAATTCATTGGGGAAAGAATAGTGTTTTCAACAGTTGGAACATTTCCCTCCCTCTGCTGGTCTGGAAGTTGTTTCTTCTCATTTATATCTTAGTGATAGCTCTAGATATTTTACTCTATTTTCCAGAAACAGAGACTGCTGCATTTCTAACCAATATTCATCTTTTTAATTTTCTGTTTCTAAAAGAAATTTGATTTAGTTGAAGACTGTTTGAAAACTCCACTCTTCAATTTCCTGTTAAATTTTAGCAATTATAGGTAAGTATACAGCCAATAGGTGGAAATTTGGGGTTTGGGCTTCCATGAAAACTTCCTTTAAAGAAGGGTCGGGGGGCCAGCCCCGTGGCTTAGCGGTTAAGTGCGTGTGCTCCGCTGCTGGCGGCCCGGTTCCAGATCCCGCTCCTGCACCAACGCACCTCTTGTCCAGCCATGCTGAGGCGGCTTCCACATACAGCAACTAGAAGGATGTGCAACTATGACATACAACTACCTGCAGGGGCTTTGGGGAGAAAAAGGAAAGAAAAAGGAGGTGGATTGGCAATAGATGTTAGCTCAGGGCAGTTCTTCCTCAGCAAAAAGAGGAGGATTGGCATGGATGTTAGCTCAGGGCTGATCTTCCTCACAAAAAAAAAAAAAAGAAAGAAAGGTAGGAGTTAACGGGGAGGCCCATTTCCTTGACACTTCTTATTACCTTATCTCATTGTCTGGATACCTGACAATTGGCCATGATGGGAAAAGGTGCAGTCACCGACTTCCAACTGAATACAAAAGACAGTGGATTCATTTCTGATAACCATATGGAGTGACCATCTCTGTCTTAGACTTGTGTACCTTTTGTCTTATTTAAATGATGGAAAATAAATCCTTAACCCATTTAAGGCAGTTACTTTGGATCTCTGTTACAGGAAGCCAAAAACAATTCATGATAATGTTAAACAGATTTTATGTTTAATTACTATTCTAACACTCCTCCCCGAAGCAGTAAAACACAATTAAATCTAATAATCTCCATCCTTTGTCGTTCGCTCTAGTTATAGTAGGCTGTAATTTTAGTTAAACCACTTTATAAGATTTTGTGTGTGTGTGTGAGGAAGATCAGCCTTGAGCTAACATCCTATGCCAATCTTCCTCTTTTTTTTTTTTTCTGCTGAGGAAGATTGGCCCTGGGCTAACATCCATGCCCATCTTCTTCTACTTTATATAGGACACCACCACAGCATGGCTTGACAAGCTGTGCGGCGGTGTGCACTCGGGATCCAAACCGCAAACCCCAGGCTGCCGAAGCAGAATGTGCAACTAACCGCTGCACCACCAGGCCGGCCCCAAGATTTTTTTCTTTTTCAGTCCACAAATTAGATATCTTATTATTGCTTTATAACAATGTTTATTGGGATTTGTTTGCATATGTTGACAAATTTCTTTATTTATCATTTTTTTTCTTCACCTCAAACCTACCTTATGGTTAACTTCCTTTCTTCCTGAAGTATATTTTTGATACTTTTTTGCTGAGCATCTGTTGATAGTACTCTCTCAGTTCTTATTTATCTAAAAATGTTGATCTTGTTTGAGAAAGATAGATTTGCTTGGCACTTGATTCAAGGTTGAACTTTCTATCTGCACCTGTAAGATATTGTGTTACTTTTCTAGCTTCCATTGCTGCATTTGAGAAGTCTATTGGCAACATAATTGTCTTTCCTTTGGAGTTGATCTAATTATTCTCTCTTGATTATTGAATGCATATCTTTCATCCATTCTGGAAAATTCTCAACCATTCTTCATGTTTTCTACTTCTGAAAATGGCTATTTAATTTTATCCATCAAATCCATTAAACTCTTTTTCGTATTTTACATTTTGTTTTCTCTCTGGTCTGCATTCTGAGGAGATTCTTCATGTAATTCTTTCCTCTAGCTTACAAATTCTTTTTCCATCTATCCATAATTATCAATTACCCATTCATTGTGTGGTATTTAATTCCAGGTTCAAATATTTTTAGTTTTAAAAGTTTTGTTCTTTTTCAGATCTTCCTAGTGATTTGAATACATGCTTGTTTTTTACTCACTATTTTTAGGTTCACCTCCCAATTTTCTTGAACATTTCATATATCTGATAATTCTATTTTCTTTTATCCAGTTTCACTGAGATGCAATTGACATATAACTTTGTATTAGTTTAAAATGTACAACATCATGATTTGATATATGTATACATTGCAAAATGATTACCACAATGAATTTAGTTACCATCCATCACCTCACATAGTTACAAATTTTTTCTTGTAATGAGATCTTTTAAAATCTACTCTATTAGCAACTTTCAAGTCTATAATACAGTACTGTTAATTATACCCACTATGCTGCACATTACACTCTCAGACCTTATTTATCCTAAACCTGTATTTTTACCTTTTGACCACCTTCAGTCATTTCACCCAAATTCCACTCCCCACCTCTGGCAAATACCAATCTGTTCTGTTTCTATGAGTTCAGAATTTTCATATTCCACATATAAGCGATATCATGCAATATTTGTCTTTCTTTGTCTGACTTATTTCACTTAGCATAATGCCCTCAAAGTCCACCCATGTTGTTGCAAATGGCAGGATTTCCTTCTTTTTATGGCTGAATAGTATTCATATATATATATGAAGATATATATATACATATCACATTTTATTTATTCATTCATCTATTGGACATTTAGGTTGTTTCCACATCTTGGCTATTATAAATAATGCTACAATGAACATGGAGGTGCTGATATCTCTTCGAGATAGTGATTTCAGTTCTTTCAGGTATATACCCAGAAATGGACTTGCTGAATCATATGGCAGTTTTATTTTTTATTTATTGAGGAATCGAATCTTCACACTGATTTCCATAGTGGTTGCACCAATTTATGTTTCCAAAAACAATTCATTAGGGTTCCCTTTTCTCTATATTCTTGCCAACATTTGTTATTTCTTGTGTTTTTGATGAGAGCCACTCTAATAGGCGTGAAATGATATCTCATTTTGGTTTTGATTTGCATTTCCCTGATGATTAATGATGTTGAGCATCTTTTCATGTACCCATTGGGCATTTGTATGTCTTCTTCGTAAAAATGTCTATTCAATTCTTCTGCCCATCTTTTAATTGGATTGTTTTATTTTTCTATTGAGTTGTATGAGTTCTTTACATATTTTGGATATGAGCCCCTTATCAGATATACGATTTGCAAATATTTTCTCCCATTCTGTAGGTTGCCTTTTCGTTTTGTTGATGGTTCCCTTTGCTGTGCGGAAGCTTTTTAGTTTGACGTAGTTCCACTTGTTTATTTTTGCTTCGGTTGTCTTTGCTTTTTTTGTCAAATCCAAAAAATCATTGTCAAGATTAATATCAAAGAGCATACCTCCTATGTTTTCTTCTAGGACATTTATGGTTTCAGGTCTGACATTTAAATCTTTAATCCATTTTGAGTTGATTTTTTGTTTATGGTGTAAGATAGAGGTCTAGTTTCCTTCTTTTGCATTTGGCTGTCCAGTTTTCCCAGCACCATTTATTAAAGAGACTGTCCTTTCCCCATTTTATATTCTTTGCTCCTTTGTTGTGAATTAATTGACCATATATGCATGGGTTTATTTATTGGCTTTCTATTCTGTTCCATTGATCTCAGTGTGTGTTTTTATACCAGAACTATACTGTTCTGATTATTATAGCTTTATAATATAGTTTGAAATTAGGAAGTCTCTGGCTTTGTTCTTTTTTCTCAAGATTGCTTTGGCTATCCAGAGTTCCATACAAATTTTAGGATTGTTTTTCCTATTTTTGTGAAAAATGCCATTGGAATTTCAATAGGGATTGCATTGAATCTGTAGGTTGCTTTGGATAGGATGGACATTTTAACAATATAAATTCTTTCAATCCATGAGCACGGAGTATTTTTCCATTTACTTGTATCTTCTTCAATTTCTTTCATCAATGCTTATAGTTTTCAGTGCACTGATCTTTTACCTCCTTGATTAAATTTATTCCTAGGTATTTTAGTTTTTGGTACAATTGTAATTTGGATTGTTTTCTGGATTTCTCTTTCTAATAGTTTACTACTATTATTAGTGTATAGAAATATAATTGATTTTTGTATATTGATTTTGTGTCCTGCTACTTTACTGAATAAATTTATTAGTTTTAATAGTTTTTTGGTGGCGTTTTTAAGGTTTTCTATATGTAATATTCTGTCATCTGCAAATATAGACAGCTTTATTTCTTCCCCTCTAATTTAAATGTCTTTTATTTCCTTTTGTTGTCTAATTGCTCAGGCTAGGACTTCCAGTACTGTGTGGAATAAAAATGCGAGAGTGGGCACTGTCGTCTTGTTCCTGATTTTAAAGGAGAGCTTTTTTTCCTCCTTTTTTTGTGAAGGAAATAACAAAGATCCGAGGAGAAATAAAATGGAGTCAAGAAAGACATAGAAAAGAACAATGAAACAGCACTGTTTTTTTGAAAAGTAAACAAAATAATAGAAAAAATTTTAGTTAGACTTACCAAGAAAAAAAGAGAGAGGACTCAAAGAAATAAAATTGGAAATGAAAGAGGGGACATTACAACTGATATCAGAGAAATACAAAGGATGATGAGAGACTACTATGAAAAAATATACACCAACAAGGTAGATGACCTAGAAGAAATGGATGACTTCCTAGAAACAGACAACATACCAAAACTGAATCATGGAGAAATAGAAAATCTGAACAGACCAATTACTAGTAAGGAAATAGAATCAATAGTCAAAAACCTCTCAACAAACAAAATTTCAGGACCAGATGGCTTCACTGGTGAATTCTACCAAATATTTAATGAAGAATTAATACCAACCCTTCTCAAACTCTTTCAAAAATAGAAGAAAAGGGCACAATTCCAAACTCATTTTACAAAACCAGCATTACTCTGATACTAAAATCAGACAAAGACACCACAAAAAAAAAAATTACAAGCAATATCTCCAATATAGATGCAAAAATCTTCAAAAAAAATTAGTGAGCCAAATTCAACAATATATCAAAAGGATCATACACCACAACCAAGTGGGATTTATCCCAGGGATGCAGGGATAATGGTTCAATATCCACAAATCAATCAATGTGATACACCACATTAACAAAATGAAGGATAAAAATTATATGATCATCTCAATAGAAGCAGAAAAAGCATTTGACCAAATTCAACACCTGTTCCTGATAAAAACTCTCAGCAAAGTGGGTATAGAGAGAATGTACCTCCACATAATAAAGGCCATATATGACAAGTCTCCAGCTAATATTACACTCAGTGGTGAGGAGCTGAGTTTTTCCTCTAAAATCGGGAACAAGACAAGGATGCCCACTCTCACCACTTGAATTCTATTTTCTTAAATTATTGGAAATTAAATCTATTGTGTTTTGCTGTTTTTGTTTTTGTTCTACTGTTGTTTCTGCTGACTTTTATTCATGGTTCTCGTTTCTTTACGTGCTATATTCAAGTGTACTTCAAAAATATTGAGAGTTTTGAGGGAGGTGGATAGAGAATGGTCTACAAGTGACCATGAGGGGCAAATATAATCCTATGTTCACTTCCAGGTCCAGTGTACATTGAATATGGGGAAAAATGTTAAAGCAGTCGCTATTTGAGATCACTGAATGAGGAAGAAGTGTCCCCAGGGGAGATCTAGGTTTCATTTAGAGAAAAGGATCTGGTGAACATTCAGGGAAGCGAGGTGTGGAAAATTTTTTGAACATACCATTAGGTCCAAGAGGCACAGTGGAAACATTTACCAGGGGAAGGAGGCAGTTTGGTGAGAGATTGAATCAGATAAGAGGATATATAGAGCAATATGGGAATAAATCTGAGTGATGAATGCCTAAGGACCAAGACTAAGGTAAACAGAGACATAACACACGATAAGATATTTCTTTATTGTTACTTAGTAAAAGGTCTCAGAAACTATCACTCAGAACAACACTCCTAAGGAAAATAGAACTTGAGAACAATTGATGTTACCGTGGAGTTCAGGGGGTCTTGCTTAGGTTCTGTGAAGGGCAGAACAGATCCCAAAGTCTTAACAGGTGTTAGTAATAATACATGTTTGCTGAATTTATCAACAACAATAGAAAATACCTGAAAATAGACACCTAATATCTCCTGTCAAATTTCTATATTACCTGGAATAAACCTCTTAACTCTCCTGGGCTCTGGCTTACTTCTCTTTATATGAGGAAAATAGTCAAAAGAAAATGGTCACTTATAGCTATGTGACCGATTTTCCTAAAAATGTTTTTTAAATGTGCATAATACAAACTCCTCAGAGTATGTTGATTTGGATTTTACAGCTCAGTCTATCTAAAGTACATTTTTTAAACTTATTTCTTAAAATAACAAGAAGGTTTCAGATTGAATCCTTAGAATTCTCTAGACCAGTAGCAATTGACCAGAGAAAAATATATATTACAAAATTAATATCTTTTTGATAAATAATAAATTTTTAAGGTTTTTGAATGTGGCAAAGCTTTCTCTTTAACTTTTTGTGTCAATTTTGTTCTTCCAGCAAAAATTCAACTTAGCAAACATTAATCAGTTAGAAGAACTTGCTATATGCCAGCAACGGTCTCTATTTCTCCCAACAAATCTATGGGACAGACATCTTTGTCCCCATTTTAGAGGTGAAGATGTAAAGGCTTGGAAATTTAACTGTCTACAGTTCTGAAGCAGTTGGTCCTATCCCCATTCTGCCTCACACCTGGTCTCTCCTTCCTCGTGCTTCCTGTCAGTTTATGATACACAGATCCAGGTAGGACAGGATTTATACTCCAGTTTACCCAAGGTATGATTAAATACTTTCTCTTGGCTTCTGAGGTAGATGTGTTGACTTTTTAAATAACACTAGAACAGATGCTGTGCATGCCCTGCACTTTTCTTCTCAGCGTTCAATGTTACTGTAAGCATATGGGTCTCTGCCCAGGAGCTTTCAATGTCATAAGAGCATGCTTAGTTTCATGCAGAGCAGGCTGGAATTGCCAAGAATTAACAGTCTCAGGAAGAAACCTCAATCAATGATGAGCAGAAATTGGTGGATAATTACTGCAGTTTCCTTATTAACAAACCAAATATCTCCCAAAGGCCCCAGCAGGAATTAACCCCAGTTGAAAATAGTGGTAGCCTACTCATTAACATGCATTGATTGGCTTCTACCATTTCAGTCCCACTTCTTGTTCAACTGAATATTCCATGGAATCACCCTAAATAATCTACCTGTACTCAAATCCTTGTTTTAGGGTCTGCTTATGGAGGAACTCAGCCTAAGATTTTTAGTTCATTATTGAGTGGATACTTAAGGATGAAGATTATTCTCTATAGATAGATTTTATGATTTATAATTGACCCGTAAGTCCTTCTTTCTCATACATGGGATATTTCTAAATGGTCATACTTTTAGAAGCGCAAAAGTTATGCGTTATAAATGGTTGTCCATAGAAGTATAGCTACCCACCTTCAAACAGACTACTTGGACTGACCAAAGAGCAGCTCAGCACCAACCATAGTGAAATAAAGGTTATAGGCCCCTCTCCAGATTTTCTGGTCTAGGTCTTCAGAGACTTTTGAATGAACTATGTATTCAATAATAGCTTCTTGAACTGAAGAATAAATCCTTTCCTTCTACACTGAATTTTGGCAGTCTTACTGTAGATATAGAGACAAATAAATAGTTACAAGATGTTTCAGAAAGCAGTAGGGAAATTAACACAGAAAAAGCCAGATTTTACTTGGTTTATTTTAGAATAATTAGGTAATATAATGTTTGCTGCACTTAAATATAATTGAAAATAATTCACAGGCATTATATATTGACAAATTCAAGTATTTCCATGTTTATTATAATTAAGAAATATGTATCTTAGAAATGAATATGAATATGGTGACTCTAAGAATTATTTTCCCTTGTCTTAAGAAAAGTAATATGCCTAGAATAATTCATCAGGAAAGCTGAAATGAAATAAGTTTAACAAACAGAATTTGGAGTGAAATAAATATCTCTTTTCTGTTCTAATTTAATTGTATAAAGCCACTAGAATAACTTTTTAAAAATATATACCCTTGGATTAATGTTTTTACTCTCCAATGACTTCCCACTGTACTTAAAATAAAAGCAAAACTCCTTAATAACATGCGAGGATTTTCATAATCTTGCTGCTCTTATATGCCCAAGATTCTCTGATATCATGAAATGCAGTAAATATACCTGTATAATTCCACATTCGACACAGTGCCAGTGCCACTTAACTTCTCTGGAACACATGTTACCTGATTGGTTGTATTTTCAGGTCATCTTGGAGCCTCTGATGTATCCAAAGAAGGAGCAAACATTCAAAAGTCATGCTGCAAAAGACTTTTCTTCATTCTATCTTCTGCCTGCAACAGGCAACGCTATGTAGAAACCTAATATGGCATGTAAGGTACGTTAAAATAGTGTCCTGATTGCTGAATTCATATTATCCTCTCACTAGGGAGCCATCAGCTTCATAGATTAAATAAAAATAAATAAGACGGGCCGGCCCCGTGGCTTAGCGGTTAAGTGCGCGCGCTCCGCTGCTGGCGGCCCGGGTTCGGATCCCGGGCGCGCACCGACGCACCGCTTCTCTGGCCATGCTGAGGCCGCGTCCCACATACAGCAACTAGAAGGATGTGCGGCTATGACATACAACTATCTACTGGGGCTTTGGGGGGAAAAAATAAATAAATAAAATCTTTAAAAAATAAAAAAAATAAATAAGAGAAAGAACCCATTCTTGTGGGTGCCGGATGAAAATAAATTAAAAGCTGCTTCCTTTTTAACTGTGTTCAATTGTCCTTGGCCATAGGGACTACGCTTTGGAAAAATAAAAGAATATATTTAGTTCTTGATGAAAGAATAATATTTTTGTAATTTCTCCTAGAATAAAAAAAGGTTAAAGCCATGGTTATACAAAGCAATTTTCCTGTCCATGCAATTTTCAGATTTAAGACTTAAAATGCTTTGGAAAACATTATCTCAACACCCCAGTGGCACAATGTTTTAAATTCCTCATTTAGAACGAGGAAACAGAAAAATGTGAAGCATACACATGCTGCAGGCTTTTCTGATCTCCCAGAAGACGGCAGAAGAACTGAAACTACGGATCTTGACATCTAGATGATCTTCCCAGCGTATTTTTTCCATCAGAAATAGTTTGAAGAAGGAACAAGAAAGTTGAATTTGTACCTTCAAAAGCATAAAATAAGCTTTACAATTAAAAATAATAATAAATTAGATGATCAATTTTTGTTCTTGTTACATTACATGAACTATTCTGGATTGTTTTACTGTCGTTATGTGTTTGTTTTAAAATAAGCAGATAGGCGGTTGTGGCATTGTTGAGTCCATAAGGGGTTTCTGATGATAAAAAATGAAAGGAAAGAGTAGAGGAAGCAATTTTTATTTTTAAAATGTACTGCAGTAAATGTCGTTATATAAGTCCAGGTATATAAGTCATATAATAAAAATTTACATTAAAAATTCACATTACTTTCAGTGTAGCTTTCTCATTAAAAAACTGTTGGAAAAAAAACGGTATAAGCAGTCATCAAAATATACTCTTTATCTAGGAACAAACCAACCTAGGTTTTTTTCTCTTTTAAATTTTTATTCGTACTCTAAAGGATCTGTGTTATAAATCTTCACATTTGGCTGCAAAGCGTGAGCGTTTTCACGTGCACCTACATTCAGAGTGTGCACCTGTAGATTTGTTAGTGTGCAGAGGTCACACCCCCGTGCCATTTCCCTCTATTTGGCACACAGCAAGGTTAACAAACGTTCAGTTTGAACACAGGCATGGATATTATTGCTTGTATTCCCAAATAAAACTACTTGATCTGGTACTGAGATTTTATACACTCGGAAGCTTGCATGCCTTCCTGAGGAACGGAAGCTGACTCCAGATCCCTCTGTTGCCAACTCGCTAGAGGAACTTCTGTGCGGTTTGTTAAAAGAGCCTCTCCCTGTCATCCCCTTCCACTAGAACACTGCTTACAACTTTGAGAGCAAGAAAGCAGCGTGCTCCTCACGAGCATTGTAACACATACTATTAATTAGAACTTGCTACGCACTCTACATATTACATCTCAAAGCATGACGAGGACCCTGCACTGTCGGTATTATTATCCTCATTTAAAAAACAAAAATAAAACTGAAGATCAGAGAGTTAAAGTGGGTTGACCAATGTCAAGTAGCTTCTAAATAGTACATAAATGTGTTAATCTAACGCTATCTGAAAACAAATTGCATGTTATTGCAAATAAATATTTGGCTTCGCCCAAGTCAATTTTCTGATTATTGGCATGAACTATAATTTCCTTTAATTTGTCTGAATTACAATTGTTCACCAGAGGCTTCCTGATAAAACTATTTTACAAGAACATTCATATCAGCTTTATTCATAATACACAAAAACTGGAACCAACTGGAATGTCTCTAAAATGGAGAATGATTGGACAAAGGGTTTTACCGTCACACAATAGGATAATACTTCACTTATAAAAAGAGAAAATTGCTGATACAGCAAAAATATGGATAAATCTCAAAACATCATGTTGAGCAAAATAAGTCAGACACACACAAAAAGTATACAGTATGATTTCAGTTATATGCAGTTCAAGAAAATCCACTGCTCTGACCATGATGGCTTGGTCCTAGGAGTGTGAAACTGACTAGGTAAAAAACATCAGAGAATGTCAGAGTAAGAGAAATATTCTATGTCTTCATCTTTGGAGGATGGCTACATGACTGTATACATTTGTAAAAGTTGATCAAATAATGCATTTAAAATCTGTGAATTTAACTATATATTAAATATAACAATAAAAAAATTCCACCTTATTTTAATAATCAATTAATGTGCCCACATCATTGTCCCACCATTCATCTCATCTCTAATATTTCTCATAAATCAAGAAAAAAATTAAAATCCCTAGTGAGTTTGAGAGTTTAAATTATACACATGACTTGTCCATAAAATAAATTGAGAATTTTATGATTGTTTGTTAGGATAATCAGTTAATGGTACTGAAAAAAATTTCAAAGTGGTAAAAAAGCTGTGTCAAGATTCTCTTCTCTTCAGTTGGATTCTAGGCAGTGACACCGATCTCTGAAGCCACCGTTGCTACTGACTCTTTTGAGAGAACAGCCTTAAAAACCTTGGAGCAGATCACAGAGCTCATTGATCCCTGGCTCAGTTCTGAGGGGCAAATAAGAAAGGCCTCTGAGTTGGGCCAATATTTTGACAACATTACTTACCAAAGGCATCCTGATGCATCCTAGCTTAAAACATGTGGATTGCTATTTTTCCAAGTGAAAACAAAGTCACTCAGCAGAGACCTTTCCAGAGGAATAGTATCACAAAAAAATATTTTTGAGATTGTTGATCGTTTTCAACAGAGGAAGTTAACACCGATTGAATAGATCTGATTGAATAGATCACTAGATTATTTTCTATTGCGAACAGAGACAAAACAAACTAATACATGACTGTGAACAGGAATTATCTGCCCTTAATGATCCACTAAAAACATATTTTATTTGTCTATAGTTTGTAAAATGTTTTATGTCATATAAATACAAATAGAGAAACAAAGAGTTTTCTGTTACATCATCATAATGCCATCTTCAAAAAGGCTGGCTGCCCTTATTAAGAGTTGTTATGAAATATTTAAGCATCAAGGTTTTGTTTTTCTTCCCTCCTAGAAATTGAATAAGGCTGAATAATTTTGTTTCTTTGTTAGTTGATTACATTAGCAGAAATGGACATCTGATAAAATTTGTAACATTCTTAGGAGTGGCATCACTGTTATTGAATTGCTTTTCAGAGAATTTTGCTCCTAGCATATTTTGTTCTCTTATCTCATGACAATAATGTTTTTGTAGCTATAGATGGAGTTTTAAAAAATTATATGTATATACGCACACACAAACATACACACACACACCCCATGGAGAAATGAAGAATAAAAGATTCTTCCTGTGTAGTCACTACGCAGATATTATAAAAATATAGAATGGTTCAATAAATAAGTAAGCTCTAGGACATCTTATTTATTAAAGCTTTTATACCCTGCAGGTGATAACCAATTTAATCTGACACTTTCTCCAGGGTATGTGAAGAGGGTAGTAAAAAATTGAGTAAGAATAAATAAATTTCTAGGAATATATGAGAGAGAGTTTTTCAGTCGTTAAATTGCATGCAAGTATCATTAAATCATTATTATTCTATATTTATTATGCTTTTAATAATTAAATTCCACCTATTTCCTCTAACTACTAAAAAAGACTTTAGTCGACTTAAAATGAAACACAGAGGTAAAATTAAACTGTATGATTTAAGAGCTCATCGTATGCTCATCCTTTGATTTCTCATGTCGAGTCATAATTTTAGAGCTGAAAAGGATTTTAAAGATCATCTGCTTTGAGATCATTCTTGCAGATACGGAGAACAGTTAAATGTCTCGCTGCAGATTCTACAGTTACTAGTAGAGCCAGGACTAGAACCCGGTTACAAACTTCTGGTTTACTGTTCTCTGAAGTTTAATATTTACTTATAAATCCAGTTTTATTTAAGTGATTAAAAAACCATGCAAATCTATCTAATTTTTTTAAATAAGTTCTTCCAAATAATTCAACAGAAGCATTTCCTCATCTTAATTCAGGCATCAATATTATGAAACAAACATCTTTATTCTCTCAGTAGTAAGAGAAAAACTTTAGTCATGGAGTTTATTCTCTCTCTTTGTATGTCAACTGCTCAGCCTGCTACCATAGCATCAAAAAGGTACATTCTTTATACCCATTTTAAGAGCACTGACATCAGCTTCTCACAATTCAAAAGATTATGAAACAATATTTTCTGTAACTACAAAAATCTTATTTATAAACTCCTAGAACATAAATTCAAAAGATGTCAATTGTTCACTAGGCTAGATTGGAAAAAATAAATTAAGATTTTTAAAAATCCCTTGACTTTAAGGAACTTATAATAGTAGAGTAAATAAAAACGTCTCAAATAAGAATACAAAAAGTCATCACTTTATTAAATAGTAATTAATTGTTTATTTAAAACATACATATTGGGTGCTTACACAATATTCCTGTGTACCCAGAACTATGCCAGGCATTCAAGCATGCCATGGAAAACAGGACAAATGCTGTTTCCTAGAAAAGCTTACATTATGGCGGAGGAGATGGCCAGATAAGTGAGGAAATACATTGCAATGTGACAAAAGCTCTCAGGGAGTCATTTGTGTAAAGTAAGTAGAAGGATCTGAGAGAGCCTGGGACACACCAAGTACATAGAAGTCTTTCCCGGGGACAGGGGTGTCTAAGGACGACTTAGAAATGCCAGATAGAAGCAATGAGGAATGATGAGCGTTCCAGGAGTGAAGAATAACATCAGAAGAGCCTCAAATTGAGAAAGAGCAAAAAAGTATTTGGTGAAGAACCACAAGTGTAGGTCGGGCAGATAAGCTTAACAAGGCCAACTCTGAAGGAACTTACTAGACATTTAAGCACTTTGTTTTTTACACTTGAAAAAGAATCACAGTGTCTTGGATAAGGTCTGTGGACATTCACAAGAGAAGCTAATCGGGGACCCAGGAAGTCTTTATTTAGGATTATAAATTTGAGATAAACCTCGAAAAAATAACACAATTTTGATGGGCAGAAATAAGACCAGAAGAAGTTAGGCTTCTTGAAAAAAGACTGAACAGCGGTAGCAAAAGGAGATATATTAAAAGTGCAGACTAGATTAGTCTCTTTCAATAGGAATATAAGAGACATGGAAGAAAGGAAAGCAAAAGAATGCTGAAGACACACACACGAGCCATTTTCAAAGGGTCGTATAGGCAGGTTGATGAATCGTGAGATATCAGAGGAGCTCATAGTATTTCCTGATCAAAAAACTATTTCACTGACGTAGTGACTTTTAAATTTCATCATTAAAAATGTTCTTAACATTTTATACATCGCACACATACATCAACATCAAAAGGGAAAAAAAACAGGATTTAAGTCCACCTTTGACAATCTCTAAAGATCGTGTTGTCTCCACTATATCGTGATTCTTTTCAGGTTGAAGGAATACTAAAAGTACAAAAAGACTGAAAGCATTCTTTATTTTCTTTCAAGCACAGATACAGATCACCCTATAAGGGAAACTCATGACAAGGACACAAATATAAATAAATAACAGGATCATAAAAACACATCGTTAAGGGCTAATTACAAATCATAACACAAAGGTAAAGAGGAATTTTTTTTTTTTTTGTGAGGAAGATCAGCCCTGAGCTAACATCGTGCTAATCCTCCTCTTTTTGCTGAGGAAGACCGGCTCTGAGCTAACATCTATTGCCAATCCTCCTCCTTTTTCCCCCCAAAGCCCCAGTAGATAGTTGTGTGTCATAGTTGCACATCCTTCTAGTTGCTGTATGTGGGATGCAGCCTCAGCATGGCTGGAGAAGCGGTGTGTCGGTGCATGCTCACAATCCGAACCCGGGCTGCCAGTAGCAGAGCGTGCGCACTTAACCGCTAAGCCACAGGGCTGGCCCTTATCATTTTCATATACATAAGAAATATTAGTATCCAAGTCTGTGAAAATGATATTATTATAAAGACAATCTTGAATCTGTTCAAATTTATTAGAGAAGTAAACATGGCCCCTTCTTCTGTCATGCTGACTTTGATGTTTTCCAAACATTCCAAGTTTTTGCCTGTCTCAGGGCCTTTGAACGTGCTATTTTCTTTGTCTGTGGCCTTACTCCCTTCCTTCATCTTTTAGCTATCAGCCTAAATACACCTCCTCAGATAGACCTCTGTAAATCTGATACAGTCTAATATTCTTTTCCTGTATCCTGTTTGTTTTCTCTAGTGTACTTGTCACAATTTGCAATATGTATAATTAATATTTTTTGTTATTGTCTCATTCATCTAATAAATTTTAAATTCCATAAGTATAAGGACTATATCTGTTTTTTTTTTTTAATTTTATTTATTTTTTTTCCCCCAAAGCCCTAGTAGATAGTTGTATGTCATAACTGCACATCCTTCTAGTTGCTGTATGTGGGACGCGGCCTCAGTATGGCCAGAGAAGCGGTACGTTGGTGCGCGCCTGGGATCTGAACCCGGGCCGCCAGCAGCAGAGCGTGTGCACTTAACCGCTAAGCCACAGGGCCGGCCCTAGTTTATTATTTTTAACCTCACCCACAATTATGATATTATCTACTTCATGACTTCTAAGTGATTTATTTTTTTATTCCTTAAATTAATTTTAACAGTAATTTGGCTACTTTAAAATAGTTAATACATTACTCTTTGAATTTACTTATCAAATTTATGCTATAATAATATTTTCTAATTCATTTATTTCTGCTTTCATCAATTTATCTCTCCTGTTTCCTTTTACATATTTGCTCTCCCTCTAACTTATTTAGGTGTATGTTCATTTAAATTTTTTTATATTTATTTTTCTCTATGTTCTCACCTACTTGTCCTTTTTGTGTGTGTGTGTGAAGAAGATTAGCCCTGAACTAACATCCGATGCCAGTCATCCTCTTTTTGCTGAGGAAGATTGGCCCTGGGCTAACATCCACACCCATCTTCCTCTACTTTGTATGAGGCGTCGCCACAGCATGGCTCAACAAGCAGTGCGTTGGTGTGCGCCCGGGATCCGAACTTGTGAACCCCTGGGCCATTGAAGCAGAGCACGTGCACCCAACCACTGTGCCACCAGGCTGGCCCCGTACTTGTCCTTTTTAATATTCAAAGTACTACCTTTTTATAATAAACAGTTGTCTATATCTGTCATCTTGCTTTGTCTCGTAGTGTGTACTTCCTTCTTGTTTACCTCATTTCCTGTGTTTGGACATCTAATTACTTCATGCTGACATGGTACTCAATGTTTGGAAGGACATGCCAGGAGTTTACTGCTACTCTTTTCAAAACATTCTTCAATATACATTCTTATAAATACTACTGTTCAGAGTAACATGGTTCAATATCCTTTTACTCCTACACTTTACTCTCTAATGTAACGTTATCCATATTACCCTTTTCACTGAGCAGCTGTTTCAAAAATAATTTTGGAATTTGCATAATGAAATGCATAATTGATAAGCCTGTTTACTAATTCAGAGTACAAATCTGGTACATATATTATATATGTATATTTATATGTATGTGCGTATATATATACAGCATTATTTGTGTTTACCGAGCCTACTAGCTGGAAGTCTCACATCTCCTCTTTGAAGTCTTGACCTATGATATTAAGAAGCTTACTGGATCCAATGGGAATTAAATCTGTTTGCAAACAGCAAGCTAGGAGAGCAAATGGGAGCCCATTGTTGTCATTAGTGCTGGTGACCTTCCTTCTTACTGATCTATGGTGCTGTACAGTCAAGCCCAGATCTACAGACAAGTGTTTCTATAGTAGCTCGTCCAGTTCCCTCCCTACTCAGCTTGTAGCAGTGCCCTGTGTTGCTTGCCAAGTTTAAAACTGTTTTTAATTTACATATGTATGTTCTTCCACAGTCCCACTGTGGCGAATTGGCTTGGTATTGAGGAGCTTCCAGCATTGTCTGCGTTGTGCTGAAGACAACCTTCTGATGTAAACTCTTAGGTCTTTGTTTTAAACCGGAGTCCCAGACTAGATTCACCATCTCATCAGAGGCTTTGAGGTTTTTACTTATCTCTAGACCTGGATCAAACCATCATTATACGTTAGATTCCCCTAATGTAACCTATCATGATGTGAAAATTTGCGGCCTCATTCCTTTCAGAGAAAGTCCTCCTGGAAGAGAAAATCCTGACCTTAAAATAATACCAGTTAACAAAGCCAGAATGTACTGAACACTACTACATGCCAGAAGTTATCCTTAGCATTTTATGAGTATTCTCTCATTTACTCTCTTATTTTTCAGATGAAGAAACTGAGCATGTGGAAATTAAGAAACTCGCTCCTTCTCACCCAGCTAGGAAGAGATGGAACCAAGAATTGAATCAGGCTCTGACTCCAGAGCCATGTGCTTAACCGGTAGACGAAAGAACCAAATGCAAAGCAGTCTACCCTCTTTTCTAGATCCCTAAACCAAGAGAAACCTCAGCTCTGAGTGGCTCCACAGAGCAAAGGGTTTACTTATTCAAGGCAGTAGACGCCTGCACTATGTTTATGCTTGTACAACAAAGGGGTCATTGGAGTTACATTTTCGAGACAATTAAGATTTACTCATAGTCAACTTTCCCCATTTGCCAACAGAAAAATTAGTAGCACTTTTCGTTTAATTTATAAATGAATTTAGTTGGAATTGGTTCAATTATATCCTGACATTCCTATTCTTAACGTGTTTTTGCTTTATCTTTCAGGTAATTAGAAATTATGCATTTAGATATACAAATATGTTTCAATTATATTAATGAAAAACAGAATAGAATAATCTCGTTGACATATATACTTAATATATATACATACAAACACACACTTAAAAGTTTTGTTACATTTTTCTTCTCAACAAGTGGAGAAAGAAGCATTTAGAGGACATTTACATTCCAATGCTGACAGAAGATGATGATAGATAGATAGATCGATCGATCGATCTCAAGTGGATCCAAGGTTTTATTTAACCCCAAATCAAAACAAATCATGATTACAATTCCTCTCTTTAATGGCATCCCCTTGTGTCAGACACAGCAAGTGGTGCATCAAAAATGTCCATCCCTATAGGATGACAAGGCTGCAAACTGGAAGGAGTCTTGGTCCCTGAATCGTCACTTGGGGAAAAGCCACACAAAGACCAAGAATACCCACACTAGACTGTTTCCTGGGATGAGATCAAATTCCATCATTTCAAACTACTGATAAACTCTATGGATATATTGTTAATTGGCTAGTGTACCCTACCTGATCATCTTCAAATAAAATAATGGTTTGCTAAATCTCTTAAGAGTTTAATCTTCATAAGGAGATGTGTAAGTTATGTTTGATAGAGGAAACTGTATGCGTTCACTAGGCACTCTGTTCTTTAATACTAGATATCACACAGTGGTGACAGTATTTTCAGGTCACTGTTGCAACAGCTAATAAAAAACTTGGAGTTTATCCAGAAGAGGGTGATAAGAACGTTAAGGCACTTTGTGAGGAACTTGTTCAGTGACCAAAGAAGATAAGATGTTCAGGAGGACATCAGAAAAATCTTCAAATATTTTAAGGGATATAATGTATAAAAAATATTATACTTTTATATTATCTAAGTATATATCTAGGGATATTTGTGCATTATATTCCATTAAATATTTATATTATAGGGTGTATGTAATATTATATCTAATATTTATTCAGTGTTCAGGATTAGGTTGTTTTAATTTTGAAATATCAAAGACAAAAAGAAAATAGTATAAAATATAATTGTACAAATTAAAAATTACTATAAAATTAAAATCTCTGTAGTCACAATCCAGGTCAAGAAATAGGATATGGTCACCACCCCTGAACACCCTGGTATGTGCCTTTAAAATCACAGCACCCTTCCTTTACTTACTTACCTATACTGACGTTTATGGTTAACACTTTCCTATTTTCTTCATAGTTTTCCGATAAATCTGCATTTATAAATATGCCAGTAAGTTAGGCCTGCTTTTTGAATCGCAGTCTATAAACTATTTTATGTCTGGTATCTTTCACCCAAATTTATATTTGTGAAATTCATCCATGTTGTTGTTTATGCTATAGTTTGTGTCCTGTCATGGTTATCTAATATTTTATTATAATAATGATACCACAGTTAACTATCTCTTCTCTTAATCAACATTTGCAATTTTTACAATTTTTAGCTATTACAAATGACACTACTATAAACACCCTTGTATGTGCTTCCTAGTAAGGCATTTGCACACATTTTTGTGGGTAGAAACCTAGGCATATTGCTGTTAAGAGTGTAATTTTGTAGAACTACCTTGGAAAACAGTTTCAAGTTATCTACCAAAATTGGAATTACACAACTATCTCTGTGCAGCCCATCCTATTAATATCAGTCATTTTAATTTCCAGTTCTAGAATATCTATTTGATTTTTTTTTCCAATCTGCCATGTCACTGTGTATGGGTTCTAGTTCTTTGCTGAAATTTTTTAGTTTGCCTTTTATCTACTTGAACCCAGTAGACATAGTTGTTTTACAGTTTAATTTGATAATTCTATCATCTGGAGACCTAAGGAATGTGTTTCTGTTGTCTGCCCTTTCTCTTTTATGTCATCTTCTATCTTTTTTATATTGCCTGATTATCATTGATTGTGTGCTGGGATATGTATATATTCATACACAGACACATGCACACATTTGTAAAAATAATTTGGGGTCTAGAATGGAGTTATTTTCCCCAAAGAGAATTTTTGTTTTGACCGTCACCCAGAAGCACTGAGAACCTGGGGTAACAGTAATCCAAGTACAGATCTCAAGATGTTCTGGGCCACCCAGAAAACACAAAGCCAGGCTGGGTTGCAGTCTCTGACTACTCTGCAAGTCCTGTTTTATTCTTGCACTTCATCTTCCCAGGTCTCAGTCCAACCATGGAGTAACTAGGCACAGTCCCTACTCTTGGTGGCATTCGGACTCCATCTTTTATTTCCTTGTATCATAAGGCTTTCAAAGCTGTGCTAAGGTCCCCAGACACCTTTTGTAGGTTAGCAAACTCTCTCAAGGCAAAAGTGGCCTCAAATGCCACGTTCACGTCACTGGATTTCCACCTTCTCCTGGAACTTTGGCCAAATAATGCTGCTCTGTCTTATTAGCTCTTTGATAGTTTTATAAAATAATTATTTCTTTCAAGTTTTAAACTTTTTTTAGTGAAAGTTTGATTAATTAAATAGTTCACTATTACTAGAAGTGAAACCTAGGTTCACTTGAATGGAAATTGTGTGTCAGATATTATTAAAGAATAAGTTCCCTGACAGCAAGTCTTTTGTCAATTTTTTTAAATGCTATATCCACAATACTGACATTAAGAGGCTCAATAAATATTTGCTAAGTGAAAGAATAAAAATTGTAAATCTAGCATTCAAACCATTTGCAATTTAGCAAGAACTTAACATCAATTTTCAATTAACCAAATCTAGAGAAAAGCCACTTTACTCCCAGTGTTGGCGTAAACTCTTAACAAATTAAAGATGCTTAGAAACTAGATGGGCTTTCCTGTGAAGTAGGCAGCTTAGTCATTGTTATCAAAAAAGTTTTATTTTTTTTATTATTTTTTTTTTTGGTGAGGAAGATCAGCCCTAAGATAACATCCTTTGCCAATCCTCCTCTTTTTGCTGAGGAAGACTGGCCCTGGGCTAACATCCATGCCCATCTTCCTCTACTTTTTATGGGACGCCGCCACAACATGGCTTGACAAGCGGTTCATTGGTGCCTGCCCAGGATCCAAACCTGCGAACCCTGGGCCACTGAAGTGGAGTGTACACACTTAACTGCTTGTGCCACCTGGCCGGCCCCAAAAACGTTATGTTTTGATAACTACCTTCTTAGGAATTGAGGTTGCATTTCATAAGCAGTTTGAAATATTTATGTTTAAAGTTTATCAACCTTTGTACAAAGAGTACAAAAATATCAGTCTTCAAATCCAGGTAAGTTTTATTTATTGTCAAATGACAAGATTTTCAGTCATTTATCAAATATCAAATTATAATACCAGGCACACTTCCACATACAGAGAGAGAGAGAGAGAGTGAAGGAGGAGACTAAGAAGTGTCAAATATCCGTGCCATTTTCAAAGTCATTCAGAGAAAAGTAGACGGTTTATTCTTTTCCTTATATGGTTCATACTTGTTTTTATTTTATTACAGACATCAGATTGGAGAGAGAGATAAAGATGTAGGATATGAACAAGAACCGCCAAGCAGTTCTCGTGTAATAAATGTCCCTCTGATATGACCAAAGCTGAGCACATTATTGTCAAAGGCTTAACCGTTTCTTATTCCCTGTCCCCAATCTTCTGTAACCATCCCAATTAGGAGATAAGTATAATCTTTTATTCAATGAAACTTTATTTTATTTGTTCACTTCAGAAATACGTATTGAGTTTCTCTTATGTTCCAGGCACATTCCAAGCGCTGAAGATACAGAGGTAAACTGAAGAAGACAAGACTCCTGCTCTCGTGGAGTTTACTTTCAAGTGTCCACAAGCAGACTGTGAGCAAACGAACAAATACACGAGCTTTTTATGACCAACAATAAGTGCCAGGAAGAAAATAAATCAAGAGAAGTGATAGAGTAGACAAGGAGACAACTTTACATTTGGTAGTCAAGAAGAGCCTCTCCTAGGAAATGACATTCAGAGAGACTTGAATGCCGAGGGAGTAGACCGTGCAAAGATCTGGAGAAGGTGTATTTCAGGCGGAGTAAATAGATGGTACAAAGGCTCAAAGGAGGGCAAGCTGGAGAGGCTCCTCCCACTGAAGCATACAGGGCGATCTGTACATGATGCAGTTAGAGAAATAGACAGGGGGCACATATAGCTTTGCAAGACATACTTACGGATCTAGATTTTATTCTAAATTGGAATGGGAAGCAACCAGAGGCCTTTAAGTAGGGGAGGGTGATGATCTGCTTGAGGGTTTTACAATTTTTCTCCAGCGGCTATGTGAAGAATAGACTAGATGGGGTGTTAGCAAGATTGGAAGCAGAGAAAGAAAGATTTTGCATTTGCTCAGATCCTTCTGATCAACGGAAAACATTCCTACTAATGAAAATGTAACGTTTACTGTTCTAGAATGCCTATAACATTTAGGTATGCAATTCATTCAGTGCATTAGACTAAATTGTGATTCTTATTAAAAGATTCCACTTTTCTTCAACTTCAACGTATTTACTACATAAAACGACCTAGCGTAGTAAATAAAACTAAGGATTCTCTACTGTCCGTCCAAACAAATATATATATATATATATATATATATATATAAAACCTTTATAGGTACCTAACTTGCTTACTTTCTTTTTGGCTGTAAAGATCATTAACTTAAAGAACACAGTTCTTAACATTTTGAGATTATAAATTTTTCAGAAAAAATGTACATGCACATAAAAATCTGCAGATAGTTTCAAAGGCTTCACAAACTGCCTAAATTACATTTATGAAAGATCAATCAACCCCAAAATAAGAAACCTTGTTATAAATACCTGTCGTAATCCTCTCTTAGACTTAACTGTCTTCCATTTGTTAAAAACGAAATTCAACTGATTGAATTTTAAAGATCTTGTTAGCTTTGTTCAGTGATTCATGAATCAGGCAGCTCTCAATCCAGCAGATAGAAAGGAGCTCCAAAGAGCTGTGCAAGGTCAGAGATTTTATAGGCAGATGGGAGCAGGAACAAAGAAGCTGTCCATGACAAAAAAGTGAGTTGGTCATAGCAAAGTTACTTTCCTTATAGGCTATGGTGGGAGTCTATCAGGCAGATTACCTATCTAAGCCTGATCAGGCAATTTCTGACTGACTGGTTTAAGATTCCATTTCTGGGAGAGCCAAAACCGTAATTAAGTTAAGTTTCGGTGATGTGAGGCTTAGCATAAGCAACTCCATTTTGGGCCTGTTGTCTTGTCTTTAGCACATTAAAATAGTTAGAGTTCTTCTATAATATGAGAAGATGATAAATTTAAGAATGTATAAACACCTCCCAAAGTAACATGATATAAAATTCAATAACACAGATAATACAGTATGATCATAAAGCACAGTGGTCTAGTTTGGAATCAGTAGTTATTATGTTAATTATCATCCAAATCATACATATATCTTCCTATCAAAGAATTTTAAAAGAATAATAGAATTGAGTTATATAAAGAATGAGCTTCAATTTTGGGAATAATATAAAAATCAAATTCTCCTCTTATATTGAGGTAATCCTGGGCCAGATGCTGTGATTTATTGGTAGCCATATTTTGCTGAAATGATTTTGAAAGACAGGAAATAACACAATATGATCACAATTTCTAGTTTTGATGATGACCTTAAAAATAAAACCCAGGTACCAATGAGTAACTCTGGTACTGGGATCATTTATATGAGTATCAGAGGTTAGCATTTCCTCTAGATTTAGTAAATACTATAATATGGCCATATTGCCAAGCTGCTGGTTAACAAATTATGAAGTTGAACTGTCTTGAAACGCAAACCAGAAAAATTAACACATAGAAGAAAAAGTGGACTTTATTTGCTTAGACTAGAAAGTGAGCCCTTATTTCTTTTAAAAGTGTGATTTAACACAAGAACACTCATTTTAAATCTTTGAATGGATCTCTTGGCATATAATTATGTTTAATAATCATATAGCCAAGAGGCATTTTTTAAAAACAAAAATTAGATATATTTGATAGCAAAGAGATAAAAGATTCAATTCAATACACACCGTTGAGCAGACCTCAATTTCTCAGAGAAAAATTGAAAATTCAAAGTGCGTGAACCATAGTTAGGCTTTCATGAACTCTGTAAGCATCATTATTAGGCTATTTTGGTGTTTCTATAATATTTCAAATATTGTAATTCAAAAAATAAAAGACAGATAGCCCTACCCGTTCCCCTTCAGTATTACACAGAATAATAATCTGAGATTTTTCTTTGCCATAATCAATCCATTAAAGGTTATGGCAAAATTAAAGGTCAGTGAATAGTGAAAACATATTCATATAAACTGGTGAAAATATCTACTAAAGTAAAATAGTAACAAATAAGACTAAAATATTTAGTCTTTGTATACCAGATGTGCTTTTTATAAAATCGTATAAATTAGGTTTTTAAAATCAAGCACATAATTTTAAATGCATTAGAAGAGATGGCTTTGTAAAATAATACCACTCTGAAAACTTCTAGAAAATGAACACTTTTTCATAAGCAAACGCTCTGAACCTTCCTGCTCCCATCTATAGTTTATGTGCATTTTAAGCATAGAATTTTTTTTTTTTTTGTGAGGAAGATCAGGCCTGAGCTAACATCTATGCCAATCCTCCTCTTTTTGTTGAGGAAGACTGGCCCTGGGCTAACATCAGTGCCCATCTTCCTCCACTTTATGTGGATTGCCACCACAGCATGGCCTGACAAGCGGTGCGTCTGTGCGCACCTGGGATCCGAACCAGGGTCACCAGCTGCGGAGCGCGTGCACTTAACCGCTATGCCACGGGGCCGGCACCAAGCATAGAATATTTTTAAAAGCAAGCCACGAAGAACAATAATAGTTAGTATTTGCAAAACGTAAAAAGCATGAATATTTGCTCTTACAAAAGAACTCCATAATATTTCTTAAACCAAGAAATATTTGTTAATAGATGTTTTATTTACAAACTACTTTTTTAGGAGTACATATTTTGTGACAAACAAAGCACATTTGTACATAGTTTTCTGAAAGTAAAACTAACTTTTTATTTCATAAAAATTTAGGAAGTGCCTTCTTTGTGTGACCTATTAGTTTTGTCTATTATATCTAGAAGGGTGAGATGAAAAACACCATTACCAGAAAGAAAGTATTATCATTAACTTATTTTTAAAAATATACTTGATGTATAGAAGTTGTTCCATGCCTGTTCCTTAAATTTTCTATCAAGTCAACCTTAAATGACCATCTCTCTGATCTCTTCCTCTGTCTGCTCGTGAAATTATTTGTTCATTTTACATATCCCCACTCAACCCACTGGATCTTAGCTTTCAGAGAGTAGGTTCAATTTGGGTCTGTTAATGGAAGGGGTGTTAGTCTCTCTCATTCTTCCAGGTAAAATATCTTACAAGTCAATCTCTTGCTTGGTAATATGGACCACATCTGAATTTGATGTATACTTTAACAAAGTATATGTATCTTTTCTCTGTCTGATCAAAGATGGTCTCCTTAGAATGGGGAAGAAAAAAAGGACATAAACAGGAATTGGAAGAATTGATCTTGCCACTTATTTGCAGTCACTGTGTGTATTGTTGAGATGACTTGGAAGTGGGTAAAGGGGGCAGACTAAAAGATATTCAAGGTACAGTTGGCCCCAAGAAGACCATAGGCAGATAAATGAGCAAATAATTAAAATTCAATTTGATAAGTGGTTATATGAGACACAGTGATACACATTGTCACTCCTGCTGTGAAAAACTCATGAAAGTTTCAGAACAGATAAAGGATCAAATCTTTAAGGGTTCTTGAACCAACCATGAAGGACGCATGATTTAAGATAGAGAAAAGCAAAGTCACAACATTACTATTAAATACAGAACATACAAAATATAATTAGAGAAAATTTTAATATTCAATGCATATGTACATATGCTCTGAAATTAAATAGCAGATACAGAAAGGGACAAATGTGGAAGAAACATCCATCTGTCCTATGTGTATTTTCCAGAGGAGCATGGCTCCTTACCAAACAGAAGATAATCAGCCAGCCCTAATGCATGAAAACTCTATTGTAATCCTCCAGTCCCCATCATTACCTCCTTTTCCATGTCCATTTAAAACTGAAACGTCATACAAAATAGCCGCGAGAGCATAGATATGATAATTAGGATGTTATGTCATTAAAACCATCAATATAGGAATTTACTCATAATTCTATTCTCAATGGCAGGGGACAAACATTCAGTTCACTCAATTTAAAAAATGGCTGTAAATATTTAAAATAAAAATCTAAGAGAAAAAGATCCAAAACACTATTCCCAAAGTGACAGAGTTCATTGCCAGCTGATCTGTCAGGAGACTGTACCTCCACCTTATTGTCTTTAGGTGAAGTTTCTGGACATCTCGCGAGAAGTAATGAGGGTTTCTCGCTGAGCTCATTCATCTCAGCTCATGTCTGGTTCATGTCCACAGATTCAAAGTCAATAAAAGCTATGTAGGGCAGGAAAAATAATTTTCCCTCTACCCTTCCAGGGTCTTGGCTGAGAGTGCCTTGTAATAAAAGACAGATTAACAGGAGAAAACCAAACAGAAGTTTAATAATATGTACACCTCCTGTATATGTGGGAGATACCCAGGAAAACTGAGTAACTCCCCTGAAATGGCCCAAGCTACCACCTTAAATACCATCTCCAGCTCAAGACAAAAGATGTTGGGGGTCGGGGGAGGCCAGTTATGGGAGGTTACCAGGAAAAGTACATAAGGTTGTTATGCAGATTTAATTCGGGCCTTCTCCATTGATAGGAGTTTCTAGAGATTTGGTCATCCTCCTCTTCCAGCACAAAGAGGGAGACACCCTTACAAATGGAGATTTCCCTTACAAAGCTTACAAAAGGGTAACCTCTAGTCAGTTTTCAGAGCTCCTCCCACGTCTATTGTTTCTTAAAAATAATCAACTCAAGATAATCCTTATGCTGAAGAGGCATATTTTAGGGTGGCAAATTCTGCTCCCCTTCTGCTGCAAAAAATATTATGTTATTCTTAGCACATTTTTATACAATGTAGAGAGTACTACAGTCAGCTGTGCAATAATCAAACATAAAAATGTCTGCTAGTTTATTATCTCATTGTGTGAGATAATATCTCTGAGATATATCTCAGTGTGAGAAATCCATGATCACAGTTTGATGAGGAGGAAATTGGAAAAAAGTTTAGAAATAATGCCCAATGGAATTAATGAAAATATGTTTTGGTGGGAAATGTGAAACTTGCTCATTAAAAGAATGGCATGCATTAAACTCTAGATAAATTTTTGAATCATTCAAGTAGTTACTCAAATTAAACAAGATGACAAAGTTTGAAAGCCCCAATCAAGGGAAATATATTAAATATATAAGTTAAACAGCATAGTCAATGGTGTGTGACAGGAATTTTTCAAAAAATATCTTCCATATAGTTAATACTTCTAATCTCTCTTTTAATCATTCAAAACTAGAGAGAAGTTTTATGCATAGCAAAGATTTATTAATGGCCCTGAAATATATGATTCAGGACTAACCAACAGAAATCTTTGTTTGGTAGGAAAGTTTCCATAAACTTGGTTATAAAACCGAAGGTGGGGGGAAGGGGGAGAACAGTTCTGATGGATGGAAATAGTTGTACTTCTATTTCGGTCTATAGGGAAACAACCATTGCTTAAAAAGCCGAAGAAAAAGACATAGAATAAATGAGACATTTCACGTTATTATGAGACTGCCCATTACCTTTATTTATTTATTTATTTGTTTGTTTGTTTGTTTATTTATTTATTTATTGTGAGGAAGATCAGCCCTGAGCTAACATCCATGCTAATCCTCCTCTTTTTGCTGAGGAAGACTGGCTCCGAGCTAACATCTATTGCCAATCCTCCTCCTTTTTTTTTCACCCCCAAAGCCCCAGTAGATAGTTGTATGTCATAGTTGCACACCCTTCTAGTTGCTGTATGTGGGACACGGTCTCAGCATGGCCGGACAAGCGGTGCGTCGGTGCACGCCCGGGATCCAAACCTGGGCTGCCAGTAGCGGAGTGCACGCACTTAACTGCTAAGCCACGGGGCTGGTCCCCCATTACATTTATATATTAAAGAAATTTCTAGAAAGTAAAATTTATCAATTTATCCATTCACAACAAAAATATTTATTGTATGTCTGCTATATGCCAGGAGTTTTGCTGGACACTGAAGATACAAAAGCAAGTTTTTAAAAGTCCTATCTTCTTGGAGTTTATAATTTATATAGTTTATAGATTATGAAACAGATAGTATTTAAAAAATAAATACTTAATCAAATGTAAAAGTGCTGATTTTGAGTGTTATGTTGGGGAGGAAGAACTATTCCTCTATCCTCTAAATTCTTCTGGCTGGTCTAAGAATGAAATTGACATGAGACAGAATAACAGGAGAAAATCAAACAAATTTAATAACATGTATACATGGGAGAAACCAAGGAAAACTGAGTAACTCACTAAAATGGCTGAAGCCACCACCTTAAATACCATCTTCAGCTAAAGACAAAGGAGAATGTTGGGGGTAGTGGTTGGGGACTTCATAGGGGAGGAAGACAATTCATACACAGAGGGAAAAGCAAATGTTTGGTTAACAAATGTTTGCCATGCCTTGCAGAGACAATGGGACATGGATAAGAATTTGATCAAATGGGCCTTGCTAGGTTCCTCCCTGTCTACCACACCTAATTCATATGATACTGCAGTTGTCTATGGTGATAGCTCCTTCCTGGAACAGGCCTTCTATTTTAAATTATTTAGGCAGTTATGGAGAAGGTCAAAGTTTCTTTCTGAGTCTTTTGTTCTTAAAAATAATCAGGAGCTGGCCCCATGGCTTCGCGGTTAAGTGTGTGCGCTCCACTACTGGTGGCCCGGCTTCGGATCCCGGGCACGCACCGACGCACCGCTTCTCCAGCCGTGCTGAGGCCACGTCCCACATACAGCAACTAGAAGGACGTGCAACTATGACATACAACTATCTACTGGGGCTTTGGGGAGAAACAAAACGAGGAGGATTGGCAAAGGATGTTAGCTCAGAGACAGTCTTCCTCAGCAAAAAGAAGAGGATTAGCATGGATGTTAGCTCAGGGCCGATCTTCCTCAAAAAAAAAATAATAATAATCAAGACAAAGAGACACATGTTGAGGTGGCAAATTCTGATCCTCCACAGTGATAAAGGAGAATTGGGTGATGCCATAGTACTTCTAATTATAAGATCTAATATATGGAGATGTATTGCTGCTATAACAAATGACCACAAATTTAGTGGCTTACAACAACAAAAATTTATTCTCATGTAGTTCTGGAGGTCAGAAGTCCAAAGTCAATTTCAAAGTTTCATCAGGGTTTTTTTTTGCTGGAGGCTCTAAGGGGAGAATTCATTTCTTTGCCTTTTTTAGTTTCCTGAGGCCTCCTGTCTTCCTTGGATATGGCTCCTTCCTCCATTTTCAAAACCAGTAACTGCAGTCTCTGCCCCTGTCATCACATTGCCTTCCCCATGACTCTGACTCCTCCTTTTTAACTCTTAGAAGGACCATTTTTGTTACATCAGACTCACATGGATAATCCAGGATAATCTCCCCATTTCATGATCTTCAATTTATTCATATTTACAAAGTCCCTTTTGTCATACAAGGTAACATTTACAGGTTCTGGAGATTAGGATGTGGATGTATTTAGGGGACTATTTTCAGCCGATCACAGCAGGTAAGAGAAAATTTCCCCCTGGGAATGATCCTTGATCTTAGATCTGGTGGATAAGATGTTAATCACAGCAAGAGGAAAAGGGAGAGAATACGAAAATAGTCTATTACGGGAGAGAGCACCATACATTGATAAAAGGAAAGAATGTCAGTTCAGATAATGCTATCATAGAGTACAGGGAGAGGTTTTTCACATAAACCAGAGGACATAGGTAGGTCCTTAATCAGACTTGTCATCTGAAAAGGTTTCTTTGGATACAGAATAGATAAGGTAATCCTTATTGTGGAGTGGGATGGAGCACGTGTCGAGAGGTGGAGGTGGCAGGAGCAGTCAAGTAACCAAACAGGAGTTTATTTCAGTGATCTGCACAAAACACGTTCACGGCTTAGATCTGAGTTGGTGTGATAAAGATAAAGAGAACCAGACAGCAGACTGGGAACTGTTTAAATGAGAGGGAGAGAGAATGAATGTGTATTTTATTATTCAAACTAGGAAAATTT
This sequence comes from Diceros bicornis minor, assembly GCF_020826845.1. NCBI lineage: Eukaryota > Metazoa > Chordata > Mammalia > Perissodactyla > Rhinocerotidae > Diceros > Diceros bicornis. Next base: position 9,143,343 of record NC_080744.1, on the reverse strand, counting down.
TCAGAGTGAAGGAGAGAGCTAAACATAACTCAGGTTGTATATACTATGTAAAGGCAGACTGGGAAAATCCAAAAGACCCCGTGATCTAAAAGACCCCACATATAAAAGAAGCCAGAGGGGTTTAGAAGAGCTATAGATGTTAGGTGAGATCTTTTGGAGGGTAATCTCAATGATATTCTTAGGATTACATTATATTCCAATACAGTTGTGCAATGAGAAAAAAGATAAATCCATTGGAGAATTAAAGGATAAATTATTGAACAAATTTAGACAGAATTCAGGTGTACATCCTTAAGCAAATGTGATCCTGGTTCTCTCCTCACTTTCTGTGAATTGCCTAAAGCTAAAATGAAGCAATTTAATATGCAATCAAAGACAGGAATGAGAAATTGCCTCATCAAAAACCACACTGAAAATTTTGAAACAAACACAGATTAAGATCCAGAAAACACTAAGGGCTTGGCAAATAAAATAAATAGATACTCCCATATCATCAGGAGAAAAAGTCACCTATAAATAATAATAAGCCTAAAGGACATTGACAAAACAATTAGCCCTTGCTAGCTAGCTATGTGACTAAGAAATATATATAATATTATATATCTGTGTGTGTGAATATATGTATGTATACATATCTTTACTTTTCCTCACAATATTATATATTATGATAGTTATAACATATATATACAACACAACATATATTGTGGAGGAAATAATAAAAATATTCTGAGGAGGAATCCAGAACCAAATTTCTAACTTTGCCCTTAAGCTAATGAGGAGAAATATCTCTAAATATTGAAGAAAACATTTCACATTTTAATTATATTGTTAATGAGACTACAATACCATCTTTAATTCCATTAGTATACAACTTCTCTCTCTTAGAGAGATGGTCATTAACAGCTTTGTAATGACCAATTCAGAAACTTCACTTCCATATTACTCCCAATCATTGGGAAAGATGAAAGAACAAATAGAATTGTCAAACTAAATTTATCAACACTCAGAGACACTCAAATTTCTGTGGTGAAAGGTAATGCCATTGGCTTTAATGACAACAAGCTCAACTTCTTCTGGGATACATTGATTTCCTCCTCATGGTTAAGTAATAAGCCAACCCATGAAGCAGACATGACTGAATATTGCAAGGCAATAAATTGCATTCTTTGGCATCAGCTATCAAGTTGGTATATTGGTATTATGATATACAACATGTCTGATCATCAGCCTTTCTTCAACATCCTCCCAAATAACTCTTACATGATCTGAGTCTTAAAGATCTAGTCTTCTAGAAGAGATACCAGATAAAGACAGCTCTTGAAACACAGTTGAAAGGACCATATCAGATAATGTTAACAATTAGAATATCAGGAAAACTCTAGAAAGTTGTTCCTTGGGTCCATGATTCTCGATAAAGGAGACATAAGCCACCCTCAGATCACTGAAATAGTACCTCAATTAGACACCTTAAGCTGAAGATTTTTAGGAATCAGAAGCAGATTTTCTTTGACAAGGAGACAACTTCCACCACAGACTTACAGAATAAGACAGAGATGAATGGAACCACAGATTGTCAGGTTTAATAAGCATGAACATGTTTATTTTTATAGTTATTTTCTTTTCTCTTTGTTGGTTAATGTCTTGGAGACAGATTCTCTTATGACTGGCTAAAGAACACAATCAAACCAAATAATGGATTTGTACTACTTTCTTTTAGGGTCCACCTAGCTCTCTTTAGTACAAGTTCCTTTTAAAAATAAGTATGTTTCCTAGGCAATTGGACTTACCTCAAATGTGATTTTTATGTGAAAACACCACAATAGGCCAGACATCCAAAATTTTAAAATCTCCTATCATGTCACACCTAAAAAGAGAGGTTGATATCTCCATTAAAATCATGCTTGGGTACCTTTTAGACTTTGTAGACTTTGCCACTGACTTTCACAGAAATGGAGATTAGAAAGTGTCCTTAGGAAACTGGTTTATATGTGAAAGCTGTCTCATTTTACAGACTTTACAAGGAAGTCCCCTTACTTAAGCTCAACCTCATGTTCTGCTTTGATCCACTTGATAATCTCTGTACTATAAATCTCACCACTTGTGTGTCAGTCCACTCTTCCGCAGCACCCTATCTCTATAATATGATCCAGCAACCCTATAAAGGTATTGTGGCTGAAATCAGATGATTGGGGACCCCCACTCAGTTAAATAGTATTAGATTTGTTCCACAAAAGCCTATTGGCTAAACTCTACAAGGAGGTCAGGGATTTGTCTTCTCAGTAAGCTGATGTGTGTGTTCAATTCAATTCTGATTTCACCTAGAGTCCACTTTGGCCTATCAATTTTCCCTCTTAACAAAAATGATCCAAAGATAACGTAATTAAAGAAAGAGAAAATAGGTCTCAATTTGAGACCAAAAATCACAGCCACTAAAAAGGAACTTGGTGTAAATTTCTTCTGTCTTCCAGACCCTTTAATGCTTATAAGAGGCCTAAAAATTAGGGGAAAAAAATCCTATGTGAGAATTGCATGGAATATAGACAATGCTACTAAGACTATAAATTTTCTTGCCCTTGAAATTCACGAGATTGGACAGGTGGTGTTTCAGAGGAGAGGAGTCCTAAAATAATATTGTTCTTTCAAGGTAAAATATGTGTGATCTTAGGCAAAGAATGTTGTACCTAATCCTTAGAGACATTCTAGTATCTTTAATATTACTAAAAAGATCCAGAAAGACAAATAAAGAAATCAATAAAATGAGTAATTTAGCTAATACCCTTAAACTACTTTCCTCTAGGCTGTTCAAATTGGGAGTTGGATCCATTGTCTTGGATTAGTTTGGGCATGTTAGTCTGCTAATTTAAAGTACACAACAAACTATAATCATAATCCTTTTATTAGAATTTGTCAATGTTACTGTCTTAGCTCAGGCTGCTGTAACAAAATACCATAGACTGGGTAGCTTACACAGCAACATTTATTTCTCTGTTCTGGAGACCGAGTAGTCCAAGATCAAGGTGCTGGCAGATTCATTAATCCCAACCTCATGATGGGAGGTTAACTTAATCTAAATCTAATTATCACCCAAAGGCCCCACCTCCTAATACCACCACATGAGGGGATGTTAGGGCTTCAACAAATGAGTTTTGGAAGGACACAAACATTCAGTCCATAATAGTTATAGTGATCAAAATGGTGCACAGAAGTTGTTCCACCAAATGATCATTGAGACAGAGAGAAGGAAAGAGAGAACAGAAAAACTTGATAGAGATTAAAACAACCATTCTACAAAACATGATACATGATGATAATGCCTCAAACAGCAGTACAGATCCAGATCAATCAGGTCCCACATAGTAATTATCTATCCTCCAGCTCAGGCTGGAGAAGGGTTAAAATGAAGGTCTGCAAATTGAGATCATTTGTACCAACATAACTAAACTAGTGGTACTGAAAACTGAGACTACCTGTATCAATATAAGTTAATGATTTGCACCAGGAAATTCTTGCCCAGAAAGATGAGACTTCAAATCTATGAATAACTTTACTGTTTATGTTAGGAAATTATTGAAAATCAATATACCTGGGCAAACAGTTTGCTCATCTCAGGAAACAGCTCTCTTGTTAATAAAACAATTTACTCATCAAGACTCACCTTCACACCTTCTCCTTGTGTCCTCCAGTCCTGAACTGTTTTATGTGAACTTTACCCGGTCCTAATCAATTCTCTACTTTAAAAGGTTCACCTTAACTTCTTGAGCCCAAGCAAGAAAAATCCAAAAATAAATTTGCCTAAACTTCTATCTGTTGAGATAATACTATCAAAATGATATTCTCCCTTACTGCAGTAAATTTAATGAAGTGAACTTTTCTCGATCTACAGATTTTTCTGGGGGCAGACTACATGGTATTTATTTCACTGGTTCTCAAATGGCACATTTGGTAATGACTGGAGACTTTTTTGTTGTCACAACTTGGGGGAGGAGGTCCTATCAGCATCTATGGCATCTAGTGGGTAAGGCCACGGATATTGTTAAACATCTTAATGTACCAGATATCCCCCTCTCCCCATAACACAACAAAGAATTATCTGGTCCAAAATGTCAATAGTGCTGAGGTTGAGAAAACTGATTTACTTCATTTGATTGCTGTGAAGATGAAATAAGATAATAGTTTTAAAGTTTTGGCATACACCTAACATTGAATATGTTAGTCATCATTGCTATTATTCTTATTAGTATGGTTACCAGAGCATTTAAGAAGATTATTTGTGGACATTTGGTATATATAAAAATAAGAAAAAATCTTTTCGATTCAGCAGCATAACACTACATATGTTCTCATCACTGAAAAATGCAATGAGTCACAGTGGAAAGATAGACCGTTTTCATGACTGCAGTGGCACAAATGCCCACAGTGTAGCACTTCCCATTTTTAAATGGGAAATGTCAAAACTCATCAGCTTTGTCTGTAAAAATTTGACAAATCAAATAAATAGTTTATTTTCCCACAAATGTTTAAGCGTTTTCAATATGATATATATCAAGTATCACTATATTTGGGAATGTTATTGTTTAGTAGAGGCCCTCAAAACCACTTTTAGTTTTCCTATATCGTATATTTATCCCAAATTCTACATCAGTATAGAATGAAATGTTGGTTCTCTGTATTATTTCTTACATGCATTTTACTCCCTTACCCATGTAGGATAGTGCTCTATTTCAGATTTAGTAATATTTTTGGTGGGTGTAGGTCCAATGCTTGATATGTTTTGGAAAGTCGTTGAGAACCAGAATCCAAAAACAAATCTTAAATAATTGACCATATTATCCAAAGAGCAGTAGCAGTAGTGTAATAATAAGACCAATAGTCTTCTATTTTCTTTCAGTATCAATTAATCCTGAGTTTCCCCCCACACAACTCCACGGTATTCTGGTGGAGTGGTCATTCACTGTGACTCCAAACAGGCCAATCAAATTCTCTCTCTTCCTAGAATTTGAATCTCAAGCATCATGGTAAAAAGACAACAGGCCATTCATCTGTCTTTCCAAAATCAATGTGGGAGAGACTAGTTATCAGTTCCTGACTTTCAATCTGGGTTATCCTCATCACTATATAGGTATTTCAGACTTAAAAAATTCTTTGTGATTCCTAGTGTCCTGATAATAAATTTATTCTAATTTAGCCTGAGTCATATTCTGTTACTTACCACCAGAGGCTTTTCTCTGATACATTATTACCATGTGTGCTCTGCTGACATATGCTCATTCTAAAAGCCTTCTATGTTCTGAATTAATTTCTGAAAAAGAAATGGAAACAATTCCAAGCTGCATCGGGGCTTAGTGAATTGTATCAGCAGCTGCAGACCAAAGGGCTGTCTTTAACATTCTAACAACATAGAAAAAGCTGCTACAAAGGCTCCGGGTTTTCAGCCACACCCAAAAACCTGGGACAATACCAGTCACAATATCATCCTTAAATACAAAGGGACAATGTATTTCATTATTAACATCTTTCTCACATCCTATTCTTAAAGTCTCTGAATAAAAATTCCTGGCAGAGAAAACGCTAACCTGATCAACTCCTCGCCCTCTGAAGCTGCACCCTGCAACAAAATGAAGATTGGAAATAGCCGAATCTCATCAGAGCGCTCATACCATCAAGGCTATAAATATTAATTCCAAGGAAACATGGAGGAAGAGAAAACATCAGTGACTAGCAATGGGGAGAAAAGGCCAAGTCTGGGGAACTAGCTAACAAGGCTAACTATGGAAATCATCTATTTACATGAAAAAGCGATGACAATAAAGGATAACAAGGCTTTAGGCTGGTTACTCCGACAAGATTATTTTTTAATCCTCTCACTCCGTCTACAACCTTCTGTAACTACTTCTGTGCATAATCACGACCAGACCGAGTGTGAGCCAGAACAGTTAATGTCAGTTGAAGGCCTCAGTGTAGCTTAGTGCTGTGGCTTCACTTGATGCTTCTTATCTCTCCACAGCCTGGTGCTTTTCAAGTCTGGCCTAACTTTTTTCAAACTTTGGGCCTCAGGGCCTGTGCTAATTTACATAAGTGTCTGGAGAAGAAATATTTCACAAAATTTCCGTGTATAGGTTGAAAGACTTCTATGAAACGCACTAGTTAAATTCGGTGATAAATTCCTTTTACCAGCCATCTGGTTTAATTCTGCAAAATGCAATGTCGTCTCCACGACAAAAAGAAACGGAAAGTACCAGAGGGGATTTTTTTTTAACTTGTAAAATGTAAAAAGTTGACAGATTTTGTAGAGTTCTCTATAAAAGATCCCTCAGTATTTTTCACTAACTGGTTTGCTTACACTGAAGTACGTAAATGTTTGAATATATGAGTAAGTAGCAAAATACTCATAAATGTTAGAACTAAACTGACTTTAGTTTTTTTTTTGTGAGGAAGATCAGCCCTGTGCTAACATCTGCCAATCCTCCTCCTTTTTTGCTGAGGAAGACTGGCCCTGGGCTAACATCCGTGCCCATCTTCTTCCACTTTATATGGGACGCCGTCACAGCATGGCTTGCCAAGCGGTGCGTTGGTGTGCACCCGGGATCTGAACCGGCGAACCCTGGGCCGCTGCAGCGGAGCACGCGCACTTAACTGCTTGCACCACCAGGCCGGCCCCTAAGCTGACTTTAATGAATGGTTATTTCCTTAATCAGAATTGGAAAGATTAATTACATTCTTATTATCTTCCCATTTGAAAGCAATTAATGAATATAATATGAAAAAAAATTTAAGTACAATGATGTCTACCGTGCAATGCTTTGGAAAAAAACTATAACATTTTTATGCCTTCAGCATTTGACAGGCAAATAAATAAGTTATTAAAATGTGTATTCTCTTAAGTCTAACAGAAACAGAACAATACTAAAAACTACTAAGTTCTGTTGCTACTTTGCTTTTGAGGCCCTCTTTCTCATTGACTCTAAGCGGTAGGATATGCACAGAAAATACGAAACTATTTAAAAAGCTGATTTGCATAGACTGTACCACCATTATTTCCAATAATGTATTGGAAAGAAATAACATTCTATAGGAACCAGAAAAATTCATTTTAGTTGACTGGAGTTTTGCACTTCTTTCTTTTGTGACTTAACTCTCATAGTTTACTTCTATCTTATTGTTCACAATAGTAAACAATAGACAAACAAGAAAAAGAAAGTTATAACTTTGACTAAATAGTTCCCTGAACAAGTTCATGTACAAACAGCTTATTTATGTAGCTAATATGAAGGGGGAAATTTCTTATGGGAAAAAATGTGTTTCTGAGTGATTTTTCAAACAGTTCTATTTTATCTAGTAAATAATAAAAGGTAATTACATTGGATGTTACGTTATTTTTATTTCCTTGTTTCTTTGGTAGCATGAACTCCTTCCAGCATAATGCTATAGTACTCAATACAATAAGATAGGTTTTGGGGCGAGCCCGGTGGTGTAGTGGTTAAGTTCCTGCACTCAGCTTAGGCGGCCCAGTGTTCGCTGCTTCGGATCTTGGGCGAGGACCTATGCACCACTCATCAAGCCATGCTGAGGTGGCATCCCACATAGAGCAACCAGAAGGATGTACAGCTATGACATATAACTATCTACTGGGGCTTTGGGGAGAAAAAAGGAAAAAAGGAGGAAGACTGGCAACTGATGTTAGCTCAAGGCCAATCTTTCTCAAAAAAAAAAATGCTTAAAAAATATTTTTACAAAAGATAATTTTTTACATTGTTCAATCATAAAATATTAGCATGAAATTGTCTGGCTTCCATTAGCAAATGTGTTTTTAATCAGATTCAAGTCAATCTGACTAGTTTGTCTCACCATAAACATTGATAAAACTTCTTCCTTGGCTAAACTTAGGCTCCTCTGAGCCCTCTTCTCATCTAGGCTTTGACCTGGGCCTACCTTCAGCAAAGAATGCTGCTAAGTTGGTTATCAAGAATTCCCCCACCCTCCATGTTTGATCACCTTGGCTTGACTTCAGCAAGAATTCTGTTGTCAGTTTAGCAAGAAACTTCCCACCCTTGAAGTCTTCTCTTAGTTATTTTCTATCCACTGACCCCCTTACTCTGCTCTTGGCTGTAAATCTCCAGTTGTCTTTGCTGTATTTGTAGTTAAGCACAACCTCTCTTCCCTATTGCAGTAGTGTTGACCATTATTGCAATAGTCTTGAACAAAGTCTTGCTTACCATTTTAACAAGTGTCAGAATAATTCTCTCTTTAGCATTGTGAATGCCTGATTTCTGTTGTAACGAATAATTGGATTACAGGTATCACTTAGAGTTCAGGTGAGAAAAGGAGACATTGGTTGCCACTGTTAAAAGTGATAGAATTTGTAGAAGGGTTATAGAATCTCTTTCCTCTAGCCACCTTTTCTGGCTTAGAACGGAAATTTAGGATTACTTCACCAAAAATATAGAGATAATAAATACATCATTAAACTAATTTAGTATAGAAGTACCAAGCAAACCTGAAGGTCTAGGTAATAAAGGGATAGTAAAAACAGGGAAGGAAGTTGAAAGTCAAAATACAGACAAATGGCCTAAAAAAAAACAACAGTTACCTGATATATGTACTGTGAATCGAAGGTCCAAACAGAATCTAAGATGCGTGTTTCTTCAAAGTGGAGGGCAGGAAAGTCAATTAACAGTTCCATGTCTTTTATCTCAGAATTTTTTCTCTGTATTTCTTTTTTCATCTATCTTATAGACATATGTATTTGAAGGAGAGCAGAATTTACCACCCCAAAATATGCCAGGTTGGCACAAAGATTATTTTAGGCTGATTGCTTTTAAGAAACAGCAGACATGGGAAAATCTCTGAAAACTGAGTAGAAGTTACCCTTTTGTAAGTGACATTGACATTTATAAGGGAAATCTCCATTTGTAAGGGTGTCTCCCCTCTCTGTATCAGGAAGAGAAGGATGACTAAAATTCTAGAAACTCTTGCAGATGGAGAAGGCAATGATTTAGATTTGCATAATAACCTTACCCTTGTTTACTGTGTTTTTCCTGATAGCCTCCCATAACTGGCTTCCTTACCCTCCAACATTTTCTTTTGTCTTTAGCTGGAGATGGTATTTGAGGTGGTAGCTTGGGCCATTTTGGGGAGTTACTCAGTTTTTCCTGGATATCTCCCATGTATGCAGGATGTAAACGTGTTACTAAACTTCTCTTTTTCTTTTACTCATCTTTTTATTATAGAGGAGTCTCACCCAAGAACCTAGAAGGGTAGAGGGAAAATTATTCTTCATCCTCCTGCCACCCCCACTAAACAGTCTTCCAATCCTCTTTCCTCCTCCCCTTCACAAGCTAGATTCATGAAATAAACGTTCCCAGTTTTTACTTCTTCACTATTTTCTCCTGACCCCAAACTATTGGAATCTGTATTCTGCCACCGCTAATCCATTGAAATTGTTCTTGCAAGTTCACTAGATCTTCCTTACTTCTAAATTCATTGAATATCTTTGAGTTCTTATCTTACTTGATCTCACATCATTTTATAACGTTAGTTTAGAAATGTTCTTTGGCATCTGTTGACACCGGTCATTCTTATTCTACTCTGGCCACGTCTTTTTCGTCTCTGTTGCAAGTCCTTCTCCTGAGACTATCAGTAAAACACCCCATGAGTTTTCCCCCCCAGGAAAACTCATCAGCCTTATTCTTTTATCACTGTGTACACTGTCTGAGAGTATGCTCCATCACCGTGTATGACTTGAGCTATCATCATTAAACTGATGATTCTCATATCTTTTTCTATGATTCTTATATCATACCTGAGATTCAAAGCCATATATCCAACTACCTGCTTGATATAGTCATATTTCGAATTCAACATATCCTAATGGAAAGAATCATCCAAAGAGAATAGTTGCTATAGTTACTCAGCGAAAGAGCTGTCATTATAGTAGCCATGGCCTTCAACAGAGAAAAGTAGCCACTGCCTGTCTAAGGAAAAAAGGAGAAGGAAGAATAAACATGGATTCAAGGGAATAAATACCTAAACTTCACTCTCCTCCTACCCTCTGATTTTCTACCAGTGCTTACCATTGGCTAAACCTAACTGGGATACATAGGACAAGGTACCCTGTTGATGCAGTCTCTAAAGTCGAGCCTTCCCAGGCACAAAGCAGGGTGAGACAGGGTAAGGTGTGGATCTCGAGAGACAATCAGGGAGTGTCTAGCAGAGTCTAACATTTTTGCCTGTCAATACCTATTCTTGTCATTTGTCTGAATGAAAATACCAACCTCCACAATGAAAAAATTCATGACCCAGCTATCTACTGATTCACCAGCCTCTTACTATGAGGTAGAATTGGAACACAGAGTCTAGCATCACCAGACTTCCTTTGCTGGCACTTTGAACAGTAGACCATGATGGCACTTCATGTGTCTAGGGATTAGCAGTAGCTCAGAACCAGTACCTAATATCTTCCAGAAATCTAGGCATTTCCCTTTCTCCGGTGCACAGTCACCTTAGTAAATGGAAAAGACTTGAGAAAAAAGTCACAGTGTATGCTTTTGGCTATGTTTCAAGGTTCTTACTCAAAGGACTCTGACCTTCCTACCATTTGAAAAGCCTCAAGTCTGTGAACAAATGTATGTACAAAGCTCAGCAAAAATCTTTGCATTTCCACTATGGTGATTCAAGTTAAGTATCTTCCTAGCAAATAGATGTATAAGGACTCCCATCAAGAGGTAAAGACTAATTCTCCTCCCCTTAGCTGTGGGCTGTTAAATACAGCCACTCTACTTCTAATGAAAAGAATATGGCAGAAATGATGCTGCATAACTTCTGTGACTAGATCATAAAAGGATTTGGGTTTCCTCCTTGCTCATTTTCTTGGATCACTCTTGCTGGGGGAAGTCAGCTACCATGTCATAAAAGAAACTCAAGCAGCCCTAGGGAGAGGTCTTTGTGGCAAGGAACTGAAGCCTCTTGCCAACAGACATCAAGGAACTTCGACCTTCTGCCAACAGCATGCGAGCAGATTCTCCAGCCCCACTCAAGCTTTCAGATGAATGAAGCCCTGCCTGACATATTTACAGCAACCTCAGGAGAAACCCTGAAATCAGAGCCACCCAACTAAGCTGCTCCTAAATTCCTGATTCTCAGACACTGTGACTTAATAAATATGTATTGTTTTAAGCTGCTAAATGTTGGGATAATTTGTTATGAAGCAAAAGATAATTAGTATATGGCCTATGTATGTTAAGGATTGTCTATTCTTTCTTAGAGATTAATGATTAATTTGCCATTGCCAAAAATGCCAAAGAGTCAAAATAGTCTGTTTATTATTCTACTCCCTGCTCACTTTGATAATTATGCCCCCATCTAATTCTATTCTTATGAGTCTCATTATTTCCATAAGGTCAGGGAATCTATCACAGTCAACTCTGGCTTCCCATGACAGCCACAACAGAACACATCAAGGCCCCTTCATGATTGCATTTCATATCTTAGCAAAAGAGCATATCCTCTGGGCCCTACTGAAGAGTGTGATGAGGGAATAGTTGAACAATTTGCTCATAATTCATTCCAAAATTATCATCTTCCTAAACATTAAGATTCCTTTTATAGCATTCCAGAGAAACTCTGGCATTTCACCCTCATTAACTATAAGGGCGCCAATGAGTCCAGGTATGAATTAACCAGTTTAGTAGATTATTAATATCACTCCCAAATGCACAAGATACTGTGTTAAATCCTGAATCCCAAGTGAGTGCACCCATGAATTTGACTCCATTTAATCTTGTATTTCAATTTCCCTCATCTAATGTCCATAGAATCCACCCGATATACACTACCTGTATTACTTTCCCAGGGCTGTTGTAGAAAGGCCACCAAACCTGGGGAGATTTAAAAAACAGACGTTTATTGTCTCACAATCTGGAGGCTAAAAGCTCAGAATCAAGGTGTCAACAGAGCCATACCGTCTGATGGCTCTAGGGGATAGTCCTTCCTTATTTCTTCTAGCTTCTGGTCTTTGCCTGCAATTCTTGGTGTTCCTTGGGTTTTAGCTACATCACATGGGTGATACGGGCATCTTCTCTTTGTGTGTCATCACATTATCTTTCCTCTGTGCGTGTCTGCTTCTGTGTACAAATTTCTTTTTTTTATAAGGATACCTGTCATATTGGATTAGGACCTACCCTAATGACCTCATTTTAACTTGATTACTGCTGTATAGACTATTCCTGAATAAGGTCACATTCTGAGGTACTGGGTTAGGACTTTAACGTATCTTTTGGGGGGGACACAATTCAACCCATAACACTCTGCAGCCTCCTACCAATAGGAATTGCTCAAGTCTTACACCTCTTTTGGTATAGCAGTTAGATTTTCCCATACTGTTCTGGGTACTTTGCCTTTGTCTATGTTGGGATTTAACTCTTCATGAACCTGGAGGAGATGAAGATTGGTTTTAGGGAAAATTGGCAGCCTCTTGTGAGACAACTCAGCCATAGCTGAAATCTTCAAGAGGCGAAAAAGGGTATGTTGCTTCATCAATTTGCAAGAATGGCTCGAGGGGATTTGGGATTTCAAACTTCTTGCCTGTTCTGTGGCTGCTCATGCATACAATGCACTCTTCCATCAGCAGTGCGTGTGAGTTCCTATTGCTCCATCTACTCAATAAATCTACACAGTGTTCTTGTTAAATCTGAACCATTTTGATGGGCTTTCGGTAGTTTCACACTGTGATTTTAATTTGCTTTTCCCTGATCGCTAAGGAGATTCAATGCCCTGTCTTATGTTTACTGATCACTTGGATATCCTCTTTTATGCTTATTTAAAGTTCTTGCCATTATTTTTCTTTTGCATTTTTGACCTTCTCTCATTAATTTTAGAAGTTCTTAATATGTGTTTCAAATGTAATTTCCCACATTGTGGCTTAAGTTTTCAATTTCTAAATGGTATCTTCTGAGACACAGAAGTTCTTGTTTCAATCCTAGTCCAATATATAGAACTTTTTGTGGCTAATCTTTTTTATAAAGTGTATGTTACTTTTTACCTGTATCAAGGTCATTATGTGTATTCTATATTATACTCGGGGAAATTTATCATTTTTCACCCCAGAAACAATTCTTCTGGGGGATGATGTGAGACAGGGTCAAGTTTTAATCTTTTCCCACCTGTATAGCCAATTGCTCCAACACCATTTCCTTTCCCCACTGCCCTATACTAGCACAATTTTCATAAATCAAAAGTCCAGATATCCATGGGTATATCTTAGGGCTCACTCTTCTATTCAATTCTATTAGTCTGTCTTTGTGTAAATAGCATGTTGCCTGATTACCAGACTTTTATAATAAGTTATGTTAGCCAATAATGAAAGTTTTCCCGCTTTGTTTCCCTTTTTGAAGAATGCCTTGGCTCTGCTGGAAATTGCCATTTTAGAGAATGTTTGCCAATATCGAAATTTCTATTGGAATTTTAACAGTGATGGCATTGAATATATAGCTCAATTTGGGGAGAATTGACATCTTTAATTGTAAGGATTGAGTCGTACAAATCATGAGCAGGGCACAGCCTGCCAATTTTTCAAGTCCACATTAAATTTCTCAATTCTGTTGTAAGTTTTCTGTTCAGAGATTTTACATGAAATTTCTTAGGAATTTTAAGATTTAAAAAAATAAGTGAAAAACACAAAGTAGCCAAATACATCAATTTCAACGTCTGGTTTTATTGTCAACCACCAGATATTAAACTAATTTCTTAACTGGTTTGACTAAAATCTTTTTTATGATTAAAGTAAAAAGATTTTAATTCATATAATTATTGTCCAAAAATTATTTTATTTTTTTATTTTTTTTGTGAGGAAGATCAGCCCTGAGCTAACATCTGATGCCAATCCTCCTCTTTTTTCTGAGGAATATTGGCCCTGGGCTAACATCCATGCCCATCTTCCTCCACTTCATATGGGATGCCGCCACAGCATGGCTCGACAAGCGATGCGTATGTGCGCCCCCAGGATCCGAACTGGCGAACCCTGGGCGGCTGCAGCTCAGCAAGCGCACTTAACCGCTTGCGCCCCCTGGCCACCCCCCCAAAATATTTTAAATGAAGCATATGAGGGTTTGAGAAAAATGTATGGGCACTAATCTTTTCTCTCTAAAAATATGTATTATTTTATAATCAGAAAGAGGACGTTTTTAAAAGTCAATCTCACTTATGACATCCAAAGAACTGGATAGTGTGTAACAATGGAGGAACACTTATCACTGCTTTAGGCATACTGAATAAAGAATCCACTACATTTAGCATGAGTGCAACTAATTGTTTAAGTGAACTCATTTATTAATTCTAATATTATATCTGAATATTCTTTTCATCTTCTACGTACATAACCATAAAATAATGATAGTTTTATTTCTTCTTTCCAATGCTTACAACCTGCAGTTTGGGGTTTTTTTTATTGCCTTAATGACTTGCCAAGAGCCTCCAGCGTCATGTTGAACATAATGAGTGAGAACAGGTATCCTTGTCTTGACTCTGACCTCTAAAGGAACGCTTTAAAAGTTTCATTAAGAGGCCGGCCAGGTGGCGCAAGCGGTTTAATGCGCGGACTTCGCTGTGGGGGCCCGGGATTCGCTGGCGTGCACAGACGCACCCCTTGGCAAGCCATGCTGAGGTGGCGTCCCATATAAAGTGGACGAAGATGGGCACAGATGTTAGCCCAGGGCCAGTCTTCCTCAGCAAAAAAAAGAGGAGGATTGGCAGATGTTAACACAGGGCTGATCTCACAAAAAAAAAAAAAAGTTTCATTAAGTGTGATGAGTAGTCTGTGATTTTTTTTTTTTTTTTTTTTTTTTTTGTGAGGAGATCAGCCCTGAGCTAACATCCGCCAATCCTCCTCCTTTTTTTTTTTTTTTTTTTTTTGCTGAGGAAGACGGCCCTGGGCTAACATCGGTGCCTATCTTCCTCCACTTTATATGGGACGCCGCCACAGCATGGCTTACCAAGCAGTGCGTCGGTGCGCGCCCGGGATCCGAACCAGCGAACCCCGGGCCGCCGCAGCGGAGCGCGCGCACTTAACCGCTTGCGCCACCGGGCCGGCCCCGAGTAGTCTGTGATTTTTGTAGACACCTTCTATAAGATGTATAAAAGTCCCATCTATTCTTAATTTGCAAAGAGTTTTTTTTTTTTTTTTTTTTTTGTGAGGAGATCAGCCCTGTGCTAACATCCACCAATCCTCCTCTTTTTTTTTTTTGCTGAGGAAGACGGCCCTGGGCTAACATCTGTGCCCATCTTCCTCCACTTTATATGGGACGCCGCCACAGCATGGCTTGCCAAGCAGTGCGTCGGTACGCGCCCGGGATCCGAACCAGCGAACCCCGGGCCGCCACAGCGGAGCGCGCGCACTTAACCGCTTGCGCCACCGGGCCGGCCCCTGCAAAGAGTTTTTAATCATAAATGAATTTGAATTGTACCACTTTTTCTCAAGCTATTGAGATAAACCTGATTTTTCTCCTTTATTCTGTTAATGTAGTAAAATACATCAATTGTTAAATCCATTCTAATTTCCTCCTTTTTAAATGTCTTACTAGACTAAACACATTGTTCATGCAATCTATTTTTACTTACTTATTTACTTGTCTACTGAGAGAGGTCTATTAAAAATTTCCCTCAGTGATATTGTGAATTTGTTCATTTCTTTTTTGTAGTTTTGTTAATTTTTACTTTATAAATTTTGAGCATATGTCATTAGCTGAAGACAGATTTAGAATTTTTATATTTCCTGGTAGTTTATTATTTTATTACTGTCATGTGTCTTCTTTCTTTTTGAACCTCTACTTTGCTTGACATTAATATAGTTACACCAGCTGTCTTTTGTTAGTTGTTTACATGGTACACTTTTTCTCACCTTTTGCTTTCAGATTTTCTGTAAACTTATACGTTAGATGTGTCTCATGTAGGTAGCATATATTGCGGATTTCAAAAATCCAGTCTGATCAAGTTTGTCTTTTAAGGCCTCTTTAACCAATTTCTATGCAATATGATCACAGATGTATTTAGGTTTAAATCTAACATCTTAATATGTGCTTTCTGTCTGTCCCGCCTGTCTTAAGTTTCTCTTTTTTCTTGTAATCTTTTGTATTATTTTTTTATTCCACTTTTTCGAATGTTAACTTGGTATGTACTTTTTACCATTTCTTTTAATGATTACCTTTGCAATTACAGCCTGCATCCTTCACTTATCAAAATCTAATATTAATTGGTACTTTACTCTCTTCCCAGATAATGCAAGGGACATCAAAACACTTAATTTACCTCCTTTTGAATTATTTGACATTATTTCCGTATATTTCAATTCTATGACTGTTTAACACACAGGACACTTTATTATTATTTATTCAATATTCATTCAGATGTAGCTGTTTTATTTCATTCCTTCCTGAATTCCTGAACTTTCATCTATGGTTATGTTTCTTTGTTTCTTCTGCCTGAAGAACACCATTTAGTATTTTTTGTATTACATATCTGACAATAATAAGTTTTCTCCGTTTTTACTTGTCTGAAATTATCTTTATTTCAATAAATTCCCAAAAGATATTTTCACATAGTATAGAATACTAGGTTGAGCTGTGTTTTGAAGATAATTTGATTTTTTTGGCTGCTTTTAATATTTTCTCTTTGTCTTTTTGTTTCCCTCTCTCAACAGTTTGATTCCCGGTCTCTGATATATACACACCTGTCTCAGTTATTCAATTAAACACTAAACTAGGTACTCCTATAGGAGATTTTGCAAATGTAATTGAGGTCTCATTAGTTGATCTCTAGGGAGGGGTGAGCCTGGATCTAATCACATGAACCCTTTAAAAGCAGAGAGAGTCTCGAGCTTGTAGCAGAACAGGAGGTCAGAGAGTTGAGGTACCAGGAAGGTCATGCATCATTGCTTGCTCGAAAATGGAGGGGGCTTCTAGAGAGATCCCCAACCGAGAGTGAGTAAGGAAATAAAAACTTCAGTCCTACAACTACAAGAAAAGCAACAAAAAGAATAAGCTTGGAAGCATACTTCCCTGAGATAAAAACTCAGCCCTGCTAACACTTTGATTTCAGTCCTGTGATGCCCTGAGAACCCAGCTAAGCAGTGTTGGACCTCAGACCTACAGAACTGGGAGTTAGCAAATTGATGCTATTTTAAGCTGTTATGTTTGTGGTAATTTGTTACACCACAGTGTGGCATATAGTGTGATGTTCCTAGGTTGGTTTTCTTTATAATTTCACTGCTTGGGGTTTGTAGAGGTTCCTCAATCTGAGATACAATATCTTTGAACAGTTTAGGAAAATGTTCACACATTGTATTTTCACATAGTGTTTCTTCTGCCCTCTTCTCCCTTTTTTCTCTTTCTGGTACTCTGAATAACAAATATTAAATCTTTTCCTTCTATCCCCTATGACTCTTATTTTTTTCTTCTAATGTTTATGTCTCCACTCCCAACCTCCCTGCTTAAGTATATTTTCTTCTGACTTAATTCCTCTCCATTTATCCAATCTTTTGTTTAATCAACTGATTTGATTCTTGATTTGGTTCTTGAATATGTCAAGTTTAGGATTTCTATTTATTTATTTTTTTATATTTTCCAGTTTTCTACTTAAATTCTCTTTCTTGTCTTTTATTTCATTGAACATAGTAAATATCACTATTTTAAGTGTATGTGAGGTATCCAATATCTCTTCCCTTTTCTGTTTCAATTGTTGTTTTTATTTATTGTCTATTGTTTCTGCCATCTATTTTCTGTTGTTTCTTTTGTTTTTTTGTCCCTGCTCTCTTTTCTCTTTGTGGTTCTGATAATTTTTGTATATGTGTCCAACATTTATTGTAAAATATTTGTAGAAGTAACTTTGAGAACTAGGATAGTATTATCTTCTTCCATGGAGTATTTCAGTGTGCTTCCTCCAGGTGTCTATTGGCACCTGTAATCTAGGATCGCCTTTATGTAATTTCATAGATTTACATATTCAAACATGAGGTACAGGCTATGAAAAACCTATTCTGGTTGATCCTTCCTCCTAGATTGCAGACCCAAATTCCTAGATTTAGGTACCCAACCTAAAGCATAGAGGGTTCACCAGGTTTTTCTCCACCCTTGATAAGCCCTGGACATCAATTTTGGTCACTTTAGTTTTTCAAAATCATCAAAATCCCCTCAGCCTCTTGCCCTCTCAATTACCCCTTCCAGCAACACCAAGAAACACTAAAATCTGGGTTTAACTTCCTGGTTCTCTCTGTTTCACCCAATTCTGATCCAGCAATTCTTCACCAGTTATTAGTTCTCCAGTAGCATCAAACAGATGACTTTAATAATAGTCAGGGTTCTCCGAGAAACAAACCAATAGAAAATATATACAGAGACAACACGTGCATGTGGGCGAGAT
The DNA here is from genome assembly GCF_020826845.1 of Diceros bicornis minor. NCBI lineage: Eukaryota > Metazoa > Chordata > Mammalia > Perissodactyla > Rhinocerotidae > Diceros > Diceros bicornis. The sequence goes on along the minus strand of NC_080744.1, from coordinate 9,124,938 downwards.
TTATTGTAAGGAATTAGCTTGAAATTATGGAGACTGACGAGTTGACAAACTCTTCAGAGAGAGTCACAAGCTGGACATCTAGGAGAGTCGACAGTGTGGTTCCAGTCTGAAAGCTGGCAGGCTAGAGACATAGGAAGGTCTGATGTGCCAGGTCAATACAGGAAACAGTCAAGGTCTCAGTTGGAAGATAGTCAAGCAGGAGGAATTCTCTCAGTCAAGGGAGGGTCAGGCTTTTTGTTCTATTCAGGCTTTCAGTTGACTGGATGAGGTCCACCATACTGGGGAGAGCAATCTGCTTTATTCAGTCTATTGATTCAAATGTTAATCTCATCCAGAAACCCTCTCACAGGAATACCCAGAATAATGTTTGACCAAATATCTGGGCACTCCATGCCAAATCAAGTTGACATATAAAATTAATCATCACAATAATTTTACCAGATTTTCTTCTGATATCTGAATGTGAAAGTACACATGATTTAAATTTAAGCTAATACTCCTATGCTTATGCAATAAAATCCACTATTTTTAGCATGAAAAGTTTGGGTCAAAGTCCGACCCTAGTGAATTTTTCAGACTTTTTATTACTAATTCCTAACTTAGCCCACGGCCAGCCATGAATGCTTGGCTTTTCCGCACATTCCGGGCAGCTTTAAAACTTCTAGTCTTTATTAAATACTCTTTCCTCTGCCCAGAATGCTTTGTTCCACTCTCTTAACATGACAAAAGTATACTTACTCTACAAGTTATCTCCCAACTGTTGCCCCTTTTATGGAATGCTCCTCAACACTCCTAAACCCGGAGAATAATCCAGAGAATTAATAATTTTTCCTCCTTTTCATGTTGCATATTTAATATGTAGTGTATGTGTAAAACAACTGTCACTCATATATACATAAATATAGTGTTATGAAATGTGAAAGTAGTAAAATGAACACCTGATACTCCACCATCCAATTTATAGACTAGACCATTATCAATCCGCTGAAATTACCTATAGCGCCTCCCTTATTTCAAATCATTCCCAGCTCCAAGAGATAATCATTCTTAATTTTTTTTCATCTTTTTCTTGTTTATTTTCAGATTTTTCTGTTTCTAGATTTATCACCTATATTTATTTTAAACTATTTCATTTAATATTATGTTTTTAGTATGCCTTCATACTGTTGCATGTAGCTGTCGTTGGTTTATTTTCTCTGCCATACATTTTTCACGGTGGTGATAGAGTACAATTAATTTATCTAACCTCGTGTTGATGAAGATTTTACTCCTACCCTTCGGTTTTTACTATTACACACAGAGGTGCCACCATAATTCTGATACATGTCTCTTGGTATAGGATATTCTGTATGTAGGACATTCTCAAATGCAAGATTTTCTCTAGAGTTTATGGCAAGAAGTGAATTTGCTGAGTCTCAGTCTGTGTCCATGTTTAACTTTAGGAAATGGGTAACTGTTTTAGAAGGTTATCGACCTAATTCAACTTACACATACACCAAATGAGTCCCTGTTACTTTATATCATTACCAACACTTGGTATTTTCAGACTTTTAACATTTTACCAATCTGTACCATGAGAATAGGAAGCTGTTGTCTTAATTTATATTGATCTGATTACTAATAAGATTAAATATCTTTTCATCTGTTCACTAAGCAGTTATTTCCTCTTCTGTGAAATGCCTCGTCATGTCTTTTGCTGATTTTTCTAAAGGTTTGTTTACATGTTTTTTTCTGTTGATTTATGAGTTATTTATATATTCTGGTACCAAATATTTATCAATTTTATGCATTGCAGATATTTTCTCCTGCTTTGTGGCTTATGTTTTCAGCGTCTTTATGGTACTCTATGGAGAACAGCATTTTAAATTTTGTGTTCTAATTTAACCATCTTTTCTTTTATAGTTAGCATCTTTTATAATTAATAAATTCTTACTCATCTGGAAGTCATGAAGTTATCTTCATTATTTTCTTCTATTTGTTGTAATTTCCCTTTATCTTTAAGCCTTTAATAAATCTAAAAAATTTTGTGCATTTTTATTTTTAGTTAAGAAACAAAAATTTTTTTAATATAGTTTGATTATTTTCTCAGCACCATTTAATGAATAGATCTTTCTTTCCTCAGTCATCTGTCATATCTCCAGTTTCTATGTATGTATGGGTACTTCTGGGGTCTCTATTTCGTCCTATTTGTGCTAATAGATAATGGCTTTTATTTTAGGTTTTAGTAGGTATTAATATCTGGTAATATCTTATAAAATATAGCAAATATCCCACCTCACTCTTCTTAAGGAGTATCTTGGTTCTCCTTAGGCCTTTGCTTTTCCATATTAGTATTTAAAATCGGCTAATTATGTTCTTTAAAAACTTTGTGGAACATTGTTTTGAAATGGTAGATACAGTATGTTTACCAAATAATCCATATACTCCTTTTCGGGAGGGTTTTGTAAACAGTGGGCTATGAGACAAAGTATTGCTTGGTACTTCTGGAATGAAGCGGGTGGGAATGGGCAGGATTTCTCCGTATTCTTCCTTCCCCTGACTTGGTGACAAGGTCATGCGTGGGAGATGAAAGACGGTCTGAATCCCTAAGGATGAGATGAAGAGGATGGTTTTACTGTGTTGGGAGACAAATCTCCATCAGTTTCTCCTGTTTGTGCACATTTTACAATCAGAGGCACTGACTATCTTTGAAAGGGGGTTTGACTGCAAACATTAGAGGACACAGTTTCACTTTGTTGCCAAGGGCAGACACACTTACTCTCTAGTATAAAATATTCAGGTTCCCTAAGCTCACAGCTCCTCTGAGCTGTCCACTGAGCGTGAGATGTCACCTGGCCCTCTGACCCATCCTGGGGGAACTGGCAATGGGGACAAAGCATACACGATATGCACGCTGCTCGCTGCTGTGAGTAATAAGTCCCTCATCTCTGATGCATCAGCTAATTTATAGCTCACAAGTAGGATGAAATATCAGACCATTCTCAGCTCTGGACCTACCCAATCCAATATTGTATTGTTGAGAAATAAACAATTTTTTTGTTAAGTCCCTGGGATTTTGGTGTTTTTATGTTACCTCAGAAAGCCTAGCCTAACCTGATAAAGAATAGCATTGAATGCTGTTTTGTTTTTCTCTTTCCTATTCTTGTGGAATTTAATGTTTTTCTTGACTTCCTATACTGGTTGGATGTCTGGTCAGGGTCTCCAGTGTGGTGTTGAAAAAAGAAGTGGGACACTGGGCATCCTTTTCTTTTTCCTACCTCTAAAGAGAGTGCTTCTAAAATTCCCTCATTAAAATGACATATGCTGTAGGTTTTAGTAGATATTTCTCAGCAAGTTAAAGGAATTTTCTTTCTTTATTGTAATCAAGGAAGAACATTGAATTTATCAGAGTCTTTTCTAAGCCCCCATCGAGATGATTAGACATGTTTTCTCCTTTCATACGTTACATATTTTCTAATGTTAACTGACCTTTGAATTCCTAGGACGAAACTAACTAGGTCATGATGTGCTATCATTTTTGTACATCAACGGATTTGTTTTGCTAATAATTTGTTTGGATTGTTTCATAAATATTCATGAGCAAAATTTGCTTGTGCATAATTGTTTGTCAATCTCTTGCAGAATAATTATGGCTTCTGAAGCAAGGACCATATCTTATTCATTTTTGTATTTTCACTACTTAGAAAAATGCCTGGCACACATGCTATGCTAATAAATATTTTTGAATAAATGCACAATTGATTAATCATATTCTAAAAAAGAAATGAGCTTATAGTCAAGTTTTAAGTATTCTCAACTTTAAAGGAGATAACATATATTCATCAAATTTCTGTATTGACTGTTCCTACTGTCTATTCACTCAAGCCATATATATGAAAGAGAGCTTTGACATCTCACCATCACTAGACCCTATAAATTCTACCTCCAAAATGTCATTCCAATATCTGCACCTTGTCAATTTCCATTCCTACTAACATAGAACCACTCACTATCACCACCTGCCTGGGCTGTTGCAAATATCTGCTAATTGGCTTCCCTGCTTTCCATCCCCTCCCCATCCCCAATTCATTTATCATACAAAGGTCAAAGGGATCTTTCTGTGTGTGTGTGAGGAAGATTATCCCTGAGCTAACATCTGTTGCCAATCCTCCTCTTTTTGCTGAGGAAGATTGGCTCTGGGCTAACATTCATGCCCATGTTCTACTTTATATGTGATGCAGCCACAGCATGGCTTGACAAGCGGTACACAGGTCCGCACCTGGGATCTGAAGCTGCAAACCCTGGGCCGCCGGAGCAGAGCACTGGAACTTCACCGCTACGTCACCAGGCCAGCCCCCAAGGTGATCTTTTCAAAAGAAAAATAAAATTGTTGCCCGCCCCCATGCTTAAAACCTATCAATTGCCTCCCACTATACTTGGGCAAACATTTTAAATACTTAGAATAGCCTATAAGCCACTACATTCCTGCATAACCTTTTGCACCTCTTCCCACACCTCTGTTGCCTAGCTCACTACCACATGGCCACACCGACCCACGTTCAATTAAAAGACACCCTACACCTTTGCTGCAGCACTTCTGCCCCAGCGCTTTGCTTGGCAGACAGCTGATGCTTCAAATCTTAGATCAGAGAACCTCCCGGGTGGCCAGGTTTCAGTTAACACTCTCCCTGTTTTTCCCTTCATAACTCTATTACTATATATAATTATTTGTATATCTAATTGCCCAGTGATTTTCTGTGTTTGCATGGTTAACACCATAAATGCGTGCAGCATATCTATTTTGCCTACCACTATATACCCAGTTCATAATCGAATGTCTGGGATTTAGATATCGCTCAATAAATTTTTTCAATGAAGGAAGGCAGAATATATAATGAATGTGTTATAAAACAAATGAAAAATTTTACTCTAGTCACTCCACTTTGGAGATAGTATGCCAATAAGCAACCAAAACGTATGTTTGCTACTTAGATGAAATTTGCGAATAACACTTAAAAGCTAGATAGAGAAATGTGTAGGTAATCAATGATATCTGAAACAGCTGTTCAATAGGATGCTCATGTGATTCACATCAATAAATGCCATGTATTCACGCAACAATATAAACGTGGCAGGTATCTCTCCGGTGGGCTAAGCTTTGTTTGCAGCTCAATCCAGACATATTTGGGAATAACTGGTGCAGGCCCAACAGAAGCCTATTTGCATAAATTACTTAGGATCTGGAAAGAGAACTCAGTCTAAACAAAGAAAAAACAAATCATTCAGGTGAGCTTGACCTGATATCAAAGTTTTCGTCTTAAGGAAGACCAGGTGATTTTGAGGAAAATGTGGTGCTTGTTATTCAGATTTGTCTCCTGGTCCCAGGTACTGATATATCAGCCCTCCCTACATTGCTATATTTGAAAATTTTAAAGAGCCTTTTCATTAAAAATTCAGTATTTCTGTTTTAAATATTGATTTGGTTATCCTCTTGTAGAATGTATTAACAAATGAACCGTCAGGCAACACAAGAGAGCTAAGGCTGGATGGACAGAGATACAAGACAGAAAAGGCAAATTAACTAGATGGACAGGCCAACAGAGTGAGCACAGAATGTCCAGTGGAAAATCTCCTCTCCCATCTCCTACAGACCAAGGCTTCCTCGCAGATCAGGTCGTCAGAGCCTGGGCGGTTGCACAGTTTTAGCACAAACAGGCCTCACTTTCTGATCTTTCTCCTAACACACCAAAGAACTGCCTCCTACCAGCAATCTTATGAATCACAATGACTTAAGCACAATGCCTCTCTTCTGACCATGGTTCCCATTCCCAAACGTCTGACTTGACCAATGGTCATTACATCTCTGTTTCCCCAAATCAGCAAACAGCCACGCCTCACCAGTTCATGCATGGTCTTCTCCTCCTCTTATGTGATAGAGTCACAGAGCGTAACCATGAACTTCTCCCAACTCAGAAGTCACACACAGCCTCATACACTACACTAGAGACACTCAAAGTCTTCACTGCCGATAGAGTTATCTTACAGGCCCGTTTATTGCAGTAACGTGAAGGGAGAAAGAGGCATTTTCCCTCACTGGATAGATTTGTCTCTGGAGACTCTGAAGGCAGAAGACCACAGAGCCTGCTTGAATAATTTGTGGTGTGTGGGAAATACAGCAGACCAAAAAATGCCCCAGTGGTACCTATCTGTGTCCATGCAAAGGAGGTTGAGGAAGAAAATAGAAATAGAGCCAGAATTGCCACATCATTACTGAGAATAGTCTGTGAGCATATGGGAAACAGCCTTCAGAGAGTCCTGAAAATGTTAAGGGCTGAAGAAGGGAGAAAAGCAAATGTAAAGTTTATATATATATATGTAAAATTATATCAACCAAGATTATAACTGAGTAATATAATTAGCTATAGTTTCATATAGAGTAGCTTTTTATGATGTTATATATACTTAAGTTTAATCTGTTTATATTTAATTATGTTTTGACTTAATTTTATGGGTAAGATGTATTGTTAAAAAGAATATACACATGTTAACATAAAACATATTGTTAAGTCCCCTATACACAAATTTGAATGAATATTTTTGCACATGCGAGATAAAAGGGAAAGCTTATCGCTGCTGTTCGAAAAATAAGTTAATCAGGAGAAAACATCAAAGCAGCCGAGGCTATGAAGGGCCTTTTTCTGAGGTGAAAGCAATGTTATCCAAAATAGGTAACATTCTGGTGACAGGCAATCTGAAAGAATGTTAGGAGAGTGACAGTTGGTGCTGGAGATGGAATCTCTGTGAGCTGGCTAGGCTGGATTCAATCAGAACATGCATATCTCTAAACTGGCTGCATTAATTGGAGGCTTTATCTAAAGCCAGGAGTCTGAGGGCTTGTTACAGAGGAGAAGGAAGAAAGGACAGTTGAACACGTGCTGTGAACAGAGTGACGGAAGAGAGTTCTGTAAAAGTATTACGATATCCTGTCAAGAACTTTACATATAGATCAGATTTTGTAGACAAATATTTTAATAGTTAGAATTACTTAGTAACATTTGATAATGACCTTCTTGCAAATTTAGTTTATAAATTATTATTATTATTAAGGATAAATCAAATACAATTCTATTCCCCACCATCTGGTGTATAATTACTTAACCAGACCACCTAGTTCATGTGGCTGATACTTGGTCCTAACGAGCATCGTAGTAGTGAGCTGGAAACAGAGAAAGAGTCTCAGAAAATGTTGAAGACACACCTAAGTGTTTGGGACCATCTCACTAATTCCCAAGAGATTTTTATAACAGAATTAATTTGCCGTGATAGTGCTCCATTAATAATTGAGGGAAATGAGCATTTAACTTAGAGTTTTTCCCTGTGCAGTAATTGTGGATAATAGAAGGACTGAGTTATGGTATCTTCCTTTCACCTCTTCTCTATAAGTAAAATCTTTGTACATATCATATCAAGTCTGCCCCTTCTCCCCCCACCCCCTTTTTTTTGTGAGGAAGATCACCCCTGAGCTAACATCTGATGCCAATCCTCCTCTTTTTGCTGAGGAAGACTGGCCCTGGGCTAACATCCGTGCCCGTCTTCCTCTACTTTATATGGGATGCCGCCACAGCATGGCTTGACAAGCAGTGAGTTTGTGTGTGCCCAGGATCCGAACCTGAGAACCCCGGGCCACGGAAGCAGAGCGCGAACACTCAACCGCTACACCACCAGGCCAGCCCCAGCCCTTTTTCCCTTTTAACGCTTGCCTAAACATACATGTTCTCGAAGTATGATAGGATGTGTTCAATTGTTCCATTTTTGAGAAAAGCAAAGTGCTTCTTTAAGATCTCGTGGTCATAAATGGTAAGTTAAGCAGAGGATAGAAATACAGACAAAGAATGAAGTCTTGCGGAGACTAAAGATTTTTCAGACGGAAATGGAATATGAGTCCATCTGAAGTGCAAGGTAGAGTGCGTTTCTACACCAAATGTGTGAAACACAGGGAAGACTAATATGTATCCTAAACTAAAACTTAGAAATCCTAAATCAAGTTCTGGTTAATTAAAAAATAAGCAGATTTCCATATTTGAACCAAATGCAGACAGAAACAAGGATCCGAGGATGCGGGGCACATGTGAAGAGGCTCCTCTTGTGCACACAGAGGAGTTCCGACATTCCTGGAAGGCAGCAAGACAGCTTCTTCCCGACGCGGAAGCAGTGCTCCTCACTAGACAGCAGCGTCCTTGAAGCTCATTCAGAAATCATCCCACATGAGAGGGGTGCCAGGGGAACGCTCAGCCTAGGCCTAGTTACGGTGATCAGGCGCAAGCTCCTTCCACCCCAGTGACCTAAACTGGAAGCATTTATCAGGATATTGCTTAAACCCAGGTCACTCTAGGATGTTTCACGGCCTGTTTTGTGAGGAAATGTGTAGACTCAACAAAGAAGCTGTAACAGCAGGAATAGTCTAACTCCAAGGAATTGGCCTAAAAAACCTTCTTCTGAAAAATTACCAGATAAGATACTTAATACTTTGAGCACAACATGCTAAATTTCCTTCCATAATTTAAAGTCATTCACTTAAAAAAAGTCCAGATGTTATCCACTGAATTCATTTCATGGATAATATTTTGCCTTTGTTTTTTATACCAGCCACTTTGCAATACAGGAGAAGACAGAGTAGCCACATTGAAAAGGATAAGCACAAGATGGGCAAATTTTAAATTATCTGACATATTAGCATAAGCACTTTACGCTCATGATCTCAGTGTGGTTTTCTCAAGAACACCACTGCTCCTCAAACTTCTCCATGTATGAATTCCTTCTCTTAAGCTGTGAAGATCTGATAGAGGTGTGTGTGCGCGCGCGCACATGCTTTATGTAGTCGAAGAACCCACAAAATACAATAGTAAGAATTTTACATGTTAAGAATAAAAATAGCTGTGTTAAAATTTCATCAATTAAAATTTAAATTAGAAAGACTACTTCAAAATAAGTATTCCAAGGATAGTAAACAAAAAAACAAAGACAAAGATACTTAAAGGAGAGATCAAGACTACAAATGAATGAAAACTCCATCAGGTCCAAAATGTAAATGCTTCCAGAGGTGAAATACGCAGGTGAAACAGACAAGGAGGAGATGCTAGAAAGTGGGGCATATGGAAGGGGGCTGGCTATAGGGAATTAGAGAGAACATACCTCATCCATCCAAAGGAGGAAAATTGACTACAGTGAGTTTCGGCCATGCAGAAATGAGAACTCTCTGTTATAGCCCTTCTAATTTTCCAGCAGAATCTATTAATATGGATTTTTATGTAAAATGTCCAGATTTTAAATATTGGCTTAAAAAAAGTGGGCACTCTTCAGCCCAAATCAAACATTTCTCTGGGCTATATTTCCAACCTGAGGTCACAAGTTTGCTAATTCTGAATGAAAACAGAGATAGGCAAAGGCATCCAGAGATAGAATTACAACAAGATGAGTAAAACATTGTAGGACTAATCGAACAGAAGTACTGGCATACATAATCAAGAATCTGCAACTTACTTGGAATTGAATGACATAAACTATGAGCTACAGTTATCAGCAGTGAACACACTTCTTTAGTATTCTCATTTCTCTTGTTCTACTTAGTAAACTATTTCTTTGATATTAAAAAATAACTGTCTTATACATGTAACCATTTTATTTACTATCAAGTCACAAGAATAGATCATAGAATCTGCTTATACTTGCAAAAAGCTGTTACTAGTCAAGCACAATTGTACTTTATTCTCTCAAGAGTCTGACGAGAACATCATGTTTGAAAACAAGATTTTAAATTGTCTTTCTTTCATGATGTATACATGCTTAAAATATTATTTTAATAATTACTATTAACATCTTTTGGAATGGAATATATGGTAACCTCCCCCATAACCACCAAAGACTTGAGGCAATATCTTAAAATTACAATTATTAGAGATATACTTCATAAGATTAGTGATAATAATTGTGGTAATTTTTATAGTAATTTTGAATTTCTTTCATATAGAGTATCTTATTTGATCCTCACAACAACCGTGTTTTGGAGATAGAATTATAAATAAATAGAGTTATATATGAATAAATGAGTTATCCAGAGTCGTAAGCTGGGACTCGAATTAAAGTCTCTGACTACCAGTCTCTTTGTCTTCGTAGTACACCACAATCCCGTAGATCCCAGTTGGAAGACTGAAGTTACAAATAGGATTATGTGGTAATGTAGGAGAAAAAGAATAAGAGTTCATAGCTGTTTAGAATTTGTCTAGCATAATATTTAAAGAGCAACAGAATCCTTTTCAGACCTAGGTAAAATATAAATAATAAATAAATCCATTAATAAATGATGTTCTATAACAGAAAATGAAAGGCAAGTTGCATGTGAAAGGATTTCACGAGGCCAAAGGCACACGTGGTGTCTATCATAGATAAAGGCATTTCAGTGAGAAAAACCATTGTTGGAAAGCAATTGCTATCTTGGCTTTGTAATCCTTTGTTCCCCATCACCTCAATACCAGAGAGAAAGTTCCTGAAGAAATAAGAGGGAAGGGAACACTACAGGGAATTTTAGCAGGCCCATAATTAATGCTCACTTACCTGAGGTTTAAATCAATTCTAAAACAAGACAAGGAGTAAGTCAGAAGGGGACCAAATATTGTCTTTATTACTGATGAGGAATGCGACTTTTATTTGAAGGTAATTGGATTTCCACATACAAAAAAAAAAAAAACCCAAAAAACCAAAAAAAAAACGGAATTAGGCCAACTTACCCCCAAAACCTGGCAGCACCATAGCAGAGTGGAGCCAGCTTCCTGGGGCCCTGCCCCTGACGTGCTTTCGTATGTGGAGGAAAAGAGGAAAACATTCTTCTCACAGGCAGCTCCCTCCCAGAGAGAGAGGAGAGATTCCAGTCCTTCTTCCTTCCCTGAGGTGGAATGACTGAGGGGGTGAGAGACTCCCCACACACACTCTTAATAGGCCCTGCCACAGGAAGTAAAGGCTAAATTTGGGAAGTTCCTTCTGAAAGACCCAAGCAGAGCCTGAGGTACAAATCCAGATGAAGCCAAGAAAAATGGGCAAGAGCAGAACAGGGCGTTGGGTGTATACACAGCGCATGGAGGGGACATTGAGATGTCTCCTATCATTTTCGATGAGATTGGCCTCTGAGCACTAAACTATAAGATCAGTTGGCAATTGGTCGAATAAAGGTATTCAGTTGGCCTTAACCGGACAGACTATCTCCCAAGAAAAGATTTGAACAAAGAGAAGATGTGCCCTTCGCATAGGGTTAGTCATCGTTGAAGAGATGTTTGAGCAAGCCAACACTGACAGATCTCATCCCGGAACAGCCTGTGAGCGCCTGGCAGCGCTGCGGCTCACGGGTTTAATTCTGGGACAGGTATAACCCCAAGTGAAAAGTTGGATGTGTCAGGTTATTATTGCCTCATGCAACTAAATATTCAAATCTTCTGTCTAATTTTCCTTATTCTAAATGCACAATCAGCAAAGCAGCATTTTAATTATTAAAGTTCACCTTTAAAATGCTATAAGAAAGAAAATGCAGTGATCACATTTAATGTGAGCATACTGGTTCTTTTTCAAATATAGTTATACTTCACATTGCAAATTAATCGATTTTTTAATGCCTCCCTCCTTTACGAAGTTGGTTAGCTGGACCTCAAAGGGCCTTGGTGACCCTTACCTCCTGGTATTGCTGCCCTTGTATAGACCCTCTCACACTGACATGGAGCTGAACTGAGTGACCAATAGGATACAGTGCAAACGGCAGCATGTGGCTTCCAATGCTGGGTCATAAAAGTCATTGCAGCTTCCATCTTGGTCTTCTGGGTCCCTCCCTCTGGAGAAAACAAGCCACCATGCTGGGAGGACACTCAAGCAGCACCAAAGAGAACTACGTGGAGAGAAAGAGGCCCCCAGCCAACAGCCAGCACCAACCTCCCAGCCATACGTATGGGCCACATTGAAGTGGATCCTCCAGCTCCATTCCAGCCTTCAGATGACTATAGCAGCAGCTGACATGGGACTATGATCTCACAAGAGACTCCAAGCCAGAATCTCTCAGCTGATCCCTTCTCAAGTTCCACAGGAACCATGAGAAATAACAAATTATTATTATTGTTTTAAGCCATTAAATTGTAGAATGATTTTTAATGCAGCATTAGATAACTGACATGGTTAATATACTGTCTTCCAATATAAATCTCTCTCAGTTATGGCTAGCTATTACTTACTAGCTGTTATTTAAATACTACTAACTCTGTATAGGAAATACTCTAAACTATTATAGATATATAGAGATAGATATGTAAACTCATTTAATCCTCAAAACAAACCTATTATCCTCATTTATAAATGCAGAATCTGGGACACAGAGAGTTACCTGGACAAGGTCACACAGCTAGAAAATATCAGAACTGGGATTCAAACCCAGAGAAGTCTGAACTGAGAGTACAAGTTCCTAACCACTAAACTCTAGCACCTCTCTGTCCACGAAAAGGAAGGAAGAAATCAGTTTCTGAGCCTCTCACCCAATGGAGAACTCACTATGCCGAATGCTCCATTGGTATTGTCTTTGCATCTAGCTAGCTAAGTTTGCCTAGCAACACCCAGACCATCCTCAAAATGCACATAAGTTGTGATGTGCCAGGACTGACAAGGAGGTACACAGTGGAGGGAGAACACTAATTATTCCTAATTATACCCGATGGCTGCAGAGAGAGGGACAGGGAGGACAGGAAGAAACTTTTCCTTCACAGTGTTCTTGACACATGAAAGAGAAGTTTATTGTATTGACTTTTACTACATCCAATTTCTAACCTCATGACTTCTACACACTTGGTCAATCAGTGCTTCCGCAAGAGATTGGCTTCTTGAAACTCATGGTTAGTCCTGTCAAGCTTTATATTTTTGCATCCTGTTTATAGATCTGGCATAACAGCTTTTTGACAGTCTCAACCCAGAAAACAGAGAACTTTTATTTAATTATTTGGTAATATTCTCAGGCGTAGTTGGCTATTTTGACAAAAATACAACCTTTGTTAAATTAGTAAACTGTGAAAAGAACTGTCATATTAACCACTTATTGTTTTCTAAACATCTTCTTTAATGTCATATGAAATGTGAAAATACAATTTCTGCCAAAACAGAAACAGTAAAGCAAATGATTCATTAAAGAAAACCAGCATTGGAATTTATAATTAAACATGGACATGTCCCCTGTGATAACTGAAAGTCCAACCTTCCATAAGATGAAAGTCCAACTTCATCCCATAAGAAGTACGAGTCAAGAAAAAATAATGCACATATTTCACAATCTTCTTTTACTCTATAAAATCAGCTATCTTTGAAAGGCAATAGGATCATGAGTTTGCAGACCTAGATTAGAAATCCACTTCCATCACATTAATTTGAATGAAACACTGTGTCAATATTGTTGTTCACAACTATTTACTTCCTTACTGTAAAAGAATTGTATTCCCAGCAGTTGCAGAGCCTGCTGTGGGAGAAGCATAGCTCTCCACCACCGATGCTGGGCGCGGCCGTGTGACTTGCTTTGATTAATGGAATGTGGGCAGATATTCCATTTGCCAAGTCCAAGCAGAAGCTTTAAAAATTTTTATGTTTCACAAGCTGACTTTCTCTTTCCCCTCTGAAATGAGAAGTTCATGTTCCAAATGGGGGCTGCTCCTTCACACCAAGTCCTTGAAGAAGTAGTTGGCTCAGACCCATGATCATATAACTTAAGAAAAAAAAGTATTTCTTATTGTAACTCATTGAGATTTGGGATTAAAACACACACACAGACACGCACACACATAGACAAGCTAAGAAATACAGTCTTATTTTCTTATCCATCAAATGTGAATAATAATCCTAGTCTTATAGCATCGTTCTGAACATTAAATATATGTATAGGAAATGATAGATTATCTACCTAAAAAATTTGTATATGGCCTTCAGAGGAAATGCAATAATTCAAGTAAAGAGTCATTATTTTATCTGATGTGAGGTTATTATTCTTTTGAAAGATAGCTTGACGAGAGAATTCTAATTCTGGCCCTGCCACTAACCTCTACCATTGACCCTCTTTGTGCCTCAGTTGTCACGTCTATAAAATGGAGTCAATAATACCAATCCTACCTTCCCGTCAATGTTGCTGAATGGTTTCAGTGAGAGAGCAGAGGATGAACTCTGTGAGCAGCTCTGATACAAAAGAGAAAGCATCTATCTAGGCAACAAGCCCCCTGAGTTTGAGTCCAGATTCCACTTTTTACCAGCAGTGTGAAAATAAGTACATTATAGCGTTGATGAGTCAGTTTGTTTACTGTAACACATGATTGTTGTAAGATTCAAGTGAGATGATGTGACTGATTATATAAATGTGACTAGTTACCCTGATTACCAACACAATACTCCATTCTAGTGTCTTAAAGAAAAGATCTTGTTTTTTTTGTTAATATACTCTCAGGTTACATGATAGAGTAAGAAGGGAAGATCATTAGTTTTAAATACAGAATCCAACCCAACTTGGCCTCTTTTAGCTATATGGCTTCAGATGTTTCTAGTACATGTTGTACATTAGATTTATCATCTATAAATTGAGGATAGGATAATAATATCTCATAGAACTGTTTGCTCTTATAATAATCTCAGATATTTAAGTGCCTGGTTCTAGTAGTGCTCCTGCCTTCTATAAATGTAGCATCGCAGTGCTAGGATCACATGTTGGACGAAACACCGCGTCCTAGGTACAAAGGAGTACCATGTGGATAAATATTTATCCATCATTTCGTACCATACGTATTCTCTGAATCATCTTCTTAAAAGATTTTTTGCCTTTAAATCCCTATTTCTATGTATTGAATATAATTTTAATCTATGTTGTTTCATCTTCCTATTCAGAAGAATAGAGATGAAATAGCAAATTAACAATACAGATTAATCTTGAAATAATACATTGAACAAATGGAAAAGAAACATCTTTGCCCAAATAAGATATATGAGTAGACAATATAGAAAGTAGTATGCATATTAAATTCTCCAATATTGATGATATGGGCATCAGTCATCCAGCACTTGCCTACACACTGGATGCTGAGTTGTGTGCCGCCATGTTATTCAGGTAATCATCTAATTAATACAAGCTGTGAAAAAGTCCTAACTGATACAGTTGACTTATTATCATTATAAACATCAAAACAGCATGAGAGAATGGGAGCTGATAAACCTTGGAAGCAGGAAGTTACTCTCAATATCTTTTTTGGTAGTTATTACTTAGGTTAATATAGTAAAAGTGATGGTATGAAAGTCAATTATAATTTATATGGATTTTTTTTGAAAACACAATTTTAGAAAATGTAGTTCTGCAATGGGCACAAAAAAAACAAACAAGAAATATTTGCTTATTTATTTACTTATATTTAACTTAAAAAAGAAAACATGAAGCTTTTCATTATATACTCTAAGGAAGAGTTTGGGGCAAGATGAATGAGAAAAAATTAAGAAGGGAAAATTATACAAAGGTATTTGCTTGATAACGTGTATTATTTTAGGATAGTTGCTGAAACAAATTGATGTCTTTTTAATGAATTAAACGTAATAGATGGGGCTGGTCCATTGGCATCATGGTTGAGTTCAAGCACCCTGCTTCAGTGGCATGGGGTTCATGGGTTTGGATCCTCGGCATGGACCTATACACCGCTCATGAAGCCATTCTGTGGCCGCATCCCACGTACAAAACAGAGGAAGACTGGCACAGATGTTAGCTCAGGGACAATCTTCCTCAGGCAAAAAGAGGAGGACTGGCAACAGATGTTAGCTCGGGGCCGATCTTCCTCACCAAAAAAAAAAAGTAATATGTGTACTAATCCTTCAAGGTATAGGAACAGTTGATTTAAAGTGATTGTATTCCACTAAGCAAACTTAGTTACAGCAAAAGAAGAAGGAAGCCAGGGCCTTCCAAAGATTCCCTAATCTTTCTTCTTGCTTAAGGTATTGCCATTTCAGCCTACAGAGACTTCTCTCTATTGAGAGCCTGAAGACAAAAAAGTATAACTGCTCCCTCAAATTGTCAAAGTGCTTTGCAAATTCTTAATATCATTATTATATCAAAATGGTAAATTTCTTTAATGTTTATACAATTTTTTAAGAAAACATTTGAAAATATTTAAATAATTTTGCTTATCCACATATAGTTTTTTCAATTAAGTCCAGAAAATTATATAACATGAATATACATAGTCCACAACCACAATTGAAAATTGGTAATGTTTTGTCAGATGTGCTTCTTTTTAAAAAAATAATTGATGAAATAACAATTACAGATAAAGTTGAAGTATCCATTGTCACTGACCCCCAAGAATTTTAAAAACTAAGAAAATTATAATATGAAGGATTGGAGGGAGTACATATGCCCAATCAAGCAATTTAATTGATTTGGAATTAATATTCGTAACATCCTAATATAATCTTGAAAATGCTTCATATTTCAATCTTAAACTACATTCATGAAAGTTTTGTGTATATTAAGCATGGAAAGAGTACCAAGATACACACCTGCTCGATATTTCCAGCCTTCTGTTGTCTTCATTCACCCATCCACCCCAACTATCCTCATCAAGCCTGGAAATCAAACTAGATCTGGATCCAGGTGCTTTGTATTATGGGGTTTTTCCCCCCATTGCAAAGCTTTAATTCTTTAGTGAATTTCAGTGAGAGATTTCTTGGCACAGAAAGGAAGCACCTGCTGGTTTGAGCAATTCCACTAGCACTCAGCCAGGCAAAAATATTCTGTAGGTGATGCTGGTCCCAGTCTCAGAACACAACCAACAATTTTATTATCTTATTCCTAATTTGTGATTGACAACTTTATCCGTTGATTAGCTGTAGGGAGAAAAGATCAGCATTCATGATGATCTCTAAATGCTATTTGAAGTAGTATGGAGTTTTGAGTGTAATTTCTACTTAATCCCAATTAAGGGATTATGTAAAGATGCAATGAATTTAGTTGACTATTTTGGACCATGTACATGTCTTCAATACAACTGATTAAAAAGTGACAATTCAGGTAATCAAAAGCTGTGTTTGTTAATAACAATCATTAAGAAAATAATTTAATGACAGTTCTTTCTTTAAATTGACTGGAGTGACCCCTTTTGGCTTCCATGTCACCACAAACTTCAGTTATAAGAACTACAAGTATGTACTTGGCATAAGTTTAAAACTACAGTATTCTGTTCTCTTTAACACCATTCTCTGCCACCGCCCCCCGCCCCCACCATACACAAACACACACATTGTGCACTCTCAAGACGTCTATGGGCCTCTAAAATTTGCGACTAAAAGTTAACCAAATGATATTGTGTTATTCCTCTATCCTGCTGTTTTGTCAAGAGTGGGTAGAGATAAACTGTAGTATATATATATATATATATCTGCTGACCAGTGTACCTCTGGTAGCCAGTTAGGAATTTCTCCTTCACTTATCCACACATTCATTCATATAGTCAATAAAGATATATTGAGTATCCAAACGGAAAAGGTGCTGGACACTGAGATATTTAATGAAACATACATGCCATTCACAAGCTTCAGCAAATCCAATGAATATTACAAGGACTTTTTATTTTAATTTGGGGAGAATAGGCACATCAAGTTGAACAACATATAGTTCTTTCTGTTAAGTGCTTTACAGTCTAGTGTTTGTGTAGCTGTGTGGAAATAAAAGCCAGGACAAAGAGTGAGACATGTTCATAATAAGCCTAATAGAAGGAGACATGTGGTGTAATCCTAAAGAAAATGTTGTAAAAAATGTCTACAATAGCACAGAAAGAGGCAAGAGTAATTTTTTCTTTGATTTGATGATCACTATTATGCTTTAAAAAGATCAGGGAGGCTGCAGTATGTAAGTTAAATTAGTGGTGGGAAAGAGGTCAGTAGAGAAGAAAAAGTACAGGTAAGATGTAGAAAGACTATGAATTATGGCCTTGAGAGTGGGAATGGATGAAATATTGCTTTTGTTGTGCACTGTTGTGAATTTGGGCACACAGGAGTGTATACCCTTCACTCCTGAGCAGTATCGCTGAGCAGAGTCGTTACTGGCTCTAACAGATGCGAGTCAAATCCAAGCTCCCTCACTCATTGGCCATATGACCTGGGCAAGTGGTTCACCATCCTTCTGGCTCTTATTCCTGGTATGTAATCCCCAATTCAGGGGAATATTATAATAATCAAATACAATGCAGAAAAGCATTAGGTTCAGTCTGTCATGTAGTCAATATTCAAAAAGTCTTTTTTAAATAATCTGTTTCAAAATCAAGGAAAAAAGAATGCAAACTTTAGAGGAATAGTTATTGATATGATTAGTGTGCCATTCTAGTATTCTCTTAGTATGTTTGCTCAATAGATGAAGTAGAAAAAATTTTGAACCATTCTCATTATCAGAAGAAGGAAAGTAGTTACAAAATAAGACTTTACATGAACCTAATTAGATATAACATCTTCTTTCTGTAGAAATATCTTGCTTAAAATTATCTACCATAAATTTAGGTTTCCTGGGAGTCGTGTGGGCAAAATCTCCAATGACAACCTAATGACTAAAATCCTGTTCTCGGTCACCCTGCTTGCCGTATCTCTGCGGCGTTTAGCCACAATCAGGCTTTCTCTTTTGAAGCCTCGCTCACATTTAGTTCTCAGGAGACTTTATTAGTCGCTTCCCACCCCCTTGATCATTCTTTTTCTGTCTCCTTTGATGACACCTCTTCCTCCTCTACAGTCTTCAGGGAGAACTTTCTTCGCTTGGGCCTTACCATGCAGTTTCTTTCTCTCTGTTTCTCTTTCTTTCTCCTACTCCCTCTCCTTCTCTCTCAATTAGACCTTGACAAGTGGTTGTCATCCTTCTGGCTCTTATTCCTCTTATGCAATCTCTATTTCAGAAGAATTTGAAAGAGAGAATATATACATATCTTAGAAAACTAGATTTTATATATATATAATATAATATTACATATATTTGTAATCTCAGAAAGCTCATTCCCTCTCATAAATTAGATGATCACACCTGTAAGAATGATTTCCAAATCTTATCTCCAGTTCTGACTTTTCCTTGAGTGCCTGTGCCTCATTTGTCGATGCCTAGCAGACTTTACCATCTGAAGGTCCTCCCTACTGGCATCTCGAATTTAACATGCCTGAAAGATAATGTATTGTCTTCCTCTGAAGCAATGTTTTTCTTGAATTTTCTTTTGATTTATGATTCCACCCTTTTTCTATGCTAAAACCTCCAAAATCATAATCACCACCCATTTTTAATGTTTTCAGTTCACATCACGTAGGCACTCTTCATTCCCACTGGTACCACCATAATTCAAAAGCCTGTCACCTTGGACATGAATATTGTCTTAGCTTAATGAGTGTTCTATCTCCAGCCTTTCAATAAAATCATATTTTGGTCAGGAATTTTTTTTCATACCTACCTCAATGTCAATCCTCTCTTTGACACTTTTGGTAAACATCTTGGTCATCCAAGATGCAAAATTGGGAAAACACTAAACATAGTATTCTGCCTTGCCTTTTTTTAAAATGAAAATGATTCTCCAAGAGTGGGACTGGCTGTGAAAATCAGCAAATTTGCTAATGGAGAGGGTTTACTTGATGTGGTGCAGATGTAAATTCTAGCAGTTTTCAATGAGATAGTGATCTTGGTAGGAAGCAAATGGGGAAGACCAGACAGTTAAAGGGAAATTGGGATACAGGAGAGTCATAGAAGGGCTTGATACTCTCTCCATACATCCCCTGGCCTACTGTGAGGCCACAAGCATTCCAAGGGAGACTGCAGAGTGTCCAATCTTTCCATGCATGCCTAGCTGACCAGAAGGATGCACACGTGTGCAAAGGAAACACAGGACGGTCTAGCAGGAAATAAAAGCCAAGGAAGATTCAAAAAATGCCTGAACTTGGATATGTGCTAATAGACCCACTAAGGTCTATTGGTAAAGGGTGAAAGCCTTTCTGGTTTGAGATGTTTGAAGACAACATATTTTCACTTACCAGATGATCACTAAGCTATGTAGAGAAAGGGGTAACTCGCAGGAAGCCAAGCAAAAATGATTAAAATGAGATTATGCAAAAAATATTGAGCATTAAATGTCAGTGGCTGCACACCATGGGAGAGACAGACTCTTCAAGTTTAGTCTAGGCAAGTTACTAAAACAAATGAATCAACCAAACAAAAGATAAGTAAAAATAAAACCCTCACAAAAAACAATAATCCAGAATTACTACAAGTTATTTTCAAAATGCTCAGTTAAAAAATAATTATGAGATATACGGTTGATCCTGAAGGCCTTCCAGACAGTTCTCATGGAACGATGAGGGCTGAAGATCAGAACTTTCTGGAAGCTGTGATCTAGAAGGAAGTAAGTGGGCTGCCCAGAGTATGCTTAGATGTATAACATGCAAATATAAACTGATATCTGAACTCTCCTAAGTGTAAGTCATGATAATGTTATCTTGTGCAGAAATGACATTGAGAGTGTTGAACTAAGCAAAGACGGTCCTTCCCCAAACTGCACAACCCTTCAGGAAGAACTAGTCCTGCTCCCAGAGCACTTTACAGAGATTCTATTGATTATGACCTAGGATCAAAGTTATTGATGTCTTTCTTGCTGAAATTTAAACTTCAACAAGGCAAGTACTGTGTCTTAATCATTTTTCTATTCCCATTGCGAGTGCTAGAGTCCAATAAATAGTACTTAAAAGAAATAATCAAGGAGTAACTGTCACAATTCGGCCCTACAATCGCAAATTTCACCCTGGTCTAACGTCACCGTTTTAGTAGAAGTCTGCTTGCTCCTTTAGCCCTGTGCTCTCTTGCAGAGTGACTTTTTTATTATGTTGATTTAATTTATTATTTTAAAATAAAAACTGTATATATTTAAGGTGTACAACATTTGACATACATAACATGGTGAAATGACTGTATTACTACAACTAACATGCCTTCTCCTCCAATAGTTACCATTTTTTGTGTGTGTGATGAGAGCACCTGAAATCTACTCTCTTAGATTTCCAGTGTTCAATACAGTATTCTTACCTATAGTGATCATGCTGTACATCAGATTGACTTTTCAAATCATCTACGCTAGGCAGAAACTGTCTTTTTCAATCTATAAGAAGGAAAGTGAGATTTACGTGTTTCTAAAACCTGAAAACAATATTGCTTCCAGTACT
Organism: Diceros bicornis minor; assembly: GCF_020826845.1. Lineage (NCBI taxonomy): Eukaryota > Metazoa > Chordata > Mammalia > Perissodactyla > Rhinocerotidae > Diceros > Diceros bicornis. The sequence continues at coordinate 9,103,695 of NC_080744.1, read as the reverse complement.
CTATGAATCCAGAACCAAATATTTTGGTGTTAGTTCCAGCAAAATTAGCTGATACTGACTTGATGTAATACGGCAGCATCTTAGACTGGTTAGAGGCAACACCAGATGCTTCCAGCTTAGATGGTTAACGATGAGTCTCCTGAACTCAGATATTCACACTCAATCTATTTTCACTTCTGTCTCCCTACGAGTCTTGTTTTAGTGCTTATGAGCCAGGAAACATCACAAATTTTTCATAATCTAAATTCTATTCTAATATCTAAAGATGAACTCCTAATTTATCTATTGTCAAATATTTTGCCACATAATGAATGCAAAGAACCTATTACCCAAGTTCTCAAATCCACTTTGGCCTAATTGTGCTTGTAAATAATTCATTTGCATAATGAGCAATATTTATAAAAGCCAATTAACTACTAATACGGGTAACCTTTTGGCATCAAGTAAGCTAATAGCCTTTAAAATGTGGACTAGATTACATAGTGCTAAAACAAAACTTAGGTATAATAGATACCAGGCCTCCTTGCATACATAAGAACGAAGGTTATTTTCTATTTTGGCTGTACTTTTAAAGATGTGTTAATTAGATATGTGACTTGAATTAAAAAACTAATTCTATCATATTTTCAAATAGAGAACATTAAAAAGGAAGGCAAGAGACTTCTTTTTACAAAATAATTTCTAATGAAACAGAATTAACTTTAACATTAAATACTGTGATTCAGACATTTTCAAAATATTAATTTGCGAAAGGTCATATGTAGTTTATATCTACAGCCAGCTAAAGATTTTGAGGTTTTTGTTGATTCATATATACCTAATATTAATAATGATTAATCAGGTTGAATTTTTACTCTTCTTTCAACATGGCCAAAATACAGTGTCTCCAAATATTTAATTCATTATTTTTCATATGCTATAAAACTAATTTATTTCACCTAATGCTAGTATAACTACAGTTCATTTTATTAAGGTACTTTCATTTCTGTGTATTGCATTTTAAAATGTTTATTTACCGTTATATATGATCTACTGTGGCAGCCCAGCCATGAGGTAATAGTGTAATAGAACCACAGATCTGCTTGTGTACCGTAGCAGTAAAGTACTTATGCAAAATCTACTGGGATTTGATTTTTGCTTCACTGCTATATTTTATTCTACTTGAATTATTTAGAAATAAAAATTCCATTGTCCAAAATACGAATGACATTCAGTTACATATCAAATAATTTTCAGCATTGATAACATTGCCACAGGTTTGTTTTCTCCTGTCAGATGTGACCCTAGTAAAATTGCCTAAGTAATGCTAACTCTGAGTAATCCACCCACTTAGATTTTCTGCTTTACTTCACGTCTTTGTGACCTTGTACTCAGGTGACCAGAACTTTCACAATCACTCAGTGATTATTCAGGCCCACCCCTGGGCATAGCAGTACATGCTGTTTTTTATTTTTTGAGGAAGATCAGCCCTGAGCTAACATCCATGCTGATCCTCCTCTGTTTGCTGAGGAAGACCAGCTCTGAGCTAACATCTATTAGCAATCCTCCTCCTTTTTTTCCCCAAAGCCCCAGTAGATAGTTGTACGTCATAGTTGCACATCCTTCTAGTTGTTGTATGTGGGACGTGGCCTCAGCATGGCCGGAGAAGCGGTGTGTAGGTGCGGGCCCGGAATCGGAACCCGGGCCACCAGCAGCGGAGCGCGTGTACTTAACCGCTAAGCCATAGACTTTTTTTGTGTGTGTGTGAGGAAGATCAGCCCTGTGCTAACATCTGCCAATCTTCCTTTCTCTCTCTCTCTATTTTTTTTTTTTTTTTTTTTGCTGAGGAAGGCTGGCCCTGGGCTAACATCCGTGCCCATCTTCCTCCACTTTATATAGGATGCCGCCACAGCATGGCCTGCCAAGCTGTGCGTTGGTACGCACCCAGGGTCCGAACCGGCGAACCCTGGGGCACCGCAGTGGAGCTCGCGCACTTAACTGCCTGCGCCACCGGGCCGGCCCCCAGTACATGCTGTTATTTCATCCCCCATTCATCATTCTGCTATGTGACTTTATTCTATTTTCTTCCTAGAAAAATCACATAGATCCAATTTTTTCAACACGTTCCTTTGGTAACAACTATCTAACGTGGCAAAATTAATTGTGATAATTCAATTTTTAAAGATAATGCTTCTGTGCAAGCCCACTAGGAGATACCTAGATGAGCTGGAATTTTACTTTCTCAGGAGATGTGAAATATAATGGTAGAGGCACAAGTATACAAGGCAAAGTACAGTGTTATCAGTATTCAAGATGATGGTGGTGATGATGATATTGGGCCTTATTTATTGATTCTTGACTTAGTGATAATTACTGCTCAAAGATTTTTACACGAAAACAGATTTTTTTTTAATTATTTTTTATTTATTTTTGTGAGGAAGATTAGCCCTGAGCTAACATCTGTTGCCAATCCTCCCCTTTCTGCTGAGCAAGATTGGCCCTGTGCTAACATCCATGCCTCTCCTCCTCTACTTTATATGTGGGATGCTGGCACAGTATGGCCGGATGAGTGGTGCACAAGTCAGCACCCAGGATCCAAGTGTGTGAACCCCGGGCCACCAAAGTGGAGCGTGTGAACCCAACCACCACGCGACCGGGTGAGCCCCAAGAACAGATTTTTAAAAAATGATATTTATTTTAGTCATCTGAAAAGTATCATGAATAAGTTGTCATCTACTCTTTACCCTGAAGAAAAGCTAAGATTTCTATAAATACAAATGAAATGTGAAAGATTTCAGGGTAAACTGGGGATAAGTCAAAGGTTACTTGAAAACAACAATTAATAAAATGACAAAAATTTCTGATAAAGTCATAAAATGTCTACATTGGAAAATAATAAGTCCCAGAAATAAGATCAAAACTGTTCCCGACATTGACACATGAGAACGTATACTCAGGCAGGGCTGGTTAAGTCCATAGAAAGCAAGAGAACCTTACCAGGAAACAATTGTTACTGTAAGCATATGATATTAGTGGAAATACTGTTTGATAAACTAACATGATAGGCACGACACAGTCAATCAGAAGAGGAAGACAAAGTATGACAGTTAATGCCGCACATTCTTGTACAGCCACATGCATACTTAATGATCTAGGTCTTGAGTTTTGACCGTAGTGTTTAAATATTGTCATGGGCACGCTCCCTCACCAAGAGGGACAGGAATTTTTGGAATAGAATTATAAAAGGGAGAAATTTGGGGCAAGACCTGATGTCAGGCCAATAGTTATTCAGGTAAACAGACTTTTCCAACAAGTTTTATACCCTCAGATAGCCATCTTCCCTATAACACATCTATGTATAATGTCAAACCTAGTATTTTTGCAGATTATTCTCCATATCCTGACATTTTAGCAAGGCTTTGTTTTTATTGTCAAAAAAAGCTCTGTAGAATGTGTTGAAGAATATACACTACCTAAACTGAATATAGTAGTTGATGAGGTTAGTAATTTTATTTTCGTTCCAAATCTCTTTTTTGCTCATTTCTCAATTTTGTAAATTTTCAGAATGCTTTCCCAGCATTTTAAGCTTGGAGTCAGTAGGCCAAAATGCTGCAGAGACAGCTGACTGGTAGCTCAAAGCCTGAAGACTGCATCTTACTCTCCCAGAGGGGTCAAACATCTTTACAAACCCCGCTGAAGGGAAGAGGGGAAAAGTGGGTCAAAAATTTTGTTTGTGCTATTTTCAGTGAAAACATCCCTATCATCTCAAACCTTTGAACAGCAGTCGGCTATGAATTCAGCAAGAGTCACTCCATGACTAACAGCAAAACATAAGGATCATCCTACAGCAAAGGAAGCATTATGCATTGGTGTTAGCCAACACTCACAGCTAGCGGGACATTAGGCTCTAACCGGCACACTGCACTGCAAACTCAGCCTTAGTCTCTTCAAGCTGCTCCTCATTCTTTAAAGCCCCCTGCCCCACATATCAACACACAAAGTCTTGTCTCTATATTTTTGTTCTTTTTAAACTTTTTATTGACATATAATAATATAAAAAATTTAGAAGTACAACTTACAGATAAATTGCTCAATCACTTTTCAGAAACTAAATATGCTCTTGTAACAACACCTGGATGAAAAACAGAATATTCCACCCTCTCTTCCGCAGCGCTGCCCTTGGAGGTGGCAAGCATCTCCTACTAGGCATCATGGCTGCGCTCAGACCCCTCGTGAAGCCCAAGATTGTCAAAAGGAGGACCAAGAAGTTCATTCGGCACCAGTCAGACCAATATGTCAAAAATTAAGCGTAACTGTTGGAAGCCCAGAGGCATTGACAATAGGGTGCGCAGAAGATTCAAGGGCCAGATCTTGATGCCCAACATTGGTTACGGGAACAACAAGAAAACAAGGCACATGCTACCCAGTGGCTTCTGGAAGTTCCTAGTCCTCAACGTCAAGGAGCTTGCAGTGCTGCTGATGTGCAACAAGTCCTACCATGCTGCAATTGTCACAGCGTCTCCTCCAAGAACCGCAAAGCCGTTGTGGAAAGGGCAGCCCAGCTGGCCGTCAGAGTCACCAATCCCAATGCCAGGCTGTGAAGTGAAGAAAATGAATAGACGGCTCATGTGCACACTGTATTTGTGTTAATAAAACCACAAAACCCTGCAAAAACAAAAACAGAATATTCCGACATTCCAGAAAAGGAAAGAAAAGGAACGTGTTGAAAATAAAACGTTCTCCAACCTTGCTTCAATGAATAATAAAGGTGACGTTTTGGAATCTGTTAGCAATTTTGTTTTTTTTTCCCCCTAATTTGTTCAGAAATCAGGCTAGAAAGAAAGATGCTATTTTTTGAGCCCCCTCAGAGACTCGAACATCTGCATGTAGGAAGCTCCACAGATGCATCCGATTTCCAGCCTAGCTTGGAACTAGAGTGCACACATAACTGATGAAACCTGAACAAACTGTGAATTGTACCAGGGTTGACTTTGGTATTGAACCGTGGGGAAACGGGAAAGTGCGCATGGGACTTCCTGGCACATTCTTTTGCAACTTCCTGTCAGTCAACAATTATTTCAAAATAAAAATAATAACTCCGAATTTATAAATGTTATTTTAATGAAATTGTTCTCTGTTGGTTATTGTCTGAATATAATAATAATGCTAATCATATATAAATTAATAATAATAGATAATATTTACCATGTTTACTATGTGCCAAATATTATGCTGAATTCTCCACAGATGCTTCCATTTAACTCTCACGAGACCCTTTGAGTTAGGTGTCATTACAGAACTGAGGGGAAGAGAAGTGGATTAGTATGCCCAAGGTCACTAACTAATAAGTTTCGGAGCCTGGATTTAAATTCATTTACACAAAGAGCCGTTGTGTCTTAGGTAACGTTTACTCCAATCACAGTTCTTTCTGAGTCACATCAGAGGCATTGCTGTGTAGACAGGCAGTGAAAGTGCAAACAGTGTGGTTTCCTGATCCTGGTTCCCATCTTCCTCATAGGACTGCACCTGCTGATCAAAACCTAAATGAAAATTAAATCTTGGTTTTACCTGGACATGTCAAATAACATCTATTATCATTTTAATCTTGATTTCTGTCAAGACTTACAGCATTTTATGCTCTCTCTGACCGCAGAGAAAAAATAACTTATTTTAGTGTAAAAAGTATAGAATGGGATTAGAAGAAATAAGAAACTTGAAGCAAAGAATTTCCAAAATATAGGAATAAAGTGATTTTAATGTTGATTTATGTTTTATTATCATTTAAAATATAAGAAATAAATAAAATTTCTAAAACATAGTAAGATTTTCCTATAAAATCTGGCTACTCTATATCTCTCCAACCATTCAATTTTTTTAAATTGACAACCTTATAGACACTAATTTCAGTCATTGTTCCTGAAAGTTTATGAATAATACCACAAGTAACTATTTTTAATCTGTGTTTGTCTGCCAAGAAAATGTTAAAAAATATTTTGAACACTTACATATTCAAATATATACATTTTTATTATGGGAAAATCCAAAAGTACAGTATTCCCACTAAATCTTGTATCTTACAGAATTGAAAAGATCACCAATGGTTCCTGTTGTGTGTCTGTGTTTATGCACACGTTTGTGTGTATGAGTGTGCTATTTTAGAAACTTTATAATTTTGGAACAAATCATTTTGTTCAGAACTTTGAGCATAGTACAGATAATGATCAAGTAGTAGATGTCCAATAAAGATTTGAATAAATACATGAATTACAGCGAAATAAATTGCAATATTTGGGGCTACCAAAGAAGATAAGAAACTACTATAATTTTATTCCCAGTGAAAGAAAAACATTACAAAATAAATTTTGTTTTTAATGACTGGAGAGAATTGGTAACATTAGATTTCAGGATAAAACTTGAACTACTAATTCCATGCTAAGCTACACATCAGCATATTTTTTTCCAAATCTCCAGAGTCATCTTGATTAAATTGCAACCATCTTCCAGGAGTATGAAATTCTAATTATAATATCAGTATTAGCAATTTCCTTTGGTTTATGTAGTATATGTCACTGACTCATGAAATCCAGTATTTAGACAACTGTTTCTTTCTTAAAGCAAGATAACCAATCTCTATATCCAGTAAAGGCAACTCTTTATAGAAGGGAATTTTGGAAAACTAATATCAAAGGTAATGACCTAGTAATTATTTTAATAGATTATTCCATGAAGTGTGAATCTATATGCTGACCCATAAATAAAATGTCAATTGTTAGGTCATGGTACATGTTTGTACATTTGGGAAAAATGAGATGGTTAAAAGAAGTCAATTTTGCAGTCAATATTTAGAGAAAAATCTTCATTAGCAGGCATAGGAATTCAGATTATGCAGTGATCCCATATGCTTTTAATGCTAATTAAAATTTGCTATTGTTATTGCCAGTCAAGCTATACTCTTTTTACTAATACAAGACCCACTATTACATGCCATCCCCACCCTATCCCTAAATTATTTTTTTAATACTGCACCCCATATTTTGTTTCCTTCAAATAACTGCCTCAGTATTTTTCCATGTTATTTGCCTTGCAGGATTTGGCTCAAAACACTCACTCTACCGGACACCTTTCTCCTTTACCCCATCAAAATCTCCCTATGCTATAAAGCCCAACTCAACAATAACTGCTCATAGGTGTGATCACTTATGTGCTAGGCATTGTTCCAAGCACTTATCCAAATTACCACTTACAAGTTTCCAATGTCATGGGTACAGTTATTAACCTTACTTTACAACTGTGGAGATTTGGGGTTTGGAAAGGTTAAATAACTTGCCCAAAATTTCACTAGCAGAAAGTTGTGGGGCTGGCCTATGTGAGAATTTTATCAGCCTTGGAGACTACATAGAGAGGGCTTGAGACTACATGGAAAGGAGGAGAGGTCCAGGCTTCCTCACGAAAGCATCAGACCTGTGAGTAAAACAAACTTGGTTTTTCAAGACCAGAGCAACTACTTGCCAATCAATCGGCCAGTAACCACATGCAATGTCACAGGGAGATGAAAAATTTTTCAGCTGAGATCCTTTCCAAATTCCTGACTCATAAAACTATGAGAACAAAGAAAATATAAACCTCAAGGGAGTTCAACGTCAAGCCAGTCCTCTAAACTGATACGCTAGACTTGAGTCACACTCAAAGCCCACGTTCTTAATTCTTTAACTTACTCATTCAACAAATACAGCAAATACCAGCACTGCTAGGAACTGGGGATCCAATAATAAGTAGATAAAAATTCCTGGCCCATAGACCTTTCATGAGAGTGTGGAATGGGGCTTAGGCAATTTACAATAAACCTAAGTAACAAATGGCCTTATATTTCAGTAAAATATTTCAGTATAATGAATTATGTATCTTTCTGTAATCCTATTTCTGTTGTATTCTAGAGTGCACAATTCTATATTTAAAAGTTTTAATCCATTGTTCTTAAATGGTTTCATAACTAAGAAAATAGAAACTCTTCTTCAGTATCCCTAAAAAGCACTTTGAATATAATCTGCATTCTTTCATACTTTTGAGTCCCAGCACCGTAGTGACTTCCCTAGTGGATTCTCTCATAAATGGTGCTATCCAGACCACTAACGACAAGCAGTTTGATGACCTCCAGATGCAAATGCTGACAGTGAAAGTCAAATTTAGAAGGCAAATTTCAAAAGCAACAGTATTCCAAACTAGCATCTAGTTTACTTTTCCTCTCATTTTCTGCTTACATTTATTTTCACCTTCCTTTTCTCTCAAGAAAATATCATATTATCCTTTTTTTTTTTAATGGCAGCTTCTCTAATTAGTATATATAATGGTCTTAAATAGGAAACTAGAAAAGATTGCTTTGCATGAAAAAGGCATTGATATGTCAAAGTGCATCATACTATGTACAAGACACACAGATCGTTTTAGGAATAGGAGGACTTGGTGCCTGTGTAGAGATAACAGGCAGGTGTCAAATTATCTTTATTTCTGCCTATCACAGAGCCTGAAATAATACTTTATCCAGCTGATTTTTTAACTCCTGGAGGCCATTTAGACACGAAGAATTTCCAAGTAAAATTTAAATAGTCTTTTTCTGGAGATAAAATACTTAATTTCTCTGAACCCATCTGATGATATGAAGAGGAAGGTTTCTGAGTGGAGAAGTAGTACTGAGTAGGATTGAGAAATAGGGAGTGGGGAGTTATTTGCTGCCGGTAGAATTTAATTACCCACCAGGAATATTGATCCACATCTCAAGTTTTAGACAATTGAGAAAATAACCGCACACATGTCAAAATCTGCTTATTATTCTAAATTCAAACATTAGGGTATCATTAATCATCATTAGTGACAAGGCTGACTAGCAGCTAAGAGCATGGACTTTGAAATCAGACTGACTTGTGTGGGAATCCCAGTTTTGTTACTCATCATCTGTGATTCTGAGCCCCAGTTTTCTCACTTATAAACTGATAACAATGATAATTGGACCTATTCGTTTATTCGCAAAATCCTGTTTATTGAATACATACTAGACAGTACTCTATATGTTGGAGATACAGTGGTTACCACAGCAGACAAAGCACATGGAACTTACCTTCTTTTAGGGGAAGCAGACAATATAAAGGAGGCAAGAAGTGCTATGGAGAAAAATAAGCAGAGACAAAGATTAAGACTTCTGGGAGTGTCAAGTATTGAAATTTTAAGAAAGTTTTAAGGAAGCCCATATTGAGAATGTGACATTTGAACAAGGTATGGAAGGAGGTGAGGGAAGGCACTGTTGGGTTTCTGTTTTTTGAAAAATGCATTCTAGCTGGAAAGAACAGTAAGTGTGAAGATCCAGAGGTAGGATGTGTGAGCACTCTATTACTGGGCACTGGCGCCAGGTGTACAGTGAACAGAGGCAAGGGAGAACCACATACCCTCTTGCTGTAAAACAGAGTTACCATCAATTTTATTTTTCAAAATAAGTAAAGTAAAAACAAATAATACATGGGTCTTGGAAAAAAATTCGGAAAAAAAGTCAGGAATAATATCCTGAAGTTTCAGAGGAAAAATATACTGCATTTTATTTATTCTAATACATTTAACTTTGATATATTTTGACATGTCTGAAATCGAGATTCAGATAACGTGTTAAGAAATTCTGTTGTAATTTAATTGACATTTTTTTTCTTCCTTAGTTATACAAAAAACAATGACGCATCTTAGAGTGGAAGGTATTGCAGATTCAGTGAAATATGATAGCTATGTAAACTACTTGAAAAAAATTAGGATACAAAGTTAGAAAACTTTTGCATCCTTAGGAGAAGGCAAGAGTTGTCAATTTCTTGGGAACAAAAGAAACAGGCAACAGGACACAACAGGCCAAGTTCAAAAAGATGACAGGATAACACAAAGCAAGATGAAAAGAGAGTTGAATGGGACATAACGATCATATGAAAAAACCATATTCCGTTTTGAGAATGAAACATTCGTTTCATTTACGCTGCCTGAAGACTGTAAGGATTGGAGTGCTCATGGAGCAGTCATTAGGAAGATAAGCTTAAGAAGTTTTCCTTTTCCTAGAACTAAGCAGAAAAGAACACAGGGATACAAAGGCTGCATGAGAAGGTGAAAAGCGATGGCTTTCCCTCCAACAAAATGGAGGCCTCTTAACAGGTGTTCCTGAGAAAAAAATAAGGAACAGGAACCAAAGCAGTAATCAAAGATAAAACAGAATAAATATTCTTGACCTAAAAATGACATAAATATATAGAACAAAATAATTTACCATTTGCCCAGTATACGTGACAAGATTTTTGGAGACAAAGAACTACAAGCATTTAGTGAGAAAAAAAATGAAGAAAGTACAACTAGGTTACTCATAAATGAACACCGACTAGGACAAACTCTGGCTTTTTTCTGCATCTGTAAATGCTCTAAATTAAAGCAACAGTCAGTACAAAAACTTGAGGAAAAATAAGTTCTTCTAAGAATTTCATACTCAGACAAATTATGTTTCCAGTGTGAAGCCTGCAACCTTCCTTCCAGTTAGGCGACATCTGTGCTGAGCAACCTGTTGTCACAGGACAGTTAATCCTGACCTCAGTTGAATAGGTACATTTGAAGGCTTTGTCAGAATATAATTTTGAACCTGCTTCCACTCAAGAAATTCAAAAATTTGACTGTGAGAAACAATATGTATGGAGGACTTTCTGTAGGGTGTACTGCAATACCATTTCATAGACAACACATTCTTCAAATTGTGTTCATATGGACATAAATATTCCCAGAATTATTAGTAGAGAAACACAAAGAATAATTTCTGTAATGAAATACATCAGGAACATGCTGAGCTAAACTAAGTTAAACAGAATTCTCGGGCCCGCCCCATGGCTTAGCAGTTAAGTGTGCGCGCTCCGCTACTGGCGGCCGGGGTTCGGATCCCGGGCGCGCACCAACGCACCGCTTCTCCGGCCATGCTGAGGCTGCGTCCCACATACAGCAACTAGAAGGATGTGCAACTATGACATACAACTATCTACTGGGGCTTTGGGGAAGAAAAGGAGGAGGATTGGCAATAGATGTTAGCTCAGAGCCGGTCTTCCTCAGCAAAAAGAGGAGGATAGCACGGATGTTAGCTTAGGGCTGATCTTCCTCACAAAAAAACAGAATTCTCTAATCTAGCATTCTTCAGAGGCTGTAAGAAATTCATAGGCTTTGTAAATCTTCAAGAGAAGTGTAAAGCGTGCAGCACTCCAATGTATTCATTTCCAGTGCATCCCCAAAGCACACAGAATTCACTTATCCTTATTCACATAATACTAATATTCCACAGACCATAACTTTGGGAAATGTCATTTGAAATATTTGTAAAATTTCCCCCTGTAAATGTCACATTTGTTTTGATCCGTGCAGCCTGCACTGAGATGTTATAAGAGATTGACCTGAGAAACTCTGGACCATATCAACTATGTTGCACAGTAGTGTTGTCTTTCTATGGACCAATAGGAGAAATACTTCACTGGTCTCAATCCAAAGAGTGGTTGTGATTTTCTTAAGAAACATATTTGTTTGTTTGGGTTACTGTGGACTTCATAACTTGCTGAGTTTTCCTTTTTACATTGAGTGCAAAAAACTTACAGAAAATAAATTGGGGTCATTTTTTTCTGGAGCATGATGGGACTTGCCAGTATCTGTTCTGCTACCCAGACCCAGCCTTCACACTGGACTTCACCCTCTGCGTCCTTCTGGAGGAGGGAGCAAAAGCTTCAGAAACCACTCTTCAAGAGAGATCGTTGAGTCTCTTGGTACAGACAATGCTGCTCTGGACCCAGGTGAAAACAAGGCAGGAGGGAGCATTTCTCTTCCCATGCGTCTCCAACACGCTGAAGTCGGGCGGAGGTACGGTTTCGGCACTATAGGAGAAGCTCAGATGTGAGTTCCTGCACTTATCAGAGCGCGGGCTGAGCGGTGTGCGGAATTTAGGTACAAACGACAATATTAGTGCATTAAGCCCTCAGGCAGTGGGGCCTGGGATTTATTTGGGCTTTTTATTTACTAATTTTAACACTAGCTCCAATTTCCTACCCTTATTTTCTTTCATCTTACTTTCTTTAACATTAAAAAGTTTTATATTGTGGTATTATATACCTCTTCTTAAGGCACATTAAATACTTCCTTAAAATAAGGTAGTATTAAATACACAATTAAGTCATTGATATTTTACAGTTGAAGAAACTCAAATGATCCATAAACATGTGATGCAAGGAGAAGCTTGTGGTAGAAGGAATAACGAGCCCTCCAGGATGTCCGCCTCCTTGTCACCAGTACCTGTGAATATGTTACCTTCCACGGCAAAAGGGACTCGGCTGGTGTGATTAAGGATCTTAAAATAGGGACAGTATGCTGGATTAACCAGGTGGATCCAATATAATCACAAGCGTGCTAAAAAGCAGAAAGTGGCCGGAGAAGAGTCAGGCAAGAGGTGACAATGCAAGCAGAGGTCAGAGTGACAGAGCAAAGAGTCAAGGAATGTGGGCAGACACTAGAAGCTGGAAAAGGCAAGGAACGGATTCTCCCCGAGAGCCTCCAGGGGGAACGCAGCTCTGCAGGCATCTTGATTTCAGCCCTGTAAGGTCCATGTTGGACTTCTGACCTCCAGAACTGTTAGGTAATAAAGGTATGTCATTATAAGCTATTAAATTTGCAGTATTTGTTACAGCAGCAATAAGAAACTAATAAAACACTTCCATGAGATACACTTTATTCCTACTAAATTACCTTTTATTTTGAGGATAACGCTAAATTTTTGTGAGAGCTTAGTAAATATGAAACTGGTGTAATATAAAGTGGTACAACATTTCCAGAAGGTAAGCTACATGGACCAACATCTAAGTCCTTAAAATAGTTTTAACATTTTGACCCACTAACTAAACTTCAGGAATCTATAATGAGAAAATAATCAGATATGTGTAGAAATATTTTTGCAGAGTGCTATGTATTCAAATATTATAAATGCCAAAATTAGAACCAACTCAAATATCCAATAATATGGAAACAGTTTAGACAAACTTTACTAAATCCAGGCAAAGAAATATTATACAGTCACCAACTCCATAAAATGTCAAGGGAAAGAGGCAGACAGAAAACTTTATGTAAATTACAACTCTAACATGGTAAAATGTAGACATAAATAAAAATAGGAAATACACTAAAATAACTGATTATTTTTGGATTATGAGATTTTGTGTGATTTATATTGTCACATTTCTATAGTCTTGAATTTTTAATATTATTTTCCTACAAAATTAATGCATTACTTTTATAATCAAAAATTACGTATGAAGCGGTTCTAAGAGGGAAGTTTATAGCGATACAGGCCTATCTCAACAAACAAGAAAAATCTCAAATAAACAATCTAAAAATGCACCTAAAGGAACTGGAAAAAGAAGAACAAACAAAGCCCAAAATCAGTAGAAGAAGGGAAATAATAAAAATCAGAGCAGAAATAAATGAAATAGAGACCAAAAAAACAATAGAAAAAATTAATAAAACCAAGAGCTGGTTCTTTGAAAAGATCAACAAAATAGACAAACCTTTAGCTAGACTCACCAAGAAAAAAAGAGAGAAGGCACAAATAAGTAAAATCAGAAATGAAAGAGGAGAGGTTACAACAGACACCTCAGAAATACAAAAGATTATAAGAGAATACTATGAAAAACTATATGCCAACCAATTCGACAATCTGGAAGAAATGGATAAATTCTTAGAATCATACAACCTTCCAAAACTGGATCAAGAAGAAGTAGAGAATTTGAATAGACCAATCACCAGTAAGGAGATCGAAACAGTAATCAAAAACCTCCCCAAAAATAAAAGTCCAGGACCAGACGGCTTCCCTGGTGAATTCTACCAAACATTCAAAGAAGACTTAATACCTATCCTTCTCAAACTCTTCCAAAAAATTGAGGAGGGGGGGAAGCTCCCTAACTCATTCTACGAAGCTGACATTACCCTGATACCAAAACCAGACAAGGACAACACAAAAAAAAAGAAAATTACAGGCCAATATCACTGATGAACATCGATGCGAAAATCCTCAACAAAATACTAGCAAATCGCATACAACAATACGTTAAAAAGATTATACACCATGATCAAGTGGGATTTATTCCAGGTATGCAGGGATGGTTTAACATTCGCAAATCAATCAACGTAATACACCACATTAATAAAATGAAGAACAAAAATCACATGATCATCTCAATAGATGCAGAGAAAGCATTTGACAAGATCCAGCATCCATTTATGATAAAAACTCTGAATAAAATGGGTATAGAAGGAAAGTACCTCAACATAATAAAGACCATATATGACAAACCCACAGCTAATATCATCCTCAATGGTGAAAAACTGAAAGCTATCCCTCTAAGAACAGGAACCAGACAAGGATGCCCACTGTCACCACTCCTATTTAACATAGTATTGGAAGTCCTAGCCAGAGCAATCAGGCAAGAGAAAGAAATAAAAGGGATCCAAATTGGAAAGGAAGAAGTGAAACTGTCACTATTTGCAGATGACATGATTTTATATATAGAAAACCCTAAAGAATCCACCAGAAAACTTTTAGAAGTAATAAACGAATATGGTAAAGTTGCAGGATACAAAATCAACATACAAAAATCAGTTGCATTTCTGTACACTAACAACGAAGTAGCAGAAAGAAAAATTAAGAATACCGTCCCATTTACAATTGCAACAAAAAGAATAAAATACCTAGGAATAAACTTAACCAAAGAGGTGAAAGATCTGTACACTGAAAACTATAAAACATTTCTGAAAGAAATTGAAGAAGACACAAAGAAATGGAAAGATATTCCGTGCTCTTGGATTGGAAGAATTAACATAGTTAAGATGTCCATACTTCCTAAAGCCATCTATAGATTCAATGCAATCCCTATCAAAGTTCCAACAACATTTTTCACAGAAATAGAACAAAGAATCCTAAAATTCATATGGAACAACAAAAGACCCCGAATAGCTAAAGGAATCCTGAGAAAAAAGAACAAAGCTGGAGGTATCACACTCCCTGATTTCAAAATATACTATAAAGCTATAGTAAGCAAAACAGCATGGTACTGGCACAAAAACAGACACACAGATCAATGGAATAGAATCGAAAGCCCAGAAATAAACCCACACATCTATGGACAGCTAATCTTTGACAAAGGAGCCAAGAACATACAATGGGGAAAAGAAAGTCTCTTCAACAAATGGTGTTGGGAAAACTGGATAGCCGTATGCAAAAAAATGAAAGTAGACCCTTACCTTACACCATACACAAAAATTAACTCCAAATGGATTAAAGACTTGAATGTAAGACCTGAAACTGTGAAACTTCTAGAAGAAAACATAGGCAGTACGCTCTTCGACATCGGTCTTAGCAACATCTTTTCAAACACCACATCTGACCGGGCAAGAGAAACAATAGAAAAAATAAACAAATGGGACTACATCAAACTAAAAAGCTTCTGCACAGCAAAGGAAACCATCAGCAAAATGAAAAGACAACCTAACAATTGGGAGAAGATATTTGCAAACCATACATCTAATAAGGGCTTAATCTCCAAAATATATAAAGAACTCATGCATCTCAACAACAAAAAAACTACCAACCCAATTAAAAAATGGGCAAAAGACCTGAACAGACATTTCTCCAAAGAAGATATACAGATGGCCAACAGGCACATGAAAAGATGTTCAAAATCACTAACTATCAGGGAAATGCAAATCAAAACTACAATGAGATATCACCTCACGCCCGTCAGAATGGCTATAATTAACAAGACAGGAAACAACATGTGTTGGAGAGGATGTGGAGAGAAGGGAACTCTCATACACTGCTGGTGGGAGTGCAAACTGGTGCAGCCACTATGGAAAACAGTATGGAGATTCCTCAAAAAATCAACGATAGAACTACCATATGATCCAGCTATTCCACTGTTGGGTATTTATCCAAAGAACTTGAAAACACCAATTTGTAAAGGTACATGCACCCCTGTGTTCATTGCAGCCTTATTCACGATAGCCAAGACGTGGAAGCAACCTAAGTGCCCATCAAGGGACGAATGGATAAAGAAGCTGTGGTATATATACACAATGGAATACTACTCAGCCATAAGAAACGACGAAATCCAGCCATTTGTGACAACACGGATGTACATTGAGGGTATAATGCAAAGTGAAATAAGTCAGAGGGAGGCCAAATACCGTATGATTTCCTTCATTAAGTAGTAGATAATAACAACAATAAACAAACACATAGGGACAGAGATTGGATTGGTGGTTACCAGAGGGGAAGGGGGGAGGGAGGAGGGCAAAAGGGATAATTCGGCACATGTGTGTGGTGATGGGTTGCAATTAGTATTTGGGTGGTGAACATGATGTAATCTATGCAGAAATAGAAGTATAATGATGTACACCTGAAATTTATACAATGTTATAAACCAATGTTACTGCAATAAACAAAAAATTTAAAAAAAAATTTATTCACAGCAAATTTTTACCTTCTTCACTAGTTCGGTATTTCTCAATGTGACAGTAGTTCACACTTCCTTGAAACAACACTACATAAGTATCTCCTCAACTATGTTTTAAGTTATTCTGAACAACTTATCTTGTACATGGAATGTCATATACATCAGTTACCCCTTGCTGTGCAACAAACCACCTAAATTTAGTGGATTAAATGAACCACCATTCATCACTTCACGATTATGTGGATTGGCAATTTGGACTAAATTCAGCTGAGCAGCTCTTCAGCTGGTCTTGCCCAGGTTCACACATATGATTCACACATGTGGCTGCAGTCAGCTGGTGGCTCTGCTGGGACTGAATGGTCTAAGACAGTATTATTCTCATAACTGGCCGGTGGAACGCTGTTGACTGGAATGCCTTGGTTCTCTTCCAAAGACCTCTAACAAGCTAACTTGGGCTTGCTCAGTGATGATCTAGAACAAGAATAGAAGCTACAGGCCTCTTGAAGCTCACAAAATCATCTTTGCTGCATTCTATTGATCAAAGCAAGTCACAATGCCACCGCAGATACAAGAGAAGGGGCACGGGGCTCCCCCGCTGATGGAAGGAGCAGCAACCATTTGTGGCCATTCGTAAGCATCCATAGTTCCTCACACATAGGAGTTTAATAACTTTCAGAACTCAATGTAAATGATAATTCTTTTAGATATAAAGTAAATACAGCAGAGTAAATGACACCACAGAATTTAGGTGAGCAAAACATAAAGGATTCTTCATATTTTTATAAATAAGTTCTATTTGAAAGTGGATACCCCATGTATGGATACTCTGGCATGGATACTCCATGTCAGACATGGAGGTGTGCCCCAGATATTCCTTCAAGAGAGCATACGTTGCGTGGATTGCGATTAGCTAACAGCCTCTGGCTGCACCCTCGTTGAGAGTTGCTGCTACATTCATGCCAATACTGTGTTTGCCTGGGGCATTTCCAGTCAATAACTGAGCCTAGTGGGGGTACTATAGCCTGGCCATTTCTGTCCACTGCAAGACTCTTCTTTTCACAATCTTTGCACCAGAGCCTGTTCGGATGGCTACACATTTCTCAGAACTACACTGTAGCTGGAAGCTCCTACTACCCAACCCTGCTTCCTCCCTCCTCTCCTTTCACAGATGTCAGACCTACATCACAGTCCAAAGACTTTCTTTGCTATTTCTGCACCTCTTTCCTTTTTCTTTTGTGAGAACTACCCCCAATTCGTTTCTTGTGTCCACCATGGTGTCTGCTTTCTGGAGGTCCCAAACTGGCACACGTATCCTATCTTAGCAGAAAATCTTGACAATTCAGGGTAAATTCAATTACTCCACAGTAGTCTTACCACTGCCACTACCTCTAAGAAGGACTTTCAAGAGTCAGCAAGCTTATGGAGCATTATGACATGATAGAGGATGGGGAGGGAGGTTGCGAAATACCGGGTCCTTGGTTATCATCAGATCACCTCCGGCATTTGCTGAGATGTTAGTACATCTGGTCTTTGGACACAGTCAACCCTGCATACTGATACCAACTTCGGGGAGGGAGGAGAGTCTTCCTTCATACTCTGTCAACATTATAAACTTCCCTCTGTTTTATACTGCAGGATCCCTTCCTCATGACCATGAGACACCTTCAGACTTACCAGCAATTTTTATAACTAATATCTGTACCTACTGAGGAGCATGGAAAATGACCACTCCACTAGATCATACCAAGTGTGCGTGGTGAGCTCCTACAAGATTTGCATCTCACATCATGTCAGAAAGGAGTCAGAGACATCACTTTGATTTTCAAAATATTCTTATCTATGGGGCTAATGTGGATGGGAGGACAGCAGGACAGAAAGTTCTTTCTTATTACACAACCCACATCAGCATCTAAATTTCTCACTTCCTGTATTAGTTTGCTAGGGCTGCCATACAAACTACCACAGACTGGGTGGCTTAAACAACAGAAATTTATTTTCTCAAAATCCTGGAGTCTAGAAGTCTGAGATCAAGGTCTCAGTAAGGTTGTTTTTTTCTGGAGGGCTCTCTCCTTGGGTAATAGATAGCTGTCTTCTCTGGGCTTTATGTGGCCTTCTCTCTGTGTCCTAATCTCCTTTTCTTATAAGGACATCAGTCATATTAGATTAAAGTCTATCCATATGACCTCATTTACCTTAATTACTTCTTTAAAGTTCTTATTCCAAATACAGCCAAATTCTGAGGTACGGGGGTTTAGGACCTCAACATGTGAATATTGGGGGAATGCAATTCAGCCCATAACACTTCGCTCAATATTACTCTCTCCTCCTATAGCCTGAGGGAACTTCTCTTGGCTGAAGAAAAAAGCATTTTAATGATCACAGATTTTTCTTTTATTTTTTTAAAGATTTTTTTTTTGACGAAGATTGGCCCTGAGCTAACATCAGTTGCTAATCTTCCTCCTTTTTTCCCTTTTTCTCCCCAAAGCCCCAGTAGATAGTTGCATGTCATAGTTGTACATCCTTCTAGTTGCTCTGTGTGGGATGCCGCCTTGGCATGGCTTGAAGAGCAGTGCATAGGTCCATGCCCAGGATCCGAACCGGCAAACCCTGGGCCTCTGAAGTTGAGAATGTGAACTTGATCACTATGCCACGGAGCTGGCCCCACAGATTTTTCTGTAATTATTGCTTAGGCCAAAACAGTCTGTTTTCAAAATCAAAAGCTGAGAATTTTCCCTTTTCTCACTCATTTGTTTTCTGCTACGTCAATCTTTATCTGAGGGCAGTATGTCTTTGGTGCCTTCTCTTTATTTTTATCTTTGGGAGAAAACAGAATGAAGGGTAGGAAGAAATGATGGAAAGAAAAAACACATAAGTTAATACCACATAATAACACCCCAAAGCTACAGAATAATGTCTTGGTCACTGTGTATTTTAAATTTGATTGTTTTAATACGTTAATTAGAATGTCAAAAATACCATAATTCAAAACTTTATCAGAATCAACATATTGTTAGCCTGTTACTTTCCCTTTTTGATGCAAATTATATATAATAGAAACTCTTTTCACAAAATTACATGTCTTTGTGCTCCCTGCCATAAATGGCCTTTACATTTAGTATAGTTAGAACAGGTCATTGACATTTCTTTAATGAGTAACACCTTGTTCAGTTTTAGTATGTGTTCATCACTATTTTTTCACACTCAGAAATTTCCACTGTCCTCAGTGTGTATGCATAGCTGTAGCTAGTTCATCTGTAATAACTAACTAATTTCTGAAGTACCAAAATGATTCCGAGTAGCAAAAGGAGCACAGGGTCAGAAATCAAGGAATTCATCTACCAGTAGTTACCGTAGAGGTCCTATCAGGTTGTAAATATGCCACAGATGACTGTGAACTTTATTGTTACCCTATATTCTACATTTCCTTAATATTAAAAGTCTTCTTTACCTAAAATGTAAGCTAAGTTATCATTGTCATATAATTTCAGAGATTAAGTTAGGTGTCAGGAGTTGTGAGTCATCATTTCAGGGTTGCCAATAATCAGTTCTATGACCTTGAATTCTTTCACATAACCTTCTGAATTCAATTTTCTCATCTGAAAAACAAAGGTGCTCAATTAGATGGTCTGTTCATTAATATATAGTTCTCAAATGGTGACTCTTGTAGGGCCCTAAAATATTTATTCTACTTACACCCTCCGAGATGAAACTGCTATTACTATAATATTCCTACCTAAATCTTAACAGTCTTTCCTGCAAATTACCCCAATAACGTTGTCTGCAATTCTTTATCACTGACTGCGTGTCTTCATGTCTCTTCTAGCAGATTAGATAAGGGTTTCTTTATTGCTGTATATTCTCCTATTCATTTACATTCATTCAGCAAGGGTCAACTATGTGCCCAACGATATATGGGAAAGAATTGAAATGTATGAAAGACTTTACATTTATGTAGATTATAATATACTATTTGGAAAATTAATGTAGAAAAAAAAATAACCTTCTATTGGAAGGTCTGTTAATCCAACAGGAAAAATAAATCTATCTACCTATTATCAAATATATAATTACACATAAATATGAAATTCAGTGCTATAAAATCCCTTGGAGATCCATATTTGCTATCTAAATACGGTGCCAGGGCTGGCCCAGTGGCATTGTGGTTAAGTTCGTGTGCTCCACTTTGGCAGCCCGGGGTTCACAGGTTTGGATCCCAGGCATGGACCTACGCACTGCACATCAAGCCATGCTGTGGCGGCATTCCAAGTAAAATAGAGGAAGATGGGCACAGATGTTAGCTCAGGGCCAATCTTCCTCACCAAAAAAAAAGAAAATACGTAGCCAATTTTTGTACTCTTTTCAAAAAAGAAACTCTTATTACATGATATGGGGAAACTTGAAAGCATTTTTGCTGAAAATTATTTAAAACTAACTGAACAGTGGACAGAAGAGTGGACAGAAGTTATAAAGAACATATTCAAAATCAAGTTAGAAAAACATTATCCTCAGAGGAAGCTACTTTGATAATATACATCTGTTTATACTGTGTTGAACAGATGGATACATCAGACTATAATGAAAGCAAGATGTTTTTTTGCCCCCCTACCAAGTTGATGGAATGATCTGTGTACCTAGTCTAAACAGTTCTGTGGAAAGTCACAAAGAGAATATTCAGAAGAGAAAGTATAAAGAAAATAACAAAAATCTGTGCTTGAAATTATGGACACTTCCAAGTAATTTCTTAAAAACTACTAAATTACATATATTAATTCTCTTTGATTACCATCTTATTATTCTTAGCAGATAATTGAACATATAATCAATACAGTGTACATCGGAGCAAATTCACCTAAAATTTGCTGCAAAGTTTTATATTATTGACATCATAGCTCTAGACTATTACTTTTTTCACAAAAAATCAGCTCTCAATGAAACCCAGTGGAGAAAATATGTATGCCTAGGGGAGAGAATATTGTTCCCCCTTACAGGCACTGAAATTGAATCTGATTTACTCACAATCTATTGTTCATAGCAGCTGCCGTAAATTTTAAAGGTTCAAGAATTCACTTTTCAAATGAAACAATGACTATTTTTTTGCTGAAATCCCTCAATATGTCCCCAAAGAAAACACTGGATTCCAGATTTTGTGCAATCATTTTACGTATTTGATTTTCTTGATATGGGAAACAGAGAAACTTCACACTACCAAAAATAAATGCTGCTTTACTTTTTAAAGATTGAGTGGCTTTTTAGGGGCCAATATAATATAAGAGACACAGATTCAGCCTACAGATCTATGATGCAAAATAAATAGTTGTGCCATGCTTTCAGATGCAAGGGAATGGGAACAAAAATTTGGGGATCAGGACATTTTATCCAGAGATAAACAAAGGATTCATTCATTAAATAATAAAGCAGTAAACCACATTTCATAAGAAATTAATGAACCACAGAGCCTTTTCCCTCTAAAAACAGTATGAGAGGCCTTGTCCAGGAGACAAGGACTGTGGAACCAGACTGGATGACCAGATTGGAAAGGAAGGCAGAAGGCTGGAGTCACAAGGGTGTGGGAAGAAAGGCCAGTCCCACATAACAGATGAGTATCATTGTGAAACACAGGAAGAGAATAAATTCAATATGAGAAAAATATTTTTTTAACTTTTAAAAGAACTTTATTCAAGATAACTAATTAAGTTGTTAAACAAATTTTAATATTTACCAACACATTCTTGAAAAACAAAATGAAGGCTTAAAGGGAGAGGAGAAAATTTTGTGATGTATTTTAATTTTTATGTTGAAATATAAAACATTGTAGGTATCTTGCTAATAATGAAAAAATAGAGATTCTTTTTTTTCGCAAATTCTATCTTTATGTTTCAATTTCAGTAAATACATAAATAACTGAAGAGATAAATGTATGAATACATAAATAAAGCAAGAATAAATTTTGATATATATTTTAAATTGCCCTATTGTCTCTAGTTAGTCTGTAAAAATAGAAAGCACCACCATATAATTTGAGTCCCAGGATTACAATATCCTAGAAGATTTTCTGTGCTCAAGTTAAGGCATATAGTATATTTTATTCACCCTTTTGCACATACTCATAGGTGTAGATTGGAATACTATACTTAAGCATGTATAACGATCAATTCATTCAGCAATAACCATTAAAAATAACCAGTTCTATGTTTTTGGCTTCTTCCTTGGTATCTATGCTTAAACCAGATCCACGTGGTAGACTAATGTCCCACACACAATTTATTATTCTTTATTACAATGATTTGCTATGTCATTTTGCTATAAAATATTAATTTAGATCCTTTACCTTCCATTCCCATGGCTGCCACCTCTCTGAAGCTCTTCACTGAGAGTGTGGCCAATGGCTCTGCTTTCAAGCTCTGCTTCCCACTTGAACCTGCCTTCTTTTCCCTGCCCTACCAACATCAACAAATAGTCATCTTTCAAATCATATTTTTCTATATCAACGACTGTTCAATAAGAGCCAGTTCCTTTATCCACAAATCCGAAAACTTTAGTTAGATTTTCAAAGCCTTTTACATTCTTTCAGTGTATATTTCATCCAAACTTACTTCTCACAACTTATCAGCATATATATTGCGTTTCACCCAAGCTCACCTCTCATTGTTTCTTACATATCCACAGCCATTCCACGGGCAGGTGTGCCTTTGCTTGGTTTCTTTCCCCAAAAACATGTCTCCTTAATTCTTTGGAATGTCTTCTTTGGTCCTTTCTGCATAACCAAGTAGTATTTATCATTTAAGGCCTAAATCAAGTTCCATTACATAAGCTTGTGATCAGTTTCCTAGAATGCTGGATACCCACTGTATACGTCGAATTTCACAGTTTGATAGTTCATTATTTTCTGATTTGAAAAGTATAAAACACCAAAAGACATTCTATTTTATTTGAAGTACATACACAAACACTCATCCAAAATATGTGCGCGTTGTTCTTTGTAAATGATTTACTCACATAAACTCTTGACATCATCTTTTCTCTAAAACCTTGTATGTTTCCCTGAGTGAGTCACTTCCTCTGAAATATGCCAATGAATCAACATATTCTTTCTATCTCCATTCTTCATTATTTCCATTCTTCTCTTTCTTCCTTCTTCCCTGTATATCTCTTTCCCTCTCTATATAGTGGGCTCATCTTTACCAATAACTTCACCCACCTAGTCTAAGTGAATAAATTGTATATCTTCATCTCCTTTCTGATATCTTTTCTAAATTCCATACTCACATTTCTAATGGTTTACTGAATGTTTTCACCTGGATCCATCCTTTGCATATTACTTATAACAGTTAAAGCTCACGATTATTTTCCTTTTCGAAATCTATATTTTTTAAATATTCCCTTTACTAAAGTGGTCACCACCTTCTTAGTAATTCTTACAAAATATCTCAGTTTTGTTTTCTATTTCTGCTTTCCCAAAGGTCTAGCATTTTTCTGAGCAGTACAATTCAGTCATTGATATGGAACTTGTCAAGTGAACCAAGTTTTTTGTTGTGTTTTGAAGAAAACTGCTTGAAACTTCTTTATTTTATTTGGGTAACGTTTCAAAATTTATAGGAGATATTCTATTAAAATAAAATACATCTCCTCTCACAACTCCTTTTCAATATTGTACTGGAAATCTTAGTGAAACAAGAAAAGGACACAAAAGATATACAGATTGAGAAGGAAGAAATAAAATTATCTTTGTTTGCAGATGACATAATTGTCTATGTAGAAAATCCAAAGGAATTGACAAAAAAATTCTTGGAACTAGTAAGTGATTATAGCAAGATTGCAGAATACAAAGCTAACATACAAAAGTTCCTCACTTTCCTATATGCCAGCAGTGAACAAGTGGAATTTGAAATTAAAAACACAATATCATTTACATTAGCAACCAAAAAATGAAATACTTAGATATAAATTATACAAAATATGTGTAAGATCTATATGAAGAAAATTACAAAACTTTGATGAAAGAAATCAAAGATGAACTAAATAAATGGAGAGATATTCCATGTTCATGGCTAGAAAGACTCAACGAGATGTCAGTTTTTCCCAACTTAATTTACAGATTCCATGCAGTCCCAATCAAAATCCCAACAAGTTGTTTCATGGATATTGACAAACTAATTCTAAAGATTATATGGAAAGGCAAAAATCCAGAATAGCCAGTGCAACCTTGAAGGTGAAGAACAAAGTTGGAGGACTGATGCTACTTCACTTCAAGACTTCCTACAAAGTTATAGCAATCAAGACAGTGTAGCACCGGTGAAAGAATAGACAAATAGATCAATCGAACAGCATAGAGAGATCAGAAATATACCCCATAAATATTGTCATCTGATCTCTGACAAAGGAAGAAAGGCAGTACAATGAAACAAAAATAGTCTTTTCAACAAAATGTTGCTGGAACAACTGGACAACCATATGTAAAAAGTGAATCTTACACAAACCTTACACCCTTCACAAAAATTTACTCAAAATCTATCATAAATCTAAATATAAAATGCAAAACTATAAAACTCCTAGAAGATAACATAGAAGAAAACCAGATGTCCTTGGGTATGGTGATGACTTTTTAGATACAACACCAAAGGGACAATCCATGAAAGTGACAATCGATAAACTGGATTCATTAAAATTAAAAACTTCTGCTCTGCGAAAGACAGTGTCAAGAGAATTAGAAGACAAACCACAGATGAGGAGAAAGTATTGAAAAAGTCATATCGGGTGAATGATTATTGCCCAAAATATACAAAGAAATCTTAAAACTCATCGATAAGAAAACAAACAACCCATTAAAAAATGAGTAAAGGACCTGAACCAAAGTATATCGAGAAGATATACAGATGACAAGTAAGCATATGAAAAGATAGTCAGCATCATATGTCATTAGGCAATTGCAAATGAAAACAACAATGAGATACTACTACACACCTATCAGAATGGCCAAAATCCACAACACTGACAACACCAAATGCTGACAAGAGCGTGGAGCAGAAGGAACTCTCAATCTTTGCTGGTGGGAATGCAGAATGGTACAGGCACTTTGGAAGACAGTTTGGTAGTTTCTTGCAAAACTAAACATATTCTTATCATACAATCCAGCAATCACTCTCCTTGGTATTTACTCAAATGACTTGAAAATTTATGTCCATACAAAAACCTTCACATGGATGTTTATAGCAGTTTTATCCACAATTGCCAAACTTGGAAGCAAACAATTTGTCCTTCAGTAGGTGAATGGATAAATAAACCGTAGTACATCCAGACAATCGAATATTATTCAGTGCTGAAAATACATGAGCTATCAAGCCATGAAAAGACATGGAGGAAACTCAACTGCATATTACTAAATGAAAGAAGCCAATCTGAAAAAGCTACGTATTATGATTCCAACTATATAACATTCCTGAAAGTGCAAAACTATGGAGATATTTAAAAAGTTCAGTGGTTTCCAGGGATTGGGGGAAGGGAGGAATGAATAGATGGAGCACAGAGGATTTTAAGTGAAACTATTCCGTATGATACATAATGACAGATACATGTCATCATACATTTGTCAAAACTCGTAGAACGTACACCACCAAGAATGACCCCAATGTAAATTATAGACTTCCCATGATAACAATGTGTCAACGTAGGCTCATCAATTGTAACAAATGTACCACTCTGGTGGAGGATGTTGCTAGTGGGAGAAGCCATACATAACATGGTGGCAGGAGTATATGGGGAATCTCTCTACCTTCTACACAATTTTGCTGTGAACATAAAACTGCTCTAAAAAAATGAAGTCTACTTATACATAAAAAAAAAATTTAAAGCCACAAAAGAATAAATAAAATAAGAATACATTTCTCTCAAAGGCAAGGCAACAATGTTTTAATTTCTTTAAAAGTACAACATTGGTATTTTCATCTTTAGATCTCACAGTAAGGTTGAAGTTGTGTAATAAATTATCACAGATGTAATGGTTAGAGAACTACATTTCTCAGAACACACTTGCAGTTCTCATAATTGTCCCCTCCCTTTGTAAAAGGAATAGCCCAAGTTTAGCTTGCATAAATTTAGCAAATGATTTCTTTACATTAGTGGAGGAATATAGAAATTCAAAATCCCATGAGGAGTCTGGAGAATAAAACCCTAGGATAAGCATATCTTGAATATTCTAGACCACTAAGCAGAGTTTTCAGGATAGGTGGATATCTTTTATTACCTAATTTCCCAAGAAATATAAAATAAATCCTACACAACTGAGATAAATGCCTAATTTGGGCCATCCTGGCAAGCATTGAAGTCTAGCTGTCAGTATTTCCCAGGATTCCTATTTTTTTTCTCTTTGCTTCTGTCTCTGGTCTGATACTATTTTCTACTCTTTGCCTATTACTCTACTTTTGAAAAATTACTCTAAGATAGAAACCAGTAACGCAAGATGGACTGTGAGAGCTGCTTTCAACTATCAGGAGGATGGCTTCCCTGTCTGGAAGTTACCATAGATCACTTTCCCTGAGGAACCACCTCTCAGTTTTATGAAAGGTCTTCTCTCTGCTATGCCACACACTCAAAGTCTAAGGTTTGCAACGTGTTATTTTTTCATGCTGTACCTTGATGCCTATTGAAAAGACTCTGAATGTTTGACAGATGCCAGCTAGACACACTTCCATGTGGTAAATCTTAAAACATATTTAGAAAGCAGTAAAAAATACACCTGTTAATTATATTTTGCCTCTTTTAAGACTGAGAAGCAGGTTAATTGATAAATTCCTCTTTGACATGAAAGAATAGAAAACTATTTGTTAAACTACTGCATAGAATTTAATTATTAAGCAGCAATATTATTTATTTTTTGACAAAACATTAATCTGTTGTAAAATAGGAGGAAGCCCTCAATCTAAATGCTTAATTCTATAGAGGTAATGCCACTCAATTGACTAGTATCCAACCACTTACCAGGGGTAAAATGTTGAAGAATGATGCATTAGGTTTCTTAAACATCTAAACAGCAACTAAACTGAAGAGTGTGAGATGACAAAGAGGTTTATTTCTCATAATTTCTGTATATTCAGTTCAATAAAGAAGAAAAAATATATTCTCTGGCAATAGTATCTTTTAGCAATGGAAAGTTTGAAACTACTTCTATGAGGAGTAGGAAAAAATTTGTGCCCATCTTAGTATTATCACCCTAATAAATATCTATTAAATTCCTACCAATAAGAGAGGCTGTGAGAAATTTAATCTTTGTCAGATCCTGTTAGCTAGACAAACAGACAATACAGTCATACTCTTGTTGATTCTAGTTCCTCTTCAAGATTAAGATCATGAAGTAAGGAACATATTCAGTGTAGTTAACATACTCTGCAACAAAAATGTATGGACAGAACTTGGAATTTGTTGAATGTATAAATTAATTTTTTTTTCTTTTTTGCTCAAGATGATTGGCCCTGAGCTAACATCCATTGCCAATCTTCCTCTTTTTGGTTGAGGAAGATTAGCCCTGAGCTAACATCTGTGCCAGTCTTCCTCTATTTTGTATGTGGGTTGCCACTACAGCATAGCTGTCAACGAATAGGTCTCTGCCTGGGAATCGAACCCAGGCTGCCGAAGCAGAGTGTGCCAAGCTTAACCACTAGGCCCCAGGGCCAGCCCCAAAATTAACTTTTTAATTAACTATTATCTATGCCTTGTTTTCCCTCCAATGATGTGATATGATTTTTTTCATAGTAAAAATCTAAATCTCTACATGTCAGAACTCATTAGAGTATGCCCTCCATATCCGAGGGTTCAAATCCAGAGATTCTGATCTACAGGTGGTTGAATACACAGATGCGAAACCCATGGATTCAGAGCGCCAACTGTAATCATTGTACTACGCCACTTATATAAGGGACTTGAGCATTTCCGGATTTTGGTATCCAGGGATTCTGGTATGCACGGGGGATCCTGGAACCAATCCCCCACAGACACCGAGAGAGGACGGTATGACTTTTCTATTGTGCTGGAATTTTTATGTATATTTTCTGACAAAATAAAGTATTTGGAAGATAGGGTACTGAAATATCATTACTTGCGATTTTAGGTTATAGTAATGTTGTGTCATAAGATTAATAAATATATGTGTAAGTTTGAATTAGTTGTGGTATATTTACTTATTACATTATTGATTTTTCTAAAGAATATGAGAAGTGTGGCATAAATACACAAAGATATTAAACAAGTCAACCAATATTTAGAAACGACATAGAACAAGAACCAAGTCTCAAAAGAGAGAACAGGAAATAACATGAAAGTATCTCATAAATAAAATTTTCTGTCCTATCAAGAAAGAGAATTTTTTCTAGATTAAAATACTAACAAGAATATCTTATATTTCTTCTTATTTAAAGAATACTGACCTATGTACTGGATAGTCTTTCAACAAGATATTTATTAAATGATATTCCACATTATCCATATGGGTATTTTTTTATGTAACCTTCAAAGAAATCCAAGGCGTAATGTTAAATCACAGCCCTGAGGGAATTTCTATGGAGGGCTACAGAAATAGAATATAGGTTTGAAGATTTCTGGGGAATCTGACTTGCTACAGGTGGGGAAGCTAAGGAAAGCACAGCCGTGATTCTCCAAGAGCAGGCTCTACGTGGGGGCATCGACTCAGGTCAGTGCCACGACGCAGTTCTACTGAATCAGAAACTCCAAGGCAGGGCGGGGAGTCTTGCTTTTACCAAAGCCCATCAGGTGATTCCGATGCACTCTGAAGGTTGAGAACTACTGATCTGGGGTGACATTTCTCAAAAGGGGTTCTGTGGAACATTAGTTCCACGAGGGGTCAAATAGTATTCCAAGGGGGAAAAAAAAAACATTGTTCTAGTTAAAGCAAAACAAAACAAAAACTTTAGGTGAAAGTTAAACAGGTTTACTATAGGATGTCCTCAGGCTTTATTGCGATAAACTTGCCTTAATACCAGAAATTTGGTTCTCTAACCAACAGCCTTAGTATCAGGGGAGCTTGTTAGAAATGCACGTATCAAATCCCATCCTGAGCCTACTGAATCTGAATCTACATTTTTATGCACATAATGTTTGCCAAGCACAGTGTTAAAGCTCAGACTGGGGAAGTGACAGAGTGCAGATACGACATGAGGTCTGTTAAAAAATGCATTCGAATATGAGGTCTGTTAAAAAATGCATTCGAGGGCCGGCCCCGTGGCTTGGTGGTTAAGTGCACGCGCTCCGATGCTGGTGGCCCGGGTTCGGACCCCGGGCGCGCACCGAGGCACCACTTCTCCGTCCATCCTGAGGCCGAGTCCCACATACAGCAACTAGAAGGATGTGCAGCTATGACATACAACTATCTACTGGGGCTTTGGGGGGAAAAAATAAATAAATAAAAAATCTTTAAAAAATGCATTCGAGCCAATAATGTGAAAACCCGATCTAGAGATGAGTGGTTAGAAATCATTCGTGTCTAGGGTGACTTTGATTGCAAAAGGCAGAAGAAATGCATCCCCCTACACAGGATTCCTTTTCCCTGTAAGTGTAGGGGGCCAGAGCTGGGGTTAGAGGAAGAGGATGTCTTAGAAATAACTAGAACACTTGATTTCAAACATTACCTGTTGTCAAGACACTGTCAACCAGTGAAACAGAAAGTAAAAATCTCAGTCTATGAAAATCAGAAAAAGAGAGGTATGCAAAGATAGGGTTTTTTCCTAGCTGATTTAACAGAGTATATTTAAAAATCTCTTTTTATTAAATGAATTGACTTTAAATGTCAAAACTTTATTGTAGTCCACACTGAAAGAATGTTTCCAAAGATGGATTTAAATAGCCTAGGAATTAATGCAAATTGAGAAAGGCCTTCTTATAGTAACATGCTCACATCTAATGGTTTCCTCCTTAAGGCCATATAATATTTTCCTCAAATTTCCAACAGGGCATCAGCTGATGGTCTAAAATTATCAACATCTATAAACAGTGAAGGTATTAAAGCTACATTAAGAAATCAGAGATAAGATATAATAATGTGTTTTATGTTACACATATATTTACTCTAGCAATATATAATTAATATATAATAAATTAGAAACAGAAATGTAAAGGAAGATAATTCATCTAATTTTTGTAAAATGTCTGTATGAGATTAAAAGTAATTGTATTTTGAAAGTTTTGCCTACTTAGATAAAGATACTAGCTATTATTTCACTACAGTAAAAGTGACTCACAGCTGTGAACCCAAATAAGTTGCAATTTTATTGAGCTATTCATTTAAAAATATAATAATTTTCTGAAAAACAGAAATACCTAGAAAGCGATCATTCTTCTTTCTATTATTAGAACATGATGATGTTGCTATCTCATACAGTGGTGTTGTAGATATACCAAAATATTTTCAAGTAGAAAGTATTATATTATAATAAATATATCTAATTTCTGTAATAAAAAATAATATTTTTCTTCTTATTGTCTTGTGAAAATTAAGTGCTTTAATTTTCACATATTAACTGTGTATTTAATTAAAACTAGATCAACTAATCAGAGAAAAAAATAACCAGTACTAGGATTTGTAATATGTGGGTTCAGATAACAAATAAAGAAATCCTTTGGAATCTTGCAGAAATTCTGACTATGCTTAAACTTAGT
Organism: Diceros bicornis minor; assembly: GCF_020826845.1. Classification (NCBI taxonomy): domain Eukaryota; kingdom Metazoa; phylum Chordata; class Mammalia; order Perissodactyla; family Rhinocerotidae; genus Diceros; species Diceros bicornis. Next base: position 9,072,517 of record NC_080744.1, on the reverse strand, counting down.
AGACATAGAAGGGCCATTTATAAGCTACCCTTTTACCATTATAGAAGAATATTTATTAACACTTACCTTATAAAAGAGTTATTGAAGGCGAGGGCTGTGACTTGGGCATCTGGTGACTGTTAAGAGAAAACAGAAGGTTTGATGTACCCATGCCCTCTGCTCTCCCCTTTTGGCTTGAGAATCTTTCTTGTATTTCTAAAGAAAAAATTTCTTTCAGTCCCACTTCTAAAAATATCACTTACATGGACTCCCTGCTGCCATGAAGCCAGAAAAAAAAAGATCCCTATCCATGGAAGAGGGTTTTATTTCTGCTCACTGAAAGTATAGTTTCCTGGGTTGCTGTCTTAATGACTTCAGAAATTTCTAAATAATCATGCAGGAATCAAGTGGCCATATATACACGGTTTTTATTCCATGTGTAAATTTTGACCTGAGGACAAGAACTGTGTCTTTTTATCTTGGTATCCCTAGCACTTACCACACTACTCAGCCTGAGGAGACTCGTGCATTTGTTGAGTGCATGAACAGCCAGAGGAATAAATATCCGAGTGGCAAAGCAGAAGGGCACTCTGTTTTCTGTAACCCCGATGCATTAGAGACCTTTTTGTCTGTATTGGGATTCATAACTCTAAATATATATTTAATCAATTATTTGTTTAGTAGAATTATTGAACTTGAGATCATTTAGTACTATAGTTTCTTATTTGGGGTCTGTGGACTCCTCAAGTTAGTAGCTATAAGTATTGGGAGTATCCACATTACGTTTAATATTTCAAAAAGCCTAAATATTTGCACTAAGTAAAGTTCCAAGTTTCTTTGCTTTAGCTGAATTTATATCAATTATGGTGACTTTGTGGTGGCAAGTATATATAACACTAATTAACTTTTAGTATATATAATTTGAAAGTGTGTGTATGTATGTGTATGTATAGGATTTAAACAAAGAGAAATTAAAACATTTCTAAAAAATTTGGTCATCACCTCTCCAGTGTTAAATGACTTGTCTAACTCAAACATCAAGTTGGTAAAAAAGCAAAGACAAAAATTAGTCTTCATTTTCTGGAATAATAGGAAAGTTTATTTCACTACAAAATAGAAACTGCATCTAAGAAGAAAAAAATAACATTGCCTTTCAAATTTAATAAAGTTACAAAGGTGGAAATCATGAATTTATATTCCCTAAGTAGTAACTAGATTGTAGAAATATATATCAAGGCGATTACCTTTAATTGCCTTAGAGAAAAAGGATTTAGAATGAAAGAGTAGGTTACAGGCCCAAGGCTAACAATTCATTATTTTTTTTAACTATTATCATATTTTTGTTTTAGAATAATTTTAGATTTACAGAAAAATTATGAAGATAGCACAGAAATTTCCATGTTCTGCATGTCCAGTTCTCCCTATTACTAACAATTTATATTAGTGTGCTACATTTGTTATACTTAATTAACACTGATACATTGTTATTAATTAAAATGCCATACTCTCCTCAGATTTCCTTAGTTTTTCATAACATACTTTTTCTGCTCTAGGATCTCATCCCTGATATCACAGTATCTACGTCATGTCTCCTGAGGCTCCTCTTGGCTCTGACCATTTCTCAGACTTTCCTTATTGCTGATGATTTTGATGGTTTTGAGAAGTCCTGACGAGGAATTTTGTAGAACTCCTGATTAGGGTTTTTATCCTGATGCTGTTGTTTTAGCATCATTACTGGGGTTGTGTGTTTTGGAGGAGGAGACCCCAGGGGTAAAGCACCATTTTCATCGCATCGTGTCAAGGATGTATAGTATCATCAGGACTCAATGGAAATGTTGACCTTACCACTGGACTGAGATGGTGTTGATCAGGTTTCTCCACTTTTAAGCTATTCTTTTGTACTGTTAGGAATGAAGTCAGTACAAATAACTCACACTTCAGAAATGAGAAGTATGCTCAACCTCCTTGAGGGAGGAGTATAGACGTAGCCATTTTTATGTGTGTTAAGTTAAACACAAGTTTGTACCGATATCTCCAACATTACTTCTTCCCTTGCCTCAGAATGTGACCTTATTTAGAAATAAGGTTGTTGCAGGTGGAGTTAAGATGAGGTCATCCTGGAGTAGGGTAGGTCCTTAACTCAACATGACTGGGATTCTTATAGAAGGGGGAAATTTGGACACAGATAAGCACAGAAGGAGAACATTGTTGGTTTGAAAGTTTGGAAGCTTCCTGGGTAAAATCTGAAACTGCTCCCCATTACTGAAGGGCAGAGAAAGACTGAAGAAAGAGGCAGATTACTCCAGATTGGTAGGTGACAGTTTTAATAAGCAAGACAACTACTTACAAAGCTTGTCTCGTGCAGCCACAAGACGAGTAGATCTCTGTACCTGCCCAGCAGACTCTTAAAAGTTTATATAGAAGTCTTAACTGGGTTCAGTCACTATACCATCCAGATGGTCTGAACAACACATTGCACTCTCAAAGCTGCATCCTTGAAAATGACTCCCACTGTGGGAAGTGTGGGCAGGACATACATTCCAAGTTCAGGGGAGAGGGTGAGGAGCCTCTGGTTGCCTGGGTCCAGCCCGTGAGTTTACTAGCAGTCACATCCTCTCAACGATCTCCTCCAACAAACACATGTTAAGACTGGAGTTAGTATCTCCCTGCTACAAGCCAGGGAACCAACAGAATCTAGGACAGAGACCTAGAGCAGAACCTTCCCTACTGCCTTCAGAGGGGGCATGGCCGTAGGTACACCCAGATCTCAGATTTCTGGTTTCCAGAACTCTGTGATAATAAATTTCTGTAGGTTAAGCTACCCAGTTTATGGTACTTGTTATAGCAGCGCCTAGAACCTAATATAAGCAGTATGGGAATTGTTAACCTGCACACTAGGGGGAAACAAGTGTATCAATTAGAGTACAGTGTTATTGTACAGTTTCTCTTGCGTTTAGTGCTTTTAGAATCCACTCATTTCCAAAGTTATTAGGTCAGTAGCCTATTCCCCACCCCCTTCACTGAGGTTGTTTCATATGATCAGATTGTTTTGTCACATTCTGCGTTCTATTTGTATCATTCAACTTTCTAAATGATTTTTTTAATTTGCACACAGTGAGGTTCACATTTTTGCTATAAAATTCTAAAGGGTTTTACAAAAGCAGAGTGTCATTTATTCAGCATTACAGCATCATACAGAATAGTTTTACTATCTGAAATAATCCCCTTTATTTTATCTATTCAAACCACCCTACCTCTCCACCAGTCAAACTTCTGGCAAATACTAATCTGCTTATTGTCTCTATTTTTGCCTATCCTGAACGTCACATAATTGGAATTATACATTAAATGCCCTGTTTATACTGGTTTCTTTCACTAAACAATGTGTGTTTAAGATTCATCCATGTCTTTCTTTGGGATAATAGTTCATTTTCTATCATTGAATAATATTGTATTGTATGAATGTATGAATTCTTCAGTCACCTACTGAAGAATATCTTAATTGTTTGCAGTTTTTGGCAGTTTTGAATACACCTGATATAAACACTGGTGTGCAGGTTTTTGTGTGGAAATATAACATTTCAAATAATTTGAGTAAATACCTACGAGTGCAATTGCTAGAGCATAAGACTATATTTAGTTTTGTAAGAAAGTGCCAGACTGTCTTCCAAAGTGGCTGTACTACTTTGTATTCTCATCACCAATGACCGAGTATTATTGTTGCTCCACATTCTTGCCAGCAATTGGTATTATTAGGGTTTGAGATTTTAGCCATTCTAACATGTGTACAGCGGTACCTCATTGTTGCTTAAATTTGCAATTCTCTCACGACAAAAGATGTTGAAGATCTTGTCACATGCTTATTTTCCATCTGTATATTTTCTATATTGAGGTAACTGTTCAGGTTTTTTGACCATTTTTTTATCAGTTTTCTTATTGTTAAGTTTTGAGTTTTTTGTATATTTTAAATATAAGTCCTTTATCAGATATGTGTTTTGCAGATACTTACTTCCAGTCTGTAGCTTATGTTATCATTCTCTTAATAGTATCTTTTACAGAATTCCTTAATTTTAATTAAGTTCAAATTATCTATTTTCCTTCGTAGATAGTAGACAATATTTAAAAGAATGCATACAACTCAGTAGCAAAAAAACAATCCTATTAAAAAATGGGCAGAGGATCTGAATAGACATTTTTTCAAAGAAGACATACAAATGGCCAACAAGTACATGAAAAAAAATGCTCAACATCACTAATCATCAGGGAAATGCAAATCAAAACCCTAATGAGATATCACCTCACACCTGTTAGAATGACTATTATCAAAAATACAAGAGATAAGAAGTGTTGGAAAACAGTATGGAGGTTCCTCAAAAAACTGAAAATAGAACTCCCATATGATCTAGCAATCCCACTTTTGGGTATATATCCAAAAGATTAAAATTAGAATCCCAAAGAGATATCTGCACTCTCATGTTCATTGCAGCATTATTCACAGTGGCCAAGGTATGGAAACAACCTAAATGTTCATTGATAAATGAATGGATAAAGAAAATGTGGTAAACACATATGATGGAATATTATTCAGCCTTAAAAAGGAAGAAAATTCTATCGTTTGTGACATCATGGATGAACCTGGAAGATATTATGCTAAGAGAAATAAGTCAGTCACAGAAGGACAAACACTGCACGATTCCACTTAGATGAGGTATCTAAAATAGTCAAAATTATAGAAACAGAAAATAGAATAGTGGTTGCCCAGCATTGGGGGAGGGAGAAATGGAGATTTGTTGTTCAACGAGAACAAAGTTACAGTTATACAAGATGAATCAGTTCTAGAGATCTGCTGTATAACATAGTATCTGTAGTTTACAATACCATATTGTACTCTTAAAAATTTGCAGGAGGGTAGATGTCATATTAAGTGTTCCTACTACAAACAAACAAACAATACAAACAAGCAAACAAAAAGACTCAAGGAAACTTTTGGAGGTGATGGTTATGTTCATTACTTTGTGGTGATGATATCATGGGTTCATACATATGTCCAAACTCTTCAGTTTGTATAAATTAAATACGTGAAATTTTAAAATATTATACCTCAATAAAGCTTTAAAAAAAAAGAAACATGGAAACATTTGCAATTCTCTAACAAAAAGAATATTGCAAATCAGGTGAATTTAAGATGAGATTATTCTGTATCACTTAGATGAAACTAACGTTATTACAAGGGTTGTTGTAAGGGAAAGAAGGAGACTGAAGTGTTAGTGTCAGAGTGATGCAGTATGTGAATGACTTGATCAAAAATTGCTGGCTTTGAAAAGCAAGGGGCCACAATCCAAGGATGGATGCATTGACAACTTCCTTGAAGATGTAGGAAAAGGCGAGAAAATGAATACTCCCCTAGCGTATTTTCCTTTTAATATATAAATGTTAGAAACAGTTTGTTGATATCTATAATATAGCTTGCTTGGATTTTGTATGGATTGAATTGAGTCTATAGATTATGTTGAGAAGAATTGACATGTTAACTATATTGAGTCCTCTAATCCACACACATGGAAGTTCTCTTAATTTGAGATCCTCTTTGATTTCTTCCATTAGTATTTTATAATCTGCAGCATATTGATCCTGTACATACTTCATTAGATGTATCCCTATTTCATTATCTTCAGTGGTTTTTATTCAATTTCTAACTTCAATTGTTCATCGATGATAGTACATAACAAAGCAAGTGACTTTTATATGTTAACCTTACATCCAGCGATATTGCTAAAGTAGTTTATTAATTCTAGAATGTTTTTTGTTGATGTTTTTAGAGTTTCTACATATATAATCATGTCATTTGTGAAAAAAAGACAGTTATATTCTTCCTTTCCAATCTTTGGAACTATTATTTCCTTTTCTTGTGTTATTGCCCTAGCTAGGACTTCGTATACAATGTTCAACAGGAGTGCTGTTGAACACGCTTACCTTTTTCCCGATCTTCAGGGGAAACTGTTTACTCACTATTAAGTATGATATTAGCTGTAGATTTTTTGTATATGTTCCCTATTAAGTTGAAGTACTTCTCTATTCCTAGTTTTCTGAGAGTTAATATCATGAATAGGTGTTGGGACTTTTTCCTTTTTTTTTTGCATGAATTGGTATGATCATATGGACTCTCTTCACCCTGCTGATGTAGTAGATTACAATGTGTGATTTTCTAATATGGAACCAGCCTGGCACAACTGGAATAAATCCCACTTGGTCACGATGTATGATTTTGTTATAGATTGTTGTATTCTATTTGCTAATGATTTTTGAGGATTTCTGTATCTATATTCATGAGAGAGATTGCCTGTAGTTTTCCTTTACTATAATGACTTTACCTGATTTTGGTACTGGGGTAACAATAATAACCTCATACTGAGTTAGGAAGTGTTATCTCTGCTTCTATTTTTTGGAAGAGATATAGAAAATTGGTATAATCTCTTCCTTAATTGTTTGGTGGAATTCACTAGTGGAATTATATGGGCCTAGTGCATTTGTTTTTGGAAAGTTATTATTTATTCAATTTCTTTAATAGATATGAGCCTGTTCAGATGATCTATCTCTCCTTGTTTGAGCTTTGCTAGTTTGTTTCTTTCAAGAAATCAGTCCATTTAATCTAAGTTAGCAAATTTGTGAACATAGAGTTGTTCATGTATTCTTTTTTAGCTTTTAATGTACATGGGATGAGTAGTGATAATAAGTCTTCCATTGCTAATTTTGGTAACGCATGTCTTCTCCCTTTTTTTTATGGTTGATAGCTCATTTGTTTTTAGCACTGAATAATAGTCCATTGTTTGGATATACCGTAGTTTATTTATCCATTCACCCATTGAAGGATGTCTTGGTTACTTCCAAGTTTTAGCAATTATAAATAAAGCTGCTGTAAACATCCGTATGCAGGTTTTTCTGTGGAGAGAAGTTTCTAACTCCTTTGTGTAAATATTGAGGTGCACAACTGCTGGATCATATGGTAAGAGTATGTTTAGTTTTGTAAGAAATTGCCAAACTGCCTTCCAAAGTGTCTGCACCATTTTGCATTCCCACCACCAATGAAGGAGAGTTCCTGTTGTTCCGTTTACTGTTTTAAATTTTATTGATTTCTACTCCAATTTTTATTATTTCTTTTCTTCTGTTTGCTTTATGCTTAAATTGCCTTTCATTCTCTAGTTTCTTAAACAAGAAGCTTACGTTATTGTTTTTAGATCTTTCTTTTCTAAATTGCATTTAGTGCTCTATATTTCCCTCTAAGCAATCCTTTTGCAAAGTGTATTTTTATTTTTGTTTTGTTAATAATGTATTTTATCTGGAGACTTCTTTGACCCATGTATTATTTAGAAATGTGTTTTAAAATTTTCTCATACTTGGGGAATTTCCAGATATTTTTCTGTTATTAATATCTAGTTTAATTCCATTATGGTCTGAAAGCATACTTTGTATGATTTTTATTCTTTTAAATTTGTTAAGGTACATGTTATTTTCCAGAATGTAGTCTATCTTGGTGAATATTCCATATGAATTTGAGAAAAATACGTAATCTGCTGTTGTTGGGTGGAGTATTCTATGACTGTCAATTAGATCAAGTTGACTGATAGCACTGATTAGTTCAACTATATCCTTACTGATTTTCTGCTTGCTTGATCCAATAACTTCTGAAAGAGGATTATTAAAGTATCCAACTATAAGAGTAGCTTTGCCTATTTCTCCTTTCAATTTTACCAGTTTTTGCTTCATACACTTTAATACTCTCTTGTAGGAGCATACATGTTTAGGGATTGTTTTGTCTTCTTGGAGTACTTACCCCTTTCTTAATATGTAATGCCGCTCTTTATTCCTGATAAATTTCTTTGTTCACAATTCTGCTTTGTCTGCAGTTAATATTGCTACTTCAGCTTTTTGTTATTTAGTTTTGGCGTAGTGTATATATTTTTCTATCCCTTACTTTTAACCTCTTAGAGTCTTCATATCTAAAGTAGGTTTCTTGTATAAAGCATATAGATGAGTCTTGTTTTATTATAGACTCTCACAAACTCTGTCATTTAATTGGCATATTTAGACCATTCACATTTCAAGTGTTTATTGATAGAGTCAGATTAATAGCTACCACATTTGTAATTATTTTCTATTCATTACATTTCCTCTTTGTTTATCCCCCCTCACCCCCTCTTTTTCTGCCGTCTATGGTTTTAATTGAGCATTTTATATAATTCCATTTATCTCATCTCTTACCATATCAGTTATAAAAGAATCTTTTAGCTGTTTCACTAGAGTTTCCAATATACTTTTCGACTAGTCTAAGTCTCCCCTCAGATAATACTATACAGTACTTCACAGGTAGTGCAGACACCTTATAACAGAATATTCCCAATTCCTCCCTCCTATCTCTTTTTTTTTTTTGTGACTTTGCTGTCATTCATTTCCCTTTTCCATAGGCTACAATCACCCAATACATTGTCACTATTATTAGTTTGAACAAAGAGTTATCTACTAGGTAAATTAAGAATGAGAAAAATAAAAGATTTTATTTTACCTTCATATATTCCTTCTTTGACATTCTTTCTTTCTTTATGTAGAACCAAGTTTCTGACCTAAATCATTTCTTTCTTCCTGAAGAATTTTTCTTGATCATTTCTTGCAAAACTGGTCTGTTGTCACGTCCTGCAGTTTTTATTGTAGTCTTTTTTTCTCCTTCATTTTTGAAGGATTATTTCATTGGATGTGTAATTCTATGTTGGGGGAGGGAATTCTTTCAGCACTTTTTTTTTTTTTTGCAAGAGAAGATTTGCCCTAAGGTAACATCTATTGCCAAACTGCCTCCTTTTTTTATTCTTCCTTTTTCCCCCCCAAAGGCCTAGTACATATTTGTGTATAGTTGTAAGTTCTTCTGGCTGTTCTGTGTGAGCTTCTGCCACAGTATGGCTACTGACAGACAAGTGGTGTGGCTCCGTGCCTGAGAACCGAACCTGGGCCACCAAAGTGGAGCACACTGAACTTTAACTGCGAGGCCATCAGGGCTGGCTCTCATTACTTTAAATATTTCACTCCATTCTCTTCTTGCTTGCATAGTCTCTGATTATAAGTCCACTGTAATTCTTATCCTCGTTTCTGTATAGAGAAGATGTTTTATTTCTCTGGATTCTTTTAAAATTTTCTCTTTGTCTATGGTTTTTTGCACTTTGAGTATGATATGTATACACGCAGATTTTTTGGTATTTATCCTGTTAGGTGTTCACTTTTAGTCACTATTAGTTCAAATATTTCTTCTGCTTCACTGTTTCTTTCTTCTTCCAATTACACATACATTATACCTGTTGAAATTATCACATAGTTCTTGAATACTGTGTTCTGGGGTTTTTTAAATTCTTTTTTTCTCTTTGTATATCAGTGTGGGAAGTTTCTATTGAACCACCTCCAAGCTCACTGCATCTTTCCTTAGCTATGTCCAGCCTACTGATGAATCCATCAAAGCTATTCCTCTTTTCTGTTGTGGTGTTTTTGAAATCTAGCATTTTTTTTATAATTTCTTAGAGTTTACATCTTTTTGCTTACATTATCTGTGATTTATTTTATATTGTCTACTTTTTCTGGTACAGCCCTTAACATATTAAACATACTTATTTTAAATTTCCTGTCTGATAATTCCAAGATCTGTGTCACATCTTAGTTGAATTTTGATGCTTGCTTTGTCTCTTCAGACTGTGTATTTTCCTTGTGTGCCTTGCAATGCCTTTCTTGGGCATGCCTTATAATTCTGTTGTCGTTGTTGAAATAAAGACCCGTATTGGATAATAGGAACTGAAGTAATAGACTGTTAATATAAGAACTTGTATTAACCTGGCTAGGAATTGAACTGGGTTTAATGTTTGATGTAGCTCTAGGGCCTAGAGCTTTAAATTCTTGTCATGCCCTTGTTCTTGTCTCCCTTCTTGACTTTTTGCTTGCTTGTGTGCACCTCCACAGAGAAAGTCTGTGTCTTTCAACTCTTTCATCTGTAATCCACTCTTATGCTGGAGCTCTGTTGTTGTGGTGTTACAATGTGGGGCAGGAAAGCTTTCTATAACATTATGATTAACTCTCAGTCTTTTAGTGGACCTCTGTCTCTTGGCTTTGACCCTCACAGGTATTTTTGTGGTGGTATAGATTTATTTTCCCTTAGGTGAGGCAGGAAACTTAGAGAGGGCTGAAGTGGGTAGGAATTCCTTCCCCCAGTGAGATAAGGATTTGGCAAAGTCTTTTTCCCTAGAGTGTAGACCCTTCTTATATAGAACATTTTGGATGTATTTCACCACCATTACTCTTTCCTTTCCCCTGCCAGAGCCAAGAAGGTATCTTTGCCAGATCCTTACCATGAAAACGTGGTAGAGTTGCTGAAGGGAAAACCCATGAAAATGTCAGAGATCTTATAAGACTGTGGTCCCCAGGATTTTCTAACTATCATGCTAGTCTACACTCAGCCTCCAGTAATATGTCAAGATTACAATTTAAGTGTTCCTCCTTGTTTGCTTGCTTGTTTTTCCAGGCAAGTGTATATTGATTGTGACTCTCCATATTCACCCATCTGTCCAGATTCAGGATCCTTTGTCCTGAATCCTCAATTCTCTGATGGGTCTAAGAAAAGTTGTTGATGTCCAGTTAGTACAGGTTTTTCTTATTGTAAGGATTAGAGTAATGACATGTTGGAGCTGAAACTATAAGTTCTATTCCTTTTTCAGTTACACCAAAAGCTGCCATCTTCATATTGCTGTTGGAAACTATATTCTTGTTTTGATAAGCTTCACCTTCAGAAGGCTTTTTTTTTTTTTTTTTTTAATAGAGAAACCCTACAATATTTCCTATTACTGTTTAGAAAATGTCTGGGAAAACACCATCAGTTTTAAGATCATATTATAGTCTTCACTTTACCTGAAGTGGCTAAACATTTATATTGCCTTTTATGCCAATAAACAGAGCATTTGTTTTAAGGAAGGAATATATACTTTTCCCATAAGGGAAAGCAAATTTCATATTAAACTCAGTGTTTTCTGGATTCCTTCCCTTATGTGGCAGAGTCCTAAGTGAAGATACACTCAGCTCTACTCTCGTTAAAGGTCCTCTTGCTTCCATCACTGATCTTCTTGGAATCAGACCATCCCACCAATACACCATCTAGCCACAGCCAACAACATGACCCTTGTTTTCCTTGCCTATTTCAAGAATAAACCAGGCTCAGGCAACATTTTGTTGGAAATGTTATTCCTGGTTTGCCTGCCTAAGGCACTAGAATCATGAAATATAATTACAGTTATCACATCTGAGCATGATTATATTTTACCACCTTAAGGCCCAGTTTAGTGTGAAAAATAGAAAAAATAAAAACCTCATTTATTCTGTGTTTCAGTCTTCCCAACTGTCTTTCTTTCCTCAGACTCAAAATGGGATTGATTCCTTCAGCTGGTGTCTTCTTTTTATCCATGCATGACTACTGTGATTCTCCCTGATGGATGAATCTTCTTGGAAGGCTCCATGACTCTCAGAGAATTCAAACACCACCACTGCAGCAAGCACAAGGCTTCTCCATGTGAAGCCTTCCCATGCGTTATGTGGAGATGCTGTGGGCTGAAAGCTTCCAGAAGGAGGCATGATTATGTTACAGAAAACGATACATGGTTTTACCACATTTCCACCATGCTCACTTTTGGCTTCTCCATATTTTAATCTTAGCTCTTTACCACTGAGCCTGGGACAAACAGCTCCTATACTGGGTGCTTAAGAACAGGTCAGTGGAAGGGGTCAGCCTCTCACTTGAGCCTCTTTTCTTAGCTACCCTCAGGAGCAGAAACCTTTTGTGAGGAGTTAAACTGTTCTGCCCAGACAGTGAAGACAGTGCATATCCTACTGTACTATCACGCTTCCTTGGTTTTAGTCTCGGGTGTTGTTTACTACTAGGATAAGAAGTCAAATACCTTTATGTGTCTGATACTGAGCCATCCCAGGGTTGCTGCATACCATCTTGGCAAAAGCTCCTATTTTTAGAACTATTCAGCCACTTCCTCCACTTACAAGTGTCTCTAACCACTTAATATAAGTCTTTTTTTTTCCATGGAAGTGTTTGTTATATTTCTTTGTAAGATACAAGGAAAGGTCTAGATGATACCTGAGTTCCCTTTGAGTTCTCATATTTTACAATTAATGCAAATGCCCTCACAAGAATGTAATTATGGAGAATCTGCTCACAATCTTTCATCTGACATAATTTTCTTATAACTCTTACATTTTACATAAGTTTTCCAAGTAATCAGTGTCGTAGATAGAATACAGCTACTTTTTGTCAACCTCTTTCATAGAGATACTAGGATACAAGGAACTGAGATGCCTACTACGCTTCTTCTAAATAGGAATTCAGTGGCATAACAAACAAGAACATATTGTCACATGGAAAGAAAAGCCACAAAATGACATTTTTTCAGTCTTTGGTGGTTGACTCTCCCACAGGCTGAAAAGGGTGGGATAACTTCTTAGGCATCTCCCAAGCTCAGATTCCAGTACCTCTAAGGACTGCAACAGCTGTAACTATGACTTTATTCATATATTCTTTATCATTTCTTTTATCCATTTGTTCAGAAAATAATTCCTCAGGCACTGAAGGAAAGACACAGTCCCTCTCTCATGGAGGGTAGCAACAAGTAAACCACTGTAATTCAGTGTGTTCAGCGCTCTATTGGGAACAGCGCAGATGGCTGAGAGAGTGTGTGAAAAGACACCAAATCTCCTTTGGGACGTGTGGGCAATCCGGAAAGGCTTCCCAGAGGTAATAGCTGAGCATAATCCTGAAGGAAGTAGGAGTTGACAAATAAACGAAGGTAAAAGGGATATTCCGGTAAAGAAGCAGCGCGCACCAACGTCCAGAAGAGGAACTGAGGAAAATCAGGAGAAACATATTTTCCGATCAGAAAACTTGGAACATAGAATCAGAAAGAATCGAGGTAGTGTGACAGGCGTGGGCAGGTGGCTTGGAGGAGCAAGAGCTAAGAGAGTGGTGTAATTAGAGCCTTCTCCCCCTTCCTCCTGCTCACTGTGCAGCTCAGAAGCCCAAGGCCTCCCTCCCACAATCTTTTTGCTCTAATCTTGTTCCTCTAGAGTAGTCTTGTTAAAGCATTTTATATTTTTATTTCAAAGCCTTTTTATGTTACATTCAGAAAATTTTTAATCTAGTAGTCTGCTAAATATTTAGGGATCCAAAGTAGATAAATTATTGCTCTGAATGGAGCAAGTGAGGCTGGAGGTTGTCTCCTGTGATGGAAACAGCAAAGTAAGACATGAAGCCCGAAAGGTTGCAGGAAAGACAATATAAGCTCACTTTTGTTTAAATATAGCTCGGTGTAAAATGACATTGTGTGATCTTTCCTCAATTTCCCTCCTTTCTTTTCTACTCTTAAGCTGGCAAGAGCTTGGGAAAGCAAGGGACAATCTGGGAATTTAGAGTCCTAGGTCCTGATAAGTCCTATTAAAATGAAGATGATAGTAATTAAAATTTATAACATAAAAAAACCTAAAGGAAAAATTTTCACTTAGCAAAACTATTCAGATGTCCCAAATTTGATAAACCTATTTCATATGAGGAGAAATATGGTAGAAACCACATATAGGCAGGATTTATTAACTTTGGCACTATCAACATCTGGGGCCAATAATTCTTTGTTGTGGTGGCTGTTTGTGCATCGTAGAATGTTTAGCAGCATCGTTGGCTTCTGCTCACTAGATGTCAGTCTCACCCCACCCCAAGTTATAGGTAAACAAAATGTCCCCAGACATTGCCAGAAGTCCCCTGGGGGTCAAAATCACCTCTGGTTGAGAACCACTGTGCTAGATGCTAGTAGATATTGAAATGCATAAAAAGTCTCTCTTCCTCTCAAGGAGCATACCATCTTGTGGGGAAGAAAGCGTTGATTAAATCTTATTCTATCTCTATGTGTTTGTTTGTTGTTGTTATTATCAACTACTTGATGAAGGAAATCATACGGTATTTGACCTTCTCCCTCTGACTTATTTCACTTTGCATAATATCCTCAATGTCCATCCATGTTGTCACAAATGGCTGGATTTCATCGTTTCTTATGGCTGAGTAGTATTCCATTGTGTATAAGGGGGAAGGGAGGAGGGCGAAGGGGATAATTTGGCACATGTGTGTGGTGACGGGTTGTAATTAGTATTTGGGTGGTGAACATGATGTAATCTATGCAGAAATAGAAGTATAATGACGTACACCTGAAATTTATACAATGTTATAAACCAATGTTACTGCAATAAACAAAAAAATTTAAAAAAATATTACACCCTAGAAATATATATTTAGAAAATTAAAAAATAAATAAATAAATAAATCTTATTCTAGTTCACCTAATTCAAATCAGATTGTGATTAGTATAAGAAGAGAAATTTCAACATAATTTTATGAGAACACAGTAAAATAATTATGAAGAGAAGGAAATAGGAAGCAAAATCAGTAAATATTCTACAGAGGAAGTGAAATATGAGTGTGGACTTGAAAGACAGAAAAGCAGTCTAAGGAAACTGCAAAAAACAATAGCACATACAAAGGCTAGGAAACATGAAAGTAAATTATTTGAGAAATAGTGAAAATTCAGTACAGTTGCCAGTTTTAGAATAAATGATGGATTAGGAGGCTGGAAAGATAAATAAGGGCTTGTTTTGAAAGATCTTCAATGCTATGATGAGAAACTGGGTGCTTTTTTCTATAAGCACTAAAGAACTAATTAACAAGGAAGAGCACATTGGCATAATCTTTGTGTTATTAATTTAACTTTTAAATTTTATTTTAAAATATTTTAAAATAATATTACATAACAATAGTCTGTTATCTATTACTTAGCTAATAACACTAGAAGGAAACCTAGTTTGAAACTTCAAAGCCATAACCCATGTTAGTGACGGTTTATCAAATTACAGGTCACACATCTCCAACGAAATGGATAGCTTCATGAATGTTAGCCTCACAAGCAATCCATTTCCCAAACATGGTTTCTACCTCTCTGTTTTGCTAACGAAAAGATGACTACTTTAAACAACAAAGGCTGAAAATTATTTAAGCAATGCTTATGACATGTTGTAACAAGTAAACCAAAATATAAATATACTTTGAAATAAAGGCTCTGATTGCATTAGATCATGTAGGAATATTTTGGAGTGATGAAGGCAGCCAACAACTAGATTAGGGTTGGCTCTTGTCCATGAACAGAGTGGAAGGCCACGTGGATGCTCCCAGCAAGGACTCCAATTCTTAATTAGCATAGACAATATTTTTACTGTGTGCCCTGTGCTTGAATTTGAATAATATTTTGAGAATCAAATAATCAGAAATATTTTTTTCAGCACAACTCTGCTATTGGTCTTTAAAAAACCAAGTAAAACATTTTTGTTAATGAAGAATTATTGTTCACAAGCGAGTCCTAATAAGCCACACACAGTTTTCTATCTTACTATTGGTGAAAGTGGTATCTGCACAAAACAATGTATACTTAACTGAAAAAAAGTTGTAATAAATACAGCCTTAGATGTTTTCACCCGTGTTATTTATACCCCTGCTTTAAAAAATAACTTATATTTATTCTTGCTTCCTCTCTTCTATTGTTTTTTATTGCCACAAAATTTTTGATATATTCTAATAGGTGGAGATATAAAATACCCAAATAAACTATTCAATGTAGAGCATGTCAGTTAGTGACAAATGGTGTGAAGAAAAACAAAGGAGGGTTAAGGCTTCAGGGTGTCCTCTAATGGGATGGGAAGAAGGGAAATGAGTGCAAGCTTTACCACAGCAGAGTCCTGAGGAGGGCAAGGAGTCATCCATGTGAGTATATGGTGGAGGAAGCTTCCAGACAGAACTGACAAATGCAAAGCTCATGGCGACGTGTCTGTTAGGTTTGAGGAAAAGCAAGGAAGCCACCAGAAGTTGTTTACTACTTTGTCCATGGAATCTTAAAAGTGCTGATCTCACTGTAGGGGCTCAATAAATATTTGTGGAATCAGTCCAGCATTCAGCGAGTGAGGGGAAGATTGTAGGACATGGAACAGAGAAATCCTAGATGGGACTGAAGGCTATTCTAAAAACACTGTAGACCTTAGTCTCAGGGAAATGGGAAATCATTAGGGGATCTGCAGAATGGAAGTGACATTATCTGACATATGCTATAATAGCACCCTCTGGTATTGTGCTTTTAGAGACTTAAAAAGAAAAGGGCAGAAGCAAGGAGAGAAGTGATAGCATTTTGGACCAAGATAGTCATAGTGGATGTTGTAGATATGGTCAGATTCTATAATATGCTTTGCAGCTGTGAATTGTAGGATTTGTTAACATTTACGTGTGATAAAAAAGGAAGAGTAAAGGAGGACCCCAAGGTTGTCACCTGAGCATCGGTAAGAATGCTACAAAGCATCTGTAAGAGCTATACTTACTGAGATGAGGAAGACTGTGGGGAGAACAGGTAGGAAAGGGTCATGGAGTAAGGAGTTTTTTGGGGAATATATTGAATTTGAAATGTGTGTAGATATCTATATGAAGTTGAATGGACAACTGGAAATGCAATGCTGAAGTTCAGCTAGAGGTCTGGACTTGGGAGTTCTTGGCGTCGATGGTATTTAAAGCCATGTGATGAGATCATCAAGAGAGTGAGGATAAAGGAAGTGTCCACAACTGAACTCTGGAGCACACCAATATTCAGAAGATTGGGAGATGAGAAGGAACTCATAAACAATACTAAGAAAGAATGGCCAATGAAACAGGAAGAAAGTATTCTGTCAGGATCATGTATTAAGAAGGAGAAAATGATGAAGTCAATAGATCAATAAGATGAGAGCTAGTAGGTCAAATAAGTTGAAAGCTGAGAATTGATGCAACAGTCCTTGGCGATTTTCACAAAATCTGTTTTGCACATTTGCAATACAGTGGTGGGAACAAAAGCCTAATTAGGGAAGGTTCAATATAGAATAAGAGGAGAGGAATTATAAATAGCAAATGTAGACAAATCTTATGATAAATTTTGCTTGAAAATTAACAGAGAGATTGGATGGTACTTGGAGGGACATGTGTACTCAAGGTTTTTGTTTGTTTTAGAAAGGATAGTATTACATCATATTTACATGATTGTGAGAATGACACAGCAGAGTGGGAAATTTGACGATGCAAGATAGAGAGGGAACATATTGCTAAGGCTTTGTACTTGAATGGATGAGAGCCAGTTTGACCAAATGAAGGATGTTCTTAAATATGAATGTGCAATTCATCTGTAATAATAGAAGGAAAGGCACAGAGAGAATGTGGGTAGATTGGTAATGGGTATAAATCATATCTTTTCTTTGTTTTTTCTCAGTGAAACAGAAAAGAAGATCACCTACAGGGATCGAGGAGGAGGAAGGAGGTTCTAGAGGATTAAAGGGAGGAGAAAAGGGGAACAATAAGAGTCTGGGCATGGGAGCGTGAGCAAACTAGGAAATGTATTAGACTTAGTAGGTAGTACTGAGGGCTCATGCAGGTTAGTGGTCATTCATTTAAAGTGCATGCAGTGAACACAGTTAGGTCTTTTTTCCCAACCATGTTCAGCTACCTGGTATGGATGTGGAGAAGGTGGAGAGCTGGGTACAACCAGGATTGGGAGTGAGGATTTGTCACAAGTAAACAATATACGCTCTATGATACACATTCACATAGAAATAACTTTAGACTAAAAAAATACTCAGCCACACGCATATATGTGTAAAAAACAACATGATCCTGTTTGGTCGTCTAATCTTAAAAACAACAAATTGAATTAACTACTCTTGTTTTGGCTACAGAATCTCAAATAATCATATTTAAAATAATATTTACTTTATGTCTTTGTAGACACTGACATTTATTTATTTATTTATTTATTTATTTATTTATTTATTTATTTATTTATTTTGAGGAAGATCAGCCCTGAGCTAACATCCATGCTAATCTTCCTCTTTTTGCTGAGGAAGACTGGCTCTGAGCTAACATAGAATCTATTGCCAATCCTCCTCCTTTTTTTTTCTTCCCCAAAGCCCCAGTAGAAAGTTGTATGTCATAGCTGCACATCCTTCTAGTTACTATATGTGGGACACGGCCTCAGCATGGCCAGAGAAGTGGTGTGTCGGTGCGCGCCCGGGATCAAAACCCGGGGAAGCCAGTAGCGGAGCGCGCGCACTTAACCGCTAAGCCACGGGGCCAGCCCGACGCTGATATTTAAATGATTGTACTTTTAGCACAAGTTAAATATCGATCCATTCTGCCTCTCTCTCTCTTCACCCCTCTTCTCCACCACCTACCACGAGCACTGTAATTTGTTTATCTATCATAGGGAAAGAGATGGTGTCTAGACCCTGATCGGGTATCAGTACAACTACAGCTCAAAAGTGATCCTTGTATCCTCACATCTGAGAACTACAACTCCTTCTAGGGGAAGTGAGTTGTTTCTTTGACCTAGAGAGGGATGAAAAAAGTGTACCTTTCTCTTTCATTGGGGCTTGGTTGTTGTGCATACAGCATTTCAAATAATGTTTTTCCTGTCTCCAATAGCTATTTTGGCAAAATAGACTGAAGGCTTCGTTAAAAATATAAGACTAATCCTGAAAAACAAAACAAACACACAAATAAAAATGACCTTTTTTCCAATTGGTTCTCATTGACTGGTAAAAAAGCAATTTCATGAAGCTTTTGACTGGTTCCTTTTCAGTAATGTGAGCGTAGCGGGAACCTGGCAGAAACTCTTCTCATTTGAAACAATAATGTCTTAGAAAGAAAAACAAAATTTGCTCTTAGAGATATATTTTTGAAAGGACTCTCTTAATAGGAGGTTTTTTAAATATATTGGAGGCAATTTGGAGATTTGTGAAGTAGAATTCTTCTTTATTATTCTCATCACCATCATCAGTATAAAAATAAAGGAAACATTCGGCAATGAGCTGTGTGAAATTTGAAGTGATTTATAGAGTTCAAGTTCATCCTTTTTAGTACCAAACATTTTTGAATGTCTCCCTATATTCACAAACTGTTTTGACTAATTTCAGAGAAAGAATTATTTCAAGAAAAATGGGTTGAATAATTTGCATATCTACAATCTGGATTCAAAGATGGACTTTCAAGTTTTGTTAGGGACTTGGGAGAGTTGAGGTCTTGTTTGAGCTTACCCTTAACTGGTAGTGCAAAACAGAGAAACAAGATAATGTGTCTGTGTCCCTTTCCACTTCTGTACTTTCTCTGTAAAATAAGAGATGAAGTCCAATGGATCTGTAGAGGGAGGGGGAGAAAGAAACAAAATATATAAATTCTTTCCCCTGTTTTTAGTAAAACAACATATGAACTTGAATCCTTTTGCGTATTCTCTGAATATTTATTCAGCTCTAGCCCCCCGTTAATTACTGAGAATCCAGCAGTATACCTCTCTGAGTCTGTTATCTCATCTGTAAATGGGAGTAATACTCCTAGACGGCTAATCTCAATGGATTGCTGCTGGAAATAAATAAGGTTACATATAAAAATATCTTTTAAATGGTAAAGGGCCATTTAAATGTAAATATCAATATTAATCTTTAGGTCCTCGATTCAATATTCTATTTAAAGTAAATTGGATATATAAAATTTTGGTGGAAATATTTGGGGAAAATCTTTTGGCAATGATGAGAAAATGATTCCCTAAAGGGAAATTGTAGTAAACCCTCATTCTCTTACTGTTTCTGTTAGTAAGGAATTATAAAATAAACCTTTAGGAGAAAAGGTATGTAGATTTGCTTCCAATGGAAAATAATTTCTGGGAAAAGACTTTTAAAAGTAAACAGAAAAAGTTGAGAAAACTAAAAAAAAATTGGCTTTTGTTAAATGCCTTGTTTATTTGTTTTTGTGTTTTTAGGGTTTTTCTTTATTTCACCTTTTTTTTTTTTAAATCCATGGGGACCAAGAGCAGCTTTGTTAGTTCCTCTGTGCTTTTGCTGGGTGGTTGGCATTATCTTTGTCAGTGTTCATTGTTTTCCTGTCTTCTGCCCTGTGTTAATTTTAGAGAATTTTGCCTTACTCTCTCTACTTTGCATTGTTACTATCCAACTTTATTCATGTTAGAAGATGAACTGAGTAAATATGTATTTTTTCCTATACAAAGTTATCAGAATGAAATACACATGATAATCACATTCAGGAAACCAAGGGGATAAAATGAACCAAATGGAGTTCATCAAGTGGCTTAGTGATGGAGTGCCAAGAGAAAGCAAAGAAGGTCAGGGATCAGTTCTCATGTGGATAAATGACCAGGTGGGTTTCTAAAGACTGGACAAACATCTAGAGGACCCAGAGGGCCAGATCTGTGGTCTGACCCTGATAATAATGGCAACGATTTTATTAGGGTTTATCATGTTATGTGATATTATGTGATAAATTACAGACAGGAGACAAGGAGCATATCCATAGCCTCAAAAGGAAGACAGATTTTTCAGGGTTAGTAGAAACAATTTGCTTGTCTTGCACAATAGAGTGCTTTTTTTTTTTTTTAATTTTATAGAACACAAGGAGACCAACTCAATGCATCATCTGGTAGTCAGGGAAAGTAACTGACTTTCTGTTACTGTTTTCAAATTCATTCCGTTTTCAAATTCAGTCATTAGAACATGCTAAACACTAATTAGTGATAATAATAGCTAACAACATTGAATACTCACAATATGACAGATAACGTTCTGAACACTTTTAATCCACACAACAACCTATGATGAGATAGAGTTCTATTGTATGAGTTCTTGCCCTTCTGCTATCACCTTCTCCCACTCTTGCGCTAGTCTTCAAATAAAGTCTCCTTACTCAAGTCCAGGTTTGTTATCTGATACTAGAAAATGGACAATGTGAGAAAAAAAACACACAGAAGAAGAAATGAAGAGTTTTGTTATTTATAGAACAGTGAGGGACTAGCCTAAGCAGAAGAAAAAAAGTATAATTTTCAGAGTACAGGGAAATATTGTGTGAACAACCTGGAGTAACATGAGACTTTGACTCATTGTTTACTTAAATAATCATAACCACCAGCTGTAGTGAAGACATCACCACCTAAAATGTATAGAGAATTTATATGGTACCAAGTGTTTTACATGGTTAACTTCTTTAAGCCTCATGTGAGCCCTATTAATTAGAGACTGCTTGTAAGGACTGAATTGTGGCCCCAAAAATTTATATGTTGAAGCATTAACCCCAGTGTGACCGTATTTGGGGATAGGCCTGTGAGGAGGTAATAAATATTAAGTGAGGTCATAAGGGTGAGGCCTTACTCTGATAGGACTGGGGTCCTTATAAGAAGACACTGAGACACCAGAGATCTCTCTCTCATTGTGTGCACAGAAGAAAGGCCATGTGAGGGCACAGCAAGAAGGTGGCTGTCTGCAAGTCAGGAAGAAAGACCTCACCAGAAACCAATCGTGATATCACCTTGATCTTAGACTTCCAGCCTCCAGAACTGTGAGAAAGTAAATTTCTGTTGCTTAAGCCACCCAGTATGTGGTATTTTGTAATGGCAGACCTAGAAAATTAATACACTGCTTTCACCTTATTTTACAAATGCAGAAATTAAGCCATACAGAGTAAGTCACTTAGGTGGTAACTGGCAAATCTGGGATTTAAACTGCCTGATGGCAAAGACGGGTCCTTGAAATACTCTGCTAATCTCTAGCAATGTGTAAAGGCACAACAGGGCTAGTAAGGTCTCAGTGGAAGCCTGCAAGCATAAACTGGTCAACAGTTTGTCAGGAAGCGTCAAGTCTTAGAAAGATGAATGAATCGCATAAACTTAGAACCCCTCAACTCCAGATTCTCTGCTTGTATAAGGTAGGTTAAGGTGACCAGGTAACAGACAGGGTGTTGATAGTGGAAACACAGAGGCAGGGAGAAAAATATTGTCTTTCAAAAAACTTTTAATTATAAAAACAATGCACAGCACTCATTGGAAAACATTCAATAATACGCATGTGGAAAGTGAATATTTTTACCCATGCTATCGCAGGCCCTAGAGGCAATCATGCCTTCTATTTAATACAATTCTATAATATTTTCTGTACATATCTATTCATTCATTATTTCTACTAAATTGGGTTCCATTTGCTTTCTTCACACAATAGTATATTCTGGCCATTATTCCAGGATCATGTGTACAAACCTACCTATTTTGTTAGCTCTCGTCTTACGTTGCGTTTATTACACTATGTGCCGTGACTTACTTAACCTGAGCTCTGTTAATGGGTCTTCAGACTGTTTTCGGATTTTCCCTTTCACAATTGGTAAAGCAAACTCTGAGAAGGGCTTTAGAAAATATGTGTATAAACCCATACGTATGTTTGTATAACTTTATAAGGATTTATTCCAAGATTTCCAGGTATAGACTTACTGGGTTAGATGTTATGCATATTTTAAATTGTGAAAAAAAAATGCCAAATTATTTCCTAAAAGAGAATCAACTTTATAGTTCACTGACAAGGAACTAAGTACTAGTATTCTTTGCCAACACTAACATTTACTCATCTTTCGCATTTCAGTTTTTCCAATACATGATAAGAAAAGTATCATTTGTAAGAACACATGATTGAAATAAAGAGCATGCTTTTTATTAGAATCATTTAATTGACCTTCTTTACAAAAAAGGAGAGACGAAGTGAAAAGTAAATGTCTTGACCCTAGTTTCAGAGTTAATCTCTGTTAATAGTTTTGACACTCCTCATGTAACAAATAATGTTCTACCATTTGCTTTCTTTCTTATGTTCTTTTTTTTTTGATAGACTTTATTTTTTAGAGCAGTTTTAGGTTCACAGCAAAATTGAAAGACAGGTTCAGAGATTTCCCATATACCCCTGCCCTCTACATGCAGAGCTTCCTCCACTATCAACATCCCCCACCTGAGTTGTACATTTGTTAGAATGGAAGAATCTGCCTTGACACATCATTAGCACTCAGAGTCCATAGTCTTCATTACAGTTCACTCTCAGTGTTGTACATTCTATGGGTTTGGACAAATATATGATGACATGTATCCATCATGATAGTACCATACAGAGTAGTTCTACTACTCTAAAAATTCTCTGGGCTCCGTCTTTTTATTTGCTATATCCTGGACACCCCTGTATATTATTAGTACACCTTTTTAACAACAGTTAAGTAGTATTTTACCAAATACATTTACAATGTTTTATTAAACCAGCTTCATACTGATAAATATTTAATTGTTTTCTGTTGTTTGCTATTATTTATGAAACTATAATAAACATTCTTGTATATAACATCTTTAGGCACTTTTGTGGGTATATCTGTAGGATAATGAAAGATTTTAAATGAAGAGGAAAAAAAGAATAAGTCAATGATCATGAACATAGTCACGCACAGAAATGAACAACAGCAAGACCATACAAATTTAATGTTCGAGAATAAATGAGACAAGAAAGAGATGGGAAACTAACATTTGTTTGGTGCATATCATGTGCCATATGTATAATCACATTTTTTCCTGTAAACAAGATTTCAAATTAACAAATGTCGTCCCTACTTTTTATAGGACTGAACTTAATCAAGTTCACAGGAGAATAGATGTGTTTATGCAGTCATTCGTATTGGGATATATGACTGTCATTCAGACCAAAATGTATATACCTGCACAGCAGCCCTGATCATCTGTAGGCTTCATGGTAGAGCAGGTTTTGAACTGCTGCCTGCCAACCTCAGAACCTGCCTTCTTTGGTATTATATTATACTGCCCCCAAGAGGAAAAGCTGTCAAAGACATGGTAGACACTATCTGTAGAAGGCCTAAAGTTCCATCTCAAAAAGTTAGCAAGAAAAGAATGTGAGCATTGGAGAAAAGGTGCAGGTGTAACAACCTGGGGAGATTTTTCTCAGCCAGCCTGGTAGCAGATGTGCCTCGTTGTGCAATTCCAGAGAACTGGACCTGTACATGGAGGTCAAGGGGCCTGTGAAAGTAGAAACATCACAGTTGCAGAATACAGGTAAGGCTGTGAAAGTGCTATTCTGATCTGGAGAAAAATTGACATCATAAAAATGTTAAATAAATAGAACAATAAAATAATGTAAGTAAAAGTGCCCAAACAATATCTGTCATACTGCAGGCACTAAATATTTGTTGAAATTTTGTTTTATTATTTTAAAATAAATAATATTTATTAACATATTTAATAACATATTAACATATTTAATAACAAACTATGTTAGAATTATATTTTGAATGCATTTCACAAGTAGAATGAATCAGTAGAATCTTAAAAATTTCCAAAATTCCCACATTAAATAATAATGAGTAAAAACATGAAAACCATTTAACACATAACTATTGCTAGGCCCAGAAGGAATTAGGAACTTTAAATGTTTCCCTTGTTGAGAAAATTAAAGCAGACTAAACTAAACTCAAGTCACTTAATAATAAACAGATTTCTTTCAATATTTATAAAGTCCTGAACAATTATAGAATTTTTTAAGAACGTATTCAATCAAAGTTCTAAATTATTGTGCTTCAAGAGTTTCACTGTGTGTTAGATATGCATTTTATTTCATAGTGGATACAACGATATAATAATTTCAAGTATGACTGAATTCCATTAACAAAGGAGAGGAGAGAGAATATAACCCATCATAGCTTGTCTATTATGATGGGAGAATGTACTTTTTGCCACTATACACATAGAAACATGACTTGAGACTTAATATAGCCAATCAGTGATATAATTATATCTGATTTTAAGGAAATGTAGTATGTGACTATCCAGTCCTACAAAGCAGTTCATAATACGATGCCAGACATTCTTGTCTTATAAATAAATAAATTTGTCATAAAATTCCTTTAAAGAAATGTTCTCTCTAATGCATTTTAAATACTTTTTTTCAGGCATATAAAAAGTAAACACAGCTGAACGATGAGGCTTTTGAAAGCAAGTTATGATAAAATATAATGATCTTTACTATATACAACAAACCAGTGGTACAGATGGCTGGGCAGCAATAAGATTTTCATAAGCCTATAGAGGAAAATCTATAATTTCTAGAGAAGAAAGAAATTAATACCGTCTCCTCATGTAAAATAAACAGAAAGAAAGAGAAGTTTCTCCACATTGTAGCTCCAAAATTATTCCTCCAGATCCAGAAGCAAAGATTTCTATAAACTACAGTCAGAAAATGCTAAGTTACTTACTTTAGTTCAACCAGAATTAAGTGAAGCACTGAGAAGCAGGCACTGCATTGAGCAGTGGTTACGAACACAGATGTCAGGGCTGTGCCAGCTGGGTTCTGACACTTAATCAGCTGTGTGCCTTTAGCAAATTCCTTGGAATGCAGTTCTTCATCTGCACTACATGGGCTGATGCTTAATAGTAATAAAAATCCCTTCAAAGCATTATGAGGATTTTGAGTGAACATAAGCTAGGCACCTAGAATAGTGTCCAAAACAGGTGCTATGTAAAGATCAGCTGCTATTACTAGTTTTTTAAAATAGATGAGGAAAGATTTTTCTACTCAAGAAACTCATAGTCTAGCCCATGTTAGGCTAGCGTGGAGAGTACTATGGAGATGTCTCATGGCAATGTGAGTAGTACCAAGATTAAAGCACCTGCAGAGTGTCTCATATCTTACAGAGAGAGTGCTGGGCATCATCAGGGATATGATTTAGCATTTACATTTGTGTTTGTAGGCATATAGCTTGTCAATATTGGCTTCTAATTGGATTTCAATTAGAAGCATTACCTACGGTAGGATATCTTTACCAAAGTTATTTGCTCTTTAGCATTTTCTCCGACTTAATTATGACTAAATTTTCCTTTTGCAAGACTTGAGAAAGTTCCACATGGGAAAGCACCTGTAGGGTGTACTTAGTAACCAGTCACCCATTGCTATATAGCTGATTTAACAAAAGGTGAGAGCATCGGAGATTGATACAGTCTATGGCCTTCAAATGTTAGAACATTATTTAATTACTGCTGCCATCCATCTACAGGCCCTTTCTTCTCTATAAAAGATCAATGCCTATGATATTTAGTGTTGGAGAGAATATCCATAAAAGCCAAATAATCTAAATGACATTTTCCATGTTTTTATTATTAAGCCCAAACTGTGCTTCGCCCAGTGGAACTAACTCCAAGACCTGTCAGACAATTAACTTTGTAGGGCGGTTGGCTGGATATTTAGCGGTGGGCTGGCCTCTAAATAACTGTCTCTGCAATTGCTCTTAAGCTTTTTTTCTTTTTTTTTTTTGGAAAAAGATGGAAAATGTATTATTGTTGTTAATTGAAATACATAAGGTATTTATTTATTTATTTTTTTAAAGATTTTATTTATTTATTTTTCCCCCCAAAGCCCCAGTAGTTGTATGTCATAGCTGCACATCCTTCTAGTTGCTGTATGTGGGACGCGGCCTCAGCATGGCTGGAGAAGCAGTGCGTAGGTGCGCGCCCGGGATCCAAACCCGGGCTGCCAGCAGCGGAGCGCGCGCAAGGGTATTTATTTTATAACTGACACTGTGTAGTGTCATTCAGGATTCTTAGAAGACTACATTAGCTATATATAGGGTATATTGGAAAATCTCGAATTAAAAATTATAAAGCCCAGGTGCTATTCTTGTCACATATTCTCTCTTCAAACCCTTTACAATAAAACATCAATTTTTTTTTAACATTCAATTATTTATCTTTCCCGTTAAACTTCAGCATTATTTCTCTGGGTAATACAAGCAATTCTGGCCCTGGTCATCAGGATCTTACAACTCTCCAGACTGCCGTGGAGACCTGACAGTTATTAATCCCTGGAGGAGGACTGAGTGTAGACTATAGCAAATATCTATACCTGTATATATCGAGAAATTGCAGTTAAAACCAGAATCATGCCCTAGAAATTCAGTCAACAAGGATCCAAGCCATATCTTTTGATAAACTGACCTTTTAAAAAATTCTTAAAGAATCATAAATAATAGACTACCTAGGAAACTACTCAAGAAGCACAAAGATGTGAAGCCCTCTACTGAAGAGGCCACGAGAATGAAAGCAGATGAGCTGAAATTGTAAAAGATGCCTCCTGAAGACCGATTACTCAGATTGCTACAGAGAGCTACTCACACGGCTATAAAGGGAAGAGGTAAGCAGTAATTGAAAGAAAGCTCTAGAAGGAAAGATATTATTCTGTATTTCATTTTCTCTTGTTGTAAGTATAAATAGCACCTAAGTGAAAGGTATCTGAACATTAGAACTCTTAGAGATAGATTTATTTCATAATTAACCACTTCTAAATTTCTCAATATATCACTTTGAAAAGAAACATTATAAGGTAAAATACGTATCCAGAAATGGAGTTTCAGGAATTGAATTATTCTGCAATGAAGATCATCTCACATAGAGTCAGAACCTGGCCACAGAGACATCAGGTTTACCACCAACTTGTGTCTCCCACAAGAGCTATGGAGAAAGATAGTGTTTTCAGAAGGAAACTCAAAGATATATAGAAACTTTCTGGGGGTTAAAAAAAATCCTTTCTTCTTTATGGAATCTAAATCTGAACAAGTCTAAATTTAATTTTGTGTGTGTGTGAGTGTGTGTGTGTGTGTGTGTGTGTGTGTGTGTTGTTACATAATTTAGGTGTGAAATGGTTATTGTTTTGGGTCTTTTTATATTTTCCCAAATACGTTTTTTAAATATAATTTTTCTACTAGGCCAAAGTTCACAGTCAATTATACATAATTATGTATATTTCTCTATATATTCTCCTTTTTAATGGAGAGAAAGATGATATTGCAGAAAGATAATATTCTTAGGAGTCAAGACAGATATGTGTTCCCCCTTTTTAGTTTTCTGAGTATCATCTTTATTCATTGTACATATATTACATTGATTAAGCATTAACTAAATATGCCAGGCACTACAGCAAATGCTTTAGAGTCATTACATTATTTAATTTTCACCATAATTCTAAGAGATAGGTACTATAATTATAACCATTTTTCAAGCAGGGAAACTGAGATTATGTAACTTGCTTAAGAACATGTCACAAAGGCAATAAATGGTGGAACACGACTTGCATTAGGCAGGTTAACATCAGAGTCCGTGTGCTTAACCAACATGAGATTCTGCCTTCTTGGAACATAACGGAAAGGCCTGGGATACATAAGTTCCCTGTATTCTGGAGTCTTGCAGCCTGAGTTCAAACCCCATTCTACATATACAAGTCTGTTCACTAAATTCCTACAATGGATCTATAAACCAGGTATTTTTTCCCATATTTTTTAACAGATAGATAAACTGAGGCTTGGAGAAGTTAAGTAACTAAATTGCCCAACGGAACAGGACTAGTAAGTGGCAAAGCCAGTACTGGACCTGAATTGTTTTGACTCCGAAGTCTATGCTCTTTTCAATACATGCTCTGCCACTCATTTCATTCTTATTTAATCTTCCCAGCAACACTGCAAGATAAGTCCTATTATCTACCTCCTTATAAACAATGGAACAGGTTAAATGACTTGCCTGAGTTCACCTGGCTACTAAGTACTGGAAGAAGGGTTCTGGGCCAGGTCTGTTTGACTCAAAAATTCATTCTCTATGATAATCCATGGTCACTAAACCATTCTCATGATCAACCTGCTCATCATTTTGATATTTTTAATAGATTAAGGTCTTAACCTTTGCTATACAATCCTATTTGTCGATAGATGGATCTCAAACACAAACTTGACCATTTATCATTTGTTTTCGTAATCCTGAACCAAATGATACTTGGAAATCATAAAAGACTTAGAAAGGCAATAGCCTAAGAAGAGGATATTGCCATATAGTATTTGGAAAAGCTTTTTTTGGAAAATGAGTTTACATTATTTGGAATTTTTTGTCAGGCTATTTAAATATTCATTTAAATAATTGGAAATACATATTTTATTTATTTATATACTTCCTTATTCTACCAAAGAATTATTTAGGATTCTTTAGAATGGTATTTCATATCTGTTAGTAGATGATTTCTAGAGCATATTTTCTTTCAAAAATGGAATTGATGATAAAAGCCATTCTTGATTTAGAGATTATATTGTCCATGGCACTAAAAGCAAACAGATGACCTACTCAATTTAGGATCCTCTGAGGAGGGTTCTTTGTAAAGCAGCTAATTGCGAAGGCATGGGAAGGGCGTGCAGGAGCCACAAGGACCTGAGGATCGATCTGAAGCAGTTACCACCCTAGTCCTGTGCGGATGAGGGGAGGGAATTGAGAAGGATTGTGAGTTGTGTAGAAAAGGCCACTCTGGGTAAGCGGTGGCCTTCTGTCACTAGACACACCAGCCTAAGGTAATTGCAGAGGGTGGGAACAAGCGGAAACTACCGACCCTATATTTCTATACTCCTGCCCTTAAATCTTGTTTCAGTGCCTCAGATTGGCCAAGCCCAATGGGAAGTCGGAGGGCATGGGAACCCATTGGTGTTAGCCATATAGGTCAGTTTCCAGGGCAGAAAGTAGGGTGGAGAAAGGCACAGAGCAGATCAGGAAGGCCAAATGGAAATATTTACAGAAATTAGCACTCATATTAACTAATTAAGTACTTGTGTGTTTATACCTAATGTATAAAATCAACCAGGATACATACATATGCTGCTGCCATATATCAAAACTTTAGAATAACAATAATTGTGATTAATAATGGCTAATTATAAATATATAAACATTTTTTATCTATCTCTCAATAAAAAGACAAAGGGGACTTTGATGTTAGGGTTCCTACATTTAAGTCCTTCATGGAAGGTGTGATCTTGAACAGATCAGTTAACCTCTCAATATTTCAGTTTCTGTTCTGTAAAATAGAAATAACATATGCCCTACCTCTCTCATGAAGGTGTGATGATAGTCTATTGGTTATATTGCATGACACACTATTTTGAAAGTACAAAATATTATCTGTTTTCAAAAGTGTCACATTGAACCAGGTCATCTGGCAAACATAATTTTAAGTTGTTTTATTTGATTTTTTTAATGGAAACTCATATTAAAGTTTATATTTAGAGCCAGCCCTGACAGCCTAGAGGTTAAAGCTCAGCGTGCCCCTCTCCAGCAGCCAGGGGTTCACTTCCCAGGCGCCAAACCACACCGCTTGTCTGTCAGTAGCCATGCTATGGTGGCAGCTCACATAGAAGAACTAGAAGGACAACTAGAACCTACAACTATATACTGGGGTTCTTGGGAGGAAAAAAAAAGGGAGGAAGATTGGCAATAGATGTTAGCTCAGAATGAATCTTTCCCAGCCAAAAAAAAAAAATATATATATATATATGTAAAAGAAATTATGTCTATACACTATTTAGATAAACATGAATGTTCAATTTAGCTTAACCTGAATGTCCTGATTTCTGTTTTTTAAGCACAAGCTATTGTCTTCTTTCTGAATAATTGACAGTCATCTGTATAATACTTAGCAGATGGTCACCTTACATACGCCTGGCATATTTTTTGTAAAAGGAACAAGTATAGCAAGTCCACTTTGCCATTCTGAATTTTTCAATCTTTTATTAGAAATTGTACTTATTTAGAAAAGAATATTAAAATGCTCCAGAAACATAAAATAATTTATATAAGTTCGTGTGTGTGTGTGTGTGTGTGTGTGTGTGTGTGTGAGGAAGATTGTTCCTGAGCTAACATCCATGCCAATCTTCCTCTGTTTTGTATGTGGGACGCCCCCACAGCATGGCTTGATGAGTGGTGTGTAGGTCTGTGCCCAGGATCTAAACCCACGAACCCCAGGCCACCAAAGCAGAGCACATGAACTTAACCACTACACCACCAGGCTGTCCCCCGGAAGTTCTTGAACACTGGTTTAAATGTTAGTCACCTTCCTATTTTCATTCTATACACTCTTCCTGACTTGTTGCATACCCATGGCTCTATCTATCAGCTATAAAGTAATGACTTCCAGATTGTTATCCAATACAGGATTCTCTGCTAATATATGTCATGGGTACCTCAAGCTCAATATGATGAAAATCAATGAGATTATTTTTCTATCCAGGATGGTACTGCCTTCTTTGTTCAATATTTCAATAAACATACATCATTATCTATCCAGTCAGCCAGAAATATGGATACTATCCAAGTAGCCACCACCTCCTAATCACCTACATCTAATTCATTGCAAAACTCACCATTTGGTGTCCCTTGTCTCTAGGCTAATACTTTCAATCTCCTCTTCCCAGTATTATTGGAGTGATTTTCTGAAATAGAAATGTGATCAGTTGCTTTTCTGCTTAAAAGCTTCTTGTGTCTTCATAACAGGTTAGTATCCAGTGATAGGTCACCATTCTTTGAGCTTTCTCCAGTAACGTCTTCCTTTACCATTACTCACACCCTTCCCTAGACCCCAACACATAGAGATATCTCCCATTCTCAAGCCATTTCCTAGTAACTGGTGCTGTTCCCGGTCTCCACGTCTTTTGGTCACACTGTGTCCTTCCCATAGAATAGTCTTCTTTCTCTCCACCCCATCACCACCCCAGTCTGGCAGATGCATATAGGTCTCTTTTCCCTCACTGGAATGTAAAACTCCTTAAGATCACCAGTGTTGACCTGATATTTCTAAAGTCTAGTAAAGGAGAGGGTTAAAAATTACATATTGAATGAAAGAATGACTAGAGGAACAAAATTCTAGAAGGATAATTTCCTACTTTTATCAATCTATCTCTGATTCTCCTACTGGCCTTGATAAACCTGAAAATAATCATTGTTTTTGATATATAAGAGGATTGTCCTAAAAGTGTATAAAATAAAAGAAATGGTTGGATAACTAATAGTTATAGTGACATAGTTCTGACCTTATATATTGTTTTCCAATAGAAAAAAAACGTAAAATAACAGCAAATCTGTTATATCTCACTATTCTTTGAAGACTAAGATCAGCACATTTTGTTTATAATTTTATCTTGTAACTATTCTTTCACACTGAACTTTCTGCCTCAAAAGA
Organism: Diceros bicornis minor; assembly: GCF_020826845.1. Lineage (NCBI taxonomy): Eukaryota > Metazoa > Chordata > Mammalia > Perissodactyla > Rhinocerotidae > Diceros > Diceros bicornis. The sequence goes on along the minus strand of NC_080744.1, from coordinate 9,040,516 downwards.
ATTAGATACTAAGAGAGAGAAATGCCCTTTATTCTTTGCCAAGAGAAAAGAATTCTCCACTAAATTTGTTCTATGCTAAAATAAGATAAGGAATAAAACACATAAATTTGCATTCTTAATATAAAAATTTACATGTAAAAAATCAAAATGTGAGTTAGTTGTGTCTTTTAAGTCTAGAGACATTTAAAATTACGGCTATAGTTATGGGTACTCAAAAAAAATAGACTTTATTAAGTTGAAGGCACAATTCTTTTTCTACTTAGAAATTTTTTTCTTATAATAATTTCTCTACATATCCTTATGTTGAACTGATATAATTTTGGACTATTTGATTTAACAATAGAATTATATGAACATTATGTCAACTAATCTAATGTTTTTTATTGAGTCCATCTTTTTCCAACCATATGTTTTGTTAAAAGTAAGTTGTGAAATATATGTTCTTATTGTGTTTTTACTAAAAAGCACAAAACATCATCATAGCAACAACTTTACCCCAGAGGAAAGATTTTATAGTAAAAAATACAGCAAACATATTTTAAATATATTTCATATAGTATAAAAAAGATGAAATGTCTTAAAGTTCAAGTATTTTCAACAAGTTTGAAAAGAAAGAAACATGAAGAGAAATTCCTAGAAACTCTTGTTCCAAGATTTACAGAAATCTTGTAGAAGTCTCTTAAGCCTAAGCATTGTGGCCTTCTAATGGAAACTGTGAATTATTTTCAGTTATCACATGGCCCTATAGAAGGCACTGAGCTGGCTGATAACATATAACACAGTCCAGTGAAGATCATGTAGCAGCATGAGTCACAAAGAGGTAAGTGAATGCAGGCAACTCCCTGCAAGAAGGCCCTGGTCGGGCAGGAAGGGTATTCCTCTCAGCCATGATTCCTTACTGCAGGGAGGGATCCAAGCTACGGCACAGTCTCATGTGTTGTTTCTTTCCCTTTGATGCGCTTTCTTTGGTATTTTTTAAATTGAGATATAATTGAAATATAACATTGTGTAAGTTTAAGGTGTTCAAAGTGATGATTTGATACATTTATATATTGCAACATGATCACCATCATAGTGGTAGCTAACACTTCGACCACATCATATAACTATCTTTTATTTTTTGTGGCTAGAACATTAAAGATCTAATCTCTTAGCAACTTTGAAGTACATAGTATAGTACTGTGGTGTGTTAATTTTTGAGATTAAAAACACAGATAAATCAAATTTAAATAAATATGACACAGCCAATGCTGACCAATTTAGGAATAGTTACATCTCCTTACTGTCCTTCTCTCCTATCACATCATGTATTTCTATTTATAAAGTATTTCTTGAGCAAAATGCTCGGAGCTGGGACAGAAAAGATCCCAAGCCCCCTCAAGTGTGAAAGTGGATGCATCATAATTGTGTAAGCAGTTGCCTGTGATTCTGGCGTGAACACGAGGGCAGAGGCGTAGTTAGCTGTAGACGACATTTTGTACTAAAAGGCTCCCTTTTGGGCCTCATGTTTAAGTCTATTTTCTTTCTAATGTCAATCACAATTTCACAAGTCCTCTATGTTCATAAAGCACTATAAAAAGATAAACCATATTACACAATGACTTAAAGTATAATGCAAATGTTCTATGACAAGATAGTGAATTTTGTGAAAAAATTCTGATGTTTGTCTGCCTAGGTTCAAATTTTAGTCCGAGCCTGGGTAAAGGTGGGCAAGCTCTTTAGTCTCTGTGCCTCAGATTCCCTAATTTTCAAATGGGGATGCAAGTAGCATCTTAGTGGGTTGCTGTGAGGAGTACACGAATAAAAACACCTGAAGACTTCAAACAGTGCCTGGCACATAGTAAAATCAAAGCCCGAACTTTGATCATTATTTTTATTTTATTATGAAACTTATTAATATAGGCCTTCACCTCTAAATAAGAATATGGACACATTTTCTTTCCTGAGCTTTTATGGTATATTTAAAACACGTAAACTATGTGTGTCAGCATTTTTAAGGTGTGCATTTATAACTCAGAGAATGGTAAACAGAAAAGAATGCATTTCAGCGGCAGAGTATCATGTTATTTTAAATAAGTACAACTGGCTTTACTTGAATCAGATGACAATTCTGCTGTCTAATGTTGTTAGTGTGATAAGCCTCCAAATTTATAATACCTTCATTTTTTGAATTTTCTATTTCAATTCCCACTACACAGTTTTAAATCCTTCCCCTTTTCAAAGCTGACAATATCTCAAATTCATTTCTTATTCATCCTTGTTATTGTTTTCCCACCTGACTTTCAGCTCCCACAGTCTTCCAAGCCCCAAAGCATCTGAAGGGCATTCCTTCACTCATTGGATGAGTATGTTAACTCGCCTAGTTCAAGAACGGGCTGGCAAAGCTTTTGTCCAGAGAGCTAAATGAAATTGTTCTACTAACCCGGCTCAGGTGTAGTGTCCTATACCATTTGGGCCTAATTGCTGAGATTCCGTTGGTTTTTTTGAGTAATGTTCCTGGAATTGTTGCAAGCCTTTGATTAATTTTCAGAGTTTTGAAAAAGTGGACTTGGATAACCTTTGCTATTGTTCTCATTGGTTTTATTGAAGAGCAGATTCTCAGAGGTCCTTACTCCATCATTCCAGAATTCTCTCCCTGCTATGGTTTTAAACTCACTTCTGGTATTGCACTCTTGTCTCATTGTTTGTGATCCAGTTCATTGTTTTCCTTTGATTGCAGTAACCGAGTCTTGGCTTTGACTGATTTTTTAATAGTTCAATACCTCCATTGCTGAGGTCGTGCGACCTTGTTTAATCCATCTCCCTAGAAATCAAGTTGCTGAATCCCAGTATTGATCCCACTCTCTGCTTAACAACTATTTTAGAAAGGGGATCCTTTCTGTGTATATCTCTGGCACAGAACTTAAGAAAGCGATGACGTCACTCCTAATATCCTTTTATATTAGTCGTGGGGTTAATCCTTGTGTATGGTGTAAGTTACATAGAAAAGAAAGTCGCCTCTCTGGGCTTTATTCTTTGGACTTAGATTTGCAGTGAAAAAGTTATCCTGGGTGAAAGTGTTTAAAAGATAGTTATTCCTATTGAAGGTAAGAACCCCACGCTGAAGATGAGAAAGCTAGACTTGTAAAACCAACTGTCTTAGTTGACTGCTACTCTGAGTTTATTTCCATTTTATTATAACTAATCCCTTGGTAAATTACTGTATAGAGATTTTAGCTTGGTCTCTGGTGTACTATGGAAGGGTCATATGAGTTCATATTTGGAGGTAAGCCCTCAGGTCAATATGATAGAGAAAACTGTAATCAGCGAGCGAGCCCCAAGAGAAAGATTTATATTTCAGCGTAAAAGTCAGAGAAGAAGGTCCACCACACTTGACGTAGATAATTTCCTTGGTAACCTTCCAACATTGGAAGTTACGGTAAGGAAACCTAGACTTTTCCTTACATAGATATTATACGCTAGCTATCCACATCCCTGAACTTCTTGGGAGAAGTGCTCTGTGAAGATCCTAACACCTTGCCTCCAGAAGTCTGTCATGACCTCCCTCCCTGAATGCAGGCTGGATTAAATGTCCCCCCACCTCGCTCTGTGCCTGCACCACAGCACAGTCTGTCTGCCTTTCCTTACCCCGCAGAACTACAAGGATTTTGACTTGCCTTTGTATCTCAACGTCTAGGACAGGACTTGGTGCTACTAGATGCTCAATAAATTGCTTGGAGAACTTTTATTTAACATTCCTCTTGTTTGTTCAGACTCCTTCTCATTACTCCTCAAAAGCCTGCCTAGCTGGCTTATTTGTGCCAGAAGGATTCCCTACCCTTTGTAGTTCAACTCATCTGACTTTAAGATTTGCTCTACTATCATCTAGCTCTCCTTTCCCACTGGCATTTCATCTTGACTCTGCTTTTTCTATAAAACACACTAGTATTGTTTTTCCTTTCTTTTACTAGCAAGGATCATACTGGGGAATTTACACTTCCTGAATCCATCTTCTCTTCATTCTTTTTCTCCTTCTTGTCTTTCCTCTTCAATACTGCTGAAACTTTACATTAGGTATCACAGACTCCTAGTCTCTAAATAAATAGTGGTTTTCTTCATCTTCCATAATTCTAAACATTGTTTCACAGTACTGGTCTATCTCATTCCCTTAAAGCTTCACCCAGACTTGCAAAACTCTTCCCGTGCTTGAATCTCTACCTGCTTTGTGAGAGCTCCTCCGCCAGTGCTCTCCAGAGTCTACACTCCTCACAAAGCGTAGCCTCACTGGAGCATCTGTGGCATTAATCAGCTACAAGAAAAGAATGGCTTAAATCAGGTTAGAGAGCAGGTGGCCCTTTGCCTGCAATCTGCTCACCTGCTTAGATGGTCTGGATCTTGAAACACTTCTCTCTCAATGCAATTCCATTCCCTACCAAGCACATTACGCTACCTTGAGCCCTACGCTGGTTTTGTGTCCAACATTGTTATTGAATACAGTGACTGTAACTCTGTGTGTAATCACTGTCTAGATGGGGGGCTGCACGTAGACTCCCTTTCTGTTCCTGAAACTCTGTGAGCTACCCCACAGCCAGGCTACTGAGGCTGGGGATTTCAGCCTCAATTTTGCTGGGGGCGCTCGGGAACCACACCTGCTCTCACCTCTCCTCACTTTCTCCCATTCTTCTGACATCCTTACCCCTTTCCCGTCTTCCCTCACCCCCTTGTCAGCCACATATCTGGTCTGAGCATGGCTTTACCCGATCTCCTCCTGGCTTGGTACTCAGCTTACCCTCATTTTTCATGACCGCAAATTGCTTTAAATTTTATTTTGTTTGCTACTTTTTCTTAAAAGAGTACCTGACCCACTAATATCATTCAATGAACATCAGCTCCTCTTATTATTTCACTTCTACCCATTCCAAACCCTGGGAAAACCAGGGTCTAGGATTCTCTCTGACATCAATAATCTGCTGTGTAACCTGGCTCAAATCATTTCTCCCTCTCTCACCAAAAGGTGTATGTATTGCGGGTGGGGTGGGGGATGTGAGGGAAGTTAATCTAGAGCGTTTTGAAGACCTCCAATTACTTGAGACTTACATAGAACTATTTATTAGCATGTGGAGAAGCCACGTAAATTCCTACCACATCTTCTTTGGTCTTTTGTGTGCTCATCTTTGCCTTCCAATTTGGATTTTCTTTTCAATATGCAGAGCCTACCTCGTCCACATAGCTTACCAACGCATTCCAAGCCGTAACGTTGTTTTCCTTTGGTCTCCTAAAAATGTTCCACCCATGTAATCCCTTCCATGATTACCACTTTTTTGTATGCCTTTGCCTCCGATTTTATTAGGTCCCCTTGACGACCCAGTCTGTTTTATGGGCTGAGTGCACACAAGCATACACACAGAGACACATATTCAGGCTCACACAGCCATGCGTGAAAAATTGTCCCTAAGTCCAGAATAACTAGTCAGAATCTAAGACCTTACAGCAAGTTAAATCAGAAGGAACAAACAAAGCACAAACTTACAACTGTGTCCTAATAAAACCTCGCACGTTCATAAAAAATTCTGCCAGCATAAGGACTGTTCAATTAGACTCTTTGATGGTAAAATTTATTCTAAATAAAACCTCACCTCCATGCTGTGCCCTTTCTACATAAGAATTGGAGAGAACTATGCAGATCCTGCACCTGTTGGGTTATACAGAAAACCTGCAGGAAACCGAGAGCGCAAGTGCCTGTGATGAAATACGAAAGATTAGAGTAAAAACCTTAGGTGGCTGTGGTTTCTGCTGTTATTTTAACTCTCCATGCTCTTGAACATCATATATCATTAGAGGACAAAAATCACATAATAACAAATTACTAGCCTTATGCGTAAAGTTCTTAGACAATGCATATTATGTGAACATCTACGGCTATTCTGAGCATACAAAATGATTAAGCCAAACAGAAAGGTTATCACGTTGTGTTTATGAATTTTGATAACTGGTGGCCATGTGTCCCACATGTCTGTGACTCTGGAGAGCAGATTTGGGTTCAGCCTCTTGGCAGCTCCTGCAGGGGCTAATCAGGAGAACTGCTGTGACTTCGAGACTGAAGGGGAAGTTGCAGCTGCCTGGGAGATGATTGTCATTAGAGCTGCCTGCCAGCGTCAATACAGAATGTAGACTGGATTTTAGAAGCAAAATGTGACACTTGCAAGTATTCACAATTTTCTAATGGTGGCATTGCATCTTTTCACCAAGAATGGAAATAAAATATTTAAACAATTATTGATATAAAATTCACATAAAATTCATAACAAGCTGGCTAACCGTGAACATTTCTATATTTCCTTCTAACTGATAATTATAACGTATATGCAGGTTTTGCCATTAAATACACGTCTTCAGCATTTGAAAATGAATTACAGCTATGGACAGAGATTAGGGCATAATCCTGAGTTGTGTTAAAGCAATGAAATTGGGAGTAACTTTTTTCTTCTTTTTCCTATTATAATTATTGTCATGTTATTTTATCACAATGAAATAAATGTAAAAATATTGGTAACAAACTTTGGTTCATTAACAAAGGTTAATCTTGAGTTAACATATATATAGCACTGTACTTTTATCCTTGGTTTAAAAAAAAAGTAGCTCTATTTATAAAATTCTTTCTAGTAAGATAGCAGATATTTAGAAAGGAAAATAACTTTCAGGAAATCTCTAATAGATAAGCAGTCAGAATTTCTGTGGCAATTAAGATTTAGGTTTATTAAATAGTGTTATCTCGGTTATTTTAGTGTTAGTCTACAGAGTCCAGATGATAACATAATCTCTATAAAATAATATAATTCTTTGTTAAAATAAATTTATTGCTTAGAAACCAGATTGATAACATAAGGACAGGAAGTATTATTTCAGAGAGAAATAAAGTGAAGAGGAGTCACATAAGTACTGTGGTATTTGGTATCAGGCTAAAAAGAAATCCTCCTCTCCTTCATTGCTTTACCCCAACAAATATATTTTTTCTTTAGTTACGTGCATATAATATTTTTTAAATAAGTTAAGATTTTTTTGAGAAATAATGAGTAAATATCTTGGTCTAAAACTATTTCATGCTGTCTTGCCTCCAAGCACCTGCCTAGTTTACTGGACATTCCTCCTTTGCCTCTGAGACTAGCTAATAGGAGTCCACAATTAAGCTACAGCTTTGACATACACCATGTGCTCAATAAGCGTTAGTTTACCAAACGAATTTTTCTAGTTTCTACTCCTTCAACCGAAAGGATTTATCTCTGATCCTTATCAAGCTGTGCTCCAGAGTACAAAAAATCTGTATGTTTGAAAGATTTCGCAGCAGTGGCAGATAAAACACACCTGAAAATTTATGATTGCTGACCAGACAAGCTTAGATTGTTGTTAACGGCATATATTTATAATTGTATCTTTCTAGATAAGTGTAATAAAATGCTTCTTGTTTTACTCATTGGGATCTAAACTGGTTATTTTTTTTAACAACCGAAAGAAAAAGTGGAATCGAACCACAGAATCCATGAAAGGAAGAAGTTATTTTTTAGACACCTTTCAAATTGATGTGAACTGGCGCTAGCTAAGGGCATTACCATCTTAGAACATGTGAACTCCTTCACATGTTCTTCAAACACAGAAATGCACTGGTATTTATCATAAAATTTCTCAAGGTAATACAAATGCTAGGGGAGGAGCATCAATTTCCCAAGAAGGAAAAGAAAGAAATGTACCGCTTGATAAGAAGAATCTGCCAAAAAGCTGTAGAACTTGCCTGTCTCCATGCCTGAGATTGACGCCTCTGCTTGCGGGTGCCAGATGATAATTTAACGAGTATGTGTCATTTGAATGTGTGTGCATAATAAGTGAATGTAAACACATGAGTTTTTCAACTCAATCATGTCCGTATAGAGTGCTAGTCATTATATCAGCCTTCCCACTTCAACCTGAGAATAATTCCTTAATGCTTAATACTTGGTACATGGTAACTGTCCCAAGTTATCAATTGATCTCTCCAGCTCCAGGAACTCATTTCTGTTTAGACCAGGGTTTCCTAATTCAGTATCCTACCCTAGTTTGCCCTTCTATCTGGCACATTTGCTCTAGATTTCGTTCCTCCTCTTTCCCTTCTTAGCATGCTGGGTTCACTATTGGTGCACAATTGCATAATCTGAAACAGAATTTTGAAATGAGGTTTCATAGTTTAAAATCCCTCTCCTCTCTGCTGAGCCTAAGGGAGTGAGTACTGTGAGAATGTCAGAGACACTGACAGGGTCCGTTCCTGCGTTATCTCCCAAAGTGTACCTGCCGTGTCGCTGCGTTTTCTACACCTCCTGAAGACTGGCTCCTATGAAAATCCACACTTCCAGTTAATGTCCTTATGTAGAGTTTCTCTATGTCTCCCTTGTTATGTAAATACATATAAGAAGGTAAATAGACTTTTCATACCTATACTCAGGTTATATTTTGGACCGTATGAAAAAAATTCTTTCCTAACCTGAATAAACCTGTGTCAGTTTTATAGAGATTTTAATTAGAAATCTTTGATTAGGTTTAATTGTTACAAGAGTTTGTGGAATCTGTAAAAAATAGATGGATGGTATTGAGAAGGGCCAAACTATCTGTACAGTTTCTAAATGATTAAAAGTTATTAGTTATTTAAATTATTGTTATTATTTAAACTTCAATATGTTAGATTTAGAAATACTGCTTTAAATGGAATCTCTCAAGTGCATATTAATATATCCAATTCTTTATCTCAGGACACATGGTAGAAATAAATATCAGTCACATATAAACTTTAAAATTCAAATTTTCTGCTGATTTTTCTCCTGACCTATGTTTTAAAAGAAAACCAATATCTCCCATATCTCTCTCTACAAATGCCTTGGTAGAAGGTTTAGTGATCAGTAAACATATGAAAAGTGAGTATCTATAGGGAGTGGGGTTAAGTAAGATGATGATGCCTATTTGATAGTAGGTCCAATTTGAAAAGTTTCCACTTATACATACCTACATTCTGCTGATAACATTAACTTGCGTGTGTGGGGAACGGCTGAAAAAAAATCTGCTGGCTATAATATTCTAACTTCAAAAACAATTTGCTTTTCCACAGACCAGGTGGCTAGCAATGATTGTCAGTATATTTGAACTTTAATGTCTGAAAAGCCTCACGGGAACTTTATACCACTAATTATGATAGAGGGATGAATTCTTGACTTTAAATACCAGCAAATGAATTTTTTAAATGACATACACTGCAGATATGCAATAATGCCCCTCATACTCTCTCTCTCTCTCCCCTTCCCTCTCTCACATGCACACGTGCGCACACACACACGAAGTCATTACAATTGGAAAAACTTTTTGGAAAAAAGAACAGTTGAATTAATCACATTTACCTTGGGCTTAACAATTTTTTTCAATAACAAAACTATAGTAGTTGGGCAATTATCACTTTATTGACATTTAGGCGGCAAAGTTTTAAGTAAAATTAAAATATCAACTTTCTGTTTCCTCAAAAATAGGCAACTCTTAGAAAATTTACCAATTTTCTCAATTTAGTAATAAGTGATGTACTGTTGTTTTTTTTTTTTCCTGAGGAAGATTCACCCTGAGCTAACATCTATTGCCAATCCTCCTCTTTTTGCTTGAAGAAGATTGTCACTGAGCTACCATCTCTGCCAGTCTTCCTCTACTTTGTATATGGATTGCCACCACAGCATGGCCGCTGACCAGTGATGTAGGTCCACACCTGAGAACTGAACTCAGGCCCCTGAAGCAGAGCTCGCAGATCTTTCCCACTGGGCCATGGGGCCAGCCCTGAGATATACTGTATTTTATGTACAATTATAAATATTGGTATACAGATTATAAAGAAAACCTCCACAAATAGAGTGGTGGAGAAATGAGATAAGAAACAAAAGGGAAATTAACTAAAATATGAAAACATATGTAAGAAATCAAACATACGCAGCTAATAAAGTCAGTGCTTCTGCAACTGAATACAAGACCATGATGGGTATTTATAAATCTTCCTTTCTTTACCTGCTGTTCAAAATTCCCTGCCTTCATCTAGCATTTCAGTTCCCACAGCTTTATACTTGGGATGGAGATTAGGTGGCTCAAGCCTTCATTCCTAAGGAATCAGAATCCTTTGTATTCCTGTCTATATTCTTCCTCTAATATTGACCACTGATGGTGAAGTAAGTATGGAGCTTCGGCAATGCCCTAGATGCTGTTCACTCTCTTCCTTCCCCAATTGTGTAGCACCATGTCATTTCCCTTTGATCAGAAAGACCTTAACCCCAGTCAACACCTAAAAACCCCTGTGGCACCATTCACTCAGGGACGTGCAGAGCCTAGTAGGAGCATTTTTCCTTGGACATTAAAATCTACAAACCAGCAGACCCCAAAGTAATAGGGGTGGATAACATTTTTTTTTTTTTTTTTTTTTTTGCCAATAGATCATTATATACCTGAGTGAGAGGTACCATCTCTATTTCTACCCCTTTGTTCTGAAACTGGTGTACTCCAGTTATGGAGGAAAAATATTGTATATTGTTCCCCATCTTGGAGCACAGACCACACACTGCTGGAGTGCAGCTCAACATTGACAAGGTGTGTCTCTTAACGACTGCCGTAACAAGTCTTCAAATAGCCAATTTTCTTTATGTTCGGCGGCTTCTGGCTGATGGAGAACCTTAAAAGATCAGTGAATTCTCTGAACACTTGCCAATTGTCTTACTTTTTTTCACTGTAAAATGAGGATCATTTTAGAAAGCAATAATTTGTAACGTTAAATGATGTTGTCTAAGGCAGTCAGAAATTCCTCGGAGGCTGGTTCTGGCAGAGGCATGACAAAGAGAGAATAAATTCAAATCCAGAATATATCTATTTACATTTGAGAGCAAAAGGCCAACTCAAGGGAATGGGTCCCATATACTCAAACTTGCTCAGGTGGCTTGCAGTGCAGGTCCCCTCAAGGTAACATTCCACACTGGGGCACGGTATTGGTTGCTACTGCTGGAAAGGTAAGCACTTAGCTGGAGCAGTAGTCAAGTTAGCCTTGTTGAGGTGCAAGTTTTAGTATAGAGTTCATGAATAGCCTCTATCGTTAGGATCATCATTTTTATGACCTTACTGAGCAAACACTGGGTGGGCAATTTTCTTTACCTTATTTATTTTGGGGACTTTGAGTGTGAATATTTATACGGTATACAAATATTATGAAATTCTGGGCCTAGGCCCATTGTGAGTGGTCCATGTACATATATCTTCCACAAACGTCTTTCTCATTAATTTTCCTTCTAAGTTCTACACCATCCAAACATGCTCATAAAGCAATGTAGCTGCTAACTGCAGGCCATCTCTGCTTTTAAGCAAAGTGGACAATGAGATGTACCACTGGACGTTCTGCCCATTGGGAGGATTTCTTTCCTGACTGCTTCTCCAGGCCACACCTGGGTGAGACTGCAGCAATGCCCTTCTGTTCTGTGCAAGCATATCATGCCGAATATTCTGTGGACCATCCTCCAATATTTTACACCTTTATCAACAAGTCTTAGGGAATTCTATATGAGACCACAGTTTCGGAATAAGGGAGAGAACAGAGTATGCAGAATTAGACATCCTTGGAATGTGACTTAAGAAGAAACAAAAACAAAGTGAAAGTAACATTGTCCAAGTAGGAACTGTCATTCTCACTTCTTCGAACCTGGAATGGCTGCTATAGTGGGGTTAACTCAATGTGGAATCCAAGAAACGATGATTTTTCAGAGATATTCTTAGATAGGTAAGTAGAGAGTTGTCATGACTTTGTGCCCGTAATATCCGTGCCCATCTTCCTCTACTTTATATGTGGCACGCCTGCCACAGCATGACTTGATGAGTAGTGCACAGGTCCACGCCCAGGCTCTGAACCTGTGAACCCCAGGCCGCCAAAGCAAAGCATGCCAACTTAACCACTACGCCACTGGGCCAGCCTCCAATTCTAGTTCTCAAGAGGGCCAATTCTGGAATGGTAGAATAATGACCTCCAAAAATCCACTCCTTCATAAAAGCAGTAAGAACAACTGGGAAAACTTTCAAAATCAATAAAATTTGAAATCAACATTTTCAGAACTTTGGAAATCAACTAAAGACCTATGACACTCTAGCATGTGTTTACTCAAGAAAAATGGCTGAATCTCAATAAGAACAGCAAACTTACATGTCATATGCCTTAATCTCATTCTCCACCTCCCCAGCCCTGCAGTAGCCTTGAAAACAGCCTGGCAGCTATGAATGCTGTGAAAACCAGCCACTTGGAAGCTACTGGATGAGACAAAATGGGATTGGAGCTCCCAAAACCCCCAGAGAATTGTCGCTATTTAACCTGTCCAGCAGCTACTATAAAGCCCCACTCTCAAGGGATGTCTTTATTTGATCTGACTCAGGGCCTGCCCTGTGAAAACAACTCCATCCTCAGGACATTTGTCAAAAACAATTAGTAGTTACTGCTTGTCTTCATAGCTGCCTGGATAGCATTACCAGTTGTGGCTGAGAAGAGGCTGATTAAAAAATGTGAAAGGAAAAACGGGAATGACGTGTCCACAAGGGGCTTTAAAAACTCTAACATATTCCTGGGAGTCTAGAAAGCCACATCCAGGTGCAGGATTGTGCACACCCTGTGGAAAGACCTGAGAAGGTCCTAATCTCTGACCACCAGTTGACCATGAGGATCTGCGCAAGCAAAAAGCGAGTACTAAGGCAGACTTGTGAACTGCTTGCCAGAGCATTTGAGGTCTGCCCCAGCACAAACACAGCATGTCTCAGCAATGTTTGGGAGATTCACTGGCTCAAAGCATTGAAGGAAATCTCTAGTCAATCATTAGATGACCACTAACTGAAGCAAGCAGAGACTTCAGTAGCACATATGACAAAGAATACATACTCTACAGAGTATGTCCAGAAAAGTCACTAAACAAACAAACAGCAACAGTAACACACCCTGGAGAAGGGGTAACAATATGATTTCCAGAATTGGAATATTATATTATTTAAAATGTCCAGTTTTCAACAAAAAAATATGACACACGCACAGAAACAGGAAAATATGAACCATACACAAATAATAACAGCATTCAGTACATAATGCCCCTGAGGAATCCCAGATGTCAAATTTACTAAACAAAGACTTTAAATCAGCCATTCTAAACATGGTCAAGGAACTAAAGGAAACTATGTCTGAAGAGCAAAAACAAATATAAAAAATATTTCTTACCAAATAGAAGATATCAATAAAAAGAAATTATAAAAAAATAGTCAAATAGAAATTCTGGGGTTCAAAGTACAATGACTGAAATAAAAAATTCACTAGAGAGTAACAACAGCAGATTTGAGCAGCAGCATCAGTGAATTTGAAAATAGGTCAATTGAGATTATCCAGTTTATAGAACTGGTAAAAAAAAATGAAAAAAATTGAACAGAGTCTCAGAGACCTGTGGGACAGCATCAAGTATATCAACATACAAATAATGTAAGATCCTGAAGGAGAAGAGACAGAGAAGGAATATTTGAAGAAATACTGGATGAAAACTTCCCAAATTTAATGAAAAACATTAATCTGCCCATCTAAGAATATTAGTGAACTCCAAGTATGATAAACTCAAAGAGGTCCACATATAAGCATAGCGTAATCAGAGCTTTGAAAGACAAGTATAAAGAGAGAACTTTGAATGTAGCAAGAAAAAACGTGACTCTTCACATATACAGGATCTTCAACAACATTTGAAGGTGACTTCAAATGAGAAGGTGACTTCTCAGAAACCATAGAGGCTGGAAGGCAGTAGGATGATATACTCAAAGTGCTAAAAGAAAAGAGATTGTCAGCCCAAGAATTCTATACTCTGCAAAACAATTCTTTAAAAATTAAGGGGAAATTAAGACATTCCAAGATAAAAACTGAGAATTTATTGCTAGCAGACATTCCCTGGAAGGGAGTTCTTCACCTGTAATGAAAGGAAATAAGATATTAACTTGATCCACACAAAAAAATTAAGTGCACTGGTAAAGATAACTATATAGGAAAGTATGAGACAGTATAAATGTAGTTTTTGTTTGTAACTCTTTTATTCTACCATCTGATTTAAAATACAACTGCATAAAGCAATATTTTAAAAATTGTTGATGTGCTTATAATGCATAAAGATGTAATTTATGTGAAAATAATTGTTCAAAGCAGGAGCAGAGATGACGCTATATGGAGCAATGTTTTTGTATACCATTGAAATTAACTAAATTAATCTGATTTAAATTGTGTTAAATTAAGATGTAAATTGTAATCATCAGGGCAACCACTAAGAAAATAACTCAAAAACTTATAACAAAAGAAACAACTACAGCATTAAAATATACAATATACAAGTGAGACAATTTAAACAATCAGCCTGGTGGTGTAGTGGTTAAATTCACGCACTCTGCTTTGGCAGCCCAAAAGGGTTCATTTGCACCGCTCATCAAGCCATGCTGTGGCAGCATCCCACATACAAAATAGAGGAAGATGGGCACAGATGTTAGCACTAGCTCAGGGCTAATCTTCCTCAACAAAAAGAGGAAGATTGGCAATGGATGTTAACTCAGGGCCAATCTTCCCCATCAAAGAAAAAGAAAATCAGATCACTAAAAACTGATTTAAAAAATCAACCATAATTAACAACACTCCAAAATAATCACTATACTATGCTGAGGTTTACTTTTCTAATCTTAAAAAAAATGGTCACATGTATTTGTACATACATATGTATTTTAATTTAACATAATATGGTAAATTACCTTTTTGGTTTCAAGTTTGGATTTGAAGTAGATGGTGGGGAATTTTAAAGTATGTTTTCTGTATATTGTAGAATTTGTACTTATACACATGTAAACTGCTATGTTATATATAATTAAAAATGTTTATGGATTCATGACGTGTTCATTTATGTTAAACATATGAAATATTTTTAAATAGTTGTTTACAATTTCATAATCAAGCAGTGAAAGTTAAAATCAAACCCAGCATCATAAATATTCGCATGCTCACGTGATTTAAAGAACTACCAGTAATATACATGATAATACTTATCCTTTCTCTAAATGATTTTTATTAACCTGTAAGCAGTTTAAAGAATTCTTTAACCACAAAATCTTACAAGTGTATTAATAAGCAAAAGTTGATATAATTTAAAATAAATTAAGTTCCTCATTCAGATGCTTTTGGTTTGCGGGCACATGCAGATTTGCCTGGAGAAGGGACTCTCTGCGTTCCCTTCACAGGGGGATTTGTGTGATGTTTGTTTTCGTTAAGAAGGAGAAAACTGCAAAAGCTATTTCAGAACCTCATTTGATTGCTTTGAAAACAAACAAAAAGCGCTTTTTTTCTGGTGGCTTTGGGCTAATTGCTCTTCTCTTCAAATCTCTGGGTTTGTTTGTTTTTTTTTTCCTTTATCTATTTTCAAGGTAGATTTAATGGCTTTGGGGAAAAACTTGTTTAATTTACTTCTTCCTTTTGAAAAAGGTTTTCTTCTACGTCTTTTCTGGCCTTACTCTCTGAAGTCTCGTTGAGTCTCAGCATGTTGAGGAATTAATAATGTATGTGACTGATTTTTTTCTGGTATTTTGCAACTTTTAAGAGGTTGTGCCTAATGATCTGATCCCAGAAATGATATATCCTCATTTCAATTCCGCCTCTGAGAAGAACTATATTATCTCCGGAGAGCCATGATAGAACCTTGTCCATTTGTTATCAGTGGCTTTACCTATACAACAGAAAGAGAGGAAAGCCCCTTTTAGATGAAAGCACTTTGGGCTTAAAAAAAAAAACTGTTAAAGAATTTACATAATTAGTTTTAATGATGTGAAAATATAACACAGATACGTACATACCCTTAGTAATTGCTGACTAAGTTTAACCTCAATACTTGCTCTTGAAATATCTGTATCCAAGTGATTTCTTACACAAAAATAATAGCTACTGTGGGGCTGGCCTGGTGGCCTATGGTTAAACTTGGCATGCTGACCGTGCATACCTGGGTTGGCGGGGTTGGATCCGGGTGCGGACTTACACTGCTCATCAAGGCATGCTGTGGAGGCAAGTCACATACCAAATAGAGGAAGACTGGCACAGACGTTTGCTCAGGGCCAATCTTTCTCAAGCAAAAAGAGAAGGATTGGCAACAGGTGTTAGCTCAGGGTAATCTTCCTCACCAAAAAAAAGAGAAAAATAATAGTTAATGTTACTGGAACGGTTACCATGAACCAAGCACTATCCTAGGCCCTTGGCATGTGTCAATTCATTTAATATTCATAACAACCTATTAAGTAGACATTATTATTACTGAATTTTACAGCAGAAGATACTGAGGTAGAGAAGGACTAAATAATCTGCCCCAGGATTTGACTTCAAGTAAACTCATGGTAGAGCCTGCAATTTTAACCTCTATCTGTTGTTAACTATGAAAAAGTTAGAGATAGGCGAATTTCATGTAAGATCAAAAATAGCTAATGTCTTTCCTAATAGCACAAAAGATAGACATTTATGTGGTGTTATAAATAACAATAAAGATATAGACATTTACTTAAATAAAATAATTTAGTGGATGTCAAAGTTCCTCCACTGATTAAAGCTTTATTCACCATGAAATAGTTTAAGTTGGGGTAATATTTGGAAGTAGACATGTGTCAAACATATTCTTGAGGCTGGTTTATATAAAAGTGGATGCCAGATATCTACATCTGATTTTTTAAAAATATTTTCTTGCTGATTCAAAAAAATGCAAGGTAATTTCATCTTAAAGAAACAGAAAGTTATGTTTTTAAAGACCTCAGGAAAATACTAGTAGTATTGACTTTCATATTTTTATGAAAGAATAAAAATTAGTTCTCTCAGATATGTAATAAATTAATATTTGTGGTTGGGTCAGAGACCTTTGTGACTAAAGCATTAATTTATGGATTTAGAATAAATTTATAATTTTCCCAAAGTCTACTTGAATGAAAATAACAGCAAAAAGCAAAATCATATATATTTGAGTTTGTCTTAATATTAAAATGTTTTTAAAGTGTACCTTACGTTATGCACCTATTTTACGCCAGGGGCTCTTCTGTGTGTTCCACAGATATTACTTCATTTCATCTTTCTACCAATTGTGTGCAGTGGTTATTGTTATCTAAATTTTACAGACGAAGAAATTCAGAGAAGTTAAATGGCTTGCCCAAAGTCTTACAGCTGAGATGTGGCAGACACAGGAAATAAAACTTCAGATCTGATTCCTAAACTTATGATCTTAACCACTATCCTATATTGTGTATCTTGGGCTTTTAAAATTGTCTCCGGTTATCTTTCTCTCTCTCTCTTTCTCAATCTCTCTCTCTCTTTCACACACACACAGAAAACCAATCCAAGTCCCTGAATATGTCTAACATTTTATTGATGGGTCAAATCATCTGAGGGCATTATTATAAAGCTGAGTTAATATATGATTAATGGAATAGTTATATTACTCTATAGTCGCTCACTCTCTCTCTATACACATACATATAGACATGTATATACGTATATGTATATATATGTATACATATGTACATACTATTTGTGTGTGTGTATATATATATATATACTCACACCCACACACACACACTGTTAGAGGCAGTGGTCCTATGAGTAAGCTTGAATTACCTATTTAGTTATACTCTTAAAATCAGCACATGTATTTCATGATGAGTATTCAGATTTTTTATCACTAGAATTATTTTCAGTGGCTTTATTTGCATTAATTGGTAATGAAGTTTTAAAGTCATCTTTAACAATGGAGAAGCATTTATTCCTTTTCAAACAGAGTTGGATAAATATAATTTTAAATCGAAAACTTGTGATTCTGAGGTGAGTAAGTGTTCTCATCTTTCAGCATACATCATTCTGAGTACATACTCATCAGACATTTCAGATAGATCATCAAGGAAGAACAGTGACCCCACCTTGAAAGCACCTACCACTGGACGTTTTTCTCCTGTACATCCATATTTGCAGTTGGAACATTTTAAAACATAAATAAATTGTACATAAAGATATACACAATGATCAGCCACTTATCCTGGCTATAAGAGACCATGAACTAATATTTTTATCACATTTCATAACCACAAGTTACTTTCATAAACATTTTCAAGAACCTTAAGTTACGTAGGCAGGTCTTATCTATATTTTCCCCATATTTTTGAATAAAAGTAAAAAATTCAACATTCATAGAACAGTATGATTGCTGATAATTAACTCGGTGACTTTGAGAAAATAGTAATTCTTCTGCACTTCAGTTTTTTAACCTAGAGAACAGAGCTGGTAATATACTCTTTTCTTACTTGAGGGGTTTCTACTAATAGGAAGATAAGGCAGGAGAAAGGTAATTCCATCCCACAAAGACCCTGCCTTTGTCTCAGTTTTCCCATGTGTACAATGTGAGCTAATGCTAAGGCCCTAGAGTAACACGAAAATTCTTTCTGTAACAAAAATTCTATTATATAAATATAAGATATTATTGGCTGCTCATGACCAGGTTTTCAACCGAGTTTAGCAAGACTTTAGGTTATAATTTATGTAGTGTCAATATTTTTCTTCCTCTTAACATTCATATTGTAAGATTAAAATTTTAAGACATTCTATTTCTGCTTTCCCGACTTGGATCCACTCAAGGTTAAGTGTGTAATGCATTCCTCTTCTTCCTTCTTCCCTTACTGGGGATTAAGAGACGTGTGGAATCTATCAGGGTTTTGAGGGGAAGCATAACAGAACAAGAGCAGAGCATTTATTTTTAACGAGAGGTGTTTTCATGCTGTTCAGATAGACAAACTGTCTCGTGTGAATTCTAAGTGTTAGCCCAAAAATGGAATATTAACCAATATGTAGTACTGGTGTTATAAAGAGAATTGATACCTCAATTTAAATATATTACTAGTAAACTAATATTTTATAGTTCTAGTAATTACAAACCCTTTATAGACACAATTTCATTAGACCATAACCCCAGTTAAAATGTCATTTACAAGGGCTTGGGCCATCCTTCACTACAAGTGGTTTTAATCAAAGGAAAACGCTTAAAGGAACAAAACTGGCCAGTATTTTGCGTAATGCAATAGCTCCCCCATCTTACAGACTTAAGAATATAAACTGGAATTCTTCTTTTGGTAAATAATATTAACAATGCCTGTATTTTATTTTGTTAACTTTATTGTCTTTCATTAACTCTTGAGAAAAAAAGAAACCTTATCATTGATACAACTGTTCCAAAAGCATGCATGATTTCTACATGATCTTTGAGAACATAAAATCCTTCCAGGACACTGAAAATATCTCAGTGACTAGGATATTTAAAAATCATTTTGTAACGATGAGTAAATATCATGAATATCCTATACTTTTTTAACCTGTTCTGGGAAAATACAATTTTAATTTATTTGCTTATATGCTTTAAAAGTGATATTTCTACTCTCCAAGTCTTTCTTATAGATTTCTTATATTTTGATCAGATTTAAAGTTTTCTCTCCAAATTAATTTGACTCAATACTTACACAAATATTTATTCAACATTTCAGTCTTGCAAAATAGCTAAAGCAAATACTGTGCAACTTACCTCAGGCCTCCTTAATAACGATTACACAAGTGATTCAATTAGACATCCTAGAAACTACCTACTCAAGACAACTCAGGTGAAATAATTTTTTTCCTGAAATTCCTGAAAAATTGTATCTGCATATATATAAATTAATATTTCTGAAATTATTTTACATAATGTAGGAATTAAAATTGCTCACCTTTCAAAGTGTCATCAGGCTGTATATGCTATAGAGTTTTTCTATATTTAGCTGTATGAGACAGATGCAAATGTATGAGCCAGAAAAAAATATGCCCACCACATAAAAAATCAGAATAATGAATAGAATAAAGGAAAATTACACGCATTTTTCGTTTTATAAAGAAAGTATTCACGAGCCTACTAAATGTAAAGCAGATTTTTAAAAAAATATCTTTTAATATTACAACAAAGATATGGTTCCATTTGAGGAAAATCATCCATCCCCCCACCCCCTGCACACCAGATTTCTTGAGAGCATTTGGCAGGAAATATCTTGGTTAAAGCTACCGAATGTTTAATAATGGAGC
Organism: Diceros bicornis minor; assembly: GCF_020826845.1. Classification (NCBI taxonomy): domain Eukaryota; kingdom Metazoa; phylum Chordata; class Mammalia; order Perissodactyla; family Rhinocerotidae; genus Diceros; species Diceros bicornis. The sequence continues at coordinate 9,020,349 of NC_080744.1, read as the reverse complement.
CATGCAAGGACCCTTTTAGAACCCCGTAGCCAGTTGTATGCTAAGACAGGCTTGTTGGCCAATTGTGTGCATCTCTTCCCAAATTTGTGTTCATTGACATCATACAGTAGCTTGAAGTCATCCAAGCTTGGATCATTTAAACCATGGAGATTGGCAAAGTTTACATATCATAACCTTCCTTCCTCCCTTCCCCAAGCCCTCCTGCCAAGCTGGTGTTAAACATTTACCAGCACACTACAGCCTGGAGTAATTCTAAACTTATAAAACACCTTCCAGCATCAAGATTTCCTGTTTGCTGTGCACTCTGTGCAACATTTTCCAAATTGCTGAAATTTTCTCCTATTGGTAATTCTCTGACTCTTTGATGCAAGTATGGAAATACAGAACTTCTATTTTTGTTTTTATACTCAGTGTCTAAATTGTTACAGAACTACATTTGGTAAATGGGAATCATTATCTAATACATGAATTATAATCTGAAAATTCCACAATTTGTCATCTTCCATTAAAAAATTATACATTGCATACATAATCGATTCCATAAATTCTGCAATCTTGTGAAATTAGCAAAAAGAAGTAAGAAAAAATTAAAATTAATGTAATAATTTACTTATCTTAAAGCTACAGCTTTATTTTTGATGCAGATTTACACTTGTGAATATAAACATAGTATCAGGTCTGTCTGCAAACTTCAAGCATTTTTATTAAAAACCAACAACTAATTTAAACTAAAGGCAGAAATATAACTAGAATGGAGGGGAGAGAAAAATCAAAGAAAATAAAATTAAATCTAAATAAAATGCAGGTTTATTAAAGTGCTTTCCTTGTGCTTTTTCATTCAAATATGTAGTGAAGTAATTGACAGACTTCAGTATTTAAATAAAATATGTTTTATCATTTAAACAAAATTAATAAAATTGTTTAATATTTAAACGAAATTAATGTAAAATTGGAATCTATTTTGTCACAGTTGTCGCCTTTAATATTTATTACAGGTAAGTACTAACTGTAAAAACAGTGTTTTTCCAAATACAGGAAACACAAAATCACCTGGAGGGCTTGTTAAAAGATTCCTGGGCCCCAACCCAGAGTTTCTGTTTCAGTAGAACTGGGGTAGATCTGAGAAACTGCATTTCTAACAAGATGGTGGTCCAGGGACCACACTATGAGAGCCTCTGCTCTAAAAGTGCACATCTTCTAAATACTGACTTTATCAAAGCTAACCACGCTGACACTGACAAATTACTCAAATCTTTGAAACATGAATTGAGCTGTTGTCTGATTAGTAAACCACACACCTTTGCTTTTAGAAGTATAATGAAAATCTTCTTGAGGTTATTATCCTGTTGGTTCACAAACTGCCCCTGTACACAGAGGGCCAGGAGAGATTGAAGAAAGGCAGATTACTTCAGGTTGGTAGATGACAGGTTTAATAAGCTGGGGAATTTATCTGTAAGGCTTGTCTTTGGCACCTGCAAGACAAGTAGATCTCTGCACCTGCCCCCCAGAATCTCAAAAGCTTATACAGAGGCCTTAAAGGGGTTCAGGCACATATACCGTCCAGATGGTCTCAACAACACGTTTCTCTCCCAAGTCCTTGAAGACGGCTCTAGCTGTAGGAATAGTCAGCAGAACGAACATTCCAAGGTCAGAGAGGGGGTGAGGAGCCTCTGACTGCCGGGGTCCAGCTTGAAGGTCAACCAGCAGTCATGTCCTCCCCGTGACTTCCTCCAACATATACTCAACTAGTTGACCCACATAATGAAAAAACAAATAGCTTAGATTTTCTTAAAAACAAATATTTTCTGAAATTCAGTAACTCAAACATCCATTCTGAACTTACTTTATTGTTTCCTATATTACAAAATAACTCTCCCATAATATTAATCTTTCTTTGTAAAGTATTTGTCTTTGAAAAGTCAAAGTGTTTGTGTGTGCTTTTCGAAGAAAAACTTGTACCTATCTGAATTCTAGTAAAGGTTGTGATTTGGTGACAGAAAAACCAAGGTGACTTTGAACTGTTTTGTTTTGTCTTCTTTTTTTGTTTGTTTATTTTAAATTGAATTTTTGTGTTGTCCTTGATCATTTATTTAGTTTTCAAAAATATAAGTTGACTACTAGTTTGTTTATAGATTTTTCTTGCATAGCTTTTTATTATAATACATCTATCACAGAACATTTGTGCCTGAAAAGACAGATCTTTAAATATTTTTTACTATGGGCCATCATCCTCAATTTCATTAAAAAATATCAATAAGAAAAGTCATGCAGCAATAAAAGTAAATACTTATAGAAGAACTTGGACAAGTCAATATGTCCTAGCTTCTGTCATGCTTCTAGAAAGAAGTCTCTTCTTCTGCCTGGGGCTAATCTCTCTCACAGATAGGATCCTCTACTAATTTCTTGGGTACTTTGCTCCAGCAATTTATTAACTTTTTTCCCAGTATTTTTGTTATTTCTTAAGGAAATCTGACTTGGTAGATCTTTCAAACCCCTCTATCTGCACTTGAGTCTTCTCCTTTGAATGAATGATCCATAACCCTGTCTTAGATTTCTCATCTACCATTTTTTCCTTGACCCACTGCAAGAAGGGGCCATCCTGTACTCTCATCACTCTACTGAAAGTGCTCTTCCTAACATCATAGTGATGCCCTATAAATTTTCTCCCCCTCATTTCACTCTTTATATTTCTAATCTCTCTGCAACATTTGATACTGTTCTCCAAGCCATTTCTTGAAATTCTTTATGTCCTTGATTTTCCTAATATCATTCTCTCCAACTCCCTATTAAGATATATTCCTTTTCAACTTATTTCTATCTCTTTTTTCATCAATTTCTTGCTGATCTTGTAGTTCTGGGGTCTATCTTTAGTCAGATATTCTTACACACACATTCTCATTTAATCTTATGGTGTTAATTGTGACTTATATATCAATGACTTCCAAACTGTATCTCTATCCCCGGATTGCTCCTCTGAGCTCAATTTATATTTCCAAATACCTCCTGAGAATCTTTCTTCCAACCATCTTAAATTCACATATAAAAACTAAATTAATTCTTTTCACTCAAATGCTTGGCTTTTTTTCTCCATCCATATATTGGTCAACTAGAGATCCCAATATGTTCTTTCCTGCCTCCAGACCTACTTTTCAGAAAACTTACTCAAATCTCTTCTTAGAGTCTGGCTCCTGTGGCGATTTGCTGAGCAGGTAGCAGGCTATATTATCACATCCCCTGAGTACTACTGGGCCAGTCTTATCTCCCTTCTATGAGTTGAAGTTGAGACACAGACAGAAGGTGGTATTAGTAGTGGGTAAGACGACCATATCTGGGCCAGTTTCTCTAATTATCAAGGAGGAAAAAAAGCTGGTCTGAAGAGAAAAGTTCATAAAAAGCCCATGTGAAGAGAGCAGCAGAAATGAGAAACTTTGTTACCCTAGTGAGTGAAAAAGAGGGAGTAACTGCCATGCTTTCTCATAACTCTTCAGTTTTTCTCTACATCCTTTTCTTGGGTTACTGGAGATATTCCCGTATAGATTCAGTAAATTCTGCTTGAGACACCTGGGGATCAACCTAAGTCTACCCTTTTACAGTGATCAAATTAGCCATGAGGCCGTATGGATACCAACTTCTCATCAACTTTTGAATCCAATCCTCTTTCCCCAATCCATAGCCATACTCTCTTATTTCTCACCTAAACTACTATAATTGTCCTTTAGAGACTTTTTCTTTCATTCACCCTCAGCCATCCCTCTATCTTCCACACTGCTGCAGGACCAGTCTTTCTAAAATAGGAATCCATATTTATTATTCTTCTGCATTAAGCCATTTAATGGCTTCCTGCTGTCTATGAGATGAAGTCAAATCCCTTAAGCAGAGCATGCAAACTGCTCTGTGTCCAGAACCTGGCTGACCTTACATTACCCCGAGGGTTTACTGTCTTGTACCATCTCATTTGGCTCATGCCACTCTTGCTTCCTGAAATATCTTTCTCTACTTTGTTGCCTGGATCCTTCCTACTTATCTTTTCAGACCCAACCACAGTGTCTACATTTGCAAATCTTCCCTGACCTACTAAGTAGAGCTAATTATCCCTTCTCTGGAATACACACACACACACACACACATATCTACTCTATTTCATTTACTTATTTAAATGCTGTTCCTTCTTTCCAGAATATAAGCTCATTGTTGATGGAGAACAGTGTTTCATTATTTACATAGTATTTGTTTATTTATTATGAGCTGACTAAGCTCAAGAAGTTACTAGTATAATCCAAAGTAGATCTGGGTTTCCTGGATCCTAATGTTTAACCCACTGGTCTATGTGTTAATCCATAATCTGATTCACTTTCTCCTCAAGAAAGAGGACAACTGTAGAATTATTATAATTCTTACTGCACTTCTTTTAAATGTCAAGGAACTCATGTTAAAAGATAAACTGAGGCATATTAAAATTTTCAAGAGTTTATTTGAGCACACATCAATTTGAATTGGGCAATGCCACACCAAAGATGGTTAGCAGCATTTCACCAACAGGAGCTGGGGGAGAGGTTTTTTATAAAGAAGATGCAGAAACAAAGCAAGGAAATTATTTGATTGGCTAGAGTTTAAGCAGTTGCCTTATTTGGGAAAGCCTAGTTAGTTGTTTATGATTGGTTGTTCTTAAGTTTCATGTGCTCGGATTCAAGTGCATTGACTATGGTTTAGGTTTTGGTTTGCTTAAGTAGGCTACCAAAGCATTAGAGTCCCCTTAGCCTAACAGCCTTCTTCTTTAATTACTTTAACACTCATAAATCTCCAGTCTTAGTTAAGTTAACGGTTCTCTTCATAGCACTTCAAATTGTGACACATATTGCTACGATTCCTTGGAACCACAATTTACATTTTCCTACTCAAATTCCACAAGTATTTTTTAAACCAACTGCTTTTGTCCAAATCTGGCCTGGATGATTCATTCTCCTCTTTACAACAAGGAGCCTTACTAATAGGATTGGAGAGTGGGAGAAGGAGGCAGTGTGATCTTCTAGTTGATTCTAATCTGCCTTTACTTCTTTCCATGAAGCATGGAAAAGTTAGTTTAAGGTCTCTGCATTCAGTTTTTTTAAATTTAAAATTAGCAGTTAAAATAGCCTATCTATAAATTCCTTTCTAGCTTTAAATTTCTGTTCTTGGAAAATCAAAACATTTCTAAATATTAATAAAAAGAATAAGCTGGAAAGTAATCATCAGTGACCAGCATGCATACTTATATTAATACTTAAAGGCATATATTACTGCTTGGATAAGCATAAATTAAGATATATTAATGAATTTCCCCCTTCCTAGGTGCAAATATCACAAAACATTTTGATTACAGTAACATACATATAAAAGTACAGGAGCTCTATTTTGAATTAATGTAAATGTCAATAATCTGATTTTAATTTTGAGTAAATCAGAGATGTAATACTACAAAATGTCAGATTAGATAGAAAAGCTACTTATTCATTTGGAAGTAACCTCTAATAGATTGTGTTCCAAGAATGTTTCATCATCAGTTCCTGCTGTTAAATCCTGAAACAGAAACACTACTAGAAGCAGAAAATGGAACAAAGTGTCAATTGCTTTTTCATCATGACTGCTAAATATAAATGACTTCCTATTTTCATGGGCACAGTTTCTTAAAGTCAGATGTTCTGTTTCACTCATTACAGTTACTAGCTTAGAAAAAATAAAATGAAAATACATTTTAAAAATAAGTATGTTATACGTCTATTGAACAGTCTGTTCCATGTAAATTTTATGTATATGGTTCTTTTTAACATTAAAATAACAGAGGAGAAATCGATCTGTTTGAAATCACAAAATAAATGGTTAAAAAAAATCCTGGCACATTATCTTATGCATATGCACATTATCCTACTGCAACACTTATGAGATACAGGAAGAAATATTAAATTTGAAAATTCCAAAGACAAAAATTAAAGAAGTCTTTGCACTCAATATTTAAAAAATTGTTATTACCTTGTATAAAAGTGATCTGCATAGAATTTGAAACACTGGATTTGCTGACTGAATCAGCTGAAACTACAGACAAACTCGGGTACATTGTGGATGATGCTGTCACTTTCTCTTCCAAAAGTTAACAACTTTGTCCAAATCCAGGGTTTACTCTCTTGGGCTACTCTTTACTGTTGTCTTTCAGTTTCAGCATTTGCTTCTTCATGTACAAAATGGCACAGATACATTGCACTAAAGCCAAAAATAGCACATGAACCCCAGTGGGAGAGATTTGATACCTAAAAGTCAAAGCAAAACTCAATAAAAAAGTAACAATGTGTTTATACATTTCATAAAACAGAAAAAGTATTTTCAAGGAAAGTAAAATTAGTTTTCAAAATATAGTTGCCACTTGAATTGGACATTTGCCATATGAGTGTAAAATTATCTTGCATATTTTTACAAACAAGAATGTTTTCACATTTATAGAAAGCGGTCTAGGTATGGCCACTCTACACATTATTTTTCCTCTTTAACATTTTAAGTTTCACTGTAAGTTCCAATTGGGATATTTACTGCAAAATTTTCTGGAAACCTCTGTCATAAGAAGTACTCTTCTAGTTCTCCAACTCCAAGCAGAATCATTCCTTGCTGCTTGGTGTTGGAAAACAGGCATATGTTTCACCTATAAAGTGGTATTCTCTTGCCAAGGATAAATCAGAAATCCAGCCATTTGTGACCACATGGATGGACGTTGAGGGTATTATGCAAAGTGAAATAAGTCAGAGGGAGAAGGTCAAATACGGTATGATTTCCTTCATTAAGTAGTAGATAATAACAACAATAAACAAACACATAGAGACAGAGATTGGATTGGTGGTTACCAGAGGGAAAGGGAGGAGGGAGGAGGGCGAAAGGGATAATTCGGCACATGTGTGTGGTGATGGGTTGTAACTAACATTTGGGTGATGAACATGATGTAATCTATGCAGAAATAGAAGTATAATGATGTACACCTGAAACTTATACAATGTTATAAACCATTGTTACTGCAATAAACAAAAAATTAAAAAAAAAATCAGAAGTGATTAAGTAACAAAAGCAGGAAAGAGAAGCTAGTGGGATATGATTGTAAAGACAGAACACAATAGGCAGAGATGAGTTCAGGAGGCCAAGGAATCCATCTCATAGCTCACTGGCAATTTTCTAAATGAATGAGTAAGTGTACTACTCTGAATCCAATCATGGTTTCCAAGATGAGGTCACTAGAAAAAGAAACTGCCTTATTCTAGTTCACTGTCTCCAACAAGTATCTGTCTTTCAAAATTAATACAAATTTTGTTTTTTGTTATGAGCATTTTCACATTTAAGACAAAGTTAAGATTTAAAACTACATTTCAAACTTTTCACCATTCACCAAATTGAAAAATAGGACCTTTTATGTGTTATAAAGATCCATTACATGTGCCTACGGATGTGTGCATGTTTTACACAATTCTATTTATCTTTCTTATAAATATTCCATTTATCTTCATCTTATTAAAAGTGTATAAAATAAACATCTCAGTGGAATAGTAAGAAAATACTTTTGGAAACAGAGAATCAACATTCGACGTAAAAAAAAAAATAAGCATTCCTGACAACATATAGAGAATTGTTTCTGTAGTTCTCAATAATTATTAGCTTTACAATTTGCCCTCATTCTTTGCTTCCCCTTCCTTTTCTTCTTTCAAGAGATATTGCCCCTTTTAGTATGAACAAAACTGGAGAGCAGGGCTGGCCCGGTGGCTTAGCGGTTAAGCGCTCGCGCTCTGCTGCTGGCAGCCCGGGTTCGGGTCCCGGCCACGCACCGACGTACCGCTTCTCCGGCCATGCTGAGGCCGCGTCCCACATACAGCAAGTAGAAGGATGTGCAACTATGACATACAACTATCTACTGGGGCTTTGGGGGAAAAAATAAAAAAAAAAATAAAAAAATAAAAAAACTGGAGAGCAATAACATTTCTTAGTAAATGGAGTCAAGAATAGGAAGGGCCTAATCTTGAAGGAAAACGTGTATGAAAATGAGTGAATGAATGAATGAATGAATTGCCAATGTTTTTACACTTTTGGGTACATTCATCAGTATACTAGAAATCAAGATAGTCTTGAAAAATTTCTACCAGAAAATGTAGCAAATGCTCAAATTTGTAAAATTGTAAAATAAAAGCTAACTATAATCAATGCTGACCACATATTTGAAAACCATATAGAAATATTGCAATCTTATATAATTTTTCATAATAATTTACCATCTAACTTTTTCTTAGTTCCTAAATTCTGTTGCTAATCAGAACAACATAAAATATCTATTATGTCCCCACAATCAGTAAGTTACCATGTCCATTGTTCAACAATGTATTTTTTGGTTTAAAAAAGTTCTAATTTTATAATGTTAGCAAAAGGTTAAAACATGCCAAACTAACACAAAATAAGACAATATTTTGTATATGTTTTTGGCATATTCATGCAGAAACAAAAGACATGACAGATGGATAATAGTTACATTAATGTTTCCAATACACAAAATCACTTTAGAGAAACTGGGAAAATACCATTGCCCAGAAATATAACACAATAAAAGGAAAAAGTGTTTAAAAATAATTACATTTTCCACAAATATAAATGTTAATGAGGGTTTTAATAAATTGGAGGCCAAATAATTTGAAATATGCATTTCATAATGTTTCTATTTTTATTTTCATATTGTCCAACTTTTATTCTCAATAGATTTCTTAATTTTTATAACAACTAATTAATCCTTTTTTCCCTCCATCGGATGAGGTCCAGCTGCTTCAATAATGGTCAAGAGACAGGATGTATACAGTTACTACTCTGAGAGCCAGGGTTAAGCTGGATAAAATTCAAGAAAGCTGCTTGGATTATATTCTTGCAAGGGTAGCTCTCTAAAAGGAGAGCGTATTTACAGAACTAGGACTAAACTTATAAAATACATTTTGAGAGTAAATAGTGTCTGAAGAGAGCAACTTGAGTATTTAAGATTTTTCTAAACAATATGTCACCAAAGTTACAGGACATTTGATATGATGTAAAATAAAAATATTAGCAGAATGTTTTAGGCATCTTCCTGAGGATTTTTATCTCACTTTTATGAGCAAATTTTCTTGATCAAAAAATTGACTGTTTTGATAAAAGGGATCATTTATAATATATTTTCAGTGAAACTAGCTATTCATTACATAGTTTGAAATAGACTAATGGCAAGGAATAGAAATGATATATATGGAGTACTTGCTTGTACTGGGTAGATTATACAGGGAAAGTCATTAAAATCTCTCAACCAACCCCATATATAAGTATTATAATTTCCATTTACACAGAAAAGAATTAAAGTTTCAGGCTAGAGTTAAGTGATTTCACAAGTAAGGCAGTGAATTTCAGAACCAAGATTCAAACCCAGGTGTGCTATATTCCAGCACTTTATGGAATATGCCGTGTCGTACCTTGTACTTTGACGAAGGACTGTGTCTGCATATTTCACAGGCTACCTCCTAACACAGTGTGAATGAATGTGGGAAAAACAAACCAGAAACTAAGAGCAATAGGAATCAACAGGAGGTGGGTTCCAGAGGTCTAACAAAAGAAGATGGGGCTTAATAGCAAACGGTAGTTGGTGACATAAAAGCAAGACCATATTGTAAGGACCTGCTTGTTGGTCTATAATCCGCACTAGACGGTGAGCTCTACTGGGGGGACAGAGACCAAGGGAATCATGGTTACTCTTCTCTCCCCAGTGCCTAGTACAGGATACTGGTGAAAACAGGCATTCAATGACTTTTCATGGAATGAACAAAACTGCAAGCAGAGAAAGAAAGGCCATTGTGTGGAGAAGAGAGTTTGGTGGTAAAAAAAAATCATGGAAAGGATTTGCTTTCCTTACAGAAATCATGGCCACTGTAGCTGAGAAATAAATCCAAAGGAACTTTAACACCAAGTTAGCCAAGAACTCGGATCAGTCAAAGGACCAGGACGACTTTGGATGTGAAACATGAGTAGAGGAATGAGAAGGAACCTGGTATCCTAAAGAGACTGTAATTAAAGGAGAAGAGAGCTGATGAAGAGATCAGGAGGAAATGACCTAATCTGGTCTTAGGAATTTATATTAAGGAATAATTATTCTAAAAGAAATTGTCTGCTTTCATGTAGGTAAACCTTACCCAACATTATTTATTTCAATGAAAATGCATCTTTCATAAAATAAGTAGAAATTAATTCTTAGTTCTAAATCTATGGTGGCTTGTAAAAAAGCCAAGCTCTGTGGTCTCAATCACGTGAGTGTATCACATTACTGCCAACTTGTGGCCTCATGACTGAAATTCAGGGGCAAATTTTGGAGAAAAATAAACGTTAGAAAACAGAATCTGTAAAACTAAAGCATAAAGCAAAAGCTTTGTTACATAGTTCATCATTAGGTTTTCTAGAGCTGAGAGTAATACACGCATTTTGAAGAAGTGAAGTCCATAGACTTTCAACAGCTTATTACTTCCATCTGGTATCAGTTGGCGTGCCTACAAGTACCCATAAATCAAGTCATAAGAACAGTAATGCAGAATTCTCTTTTTAAGATAATTAAGATGACTGGCTTCATTTTAGAATAGAGTTTCAAGATCAAATGGAAATGTTCCTGAAAACTATCTGGATATAGAAATATAAAACTTCCTAAATCTTTCTGCCAAGGTTAAAAAATAGGTTTGAGTAATTATTTAATAGCATTATCAAAAATACAAAAAATAAAATATAAAAAATAGTACTATAATTAACATTCAATCCTGTATGCAAATTTAAGAATGACTGAAGTAGATTTGCTTCCTATATATGTAACACACTTTGCCAGTAATTCTACTTTCTAGAAATTAAATTGGCTTCATAATCCTGAAGTGGGTAAACTTGTAGTCACTGACACTTTAGTTTGAATTAGCAAGATATGTTTGTTTTCTTCTTAGGGATTTAATTAAATCCATCTAATGTGACTAAGTGGAGGTTTTGATGCGAAGAGGAAAATAAATCCCAATATTGTGCCGTTCTTCTCTGGGTTAGATATCCCTAGATGGGATGCCACACTTTGGAGATTTGGAGTAACTAAAGGGAAGCACCAGACAAATACAAGGAGTTGATACCAGGATGTAAGCAAATAAGCATGAAAAAAAGATGGATGGATATTACAGATAAAATTTACTTCTTACTTACAATATTGCCTCAGAATTGCCTTGTCTGTCTAGCAATGTTTATCTCTGAAATAACCCCTTCTCTTTGAGCTCTCTCAAAAAGTTCTTGTCTAGGACACAATCTTTAAAAATCATTACATTTGTCTTTAAAAAGTTAAGGTACAAAAAAGACTTATCTTACTAAAAGAAATGACCACTTCCATTCAGGAATTTATCGGGTTCCTAGTGCTGGTTTCAGCTTTCATGAGGTAGATCTTAATCACTTAGGACATCAGTATCACGATCCATAAAGGTTAAAAAATATAACAAAGATACAGGAAGAAAGGAAAGAAAATGTATGTTTTACACAATATCAAGAAAAACCATCATGAAACAATAAAAATTATATTTTTATTTAAAAACAAAATAAAGGGAAAATATCTTCTATTTCTTAGAAGAATGTTGAATAGTAAATAAATTTGATTTTTGGGGAGGTCCAAAATAGATAAATGAGAAATCTCTTTCCTTATGGCAGAAATATGCTGGGTTTTCAACTCTGTTTAGAACTGGGTTGATTCACGTTTTGGTTAAGATCTGCCAACATAACTTGTACTTTAGGAATTTAGAGCCAGATACAACGTTAGACACATGTTCCTAAGATAAGCAGATCTCTGTTTACATTCCAGAACTATGTAGGGCACAGCTATGTAGTGATTTTTTAAAACTTTTCATGTTTAGATTTCATTTATTCTATTTTAACTAAGTTTAAAAAAATGTTATTCCTTCATTTCAGAAACTTGTATTTCCCGTCATCATTTTCCAGTCTTAAATTAATATGGAATTTTACATCAGTAAAAAGAATCAAAAGTTTTTCACAGTAGTGATTCGTCACCCAGAAAATTTGGAGATAATTCCAATTTAAATAAGCTTTTTAAAGTATACATCAAACAGAAAATGAATTAGAGTGACAATTTATCACAAGGCTTCAATCTACAGAAATAAGAAAACCCATGGGGTAAGCAAACTAACTGTTAATGACAAATTTAAAATAGAGTAAATCATGCCTTTCTCATGGTCTTAGAAGAAACTCAAATGCTAAATAATAAAATAACCAGAAACAAGTTACCTTCTAGTATTCATCATTTTAACTGTAAAACATTCATACTTCCATTCATTGTCTAAAATTAGCAAAACACTCAACTTTTTTCAAATTCTGGATTATTCTGGGAAAACAGTCCAACATTTATGATGGTAGGTCCTTAGAAAAACGATCTGGGAGAGAGAGAAGCTTGATATAATTTTAAAAGTGATTTGGCATAAATATTGGATTGCGGGATAAATTAAGAAAGTCAAGGCCAATATACTGAGAAAGTAAAAACTAAATTATTTATTTTCATATTAGTTCTCTTTAGATGCTAATGTGTAAAGGGACTCTACAAGGAATTTGGACTCTTAAAAGTGTACCAATTTCAGAGTTGGTTAATGCCAACAATAATTATATAAGCAAACTAGAAATTGCCACCTCCCTTGTTTTCAGAGGCCTCTTTTTCTTTAGAGGAAATAAAAATAAAAATTACCTTCTGTCAACTTTGAGATCCTTTGGGAAAGAATATCCTAGCCTCTCCTTGAAAGTCTTGCCACCTCCTACCGACAAGCATATAGAACAAAGTTCCCTTCTTCCTCTGAATGGGCAAATTCTAACCAGCTTGCAGAGGAGGGAAAGGAACAAACACCGTACCTGGGAGTGAGAGGTACCTGGCTTGACCAGAGTGCTCTCTTGAGATGAGATGAAACGGGGAGAGTAGAGGAAAGCACTTTCAAATATAAAGCATAATGTACATAAACTAAACGAAGAGAGGATGTTTTTATGAGCTTGGTAGAGCTTGCAACATAAAAGAACACTGAAAAGTTACACACTATTACTCCCCACATTAAGGAAACTTGATTTCATCTTTCTCAAGCAAACAACACACACACATACTGATTTTCTTAAAAGCACTCAAGAAGATATTTGAACTTTGCCCTCTGGACTTCTTACAGCTGGTTAAGCTTGCCCCCTCCTCACCTCGGTCTGGGCACTAGAGAAAAAAGAACGAGAAAAAGAAAAGTTCTTTAGTCCAGCGATGCACGGTCTTTGGATTTCTCATTCAACATCTCTCTGTCCCATGGTCCCCAGGGGGAAATGCAAACCCTTATCTCCTGGACTTGAGCAGTTCCTATCAGCTCAGCAGGACAGGGTGGCAAGAGGGACAATCCTCCGGGAAAAAGGAGTCACCCCCGCGTCCTAAGTAGTTGGAAGTGCTCGCTCGCCTCTGCTTCTAGTCGGTGCTGGTGCGACTCCGCCGCCCTCCAGTGAAGTCCCAGCAGCCGCCAAGTTGAAAGTGAAACGAAGGTGGAAGCGCTCTCTCCCGCTGTTCCCCGGACTCAGTTTCCCGCAGGGTCTTGCTGTGGATTTATCGAAAACTCCGTTTTTTCACTTCGGGGGGACAAAGCCACAGGGGAAGCGCTGATGGTTTTAGTGGAGACTCTCCCGGACAGCACCGGTGTCCCTTTGGTTTATTTGTGTGAGGTGTCGCCGCACAGTCCCCTGCTGCGCGACTGTGACCCTCCAGCTCTGGAACTCGGACTATCCGGCGCCGCCCGCCGACCGGGAGTGGGGAGACGCAGCGGGACCGCCCGCCCCAGCGCCGCGCTCCTTCGGCACAAAGCAGCCGGAAGGGTTGCGCGGATTCCTAAACCCGGCACTGGACCCGGGGCATAGAGAGGGAGCCGAGGAGAGCGAGAAGGCGATGCGGGCAGTTTCCACCTCAAACACTCCACCTCTCGGGCTCTTCCCGGAAAGAGGCGGCTGTGTGGCTCCCCCTTACCCGTGGGCGCGCGGGTACGCGCCTGGGCGAGCCGTGGGTGTGCTCGAGTCTCAGCGCACGTGTGCACTCGCAGGGCAACGCTATTGGCAGCAAAATGCGAGAGCGCCCTATCCAAGAGGCCACCGGCACGTGGCTTTGCCAAGTGGAGCAGGAAGAGGCCCTTAGTAGTCGGCTTCCCTCTGCAACCCCCCGACCCTTCCATTCTCTCTGGGTTCGGACTGGTGTGGGGCCGGCCGGGATCGGAGCCGTGCGGGGAGGAGCTCGCTGGGGCCGAGACCACGTGCTGGGGAAGCCGTCAAAGAGCAGGGAAAGGGCTTCCCGGCTCCAGCAGAGAGGAGCGGCGTGATTTCCCTGGGCTTCCCGGAGGAAGCCTTTTCCGGGTGGAGGGAGTAGGGGAGGGTCGAGGACAGCGGTCCTAGCAGAGTCCCCAGAAAAGCCGACCCGTCCCCGCGGGGCCCTGTCGAGCTTTCCCCCACGCCTTCTCTTTCCTGCTTCGGACCCGCTCCCGCGACCTGCCCCGCGACCTTTGGGGCCAGGCCTGGCTTCTGACGAGTACTGGGCTTGCTTTCTGACCCTGACAGACCAAAACGTGGCCGGCTGCAGCACTCCTGATGTCTGAGGCTGAGCTGGGCTGATTCTCAAACATGAATGTTCTTTCCAGTTTCTGCTCCCATCTGATTAGTAAGCAAACCACCACCTATTATTACTAAGGGGACGCTGGAAGCCAGTCGCAGGTGACTGAGACCCCAAGTTAGCAGCCCTCTGTCTCAGATTTTCCCAGCGGGTTACAGCTAATGACTTTTCCCACCGCCATTAGCAGTCACAGCCTGACCCGGTGACACTCCTTTATTCCGTAACCGTGGGCAGTGGGCGGCCGGCGAGCCCCCTCCGCAAGAGCTGGGGATGCCACGGGAAGTTCTGCCTTCATCCTCCAGGTTTTCCGCCTTCTCTCCTCCCCCTGCCCGCAACGCCCCCGCGCCTCCCCTGCCCGGGGATTTGCCGGCGCTCGGCGGGCGGTCTCCGAGAGCCGAGAGCCGAGCCGGGGGTACCTCAGTCCGGACGGCGCCCGGCTCGGCGGCGCGAGGGCGGAGGGCGGCGCGGCGGCCCCGGCGGGGGTCTCGCCTGGCTCGCGGAGTCGGGGCGGCGCGGCAGCTCCCGTGACTGCGGCGAGGGCCGGGCCCACGGCCGCGCGCCCGCCGCCGCCTCCATGCTGCAGCGCGGGGCGCAGCTCCTCCAGGCCCGCCGGCTGCCGGGGCCCGCCCACGCCGCCGCGGGGAGCCGGGGCCCGGGGCCCGCCCCAGCCGCCGCCGCAGCCCGGGAGCTGGGCTGCCGGCCCCGCGCCTGAGCCGCGGGCAGCGGGCGGGGCGCTGTGTGCAGCCGCGCGCAAGGAGGCGGCGGGCGTGTCAGGGCGGCCCGCACCCAGGGCTCCGTGTGTGCGTGCGCGCGTGTGTGCTTGTGTTTGCGCGTGTGTTTCCTTCTTCCCTCGAGGATGTGAGAATGGCTGCGCAGCTGGCTGCTCCCTTAGGATTCCTGACTTTGTGGAGCTCTGGGCTGTGAGCATAACCCACTCGTATAATCCATTTTGCACGGTCGGTTTATATCCGGAGAAAAAAGCGCAACTGGACGGGGGTGGGGCAGACCAACGAAACCTTCTGGAAATACACGCGCACACACACACAGGAGAGAGGAAGAATGAAAGAACTGGGAAGATTTTCATAACCTTCCTGCTGGCCCTGCCGTTTTCCGGAGAGATTCTGGATCTTTTCTACCTTTTGGAGTCATCTTGGCATCTATTTTTCGTAAGCCGGTCTTCAGCTAGCTGCGTGTGTGTGCGTGTGTGCGCGCGCGCCTATCTGATGCATTTGACTGTCTTTTATCCAACTGCCCAGAAGCAAATGTGTTAACTCGGCGGTGCCCCTTGATGCCCGGGTTCGCGCCTCGAGCACAGAGGACGCCCAGACCCATTTTCCCGGCTGGATTCGGAGCGGCTGCCGGGCTGTGGACCCATGTGTCTGGATCGCTTTACCCAGAGGTTTGGGAAGCGCCAGTATTAACCTGCTTCCAGGTACATCACAAGGTCACCAGAGGGTCTTGCAGCCGTCTTGTTTCCTTGCATCTAGACCTTCCTGGCTTGGCCAGAAGGATATTTACGTTTCGGTCCACATCATTTGAAGGCAAAAGTTCAGCCCTTGGAACTGGTTTCTGTACAAACAAGGTAACAAGGATTGCTTTTCAAACTGCTTAACAAAATCCCCGACTCTTCTTCAGCCCTTTCCCGGCTCTCTCCTCCCCACCAAAATGTCACCAGCTCTTGAATTACGTGGATTTGGGTTGGAGGAGAACTTGAAGGAAACGTGATCAAACGGCTATGCCAGACCACTCTCTTTGCTGCCCGTGGTCCGGTAGGCATCGAAGCCGATCGTGAAAAGGACCAGTCCCCGCCTTGCTTCTCCCTCCCCGTGCTGTGCTGGCCGTGCATGTGCAAGTGTGAATGCCAGTGCGCGCGCGCCTGGGTGCGAGTGTGTGCGTGTGTTTGAGTGTGTGTCTGTGTGTGCGTGCGCGGCCGCCCTGCCTCTGCCCGCTCCCCGGGCGCAGAAACGCGGGTTTCATGGGGCGATCGCCGCGGATCCCCCACCCGGCGCAACCTGCGGGCAGCGGCGGCAGTGGCAGGAGCCGCCTCGCGGACTCCCTAGGATGCGGGTGCTGAGCTATGGCAGAGGGCAGCGAAGTGACGAGAGGGACCCGCGGACGACTGTGAAAGCCACCTGGAGCCACCTTGCCGGGATTGTACCTGCGGGCAGAAAGTCCTCCTACGACCGTCTTTTCCTCTAGAGGCACCAGGTAACAAGCAAACGACTACCCGCCTCACCCAGTTTCCTTCTGATCTTGTTTCTAGCGTCTTATCTGCATTGCAGGCTACTTTACTTATTAATGTTTTGAAAATCATTAGGAAGGGCTGGGTATCCAAGGGCTCTCTGTGATGTTGTAATATAATTTCTAGTAGGTGGAATATAAATCTATACCTGAGCCCTTAATCTAGCTGTGAAAGCTAAGGGAATATGGATATGCTCCACCCTAAGTGATGTTTTTGGAAACCTAGGCGTGTTGAACCTGTCTGAAGATGCCAGAGATTAAAATCCCGTGTTTCCTTCAGGCTATGGTTGCCACGGACCATTTGGTATCCAAACCCTCCCCAGATTGTGGAGTGTGAGAGGGTGTTTGGTTTCCACCCATCCTTTCAGGCTAGCATTGTTTTGACCCTTTTCTACCTCTGGCGCCAGTTTGTTTTCCTTGCCTGATTGTGGACAAGCTTGCCAGGTCCTTTAGTAGTTGTAAATTACGCATCTGGAGACTTTAATCTGAAATGGAGTTTTCTTAGAACTTGCTTTGCATGGAAGGGAATTCATTTTCAGGGTGTGTGTGTGTGTATTGGAATATGGTGTTTAACTGTCAGGGTTTGCTTTTATGTAGCAAAATCGATCCATGAAAGGAGTCGTTTTTCTATCTAGAGGAGTAAGGCTAAAACCGTAACCACCACCCGGACACCATCCCCAGCTGTATTGTCTCGGTTGTGGAGAGGGGCTTGTGTGCGCGTGTTCTTTTTTTTTTTTTTTTTGGTTTGCGTTTGTTTGTTTGTTTGTCTCTGTATAATATATATTTGTATTTTGAAAATTCTAGCCAGCGCCTTGATTTACAAAGAGTAGGGCAGATTTGTGACTTTAATTAACATATTGGGAATGATGTGTTAAAATGGAGATTCCCATGGCCGGCTGAGACAGCACGAATTTAGTAAACTTCCAAAGCCCCTTACTTCTCTCAAAGCACCTTATTTCTCTCATTTCCTTTTCCCATCACCTCTGCGTCCCCTACAGAAAATTTCACTCCCTTCTCGAGGGCATTAGGATTAACAAGATAAAGCACTTCCAAAGTAGTCTCATCAATGTTTTATTCGGTAGTGAAGGCGGTCTGAATAATTCAGCTGAAGAGCGCTCGTTTGTCTCCCGCCTTTGGGAGTCGCCAGCTGTCTGCACCCAGCAGAGGATCTGGCCGGGCCCAGGCACAGTGCCCTGCTCCTGGAGGCAGCGACTGAGGCTGCTCTGGCAGTTTCTCTTTGCTAAAGCCGCGGAGAAAGTGTAGGGGCGCTGCGTGCTTTTCCTGGGCTCCTTGCGTTTCTACAGATATCCATAGGATGGCATTTGCCGACTACAGGCTTGCCGCTAGCTAGCTGCTCTCGCTGGCCCTCTGCGTTGATGTCCCAGCTCCCCTGGAGTCTGGGCTTGGCTGCTGCTGCAGCCCTCACAGGCTGGTGGTGCTACAAGGCCGTGTATGCAGCAGGCTTGGGGGCTGGGCTCCGCCACTGCAGCTGCCAGGCCCGCGTTGACACTTTCCTGGGGCGGGGCGGGAGAGCTCAGCGGGCTCCCTGGCAGACAGCGGGCGCATCATGGCCGGGGTGGCCGCCTGGCTGTGAGAGGAAGGAGGGGAGAGAGACGCGTGGAGGGCAGTGATGTCCTGCTCGACTTCCTGCGCCTGCACCCCCTCGCCCCCCCTTGTAAATGAATATTCAAGAACATAGAACCAAAGCTGGCTGCAAAAATGCCTTCATATTCAAATACTGCATGATTTCTCAGGATTGAAAATCTGAAACTAAGTGTGTTTTTCCTCGATTGCCATTTGTTCCTCTCTTTCTTCTCTCGGCTCTTGCCCTTCTAAATTTAATTGGGTCACTTATACGCCTGTTATACCTCCAGTTGGAATACCTCTGGAAGGACAACCACCCTCACCAGCCCCTGCCCAGTACACCTGAAGGAGATGAGGCCACGCTTCAGACAGATTTGCTCTGTACTTGGAGCCGGAGGGAGAACCAGGAAAGGATACAGAGAGTAACTGACTTTAAGAGAAAAGCAGACCCCGACTCTACCCTCTGAGGACTCAGAAAAAAATGGCACTGCCTGCATAAAAACTAAAAAATAACTGGGCATTTGGGAGGAATTAGGTGAGGATTTTTCTTTTCTTTTATCTTTTTTTTTTCTCTTCTAGTGAATTTATTTGTATTTCCCTATCACTCCGAACACCCAAGCCAGAAAACTGATTTGTGTGTGCTAAAAGTCCGACAGGGACACCTCTTTGTCCCCCAAATTTCTCCAGAATATTATTACAACAGAAACTATATCACACTCATAAGATGTGTGAGCAGACAAGGCATACCCGTGTGGAGGGGCCAAGACAGATGAGATGCTGCTGAAGAGTGTAAGGACTTGGGAGAATCATGTGTTTTCTCCGTCTCCCTCCTCATTTTACCTCCTCCTGGCCTTTTCTCACTAAGGAGTCGGTCTTTTGCAGGTTAAGTCTTGTCATTGTGCCCTCCTCCTCAGGGAAGGCAAGACAAATGCCTTGAGTGGATGTTGGGTGTTCAGAAGCCTAAGCATAGATGATGGTGTAATTCATGTTTAAAAATGCCATTCCTTGGTGCAGACTGGAGTTAGGTGAGCCAGACATAACCAGATAGACTTCCTGGCACGAGTTTCATGTATAGAAGCTCTTTAAAAATGGAGATTTCTGCCTCCCTTCCCTTCACCCTTGTCTGGAGAGACGGGAGCAAACCAGTTTGGAGATCTGAGCCCGTTGTCCTTATTAAGCACTGTACTTAGACAGCACTGGCCTGGCTCACTGAGGGGCTAAGACTGTCAGGTGTCGATAGGAAATTTCCCAGCCAAAGCTTCCTTCCTTGTAAGCCCTCTTACGGTCACTATTGAGAGGGGCAGAACAATAGGGAAGTCAGAACCCCCATGGGTACAGCTGTGAGCATATAGGCAGGTGGAGAGAAGTTGTCACTTGACTCCTGTTCCCTAGACCATTTCTTTTAGTCATTTTCTCCCTTTCTTTTTTCAAGAGGAGAATGACCTTGAGCAACACCAGTCTTCTGTGCTTCACACACCTCTTTCCTCTCTCAGACATATAATGTATATATACGAACACACACACACACCTCATTTTTGAAATAGGAGATTCCCGTGCTGGTGTCTTTGGGGAGGGGTCCATCAAGATAGATCTCTGGCTGATACCAGCCAGAGGTGATTTTCTTTCCTTTTTCTCAAGAGGGGATGGCACAAGCTGTGATCACTTAAGGGAAACTTGCCCACCCTTATCCCCTTTTCCATTCTTTTTGCCTTCTCTGTCATTAAATATATTCTTGGTGTTAGAGCAGTGTCAGGTTATGGCATTGATGTTTAAATGACCGGCATATGCTATATCTGTCTGTCTGTCATCTTTTCATGAATGACCATGATTTCCCTTTGTCCATTTAAACCAATGTTCTGTTTCCTCTTGCTGCTTGAAGCACTTTTGGCTTGGGAGTTTTGCTGACTTTTCTAGCTGGTGACATTAGGATCTTGCTTTCTGCTGATATTATTGCTGTATTGTTATGTGGTTGGGATGAGATGCTCACAGATATCTAACCATGTTCCGGCCTCTACATAAAACTGTTACATAATAACCCTATGTCATAACTATTCAGTTATTTTAAGAGAAATTTACAATAAATAAGATGGCTAATAAGTATTTTTGCCAGTTTTGGGGTTGGAGGCAGAAAGCCACTTGAAACTTTCTAAAGGATTAGCTGGCTAATCTATTAGCTCATTCCAGTGATTTTTATTTTCTGTTTAATCAGAAATATAACATATTGGCATTACTTTCAGAGTTTTCTGTATAGTGTAATCAGTTCTAAGTTTTCTGTTTTCTTGAAGACAAAGGTATAAATTTAGGCCTTTAAGTAGATGTGATTGTGACCCCGTAAGATACATGTCTCACAGGTAGTTTTGCTAAATCACTCCACTAACACACATGTGCAGAGCTCTGTGTCATTCAGCAAATCTTGAGAGTGAGACTGCTTATTGTATTTCTACAGCCCACGTTTTTATTCCTGTAGCATCTTTCAATCACTGAGGACTATTTAAAACCCAAAGCAGTATAATTTGTCCATTACATGGTGTGTGCATGGTGAAATTAAGAAGTATTACATTTATAAGTATTGAAGCTACTCTGGTGAGAGGTGAACCGTTTTTATTATTCTCTATCAACATAAATTGTATGTTATTATGAAAACCCCAGATTCATATAAGTATAGAAAGAGATAGGAATATAAGAATTTAATTCAGAGATAGTTAATGCTATTTTTAAGCTTTTTCTTCATGGTATTCTGATAGATACTGTTCTAACAGAATGCTTTTTACTGAATTGGGACATAATTTAATACTAATTAGGAAAATGATTAACAAGTGATAGAAAATTACAATGGAATTACATGGTTATATAAATGTACTATCATTTTACGCACACCAAGTAAACTACATGAAAAGGCTTTATTATTTAAACTACAAACTACATTTGTAAGATTTCTCAGAAACTGGCTTTGATAGCCTGTTTGTTAAGCTACAAACTTGCTCACATTGGGAAGAAAATGCCAGTTAACCAATTTGGGTCCTCCTAGAAAATATATTTTTTTATAAAAGATATCTGTCTAATCTTAAACCTCATGCTACTTCTTTTCTTTGTGGGAGCATATATGTAATTTATTTCTTTAAAAACCCTTCCAATGAAATATTTTGAAATTGATGTTATTATAGTCCTTGTGAAGAACAATTTCAGAATTGTCACTGAATACTGAATCTATTTAGATTTTATAACAAAAAAGGCTCTAGAAAAGAAGTAGTAAGATAAACGAATGAAATTGTAGAATCCTTTTTCCCAACTCTAAGAGCAGTTTCTGAATTCTTAGAAAAAGAGTGAAAGAAACGCTAATTAGTTCAATATATACTCAATTAGAACTAGATATTTAATCAGGGATAGAAGCCAAAACAATGTTGTCGATGTTACTCCATTAACTGTGCCTCATGCAGCTCCTTTGAGGAAATCCTAAAGAGCCCTAAAAGATGCACACCAGTTGCTCTCTGGATTCCCTGCCCCATGTTGACTTCTCACTTCCTGCCTGGAAGTAGGTTTTTCTGGAATCTTAGTAGTGTCACTTCTAAAGTTATAGGATATTTGCATTAAAGTGATTTATTCCTGGGAACATATCAACTCTATAAACATGAATACTAACTTTCTCTTATCTTCTTGGGAAATACAGGCTGTGGTGTTTTTCCTAGTAATTAGCTTTCTGTTATTTTTTTTCCCATGGTGTAAAAATTAGGTTATTAAATGAATTTATGTGCACTTGTGTTGTTAGTGCTCAGACATTCGTATCGCAATGTGAAAATGCAGATAATTTATATGGCAACATTCAGCACTGCATTGAGTAGTACGTATGCTTTATTCCACATGGATAGATATCGTTATATCACTAATATTCACAGATATTTTAATTTGAAATGCCTCATTTAATAGAAATGTGCCTACCTTTAAAGTGAAAATTTAGAGTTATTTGTAGGAACTATGGAGTATATTTGCTGTGTATTGACTGTTCAAATGTCGGTTACTTATCAATATATAACTAGATATTGGATCCTGGCCTCAAGGAGCTTGTTCTCTTAGTAATGTGAAACATATAAACAAATGCATAAACTTGGAAGAAACTGATATTTTTTATTGTATTTTGTTATGTTATGCTTTGTAGTAGAGGAGAGAGAGGAGATCAGGAAATTGTAACTGTGTTTTGTGGAAGTCAGTTTTGTGCAGTGGTGAGAAACATGAACTTGGGGATTTTACAAGCCTGTGTCTGAGGCCTCTGAAACCTTGAGCAAGTCTTATAACCTCTCTGAGCCTCAGTGTCATCACCTATAATGAAGCTAATAGTAAAAGATACTTAGCTGCTACCATCATCATCATCATCATCACCATCAGTATCATCTCATGATTAGATATCACGAGGGTAAAGGAGGAAAAAAAGGATGTGGTAATTGGATGACTTCAAAGCCTATGCTTTGGCGAGTCACAGACTGTCAGGGTTCCATGGAATGCTAAAGCTCAACCAAACCAGGGGTCATGCAGGCCAGTGTCTTCAGAGACCCAGCAGGAGATGTAAAGCAGGACATCTGACTGGGTTTAAGAAACTGGGCCGTAGGAACTTTGGTACACTGGAAAGTGCATGACTTACCCAAGACATTCAAATTTATTTATGTATTATTTTTTTATTTTTTTGCTGAGGAAGATTCGCCCTGGCCTAACATCTGTGCCAGTCTTCCTCTATTTTGTATGTGGGTTGCTGCCACAGCATGGCTGCCAACGAGTGGTGTAGGTCCTTGCCCGGGAACTGAACCCCAGCCGCTGAAGCAGAGCCCACCAAACTTAACCAATAGGCCATGGGGCCAGTCCCTCAAATTGAATTCATTTTAACCCCTGATGGGTCTGGCGTTATGAAACTTCTGAGTTATTCTGACATCTATTCAATTTTCAAATTTTCTCTAAAGCATTCCTGCCAAGTAGTCATCTTCACTAAGCTTGAGTACCTTGAGTGATGCCAAAATCACTCCAACTAAAGTAGATTATTCTATTGTTGTATAGGTGTATCATAAAATTTCTTTTTGGGGTTGAGCCAACAATCTGGCATCCTGGGCTTCTAGTTAATTTTAATATGGGAGAGGGGCACAAAAAAGTCTAATTCCCAATGGCAGTACCTCAAATATTTAAACTGAGTTACTTGAGATCCCTAACTCACAGTTGTTCTGCTTATGATTAAACATAACTCTGGACCTTAACTGTTTTGGGACAGTTTTCTATATGTCATGATTTCAAGCCCTTGTACCTTTTATGTTCAATAAATGTGAGCTATCGTTAGTCTTCATCATCACCCTCTTCTAGATAGGCTCCAGTTTGTTTGTCCCCCTTTGCACTGAAATGTGGTGCCAGTGCCAACAAACTACATGGGTTGACTAGTGTAGAGTTGAACAGGGCCATTACTTCCTTGCTTTTGGAACAGAGAAAGCAGGTACTTGCTGTAACTCTCCATCCTGTACTCATGTCAGGTATTATTGTTTAATCAATGCCTTCTCTCTTTTTGAACCTGGATGAGGCATTGGAGTCCTTAACGTGTTCCTCTAAGATGCTACAACGCGTCAATCCAAGTTTGGTCATAAGATTAACAGTATTTGCTATTCTGAACCTAGACACTACTAACGATGCTTGAGACCATTTTCTCAATATTCACATCGTAAAATTTGCTCATAATGATCAAATTACTTAAATCTTTTCCACTAAATGTTGAGAGAAAAGTAACATAAATTGTAATGATGTTGTTTATAAAAAACAATGAAATGGAGCAAGATAAGAATAGTAGATTTCATTTTACCCTACAGTGATGGGCTGGCTGCCTCATGGGCTCTTCTGATCTAGACAAGAATGACTCAAGGCCCATTCTTTGATTCCTTTAACAAACATTTATTCAGCATTTAATGCATGCTTAGATGCTCTGCTAACCATTCCTCCTTTGAGACACAAAAGCCAAAATGGCATAAATGCTACTCCGGGGAAGCTGCAGTCTAGAATGAGGAACAAATATTCTTTCGTAGAAGCAATCCAAGTCCTGAGTCAGTCTTGATGACATTCTCAGATCATTGCCTCTTAATTTACCCTTAAACCTAGATCATAGTGATTTGTAGAATATTTCCTAAGTTAATTTGTATTACCTCCTTCGTTATTGAATAAAATCAGTGATTAGGCTCCTACCAGTTTCCCCGGCCTCCACATGAGGTCATCTAATTTCTAAAAAGGGGAAAATAATTTGAATACAGAAGGAAATGACAGTAAAATTCCCTTTATCTGGTGTCCTTGCAGAATGAGTCTTTTGGTTATCGACATTCTCCATAATCTTGAATGTTATTCTTTTTAAGCATCATGTTTAAAAATGTTTTTTAAAAGTTTTACTTTTAATGTGAATGATAATGGTTATTAAAATTGACACACCAACTCTAAATATAGTTAACCTTTCCTTAATGACTTCAGGTCTTCATCAAATATGTTAGTGATTCCAGAAAGCTCTCAGGGACCAATCCACGGCATGTTTAAAGCACTTGGGACTGATACTGAATTTCTCCAACTTCTTTTCTTTCCCTTCTGTCTTCTGTGCATGACTTTTCTGTGATTTCTTTCCTTGCTTTCATTTAGCTAACATTTTTCAGTGGGCCTGTTGTTTTCTTTTTTTTTTTTTTTTGGTGAGGAAGATGGTCCCTGCGCTAACATCCATGCCTATCTTCCTCTGTTTTATATGTGGGATGCTGCCACAGCATGGCTTGATGAGTGGTGCATAGGTCTGTGCCTGGGATCAGAACCCGTGAACCCAGGGCTGCTGAAGTGGAGTGCATGAACTTAACCACTACACCACCAGCCTGGCCCCATCCTGCTTTCCTTTTTAACTCACTGATGGGAACTTATTAAAAAAATGACAAGATTGTTAGGTATCTTTGTAAAATAAGAGCCTGAAGATGAGTAAAGTTCTAAGACCTCCTCCACTGAGGAAAGCACATGTTCTCCTCCATGTACTTTACGTGGAAAGCACTGAAACGTGCTAATCTATATGGGATAATGTATAATAGATGGTGTTGATTGTGATCATCAGCAACAGCAGCAGCAGCATCATTTTCTGAGAACATACTCCGTGCCAGGTCCTGTTGGTTTTTACTTTCCTCTAATCCATGCAATAACCCTGTGGCTTAGGCATGATCGTATACATTTTTTAGAGCAGCAAGTTGAGGCTGAAGGCAGTTAATTTACTTGTCCATGATTGTATGACTAATAGATGATAGGGTTAGAATTCCAATCCAAATATTTCTGGTTCTAAAGAGGATGCAATATCTGCAATACATAGGAGACTTTCCTTTTCTCCTACCTCTTAAAACTGTTTTCTGTTGATTATTACGTAAACATGTTTTTAACCTCCTTCAAGGATGATGGCCATCTTCTGAATATGCATCTTATTCTTAATTTCTTTTCCCTTGATGGTACTCCATGAATTGCTATGTTTTATATCTGGAAGTTTATGAAAGACTTTATGGTTATCCATAGGGGATTCTGTAGCCATTTGTATTGAGAAGGAAGCATTTGATCCTGAGTCTGGCATATAAGTATACACTAATTTTTTTTGCTAAGCTAGACTGTATGATTTTGGGTGATTTACTCTCTCTAATTCCCAATTCCCATCTGTAAAAGGGATTTGAAAGCCATTGTAAACTGGCTGGTTTGTCTTAAGTAATTAATAAATAATCGTTTCCTTAACGCTTTGTCTGGTACAGAAAGATCAGCGAATTCTGTAAATGTTCGCATCGGATGCAACTTGAGGATCACTCTGTTTCTCGTGTGAACATCTGCATTTGTTTCATCACGCTCTACATCCCTCTCCTCTCACTCCCTTTGCCATGTTATCTGTGCAGACTGCTGTTGCTGTCCTTGATGAGTGCTTCAGGCTTACTCCCAGTTACCTCCTCCCTTTGGGACAGGGCCAGAAAAAAGTCAGATAATAAACCTGTTTCCTCACCTTGAATGCAGATTTTTATGCTGTAATTCCAATGACAGAGGGACCTGACAGCCAAAATCTGATGCTCAATTCTAGATATACCTGTTGGCAGAACAGACCTAGATTAAGCCCTGTGGTGTGTTCTCATCTGTGATTTACTTTCTTACCTCCTTTGGTGAATTCAAAATGGCCACAAATTCATTGCAGGTCTTCTCATCAAGAGTAGATGTCTGTTTCCCTTCCTCTTGAATCTGGATTGGCCTCGCGACTTGCTTTGAACAATAGATGTGGCAGAAGTAATATGGTGTAAATTTCAAGCCAAATCCTCCGGAGACTCTATAGCCTCCACTCTTGCCCTTCTGGAAAAATGTTAAAACCATGCAGTGAAGCCTGGATTCCCCTGCTGGAAACAAGTGGCCCAGCCGGCAGCCAGCGCCAGTGGCAAGACATGTGAACGAGGCCACCTTACACCATCCGGACCCAATTGAGCTTCCAGGTAATTATAGTCAAGTGAGTGACCCCAGGTGAAACCAGCCCAAATTGATGACTCACAAATCATGAACAAATAAAATGGTTGTTACTTTACACCACTCAGTTATGGGGTAGGAATAGATAACCAAGATACCCACCTTGGGTAATGGGACATAGCCAGCCGCCATGCCTATTCTGGAAGACAAGCCTGACTCCTTTTTTTATACTTTCAACAAATGTTTGTTAAATATCTACTGTATCTGGGCATGCTGCCCCTCCATTCATGGATTCGTGGATTTTTTAAGAAGACTGTAGTCTTTTCTTAAACATTTGGAAGTATTTGCTGATTCCTCAAATGCCTCAAGTTTCCTCAAAATGCTTTTTCCTAAGATGTTTCCTAACATGGTTGAATGTACATGAGCTTTAATCGTGACTTTCCCGTTTTCTCCTGGACTCACTTATCACTGCCTTAGAGAAGCTTCCCTGGAATGGTTGTCCTCGTGCTAGGAACGTGCCAGTCACCCAAAGCCCGGAAGAGAACTGGTCTTTGTTTCTCCAAGTTGCATTGGGGCATAGTTTGGTTCAGAGTGACATTTTGTCATTTCTCCAAGATTTCAATTTACTTTCTAAATATGTTTTAGTGATTCATATTTACTATTCATTTCTCCTGTAAATTAAATCTAGATTGCACAATTATTTTATTCTGGGACTTCATACACACCTCATTTTATTCAATAATGTTCTCATTTATGTATCAAATGACTCTACAGGAATTTGACATATTGTTACAGGTATAATAAGGTGCAGGATATAGGCCATGGGGCAGTACAATTATAATGGTTTTATAACTTTCTGATTACTATTTATTTCCAAAAAATACATAATTATGAAATGAATACAGTCAAATGCAGTGTTTTGACTTTTAGTAAAAGAGATACATTTGTGAGGAGGTGCGTGGGAATGCATGTCACATTCACCTAAGTATTTCTACAAAGGTGTTTTGTTATGATTTGAAAGTCTCCCTGGAATATATTGAATGTGAGATATTTTATTTACATATTCTTTCTGCTATTTCTTACTTTGATTTTAGAGTTTAATATAAGATAGGTAATGTATGTTGTGCTAATCATTTGAAATTTCGACTAGTGAATTCTAAAATAACCAAGTACCTAGTCCATCTGCTGCATGCTGAAATAGACACTACACCTGGCTTTCTTAGCATTATATGTATCAATTTCCTCATCTGTAGAATGGGGCTAAGGTTGGTGTCCCAAAGGCCTGTTGTGAGGAGTCGGTGAAATAATGCCTTCTTGGCACTTCACACATTGATTGGCAAATAGTGGAATGCTCAGACAGCCCTAGCGAGATACGTGTCCTTGTATTTTATGTATCAGAGTGTAATATTTGGCCTGAGTAGGTTATCAGCTTGCAAATCTCTATACTTTTCTTTGCAGATGAAAGCAGAAGTTTTCATAAAATTAATAACAATAAAAAAAACTTTCATACAGATCTAGAATAACTAAACTAGCTGGAATAATACTTTAAAAGAAGCATCTCAAATAATGTATGACCTTTAGAATATGATTAGGAAAACTGAAGATGAGTTTACCCGTTATCTATAGGTAGGACCAATCCAGGTTGTTTTAGAGTTTTAAAATTATACAATTTAGGGGAGCTTTTGAATAAAAACAATATGAAGTTACAAACACAAATGTTGGGTAAAGTGCTTTGGGATGATCCTGTGTGTGTGATATTAGCTTTGTGGCAAATCTGCCTTTCTTATTAAGTACATGTTCAATGAATTTCAGAGAAAATCAATAACTTCCTGTACTTTCTGTTTGGGAAAATTGATTTTATAGTTCTTTAGACTAATTTGTGCTGAGAACTTTTTTTTTTTAATTCATGGTAGCCTCTTTAATAGTTCTAGTGCTTTTTTGAATATGTTTTTATTAATTGAAAATTAAAATATTTCTCTAAGTAGCCATGTGAGTATATGACTGTAGGACTTGTTTTATTGTGATAAAAATAAATGGACAAATCAGAATGTGTAATTAATGAACCAATTTTTCCAATGAACTTGGGGAAATCATTTCTTCAATTTCAGGCGATATCTGTAGCCTTACAATTGAAAACATGGAAAAAATAATTTTCTATGTTATAGGAAGGAAGCAGATTCAAGGGCAATTTTAAAGGAAAACAGAGAATTTCAGTGAAATCATGCTTGGTACAAAATGTACACTCAGGAGGTGTTGTTTAGAGTATTGATACATACATTAATTAATAAATATTGGTTTTGAAGTGTTGCTATATAGTACTAAAATCTATTTTTATGATGTGATAGAAGGAAATCAGTTTCATTTTTATAGTCATTTTATGTATATTGATGTTTACATTTTCATGTTAATATTTGAACTTTTGGGGATCCATGAAAAAGAAAAAAATCATTATTTTTGAAATACAAAAAAAGCAGCCCTTGAAAAACAATGTAATGTCATTCTGAAGATTTTCCCTATCCTGCCTGTTCACATAATCCCTGGATAAAATACAACCCATATTGGGAATGGGAAGTATCAACTCTTTCAAACTGATTCAAAGCACACGGTACAAAATTCTCCTGGATGGGGTAATAGGTTTTATGGGATTCGGTGCTTCTTAGATGGAGAGAATGATGTGAGCTGAGTGTAAATGGAGTTAGTACTCATTCTAGCTGCATTGGTGCTATCAATAACAATTTAAAGACAGGATTTTCCATCATAAGTGGAAATCGTATATTGACTGTACAGCAGTCCGAGGAGGAGTTGTGACCTGCAGGTGAATAATGTGTAGAAGAGTGGGACAAATGGAGCGATATGATGGTCCTAAACTTGTTAGAGTTCAGGTTGTACAATCAACATTCTCCAGCATAAGATTTTTGGTTTCAGCACCTTGAGTTAAGGCGGGAAAACAGGGTCCTGTCACTTAGGACTCATTTAGCTGCAAGTGGAAAATTCAACCCAAATTGGCTCAAGCATCAAAGGAATTTCTTGGTTCATGCAACCAATAGCCTAAAGTGGGGTTACCTTCAGGTATAGCTTGATTCAGGGTTGAAATAATTGAAAAACTGGATCCAACTTTCGGCTCTATTTTCTATTAATTCCTTTCTCAGATTTGGAAGGGTGGATCACTGTAGCTTCATATCATCATGCCACTAAGTCCAAAGGCAGAGGGAGAAAAACAAATAAGGAGAGAGAGGGAGGAGGGTGGGGGGACGTGGGAGGAACTACTTCCCAACATTCTGAACAAAGGTCCTTTAATTGGTTCTTTTCAGGCAAGGTTCTTTGACTTGTGCCCTGCTAACATCTCCCAACTTGGAACTTGGTTTGAAGGAGTTAAATCACTGCTTAGTTATTTACTTCTTCCTTCCTCCCGTCCTCTCTTCCTCCTTCCATCCCTCCCTCGTTTTCTTTCTTTCAGAGTTATTTTCCATGAAAAGCCATATGCTCTTATCCTCCATGTGAAATTCAAAAGCTGATACAACTTCAGTGAAATTTTAATATTTTGCTTGATAATCAGTGTTTCCTGCTATAGAGGAGGAAAAATAATTTTCCCTCTACTCTTTTAGGTTCTTGGCTGAGACATGCCTGTAATAAAAAGACAGATTAACAGGAGAAAAAACAAACAGAAGTTTAATAACATATATGCCTCCTATATACATGGGGAGACCCAGGAAAACTGAGTAACTCCCCCAAAATGGCCAAGCTACCACTTTAAATACCATCTCTAGCTAAAGACAAAGAAAGGTGTTGGTGCAGGGAGGTCAAATATGGACGATTTTCAGGCAAAGCACAGTAAACAAGGGCAAAGATGTTACACAGATTTACGTCAGTGCCTTCTCCATTGATAAAGAATTTGTAAAGATTTAGTCATCCTCTTCCTGGGATAGAGAGGGAGATACCCTTACAAATGGAGATTAATCTCATATATGTAAATGTTGCTTTCAAAAGGGTAACTTCTACTTAGTTTTCAGAGCTTCTCCCATGTCTACTGTTTCTTAAAAATAACCAGCTCAAGATCATCCTTATGCCAGAGAGACATATTTCGGGGTAGCAAATTGTGCTCCCCTTCGCTGCTTTAAGATTTCTTAGCAAGCTTTATTTTTGGAAAACAAATTGAAAGTGGTCAAACCACAGTCTTACTGTAAAATATTTAAAATGAATGGGTCTAATAGAATTTAGCTACAAAGAAAATTGTATCTGTTTATTCATCATTGAGAAGTTAAATACCACTTGTAATATTTACATAAGGCAAGTTTCATCTTATGATAATAGAACAATAAGAGGCTATTCATATATATGTACACACACATATCTATGCACACACATCCATATAAGCTTATTTATTTTTTATCAAATACTAAATCTTTATTAGTATACATGCTATATATTGTACTATTTGCAATTATAAAGAAGAATCACTGTAAAAGAAGACTGTGACTAAATTCCAAGCTAAATGGTTGTGGAAAAATAATCATCTTTTATTCATTTTAAAATAAAGTGTAGTAAAATTATAAAAGATAAAATGATAATGACTGAATTTAAATATAATTTTAAAAAGTCTCAGGTAGCTTCTTTTTCTCTTTGTAAAACAGAGATCACACAAATGCTGAATAATTGTTGTAGATTTTACATTAGTTTTCATGATCTGTTTTTCAACCTTCTGAAGTATACCATTCTCCATTGTAATTGTCCCATTTTTTGGAGTCATACTCTTTTTTTTGATAGGAATAAATCTATCTTTTCTTATCAACTTCTTTTCTAACTTTCTACTATAATTTAATTTTAAGGTTATAGGCAATAATAATGAACTCAGTTATAACTGGGATAAGTCATCATTGTGTTGACTTTCTGGTGTGATTTCAGTTGAAGGAAGGAAGGAATAAACCCCGGGCATGGGGTGAGCCAGGTTGGTTTGAGAGCCTCTGCTTCAGCATAGGGTCAGCTCAGCTATTCAACTTCAGCCTCCCTTCCCCCTAAAGGTTCATAGCTGTTCCCTCAGGACCACAGCGTGCCTACAGTCATTAAGTAAAAAAACTTCCATTTGACAAATAAAGCAGCTAAAATTAATACCTGTGGGGATATGTTTGAGCTCCTATTCAGTGGCACATCAGAAAAGTAATCAGACACACCTGTGTTTTGTAGGGAACTGCAACATAATGCAGTTGCTAGCATATGCAACCTGTATCACATGGATTTAATAATCAATTTGCAGTATCTTTGTTATAAAGCTGCATGAAGAAATTTTTTAAAAATGTATCCCTGGCTCTCTAGCCTTAATTAACTACTGTAGGCAATATCTACTCATAGTTCTATTATATTTTAGTTGCGCTGGGCAGGCTTCTTAAGGTATCATCCTTCTTTGAAACTTGCATATTTACCTCCATTTTAGCTCACTTGACTGTAGTAGACATGGAAACATCCTTTTCATAGTCAATTTTTGGTCAGAGTACTCTACAATTTACTAACTAATTATGGTAAAGTCACTACTCCGCATTCTTCATGGGGAGGAAATTGGTGGCAGCCTCTAAAGAAAATAATGCAGTGTGGTTAGCAAATGTTCCTGTTTCCTCTAGTGAAATGTAACTAGTTTAATCAATTACATATGCAACAATAAGTTCCTGAATTACCAAGAAGGAAATGGCTCCTGGCCAGTAAGTATAAGATATTTTGATGTTGTAGGAGAGGAAGACAATTCCTCTGTCCTCTAGGTCCTTCTGGCTGGTCTAAGAATTAAATTGCCATGAGACAGAATAACAGGAGAAAATCTAACAAAGCTTTATAACATGTGTACTTGGGAAAGACCCAGGAAAACTGAGTAACTCAGCCAGAATGGCCAAAGCCACCACCTTGTGTCCCGTTTTCAGCTAAAGGCAAAGGAGAATGTAGGGGTTAGTGATTTGGGGCTTCAAAGGGAAGGAAGGCAATTCACATGGAGATGGAAAAGCAAATGTTTGGTAGACAGAACCTTGATAAGATTGGGCTTAGCAAGGACCCTCCCAGTCTATGGACATCCAGAGTTATCTATGGTGATGGCCTGTCCTGGGGAGGGGACTTTTATCTTAAATTGTTTTAGGCAGTTAGGGGAAGGTCCAAGTTTCTTTCAGAGTCTTTTGTCCTAAACCAAAGAGACACATTTTGGGGTGGTCAATTCTGATCCTCCACAATGTCACGTACCTTAAGCTTCAGCTATGCAGAGTTTGAAGTAATTTCAGTCCCTTACTTCACTATGGGTAGCACATATATTTTGCTAGCTAAGCGTACTTTAGAAAATTTAATCTTTTAAGTGTAGTCCAAGACATTGCACTTTTAATCAGTCAGTCTGGACTGAGATTTGAATGACTGGTCAGTTTTCCTGCAGTTAGTCTTTTTGTGGAAGTATCATTGCTATTTAATTAAAACCAACAATAGATTGTTCATAATCATGAAGAAGGAGGATATGCTGTAATGTAATATCATATCATTTGCAACCTCTTCAGATGATTCTACACCAGGGAAAAACATTGAGCTGGAAGGTTATCAGCAAAAATAGAATATAGCAAGAGATATAAAAATAGCACTCTCTTGCCTGTCTTTTTCAATCCAAGCAGCGCACTCATTGTATGATCCCACACGAATCTGCAAAGGACTGTAAAGACTCACTTTTAATTGAGGTAACATGGAGCTCTTTGAAGCATAACCAGTGACAGACTGAAGTGACATTTTGATTAAGCAGAGGCTGAATTATGAAATACTTTTACTCCACATCACTGCTGGGAACCTTGATGGGAGTACGGTCTAACTAAAGGAACAACAACTACAACAATGAGGCAAAAACAAAGAAACCAGTAACTGAACTGTGGTACCTTTTTATATCAATTCTCACAGTTCACACACACACAAAGAGACTTACAATTTTCATCATTCTATTCTTTTTTTAAATCAATAAAGAATGCCCTTCCTGATTCTTTTTTTTTCTTACTTTTCTTTGTCTTGGTTCTAAAAAAATTGACTAATTCCAGATAAAAGATCTCAATTACAGGTTAATTAGTTGCAGGTTTAATCTTTAATGGAGCAACTCTAAGGGTATACTTTTTTGCTAGTAGTTTCATTCATATTTTCCTAAGATACAGATTGCTTTATTATCTTCATCATGATTAAGTGATGGATATTTAGAGATACATTAATGAATTGGGGAGGAGAGTACAGAGTGCTTTTCTTTATGTGATGTTCTGTATTGTACTCCAACATTGTTAAAGGTTAATAGGATCAAGGTATGCCTTTGGGATTTATGTCATAGATGTACTTACACAGGTTAAATGTATATAACAGGAAAGTTTATTGCAGTATGATTTGTAATAGCAAAAACATATTTTACGAAAGACTATACAACCTAAATGTTCATCAATAGAGGGCAGGTTTCTTAATGGAATATCATGCTGCTCTTTAAATAAATGAAATAGATCTATATTTGTTGATAAAGAAAGCTGTCCAAAATATATGGTTACATAAGAATGGAAGTGATGGTGGCTATAATGTTATCCTCTTTGTGTAAAAAATATACACACACTTGGGGCTGGCCTGGTGGCATAGTGGTTAAGTGCACGCTCCACTGCAGTGGCCCGGCGTTCACAGGTTCAGAACCCTGGGTGCACTATGACGCACCACTTGTCAAGCCATGCTGTGGCGGCATCCCATATAAAGTGGAGGAAGATAGGCACAGATGTTAGCCCAGGACCAGTCTTCCTCAGCAAAAAGAGGATCATTGGCGCTGGATGTGAGCTCAGGGCTAGTCTTCCTCACAAAAAAAATAAATAAATAAAAAATATGCATACACATATGCAGATACACATAAATGCATATTTACGAATTAACATTCTTTGGAAGGATACATTCACACAAAAAAGTAGATGATGGAAACCATCATATAAGATTTTAATAGCCATATTGTTACAGATCAAATAAAATTAAAAACGAATATTTCTAAATAATGAAAGGCCACTATATACTAGGCATTATACTATTGTTTATATGTCAACAAAAACATCAGTGATATGTACAAATTTATTTTCTATAAATGAATTGCAGAAATTTAGCAACCAAGTTTATCTAGAATGTTGTTTGCACGGTATAAAATAAACTATATGGCTGGATCTTGGTGAGAATTTCACTAACAGTATGAAATGCCAAAAATGCTCAATTGCTTCAGAGTTTCTGCTCTGCCTTATATTGAAAATTTTGAGGAAAGTATTTATAAAACCTAAACATTTAATTTAATCTAAAATAATAGGAAACTTTGACTTCCTTGATAAAGGATATTTCATTCTGGGCTCTTTTTAAGTCCATAGCTTCGTTTTTCCTGGAGATAGGAATTTTGAGTGTTTTGTGTTTCTTTGTATCAGACCCCACACAATGTTTGCCAAGTAGATGAATGATTGGATCATTAAATCAAAAAAAAAAAAAATCAACTCTTTTTTTCCTAGAATCTTAACATAATTTGAAAATAAAACTATGTTTTCTAATTTACTCCAACTTATTAAACAAACAAAACAAAACAAAAAGATAAAGGCGACTCTGCTGGGAGATCAGTTGAGAAAATTGGTAATGGAAAAGAAAATACCACTAAATTTCACATTAACAGAGATAAAAATTTTATTTGGATTTTGTACAGAAGAATGAAGCTAAATTTTTGAAAACTATTTTGTCTCATATTTAACAAAAGTATAATTGCAACTATGCATATTCCTAGAGCTCAAATCTTATCGTGCCTCTGCACAAAAAATAATATTGATCAATAGCATGAAAGGACGGTTTTTATTTCCCATTTAATTTTCACAGCAGAACTCTAAAGAAGTTAAATTTTTAAAATTTATTTTCTGCTTTTTTATTGAGAAACAATTCATACACCATATAAGTCACCCATTTAAAGTTTACGATTTAGTGGTTTTTAGTATAATCACAAGCTTGTGCAACTATCACCACTATCTAATTCCAGAATTTTTTCATTTCCCCCAAAAGAAACTCCATACCCATTAGCAATCATTCCCCATTCCCCCCTTCCAGGAGATTAATTTTTTGGGGAAAAAGAAACAAAGAAGGAAAAGAAAAACAGACAAAAAGTACACAAAAAACAAACTAGGGCTGTTTAAAAAAATTCTTTTATCCAAGGGCCTTTCTTAATCTTTTAGATAAGGAAACCAATTTCTTTTGAAGCATCTTCGCAGATGTGGTTTCACTCCACCAAAACCTCATTTGTCAGTAGCTATGCATTTGATTCTAGCAGTTTCAATATCATTTTCATTGACTTCATGAAATCCTTTTTTTTTTTTTTTTTTTGGTGAGGAAGATTAGCCCTGAGCTACCATCTGTTGCCAGTCTTCCTCTTTTTGCTGAGGAAATTGGCCCTGGGCTAACATCCATGCCCGTCTTCCTCTACTTTATATGTGGGACGCCTGCCACAGCATGGCTTGATAAGCGGTGCATAGGTCTGTACCCGGGATCTGAACCTGCGAACCCTGGGCAGCCAAAGCGGAGCGCATGAACCTAACCAATACGCCACCGGGCCGGCCGCATGAGATCCTAATTTTCATAACTGAAATTGCAGTTCCACTTCACGAGAGTTATGCAATGTATTTGTAATGTAGACACGATGGTGAAGTTGACAACATGGTCAAAGATATAGTTATCTTTCTGTTGATCTGTCTGACCATCTATCTATACTGGTGTTAAGTGCAGAGAGACATGTGAACGGGGTTAACTATATAAGTGACTAGTTCATTAGTGAATATTGTCTTGTAGGATACTTTTTGCCACTTTAAGCAATCTTGTAATTTCAGAGACTTGAGCAAAGGATGCTAGGTTAAAAGCTCCTTGGTATATCACTTGAAATTGTATACATTTTTTCCCCTCTTGAGAGAGAAACAATGAAATATACTTAAAGTTTCCATTTATGCAAGTGATGATTGTGAACGTTGTATAATAGGAATTAATTTTATTTATTGCAGATAATAAAATTAATATTTTCTCAGTATTTAGCATTCTAGGTTTTAGTGGCACTTGACTGATCACTTATTTCGAAGTTGCTGCATTAATATTTGTTAGTTCCAAGAAAGGTCTATGCACTGTGCAGAGACTATTCTATCAAGGGTGAAGCTTATTTGGTCTCTCAACTCTGAGTTCTTGAATGTTGACTATAATTTTAATTTCCTTTTTACTCCTCATTTCTTCTTAACAGTATCTCACTTTTTTCTCACTAAGGTGTCAGTGAAACCATTTATCAGAGTGGATAAAAGGAAACAATTCTTCTCTCCGAGCTGGTCCTCTTTTGCTGTCATCAGATCCTGCCTCTTTAATTCATTGATTCATTCATTCAACAAATATTTATTGATAACATTCTACATTTACCGGAAATAGTGGTAGGATCTAAAGATTCCACAGTAAACAAGAGAGAGAGGATTGTTGCTCATGTTGAATTTACGGAGTAGCAGGGAGAAAGAGACTCACGAATTCCTGGATTCAATTTGTAGAGCACCACCAATTATGTGTCTGATACTGATATTAGCATTAAGGAAATACACTCACTTTACCCGTGTGGGTACCTGTGTGGGGACCGTTAGGACCCAGGAAGCCCAGTGTGCTCTGGGAACATGTCAGGTGGGATTCCATCCATCAGCCCCTGCTCCGTATGGATGAATGGCGGCCCATGTTGGACCAGCTTGTTGTATCTGGGCCCCTGTTCTGACTCTTGTCAATTCTTGTTTAGTCTGTAAATTACTAAAATTCAAATGTTAGACTAGATTCATCACCAGCTGTTTTTTTTTAAAAAAGATATTTTCAGATAAATATAGATGCCACGTGTCTCCATATTTTAAAAAAAAAAGAAACTTTCTGCAGTTACTCTTGAGGGCTGAGGATTTTCCAGCTTTTCTTTCTAGTTTAGATAATACAGACTGCTCTGGCTCAAGTGCTGGGTTGAAAATTTATTTGAGAAATATTTCCTATTAATCAAAAACTTATTGCTCTATGGTTGTTTCTTGTATTACACCCTCAGATAAATTATCCAACAGAGAGAGCCTGGAGTTTTACTGTTCCATCAACTTTGTGCTCACTTATTCATGCGCTATGCTTCCATGCTGTTTTACGACCTTGAAAGGCCTCTCTGTTCCTTATTTGTAGAATAAATCCATTGTTTTATTTCAACTCCCTCTTTTCAACATATCCACATATTCAAAGTTTCCTGCACATTATTGAGGTTAGACAAATGCCATTTTATTTCTGAGTGGAATTTCCTAATTGGGTAGTCAGTACAGCTGGCACAAAATCTTGTCCAAGCATTACTAAACTATTTGTAGTTCTCTAAAATACGAAGCTATTTCAATGTTTCTTTTAATTGAAGTAAAATTGGTATTTAGCATTATATAAGTTTCAGGTGTGCAATGTTATAATTTGATATCTGTTTTCACGACAAAGTGATCACCACCAAGAGTCTGGTTACCATCCATCACCTACTGTTGACCCCTTTCACGTGTTTCACCCATCCCCCCACCCCATTCCCCTCTGCTAACCGCCAATCTGTTCTCTGCATCTATGTTTGTTTTCTTTTGTTTTGTTCCTGTTTTTTCAGATGCGTATAAGTGAAATCACAATGTTTCCATGTCTTTGATCCTGCTCTTCCTTCTGCCTAAAATATCACTTTCTCATCATCTTCAAATTATTTATTCAACAGGATTTCCAAAATCTCCTTTTGGGGAAGGCTTCTCTGATGTCTCGGAGTAAGATTGCTGTCACGCATCTTTGTTCCCACAGTACCCTCATGTCGTATGTCCTGGAGAGGCTTCAAGTGGGTGTCTGTGTTTCCATGCAAAGCAGCTGCATTCAGTGCTGATTCAGTCCCGGGACCTTTGAGCGGAGATTTGTCTCAGAACCTTGCTTATCTGTGCAGTGGCCTTTCTCTATCAGCATTTCTGATCCCAGCGCTTACACATGGCGTTTAAATCATTTGCTTATCTTTCTCTCCACATATACTAGCAGACTCTGATGTCTTTGAGGGCATGAAATATTTAACATATTTTTATTTTTTTATCCAAATGCCTAGACTAGTGTTTGAAATTATTGAATTGAATATTGATTATTGAAATGAAGTGCTCATTTATGGGTCAAGACAGTGATGGTGACACAAAACGTAGGCAACAGTTTTCTCAGAGATTTTCCCCAAGCTTGTTGATATTAAGCTAAAGATCTGCTATAGAGTAATATTCGAAGACCTTTTCTTTTTCTTTTTTTTTTTTTTTTGAGGAGATCAGCCCTGTGCTAACATCTGCCAATCCTCCTCTTTTTTTGCTGAGGGAGACTGGCCCTGGGCTAACATCCAAGCCCATCTTCCTCCACTCTATATGGGACACTGCCACAGCATGGCTTGACAAGCAGTGCGTCGGTGTGCGCCCGGGATCCGAACCTGCGAACCCCGGGCCCCTGCAGCGGAGGGTGCGCTCTTAACCGCTTACGCCACCGGGCAGGCCCCGAAGACCTTTCCTTAGTAAAGAAATACTGGGAAGAACTAAGAATGACCTATTTACACATCTTGAATAAGATTAAAGAAAAAATTTCCTCTGAGTTAAATCAGTTTAAAGCAATAATTTCTTTCAGATATGTAATTATCATTCTGAATTGGCTTTTAGGTCATGTAAATTCAGTAAATACTGTAAATGTTTATCATTTCAAAATTATAATTTGAATTATTGATCCTTTTCCAGAATCTCTAAGGCTGCTTTTGAGAAATACATGGCTTTAAGAAGGGATCACTTTCTTGGATTATATTCTTCCCATTTTTTTAATGAGTCTATATTACTTTCTCAGAACCCAGAAATTCTAATTCCATGGTGTACATTATAAAGTATAGTTATCACTTATTTGCTGCTAATTCAGATGTACAGTAATAAAACAGTGAGAAGATTCTCACTTCCTTGAGAGCATTACTATTTTGCATCATATACTTTTGAGAAAATGTAAGTAGAAAAAGATAACTTTTCTTTCCAGTAGGATATCTTAGTCTTATAAAACATACCCTTGTTTTAATCATTGGACATAAATTTCTCTATTCAGGTTTTCTTTGGTCATTTAAAAAAGTCTTTTATATTAATTAGATACATTTTATTTTCTTGGGATTTTTCCTTTGATATTTGTGTTAGTTCTTCACCATTTTGCTTCTCTATCTTCTATAATAAGGGTCTTTACTTTCAATTCATTGACCTTACCTGGCAGACTTACATAGTAAAATCTGAAGATCTTTCCTGACTTATCAAATGTTAGAGTGAATTAGGTTCGAATGGTTTATGTAAAGCTCTGGACTATCTACCTATAGTCTTCCCTCTTTTAATCTATACTATGTATTCCTGCAAGATCAATCTTCCTGAAGCGCTTCATTCATGTGATTTCCCTACTCAAAATCCTCCAGAGGTCTTCCACTGCTCATTAAATTAAGTTCGAACTTGCTCTCTGACATTCATGGCCCTCCAAACCCCTATAAGATCCAGCCTCTAGTCTCAACTGGACCACTCCTCTGTTCACACTGCGTACAACGAAACTGAGTTATTTGGCTTGCACAGATTCTACAGTCTTTTTTTCCACTCTGTGTATTTTTTGGGACTTATCCTTCCTAGAACACTTGCTCTTGTATCATTCCTGACTGTTCAAATTCAACTGATTCTTCTGAACCCATTTCAGAAATCCATGTCTGTAAGAAGCCTATCCTGATTTATTTATTCAATAAATATTTATCTGCCAGCATTAGTCGAGGGCACAATGAATGAAAAAGTTAAATGAAAAAGTTAAATTCTCTATTATCATGAGCTTATTTATTAGGCAAAGGTGTTAGACAATAAATAAACAAATAAAAATATAAACTGCTAGGTAATAAAAAGTGCGATGGAGGAAAATATTGAGAGTGCCACATGAAGTGTGGAATCGGAGAGAGAGGGCTGACATTTTATTAAGTGTGATCAGGAACATGTGCTTTCAGATGATGGGACATTTTCAGAAAGACCTAAATGAGTGGGGGAATAAGTCAGGAAGATATCCAGGAGAAAAACAGAGACTGAGAGATGAGTGAGTTCAAGAACCTTGGGGCAGCAGCAAGCTTGGTATGTTTACAAAATAGTCAAGAGGCTCTTGTGGCAAAAGAGGAGTAAGTGAGCAGGAGAGTCAGAGAGGTGAGAGAGAAGGAAGCCCCGTGGGCCAGCCTAAGGTGTGTGGCTTTCAATATGGGAAAGATAGGAAGCCAAGGAGAGTTTTGAGCAGAGACAGGACGTGAAATGGCTCGTATTAGAAAGGATCCCTCTGGCTCCTGCCTTTGAATAGATATGTAAGGACACAGCGGGAAAACAAGGGACCAGGAAGCGCTGATTCAGTCAAGATTTGATGGTGGATTGAACCACAGTTTTGGTGTAGGAACTGACTAGATTAGGGTTCATTTTGTAAAATAAGAGAGTATGTTTATAAGGAGGGTAAGAAATCAAAAGAAAAAAAATCAATAGCATTTTGGAGAATCTTTCTTCATCTTCAAAGCTACCATTACAGATTTTTTATCAGTAATATCTTGTGCCAAGTTCTTTACTAAGCTCTTTACTTCTGTTATCCGTATTTAAACCTAATAACAACCCTAGAAAGTTTAAGTATTATTATTGTTACAATTTTCCACATGAGGTACTTGAAAAACAGGGAAGTGGAGTTATAAGAAAATATTATATGTGTCTATCTCTCTGTATTCTTAGAGAAGGAAAAAATATGGCTAGGAATAAATATATCAGAATGTTAATAGGGGTAGAAAAATAGATAATCTTTTCTTTATATTTATCTGCATCTCTTTTAAGAATAGATATTGATTTTCTTTTACTTATTTTAAAATTCCTATGTTCAGATGAATAAACATATTGCTTTTACAATATGACAAAGATTAAATGTGAAAATCATGAATTTTAACCCAATTGACTAGACTTTTCTTATTTTATAGTTGACAAAGCATAGGATTTGTACTCAGACTTGGTTTCAAATTCTATCACCTTGGGCAATAATGAAGGCTTTCTGAACTTCAGTATGTTATCTGTAAACTAAAGCTAATAATCCCAACGTTTGAGGCCTGTTTTCAGGACGCAAGTGGATAACAAAATGATAGTTTTAGGCATGATGCCCAAGACATAAGAGAGCACAATAAATGGTCAGTATTA
Organism: Diceros bicornis minor; assembly: GCF_020826845.1. NCBI lineage: Eukaryota > Metazoa > Chordata > Mammalia > Perissodactyla > Rhinocerotidae > Diceros > Diceros bicornis. Next base: position 8,978,151 of record NC_080744.1, on the reverse strand, counting down.
TTATGTTTTTATTATGTGGGTTTTCAGATTAAATTACTCAATAGGTAAATAAGAGAAAAGATACACTACCATAATATATATAAAAGTTTAGCTGAAGTCTTTATCTAATAAATGAATTCCAACTAAGAACTTTGCTTTTTTTTTTATTTTATTTATTTATTTATTTTTTTCCCCCAAAGCCCCAGTAGATAGCTGTACGTCATAGTTGCACATCCTTTTAGTTGCTGTATGTGGGACACGCCCTCAGCATGGCCGGAGAAGCGGTGCATCGGTGCACGCCCAGGATCCGAACCCGGGCGCCAGCAGCGGAACGCGCGCACTTAACCGCTAGGCCATGGCGCCGGCCCAGAACTTTGCTTAATTTTACAATTTCTTTTATACCCCAATGTCATGATTTGATTATAGGTTTTTATGCTGTATTGGAGGAGGGCATTTATTTTCTTTAAAATTCTTTTTCGTATTTAATATATATTTATTTCCTTTTATTTTAAAATGCTTTAGTGAGTACTTTTAAATAGGTTTGGATAATTATAAATAATCAATTAAGGACCACTTTTAGACACTGATTTAGCGTGGGCAGGTGTTGTTTAGGGAAAAATTCCACTGATGGCAGTTGCAAAAAGACCTGACGTCAGTTTTGGTTCATTCTGCCTTCAGGTTTTAGGATCGGGTCCAATTCCAGAAAAATCATTGCAATTATATCATTATGTGTGGCAGTGTCATGAGCGTAAGTTAAGATATTCCTTTATTCACTTACATTTTTAAAAACAGCAGGCAAAAATTTCTCTTCATTTTTTGTAAATGTTGCCCTCGATAGTTAAGAAATTTTAAAAAATCGTAAAATAAAAACTATTCATACGAAGTATGTGCACCCCTAAACTATGACATCCACCTCCTCTTCCTAATATGTGTGTGTGTGTATATATAAATAGCAAATTTTTCCCTTACACCTAGCTATCCAAATGAACAGCTGTTAGATGCCAATTAGTGTGACTGAATTGCCTTTTTTCGTAGGCATAGGAATGTGAAGAAATACAAAATAAGGCAGTCTTCTGCATTGTATCTCAAAATCATCAGTCCTACTAAATTATTGTTGTATAATTTACATTATCTTGGTTTCCCTTGCCTTTAAGTTCAGTTATTCTCATTGGCTTTCACTCTTCTTCGGTGTCAGTGGATTTTTTATATTACAGTGACTGTTATAAAATAAACTTAGCATTACTATGAGACGGTTCTCAGTAAAACTAAGTAAAACTGGGTTCGGTGTGTGCAGGACATGCACTGCAGTGAGCTCCATTGCACCCACTCAGTGATAGATCTGTATGAGTTGTCGGTGATCCTAACTTCTGAAATTAGATCTTTCAGTATCTTCTCCTAGATTAGAGGTCATCCTCATTTTTGAATAGTACCAAAAAAATTTTTACTAAGTTGAAATGTTCATCCAGAGATATCTCTTTGTCTAATGCAGTTTTTCCCCATAGAGTCTCCTGGTGTTCAAGAAGCCATAAAGGCAAATAGCTCAATACAGAGAAAGAACATACAGTGCCTTTGGGTCAGGTATGAGATCTTTTGTAACTTGAGTGGAAGTAAAATAGTATATAATTTGGGAGCCAAAGAAGAATTTTGTAATCTTCCATAAAACACTATCAGCATAGATATAATTCCTGAGACATTGAAATATGAAACTTTCTTCTAGGAAGTGATTAGCTATAATATATTTTGTAGACTGACTCTAAGAATGGTATGTTCCAGTGTATAACTAAAGGACCATGGTTTAAATGGGATCAAGGTGATCTGATTTCTTTTAAGCTGTAGGATTTGGGTATATTTTCATTTTTATCATTTTCAGTTTTGATTCTCTCTTGACATAGTGAGAAATCTTTGAAAGTGAGGTTTGTTCTTTCCCTTTTCTACGTTTACTGGATCAAGACTCCTCTTAGTTATTCTTAAATTTGATGTATAATCTGACAAATGCGTATTATGGTCCCTTTAAGAAACAATTCACCAATAGTTATGTCATTCCCAAATGACAAGTATAAATCGGAAGCATGTGAATATTTTTATGATTTTAGGACTCAGAGAAGAATTATTTTTGTTTTGCAATAAACCTGGAACCCATTACTTTCCAATAAATTGTATTTTGAAGGTCAGCAAACCATACTGGATTCTGGACATTGACTCAGATATATCCTTCAAAATCAAGAACAATTAGAAGGTTACATGATATTTCTTTAAAATGTCTTAATTTTCATAAATTATTTTAAAGGGCAAACATAAAACTTGTATATTCACAGAACTCTGTATTGGTTAGTGTATAATTTATATGAGACTTTACATGCCAAAGAGCCCAAATACTCAGGTGTCAATATTTTGGGTCCAATTTTAAAAGTTTATACATACAATAGATAGTTAAGTTGAAATGCTAATTATTCAAGTAAATTTAGTGATTTAACAGAGATTTGCCTATGTGTCAGAATATACTATGTAGTATAATGTGAGTGATTAAAAAATAAGGAAAGAATAATCTTTTTTTAAAGAAAATTGCTATATCCTTGGGAAATATGACAACCTTACAGATGATTCTAATCAAAGCATAAAGTGAATGGTACAATATGAGGCCACTGGCTTATGAGGTTAAATGAGAGAAAGATAAGATCTGGTTAGGAATCCAGGTAAATATCATAAAGAAGGATGCATCTGAGATGATCCTTGAAGAACTGTAGGATCTGAGTGGTTTGAAGTGAGCGAGTGGGCCTTTTGAATAAGGGAACCATGCGAACAAAACTACAAGAGGAGTCTGAGCAAATCATGTTTAGCAATGAGTAGTCTAAATACTGCTTGAGTTTAGGGTATAAATAGGATAATAATGGCAGAAAATATTTGAGAGGTAAGGAATTCATATTAAATTTTGATGGAAATTGGGAGCCTTTGAAGTTTCTGAGTTGGAGAATTACACAGTGGGAACTTACTTTATGAGTATAATCAGATAATGGTTCATCTGATGAGTTAGAAAAATACTGGAAGCAAAGAGACTGGTTAAAAGACAGTTAAGGGGCCGGCCCGGTGGCGCAAGCGGTTAAGTGCGCGCGCTCCGCTGCGGCGGCCCGGGGTTCGCTGGTTCGGATCCCGGGCGCGCACCGACGCACTGCTTGGTAAGCCATGCTGTGGCGGCGTCCCATATAAAGTGGAGGAAGATAGGCACAGATGTTAGCCCAGGGCCGTCTTCCTCAGCAAAAAAAGAGGAGGATTGGCGGATGTTAGCTCAGGGCTGATCTCCTTACAAAAAAAAAAAAAAAAAAAAAAAAAAAAAAAGACAGTTAAAACATGCTGGGTGGGAGGCAATAAGGACTTGCATTGTGGAGTTAGTATTAGAAATGGAAATAAACATCTGGCTCAGTGACATCAATGAACTCCAGTTTACTTTCATTAAAGCTAAGGAATTATGTTTTAATACGTTTTCTTCTTCGACATCACAGGAGTTAATAATAAACTCTCTTTTAATGTCAAACTCTTGATCTGAAAGAGGGGTTTATTTCATGGGTCTCCCACACTTTTCCTGACTATGGGCATTTGCTTTGTATGGCCTGTGGGCCTCTCAGTGCCAGTTCCCTTGTTTAGGCCAGATGGAAATACAGTGATCAGACTATCGTTGTTGGTAGGAGGTGCCCCTCAGTAGTCAGGCTGCTTAATTCCATGATTGTAATTAGGGAGGGTTGCTCTCGTTTCATATACTTCCATCATCTTATGATAGTGAAGTTACATGGTTTTCAGCTTGGCATGTTCAGATATATTGTTTTGTTTTCATCTTATCATATAATACCTTAAAACTACCAGAATAGTGGTAGGGGAAAGGATAGGATTCTTTTTCCTTTCCCAAATTTACTTTCTTCTTATCCAGGTGTAAACCAAGGGATTCTGATTAGATCCAGAATCTGCCCATACCAGTCTCTAATTCTTAGAGCTCCATTCTGAATATATACATGCTACCCTTGCTTGCTGTACCAGCACAGTAGTCAGGACTTGAATTATTCTATTTACTCAAGTTTGGGCTCCATCTCCATCAAGGGCCAGGCATGCCTGGGTGGAGTCCATGTTATTTTTTGCTCTGAGCTTCTTACACTTCATTTAGAGTTTTTTGATATACATAAGGTTGCTTAGGGTTAAGGGAAAATTGCAGCCTGTGTCTAAGGGCAGGGCTCAAAAATCCAGGAGCTGCTAAATTTGCATTTTTTATTAAGGACCCAGGGATATGACCACATTATCCACAATTTCAGGGGAGGCAGGACCTTTGTGGCAGGATCAGATTTTCAAGTCAGTTCATCACCTTGAACAGTTCCTCTCTGCCCATACACTCCACTGCGGGTACCCAGAAAGGTTTCTTTTTCAAGCATAAATTTGCCGTAGGGAATCCTTCCAGGTTTTGCTTCAAATCCAGATTTCATTTTCTGTTTACTCCCTTGGATTTAAGATAAAACCTCCCTGTGTTCCCAGACTCATTCTTGCCTATTCCACCAGCACCAGACCATCTTTGCTATGGTCCTTTGTGATTGGGCTGGCTTCACCCACAAGGCAGGTCTGACACCCTAAATAGATGCTATCATATGAGAGGAGTCTATCCACATGGGTAACAAGGCCCTGATTTCTTTGCTCAGCTCATAGAAGTGAAATAACACCTAGGACTTTGGAACTTTGGGATTTCTGCTGTTATTAGTGAGGACTTTGTAGATGCTGACATATATTCATGTTACGCTAGATATAACTTGCTCCTCCTAATTAAAATGGTAGGAGGTTAGGATCCAAGAGCTGTCAAATTCTCCTTAGAATGCAGTGGGGGTATCTGTATAGTGTTAATAGTCAACTCTACACTGTCGGGAGGCTGCTATCCCCAGAGATTACTGTAAGGCATTCATCCACATTCTTGCTTAAATACATTTTTTAAATATATTTTTGATGAGTTGAATGATGAGAGTCATTTAGTCAAGAAAAATAGACTTTGAACAACATTTTATGTAATATTCTAATTGATTTCACTTGCTAAATGAGAAGACATTTAAAAATATTTGACATACCAACTTCCAGTTTGCGTTCTTCTAATGTTGTATATCACTTCTCTTCACTAAAATTTATATTCAATGAGAGACAGATTCTAGTTCTTAAAAAAAATAATTCCAATCAATCTCAATTTTCATGTCAGTTTTAAAATTAATATAACCTAAATTACACAGGATATGTAGTTTTTATAACAAACTATATTATATCATGTATAAGAAAATATTAATTTAAATTTTATAAAGCTTAGAAGTAATGATAATTAAATATGTTAACATATATTAAATAATTTTATTAGAGGCTTTAAAATATGCTTCTGGAAATACATTATCAGGAATAAAATAGATATGGTATTTCAAATACAGACAGAAATAATATTAATTTATATTTGTATATCTCTATGTTGTCTCTTAGAAGGCATTTCTCTCATGTTATTTTATTTAATCTTTACAGAAATGCTGTGAGGTGGAAAGGTTGGTATCCTTATCTTTATAGTACAGATAAGAAATTCGTTCAATAAAACATACTTGAAAAATGACAGAAATGGGACTAGAGCCTTCTGATTTCTAGTATTATTTTGCCTCTATTGAAATCTAAAATAATATTTTTTTCCTAAAGACAGAGCTCATGAACCATTCGCTCAACAGCAGGAATCCGTTATGTTCCTCTTATGAGTAGGTATTTTGCTAGGCACTGGGAATGCAAAGTATATACGACAGTTGTTGTCCTCAAAGGATGGATGGTAAATACTTTTTATCGACAAGTCATAGCCTAATCTGGAAATCACAGACACAGGGAATAATTCGTCTCTTGTTCTTTAGCAAACAATATGATGCAGTCTTATCTTTTCTCCTACAGTGTTACTAATTGAGCAAAGAGAAGCTCATGGATCCGAATCCACTTCTTTCTTCGCAGGGTTGGGCGGATGGCCTCTGGAGAAAGGGGACCCTCCCAGCAACTGGTCACCTGGGTTCTCTTTGCTTCTGATACTAACTTATAGAACTTTGGAAATATCACTTAACCTCCTCACTCCTTTTTTTCATTTATAAAATAATCATCATGTAACTCGGCCCACCTACTTTACAGGATAGGTGTGAGGAAAAGAATACTATTTTATAGGTAAAATCGAAATTGAAAAACATAACAGGACTGAACAAATATGAGTAATAATGTCTAATTCTGGTTACTCTATCGAGAAATTACTAGCAGATAACTCGAGTTATAATAAAAACTGCCACTCTGACAATGTCCAGCACATTTTTTAATTGGGTGCCATTTCCACTGGGAACACAGGTGAAAGTAAACCAAAATGATGGGAATGTCAGAGGTGAAAACATATGTAATTGTCACTGAAGACCCTGACCTCCCAAGTGAGCTTTGTCAGTGCAGGCTTACAGGCTGAGGTAGGTTGGAGTGCCACTTTTCTTTTGCCTGGGGCTGTTAATATAAAGACGCACTTTTTTATGCCAAACCAAGTGGGAATAAGTTATTGTTAGAAACTGGTAATAATTACAAAATTTCAAGACTGCAATGGACGGACAGCATATTTGTATGCAGTTCCACACTAAAGGAAAGACTACACTTTTGCATAAGAAAATTGAGGATGTAGTTCCACCCTCTAATAGTGTCCATCATGACCTTTATTCTGTCACGTCTTTCTTGTGTTTATATCTTTGAAGGAGCAACACACAGGAAAGATTAGGACCCTGTGGAGACAGTCATGTGGAGCACTCAGGAAAAATTAAATGCCCTTAGCATTCACAGAAGTAGGTCATTTCATTCTTGATTAAATGCATATATCATCGTCAGTGATTAACTTGTATCTGGGTACTATAATTAGATAAGTCTGAACTTTCTTTATTGTCAAAGCTCTTTTACAAGCACCTACCATGTATAACAGCCAAACCGTGTCGAGTTAAAGGATTATCCAAGAAGTTTCTTCCTCAAATTTCATTGTCCGTTATCTCATATTTCATGATTTCGCACCTCTGTCTTGCATACATCTAGGATTCTCTGTCTAAATGACCTATTTTTTATCTTTGGTTGCTTATATCAGCAAATGATGAAACATCACAGGTCTAAATAGAATACACAGGGCATTACCTTAGGAACTATATCTGAATCCCCTGGTGTTAGAATTTCAAGGATGAGTATTTGAAGAAATGGCACAAAGAACTTTATGTTTTTCAAAGATAAAGGATGGCTGAATAGACAAAGAATAAAAAATATTCACTCTTTCTCAAGTGCAAATTACATGAACTGTCGGCAGATATCCCACTCCTGATGTGAAACCACAGCACAGTAACTTGAGGCATAGTTGATCATTCCTGGAGACAGGATGGTCTCTTTGGAGGGCATTTGAAAACATTATTCTGAAGGCCTGAAAAGGACATTGGATGGGTCATATGAAGTATTAACTATACATTCAAGTACAGTACTAGAGCACCCTAGAGAAATAGGCATGCATTTGATTATGGATTTTAAAAAATGGATGAAAGAAGTAAATTCATATTTCTCTTTCACCATCATTAAGAATATACAACTTGTACCATTTTTTGATTACTTGTTGATTGGTTGAGAAGAGTAGTATTTTGGTTAATTTCAATTGCACATTTGAGCTGTTTTATGATAATGTATTTTTCAATGTTCCAAACACCATACCATAGAAATAAGATTATCATTTTCTCATTTCATGAAAACATCAGTACTTTTAGCACAGCATCGCTTTTCTGTGCATTTTTATATGGCTAGTTTTAGCTTGCTTGGGAAGATAACACGAAATTCAACAGGAAATTGCTCTTTAAATGCAACAAATACACTGCCAGAGTGATAATTATCAACTGTAGTGTCCCAAATCGGATATTCACATGGTTCCTTGTGGTTTGATAATGGCTTTATGATTTAGATTTAAAAGATTTTGAAAGGTGAGGGATAATTGTACTGCCCTGAAACATCGGAAGTTGAAGATGTGAAACATTACTGAAGTCACATAAATCAACCAATTTCCCTTTGTTTTCATAGTGCAACATATTTCCCCTTGTTGAAAATGAGTGCATCAGCGTAAAACCTTCTTGAGCAAGAAAAATGTATATTGATCACTTTAGGTGCATTTCTGTAATACCTTGACGTTATTGAAATTGACCCTAAACCATGTTTTATTTATGACAATAGATTCCTTTCATGTGTTGATATCTATTGATTTATTGCTTAATAGAGAGGCAAAAATAATTTTCATTGCGAAAAACACACGTAAAACCTTGTCTTACTATTTGAATTTGTTTGTAGCATTAGGAAAACATCACGAACATTATACTCAATGTATGTTAACAGATTACTCATTATAACTCTTTTAACACTTCTGTCCTCCAACAATGTGTTGAAATATTATATGTGTGCTGAATCATCTGCATTACCACAAAGTACACCTGGCTAGTAAACATGTGGAGAAAACAGAATCTAGAGCGAAAGTCTGTTTGTGTTATAACTTGAATTCTAGTTTTTCTCAGGCTTACCATATCATCCCTTTGCACTTCACATTTTCTGTTTGGAAAATGGTGATAACATTAGTCTTCATCTAGCTCAATGGATGTTACAGAAATAGATGAGGCAGCGTATGTGAATACTTCACAGAGCTTTGAAAGGAAGTTGTGATACAGATTGAGGTACGTGTAGGTCGAAGCTGCTGGCTAAGGCAGGTGCATCCTTGTTGATATTTAGTTTCTCCCACTCTAAAGTCAAAGCAGGCTGTCTGCCAAGAGACATGGAGTCTCGTGAACTGGCATCGTTTCCAGGACTTCAGCTCTGTCTCTCTCTGCCGCATTCCTTATGACTTGGATCAAGTGGTGACTGCCAGTATAGATTGATAAGACAATTTGCTTCATGGTCAGAGGAGCCCCACTTGCTACTTACAAACTGTCTTTTGTTTTTCTTTTCTTTTTTTTCCCTTAGCGTCTTGAACTCAGGAGTAAAAGGCTAAGGAAGAAGTCCTGTTGTCTTATACAGAATTGTACATAATATGATGCAGGTGTTTTGAATGCTAGGTAAAGATTAGAAAAACATAATTAGCTGGATTAAACCACCATTCATTTAAATGTAAATAATTTCTTATGCCTGTATACCCTTACTTCATACTTCATTGTCACAATTTATACCATATATTTTAACAAAAGTAGTAAAAACAGATTAAGAGCCTTACATAATCAGTGAGAGACAGTCACACTAAACCCAGTATTAAAAATACATCTTAACTAATTTTTAATTGAGGAGCAAAATTTAGTGCTTAGGAAAATCATATGTATTTTTGACTCCCCAGATGTTTTGTTGGTAAACTAATTTAGGATTACACAGGTATGGATTTTGTGATTCCTTCATAAAATAAAGAGAAAAAGATACTGATATGAATTAAAAAAAATTCTTTATTTCGTTATATTTTTCACAACATTTTGAACTTTGACCAAAACAATGAAGATGACCAAACAGAAACTAAACAATTGAAACCAATGGAATGTTGAATACCTATTAGTGCAATTAAAGATATGTATTTTTATATGCAATATTCTGTGAGAATATTGAGGTGAAAGCAATATTTTAGAATGTATTTCCTTTCAGGGGTACTCTTGAAACTAAAACACCTCCCCAAACCCACAACTCCCTCCCTCCCACAAACTATGTGTTAGTTTCTAAGTGTTCTAGTATATTTGAAAATCAGCTATCTTTGGAACATTTGGTCGATTCAAGATCCTGATTCTATCTTCAGTAGCTCCCCAGTATGCCCTAACAAAAGCCAAATTCAATAATGTCGTTTCATATTTCTCTACAAGTTTTTTTCCCTGGGCACAATCTCTGCCTTCCCAATGGGACACACACACACACACACACACACACACACACACACATTTCCTGTTTAAGCTTATTTATTGTTACTTCCTTATGTTCTCCTCTGCTTTTCATGCTCTGGTGTTCTCATCTTTCCGAACACAAGAAACTGTATTTCCCTCTCTGTGTCTGTGCTCAGGCTTTCCTGGGCATGGAACACTTCCCCTCCTAATCTCCGTCAGTGTCAGTCTCAGAGTGAATTCTTCACACAATACAACAACACTAATCTCTTCCTCCTCAGAACCACTGTAGTCAACGCACAGTTTAGTAAACTGTTGTATATAACATGAGGTGATATAAAAATGAATTGCTAATGTAGAAAATTGAAATGAGAAGTAATTAGAACACTTTTCCTGTTTGAAGTCACTGTTGAAAACAAAGTGGTGTGTTCTTTCTGATACCATTCAGTTGGCTGCTTTATTTTTGCAAACTTCTGAGGGTTTTAGAATTAATAGAATTAACTCTGAGATCCTAAAAGTCCTATAAAATGGTTGTAACCAGTTTGACGTTTCAGATACTTCACGTGTGAGTTTCAGATTTCCAGCACACTGAAAATCTTCCGTGTTTACCACATGCATGCAGGCAGATTCCAAGTGTTGTCAATTAGTCATTGAATCTCTTTTAAATAACACACTTTTATTTTAGAGTACTATATAGAAAGGAGGAAGACTATTTATGTTGCTTTCAATAGCTGTTTAAATCTACCAAGTAACCAGGAGTAGAGTTTCATTGAATATGCCTTTTAATGCTTCTATAGCATAATAATATATAAAATCTAGATTATATTTTATAATAGATCCTTATGTATATAATGCCTAATCTATAATACACTACATATCCTGCTATACCCAAGATGCCGTCGGTCTCATTACATATCATAAACCATATACCACGCACTATGGCAGGATGGGGTAATAGGATTGTGTGTGTGTGTGTGTGTGTGTGTGTGTGTGTGTATTGGTAGAGGTCAAAGTTGAAGCTACCTTTTCAACCCTGTGTTGAAAGAGGGAATAAAGATTGTCCTAAGCAAAATGTAGAAGGATGTTTCCATCAGCGTGTGTTTTATGTCCTTCCCTGCTTCCTCCAACTTTCAAATGCTCTATTATTGGATAGTTTAATTCCCAAACATTGAAGACCAGAACAGATGGGTGCTAGAATCCTGGAAGAATCTTGGCTGAAGGCACGGGTTTATCTTCCACAAAGAACACAAGATCAGAGAATCTTAAAAATGAGATGGAAAGAAATTTCAAGGATCATCTTTGCCATTCCAAATTAAAGCATGATTTCTTTTTTATGGTCTTCTAAAAGCGGCTGTCTGGTTCCTTTAGAATGACCGCAGCAAGATAACTGTAGTGTGATGGTTAAGAGCCTTTGCCGTGACTCAGCCCAGTGGATCTGTCTACTCTCCCTTTGCTAGCTCAGCAAGCTTAGCCTTGTTTATGCTTCAGTTTCTTTAACTATAAAATGAAGTTAGTGATAATATTGACCTCACAGAGGGGTTGAGGGGGTTAAAAGAGACGATGCATATAAAGTGTAGCATAGTGTCTGGAAGAAAACTCTCAAGACTATAATTAGCAGTTGTTTTTATACGATTACATTGTTGAAGAGCTCATTAAAAAGTTTTTCTATATTTTAAGTCCCAAACAATAATCTTGCTACTTCTGTACGTTAGAAGAGTTTATGCCTTGTTGGAGGTATTCAAAACACCATCTCTTTCAAATGAGAACCTTTTAAGCATTTAAGTACAGGTGACCTATTTCTCTAAGTCTTTCCTTTTTTTTTTTTGTGAGGAAGATCAGCCCCGAGCTAATGTCCGATGCCAATCCTCCTCTTTTGTGCTGAGGAAGACTGGCTCTGGGCTAACATCTGTGCCCATCTTCCTCTGCTTTATATGGGACACCACCACAGCATGGCTTGACAAGCGGTGCTTCGGTGCACGCCTGGGATCTGAACATGCGAACCCTCGGGCCACCGAAGCGGAGTGCGTGCACTTAACTGCTATGCCACTGGCCCGACCCCCCTAAGTCTTTTCTTTTTGAGGCTAAAACCCTAAGTTATTTCTCTCTTCATATGTCCTGATTTGTTGTTGGGACTATTGTCCTCTGGGTATTGAACATGTATGTTAATGTTTCTCTAGAGGTTGAATGTAATATTCCTGGTGGATTGGAGAGGCGGAGTCAAGCAGGATTATTGTCTCTCTCTTCCTGTGTCCTCTGCTTCTGCTGCTGATGGCTCTATTTTTCTTAGCATTTGGGGGCAATTGCATATTTCATTTTGAACAGGCGGTGTTCTCTTGTTATGCTGAGGCAGTTACACATTACATTTTGAGTGACATCACTGAGGTCGAGTTTGCCATCAACTCAAAATCTGAAATGATTTTATCTCCTGTCTCTATGATTGGATGCTTTGTCATGTTTACTTCATCATGTATGTTTGTCTTAGTTTTAAGGGATATTTTTAAGTCTTAGTGAAGAAATTTCCCTTTATTCCTATCAAAATAATTTCAGCCCCTGAGACCATCTTGCCTGTTGCTGGACTAGAGCAAGCGTTGCCTCAGTTTCCCTGTGAGGCTATACAAGGTGGAAGGAGAAATGGTGCTCCCTAGACAAGGCAGAAGTCTCAGGGACACAGACTCCCTTCTTACATCCCTTTTCCTAGGATCATTTCCTCCCTGTAACTAACCCCTAAAATGTTTTCTTTGGCCATGTGAAGATAATACGAGAAGTCTGCCTCCTAAATATGCTCTGGTGGACTCACAGCAACATTTTGCTTTGGGCTAACCTTGTTTATTTTATGTTAGTGTAGCCTCAGTTTTCTTAGAAAATTTCTTAGGAAATTAATTCAATTTAGTGAACATTTGTTGAGCATCTATGCTGTGCAAGACAGTGCCGACTGCTATTATGGGGATTTCTTGCTTCACAAAGCACCTTTGATACCAGCTGTGGGCCTCAAGATGATTTCTGGAGCCATCTTGTGGTGGGCAAGTACATGTGAGAGGAGGCTTCCTAATAGCCATCAAGTCTAGACTGACTTGGAGTTGGATCAAGCAAAGCCTGTGTTGTCCCCATCTTCAGCATTTGTAAATTGATGCAAGGTCTGAGGGTATTCAGAGAAGACGAGGAGAGCTTTGTTTTGCCAGGAGTCTGTGAGTAGGTAGGAGAAATACCTGGAAAGGTGAATTTGGTGAAAGATTTTTGAGGCGTAAATGTCCATATTACACTTTTATTGGTATACAACCATCTATGCACCTGAGCATTAGTTCAAAGATTATTTCATGAATTACCTCCTACCTTCTTTGAGCTCAGTCTCATCAAGTTCCCCTGATGTTTATACTGTTGGTTTTATAACCAGTAGCCCCTCTCATCCTGTTATTATGATTTATGTATTTGGATAACATACAGAGATTTTGATTCTGCATATTCTAAAATGCTTTCAACTGTCACCAATCACCATATCACAGAAATAAAGGATGACACATGCCAATGCCTGGCCTAGGTACCTAGACAATGGGAGCTTGTACAGCAGGCCCCTGGCCCAGCCTATCTGGGAAAGCAAATCAGTCCTCAAATGTCAGGCACAGGAGTTGAAAGATTATTCCATAAATGTTTTATGTTATGGAGGAATTTAGGCAGACAGTAACATGAGTAGCAATCTTATATGGAAACCAATATGTAGAGGTGAGATGCGGGTTCATCAGGAGACTGCAGTGGACATGAGCAGAAGATGAGGAGGCCACGTAGAAGCACCATCCACAAGCCTCGGCAAATGCAGTGGGCAGAGAAAAGGAGGGAGGCATTAGTGGAGGTGATATTATGCATTTCTGTCTGGTTAATTAACGGAGGGATTATGACTTTACTGAGAGTGAGAAAGGCTGGAGGGTCTGGCTTGTCACGAAGAGAGTGAGTCCAGATTTGGACTTGTTGATTTTGAGTTGCAAGTTAGGAGAAGAGCAGGGATTCAAAACTTAAAACAGAAGCAAGAAAGGAGGCCAAAGCTGGACCAAGAGATGTGGGGTCATTCAGAGAAATTTTTGAAGTGATGGGATGGATGGAATTATCATTTGGGAACAAACCGAGAGGAGTGGACTGAGGTCGTAATGAGAGTGGTAAGTTTTAAACAACGGGCGGAGCAAATCTGGACTCAAGTAATTTCAAGAAGAGTATAAAGATGACGTCGGCAGACAGAAGCGAGCACGATAACTAATAACGAATAAGAACAATGAGTAAGAAAAATTGTTCAGTTTAGTAATTTGAGATAATATATCTGTATGTAAACCCGTATTAATGTATCTACATCTGTATCTTTTTATATCGCTCCATATAGCTTCATCTGTTTTCTTAATAGGAGTACATTTTTGAAGGTAATATACAAATTATAGTAGCATCTTGGTTAGTGGGGAATCACCAAATCCACTATTATTACTACAATCAAACAATACAACAATTATTATTATCACCAATACTATTTAACAAAGTTCAGGATGGAAATTATCATTATTGTTTACCATTGTTCTTGAAGTATTCAGGAAAAAATAGATAATGGGAATGAAGAGTTGTGTTTATTATTATTTGAAGATTATTTTCTCGACCCAGAAATTCCTTCAAATCAATAAATATATTAAAAATACTAGGACTTCATTAATATGTCTGGTCAGAATATAAATAAGTACAATTCAATATCTTACTTTTAAAGCAATAACCAGCTGGAAATAAAATCCTTGTGTTGTCAAAGTAGTAACAGGAGCATAATATACCTGGGACTAAGCTCAACAAGGCGTGTACAGGAACTTTACAAATAAAATTATAAGACTTCACGAGAGAAATTTAGCAAGACATAAATAAATGGATTAACAAGTCCCTTGGATGAGATGTCTCAATATTGTAAAGATGTCATTTCTCCCAAAATATTTTTATGCATTTATTATAATCTCCCTACTCACCACTCCCTACATAATGGCATCCTTTATTGGGAACATGACCAAATATTTCCCAATTTCATTTGAAGAATAAACCTTTACATTGAAAGAATAAATCAGGAAAATTGTGGTAAAGAAGAAGAAGAATACAGAACTTGCCCTGTCAACTTCTAACATGTAATTAAAATATTGGTGAAAAAATTGACAAGGAATTTAATGAGACTAAAAAGTTATCAGAGAAATAAGCCCAAGTAAATATGGCAGTTTACTTTTGAAGCTTGAATTTTTACAATATTGAGCAAAAATAGATTATTTAGTAAATAATGTTAAAATAATTTTAAATTTGGAAAAATACTTAAGGTGAGATATCTACTTATCATCATAGATCAAAATAAGCAACCAAATATTAAATATCTAGCTAATAAAATACTAGAATAAAATGAGGTGAATAAATTTTACTTTCCTAGGGCTCAAAGACAAGAATTATTAAGAAAAATACTAAAAGATTTCACTATATAAACATTATTTTTTTCTTTTTGATAAAAAGAAATGATATACTGATAAAAGATATCTACAATGTAGATGAGAGACAGAGGTTTAATATACCCACAAAGTAAATAAAAATATGACAATATAAATAGACCAGTGATGATAAGGCGATTTATACTAGCTGAAATGGTCAAAGTCAATGACGGTGAAGATATAACTTAATGCATTAGTAATTAAATATGTGCCCCAGTGGTGGCAAATCTGTGAGCAGTTGGGAATTTACATGAACCCTTTGTTGGAGGATAATTGATAGGACCTTTCCAAGGATAACTTGATAATATATATAAAATTTGAAGATTGGGAAGCCTTTTAGTTCAGAAAATCCACACTGAGAAATATCTCTTAAGGAAATAATTGAAAACTTACATATATATGGATTTACAGAGAAGTATTTATAAAACAGAAAAAAGAAAATATCATAAAGTATATCAGTCATGGTTAAGATAAAGTACATTGCTGTACACACACACACACAAACACACGTTAGGATATGGTACGGCCATCAAATACTTAGATCAACATGTCCACAATATGCTCCTAAGTAAATATTATAGGCTACATGTATAATACAATCCTGTTGAGAAAAAAAAAGAGACAGAGAAAGAGAGACAGAGATGATTTTAATATGCAGTGGCTGGAAGGATATACACAAAAATTTTACAAAAATGATACTGGGTCTATACATTATTTTCATTTTATTCGTTGTACTTTTTTTATACATAAAATAAGCATATATTAATTTGCAGTTGGAAAAAGCTAAGGCGATTTCTAAGTATTGTCTCATTTATTTAGACATGAAGGCAGCAAATGCATTCTGTGCTCAGCTCATGGAAAGAGAGCAAATTGTGCAAATTATTTGCTATCACAGCACTCTCACGAATCCTCAACAACCACAGCCATTTGAGCATCCTTAGTGGAAACTCTTAAGGAGTGTTCAAGTTATGCTACAATAATGCAGAGTCACTCAGTGGTTTGGAGATAGCGGTTCTCTAACTCCGGATCTTTCTGTGGCAAAGACTGAAGCCCAAGAGTAGAACACTTGAGTTGTGCTTTTAAGATGTTCCCTGAGAAAATCTATGACGTGAGCTAAAAAGATGCTTTAAATAAGAATTAGCCAGCTGTGGTACAAAAAGAGAAGTGGAAGAACAGGATTGAAATGTGACATTTACACTCACACGAAGAACTTGAAATGGAAAAAAAAGAAGATGCATCGCCTTCCACGTCTTCCAGCAGGTAGGTGTAGTGCAGGCAATTCCTTTCATGACTCTTTAATGTCTCTATGAAGGTATGTATCTGAGCAGCATAGGAAATGGTGCTAGAATACATTATCCTTTAGAGAGAATAAAAATAGATAATCCAAATACTAAAGTGTATGAATCTTAACATTTTTGTTGTAGTTAATTTTAAAAGATGTAATTGAGCCAGAAATACTACTAAGCAAAGCATATTACAGTCACGCGCTGCATAATGACATTTCCATCAAGGACAGACCACATATACGGTGGTGGTTCCATAAAATTAGTACCGTATTGCATAGGTGTGTATTAGGCTATACCGTCTAGGTTTGTGTAAGTACACTCTATGGTGTTTGCACAAGGACAAAACCACCTGACTATGTATTTCTCAGAGTATATCCCTGTCATTAAGGAACGCATGACTGTGTATTAGTTGGTTGCTATTCTCAGCTGTCAATTAGTTTGCTAGAGCTGTCATAAAGTACCACAGACCTTGTGACTTGAACAACAGAAATTTATTTTCTCACAATTCTAGAGGCTAGAAGTCAAAGGGTGCTTTCTTCTGAGGCCTCTCTCCTTGGCTTATAGATGGCCATCATCTCCTCCCCCTATCTTCACATACAGTTGGCCCTCCTTATCTGCGAGTTTCACATTCACAGACTTTGCAGATTCAACCAACTACCAATCGAAATTTTGATGCGCAGTTGGTTGAATCCATGGATGCGAAACCCCCAGATATCGAGGGCCAACTGTATTCATTGTATTAGGCCATTTTATATAAGGGACTTGAGCAACTGCAGATTTTGGTGTCTGTGGGGGATCCTGGAACCAGTCCCCCACGGATACAGAGGGAAGACAGTATGTGTCTGTGTCCTTATCTCTTCTTATAAGGACACCAGTCATATTCGATTAAGGCCCACTCTAATGACCTCATTTTAACTTAATTACCTCTTTAGTGACCTTATCTCCAAACACAGTCACATTCTGAGGTGCTAGGTGTTAGGACTTCAACGTAGGATTTTGTGGAAACACAACTAAATTGAAGGAATGAAGGACTGTATCTTTAGCACTTTTGGAATTGTTTTGAAAATATATTCAATTAAGAAATATGCAAAAAAATATTAAAATCTTGTAAATTATCTGAAAATGGGTGATTAAAATTTTTTCCATGTCATATTTTAATGTAGCATGTTTACAAAATTATATCATTTCTATGATATTCCTAGAGGTACAGAAGGATAAAAGGTAAGTAAAGATTCTGGAGCAAGACATCTTAGGTTTTGTGATAGGTAATTATTGTTAAATGGATGAGTCAGTTAACAAGTTTTTACAGAGTGGGCCAGGCACTGTTCTGGTTACTTAGGATAACAGCAAACAAAGGAAATTGAGCCCCTGCCTTCAGCGAGTTCACACGCAAATGGAAAAGACAGTAAATAAACATGCAAACCAATAAATAAAATAAGTTTAGGAATTTTATGTGCTACTGAGAAAATAAAAGGGCGTGACTGGGTCTAGTGACTACTAGGGTCAGGCAGGGCCTCTGCTGAGATGACATTTGCATTATGACCTTACTCATGAGAAGGGCTCTCTAAGTAAAGGAACAGCAGGAGCAAATTCCCTTAGAGTGAAATGATCTCCGAGTGTTTAAAGGGCAGAAATCAGGTGATTGTGACTAAAATGAAGTGAACAAAGAAAGTGGAGGAAGGGATTGTGTTCAGAGGGAGAGGCCTTCAGATTAGAGAGAGATTTTGGGGTTGCAATAGAACTTTTAGATTTTAAGTGAAATTGTATTCCATTGAAGATTTGAGGCAGGAGAGGAGCAGGAAGACCAATAAAATTGCTGCTACAGTGATACAGGCAAGAGGTGAAGATGGATGTGAGAAGGGCTGGAGAAGTGGGAATAGGGAGAAGTCACTAAATTTGGGCTATATTTTGGTGATATAGCTGACAGGAGTAACAGGTGGATTGGGTGTGTGGTATAAGGAGAAACAAATAATCCAAGATGAATCTAACGTTTTTTGGTTTCTGTAACTGTGTGAAAGGTGGTGTCATTTACTGGGAGAATTTTTAGGGGAGTATATTTGAAGGAAAAATGACAAGTTCTCTTTTGTCAAGGGAAATCTGAAATGGAGAAGATGATAGGCAATTGGATATGAGTCTTATTCTCAGAGAAGAGTTCCATCCAGGCAAGAAGTATAAGTTTGAGAGTTATCGGTATCGCTTGGTATTTGAAGCCGTGGGGAGCTGGATGAGATCACGTAGGTTTAGTACAGAAAGAGAAAAGAAGGGATTCTAGGACAGTGTCAAAAGCCTTGCAAATTTTCCAGGTTTGGAAGAGGAGGTCATAGTAAAAATAATAACCTGTGAAGTAAAAGACTCAAGAGTGTAGGGTCTGGGAAACCTACACGAGTTTTCAAGAAGAGGAAATAATCAATTGTGTCAGATTCTGCTGAATGCTTGAATAAGACGAGAACAGATAATTTATCATTTTATCAATTTATCAAAATGTAGACCTCTGGTATTCTTATAAAAGCCATTTCATTGGGGTGATGGTAATTAAAGCACTACTTGAATACAGTTAATGAAGAATGCAAGGTGAAGAAGTGGATACAGACAGAAGGGGGTCAAAAGCTAAAAATAAAAAAATGAAATTAAAAAACTAAAACACTAAAAAAGATTATAACATATTATTATGCCCTTTCAGGAGAGAAGTGTTTTTTTTTTTTTTTTTTTATCAAGACATGAAAAAGCATAAGCAATAAATAAAAGATGATAAATTTGACTCCCATTAAAATAAAAACAAAACAAAAAAAACCTGTTTAGTCATTAGGGAAATGTAAATCAAAACCACAATGAAATACTTCTTCACACCCACTGGTACAAGAATTCATAGCAGAATTATTCACAAATAGCTCAAATTGGCAAAAAAACCCAAATGTTTATCAATTGGTGAATGAGTATAAGGAAAAAAAAACCATATAATCACAGAGAAAATCAAAATGCACAAAATTCCAAACATCTGTAATAGCTAATGAGGGGTTGCTATGGATTTAAACAGACAGTTGAACTGTCCAATAATATTAACACAGAATAGCACAAACTTGCTCATATTTTGGACTAACTTTATGATTCTTTTGTTTCCCTTACAGTTGTCTGCAGTTTAAGGTGTACATCTTTCAAAATGAGTGAAAATACTAATTGTCGTTCATCGGTTCTAAATCTTCTTCAGGCCTGATCTCCTCCACAGGGATAACATCTTGAGGGGATTTTAATTCAATCCATAATACATTTGATCAACCAGCTCAGTAATATAATAAATTTTATTAACTTCTACAATACTAAATTCACCTATGATTTCTGTTTTATACCATGCAGTAGTATCATGGATACATGGTACACTATAAATCAAACATAATTACATATCATTAGTTTGTCCTTCCCCCCAAAATCTACCTTTTCTCATAGGAGTATAGAGTAGAGACCGTGTCTCTGTTATTTCAGGATTCCAAACCTCTTGAAAACGCAGCCAAATTCCTTTGCTTTGGTTACATGGTTTGAGAGACAGTGTTCTCCAGTAAGACATTTCCCACAACTGTGTCTATGTGTTCTCCATGGGGCGTCCTCTAGTCCTGTTTAAAGTTTGTCCAATACCCACAAGTTACGTTATAAGAAAGGAGTGGTTAACACTCAGTCGTGGCACGCACACACACACACACACACACAAAAGCCATTTCATTGGAGTAATGGTAGTTACAGCACCATTTGAGTACATCTAATGAAGAATGGAAGGTGAAAAAGTGAGTACAGATAGTGTAGACACCTTTGAAGAATTGTAACTACTGCAGTGAAATGGGCAGTGGCTAGAAGCAAACGTGGATGCCAGAGAATTCGTGCTCATGGGTATGTGTCTGTGGATGTTGCTTAAATTAGGTGATATCAGTTGGTTTGTTGAAATGAATTATCCAGTAGCTTATAATGCAGGAGAGAGAGAGGGGAATACTTCAGGAAGGAATTCCTTAAGTAGTCAAGAGGAGATGGGATCCAGGACATGGATAGAGAGGTTGGCTTTAGATGGAAGTGGAAGCACTTCTTTCGTGGTAACATGCTGGAAGGCAGATTATGGAGATAATCTAGGTGAATTGGAAGAATTAGTGGTGAGCAAATCAAATAATCCTCATTTTATTGCATTTTTCTTTTTATGAATTAAGCGGTGGTGTCATCAGCTAAGGATGATGGAATGAAGAAGTCTAGGAAACTTGAGGAGCACAAGGCATTGTGAGTTAGTCACCTTGAAGAGTGGTACAGCTAATTTACCAGGGATGTGTAGTAGTAGTAGGGCAGTCTGGCATCGTTTTTCTTTTCTTTTTTGTGAGGAAGATTAGCCCTGAGCTAACATCTATTGCCATATTGCCAATCCTCCTCTTTTTGCTGAGGAAGACTGGCCCTGGGCTAACACCCGTGCCCATCTTCCTCTACTTTATATGAGACGCCGCCACAGCATGGCTTGATAAGCAGTGCGTATATCCATGCCGGGGATCCGAACTTGTGAACCCCAGGCTGCTGAAGTGGAGCACACAAATTTAACTGCTTTGCCACTGGGCTGACCCCTGGCATTGTTAAAGGATTCCTTGAACTGTGTGATCATAAATTCGTGATTAACACTGCTGAGTGAACTAGTAATGTTCAGCTACTGGGTTGAATTTTTTTTTTTTTTTGAGATATAATTGACATAACATTATATTAGTTTCAAGTGTACAATGTAATGATTCAATACTTGCATATTGCAAAATGATCACCATAGTAAGTCCAGTTAACATCTGTCACCATATATAGTTACAAACTTTTTTTCTTGTGTTGAAATCTTTCAAGATCTACTCTCCTAGATACTTTCAAATATGCAATACAGTATTATTAACTATAGTCAGCATGTTGTGTATTACTTTCTCATGACTTATTCATTTTATAACTGGAAATTTGTACCTTTTGACCCCCTTCACCTGTTTCACCCATGCCACACTCCCTGCCTCAGGCAGCCACCAGTCTGTTCTCTATATCCGTGAGCTCAGAATTTCTTTTGTTTTGTTTTCAAATTCCACATATAAGTGAGATCATACAGTATTTATCTTTCTCTGCCTGACTTATTTCATTTAGCATAATGCCTTCAAGATCCATCCATATTGTCACAAATGGCAAGATTTCATTCTTTTTTATGGCTGAATAATATTCCATTGTATATATATATGTATATATATATATACTCTACAATTTCTTTATCTGTTCATCTATTGATGGACAGTTAAGTTTCTTCCATGTCTTGGCTATTGTAAATAATGCTGCAGTGAACATGGGGGTGCAGATATCTTTTCAAAATACTGATTTGTTTCCTTTGGATAAATACCCAGAAATGGGATTGCTGGATCATATGGTAGTTGTATTTTTAATTTTTTGAGGAAGCTGCATACTGTTTTCCATAGTGTCTGCACCAGTTTACATTCCCACCAATAGTGCACACGGGTTCTCTTCTCTCCACATCTAGCCAGCACTTGTTATTTCTTGTCTTTTTGATAATAGCCATTGTAACAGGTGTGAGGTGATATTTCATTGTAGCTTAATTTGCATTTTCTTGATGATTAGTTATGTATGTTGAACATCTTTTTATGTAACTGTTGGCCATCTGTATGTCTTTTTTGGAAAATGTCTATTCAGATCCTCTGCCCATTTTTTAATCATGTTGTTTATTTTTTTACTGTTGAGTTGTATATGTATCATTATATATTTTGGATATTGGCTCCTTACCAGATATATGATTTGCAAATATTTTCTCCCATTCTGTAAGTTGCCTTTTCATTTTGTTGATGGTTTCCTTTGCTATGCAGAAGCTTTTGGGTTTGATGTAATCCTACTTGTTTATTTTTGCTTTTATTGCCTTTGCTTTTGATGTCAAAGCCAAAAAAATCATTGCCAAAACCAATGTCAAGGAGCTTACCACCTATGTTATCTTCTAGGAGTTTTATGGTTTCAGGTCTTGCATTCAAGTCTTTAATCCACTTTGAGTTAATTTTTGTCTATGGTGTAAGTTAGCGGTCCAGGTTCATTCTTTTGCATGTGGCCATTGGGTTGAGTTTTTGTAAGAAGTACAGAGAGTAACAAAGTCAGGATATGTGCAGACACGTAATACTGCTGACCTGTTGAATCTTGCCCGAGCAAGAGAGGTAAGAAGATATGAAGGAGGTGATGAATAGTGAAAATCAGATACAGCAGAGGAAGGCCTCAGTGAGATCAGAAGATTGTTGGAATGGTCATTTTAGAATAAGTGACCTGGAAAGGTTGGATGTGATAGTCAGATAGGAGGTGCAGTTGTCAGTGATGACAGGGTCTATTGTATGACCATGTGCGTGGTGACTGAGGTAAGGTTAAAGGTTTCCTTGACAAAGGATATCAAGAAAATGAGAGGCCATCATGTTAGATGGATCATATTCCTGACTTTTGATATATCTAAGAATGATGAGAGCATCAGCTGTGGATAGGGAGATCGTAAACCAGGAACCCAAATCATCACTAAATGAAGGATATGATAAGGAGGATGTCAGAAGGTGAGGACAATTAGGAGGGATATGGAATAGAAAAGTCTGATGACATGCATTTCAAAGAAGCTGGAGTTTTGAAAGAGAGCGGAGACTGTTTAAAAATATCAAGGGGGAGCAAAGAGGAAACTTACTCTACTTCTATGTCTTTCTTACTCTGCTTACTTACTATCTCTATTTCTATGTGTGGGAGAAAACAAACAAACAGCCTCTTTTTGAGAAGGTGTCAGGGGCATCATGTCCTCAGGAAGGGCCAGGTGTTAGATTGGGACTTCTGGTGGTGCCCGAGATGAATGAGGAACAGTTGTAAGGCAGAATGGTACTATCTCTGCTCCTTAGGGCTGGATGCCATTTAAGATGAGAGCAGTGATTTCACTTGTGACTGGTGAAGTTTTGTCAAGGAAGAAAAAACTTACAGTGAACCTTCAGGAAAGTTGTAGTCTTGGGAGAGGGAATACCTAGAAAAGGAGGTGACTGAAGAAGGTCTGGCCTCTGGGAGGAGAAGCTGAGAAGAGGAGAGAAGAGGAGGGCTCTGGATTTTCCTGTGGCTGGAGGTGTTTTTAAATCACTGTAGAACATAGGCCAGTCAAGGTGTCTCTCTGATCCTGGACTGCTTCACTCAGTGTCTATGCCAACCGCCCTCCAGTGAGCTTCCTGTACTACAAATGTTGGAAAACTAAAAGCTGCATTACCCGGGCAAATTTCAACAGCGTTTCTGTATGTGTTTTAGAATCTGTTAATCAGATGGGTTTGGGTGAGACTTGAATTTGGAACTAAGTTAAGGGTTCGAAGAAGGCTCCGGGAATAAGGCCATCGTCATTCTACTGGTACAGATGGTGACAGAGATAAAGTGGTTCTGGAGCCGACAGTTCCCAACCCCATGGGCTGGTTTCTTGATACTGGAAAGAGCAACAGCTTCTTTGGTGCCCAGGTATAAGGCATTATTCTTGGAAGTCTAGCCTAGAATCTGCCTCTAGGGCCCTCCCAGAGATTCTGTAATCCATTTTATATCCTATAATATATGTCCTTTGTTTAAACTACCAGAGTGGATTCTTTCCTTTAGGATTTGTACCAAGCCCTCCTACTCCTAAAGCCAGCCCTCCTCAATGTAGATGATCCGCCTGAGGGTGGGCACTCAATCCAGTACACGTATTGGCTTTGTGGGTTAAAAAAGATTACCTGGGACCACCAAATTTTGTCTCTTAGGATTTTTTTTTTTTAGAAAAAGGATAAGAACAAGTCAATTATGAGAAGTAATGGATGTTACTTTTATAAGATGAGCCTCATTATTCATGGGATAATTGGGAGAAGAGAGATAATCTTGAGCTGATTTATAGGATGTGTGTGCACACAAGAGTGTGCATATGTATCCAAATATTATTGATTAGCTTAGAAACGCTATAAAGTGACTCTTGATATAACACTGTTTTCCCAGAATCAAAAATTACCCTCACCAACATACTATGGATTGTTTTTTCCTATTCATCTTTCTATTCTCAAGTACACAGAAATGTTACTTGAAACAACAGTCACTTTTTAAT
The DNA here is from genome assembly GCF_020826845.1 of Diceros bicornis minor. Taxonomy (NCBI): domain Eukaryota; kingdom Metazoa; phylum Chordata; class Mammalia; order Perissodactyla; family Rhinocerotidae; genus Diceros; species Diceros bicornis. The sequence continues at coordinate 8,953,403 of NC_080744.1, read as the reverse complement.
TTCTGAGATATTTATGATATGCCTACGTGTGCCAGGCACCAGGCTGGGTGTTGGGAATGAAGTTAAGGAAAAAAACAGACAGAACCCTTGAGTGCATGAAGCTTACAGTTTACTGCAGAGGGTAGATGCTAAACCAAAAGTAGTAATTAAATATAATGAGTATTATGAACAGGGAAGACTTGGTGTTAGGAAGCAAATCTAGTAGGTAGGCCTTAGCTAGTGTAGGTGGTTCTTCTCAGGAAAGTTTGTTGTCAATTGATTTCTACATGTAGTTGTGAGCTTAACAATACACACGGTAACAAACGCAAGTTTCAAAGGCTTAACATGACAAAAATTTGTTTTTTACTCTCACAAAGTCAAATAGAGGTTTATGGGTGGCTTTCCTCTCAGGCTTGACCCACAGGTCCTTTCTTTAGTTCTCCAGGGTCTCCTCAGATCCCCTGCTGCATCAACAGCATTCAGCTGCCCAAAGAACAGAGCCAGTTTGAGGAGGATTGTGTATCTGATACTTAATAAAAATTTCAGCCTGGGAGGGATTGCTCATATTCCATAGGGAGCAGTCCTAGGGACCCAACGAGATACAAAGGGGTAGGGACGGAAGGAGAGGGGTTTAGGAAAGATAGTCCTAACAGGACGCTTCCCAGTGACTATTCTGTACTCCACAAAAGAAGGAGAAATTTACTAGTTGAGTAGCTAATTGTCTCTGCTACAGGAGAAGAAACAGACACACTTGCATTTTTGAGAGCTAACTAGCCTCATAAAAAGGTGACATAGAGAAAAATATGACTACCAAATGAACTGATACTATGTAACTAACTTTATTACTGTTGAGGTGATGCTGGCCTTAAAAAGATATTTTCATATGGCACGTGGAAAATCGAACCCTTTAAATTTGGGTCAGAGATTAAAGTGAATGCTAGGTATGATGCCCTGAGAGCTAATGTTAGTGTTCTATGGAAGTAATCTATCCTAGAATTTAATCTGTGACTCCATTCACAAACTTGAAATATTTAGGAGAATCCCAATGGTAGAAACAAATGTGGATTTTGACATAAATTCTACTTTCAATTATTGTATAATCTTCAAATTTAACCAATGTTATTGATACTTGTTTGTATTAAAATTCTATATGTGAACATCAATGTAAACAATAGAGAAAAGCTACATAATTTAAGTTATTATGGAAGAATTTCAGGGGCCCAAAAAACTCGTGAATGAACACAAATGGACCTGGGACAACAAATTTTTTTTTTTTCCTGAGAAAGATTCACCCTGAGCTAACATCTGTGCCAGTCTTCCTCTATTTTGTATGTGGGTTGCTACCACAGCACGGCCACCCACGAGTGGTGTAGGTCTGTGCCTCGGAACCAAACCGGCGCTGCCAAAGCAGGGCACACGGAACTTAACTACTAGGCCATGGGGCCAGCCCCCAACAAATTATTTTTACTTTTTAAAGTTTTTTAAATGTTTCAATGTTTCTAATGTTTTTAGAAAGTATCCTGTGATATTGTGATTTAGAATAAGAAATATCTATTTGGTCTTCATCCCCATTTCTGGCACTGAGTTCCTAAAACCCTTGGAATTTCCTAGGTGGTAAGAGCAACAAAGGTATCTCTTGTTATATTAATGAGGCGACTTTTGTACCCCACCTAAGGATGGGGGCTGGTTGCCAGGAGAACCAACCATGCGATTAGAGTGTTGGAACTTTAAGTCCCACCCCTGATCTCCAGGGAGGGGGCTGGAGGTCGACTCAATCGCCAATGGCCGATGATTTAATCAATCATGACTATGTAATGAAGCCTCCATAAAAACCCAAAATGACAGTGTTCAGAGAGCTTCTGGGTTGTTGAACACGTGGAGGTGCTGGGAGAGTGGTGCGCTTGGAGAGGGCATGGAAGCTCTATGCCCTTTCCCTCTGCCTTGCCCTATGCATGCCTTCCATCTGGCTCTTCCTGAATTATATCCTTTTATCATAAACGGGTAATGTACTAAGTAAAATGTTCCTCTGAGTTCTGTGAGCAGCTCTAGCAAATTAAACTAACCAAAGGAGGAGGTCCTGGGAACCTCAGATTTATAGCTGGTTGCTCAGAAATACAGGTAACAACCTGGACTTGACACTGGCATCTGAAGTCTAAGGAGGGGGTCGTGGAAACCTCCGATCTGTAGCCAGTTGGTCAGAAGCACAGGTAACAACCTGGGGTTGCGACTGGCATCTGAAGTGGGGCGAGGGTTGAGGGGAGCAGCCTTGTAGGACTGAATCCTTAACCTGTGGAACCTGATGCTGTCTCTGGGTAGATAATGGCAGAATTGAGTTGAATTGTAAGACATCCAGTTGGTGTCTGAGATTGCTTGTTGGTGTGGGGAGGCCTCCACATACATGTTGGAATTGGATCCAGTACCCCAAAAGATAGTTTTTTCCCTAAATATATATATATTTTGGTGAGGGAGATTGTCCCTGAGCTACCATCAGTTGACAATCTTCCTCTTTTTTGCTGAGGAAGATTGGCTCTGTGCTAACATCTGTGCCCATCTTCCTCTGTTTTGTATATGGGATGCAGCCACAGCATGGCTTGATGAGTGGTGCATTGGTCCCTGCCCGGGATTCAAACCTGGGAACCCCAGGCCGCTGCAGCAGAGCATGCCAACTTAACCACTACACCACCAGGCCAGGCCCCCCAAATATTTTTGAAAAACGATTAATTGACAGAAAAGTGAAAAAATACAATAAATTCCCCAAATCTTTACCTAGATTAGTAGTTGTTAATATTTTGTCACCTTAGCTTCCTCTCCCTCTTTCTTCCTCAGATAGATGGATGGCTAGCTAGCTATAGATATCTGCTGGTCCAGATGAGAAATTGCAGACATCATGACCCAAGACCCCTAAATACTTGAGCATGTCCCTCCTAAGAACAAGGACATTCTCCTATATAAAAATAATACAGTTTGCAATGCAAGAAATGTAACACAAATATGATACTCTTATCTAAAATATAATACATATTCAAAGTTCTCTTCTCTCTTAAAATATAATGCACACTCAAAGCCGATAGGTTCTAGGAGATAGGCTGTAATTGTCTAATAACATCCTTCATAGTTAGTTTTTAATCTAATCTAGGATCCAAACAGGGATCATGCTTGCGTTTCACTGTCGGGATCACTTTCTATGCCTTTAAAAAAAAATTTTTAATAGCATTGATGATTTTGAAGAGTCCAAGTTAGTGTTTTGCAGAATATTTCTGAGCTTTGATTTGTCTGATCATTTCTTCATGATTAGATTCCTGTTGAACATTTGTCAGAGTATTTCATGAGCACACATGTGGTATTAGTTTCTACTATTATTGGTGATGTCACACGTCATTACATAGTTACATGGTATCTGACTGATTTCTCCATTGGTAAGCCGCCTTTTCCTCTGTGTCATTAATAATTAAGCGGGGAGGTGATGTTTTAGGAATGTGTGAAAATCCTGTTTCCTAACAATTTCTCATCCTATTGATAAACTTTGCCTGAAATAAGTATTGAAAGATTGTGGCAAAGTGGTTCTTTTCTGTTGTGATTGTGCCCATGTCACACCTTCCCTATTCACGATGCCCCGGCGTTTCTCTGTCTCTCTGTCTCTCCCTCCCTCCCTCCCTCTCCTCTTTCCTTCCTCTTCTCTCTTTCTTTCTTTTGTTTCCCTCTTTCCTTTCCTTCTGTGATGATCACTATGGACTCATGGATTCAACATGTTATGTCTGCTGTAATCCTAGTTTCCTTTTCCATAAATGCTCTTGGGTGAAGACCGTGTGGTAGCATTTACTGCCTACCAGATGCATTGCAGCATGCTGGGCTAATAGGCCTACTTGGCAGAGCTGATTTTAAGAGAGCACGCAGAATGATGGCCTGCACGTGGTACTAAGCACGTATGTCCTTTCGACACAGCTCCAGCAGTCTTCCAGCATCTCCTTACTTGCCAGCACAGCAAGGCCCACTTTGTCCTCTCCCATCCCGGTGCCAGCCCTGTCTCCAGGAATTCTAGTTCTTCTTAATAGGAGCTGTGTTTAGAAACCAAGGTCTAGGCACTAAGTTTAATGGCGTCTTTTAAAAAAGCAGCCTTATAGTGACCAGTGGAAAATAAGCTATCACAGGACACTATTACAGTCCTGCTACTGTAGTAGCAAAGGTATTTTTAAATCACTGGAATATGGTTAGAGAGCAGCGTGTGGCTCGGAGAATGCACTTTGCAGCTACATTGTATGGGTTTTGTTTACGTTCTGCCACTCTCTACCCTTGTGACTTAGAGTAAGTTATTTGTCTCTGTATGCCTCTGCCTCTTCATCTAAAAGGTATATAATATATAACCTACTTCATTGGACTGTTAATTCATTCTTTTGTTCAACGTATTTTTATTGAGCACTTAGTATATGATAAATACTCTTACATCTGTGTACAAGACAGACAAACTCTGTCTCTGGAACTTTCATTGTCATGGGAGAGATAGACTTCCCTCTCCTCCAAAGAAACCAGACAAACAAATGAAATACCTGCACAGATACTGATAGGCTCTAGGGAAAAAGGGAACTGGCTCGGGGCGGGGAGCTGCGGGGAGGTGTCTGTTGCTATTTTATATAGACTGGCGGGAGAAATCCTCACTGATAATATTGAACAGAGACCTGAAGCAAGTTAAGACCTAAATCATGCTAATGCCTAGAAGGAGAGTTCTCCTGACAGGAAACAGGAAGTACACATCTCCTTAGAAAGGAATGTCTAGAATTATCCGGGACAAACTGCCAGGTTGGTGGGGCTGGAGCAGCCGGAGTCAAGATTGAGTGGCAGAGATGTGGCCAGATCACGAGGCCTTTTAGAACCTTGTAAAGACTAGGCTTATGAGTAGGATATGAGGAATCATTCCAAAGTTTTGACAGTAATAGTGACACCATCTGACTTATGGTTTAAAGAGATTATTCTGGCTATCGGGTTAGGGAACAGGTAGAAGAGGGCCCGATTCAGAGACGAGAGCAGTTTGGAGGCCACTGCAGGGCTCCTGCAGTTGGAGCAGGGCAGGTGGCGGGAGGTGGTCAGATACTGGATATGCTTGGAAGGTGAAGAGCACAGGATTTGTTGATGGGTTAGTGGAGCAGGGGAGAAAGAGAAATCAAAGATGACCTTACAGTTTTGACCACTGATTTTGGGGCTATGATAAGGATTGCGTAGTTAATTCATATAAAACATTTAGAACAGTGTTTTGCATGTGGTAAGAAGTCAACTGATATTAGCTTTTTATTATTTTTAATGCCTATCAGTTATTTTCCACTCTTTCCTTTTACCTTTATGTTTGTTTTCATGTTTTTGACTTCTGGATTTTTACTTTGCTGTCATCCTCATGCTGTTTCTCTGAAGTGCTAACCATCTAGCTACATAGGTTTTAGGAATGCAGTAATCTTAGTACTAATGCCTAGGACTGAAATCAGCATGTAGTTCACTTACTGTTTAGCTATGGGCAAATTACTAATCTCTCGATTTCATCTCCTATGAAACGAGGATAATGATATTTACCTTCCAAGGCTATTATGAAAATTAAAGAATATCTAGATCCAAAAATGAAAGTCACTGCAAAGTATGTTATGGCAGTTTTTATTGTTGCCTACACTCTGAGAAGGCTCTTTATGCTAATCCTAGTCACTTAAAGGCATGAAAGGAATGAATTTGAACACATTAGTCATTCACACTGAGTTTTATTCTTGTTTGATAATGTTTGAATGTTTTTATTGGTGAGATTTGTTTTTTATGTTTCACAGTTTGGGATTTATTAAGACCTGAGCAGCTCTACTGAACCACTTTCAAAAAGATTTAATAAACCCAAATCTTCTATCCAATAGGATGCATGTTGGGCCCAGGAAGGGAGTGTGGCAGGGGGCAGTTTAGAACATATGTCCAAGTCATTCAGCTTCAGAGGGCTCAGTACCTTAGCGCATATTAGATACTTCCAGAGTTCAGCTGTCAAACACAACTGTTAGGACTTTGATGCTCAGCAAATATAGTGTCTAATAATTACTGAAACTTCAAAAGCATTTCTTTTGGGGGGGAAGTTGTAAAGCCTTGATCACTTATACAAAAATTGAGGAAAGAACACCGAGGGCCTGAGAGTGTGGCTTTTTATCATCTTATTCCAATTGCTGGTTCTTACTGAGACTCAAGTTGGGAAAAAAACCCTATATGTTTTTCCTAAGCCAGGTAGGAATACATGATACCATTGTTCATCATTTTATATTATTTTACTACTCACAGATATTTTTCCATGTGGATTTACTGTGAACTAAAAATCCTTATTGTCGCCCATTGATTTATGCTTTTTAGGCAGATATTATTATTCCTAACTAGTAGGAAAGGGAATTGTTGCGAAGACAGACTTAGTCACAGGGCTATTTGCTTAACAAGTGAAAGAGACAGGAATACAATCTTGTTTTCCAGTCTCTTGTCTATATCTCCCATCTACATTTCAGACCTGCATTTTTGCATTATGAAATGTTGGTCATTTAGGTACCAGAATTGTCCTAATTAGCATAAAAAAGGGTGGTATTTGAGCTTTTGCATTTCTTTATAAATGTTTTAGGAGAAGTGAGGTTATGTTTTAACTTAATTTTAGGCACAGACAGATACAAAATAACTTCAGCATGGTATTTTTAATAAAGGTTTGGAGGATACCTGTGTAATATGTTCAGCAAGCATGTGTACTGTGCATTTCATTTTTACCTTAAGTGATGTAAACCAAGTGCAAGATTCCTACGGTTGTCATTGGAGTTAGTGCTCTGGTTGGACCCCTCTCAGAAGGATATCAGAGATGCAGCATTTTAGAATTAGGGTCTGGAAAAATATTATTGCATTTGGTAGGAAACTCACAGGTAATTTGAAAAATTCCTTTGTAACTAAGACACAGATGGCTTTTAAAAGCCTTTGATATTTATGGGCACCATTTTGAAGAGTCCAAGTTAGTGTTTTGCAGAATATTTCTGAGCTTTGATTTGTCTGATCATTTCCTCATGATTAGATTCCTGTTGAACATTTGTCATAGAGTATTTCCTGAGCACACCTGTGGTATTAGTTTCTACCATTATTGGTGATGTCACATGTCATTACGTAGTTACATGGTATCTGACTGATTTCTCCGTTGGTAAGCCGCCTTTTCCCCTGTGTCATTAATAATTAAGTGGGGGGGTGATGTTTTAGGAATGGGTGAAAATCCTGTTTCCCAACAATTTCTCATCCTATTGATGAATTTTGCCTGAAATAAGTATTGAAAGATTGTGGCAAAGTGGTTCTTTTCTGCTGTGGACCTGGATCTGCAGCTGGTCATAAGGGCCATCAATTAGGAAAAAGGACTGTACGTGGAGCAGAGGACTGTAAACCACCTGGAACCCACAGGGCCTCTCTGCTTCTGTTGTCACCTTGTCTGTCTACAAAAGGACTGTCAGGGAGCTGTGGCGATTGTTTCACTTCTGCTTTCTAAATCTTGTGGAAACTCAACTTTTGGCTAACTCTAATCTGGCCAACACAAGGAAGGGAATTCTAGGCAGCACGGTTCCCAGCTTAACCAAGTTGCCACAGCACAATCAATCAGTAACTTATATTGCTGCCTACCTTCTTTGCATTTAGGAGTTAGAGTGGTTCTACCTATGGCAGGGAGTTGTACCTCGGTAAGAGCAAAAGGAATGCCATGTGAATCAAAGTTGCAGTTTCCTACTTCTAACTCCTATTATAAATAGATAGAATGTTCAGAGCCCTGTAGGCATTTACACTTCTTCCTGGTTGAGAGGACTCATCAGGAATATTCTTGCTTTCTCTCACATAGAGAATAAGAATAAAAATTTCTTTGATAAGCTGGAAGAGGCTGTTAAAAACCAGATTTGGAAAAAAAAAAAAAAACCTCTAACCTATGAAAAAACCTACGTTTTTTCAGGCCTTTATTATTAAATTCATGTATAGTGAAATTGTTTGCAAAGCTCTAAATAATCAACAATGTAAAACTACATTACCATTAATTAAAGGAACAAAAAAAGTTTTTCTTAAATCCTATAGCTAAAAAAATCATTTTTGAGGGTCATGTGCTGAAAAAGTAAGTCATGTCACAGAGATCTATAAATCATTTTGGACCCAATGCAGACAATAGCTGTATTTTTTATTTGACAAGATATTGAAAACACATTTGTCAGAGAAGTTTGACCTTGAGAAAATACCAGATTAATTTCCCAATGAACAGACACAGGAATTTTTATTCATAGGATTATCAAGGGGAAAAGTTAAACTGTAATTTTACTTGATACATTTCTGATAAGTGCATGATTGGCACTTATACCATCTTCCTTTAATCATGACTTAATTAATGCATGCAACTTTTTCCAGGGAAGGTGGTGAATAATAATTCATTGATGCTCTAGTCATTCACTTCTTACTCTCTTGAAAGTAACCTCTATGAACTTGTAATATATTTTTCAAATAATTTTCCTTTCAATCTGTAGCATGGAATTCATTTCTAATATATGAAAATTTTCTCATATGTAGATATGAATAACTTATAGTGGACGTTATACAAGTTTTACGTATGTAGCCAATGACATGTTTTTATCCTGTTAAAAGATTCAATTACACCTACAACTTTGAAATTTTTAGCATAATTTCCCAAATTCCTTAATGCCTTGTAAAATTTTTCTCATTGCTTATTTTTCCCTTTGAAAAAAGGAGAAAGACCTTTATTTACTATTAGTTTAGTATCAACTATGCCCTTGGATATGATATATCAATGGTCATCACATTTTAATACATGTCATTTTTGTTTACTAACTATTTAGATGATTTCTAGTCACAGATTTAGGGTCCAAACCAGTTTAATTCAACCAAACTGTGATTTCACTTAACTCATTATCCCGTTTCTTAATTGTTCTCTTTCCCTGCCTCTCTGTGTACTATGGTCTTTTCTTATGTTCTTAGCTCCTAAAGCCTCCTTCAGCTTTTTTATGGTCATCTCTTATAGCCTGTTCAGTGTTTCTGTTTCTACCCAGAGCTGTGCTGGATCAAAATGTTTGAACGTTTGCAAGGCAGTAGTTATATGCTGGATTACGATAGTATACTGGCCCACAGCCTTGAACCTCCCACTCCTAAAGTCAGAAAACATGCTGTTTTAGTCCACGTAACTGTGCAAGTATTTTCTGTGCATGTTCAGAAGACTGGCTTGCATATGACCTTAGAGGTTTTGTTTATCCTTTTATTCTAGACATTAGAGCAATTTGTTCATTATTCATGTATATCTCAATTAACTACTTAGATTATGTATATCAGTGGTACTCAAATGGCAGGTGAATAAGTCACCTGAAGGGCTTGTAAAGAGATTTACTCTTGGTCAGACATTCTGATTCAGTAGTAGTGGGTGTTACCTGGGAAACTACAGTATTAAGCAGAACCCTAACTGATTCTAATGCATGTGGTCCACGGATTTTATACTCTTAAAAAAAAATTTTGGTGATATTTCTCTTTCTATGAACTACTTAGGATGAGAAATTAAAGAAATTAGGACACTTTGGCCAAGTCTGAACATCCATTGCCGATCTTCTCTACCTAATTGCAACAACAAGAAGAGCTCCAGCTCCAATCTTGGATTCATTCCACTTACATCTCTTGCATGTTTGTATGAATTGAAATTATTGTTACTCATTCATTGTTATGAGGTACAAGAGATAGACACCGGTTTCAGATGGCTTAGAAAAAATTTTACTTGCAAGTATATCACTAGTTCTTCAAACTTATTAAAAGTAAAAAAATGTTTTAGAGATAGAAGAAACATTGTAAATCACTTATTCTAGTCCCCTGTTTCTAAATGAAACTAAAATCTAGTTTTCTTAAAGGGTTTGTTCATGAAATTTAAGCTGGTTATTGGTATTGTCACTAGTTGAAGACAAGTCTCTTCAATCTCAGTAAGAACTCTTCCTACTCAAGCAATATTTTTCAAATTTTATTATTCATGAGAATCACCTAAAGTACCTGTCAAAATGAATATACCTGGCCTCAATCTTAGAAATATTGTTATAGTAAGCAAGGAGTACAGGAAACTATCTTTTTAACAATCATCCAGGGTGATTTGAATAGAAGTGGTCCAAGGACTACAATTTGTGAAATAGTATACAATATCCTGCTAGAAGGGTTGAAGAGTTAAATAAATAAATAATGATGACTAGCCTTAATTAATTAAAAAATCACTCAGCCAGGCTCTGTGACAGGCCCTGGGCTAACAGATATAGCCCTTTCCCTTCAAGAAGCCCACTGGTTAGAGGTGGTGACATACGCGGATCAACCACTTCCCGTGTATTAGTTGATAATGGAGCACAGGGAAAGGAGTGCCCAGTAGTTGATAGTGTCAGTAAGACCATTAGGAGAAGCATCCCTAAGAAAGTGCCCTCATGGTGGGAGGGGATGTGGGGAACACCAATAGGGCTCTCATGCAATGAGAGTAGCTTGGGGGAAGGAGGGGATTCCTAAACAACAAAAAAACTGTGATGGGGGAAAGGATGATACATCATGCATCATAAACATTCAAGAAATACTCATCATTATTTGTATTATCTATCTCAACAGTGGGCTAAGACTATAAGAAATGGGGAGGGGAAGAGAATCTCATGAAAGACGTGGATAAGAGAAGGCCAGGGCCACTGAAACTTTAGACCAAACAGCAAGCAAATACTCAGGGTTGATGATGTCTGTAGCTCACTTTTATGAATTCACTGATAAATGATTTGTGTGAGAGCCAGCTTCTTCAAGGACCTGGGACTTGAGCATTTGGGAAGATGAAATTTCAAGGAGATATCATTAAGAGTACCAAATATTGCAGAAAGGTCAAATGCGAATAAGAACGGAGGAGTCTCCACCAGATCTGGTGGTTAGCCAATCAGGACATTATTCCCAACCACCTACATCAGAATCATTAGGAGTGCTGATAAATATTCAGATCCTTGCCTTCCAATTTGAGACTATTAAATTAGAATCTCTGGGTTATGTGGTTTAAGGATCTAGATTAAAAAAAAATACAAAACCGGAGATTATTTTGCACACTGGAGTTTGAAAACTGGTGAACCAGAGAGAGAGATTTCAGTATGTGGTAGGGGCACAATCACCCGCAAAGCTTTAACTGGTACAGACAGGAGAGGAAGTGGAGATAAAGCAAATGTGGACAAGATTTGTTATGAAAGCAAGATAGGAAATAGGGGGATAATTAGGTCAAGGAAGGATTTTTGTTTTTATAATTTGTTTGAATTAACAGGAAATACGTGGGAAAGCTTTAGTATGTTATATTCTGATTGGAAAGCCAGAAAATACTCTGGATCATATGCGTGCTTACCAAATAATTTTATTTGAGTTCTGAAGCTGTGGGTTGGTACTAATTTGTTAATACAATAATATAATTTATCCAACAGTTAAACATTTAGGAATCTCCAATATTTGAAGCACATCTCCCAAAAGAGACTATGAAAAAAGGGCTTCTAAACTTCTTATTTAGGAGTAAAATTTGCCTCATTAAAATCTAGCTTATTATTGACACAATAGCAACTGAGTACTTTCTATGAACCATGCACTTCCACAGACAGGTATTATTATTAAAGATGAGTGATATCTCCAAGTAAGATATGAAGAAAAATGATCTCAAAGGGGTTACATGAATTGTTGAATGTCACAGAGATGAGATGTGATGTGGCAGAGCTGCATTTCAGACTATGTCATGTCATTCATTGAAGCTTTTAGGTTCTTACTTAAAGGTAGTTTAATATGTAGTTCTTAACCTTTTATCACATGCTATATATTTCTAATACTAATATAATTTTTATGCCAGATAATATTAAACTTTTTAACTATCTTCTACACTAAATATCAAATAATGACTATTATAGAAACCACAGGCACATTGGGAGAATTTTAACAATGAGATGTCTTTGCTCCTCAAATCACAACACTGTGAGTATTATGGGATAATGGATTTATAGGAATTAGACCTTACACAGTTGTGAAAGGAGTTGGGGGAGTAAAATTCTGGAAGGAGAGTTGGAGAAGTCACTAACCAGTAAATCCGAGACGCCAACCTCATCCAGCATAAGTGTCACCAAAAAGGGCAAGTTTGTGGAGAGCTCTGTGTAGCTCCCGGATCTGTGGGTTCGGGGCCGAGCATCTGCTGTGGACCTGCAGCTGCAGCTGGTCATAAGGGCCATCAATTAGGAAAAAGGGCTGTACGTGGAGCAGAGGACTGTAAACTACCTGGAAGCCACAGGGCCTCTCTGCGTCTGTTGTCACCATGTCTGTCTGCAAAAGGACTGTCAGGGAGCTGTGGCAATTGCTTCTAAATCTTGTGGAAATTCAACTTTTGGCTAACTCTAACCTGGCCAACACAAGGAAGAGAATTCTGGGAAGCACAGTTCTCAGCTTAACCAAGTTGCCACAGCACAATCAATTAGTAACTTATATTGCTGCCTTTAGGTGTTAGAGTGGTTCCACCTATGGTAGGGAGTTGTACTTGGGTAAGAGCAAAAGGAATGCCATGTGAATCAGAGTTGCAGTTTCCTACTCCTAACTCCTGTTATAAATAGATAGCATCTATTGACTACTTATGATCTGTAAGAATTGTGGAAATTGCTTACATACAGTTTAATCTAATTTCATCTTATAGCATGAAGGTGAGTAACATCGTCTCTCAACAGATGAGAGAGCTGAGGTTAATGGATGTTGAATAACTTGCCAAAGTTATAAGATCTTTGTATTTGAAAAAAAATTACTGACTAGTTTGTTAAGCTGAGGAGTGTAGTCAAACCCCTCTGTGCTCTTGAAAGAAAAACCAGGTTTTCGTTATTGATTTGAATAGTGGTGAGGAGAATGTTCCGACTCTGATAGGCATTTACATTTCTTCCTGGTTGAGAGGACTCATTTGCATCTCTTGATGTGATTGGGTCAGAGGTTGACAGAAAGGTCCACCAGAAGGTCACAGCTCACCAAGGAAAGAGGACCAGGAGATATATAGTGCAGTGCCTCACAGGACTGCAAGATCTGATAGGAGGTACATTGTTTGCATTGGTGTTTATAGAGGAAAAACAAACCTCCTAATTTCTGTATCTGTTATGAACCCTTGGTGTAAGGATAGGGAGGGGTGAGTACTAGCAAGATCTCGTTATCAGAAAAAAAAGAAAAAGAATAAGGAAGGATGACCTTGAATGGGGTCTAATTTTCTTTTTTGAGAATATCCCTCATATGTAAAGCAACTGCTTATAGGAATTATCCCATTCTTCATTTTGTAGTATAACCTAACAGCTCATCTTAGTTGTGCTTTGATGGTCTAGCAAGAATGTGGCAGGGAATTTGTTCTGCTGTGCTCTATAAGCTGGTCTCTATGCACACATGCAGTATGTGGAGCCATGGACTTGGAGCTAGAGAACGTGGGGAGAGTTGCTAATTTCAGGGGAGAAAGGTAAATAATACTTGTCCAGTCTAGTTTATACATGGATTATATTTAAATATTAAGATGAACTAATATAAAAATCAAATAAATTGTTCTTTGAAAATGAAAAATATCTCATATGGGAGGGATATAACTTGATTGACATATTAAGCACCAAAAATAGGTTTAGTTTGGGTTGAAATCGTTAACATGTTCACAGTAGGAATCATGATAAAATGTTTTCAATTTCTTCCTCTTTCACCCAAGTAATAGTCCTGAGTGTTATAAACACCATGAATATATCCTCCTTCTTCTCACCTTCCATCATTCCCAGAAACATCACTACAAAATTAAGCTCTTCTTATGAGTGTTTGCAGATCATGTGTAGGTGAGACGTGGGGGAGTTAAAATTACTGTAAGATTCTCTCTTATAGGCTAAATTTTACGTGAGTGAGGTTATACGTTTAGCTTAATTTTAAATGGTATCAAAAAGAGCTAATAAATAACCTATATTTCAAAATGCAAAATTGAAACTATTTCTCTAACTGTAAAAGGTAACAGCATACTAAAACTTTGCTTAAAGCAATTTTCTTTGTTCATGCCATTATTTTGTATCTTTTTTCCTAGCGGAAATTTTTCTTGGTGATGTTTACTACTAAGATGAATAAGTTTGAGTCTCACTAGTTTGAGACCTAATTAAATATTCTTAATTTACTTGGGATGTCTTAGCACTCAAACATTCTGGAATTTCCTCTTTAATCCAATAACATAAAAAAACCCTTAGGAATAATTACGCAATGTACATTCCATCACAAAATAATTGTTTTTCTACTCTGAGATAGTCCTTTTAAATTCTTTTTGATTGAATTCTTTCTCCTAACGTGTTGGTATTGATTGAATTGAGATATGGTCCACACAAATCAATACATGAAAAGACAAGTTGTGTGTGATGACAGTAATTCTCTCTGCAGGGAGCTGCCAAATGTCTGGCCATCGATGATTATATTTCAGCTGGGTGGTCAGCACACGAAAATTTGTGAGTAAGGCATTTTGCTTTCTTTGGCTTACAAAATGATGCTTATTTTCTTCAAAATATACGTTTTGCTTACTATATCAATATTGTTATATTGTATATATTATATATGTGATAATTATATAATATATCATGACTAGAAAGCTTAAAATGCACATTTCTTAACTTTGGCTTCCTTTTCTGACTTTTTTAAGAGAGCATATGGTCTCAGAATCCTCCTGCTGTCTGGTGTCCAATATTGTTTTATGCAAGAAGCTGCTTGTGGCCGGGTAGAAGACGATGATATGCTGCTGCAGTTACTGACATGTTCTCTTAAAGGGAAATTTTTGCCTACCAAGGCTAAAAGAAAACAAAGGGAAGCAGAACAGCGGCTGGCATTAGGACTTTCTACAAGGGGCTGACAGAGGAGGAGTAAGGGGTACCCTTCAGAGAACCGTGTAATTGGTGGGACTTGGAAATCTCTACTTCAGCCTCCATCCAGTGCAGGAAACCCACCCGAGCAGTTTCTCCCAGTGCTTACACATTCCTTGGATTGACAGCGTTAATTATTAGGCAGTGAGACAGAGTTTACATGGGTAGGAAATGATAAACATCAGAGTTACAAGAACAGCATCACACAAGGAAGATATATTTGGGATTTTCAGCCCAAGGGCAACTAAACTTTACTATTACATGATCCTGCTTAATTTCTTGCCTCTTTTAGCTCTGAAGTTTTTAGTATAAACATACAGTTTCTATTTTTAGAAACTAGTAATGAGATGAAGCTGCAGCTCCTTCACAGAGGACAGTGGTGCTTTACAAAATGCCCGCTTCCGTTTTAACGTCTAGAGCTGATATCTGCTATTCACTTAAATTACCAAATATATTTCTTACTTTGATTTTTTATTCATTTCTAGTTAGGAATGTAAATCCCATTATAATGCCATGTTAAATTTTTTCCATCTGTTTTATATTCCGTTATGACTGCATATTTCATAGAATTGAAGTTACTAACTTTATCAAGGTATATTTTGTGTCAGTATTAAATATGTTTGGTCATATATTCATTCACGGATATTTTATTTTAAACAGGGAGTGTTCTTCAGAGACCAAGTTCCGCTTCAGATTTAACTAGCTTTCTGTTTTGTTCACATAAAAAAAAAATCCATATTACTAACATTAATTGAAAGGAGCTAAGAAGTCACAGATGTCACATTTTCCAGGCACTTTAAAATTATTTTATCTGGATGTCTCTAGGTGCCTTTGAAAGAAAATTGATCAGTGGTGTATTTAATTTGTGCTTCCTCTTGTTCTCATTTTGTTGAAGCGCTGAATAGTAATTGTGGTTATAAGATATTACAGATAATTTGGAAGAGTTTCACATTTTTAAAAATCTCAAAAAATCCTAGCCATAGTGGAAAGTGTTAGTCTTATCCCCATTTTTCAGAAACAGAAACTGATGTTGAGTGTTTAAAGTATCCTGTGCTAGGCCTCACTGATCAGCAAAGGTAGTATTACTTTTACACCCTTTGCTAACACTAATACCTAGTATTACTTTTACCTACTAGTGTGGGCCCAGCTTGAATAGCTGTATTTCTGTCTATAAAACTCTTTGATTAGCGAACATCTCCTACTCACCCTCTAGGTTTGGACTGGTCACCTGTCTCTTTCTCTGAGTCTTCCTTTAATTAGGACTGGATCCTGTCTTCCAATTCTGACTTACATTGACAGCTACTGAGCATGACTTCTGACAGTTATAGCCATTCACGGTTGGTGATTTGTGATTCTTAAACAGACCAGGTCCTTTTCTTAATGTGCAGTGGACATCTTGGCTGTGTTCATTAGGGTTCTATAGCTAGTTTCTATAGTCTCTTCTAGATCCCTGCATGACAGACCTGGTAATGAAGCTGTCATTTTTCATTTTGTTACTGCACAGCTGATTATTACTGGCTGTAGAACCTTGGGCAAGTTATTCAATCCCTTTTGATCCTGCTTCCTCTCGTATAAAATAGGGACAGCAATAGTGTCTAACTCTTTTGGTTACCTGAGGAATAAAAGAGTTAATACAAGGGAAGTGCTTCAAATAGTGCCTCCTTGGCATATAATGATTGATGTATAAATAGCTATTATCAACAGTATTTCAGTAGTTTGCATCAGATGACCCAATTGAAAATATTTATTTGCATTTTGGCTCTTCAGTTTTATTATGTGTCAGATATCACAAATACATTTTTAAATTTTTTTTGTAATTTAGACTGAAAATTTTGTGGGGGAGTCTTAAGAAAGAGACTATGTTACATATCCAATTTCAAGAACTTGAAATTGGCATTCAATACTCAATTTTCATCCAAAGTTCCTTACTCTATGACCTTGGGTGAGTAAATGTGTGTGTTTTGCTTTTTTCCCCTTCCCTCATGGTGTACCTCCCCCCCCATCCCACATTACTATCTAGTTTAATAACAAATCCTGGGTCAACAGGAACTTCTTAGAAGGTAGCTTAAAAAACATCTATTATTAATTACACATGCTCTTTTGTGTTTTACCACTACTCTGAAAAGCTTTAGAATTTTTCCACACGGACTACTCTCCCCAAGCCCAAGACAGCTTTCCCAATCGCTTGTAAGAGAATAATTTTTTGTGTGTAATTACACTTACACATTAGAATTAGTGTCTCTCAGGTTTGAAGTTAATATTTTATAATTGGTGTCTTTACCACATCCCAAGCAGAATTTACATAGGAATTTGATTTCTTGAAGAATAACCCAGCCAGGAGCACTATGCACTTATCTTCATTCAATATCACTGACTTTATCTGTTGTGTTTAGCTCTGGCTTTTATTTTTCTAAACATTCCATTTATATATAAATATAAATATATGTGTATATATGCATACATATATTGGTAATTGCTTAGTTTTTTCAAGAAATTATGCCTTCTATACACAAGAGAAGGAAAAAAGTGGAAAATCAGGATGAATAATCTCGGCAGCTATGTAATAGAAATATGTAATTTTGTTCACAGAACCAAATGACTGGTTTGTAAATACTGTGGTAAGAAACGGGTAGTGAACTAGCAAAAATAAAAAAAGAGAAAAAAAAAGATATGATCCATATCTCAACCGTTTACCAAGATGAATAGATAAAAACATTTATATGTAATTATGAAATCTTAATAATATGAGAAAAAAACCTGAGAAAATTTATAATCTTAAAATGGAGCAATGCTTTATAACCATAATTCCTAATCTGAAACCCATAGAAGGGAGAATAATTAGGTTAGAAAAATCAGTTACATTTGAATAAAATCTGTATAGCAAAAACATCAAAATCAAATGCAAAGACAGGGAAAGCTATTTGCAACTCATATCACAGAAATGTGATAGTATTGCTAAAATTTTCTAGAAATTAAGAACAAGACAAAAATTAAACTTGTGTAAAAAGGGCAGACATTTAATAAAAGATGATAAAATGGCTCTGGTACGTAGGAAATAATGTCCTAATCCTAATCCTAATGTCCATCAGAATCCTAATAGAAATTCAAATTAAAGCAACATAGACAGAATTTTTTTATCTGTTGGATTGACAAACATCTGTAAGCTTGTTAAACCTATGCAACTGGTATGGTTATTAGTAGCAAAATAACACTCTTGTGTGTTGCCTGTGAGAATGTAAATAGTGCATCTCCATGTTGGACAATTTGAAAGATCTATAAATATTAAACCTATGTGCACACTTTAATCCAGCCATTTCTTCTCTCAGGGATTTATTACAGTCCTGTGGTTACATATGCATGAAATAAAGTTTGTACAGTAATTTTCACTACAGCCTTATTGTAATAGCATAAATAATTTAAATTTCCATAGTGTTTGACCGTTAAATGAATTAAGGTATGTCCATACAATGGAAAGCTCTCCAACTCTAATAATTAAAAAAAGGAATAAGGAGCCTCTCTAAACAGAGAGGTGAAAGACAGCCACGCTATACTGTTAAGTTATAAAGTCAAGTTGCTGTACAGTATGTACAGTATGTACAGCATCATGTAAAAATGCAGTCCAATAAAAATATATATTTCTGTATGCACATATAAGTATATAAAGAACGTCTGGAAGAAACATATTGTTGGAGGTGTCCTATGGGAACTGGGTGTATGAGCACAGGGATTGGAAGGAAACTTTAAACCGTATAATTTTGTTTATGTTTTTGATATTTGAATGGCATAAATGCATTACCTATTCAAAAAAATAAATTAAATTTTAAAAAAGTTAATTGGGGAAGTATCCCTTTGAGAAATTCAAAATAAAAATTTTTATTTCTATAACTTATGTTTCAAACCATCTGTAACAATTGATTTATTTATTTGGCGCAGTGGACCTGTGGGCCTCTGAAGTTTATTGTTCTGATTTTATCTTTGGTTACAAAGATCTTCCTCAACTTA
The DNA here is from genome assembly GCF_020826845.1 of Diceros bicornis minor. Taxonomy (NCBI): domain Eukaryota; kingdom Metazoa; phylum Chordata; class Mammalia; order Perissodactyla; family Rhinocerotidae; genus Diceros; species Diceros bicornis. Next base: position 8,934,516 of record NC_080744.1, on the reverse strand, counting down.
CAATGAGATTGCATCCTGATAACCCATCATAAATTGAAAATATTGTTAAGTCAAAAATGCATTTAATCCACCTAACCTCCTGAACACCATAGCTTAGCCTAGCCTACCTTAAACGTGCTCAGAACGCTTATATTAGCCTATAGTTGGGCAAAATCATCTAACACAAAGCCTATTTTATAATAAAGTGTTGAATATCTCATGTAATTGATTGAATACTGTACTGAAAGTGAAAACAGAATGGTTGTCAGTGTATGAGCTGTTCACTCTCATGATCTCAGGGCTGACTAGGAGCTGTGCTTGCCGCCGCTGCCCAGCATCACGAGAGAGGATCCTACCACATATCGCTAGCTCCAGAAAAGATCAAAGTTCAAAATTCCACGTACGATTTCTACTGAATGAATATTGCTTTTGCACTGTCTTAAAGTTGAAAACTCGTTAAATCAAACCATTGTAAGTCAGGGACTGTCTATATTTGATTGAGTTATGATATCTTAATTCCTCACTGGAACAGGCCCAAAATTTGTCCATCATTTTTATTTTAGCAGATAGCAAAATAAGACCCAAGAAGATTACTTTGGCATAACGTCAGAAAACGAGATGTGGGAGAAACACACTAAATTTTCTATTTTCCAATTTTCAGCTGGTATTCCTTTAACGATGATGAATTCTATTACATTGTACTATCATTTCTTATATGTTCTATTTTAGTTTTAAAAGCTTGTATTTTATTATTTTGTAAAAATCTTGACCTGCTTCTTCTTCCAGGACCAAAATGTTAGCAAAATGAAACATGGGGATTTCAAACTAAGAAATATTAATATCTATTTTTCTTTTAATTTGTTATTAGTCTGTAAAGGTCATCCTTTGCTACAAAGGGAATTCGTTTTCTAATATGAGAATACATTGAAAATATAATGTCCATAATATTTGACAAAGTCATGAAAAGAGATTATTATCAAGAAATTTTGTAATTTAAAAAGAAATCAAGTTCTTAATATGATAATTGTCTAAAATGAAAATATGGGCTTCCTTTTCTGAAGTCTAAAAATTATCTTAATGGGAAACTAATAATTATTTTAGCCTAAAAATGAAGGGCAACCGACTAGCATTTTCCTCTTTAAAATATTTCTCTTTTTTCCCCTTCCTAACAATTCCCTTGTTCACTGCCCTTACATCTTAGATACCAGTGGCTCTAGCTTGTCATCTCTGTTTGTTCCTCCCAGTCTCTCTTCAAGCAATTAATCCTGTTTCTTTCACTCCAGTACCTCTTTCAACAATCCACCTCTCTTCAAATAAGATTGTTAAATAAATCTTTCTAAAACATCACTTTGTGGTACCACTTCCAAGCCCAGGAAACTCTAATATCTCACACTATGTGCAGAAGAGATCAAAAGCTTCAGAGCCAAATCTTGATTCTAAACCTATTTATTCAGCATCTGGCCACGTGCAAGGTCTACCCAGGCTTATTTCCTCTCTTCTTAATTGTACTCTTTCCAGAAGCCCGAAGTTTAATTCATGTTCCAATTCCGGCTCTACTTGGTGACCTAGGACAAGTACTTATTTTCTGGATGCCAGAGTGACATTATTTGTAAAATTGGGATAAGTGTACTTACCTTACTAGATTTTGTTAGGATTAAATGAGGTTAACACAGGTAAAATGCTTTAGAAATGTGTTTGGCGTATAGTAAGCACTCTACAAATACTAGCTACTTTTATTCCTTTCTTCCTTGAGGAGTCAAGGTTGTGTTTGATTCATCCCTTAAGTTCATCTGTGTCTCATGTGTAAGATTCTATTCCTCTTCCTTTCCATTTATTCAAATTCTACCCTTCCTTCAGATCACACTTTAAGGGCCTTCTTTCTGATACAGGTGTTTCTATGTGCTTCATCCCGACACCTAATAGCACTGGACTGTAAATTTCACTTAGCTTTTAATCAAATACTTCTCAGGAGTACAGATCATGGTTTAATTATTTGATTCCATCTAATGCCTGGGTGCTTCTCTCACAAATAGATAATTAGACTCAATAAAGCAACAAATTTCTTACATGTTATGTGTCCATCTTATGGATCCAACTTGTTAGTCAAGTTATAACCTTCAGTCTCTTTATCATTCTGGCAACTCAGATGTCTTTCTGTTTTTACATGATACTCATTGGATGTTCTTTGAATACAAGAATCCTTTCACTGGGATTTGTGGATGAGCTTCAGAAGGGCCACAAAGCTTCTGAAATTGTAGAATTTGGGGTATGTAAATATTTGTGTTTTCTCCAGGAGAAGTGGTAGACCCACAAAATGTTAGGAACCATTTTTAATGATTTATTGTTTTTATCCATGCCTGTTTAATATGTAGGGACCAAATTAATAATATTCAATTTTATCAATAAAGGATGTTCCATCATTTTATATATATATAAATATACATATATATATCTTGTCATTTTCTTCTACGTCATGCTTTCAGTGCAAGATCTACTATATTTTTTGAGTTAAATATATGAGATTATTATGATTTTATTACTTATTGAATCTTAGCATATTAAGACCTAAAGGAATAATCTTTTTATTTTTTCACATTTGACCAAATGAAATTAGTGCTTTTAAAAAATGAATGGTGGTTGATTAACTTCCAGGATGATAAAGTAAGGAGCTTGGCAGAACTCCCGTGCAAAAGAAGTTAAGTGAAAATTATAAAAAATTACTGTTTAAAGTCTGTGGAAATTACCCTAAGGGCATACAGCAAACAGAAAAACATCCATTCCAGAATATCTACTATATCTCTCTAAGAACAGTGAGAAGCTGTGGCATTGAAGCCATGATTAGCTCCATTACCGCCCCCTCTCCCCCCACTGCCCAGCTCCATGTTATGGAAGCTTTTCGATGGGCATAAGCGGCCAAGAAACTGAAGGCTGCCTTTCCGCCACATCTCAGTCTGGGAAATGGTTTCACCCCTGAGAAGTCTCTTATGATCAGTGGTTGGAAGGTATTTTTCTTCCAGCTCTTTTTTTTTAAGCCTGTCTATGTCTTTACTTTATTATACATTCTAACAATCTCTCCTCTACTTACGGTCTTATTTGCTTTCTATGTGTCTCATCTCTTCTTTGTTCCTCCTTCTTTATCTCCTGTATTAACTGAATATTTTAAAATATCTCCTCTATTCCTTTTTATCTGCAGGTACACATCTACTATGTTTTAGTGATTGCTCTAGAATTTGCAATATTCATCTGTCTTTAATATTCGTCATCATATCTACCCAGTACTCCTTCCTCCTCTTTGTACAATTATTGGTATGTATTTTACATCAACATGTTCTATAAACTCCAGAATGCATTGTTGTTATTTTTGCTTGATAAGTCAATAATCTTTCAAAGAACTTTTTACTTGCAATCAGAAGCAGAAGTCTTCTTACTCATTTTGATTATCTCATAATTACTATGAGATATGTATTAAAATATGCCACTGTGATCATGGATTTGTCTGTTTCTCCTTTGAGTTCTGTCAGTTTTTGCTTAAATCTTTTGAGGCTATGGTATTAAAAGCAGAGATTTTGGTAATTTTAATATTTCCCTTGTTGTATTGACTCATTGTTACTAAGTTTTCCTCTTTATTTAAATTAAAGTATACTAAAATATACTTTCTCTGATATAAATATAGCTTCACCAGCTTTTTTTGTAGGGGGTTATCTTTTTCCGTCTCTTTATTTCAAGTATGTCCTCCTACTTAAGGTCTGACTATGATAAACAGAATATACTTTTTTTTTTTTTTTTGGTGAGGGAGATTGACCATGAGCTACACATCTGTCGCCAATCCTCCTCTTTTTGCTGAGGAAGATTGGCCCTGAGTTAACATCTGTGCCCATCTTCCTCTATTTGTATATGGGACACCGCCACAGCATGGCTTGGTGAGAGATCCAGAAGTTCCGTGCCTGAACTCCGAACCCACAAACCCCAGGCTGCAGAAGCAGAATGTGCGAACTTAACCACTACACCACTGGGCTGGCCTCCAGAATATACTTGTTTAAAAGACTGTCTCGATCTTTGTATTTTAAATGAAATATTGATCTGTTTACATTTTATGTAATTAATAATATATTTATAAGATTTTATTTTATATCATAGACAAGGTGAACTATTAAAATATTTTCTGAAGATAAAAAACATGATAGGAGTTTTGTTGTAGGGGGATTAGGCTATGTCATTGCTTAAGGAAGGGAATGAGCCAGAGAAATCAGTTAGAAAATTATTACAATTGACAAATATTTGAGATACTGATTTCCTAGAAAATTGTAGAGGCTGGGGGGGGGAATTAACAGAATCCTGTGCATGAAAGGCATAGGTATAAATGATTTTTTTCTCTTTTTTTCCAGTTTTATTGAGGTGTAATTGACATACAGCACTATGTAAGTTTAAGGTGTAGGGCATAATGACTTGACTTACATATATTGTGAAATGATTACCACAAGTTAACATCCGTCATCTCATATAGATACAAAAAAAAAAGGAAAAAAATGTTTTTTTTCCTTGTGATGAGGACTCGTAGGACCTACTCTCTAAACAACTTTAAAATATATCATACAGCAGTAACTGTAGTCATTGCATTGTGCATTACATCCCCAGAACTTATTTATCTTATAACTAGAAGTTTCTACCTTCTGATCACTTTCACCCATCTCTCCCAACCCACTGCCCCTGGCAACCATCATTCTACTCTCTATTTCTATTAGATCTATGTTTTTAGATTCCACGTATAAATGAGATCATACAGTATTTGTCTTTCTCTGTCTGACTTATTTCACTTAGGATAATGCCCTCAAGGTCCATCCATGTTGTTACAAATGACAAGATTTTCTTCTTTTTTATGGATCAATAATATTCCATAGTATATATAAATATTTTATTTGAAAAAAGGGGAAGGCTGTAGATTTACACCTAGGTGATGGACAAATTTAAGAAATGCATAAAGCAAGAGAAACCTTTGAAAATAAAAAGAAGGAATCTGAGAGATTACAGGAGAACCTGGATAGTTTACATTCTGAAACCCTTCCTGTTGGACTAGGTGATTAACATAGCCAAATGTTGTAGAACCTTCTTATTTAAGTGTAGTTCTAGAACTAGCAGTATTAAATTCATGTAGGAGCTTTATCAGGTTCTGCATTTAAAAAAAATTGCAAAGTGATTTTTCTTCACGTTAAATTTGAACACTTTGTAGAGTAGTGTGGTTCTCAACCTTGCCTGCATATTAGTATTACCCGGGGAACCTTTAGAAACCCCCTGCACAGGCGATACCCTAGACCAAATCAGAGTCTATAGGTTTGAGACTCAGAAATCAGTATGTTTAAAGCTCCCCAGTTGGTTCCAGTTGAGGAGGTTGAGATCCAGTGCTACAGGGACATGAGGAGAGCAAGGACTGAACTAGACAGTTAAGAGCAGTGAGAACTGGGGAGAATATCAGAGGCTAGCTTCTAGTCTTTTTCTGTCATTGAGAGATAATTTATTCTCTGTGAAATCACTTTTCCCTTTGTATCTTTTTTCTTTTATTCAGCAAATATTTATTAAGGGCATACTTTGTGGCAGACACCATGAGGGGAATTGGATTAATGATCTCCAAACCCCTTCCAATACTAAAATCATCTGATTTTACTGTCTACAATTTAAAAATTAGGAGATAATTGACAACACGTAATAGATGGGTAGTAGTCATGTGTATAGGATCAATGTGTGAAAAAGATTGCTGATTATAATTGTTCAAGGAATTGAGTAAGCAGTATCAGTCAGAAGTATCTATTGTATCAAAAATGGTAAAGTAATCAAAGCTGGTTTATAGAAATAAAACTGGAGTAGCCAATAAATTTATTAGAGTGTAAGTTGAGGAGAGTTTGAGAAAAGACAAAACGGGAAAGAGGAGATGAGAGATTTGCAGAATTTTTTTTTTTTTTTCATTTTTACCACCACAGAAGTGAGAAGAGCTAGATCAGTGCATCTCAAACATTAATGTGCACAGGAATCACCTGGGAGATTTTGTTAAAATGAAGATTCTGGTCTAGTAAGTGTCTGGGGTAGGGCCTGAAATTCTGCTTTTCAAATAAGCTTCTAAGTGATGAAATGCTGCTGGTCTGGGGACCACACTTACAGCACTAAGGGGCTGGAGCTCAGCTGTGTGATACAAGTAGAGCAGGGGTCTTGCTGAAAGCTAACCTGCTCATGCCTCTTTCTTAGTTGCGTTGGTAACTGCACTCATCAAGATAAGGATACCACTTTTAAAAATCCATGTGAAAATGAGATAAACTCAAGTGAGAGATAGAGCAACATGTCAAAATAATATGAGGGAAGAGTTTTGGGGAAGAGGTTCTGTAGTTCATGAAGATAACGTTATTTCAGAAAGAACTTGGTTAATGTTTAAAAGAGTTACTAGAACTTACAAGGTTAGGAACTTTTAGGGTACAGCAGGGCTGTTTCATTTCCAGCTGACTTTGGTCATAGTCAGTGTGTTTCCTCATCTGTTTATGTGGCATTAATATCTCATGGAAGAGAGCCTCACAGAGAAGAGGGTTATTGAGTCGACACCAGATACTAATCAAGAAATGACATGCAATTTATATGGAGATATGGCCAATAGTGAAATTGAAAGGAGGAATATTACAGAGAGCACTGAAAGATATAAAATAAGAATATTAGAGTTGGGAGTAAACCGTAAAAAGAGAGAAAGATCCAATTTTGGCTCTTTCAAGGACGGAAGAACAAACTGAAGAGGGGAAGTATATCAGTGGACTCCTCATGTTAGGAGAAAAGGAGGAAATAATGTCTGTTAAGAAGAGAAAAAGAAGGAGAGGATTTACAGACCAGGAGAAAAGTAATCAGTAAAACATTACTGAAAAACTTTTAAAGCAACGTGAAAATTCTGTTTGCTACTAGACACGTAATTTCCTGGTAGGAATCCGGTGCGTGGTGTTGATGCCTTTTTCCTTCTATGCTTTGCAGCCCGGGAAGGCAGTGGAGAAGTAGATGAGTGTATGTAGAGAGGGGCTGGTGGCTATTGTTGATAGTGTCACAGAACCTAACTATGGAGGGGAGTAAGGATTTCATGGAAATGGCTGACCATCTATCTTAGCGGAAATATAGGTAGTTAGAAATGAGCCAATGAGTTGAGTGAATTAGAAGCCCCTTAGTTTGAAGTTTCTGATGAATATAAAGAGGAAAACGTATTACTTTGTGAGATCTGGGGGTGAAATATGTTTGGAACTTTGGGATTGGAATATGGTATGACATAACGAGTTATAAAGCATGATTGTGCAAGGCATATGTGACTGATATGGAGTGAATATTATCATAAATGGCTTGAAGGAGAGAAATTTCCTTAAAACCAGGATGCCATGAGGCTCCACAATCTGCTCAAAGCTAGTATAGCTGTCTGCAAGTGTGAGATGGAAAAGAAACAGATAAGCCAGTTCTTGAACTTGTCAAAGAAGGAGAAAATGGATCCTAGTTTTGAGGATTTGGAAAGAGTGGTATGATAATAATATCATAGATTCATAGAGTTGGGAAGGGATTTAGAGCTAATACAGTCTAATGCCCATAATTTATAGATGAGAAGGCTTATAATTAAGAAGATAAATGACTTGTGCAGAAACATAAATCTCTTAGAAAACAGTGGGTTTAGAATATAAGATGACCAACCTGTTTTGTTATTTGTAGTGGTGAAGATGATGGCAGTGATTTGATGATGGGGCTTAGGTGTACATACCAAAGGTTTATTATAGATGAGAACTTTGCCCATAGCTAATGCAAAGCATAAAGGTAAAACGAATATTTGATCCTAATTCCCCCTCCAGAATATTAGCTCCATGAGGGCAGCAATTTTTATCTCATTTATCCCCTGCTATATCCCTGATACGTATTTGGTATTCAATATATATCTGCTGGATACATGAATAAACACATTTTTAAATTGCGGATTTGCTAATCAGCTAGCTTATATTATGGAACTATGACTCTGCTAAGGGAAATGTTTTATTGGATACTTATCAGTTCAAATGCTTACTAAGTATTGATGGACAATAAGAATAGACGATACTTATTGAACACACTCTATGAACCACATGGTATATATATATATATTTTTATCCACATAACAACACTTGAAAGTAATTATTATAACATGGGAGACCTAATCTTCTATGTAAACTGTTTCCGACCATTGAAGTTCAGGCCAGGAATCTATGGTGAACTTATTGGGCAGACCTTACAGAAGATAGTTTACAAGGAGGATTAAGAATTCCCTGGAGAGATAATGTCTCCTAAAACAAAAAAGATGTTAGGCCCAGGTGAATTCATCAAACACCATTAGTTATCAAATGAGAGTTTCTGATTTGGTGGGTGGAGCCTGCACCCAGTTCAGTTGCATGGATCCATGTGTGTCCTGTTGTCAGAGGAAGGCTGTTGCAATAAATGGTGTAATACTTAGAGAAACAAATAACGTGATGGGGAGATAAACTCCCTCAACAACTTTGACACAGACTACCAAGAAGATTCATTATTGAGAAGGTTCACGGTGATGGTGATAGCATCATAGACACCAGAGGGAAAAGTTGAGTTGAGCACACTAATCTGAATGTCTGTGACCTCTCAGATTTAGCCCGAGGACCAACAGCATTGGCATTGCCTGGGGGCATTTTAGAAAAACAGAACCTTAAGCCCCAACCAGATCTGCTGATTCAGAAACTGCGTTTTAGCAAGCTCCCCGCTTTAAAGTAGGTGGTACCTGGCCAAGCAGTTACCTGAAGCAGAACCTAGTGGAGCAGTGCCCATATCAGGGAGAACAGACTTGCCCATGTGTAGATGTAAGACTTATTCTGAAGATTCTATGCTGATTTGGTAGATGGATAAAGATGCTGTGTGAGCAGATAGGGGAGAATTTAAATGAAATCTTCATAATTATTATTAACATGACTCCATCTGTAAACACAAGTCAGTGAAGCCGAGAAAAATTGAGGTTTCGTCTGTTTTACAAATGAAGATATGCTGGCTCAGAGAAGTTAAGTAACTTGCTCAAGGTGATGCGCACAGAGAGTCTGTGTTCTTTCCACTCTACTGCCGATATTTTAAATGAGAATTGACCTGGCTAGCAGGAAGCCTGCCCTCACTACTTTCTCTCACATAATCAGGAGCCAGGAGAGACAATACGGCCTTTTTATAATGACCACTTGGGCAAGATGGCTGTCGACGTTTAGGAAATGCCAAGTTTCTGCTAAAGCAAAAAAGTGGAGAAGGACGGTGATAAAAAGGATTCAATTGATTTGAAATGTCCCCCAAAGAGACTGAGTTGATTCAAATGAGTTTCATAATAAGATTTCTAGATGTAGCTCACAAAAATGATAGCAGACAATCATTGGAGAGATTAGAACTGAAGGTGGCAAAGTGACGAAGTGACTTATAAGGATGGAGATAGAGTTGGGAGGGAGGAAAGCTGACAGGAGAATGATTAAACAGTAAATCAGACGCCTCATATACAGTCCACACTTCTAAATTAAGTCAATTTGAAAAAACTGGCACAGTACGTACGTATGCACTTACTAGAATTCTGGTTATAAATAGACAGCTTCTATTCAAGGGCTCAATATGTTTTGTGCATAACCACATTAATTTTCACAGTATTCGTTGGAGACAAGTGGAAATAAAATACTACTAAAATGTATACATTTTCTATATTTCAGTTGAGAGGGAGAAAGAACTTGGTGAAACGGCCCCCTTCTCCCAAGCTAAAATAGTTCAAAGTATATTTTTGTAGACTCTGAGTAAGCCAGCTATCTTTTCAAACCATGATACTCTTGTACCACTGTCAAATTCCGGTGTCTGACTTAATTATTGGAAGATCCTTTTAGATCTCCTGGTAAGACTTAAAGAGGAAAGAAATGAAAATCCAGGTTTAAAAATTAGGAATATTTTAAGATTGCAGTGTCATCGTCAAAGACTGATGATGATGTCTATGTTTATCTACAAATGGAATATAGTTGTCTAATTAATCAGCAATTTAAAAATTATTTTAATTACTTCAATTAATTTCTTCCAATCTTTTTAATGTGGATGATCGGTAGTGATATTTGATAATGAGTTCTGATTTATACACCATGTGCTTATATTATAATGAGAAATTTAATAGAATTAATGGTTGCCTCAAAAATGGCTCCCTTTTGGAAGAAAACTTTTCTACAAACTAACATTGAACTTTTCTCTTTTCTTTTTTTTTTTTTTCCTGAACAATTGAATTATTCTCCAGGCCCGTGAAATGAAAACATTTTGTCTGCTTGTAAAAAATTGCATTAATTGTTACAGTCTATTTGACCAGTTCTCTCAGTTTTCTTTCTGAGTACATTTCTTCCATTAAACAGAACGGCCTTGACAGTGTTCTTTCCCAGCTAAAGTGTTTTCTTTTACAAAAGGGCTGCAATACACAACAGTTTTTTCTCCTTGTCGTCTTTCCTTTGGGAGAATGACTATTTATAAATACTTGTCTAGAATACTACGCACATTTCCCAGAGTAAATGCCCCAGATTTGATGATCATTTCATGGTAAAAGCCTTTGGAAATCAGCACATTTTCTTTTCCAAAGATGATACTGCCAGGTGGTACAATAGACGTCAAAGTGTCTGTTTATCAGCGTTATCATGACTGTTGTTTTTCTCCTTTATCACACCTCTTTGGAGACCTTGGCCTTCTGGTTTCTTAATTAAAATGAGAGGTGCATATCCTCTATCTTGCAATAAACACTGCAAACAATATCTAAGTCCCTCCTTGACTTTTCAGCATACTCAACTCTTAAGTGAATTAAAACTATGTGTCAATGTGGAGTGTCTTTCACATTGAAGTGCTTCTCCTCTGCTCCCATTCAAGTCTTCTCTCTGAAGTAGGAAACAAAGAAGACCCCTGAATTGAGACTGTAACTCCCTTTTGTTTACACCTGAGTTACTTAAATGTGGATGATTGATACTGTTCCATTCTCAGGCTGGAAAGGAATGCACATCTTTTTAATATTTTAATATATGAGAGCCACTACATTCTCAAATTTGACTCTCCTGGGGACAGACTTTCATTTTTCTTCCCCTTTTTGTGTTTGCCTGTGTTTATAGTTAGCCGTAGTGTAGATGATGGCATTACTTCCTTCTCCAGGGCCGCAAGGGATTGAATATCTCTTTTACCTTTCGTTATATGTAGAAAGTGTGGGATTTCCAGATTTGACTCTCCTAGGGACCACCTTTAATATTTAATTCCTTTTTCCCACTGGAACTAGATGGAACCCATAATTATGAATTTCTTGGAATTCAGAACAATTTACATTATTTTAAAAATCTTTATTCTTTCCAAGTAAAATGAAGTGACATCTTCTCATCAGTCTGATATATGCTCACTGTATTAACAAAAGTTATTTACTCAACCGTCTGCATGGTGGTCATTAAAGTCTGGCAGTAGATGACTCACATGGATGTGGGAAAATGGAGCATCAGACATGTTCAGCTCCAAAGCTGAGTAACTCATAATTGGGCTTTGTAGCACAGGGTTCTGAGGTGCATTCATCACGTTTAGAAGAGGTATTTTAGAAGGCATTTTGGCACCAAGTTGGCCTACAAGGTAATGTATTTCTGATTGAGATTGTAATCAGTGTATCTTAGTCTTCAGAGCTAGATTGGTATCACCTGAACTAGAGGAAGCTTTCTTTTCACCTTAATGGAATGGTTGAAAAGCTTCCTCTTCATGGAAAGTCATTTCTTTTATCCTCCACCTTTCTAATTAAGGCATATATAAGGTCTAGCACCCCTTGTCATATTAGGAGATTCTTCCTGGAAGCTGGTCTCCAAATGTTTCAGACAGCCATGTTGAGATTCTGTTTAAGTAAATCTGAGGTAATTTTTGTGCTCCTTAAATTAGTTTTTAAAAGTACTTACTTGTTCATGATTAGAAACTATTTCCAGTCTGCTGGATGTCATGGTACATTAAACCATTAAGGCTCTGATTTTTGATGTCATGAGGCCAGTCTTATTTTAAGGTCCAATTGTGTATCAATCAGGGTTCTCCAGAGAAACAGAAGCAATAGGATACACAGGTAGATGTGTATAAAAGGAGATTTATTACAAGAATTGGTTCATGTGGTTATGGGAGCTGAGACGTCTCACAATCTACTGACTACAAGCTGGAGAACCAGGAAAGCTGCTGGTGTAATTCAGTCTGTGTCCAAAAGCCTGCGAACGGGGGGGGGCTGATGGTGTAAGTCCCAGTCTGAGGCTGAAAGTCCAAGAATCAGGAGCACCAATGTCTGAGAGCAGAAGAAGATGGATGTCTCAGCTCAAGCAGAGAGACGGAATTTGTCCTTCCTCCACCTTTTCGTTCTATTCTGGCGCTCAGGGGATTGGATGTTCTCCACCCACACTGGGGAGGGCCAGCTGCTTTACTCAGTTCACCAATTCAAATCTAATCTCATGAGGAAGCAACCTCACAGACACACTCAAAAATAATGTTTTACCAGCTGTCTCAGCATCCCTCAGCCAAGTCAAGTTGACACATAAAATTAACCATCACAAGTCCACCCCTTGTCAACTTGACACCTATACATATCTCCTTAAACCGTACTTAATCTCCAAATAAAAACAATAACAAGGTCATAATTCCACCTAACATGATACAACTAGCCTGCATACAACTGAAAACACACTAATCCCTTCCCCGGAAGAGGAAGTCAAGTCCTTGAATGATGTTTGCTCTTCTCCTGATATCCTGTAACTTCACCACTATGATGTAAAATTAACAATACTTAAATACTGATACAAAGTCACTACGTCTTATATTACATGATAAGGGAATAAGAGAGGAAATATAAAAACAAAGATGTTTGCTTAATGTATGTGAATATAGACACAAACATATTCATAACATGATAAAGAGGAAATAATCATGACAGTTACATTCCTTGTTTCTGTAACTAGTCACATGGTCATAGCTGGTTTTTACAACTACCTTCTTCTACTACCCATTCTGTACTCCCTTTGCCTTCAGCAAGCACCGTACTTGGGCGTGGTTCTTTGCCCTGGTTGGATAAAGATCCAAACCTTCATTCTTGAAGGGTCTGGGCCATCAGTAGACCTGCCTGGATTGGGTTGTTGTAGTTTTCCGTTGACCTTAATCACAGGATGTAGTTATACTAAGAGACATCTTAAAGGATCTCCTGTATTCCAGACATACTCTTTCTTACCTCCATTGTGGAGTAGCAGTCCAATTTCACCTTGGTAATTGGGATCAATCACCCAACCAACACCAACTCCATTCTTTGCTTGTTGATTCAGAGGCATGAGGAGCCCAAAGTGTCTGGGTGGCAGTCTTAACTTCCTGTTCACTGGGATCCTTGCTGTGTCCCCTGGTGGAAGCATTCCTCTCTCTGGAACTAAGACCTCTAGGCCAGCGGAGAATAAAGTCATGGATCAGGAATCCCAAATTTTGCTAGTGGGTCACTAGGAGTCATAGTGAGGGACGCCACTCCCATTTTCTCCCCTGGATTCCTGGACACTTGAATCTTGGCTATTAGAGAAACTGCGCCATATATTGGACACTGATTTGGAGTATGTACAGCCTCCTGGAGAACCTTTCCCCAGCCCAGGAGGATATTGCCACCTAGCTGGTGCTGTCTGTCAAGGGGCTAGTCTTATTTCAAGGTTGAATTGTTTCCTATAATCCCTATCGTACAAGTATGACTGAGGGAAATCGCTTAACTTTTTATGTTTTTAGTGAGACTCTTTTCGAGGAATTTTTCTTTTAATAGGACTTAATGCTCATGGTAACAATGTGAAGCAGAGTGTAACGATAGAGTTCTGAAAAATCTGCATCTGATTTGCTTATCATTCCAATCTAGCCAGCTCCATTATTTACCCCAGAACTTTCTACCCGGTGAATATGACCTTCTATATTCTACACTCAAGGAGATTGTGTCTCCACCAGAAATGGATGAAGGATAACAAAATTTAAAAAAGAAGTTTTGGACCAATAGTGGCCAAAATAGACCTTTCCAAATGGCTAGTGGATTGTACATCTTTGAATTTAAGTAAAGAGTGTTCTCTTATTCTCTGCATATGGAGACCGTCTTTTGACGTCAGCGGCGATAGCTGTAGTTTGGAGAATTATTTACAACCTCCAGAGCAGCCACGTGATTTCCCTTTCCCCCTCCCCACGTTGTCTCATCTTCTCAGTACTTTACATCTGGTACCATATTGCTTGTACCTAGCCTCCATGGAGAGTTTCACCTCCATTTTCTCGACATTGTTATACGTGGCATCATTGTCCTTATCCTCACGTCCAAAACCTGTTGTCACCCATTTTATCAGTTGCTGGGGCGTTTCTTATCCTTTGTACTTTTTTAAAGGAATTTATTATTAATTTGTGAGCTTGTTTCCTAGGTTTGCAAGTAGTCCTTCCACTCTCATCTGTTGTTAATATTTAAGATAAGGTTCCTTCTAACAACTCCGTTCCTTGGCTGATCTTCAAATCTAGTAACCACCATGAAGTGAGAAGGATCATGCCCCTTTCCTATTCATTCTGTCCCTGGGTTATGTACACAACAGGGAATAAATATCCTTCTAAAAATATTTTGGGAAAGGAAATGAAGAAGATACCTATTATGTTAGCTGGAATACAGGATACATCTCTGGAGAAATAAGCTTATTGTAAATAATTAGGTTTCTGGCTTCTATCTGCTCATGATTCAAATGCTCCTAAAGAATGAAAGATACATACATCTGAGATACACATTGTTGAAGTGATGTATGAGGGCAGGCAGCTGTATGCATCATCTATTAATTATAAGGATAAGTTATTATGTGGCTTGACTAGTTGATCTGTTTGTTTTTAGAAGTATTTTAAAGTACTAAAATGTGTTATTTTTCAAAAGGAGATAGTAACAATTTTTCTCATAAATTAACTAATATAATTGCAAATGAGCCTCAACATCTATTCAGTTAAAATGTAAAAATAAATAAATAATAGAAGTCTAAAACCAAAACAGTGTAACACACTGCTCTAAGCAGCACCTATGGCCTCAGTTGCCTTCTTAGAGACTGCAGAGATCCTAATGTCACATAAATACCAATGTCATCATAGCTGCCAGTTCTCAGAGTATCTTGTTGTAGATTGTGAAAATTCTTGAGGTGACTAAGGTAATTTTTTAATTGTTTAGGAATGAAACTAATACAATTTGGGGTTAAATACCTTACATAAAAATAATACATATTATTTTGCATCATAAAATATCTTTTATAATCATTCTGAAATAGCCATTAGTATTTTGATGATTATTCCTACATCATGCACACACACACACAGGCATAACAACGATAGCATCATAGGAGCCATTGTATAGACTCTTTTTCAAGTGGGTAATACATGGTTTTTCTCTTTTTCCTCTTTGTTTAGCTCTGCTCCTCTTTATCCACGTCAGACTCTGTCCCTACTCCAGGTAATTCAAGGCAATGTGCTTATAATTTCATATGTCTCATTATGCTCATATATCATATATATGATATATTATATATAGAGTTTACATATTGATAGTACATGATCATTGTATGGTCTATACATGTATCTTTTTTTCTGTATTCTGTAATACAAATGTTTTCATATCTATCAAACATACCCAAACTAACACTTATTCATATGTGTTATCACTGTTAGCTTTAGAAACCTAGGCTCAAAGCATCCATATTCATTACTCAAGCATCTTTTGTGGAAATCCTGCCATGTCAATTAGTATGCTTCCAATTTATTTCTTTTAATTCCTTCATAATAAAGCTGGTAATAATTTATTCATCCATATGCTCACTGATAATACTTATTGATATCCTTTACATTGTTTCTGTTGATTTTTACTACTACGTACTATAACAAAAATCCTGTACTTTACCCTTAAATCCTTAAATTCTTTTTTCCCCCCCTAAATAGGATAGAGTCCCAGGAGAGGTCTTTTTTTAATACTAAAGATTGTTAGTATTATCTATTTGTTTTCTAAAAAGGCTACTGAAATTCACAATCCTCTGGCAGTATGTGAGTCTCCCCTCATATCCAGGCCATCTGCTGTTATTATCCATTGTTTAAATTTTTATCAGTCTGATAGATGTTATCTAATATCTCACTGTTAATTTAATTTGTGTTTGAGCATCTTTTCATGTGTTTATTAGCTGTTCATTTTACTTCTGCATGAATTGTTTTCTTATTGTTGATTAGAGCTAGACTCAGCTTCATTAAATGAAACACTCAAAATAATAGTACCTTGAACCATATAGAAAATTGCTTCTCTTTGTTATAAAGAGATCCAGAGGGAGGCCATACAAGCATTGGTGGCTTTCTGCCGTGACCTGGCTTTGGGGTCCACTCTGTGCTCTGTAGGCTCAGCATGTTGTATTTGGTCCTCTGTCATGGGCTGGAACTTCAGCCATTAAATATACATTCCAGACACCCAGAAGCAGGAAGAGAAGGAATAAGTGCTTGCTGTCTCCCTTTAAAATAAATCTTCCTTAAATGCACATGTTAGTTTTTCCTGCCTGTATCACATTGGCTAGAAGGTAGGTGCTGCTGCACATAGTTACAGCATAGTTTGTGAAATGTAGTATTTTACATTTTTGGTAGAATGCCTGGCTTAAAAGCAGGTTTCTTTTACTAGGGAAGAAGGCAAGAATATACATTAGGAGACCACAGGCTTTCTCTGCCACCCAGTTCCTTTCTTATATTGCTGCTGGATTATCTTTTCTATTAAATTTCGGATACTCTCTGCCACCTACTTTGCGAATATTAACCCAAGTATATCATTTGTATGTTAACCTAGTTTATGAAATATTTTGCTGCATTAAAGTTTTAATTTTCATGTAGTCAAATATGTCCTTTTCCTCTAAGTTTTCTGTGTTGGTGAGGAACTCTTCCCAAATCATTGAACGCACATGATTATGTAAAGTTTTTCTAAGACTATTATTGCTTTACTTTGCATATTTAAATATATTTTATTGAAATATATTTGAAATGTAACATTGTGCAAGTTTAAGGTGTACATGTTAATGTGACACATTTATATATTGTAATATGATTGCCATTGTAGCAATAATTACACCTCTATCCTGTTACATAATGATCCTTTCTTTTCAGTGGTTGGAATCAAGTTCAGTCTCTTAGCAAGTTTGATGTTGATAATACATTTTTGTTGTCTATATTTAAATATTCAATCAAATCTGTATATACTTTTATAAATAATCTGGTTAAGGGTCTAAAATAACTTTTCTGTATGGATATTAGGTTATGTCACCATTATTTATTAAAATGATGAAATTGATCACCCTTTTCTCACTGAATTAAACCCTTGCCGTTTATTCTGTTTTCGTGTATATTAACATCTCTACTTCTGGACTTCCTCTTCTTATCTATTTCCTATTCTTGTGTCAACACCATACTGATTGAACTAATAATTGTCAGGGGTGACAAACTACAGTGCACCCGCCAAATGCAGCCCTCTGCTTGTTCTATTGGAATATGATCATGCCCATTCATTTGTTTGTCATCTGTGGCTCTTTCTGTGCTACATGAGAAGAGTTGAGTAGTTGTGACAGAGATTATATTGCCACAAAGCCTAAAATATCACCTGTCTGTCCCTCTACAGAAAAGTTTGCTGGCCCTTGAATGACTAATTGAGTGGTATTCACCAAATTTATAGGTATTCAAAAACTAAACATCCGCTGATGTTTAAATATCACATATGTTAACTGTTTTGAGCATTAAATAAGATGACATATATAAATACCAATACAAATTATACAGTTAACAAATTATCAAAACGAATTTTTGACATCTAAAAAGACTGTTAATTAAGTACAGATTTGGATAGTAAAGCATTTCATGCTAGTACTTGTTTTTCACTGTGAATGAAGTTGTCATTTTCGGGGTAAACATCACTAATAGGGATCATATTGCATGGCATTTTAGAAATTTTTTGTTATTTTTATTACAAGAAACTTCAAACATACATTTAAAAAAAAATAGAACAGTATAAGGGCCGGCCCTGGTGGCGTAGTGGTTAGGGTTGCACACTCCACTTCCGCAGTCTGGGGTTCGCAAGTTTGGATCCTGGGCATGGACCTACACACTGCTCATCAAGCCATGCTGTGGCAGCATCCCATATACAAAGTAGAGGAACATTGGCACAGATGTTAGCTCAGGGCCAATGTTCCTCACCAAAAAAACAAATAAACAAACAAAAAAATAGAGTATTATAGTAAGCCCCTGAGTACACATTACCTACCTTCAATAATTATCATCAAATTGCTAGTCTTATTTCATTCATCCACTTGCTCTCTTTCTACAATCTCAAATTATTTTAAAACAAGCCATAACACCATGTTATATCACCGTTATATCATTGAGCATGCATTGTTAAAAGTTAAGGACTTTTTGTTTTAACAAATTTGTGTTACTATTATCACACACCAAAATATTACCATTACTTTCTTTATATAACCAAAATCCAATCAGTGTTCAGATTTCCATATTTGCTTCATAAGGTTCTTTTCATAATTGATTTCTTCTAATCAAGATCCAAATGAGTTCCTCAAATTTCAATTAGTTTATGTTTCTTAGGTATCTTCCAATCTATGAATTCTCATTCCCTTTTTTCCTCCTTGAATTGAAGGTTAATTGAAGATGTAGGCTGGCTTGTTCTTTATAGATCCTCACATTATAGGTTTTGCTGACTGCTAACTTTTTCACATATTTTTCTTTTGACTGTATTTCCTGTAGACTGGTTCTTAGATATAGAGGCTGGATAAGATTTAAATCCATATTTTTCTATCAGTGTTTTTCATTGATTGTGTTGTGTATCCTATTGATTTTTATCAGGACATATGTGATGTCTGGATTTCTCTCAAATATGAGCTCTCAATTATTGTGAACTTGACAAATCTGTTATACAGTTATCTTTCAGCTGTTCACTAATGATTTGTTGATCATTGAGATTCATTATTTCATTAGAGTTTGCAAAGTGATGATATTCTAGGTTTATCATTCTTTCTTCATCTGTTAGCTGAAAATCTTCTAGAAAGTAAAACTCTCATCAACTATCTGTTACACTGAGGTATAGTTCCTGTAGAGGAAAAACAAGACAGATGCTTGATTCTTTTTCTTTAATTATTTACAAGTTTTCAAAATATTTTGGTTTCCTAGCATCCTCTAAACACAATCACTGTGTTTTTTATTGATTGGATTGATTGCTTGTTGAGTACACTATGCTTGAATTACCCCAGATTTGGGTACTAAAAGCTCTTTTTGTTGCTTATTAAGTCCTTTTCATTACGCCTCAGTAGTCTTCTTTGCTTATGTGTTAAACGAGATGATCCAGACTCCTCTTGTGTATTTTTGGGCCCAGACCTGGAATCCCATTGAGCTTCTGAGGACTAGAACTTGAAATTACTTTTAATTGTTCACATTGTTTCATAAATGTATTAATAAGAAAATACTCCATGTATTGATTTTCCCATTTATGAATTCCATTTCTCATATTTTGCCTTAAATAGCTCCCAAAATGTGTAAAAGAAGTGTTTTATGCCTATTAAAAATCTCACCTACGAGTCTTTTTATAGCATTAACTATGTTGAATTTCTTTTTGTATGTGAAGAATGTCACTTAATTCCATACATCTTTACTTACTTTGTACTTGTTTAGAATTTAATTATAATTTTAGAAATATGTATCCATAAAATCCAAATAATATAATGGGAAAGTTAAAGGAGAATATAAGCTTATTTTAGCTTTATTTTAGCAATAAAAAAGTAGATTTGTTTCGCTTTTACCTAAATATAAAAATGTGACATTTACCCCAATATAAAGATGTAAAGAAAAATATAATGTATTCTAGTCTAATAAGTGACTTTATCACAAGATGTAAGCATACCTAAAGAAAAGTAACAATAGCTAAAGAAACAAAAAGCAATACAAAAATACCCAGAATATTGAAAGCCAGGGTCGGAGTTCATATTTCTCTGTCTGAGAATAGATTAACTGAAGTGTTACATATAAATTATTATCTATTTTAAACTCAAATATCATGAGAGAATGCATAGTTGTTGTTTTTGAAAACTAATGCATTGCATAATTTACAACTCTTAAAGACTATAGATCAGAATTGTTTTTAGGCAAAGTGTTTTTAAAGCAATGATATAAATACATTAGTTGAACAATTTCTGTGCTGGAATTTGAAAGTGCATGGAAGTATCAAAACATTAGTGTTGACATTAGCATGAAGTAATTCTAGATCCTGACCAAGAGCCTTAGTTTACAAACATTTTGAAAGGACCTCAAATAAATGAAGTTTCATTAATGGCTTATTTCTGCATCATGGGTTATGAAAATTACCTCAGGGCCAAGTGTTAGAAAGCATTTAGCATAAATTTTCTAAATTTTTTTTGAAATAGCTAGTGTGGTTATATTCTTTCAAATATATACTCCTTAGAGGGTTTCCTATTAATGCAAATATATTTAGAGTAACAATGTAAGAACAACATAGTAACAATATAGCTTTTATCAAAGTAACAGTAGTTGACTGTGTTATAGCTATCAAGAAAAGAGTATAGCATAAGATTCATTTTTTATTTGACTTTCACATTTATTTAATGATCTATAATTTCAAGACTCAATTCTGAAAATTACTCAAAAAAATAACAATTGGAAATACATATTTAAATTTCTTTTATGAGTTTCTGTCGGAAGGGAAGACTAGATATCAAGAACGAACATCCTAGTGTAAACAAGAAAAAAAATGCTGGTTAAATATGAAATGCACACACAGACACAGACACACACACACACAAAACTTGCAGGCAACTAATAGATACTGACTGAAGCATAACAATGAAGTGAAAATAGGAACCTAGAGAGCTAAGCAACTTATAAACTTGTTACTTGCTCTTGGGGAGATTTTGAGCTTCCATTTTTTGGGTGGGTACATATGGTGCAGGGGACAGGAGACAAAACCAGCACACATATAAGATGGAGTGACTCATAGGAGATGCTTGTCTAAAGCCAAAGTCCTGGAGAGTGACATGCTTAGTGAATGAGAGAAGTAAGAAAGATGCTCTATATAGAAGGAAAAAAACCAAGCAAATTTTTCTGCCTTGAATTTAGGAAGTGTGTAGATAGATAGTCTCCTGAAAGTTCAAAACTTCAAACTGACTATCATGTATGGAATAGATTTGTAACTTGAATTTAACATACTTCTTATTCCAAGCAATCGTATGCTGCAAATTATTTTCAAATTAGTTTCTGGTTGATAATGTTTACAGACAACTGGTGGAAGCAATCATAGTTTCTCTCTAAAGACACCCTCCTTAAAAACAGGACTCAAATAATTTCACAGATAAGGCTTATTAACATAAACTCACAATAAAATATCAGAAATTATATGAGAAAAAAAGTATTGTGAATGAGACAATAAGACCAAGCAGAATAGAAAGCAGAATCAGACTCGCATGCTCTCAGATTTTAGAATGATGTCAGAATATAAAAACTGTGTTTGTGTGTGTATGTATGTGTGTGTGTATATATATATATATCAAACTAGTATATATGGATATATAAATAGTATTTAAATAAAAAGTGTGTATATATATAAAAATCAATATTTAAATACAAAATGTGTGTGTGTGTGTGTCTGTGTGTGTGTGTGTGTATATATATATATATATATATATATATATATATATATATATATATAAATCAAAAGAATGCTTAAGAATAGGAGACTTTCAAAGGGGGCCAAACAGATTACTAAAAGAACCAAATGAAGCTTCAGTAAGTGAGAAATAATGTTGAAATTAATAATCAAATCAATAGCTGATTAGACATAATACAAGAAAGAATTAGTGAGGTGGAAGGGAGAACTGAAGAAATTACATAGGAGACCGTGGAAGTAGAGATGAGGAATATGCAAGAGATATTGAGAGACATAAAGGATAGCTTCAGAGAATCTAATATATGTCAAAACACTCTTCTTATCTGTAAACCAGGTATATTCCACTATGTTTTTGTATTACCTAATGTCTTTCAACATAGGGTTAAAAATTTCTCCAAGGATTAAAATTTTCTCCAAGAAAAATATTTTGAATTTTGTGTTAGTTTTATTCCTTTTTATCTTCTTCAAAATTGAGTAGATTAAATGTCATTCAAGTCAAAATTATAATACTTTTTGTTATGAAACTTGACAATTACAAAATTAATATAGAGGAGAAAGGATCTAGAAGAGCTAAGACACACTGAAAAAAATGAACAAGTTACATCTTGGTTACACCAAATAGCAACAACTGTCGTATAACTTTAGCAATTAAGACAATGTGGCATTAGCACTGAGATAGTCAAGAAAGACTCCAATGAAAAAGAATAAAGATCTACAAACAAGTCCACACAAATAAGAAAACTGTATGATACAGGTGTCTTTGCAGATGAGTGGGAGAAAGAATGAATTATTAATAATGCTTTGGGAACAATGGATTATGCATGTGAAAATATTTGAATTTGTGACTACAGTAATCTCAAATCAATTCCAGTTGGGGTAAAGATTTAAGTGTGCAAAAGAAAAATCTTTTAAAATTTTTGAAGCAAATAATGAGAGAATCTTCATGATATAAAGGAAAATATTTGAGCAATACCTTAATAAAGAAAAATGTGCAAACCATACAGAACAATATTGATAAATTTGACACCTGTAAAATTAAGACTTTTTAATCTAAGCATTTCATAAAGTACAAAGATAAGCCATAATCTTGTCTTTATTAACATAAACTTGAAGGTATATGTGACACATATAACTGACAAAGGATTAGTATCAAGGATGTGTGAAAAGTCTCCTATACACAAACAAAAGTCTCTAAGATCACCCTGTAAAATGGGCAAAAGGCATAAATAGGTATTTCCCAGAAGAGGAAATAAGAATGGTTAATAAATCTATAAAAATACATTCAATATCACTGGTAACTAGGGAAATACAAATTAAAAACAAAATGAGATGTTATTTCAAATCTAGCCTAAACATCCACAAATCAAGTTGTTAGAGAGAGTATATAGATCATTTGCAATTTTGCCTGCTGGTGAGATATAAATTGGTGCAATCTCTTTGTCAGATGATTTGTCATTACCTTGTAAATTTGAATATGTGCATATCTTGTAACCTGATAGCTTCAGCTACAGGGATATAATTCCAGAGATGCTCTTCTTAACATGGATGAGGAGACAAGACGATTCATGTATATTTCTTGTAATAACAAAAAGTCAGAAATAATCCAAATGTCCACTGATAGAACAATGAATATGTAAATTGTGGTGTATTTTTACAGAATATTATGCAGCAGTGAAAATGAACTATAGTTAAATGCATAAACATGCAAAATTCATGATATAGTAGAAATGGAAAACATAAGGCTCAAGAACATGGTTACTTTATGTGGATGGGATGTGGAATGGGAGGATCAGGGAGCTGGAGAGTCATTATTATCATTCTCTTTGGATAGTATGTACATGAGTGCTTGTTTTTCTTTCTATTTGGTGGCCCACATAAAGTTGGTCATGCCTCTCCTCAAAGATTTGTATTAAATCATGAACCTTATCAGGACAGTATCAATATATTATTAATTTGTCTACCTGCAAAGCCAGGAACATAATACTTGATACATAATTATCATACAAAAATGGTTCCTCAACTATAGTCTCTATTATTGCTAAACTATTCCTGGTTAACAGTTTCAGATTAAATTTCTCCTCTTGCCATAGTGAACTATTGGTGTTTTACTCTAATAGAAATTTAATTCAGATTGGACAGACTTTTATTATTTTCTATGATGCAGAGGACATTGGTATTTTAGATTTTTTGGACAAATATGTTAAAAATCATCATGATTTTCTAGAACTTTTCACTTCAACAGTACTACCCTCATATATTCCTCAAGCTTCCTCAAAACATAGACTATTAATGGGGTTATAGGAAGTACTGGTAGAGATAGATATATAGAGTCAGAAAGATTTTCAGGATCCTCATAGTCATGAGTAACATACCCATGATTGAGGAAATTGTATATTAAAGAATATAATGAAAAATAAGCAAGAAAACATCCCAAAAATCTAGTGCTTCCCCAAATAAATAGCTCCTCACTACCATTCTGAAATGGTTTACTTAAAAATCAAAGAGGAATTCTTCTAAGACCAGATCTTTGACATTATTTTATTTTTCTTCTTGTGTCCTTTCTCTGTACTGAGTCACAGAACATTCTATCCTCTGATCCAGTCATGTGGAATGTTTAATTGACTTTATCTTGGGTTGAAAGTAGGTTTATAATGTAGGAATCAGGACAGCTTTCTATGGCTCCATACCAAAGATCAGAGTTCCCATTCTGCCTCTCTGGTCTTTATTAACCTCCTGCTTTAACAAAAGCACCTCAGATCGTATCTCACATTTGCCCTTAATTTGCAGGTGGAGATTGTTCTTTCAGAAACAAATGATTTTATAATTCTCCCTGGTTCCTGCTCAGTTTTCTTTCTAACTTCTTTTCTTCAAGTCATAGTCCTCAAGGGAATATTTGTTTGATGAAATTACTTTTCTGAGTTCTATTTCCTTCCTCATTCTTTCAAGTTTTGCTTTTTGTCAAACCAATTTATTTCCTAAATCACATCCTTTTTTACTTTATACTTGCTCTGGACAAAACACAACCTCATGATATCAGTGATCATTTTCATACTCTTTTCTGTGATACTATTTCTTCAGCATATAGATTAGTGTTTTAAGGCGTCCACGTCTATAAATAAAGAAGGATGAAAATGATGAGGATACTAATTAGCAATGCTGGAGAGTGTGGTTGCCCTCCCCTCTCCACACCCACACGCCATTATACCCCAGCTGGTCATCCTAAGCCAAACATGTTCGATCTTTTCTGTCTTGCGTGGTATGTCCAGAAATGGCTCCGGCTGGGCTTGAATGAGTCAATGCACTTGAGGACAAATCTGCTGTGCACATGTGGGGTAGAATATTCTTGTATTTAAGAGAGAGCTACGGAAACTATATTTTTCTCTCTGTTACTAGCTGTGAAACCCAAAACATGTAGCTTTAAATTCACTGGCATCTACATGGTGAGAAGGACCAGCCTTAGAGTAAAACTTAACACTGTGCACTTGAGGAGAGCTGGAAAACTTGGGTCCATGATGACGTTCCTGAGTGCTGAACCCCGTTTTCACCACAGCTTCCTCTTATGCCAGCTAATAATTTTTCTTATTTTTTTAAGTCAGTTTAAGGTGGATTTTCCATTCCTTGTATTCAGATCCATCCTAAGGGTTACACTAGCCTTCATTAAGTGTCCCTTCTGTGTCAAATCCTGAGGTTGACATTTTAATATTTTATACCTCTAATAGACATTGCTTAAAGCAGCTTCTCTCAACCCCGGCAGTATTGATTTGGGGTTCAGATAATTCTTTGGAGGGACTGTCCTGTGCACTGTAGCATGTTTAACAATGTCCCTGGCCTTTACCTGCTAGATGCCAGTAACACCTACCAGTTATAACAACTGAAAATGTCTTCTGATATTGCTAAATATCCTCTGTGAGACAAAATCATATCTGGTTGAGAAAAACTATGTTAAAGGCAGGCATATTTATCTTATTTATACATTAAGAAACTGAGGATGAAAACATTTAAGTGAATGGATCAAAGGCTAAAAAACTAGAACATGAAAGTACCAAGATTTGAACCCAAGTCTTTGTAATCTCCAAACTTTAGTGCTTTAACTTCACTACTCAATGCAAAAAGAAGTACAGTTACTACATGTGTACCGGTTGGAAGGTAATATATTCAAGTACGAGCTGGTGGTGGTTACTATTACTGTTAGTATGGTGGTGTATGGTACCAACATGTTGAAAGAGCAGTGCCCAGCAGGGTGCACAAAGGAACCTCCCCTTTCTCCTAATGTCCCCAAGTGGGCTGTGTTATCCTTCCGTTTGGATGAATCTCATGCAAGTCCCACAACTTCTTTTTTTTTTTTTTTTTTTTTGTGAGTAAGATCAGCACTGAGCTAAGATCCATGCTAATCCTCCTCTTTTTGCTGAGAAAGACCGGCTCTGAGCTAACATCTATTGCCAATCCTCCTCCTTTTTTTCTTTTCCCCAAAGCCCCAGTAGATAGTTGTATGTCATAGTTGCACATCCTTCTAGTTGCTGTATGTGGGACGCGGCCTCAGCATGGCGGGAGAAGTGGTGCGTCGGTGTCCGCCGGGGATCTGAACCTGGGCGGCCAGCAGCAGAGCACGCGCACTCAACTGCTAAGCCACTGGGCCAGCCCCCCACAACTTCTTCAGTTGCTGTTAGGTAATATAAATGTTTTTCAGGCTCTTTTACTTCCAATAAAAATCTAATTTCAGAAATTAAATGGCCATTCCAATATAATTTTCCAATTTCTCATTTTCGTTTAAATTTAATTTTCTTTCCTCTTACAACTCAGTCCTATTTCAGGCTAGAAACTTCAGTGAGGCAGAGTGGGGTTTCCGTTCAGCCTTTTCTCTTTTCCCACTTCTATTTCTCCTCCTGCCCTGCTCACTATTTCCTGGTTTTTAGTCTCAGGCTAGAGTTTGGAAAGAGAAGAGACTTGGAAATGAGGAAGAACTTTTGGTACCAACATTCTCTGGTATCGGTGCTTTCTGGGATTGGTGGATGTTCTGAGCTAACTTTTCTCTTGAGATACTTAAGAAACTAATCTAAGATGCTGGTTTCTCTCATTATTACAGAGATGATGCATTTTCTTTAGGTTGCCATGTATGATTCTTGTTTCAGCCCCCAGAAATTTGTCTGTTATCTATATTTGGGTAAACTAAAATAAACTCAGTCTTGTTCACTACCAAGGATTTCACATCTGATCAGCTGGGAATATGTTTTTTTGACTCATCATTACCGGAAGTGTAACCTTCTCTACTTCCTGTGTCCCTAGCCAGAATACCAGCCATATAGCCTCTTACCTTTGGAATTTTCCAAGCTGCGGTCCAGTATCATTTTCAACTTCCCCTTTGACCTCTAAGAGGCACAGGTCAATCTCTAGGAGCAGTCCCTCTGATGATTCTCACTCGACCAGAGAGAGAGGAGGTCATATTCCTCCTCTCTTGCATGAGGTGTAAGGAAGTAAAATGCCACAACATTCCTACAAATTCCTCCAAAAAGAAAGTCTCTCTGCTCGATTCTTCAGCCACAAACCTCTTCCTTACCCTAGAAGACGATGATAGGTCAAAAGTCACTACATAGTTTTAGATCACTAATATCCCAAGTCCTACATTCATGGTCCAGCTCTTCAGTGTGGAATATGGGGATACTTGTCACTTTTGTGTTGTTCTCAGCTTCTGTGACCTCTCCCAAAACTGAGACAGCAAGTGTCTACTTTCAGCATCTTGTTAGGCAGAGATAAAATGTGGACATGTTGCAGTGCAGGTACTGGAAAGATAGCTGGACTCATATTAAGAGAACTGGCTGTGGTCTTGGCTCTGTCTCATTAACTTAGTGACCTCGGAGAAGTCACTGGGCCTTTTTAAGCCTCAGTTTCCTCATCTGTCAGAAGGAAATACCATATTTATTGGACTTAAACCTGAGAAGTAGTATGTTCACAATAAGATGGTTGTGGGCTATAATTCTAGAATATGTACTTTGTCTTGCAGTTTGAAGTATCGCTAGTGTAAGTGACCATTAAGCTTATTGAAATTAGCCAACCACGTCATTAAATGTCAAGTTATGTGCCTGTCCTTTGATTTGCTTGACATGGATTAGAAAGGGCAGAGAAATATATGTTTTGCTAAAAACAGGCAAAAATGCTAGTTATTGTAACTATTTTAAGCCTATATTTTACAGGTATTTACCAATATTGTACATTTTAAAAAGTCAACATAAAATGCTTAATTTCTGGAACTCAAATAGTTTGTATCCGTTGTTTATCAGGTCACATGTGCATGGGAAGGGTACCCTTGTCAGGTGAAGTAGACATTGAAGTTGATTTCCTCACATCCCTCTCACCTCTTCCTGAGTGCAGAGCCATTGAGGTGATTGGCCAAATCAGTTTAGCCCTGATGAATCACAGCCAGTCAGAGTAATCCCACCTGTCCTATTAGCAGCTGGTTTAGAAACCCTGCTCTAAGGACGTTAGTGATTGACATTCCGCTGTGACTTTATGAGTGGACATGTGCCCTATGTCAAGCCATGAAGACTGGTGGAGGGTACTTTTCATGATGAGAGAGAGGCTTTTGATGCTTCTCCTGCGGCGGGCAGCACTGAGGAAGCAAGTGCCGTCTTACAAGCACAGGAGGAAGCAGCCTTAAGATGAAGCTGACCCCTGGGCCATTAGAAAGAGCCAGGGTCTTCAATGACTTTTCTGAACTGCCGTCCTCTAGACTTCCAGAATTATGAGCTACCAGCGTCTGTCATCTCTAATCATCACATGGAAAGCAACAAGAGCGCCCTCTGCTGAATGTGTTCTTTTTACTGTTACTCTTGTCTGGACTTGGGGCAGTGAAATCATTTAAAAGGGGCTGATGTACTTACTTATTGAAATATACCAGTTTATTTGTTCTATTTACGCCTTTCCATTTCAGTAAAAGTAGTAGATTTTGAGTGAGTACTTTTTATTTTTAAGCTGATAACTTTTTAAATATACGATTTTTAAAAATATGAAAATGCCCAAGACTATAGCACCCTTTCATAGTCATATTGTGTGATATTTTTATATCTATTATGCGTATGTATATTTTAAGAAACTACTGGTGAAATTATCCTATTATTATGAGCTATTACTCCAAGTCACCCACATACAAGCTTTGTTCCTCACTGCTGTTTTTATCCTGGCACCACTTAACTCACTCAGGAATCTTAGAACCCTCACTTTATCTCTAAGGCAACTGCACTCTTTTCTCTCTAATCACATGTTTCTGTTTCTGATGAAGCTAAATATTGTTTAAATCATTTTAGTCTTTTTATCTTTTAATAATTTATTATACATAATATTATATATACAAAACATTGGAGGAGGATATATATAAAATATATTTATATATATATATAATATTGGAAGAGAAGGTAAAAGACAAATAAACCAAACACAGCAACCCAAAAAACAAAAATAATAAACAAACAAAAACCTTTGCTAAAAGTTTTTATTGAAATTCAACATAAAAAATGGCAGATTCTGTTTGAGGACATTATGCTCAGTGAAATAAGCAGTCACAGAAGCACAAATACTGTATGATTCCACTTACAAGAGGCATCTAAAATAGTCAAACTCATAGAAGCAAAGAATAGAATGGTGTTGCCAGGGCCTGGGGGGAGGGTGAAATGGAGTATAAAATTTCAGTTGGGGGAGATGAGTAAGTTCTAGAGACCTGCTGTACAACACTGTGCCTATAGATAACAATACTGCATCGTACCCTTAAAAATCTGTTTAGAGGGAAGATCTCAGGTTAAGTGTTCTTACCACAATATAATAAAAAAAAAAGAAAATCTAATGCCAACTTCTGTTAAAAGAAAAAATAGTGTTTCTTTTAGATATTTTATTCAAATGATTTCAAAACATTGAAAGGCAGATGTAATTTGTCACATTTAGCAAGATCTAAATAGCCTGTTAAGTTTGGAGCATATGTCTTTTGAGACCACCAAATTACAAACTAAAATCCTTTGAAACAGATTAAGACACTTATATTTCATTATCAGTTAGCTAGCACCTTTAGCTAAAATTTATTCTAACATGCTACACTGAAGGCTGAAATAATTTACATTTTGGCTTTAAAAATAAATTCTTAAGCTCACGTCAATTGACTTATACTAATTAAAATTAGAAGGACATATTAAATTACGGTATGTTTTAGGTAGAACAATAGGCGATATAATCAGTTTTTTCTTTTATCTTTGTGTAATGTAGTAAATATGCCTACTCACTTTTTATAGAGCATTATAAAGTTGTTCTTTCTATTGCTGAGAGTAGCTATCATCCAAGTAAACATGGTTAAGAAATTTAAAATTATAAGCGAATTTTCAGGAATGTATTATCGTTAATATAGAATATAACATGTAATAAACTAACCTTAGGCATTTATTGTATATGATGATTATTAATTTTCATCTTTATACATAATCTTGTTTATGCATCACATGGTTACCATATCAGTTTTTAACTCGTCTTCTCCCAGTAGCCACAATAAACGCCTCGTTCGTTTTTCCTACTCTTTGAACTTGTTATTTCACATCTCAGTAATCAGTTACCACCTTTCAAAGGCCCTGTAGATCTTCTAGCAGCAAATTCTCCTATTTTTTCTCCATTTTGTCAGATTATTCTTCTTTTAACAGTCCTGAATTGTTACTTTTATTGATCTTATTGACGTGGAAAACCACAAGGATATTTTCCTTGGGGCTTTGTCCTTTTCCTTTCTGTTTTTTAGTGGATAGTAGTTCTACTAAATAGAACTAAATAATAAAGTTACTGTTTGTTATGATATTTTAATGAGTGCTTATATGTCAGATATAGTGCTATACCTTCTTTCTCTCATTGAAGTTTTGTGACCACTTTAACAAGGTGCCTAGAATTAGGGTTTACATTTTAGGGATGAAAAACTGGAGGCTTAAAGATGTTAGTATTATTCCTTAGTGATATTGCTAACAGGAGGTAGGGTCAGCATAAGAAGCGGGGCTATCCCACTTTGGAACCCAACGTTTTAACTCATGTTTTCTGCTTCCCCTTTGCTTGCGTGGCTTCATCTGTTGTTTGGAGACATTTGACTGCATCTGGATTCATAAGTTTCGTTCCTACATGTCATGTGGCAGTTATGTCTGGCCTGGCGAGATAGCCTGCTTCTTCTAACCCTTCCTGGATATTTTTCACTGCCTGATGCATGGGCACTAGTCAGCTGTCTCACAACTAAAACCCAGAAGTCATCCTTAATTCTTCAGTTGCTGTGCCGTACTTTTGGGAGCAGAACATTTCTTAAATTTATACCTTTCTTACCCTCAACCAGTCCATTTGTCAGGAGTTGGGTAAATATTTGCCAGGATTACTGTAAATTGCCACATCTCTGTAATTATTTCAGAGAGTTTCTGGCCAAATAATATTTCTGTCTCCATTGAACCATATTGCTTTACTTTTAAAATCTTTTAAGATCTTCCAGGAAGTGTACATCTACTTCGTAGGACATCTGCTTCCCTGTATGCTGCAGATACAGGGACTTAACTCCTGATTTTATATGTTTTGCTTTCTCTTATGTTAGGCTAAAAAACATGTTGGAAACGTTATTATTCTAAGTGTTAACCTCTTATCTCCTAAATAGAAAATTATGATGTAATTGGTTGAGATTTCTCATAAGTTATTTATTTGGTAGTGCTTTTATCTAGTTATTTAAAAAATGCTTACTCTTAGAAACCCAAGCCTGTAGTAGCAAGTATGATTGATGATCATAATACATTAACTAGATAAAATGGGGCCACATTACTTAAATAGCTTGGCTTGCTGTTGGCTATAGGACTGTCCCTGTTTGGAGCTCAAAAGTAGGATACATAGTCAGTCTTTGCTTCCCTCAGTCGTTGTTTTCATTAACTGTGCCCCTAATTGTGCCATTTTATAAATCTGATTATTCAAAGGACTCCATGGAACTTTCACCACTGCTTGTCTTTCCTATAAGGTACCTTCATTTTTTTTCTTCTCAATTCCTGTCAATTGAACTCTTCTTTCCTAAGTCACAGTTTGGTGGAACTCAATCTTTGTTAAATAAGAAATACACTACGTGAAATGTAACTCTTGCTAATGTGCATTAGAGCAAGTAACACACATGCATCCTTTCAGGAACATTCTAGTAATAATAACTAGAAGTAATATTTATAATGCATGAATTTCCATAGGGGCATTGTGATGTTGAAATTACAGCCTGATGAGCCCCTGTAGTTGTATATGAACAATAGTCTCTCTGCTTAGACTTTTTCCACAACCTAAGTAAAGGTTAATTTGTTTTTCCTGCTCTTTTGAGTTTTTTTTTTTTAAAGATTTTATTTATTTATTTTTTCCCCCCAAAGCCCCAGCAGATTGGTGTATGTCATAGTTGCACATCCCTCCAGTCGCTGCATGTGGGACACGGCCTCAGCGTGGCCGGATAAGCGGTGCATCAGTGCGCACTCAAGATCCCAACCGGGGCCGCCAGCAGCGGAGCGCGCGCACTCAACCGCTAAGCCACGGGCCGGCCCCTTTTGAGTTTGTCAGATTATTCTATTATTAACCTCCCTCCTCTATATGAGGTTCAAAAATATAAAGTATATTTATGCATTGTAGTTGAACTGTTAAACTGTATAAATATGCACATACAGTAATATGGGTGATATTTTAGTAGACGGTTGATAGATTTTTGGTAAAAAGACTAAATCAACATAATGTTTGACAGAGCAATATATGCATATAACATTAACATGAATAAATAAAAGGTTGTAATTGTATGTATAGATTAACATTTTTATATAAAGTTATTTGGCATTCAGTCTTTTTACTAGTTCTTTTCTGTATCTTACTCTTAACTTGAATATTGTTCCAGGACGGAGTCATAGTATCTTGATATTTTATGACTCCCATGCAATATGTGGTTACTGAGGGCTTATCCACAAGTAAGACACTTCAATGGAAAATGGAACCTCCTCAATGTCTTTATCCATTCATCCATCGATAGACACATAGGTTGTTTCAATATCTTGGTTATTGTGAATAATGCTGCAACAAACATGGGGTGCGTATATCTTTTTGAGTTAGTGTTTTCGTTTTCTCCTGGGATAAATACCCAGAAGCGGAACTGCTGGATCATCTGGTAGTTCTATTTTTAATTTTGTGAGCACCCTCCATATTGTGTTCCATAGTGGGTGCACCAATTTACATTCCCACCAACAGTGTACAAGGGTTCCCTTTTCTCCACATCCTCGCCAAAACTTCTCTCTTGTCTTTTTAATAATAGCCATTCTAATAAGTGTGAGATGATATCTCATTGTGGTTTTGATTTGCATTTCCCTGATGATGAGTGATGTTGAACATCTTTTCATGTACCGGTTGGCCATTTGTGTAACTTCTTTGGAAAATGTCTCTTCAGATCTTCTCCTCATTTTTTAATCAGATTGTTTATTTTTTTGCTATAAAGTTGTATACGTTCTTTATATTTTCTGGGTATTAACCACTTATCAGATATATGATTTGGAAATATTTGCTCCCATTCAGTATTATTTTTCAAGATCTTTCTTAAGAAACACTCAGACCTTTTTCAGAATGTTTTAGAACCAGCTCCTTGTAACATTTAAGGTTTATTGAGAATATGACAAGTCTTTTGGAAGAAACATCTAAATTCATTTTGGTCTTTTCTGCAATTTTGTCCACAATCTGTTTCCCAAGAAAACTATTTTTTGTTTCCCCTCATTTTCTTCTTTAGGAATTACTTTTAGATCTAATCACAAAATTACATTAGAACATCCCAAAGGAGCTTTTATTTTTTCATTTCAGGCAAAGTGTCTGCTTTGTTTTCACGACACTGCAGTGACATAGGCCCATTTTTATTTTCAGGTCAGTCCTCATTTAATGGGAAGATTCTGGAGGTGATGTTGGCAATATCACCGCTCTGTGTATGGCTTTTACAAAATCTAAAAGGCTGTACCTCACTTAGGGCAGTCTGCCATTAGTCACATTTATTGGCTAAACTTACAGGGTCAGCAATCGCTAAAAGGAGACGCAGACAAAATTAGTTGGTGTTGCTTCTTTTTGAAGAAAACACAAATAAAATGGCTGTAATGACCTCTTTGAGAGTTCAGACTAATGACTTAAAAAAATCTATAATCCAGTGGAAAATAAAAAGACTGAATAGAATCACTCAGCAAAAAAGTCTGTGTCTGAGCCTCATATAGATAGATCATCTTAATAAACTCAAAGATTCCCAAAGAAGGAAGAACACACTTCTGTTTATTTCTTTCGAAAAGTGACCTCAAAAAAGGTTCAAGTATAAAAATAAAACAAGTTGAAACCCGTTCCCTATCTTTTAATAAGACAAGAGTGAAAGACATTGCATGATCCTTATAAATGTTTCTGTCCTTTAATTAACTCTCAGTTTTCCTTTGCAACTGAGAATTATAATCTTTTTCTACACTTCTCACTTTCTCTCTTAACTCTTCATTATTAAGGAAATCCATCAAGTCTACTGTGTAGGATTGGGAAAGTTTCCAAATTTTATAGCTGTCTTCTATCTTGAAGCCAAAACATTTTATGAGGCTCTTGGTTCTAATGTTCTTAACTCACTTGAATGTCTGAGCCTTTTAGATGAGAGACATTTTTATCACTTTGACAAAAACGGTAACTTTAATTTTAACGACTCCATCAAAAATTGATCAAGCATGTTGTTTTTTGTGGGCCATTTAAAAATGAACTTACTCACCAACAATTCTAAAAACCGATCTAGAAACTCCCCTTTAGCTCAATACATGAATTAACTATTTATTCACATATAGCATCTTTTAAAGATGAATGTGAATTGCAGTTCCAAATCCAGAGTGAGGGTTCCTAACAGTAAGCTCAGTTATTGCAATTAATCATTCAATCAAACTGTCAAAAACTGTGTCCCCTTGGGGCCAGCCCAGTGGTGTAGTGGTTGAGTTCGTTTGCTCCGCTTCGGCTACCTGGGGTTTGCGCATTCAGATCCCGGGCATGGACCTGTGCACCGCTGATCAAGCGATGCTGTGGCAGTGTCCCACATGAAAAAGTAGAGGAAGATGGGCGTGGATGTTAGCCCAGGGCCAATCTTCCTCTGCAAAGAGAGGAGGATTGGCAACAGATGTTAGCTCAGGGCTAATCTTCCTCACCAAAATAACCCCAAAAAACTGTGTGCCATATCCTCATTTTTTTTTTTTACAGTAATAGTTTTCTACTAGGTATAGGAAAGAATATTAATTTGAGTGAAAATACTTTTGTAATTTCATTAATTTATTAACATTTGTTGAACGCTTGTTTGTTCATCTCTTGATATCTTAAATAATTCTGTGGAAGTGGTGATTTTTTAAAGTTGAAGTTTTGTGGGGTTTTTTTTGCACCCCAGTTTTAAATTGAATAGTTCTAAGTTAATGAGTTTTCTATGTATAATATTCATTTTTTAAACATTTAGCAATGCTTTTAGAATACAGTAGCCCCCCTTCTCCATGAGGGATATGGTCCAAGACCCCCAGTGGATGCCCGAGACCACAGATAGTCCTAAACCTGTCTATGCTATGCTTTTTCCTATACATGCACACCTATGATAAAGTTAAATTTATAAACTAGGCACAACAAGAGATTAACAACAATAACTAATAATAAAATAGAACAATTATAACAATATATTGATAACTGAGGTGGCTACTAAGTGACTGATGGGTGAGTGGTGTGCAGAGCATGGATACTCTGGACATAGGCATGATTTATGTGCTGGGAAGGATGGAGTGGGACCGTGTGAGATTCATCATGCTACTCAGAATGGTGTGCTGAACACTTATGAATTGTTTATTTCTAGGATTTTCCATTTAATATTTTTGGGTTGTAGTTGACAGTGGTAGCTGAAACTGTAGAAAGCTAAATTGCAGATATGGGGGGCTACCCTATTAAATATTTTAAAACATCTATGTTTATCTGGGAATGAATTTAAGAAGGAAATATTTTATTGTCAAATAAGTGAAGAATAATTCACTTAATGAGACAATTTTCTGAAAGAATTAGTATTAACAATTTTAATTGCTGAAATCAAAGTAGATAAAAATTGTGCCTTAAAACATGAGAAAGAAATTTATAATCCTTTTTGCCCAAAATTCCATCTCTGGTATTTGAACGTTACAATTTCTTTTTTTAGAAATAAATCTGAAAATATGTATTCCAGGGGCTGGCCTGGTGGCGTAGTGGTTAAGTTCGCACGCTCTGCTTTGGTGGCCTGGGGCTTGCAGGTTCAGATCCTGGGCGAGGACCCACACACCACTTATCAAGCCATGCTGTGGCAGGCGTCCCACATAAAAAGTAGAGGAAGATGGGCACAGATGTTAGCCCAGGGCCAATCTTCCTCAGCAAAAAGAGGAGGATTGGCAACAGATGTTAGCTCAGGGCTAATTTTCATTACGGAAAAAAAAAAAAGTATTCCAAATTATCAATGCTATTCATTATCATATTATGTATACAAAATAAAACTGTATAAAGCAATAGCCTGTTTTTAAATGGCTGTCTTCCAATGTTTACCTTTTATTGCACAAATGTTATGAAATGCTAATTAAACTCTATATTTTAAAAATAAATAAAAATCCTCATTGCCTCCCAACACTGCAGAAAATTTTGAACATAATAACTGTGTCTCTATTCTCTTCAAGTCCTTGGTCAATTGCAAACTTACTTTTAGCAAAGTTTACTAGATTTACAGACATTTTAGTGACTTGTAAGCATGGAGTACTTTGCTGAATTCTGAGAATAGAATGGTAGATACGTAATGCATGACCCTTGCAAGAAGATGAGTAGACAGACAAAAAACATACAGTGTCATAAATATTAAATTTATATTACAGGGAGCCTAAAATATGATGGGCTAACCAGAGTTAGGAGCCAGGAAATGGTTAGGAAAGGAAATGCAGTTTGAGTGTGGACTTGATGTGTAGTAGTTATAAATAGATAGTATTTTGTGATTTTTTTAAAGCTAACATTCTAATTTTTTTATATTAACACATACTTTATAATTTTCACTTTTAATGACTACATACTGTTTTAGTCAACTCTGTTTCACATAGCCATTTTTCTATTTTTGAACATTAGCTTTTTTCCTATCCCTCAATTATAAATATATGTGTAATGCATATATTTTAGTGTATATATTTCATTAAAATAAACCCCTCAAAATGGTATTGTTTGGCAAAAGGGATGAGAATGTTTTATAATAATCAGAGAATTTGACGTTGCCTTTTACTTCTCAGATTGTTGGTCATTTCTTATTTATATCCTTGTATGTTAATTGAATAAAAGGTCCTTGTCGAGTTGATACACGGGTGGTACCCAATTGAGTGCCCTGCACAAAATGGGCATTTGGTATCTAGATGTTCAGTTTCAAAACTGAGAAGAAATTTTGTTTTTATATAGTCCAAGTGCCTTACTTGATATTCAAAATATTTGAGAATGCAAGAAGTTAACTAACATGCCCAAGAACAACAACAAAAAATGTGAGAGAATTGAGTCTAGGACCAATGTCTGAGCACACACAGACTCCAGGTCTGTGTCATTCTATTTTCTTTCTGCTGATGATTGAAATTATTCAAACCTTTTTTATTTTTATTTTTTTACGTTTTTAAGTCATATAAATACAGAGGCCTTTTTTTTCTATAAGTTTGCATCCAGGATCTGAAGTGCTCACCCACTTTTTAAATTTTTTCAAACTTACCAGATTTGATATTTTTTGAAGGTTACCCCCCTCTTTGACTGCCAGCTATATTCCAGGATTTTGTGCTAACTCTTCACTTACATGATCTCATTTAATTCTCATGTAAAATATATGAGATGAGATAATTGGTGCTTAGGTAAAATGACTTTCCCATAATCATAAAGCTAGTACATGATAGAGTCAAGATTTCAAATGCTGTTCTTCCTAGCACAATGCTTACAACGGACTTGGCATCAGACAATCTGTACTAAGTCCCATCTTTGCTCCTGCTGCCATCCTACTCTAAAAACCTCATCCATGTCCCTGACTATGGAAATCATCTCCTAACTGATTTCTCTTCTTCCATGTTAGCCATCATTAGCCAGAATAATTTTTTAAAAATGTAAATTTGATCATGTAATCCATTCTCAACGTTTTTCCCTCTCTGTCTCAGTTGTTTGAGCTAAATTCGGAAGATAAGGAGTTAGGTAGGCAGAGACGAGGGATAATGATATTCTATATTGAAGAAGCAGCCTATGTAGAGGCCTCACATATCTAAAAGGTGAGTTGGTTTGCAGATTTGCACGTATGATTCGAGATTCTAAAGTTGTCTTTGAAACTATATGGTTTAGTATGCATGGAGTTTAGGGCCTGAAGAATGGGGGAAGCCAGATGCTTATGGGCCTTGTATGCCATACTAGAATTTTATATGTGACACATCATTTGATGTGCATTTTATGGAGATAATCATTATGGTGGTGGCAAAATGAAAATATGGAGGATATGTTGTCTTATGATAAGACGGGAGCACGAATTCCATTTATGTAGCTATTGTAGTAATGCAGATGAGAGATAGTGAACTATTGAATTACAATAAAATAGTGAGGCATGAGTGCAAATAGAATGAGGATATTAAGAACATTGAATCCAGAGAACTTCATAGAATAGATGAGAAAATTTTCATCCCAGTTGAAATCTACTATTAGATTATTGTAATGATTAAGAAGTAGCAGGTTGGAAAACCAGCACATAAAACAGTCTCAAAAATGGTAATGTCACCCCAACATCAAGGAGACTATGTGCACGTTTTGAAACTATGTCTCTATCTTTCATTTCCATATTATAATATATTTTCCGTTCCACTTATCCATTTTTGATATGTTGGGATAAGTTTAAACATATATTGCCCTTAGCTCCAAAATAAATTAGAAAAAGTATGCATAAATGATTTACCAATTTGACTCCTATGAATTAAATTTCCATTTTATTTCTTATTGCTCACATCCTTTATAGTGCTATCAATTTTCTTCTTTCTTGACGTGACTTGGTTGAAATTTCTTGTGCCTGAGTAACTTTGTATATAAATCTGGGAAACAGAGTTGAGTGGAAAGAGACTTATAAGAAGTTAGAGAATTTCTAGTATGTTCTTTTATCTACCACCAAAGTGGCATGGCCTTGTGCAAGTGACTTCTGTCTGGGCCTCGGAAGTGAGATCAAGTAATAGTGCTACCTGCCTTGTAAGACTATTTTGAAGGCCACACTAAGTAATGTGTCTTAAAAAGCTTTGAAAATGGTAAAGTACACAAATAAAATATTAAAAGTGGCTTTTATTTTATTCTGAGCTCAGTTACACCTATGCCGAACCATTTGGTTAATGCCTGTAATCACTAAAGAAGAAAATCAAATTGTGCTCTTGCTCAAAGATTTCAAGTTCACAGAGCTAATAGCACTTACAGTAAAATGCAAATGCACACATCTTTAGAGTTATAAAGGAAGTTACAGTTCCCTTGGTCAAACATGAAAATCACAAACCAGAACGTATTGAAAAAATAATTAAAACTGTACCCCCTCACACACATACACATATGTGTTGGAGCAGGAACATATTGCTTATAGATCTGTCCTAAGAAATGAGGTAAGTTTTCTCATTTACATTTAGTCTTAAATATTTATCACATTATAAATTCAGTGATGATACATACATCTATGTATTTATTTCATCACTTTGAAAGAGGCCTCTCCAGGCAGAGCCATACTCTGAGGGTGCAGGAAAGTCAGTTTTCCTTTGAAGACGGGCCAGACTAAACCTGGCTGCCTTGTTAGAGGCAGTCCCATAAGACATTAATATTAGAAGGTATCCTCCTGGCCATCTCCTCCAACCTTAAGTCTCACACAGGAATGTCATCTATGATATCTGTGTAGAATGAGCCTATCAGCAACCAGTGAACTCACTGTCTCCAAGGCAGCCTGTCGTAATGTGGGACTATTCAAATAGCATGTTCTTAATGTAAAAGTAAAATCCCCATGCCACTCTTGTCCTTCGTTTCAAATCGTGTTCTCTGGCGTTAACACTCCCTTCTCCCACCCTTTAAAAGGATATTTGAAGATCTCGCCCCTGTATCTTATCTCTTTCCCAAGATAAAATTTCCAGTTTTATTTTTCAACCATTTTTCGTTTACAATGGTTGGGATTAGCCATACTTTCCTTGGGTGTCTGTCTCCAGATACATTTTACCAGAATTCAGAGTGAGACACACTGTATTCCAGATGTGGTTCGATACGGACCGATAATTCACTGCAACTATTAAACTTGCTGTGCTGGGTATTCCTTTTCAGTTAATGAATGCTGAGATTGCAGCCCCGAGACTGTTGACCCTTAGGATCATGGAGACGATTAGTACCTGAAGTGTATTTGATATAGACTGCTTTTAAAGACGTATCCCTCAGCCTTCACTTTTAAGAATTTAGTTTCTGAATCTTAGCATCTTTACCTTTGGCTCTTTTATATTTCATTTTGATAGTCTTGGCCCATCCATTAAACCCGTGGAGACATTTTTAAATCCCAGTTTTGTGTCAGTCACAGATTCAGATTTAATAAGCACCGTTTCTGATGTCCTTTTGCAAGTCAGTGTTAAATACTGAACAAGAGAAGACCAAGGACGACAGGGTTACTGTCTAATGAAATAATGTATTTGAAAGTGCTTTGCAAACACTATTTTATATTCATCTTTGGTTCTACGTCCTTCCTTCTGCCTTTTATACATGCCACTTTATAATCTGACCTTATGGAGAATTCTTCCTCTACAGTCTTCATGATTTCTTTAACTTTCTTTCCAATAACCTCTTTGTCATCGAAATCGTTTCTAATTGCATCATATGGATTTTACTTTTAGAATGTTTTTCTCTTTTTGAGTCATGTTTTCTCTTAGAAGCTTTCTCCTCAAGAGAAAGGTAACTTCTCTGAGTTTTTTTAGTATATGGTTTTCCTTTATTTGCAGTTAAAAATTTTTAATTTGTGTTTCTTGAGTTTTGGTTGTTTGTAGATGAGTGTGGTTGATGCTGTGGGGTATGCAATTATCCATATGGTGTGTCTGGACCTCAAAGAGCTTTCAGAACAATAGGAGAGCTAAGGCAAACGATGTACCATTAACGGTACATTGTAATGCGATAACTCACACTCCATTTTCTTCATTCTTCCCTCCAGTTCAAATGTGGCTTTAAGTCCCCCCCGCCTCAAAGAAGTATCTTTGTGCTTCTAGGTATTTTCCACACGCCTGGTGCCTATTGGCACTTTTGCAGTGGTTTCAACTCCCAATCTCCATGTGGTTCTTGGTTTGCTTGAGATTGCTCTAGAACCTTCTGTTAACCCACTGTGAATCTAATTTACAATTGCTCAACAGTCGCCCAGGATTTACAGCTTCATGTTCAACTCACTGACTTTAGTCCCGTGTTATTATAGTGACTGTTATAAAGCGTTCTCTCTCTCTCCCCTTCTCTGGGTGTATTTATATATATTCTGCTATATATTTTTATATAATGTTCTAATACACACTCATGTAACTATATATTCTAGGAATTTATTTTACATGTATTTGCTCATGTGTGTGCATAGATACATGTATATGGACATTGATCATATCATTTTTATAATAACGAAATCCTGGAACTTGCTAATTTTCCATTGGGACACATTATGAGCCGATTATGTTGTGTGTATGTGATAGACATTCACTGACAGAATGGATGGGTTAGTGATAGAAGACAGAAATGGAATGATCTCCATGACGTATTAAACGAAAGGAAAAGGGCAAGACAGGGTATAGTATTCTTACATGTGTATAAAATCTACACACATGTATATGGTTTCTTTATGAAATTCTTTTTTATTTCTCCTGCAAGAGGTGAGGTTGTGGAGGAAAGGAAAGAAAGAGGAATGAAGGAAGGAAGGAAGGAAGTAGGGAAGGAAAGATGGAAAGAAGCAGGAGAGAGAGAGATTGAAAGAGAGGGAGAGGGAGAAGGAGAAAGAGAGATGGTGAGAAAGAGAAGAGGAGACATAGAGGGAGGGAGGAAGGAAAGGAGGGAGGAAGGGAGAGAGGGAAGGTGAGAGCTGGCAGGTATAAAAGGTTTAAATAAACTGATGCGTCATGGAACAAAATTATCAGAGATCAGATGGAGATAAAACACCCTGATACAAGTGTCCGAAGAAGGCACTGAAGACAGAGGGAAGTTGGGAGGGGGAGGGTAGAGGGAGTAAGGAGAAGGGAGAGGGGTCGGGGGAGGGAAACGGAAGAAGAAAGAAGTGAGAAAGGAAAGAAGGAAACACTGTATGTAGATACGTATAGTTAAAATAAACATTGTGTCGATAAGAACTTGCTGATATTCTATTTTAGTTGAAAAAGATCATTACCAAGGTGACACACTGACATGCAGATTAGTGTGACCATAATTTCTGTCTGCCGACTTTTGCCAAACCACTAAGGGTAATGAGAATGTTGCTCTGTTCAAAGGAACAGAGCAGGACTGACATTTATGTTGTCAGAGCTGACCATGAGCTAGGACAGCAAGAAGTAAAAGGACTATTCTGTCACTTCACCAAGGGATGAGGAGGTGCCACTCAAAATTGTCTTTTGGAAGAAAAAAATGTTTTCGGAACTTTGGAATTCAAAGAAATTTCAAGGAAACTTTTAGCAGACTGACTTTATCTTGTCAAGGATTTATATAATGAAGTATTTTTTGTTACTCTTTTGGATTCTTTTGATCCTGTCATTTAAGAAAACTACTTTATTAGCTTTATAATCTTCAGTTGAGCTTCATTTTACATTTCTTTTATTTATTTTTGTATAAGAATTTTGCAACCACAATCCAGTGAATAGAAGTTTTGTGATTCAAGTCAAATTGTCATAATGCGTTTTGTGTCTTCACAAAATGTTATTAATTTAGTATGTTTTTATGATGAAAAATTCATTATTTAAATTTTCGTTATGAAATTTAGTGAAGGAGTTAGTTCCTTAAAAAAAAAAGCAAAACCAACACCACCTCCACCAACCTTCTGCCCCTCCCCAAAAAAACCTTCACTTTGGGTTGTGTCTTATTGAAATACAGCATCACTTAAAGTTATTTTCTGGAGTTGTTAATAAATTACAAATGCAGTAATAAAATTTTTAGGTCACCAAGATTTATGTTTTATTTAACTGCTGAACTCTTGCTATTAGAGGAAAGGAATGATTAGTTGTTTTCATTTACAATGTGACATTTACATTAAGCAATAAACGTTCTAGTGATGCATTAATTTATTTATCATTTGATCCTGGATGTGTATAATAATTTGTAAACATTTTCTTACAGCTGAGTATATGAAACTGTACTTTTATCCAATAACATAAATGCATTTCCATATTCAATCAGTGCCTCTAATTTAATTTTTAAATTAGGTTTAGCAGTACTGGTGATGAGGCAACATGTGTTAGTAATAGTATTTATGTGAATTCCTCTGAATATTTATGCATTTAAAAAACTCATTAATGTGAAATAATTTTCAATTGTATTCAATTCAATTAGATCCAAATTTTTTTCAAGTTATTTGTCTTAACAAAATAGCATTTCTTTAATTATACCCTTATTTTTGGAGTAGTCCACTAAAGATCGTGGCTATATTATGCCAAACAGTATATTATTATATGACTGTCAAGTAAGTAATTGAATGAATTGCATTGAAACCATATAATTCACTTATTCATATATTTCAAAAACATCTGGATTTTTGCATCATGTATATCAAACATCTGGACTACTAGATGTTTAATTTTTAACCATTTTCAACACGAGGTAAATATAATTAAAGACTAATGAATACTTCCCTCATGTTATTTATTTTGTACTATTAGAGAAAAAATGGAGAAAGATAGTTAATGATACCATTTGATGGATTCATAATTGTTCAAACTCTGTGGATCTTTAAACTGAAGGGAATACTTAAGAATCTGTTATTATCTTCAAATATTTTAAGGATTTCCTTAGTGTTCAATGGGTTAAAACTTAGGGCAGCCTTAGGAAGAAATTCCTGATAGAAATAAAATTATTGTATACCTACAATGAATGAAGCACCATGATTGGCACTTTCAGATATAATATGCCTTGAAATAAGTACAACTTTTTGTAATATTGTTTTTTTGGTGTGTTTTTTTTTTCCTGTGAGGAAGATTAGCCCTGAGCTAACGTCCAATCCTCGTCTTTTTTGCTGAGGAAGACTGGCCCTGGG
Organism: Diceros bicornis minor; assembly: GCF_020826845.1. Taxonomy (NCBI): domain Eukaryota; kingdom Metazoa; phylum Chordata; class Mammalia; order Perissodactyla; family Rhinocerotidae; genus Diceros; species Diceros bicornis. The sequence goes on along the minus strand of NC_080744.1, from coordinate 8,890,513 downwards.
CTAACATCCGTCCCCATCTTCCTCTACTTTATATGGGACGCCTCTACAGCATGGTTTGACAAGCGGTGTGTCGGTCCGCACCTGGGATCTGAACCTGCAAACCCCAGGCCGCGGAAGCGGAGCCTGAGAATTTAACTGCTAACCCACCGGGCTGGACCCCTGTGGGTTTTTTGTTTGTTTGTTTGTTTGTTTTTATTGCAGTAACATTGGTTTATAACATTGTATAAATTTCAGGTATACATCATTATACTTCTATTTCTGCATAGATTACATGTTCACCACCCAAAGACTAATTACAATCCATCACCACACACGTGTGTAATATTGTTTTTGCATTTTAAAAGAGAAAACTGAGTAATATGGTCATAGCTGTGATTCCAACCCAGGTTCATAAGACTTTAAAGTCCTGATTTTACTAATAGTGAGATCAAATCAAAGTATAAGTTTGGACAATTGATATACACTTGGCAAAGACATTGTAGAGGGGAAGAAACTTAACTTCCTGAGTTTTGCCCATGTTTCCTGAATTCTTTCAGAGTTCAGTATTGGCATCCAAGATAATTGTTAGATGGAGAACCACATTTATTGGGAATACAGGTACATAAACAATAACAATTGCCAAGTTTTCTAAGGAAGAAGGCCAATGTAGTGACAACTTGGAACTAAGGAACTAATCAGAAATTTTTATAAAATGTTTTATTTAAATATCAAGAAGAAAAGGAAATCTTTATAAGATCACACTGGAAAATTGCAGTATTAGAAAACCAATCTAAAAATCTCTTATTTTTGACATTGCACTGGCCAAAATATATGGACAAAAAAAAAAAAAAAATAGCACCTTATTTGGGTTTCTTTACTATAAAATCCTATAATGGTTTTATGAAATCCACTTACATTATAAGATGTAAAAGCATTGATTTGGAGGGAGGTAGCCCTAGGTGAGAACCCCAGCTTTGCCAGGTACTAGCTATATGGCTTTGCCCAACGTTAGTTGACTTACCTCTATCCCTACCTTTTACAGTAGTATACAGGAATATGTATTTACCTCCTCTGATTCTTGAGAGAATTGATTTAGATAATACACGTTTTTTGGTAGCTGGCATATGGTAAGTGCTTAATAAAGCATATTATAACAAAATGGAAAGTGTTATCATTAATAAATGATGTAACCATACATAGAAAGAACTTTGGGGAGTTGGAATTTAGATATGATTGTAGTGCTTACTATGCTCTTCATGTTAAAATGAAGACATGGCAATACTGTTGATCATCAATGTTTGTTTTGTTAGAATAATAATTAGAGGTATTTATTTTCTTCTATCATAGTGCAATAATATAAAACATAATTGTAAATTCAAATCTACTCTTGTTTTCTATACTACCTTGTTACTACAGAGAAGGGAACGTAAGGAGAGTTTCAAAACCAATGAGGCTTCTTGACCTAAACATTTTACATCTAGGAATTTATTTGACATGTATTTGCTCATGTGTGTGCATAGATACATGTCTATGGACATTGAGCATCTCATTTTTATAATAACGAAATCCTGGAAACTTGCTAATTTTCCATCGGGACACATTATGAGCTGATTATGTTGTGTGTGTGTGATAGACATTCACTGACAGAATGGATGGGTTAGTGACAGAAGACAGAAATGGAATGATCTCCATGACGTATTAAATGAAAGGAAAAGGGCAAGGCAGGGTATAGTGTTCTTATATGTGTATAAAAATCTACACACACATATGCATGAAATATTTTTGAGAAGACGAGAAAAAATATTTCTGAAATGAAATATTTCTGAAATGTGAAATTGGTTCTTTTTGAGGGGATATATCTTGCTTTGGAGGGTGATTTACTTTTGGATTTCTTATATTTGTATCATGCATATATAAATGTAAACATTAAAGTGTTCTTGGAAGGAAATAAATGCAAAGGAAAACAGTAGCTATCTCAGGGTGGTTGGCATACAATTATATTTGTTTGTGTGGGGGGATATGTCTGAGTTATTCTATAATAAACATCTTTCTTTAATAATAAATAGAAATTTAAACAATAGCATTGGTTGACAGAGTCATAACAATAATTTGAAATAAATAAACTATAACTTATTTTTATTCAACTTGACCATTAATCTGTGCATTGGCTTTTTAGCATTTCTGAGTAAATCAGTATTAATTTAGGAAATAGCTTAACTTACTTTTTCAATCAAGTCCTAATTGTTGGGTATTTCAGGACAATATAATTGTCTTTTAAATTTTGGCTTTATAAGATCATTCACACATCTTGACGAATGGAGACAGCGGAAACAGTAAACTAAACCTGAGTCGTCGGTGTATCATCTTATCTCTGCTTTTTATTGTTATCCTTTGCATTATTCCTCATATTTCCTTCTGCAGATAAAATAAATCATAGTCAAAGTAAAATTACATGCTTTTATTCATTTCAAGAACACTTTTTAAAAAATTCAGCCTATTTCTGCATTAAAAATGAATATCAAATGTTACTATTATATAGATCGTAGGGAAAGAACGTTAAATAGTCTTACAGAGCTGGATCGATTGCTATTTAGATTGACATTGAACCTCAGAAACAGGTAGAAATCAGCAGTCTCTGGTATGAAGTTAAAGTACAAATGGCACATCTGTGTATTTCTTCCTTAGACATATGTGTTGAAATAAATAGATTTTCTCTGTTGAAGAAAATACAGGCAACATGAAATAGGACTGTTGGCTCCATGAGGGCAGGACTTTTGAGCTTCATTTACTTCTGCGTCCCCAGCATCATATACCTGGTACATAGTAGGTGATGGTAAACATTTGTTGACTTATGCAGTTTTTTTTTTTTAACATTAGCCTGCAGATGAATTAATTGAAATATTAAAAATAATTGAACTGTGTATCTTTTGACTGTTTAAACCGTCTTCACTTGTGAGATAAGGAACCTTCCCAAAGTGAAAAACAGAATGCTGACATATCTTTTGGAACCAGAGCATATTGCACATTCCACTGGAAAGCCTTATTATGCAAATCTATTTAAATTCTATTTAGTGGTATTCCTGATCTGGTTTGCGATTGATCACACAGTTAACAGCAACTGTATTTTTCAAAGACACTTCATAAGCATATTTTGATACGCTTTTTTTGTGCTTGTCTCCTTTGAAGAGTCCCCGTAACCATTCTGCCAGGTGTCGGGAAGATACGTAGTAGCAGAGCCCCCTTCCTTCTGACACCATTCTCAGAACCAGCTTTGGAGATGCTTTCACCCTGTCCGTCTTCTGCAGCAGCCGGGCCGAGTGCTGACTCCTTCACAGCCGTGAGGAACTCTTCAGGCTCCAGAAGTAAGTCGATTGCATTCAGTTTGATCATTGCCAGTGAGTTTAAAGACACTTAGGGGAGCCTAACTAGGAATCTTGCAAATTAATACACAATTTAAAGCCAGCATTATTCATCACTGATGATTTCATTTCTTTTCTGAATCGTATCTTTCTGGAGATACAAAGCCTACCACTTTTTATGTTGATAACCTGTATCTTTATGGAATTTTCTGATTTTTTTCAAAATTGTTTCACATGTATTATCATAATTTCTATTTGCAACCTTGAGGCATAGACAGGGTAGAGATTAAAACAACGTTTGCACTTGAGTAAACAGATCCAGAATGACCAAGTATTTTATCAAAGTTACTTGGCTAATGAGTTAACGAAGATGGAATAAAATCCCTGGTCTTTTGATTCTTAAAAATCAAGTACTCTTTCCCTGACTGTGTTTGCCAGTGCTATATGGAGGGTGAGGGGCTGGTGCTAGAAATAGCACTTTTCCTGACTGGTTGGTTTATTGAATGACATGTTCTCTGGGTCTTTGAAGGAGAGTGTATGGCAGCCTATACATGTACATACTGAAAAAACTAGAGAAAAGGAAGAACATAGATAGGAAAATGAATTGAAATCAGGGGACGTGAAGAGTCTACAAAATGGGATAACATAATGTACTGTATCCAACCCAAAACAGAATTCCCAGCTCCATGTTTATCTCTGGGCTTTCTAGTTACTGGATCAATCAGGTAAACACTCCAATTATATGATTACTTATGTTCCTAGGATTTGAAAAGTAAAGACAGTTTCTCTGGAAAGGTTCAGACTTCCCTCAGAATAGTTATGATTCTATTGTTTTGCCATTTTTCTGTGTACTTGATTTAAATTTGACATATTTCTTTCTTCTTCTCCCAGATACTTGATATAGGCACCTCTTGCTGCTCTTAAGGATATATTTGTGTCAATGTGAACACACAGAAAATGATTATAGATAGGTTTTATAAAGAGCAAAAGTTTAATGGAGCCTAGATTGTCTCTCAGTAATTAGATGCCCAGCAATTGATATTTTCTTGAAGGGAAGGGGTAGGAGATATTTAATAACCTTAGTTTTATTTTGCAACGTATCACAGCTTCAGTATGCCAGCAACAGAAAGGTCTATGTTCTTAAGGGAGTATAGAGACTGTTGTGAAAAATTTACTTCTGAATCATGGTGCTACCAATTGCATAAGATTTAAAACAGGCAGCCAGCATATTTTTGCTAGTGTGCTCAAAATAATAGAGAAGGACTACTTTTAAGACACAAACAAAAAGGATATATTGGGTTATATTGAGGTTAATTCATTATAACTGTAGCATAAAATGATGAGTCTGACTCTGCAGAAGATGGATTACAAATCATTATCTTAGTGGAGGTTTTTTTCTATGTATAATTTATTACCTTGTACTCCTTTTGTACATGATTTATTCATTTATCTTAAGAATTGCTTTCGTTGCTTTGGTCCTTGAGCTTTTATTAAATAAAGCAACTTGAGAAAGATAGTCTAGATTTTCCATCCTTTTCTTCTTGTAAAAAAATGGAGGACCCTGTCTAAGTCTGAGGTGATTTCACATATTTTGAAAATATGAAAATGTATAGGGTTTGTTTCTTAAAGACGACCCCACAAGAAACTCCAGAGATTTTATCTGCCCAAACAATTAATTAGATAATTAATGAATTTTTGTTTTCCACAGATAAGGTTGACTTTTTCTAAATAAAACGTCTGACTTTATGAAAGCTGTTAGCAAAGGAATTATATTTACTGACATAGATTCCCTAGTGTAAATCACAAGAGTTAGTGAATTCAAATACATTTTCATTTACTAGTGGCTATAATCAAGGCCAAAAGATTTACTTAATTAACCTGGCAATAGAAGCCTAAACAGTAATAATTTATATATTGAAAACGGCTCATCTGAGTTAAAGCTTAATTCAATTTTTATAATTACTAGTCCATTAGTCTGTAAAAGTAGAACCTCCTTTTCCCTTTCTATTTTTTCTTTGGAGTAACATTAGGCTGAAAGTCTTGCATGGAATTAATCGCCCTGAAAAAAGGGAAAGTAAATACATTCCTAATTAGCTTCCTCAAATTTCAAATAGCTCATTGAAAATTCATAGCACATGCATTAAAATCCCTTTAAAAAATAAATGGAATACTAGGAACTTCCTTAAAGACAATAATGAATGGAGAAGTAGTAAAATCATGAGGCAATGGAATATCCATTAGTTATTAGTGCAGGACGGTAGAGGGGGGGTTGGTTGTTATGATGGTGATTTTTCTCACTGTGGCATTTTCAATTAGTCTTGGCCAGTAAAATACTACTTTGGTCTGTTTCTGCTGTTCTTTCCTGTGTAACTAAAGTACTGATGAATTTAAACAATAATGTCAGAACAGATATGTGTGCCTGTGTAGATATATATAGAAGTATATATGTATCTAAAGGTAATTTACTATACACATAACAGCAATGATAAACACTCTACAAGGTGAATATACCTTCTAAATATTAAGGTATCCTTAATGACATTAAATAAAATATTTAAAATTCTTTTATTTTTCTGAAACAAATTCTCTTATGTTTAAGGTTTATAAATTATCGACTCTGATAACTCTGATAACCACTTATAAAAATGGCCAAAATATTATAATTTGACGCTTTCCAGTACTTTTTAGTAAACATCAATTTATTCAATTCTTATACTATTTCTGTGAGGTAGTTGAAAAAAATTTATATATACTCTCAACCAGATAGATTTTTTTTTATGCTTAATATCTTTAGGTATGTATTTATATACTTGAAATCATCCCAGATACTTCAGCCACAAAAACACAGGTAGGAAAGTAGGGTTAGCAATAGGACAAAGTAATATGCAAACACTGAATGCTAAAGTGGTTACATGAATTAGGTTCAATAATCCCAAAAGGCAGAGCAAAGAGGAAACATGTGACATCATGCAGCACCCATTTTGAAAAGAAGGGAGAGTAAAAAATTCTCAAAGAAGGCATGACTCACAAATTTATGTATTGAGTGCCAGTCAATTCAAATTGATATATCTAGTTACTTAACTGCGTTAAATTTGGCATGTTGCAAACTGAGCTCTTGGTCATCTCTCCAGATATACTCTTGATATTCTTGAGGTCAGTAAATGACATGACCATATACTAGAAAAAATAGGAATCGTCTTGTCACCTCTCTCCTTCATTCTACAAATTCCATCACCTATTTTGGTTGTATTTACCTACAAAAAAATTCTTGAATTCATTCACTTTTCTCCATTTGAGATCATCAGTACCCTGGTCCCAACTGCCATAATCTCTCCCCTGGGCTCCTCCAGAGGCCTCCTAAATTATCCACCCACTTCCCCTGATGCACCTATTCTGTCTGGTCTCCATAGACAACAAGAAAGAGCTTTACAAAATACAAAATTGAGATGTCATACCTCTTTAAAGACCATTACTCTTTGAATATGGACAGAGGTCCTTATCATTGCTTACCATGCTCTGTGTGGTTTAGCAGTTTTCTAAATGCTCCACCCCATCCTACCCCATGCCCCTTCCCTTCCTGCCTTCCAGGCACAGAGGCCTTTCAGTTCTTCTTCCCTGCCACGTGACCTCTCATCTGGGTCTGTGCATTTCGTTGTTTCTCCCTAAGAGGATCACCACTCCCAGCTCCTTTTTGCTGAGTATCTCAACGCAATAGTCACTTCCTGAAGGAAGCCTTTCTTGCTCCGCCTGACCAGACTATCTCCTCGTATTATGTGGTCTCACATAACTGTAGTTCATTGCAGTTTTATGTTTCTTTGTGCAGTTATCTGACTAACGTTGACTTCCCTTCCAGACTGGAAGCACTGTAAGGTCACGATCCATGTCATTTTGCTCAACTTTGAAACCCCTTTTTATTCCTTAGACACTCTGAACACAGGCATAGAACCCGTCCCCCCGCCCCTTCTCTCTAGCTGTGTATGTTTTAAGAGAGAGAAAAATCTCTGAGATCTGAAAAAAATCACTAGAATATCAGGGAGAGAAAATCGGAACACACAGGAAATGTTGGCACTGGAAAATTACTGCTTAAATTTTGCCTTTCTGCCAACTTGCTTTTTTTTTTTTTTTTTGATTGCCTTTCTTTAGTGACTTAGTGGGATAGTTTTACAACTGTCATGACTTTTTTTTATAAAGTTCCTGAAACGATGATCCTACTGACAAAAGCCAGACCTCTGTATTTCTAGAACCAATAGCATTTGCAAGTAGAGGCATGAACTTGTTTTACTTCTGTACTGATAATGGTAAATGTTGACTCTGAGTGTTCAGGTGTATAAATATGAATGTTCAATCCAAGGCATTGGTTGGTAAAATATAGGCAAGTTCTCTCTATTATATAAAACATGAGCTTTCTTTTGCTTTTATTTTAGAAATGAAAGATTCCAAGGACATCAACTGGAACAGAATTTTTAAGTATCAACTGTTAGGTCTCTTCACTTTTGCTTTTGCATGTTCCCATTGTCAAAGTTTGACCCTGTTTCACTAAAGCCTCACCATTCACACTGGGTGTCTATTTTTCCAGTGATGGAACACCGCTATCCTCTCCCCTCTTAGTCTCGGCCCCATTCCTCAGGGCCTTGTTTTCCCTTAGATGATGGATCAAGCCCCAGTCCTTGCTGTTATGAAGCAGCTACAGTGGAATCCAACTGGAATTTTTGTTTAAAAAAATGATTATTGATCAGTTGGAGCAGTAAGGGTATTACAGTGCAGAGAGAACTACCCTAAGATAAATAGTGATGAAAAGATACAAATAGTCATGTGAGTTCCGTGGAAAAAGAGATTACTTCTATCTGAGATTATGCAAATATACTTCTTCTTAGAAGTAGAATTTGTCTGGGCCTCAGAGACAGGTTTCAGCATTGGATTATTGTTGTTCATGTGCTGATGTGTTGTCTCATTTAGGTAAAAATTCCAGAAGCTAGAGAGATAATGTACAGTTCTCCCAAAAGCCCTTAAATACTGACACCAAAACTACAAATGTCTTAGCTGGCAGTACTTGATGTAGAAAGGCCTCTGCTCTCTCTGCCTGCAGTTCATGTGGCCCCGTGGCTGCTAATAGTATGGTTCTTACTGTGAAGTGTCCTGGGAAGAGGTCTGGATAAATGCTTTGCTTTAGGAGATAATGATTACTTTGCTTTTAGAACCAGGAGAGATTGATGTCATGTGGAGAGTCCTCCTGGCAGCTGACATTAGATGCATGACAACAATCTTAATTGCAGAGCATTGGCTATGAAACCCATTGGAAAAAATCCAATTTCTGTGGACTCCACCTAAGTTATTATCCCAGTTATTGTGATGAGCAACCTGTTCCACTGACCACGCGTTAACCTCACTTATACCACATGGGCTGCGCTAGGGCTATTTTAGCATATGTCAGATTTAGCATTTTCTGTGTAAACTGAGGCATCTCGTCATTATTAAACACAATGTGGGTGACTTTACGGTAAGGAAAACCTTGGCAATACAAAGGCTTCTTTTAGAGAAAATTCACAATTTACCATTCTTATCACAGACTGGAAGAATCTGTGTATACTGTATTGATCATAAACACTAACTTAATATTGTTAATGCTTTATAATATGAAGGAGGAAAACACAATGAAATTTACAGCTGGAACTACATAGAAAGATGTGTAAAAAAAAATCAGGGACTTCATAGACATATCATTACTAGCTGAAAATAATAGTGTAAGAAAACCTAGAGACTTGACTTTGAGAAGTGCTAACTTAGTATGGTTTTGACACAAAGGTATTTAATATCGGGAATGTTTAAGGACCTCAGTGGTGTTGAAGATGTTTTATCACTGAGCTGCGCAAATAGAGCACACCATTGAGGGTGCTGACAAGCAGGAAGTGGCCGATGGGTTAGCCTCTGCTGATAACCTCTTCCTTCAGCCCTGATTTCATAGAAAGCTGGATGATGACTGTGACCTTGAGGGTGGTAGCTTGATCTCTTTTGTCTAATTAACCTTACTTTGGACTGTTAGGAATATTCAAGATGTGACTTACTTGACATAAAAATGCATTTTCCCCTGTATTTGTACAATTAAAGATCAGGCACATAAGATTTGGCGACTGAGGTGAAACCAACTTTTTTTTTTTTTAAGGTGACTATTCCTCTCAGTCTCAGGCAATTCTAAATCCATAATAAGAATCTGATTTTCTTTTTGATAACTTGCATGCAAATATGGACCATGCTAAATCCTGAAGCCTTAACATACTGTTTAATATCTGGACAACAAATAACTTTTTAATACCTGCTTACTTATTTACGTCTTGAAGATAGAGTTCCATTACAGGCAAATGAGTGCCTCTTAGATTATTTCAATACCTACTACAGTGATGATTCCAACACAGAAATAATCCACAATTGAAAACATGCATGCATTATTTATAAAGAGACAGAAAGATAAACTTTTTCATAACAAGAGTTCTCTACTTGAGAGAACTAAAAAGGAACTACTGACAAATAAAATTATGTGTACTTTTAATGTACTGTTTTCATTTTATCAAGGTTATGTTATGAAGCATTTTAAAATATTTCTTACATGCATCTTGAAATGAAGCAGTAGGGGGCCGGCCGGGTGGCATAGCAGTTCAGTGCGCCTGCTCTGCTGGCGGAGGCCCGGGGTTCGCCGGTTGGATCCCGGGCGCGCACTGACACACCGCTTGCCAAGCCGTGCTGTGGCGGCGTCCCATATAAAGTGGAGGAAGATGGGCATGGATGTTAGCCCAGGACCAATCTTCCTCAGCAAAAAGAGGAGGATTGGCAGATGTCAGCACAGGGCTGATCTCCTCACAAAAAAAACAAAAACAAAAAAATGAAAAAGAAATGAAGCAGTAGAATCTCAGAATTTTAGGTCAGGTTTAATTAAAGACTGACTCTGTGCATAACAATTATAGTGATGATGACAGTGGACCTATGGCATTCATGGATTTTGTTGATGTAGTGTTATGTAAGCACCCCAGCCTAGAAAATGGTCTCCAAGAATGAGTCACGTAATAGTGAGTCCAGCAGACATCCATCTGAATCACTTCTTGGCTTTGTTCTCTTTTCATCCTGACATACCAGTAACTCTTCTTAAAGGTGTAGAGAGAGTCTTTAAAATTCTTCAGCAGTGCTTTACTATTTTTTATGGGCAGTTTCACAGTAGTATTACTGATTTCTAAATATCTTGGGACAAAATCCATGTATATGACTTTTTGTGGAGTTGTACAAGCCTATCATGTAAAGGGATCCATAATGCCCCATAATGAAAAGTAATGATACATAAGGATGATACATAACAATGAGATGCCACTACACACCTGTTAGAATGGCCAAAATCCGGAACACTGACAACACCGAATGCTGGTGAGGAAACAGATCAACAGGGTTTCTCATACATTGCTGGTAGAAATGCAACAGGGTACAGATGCTTTGGAAGACATTCTGCCTGTTTCTTATAAAACCAAACATACTCTTACTATATGATTCAGCAATCGTGCTCCTTAATATTTACCCAAAGGAGTTAAAAATTTATGTACACTCAAAACTTGCACACAGGTGTGTATAGCAGCTTTATTCATAATTGCCCAAACTTGGAAGCAACCAAAATGTCCTTCAGTAGGTGAGTAGATGAATAAACTGTGGTAAATCCAGACAGTGGAATATTATTCAGTGCTAGAAAGAAAGGAGCTATCAAGCCATGAAAAGACATGGAGGAAGGCTTATCGTTAGGTGAAAGAAGCCCATCTAAAAAGGCTACATACTGTATGATTCCAAATATATGACATTCTGGAAAAGGCAAAACTATGAAGACAGTAAAAAGATCAGTGGTTGCCAGGGGTTTGGGGGCTGGGGCAAGGGAAGGATGAATAGATGGAGTACAAAGTACTTTTATGGCAGTGAAAATACTCTGTATGACACTACAATGATGGATACTGTCATTATACATTTGTCCAAACCCATAGAATGTACAACACCAGTAGTGAATCATAGTATAGACTAAGGAAGGACTTTGCATGATGATGTGTCAATGTCGCTTCATCAGCTGTAGCAAATGCCCCACTCTGGTGGGAGGTATTGAGGAGAGGAGAGTCTATACATGTTTGGAGGCGGCAGATATTTGAAAAATATCTTTACCTTCCCCTCAATTTTGCTGTGAAATTTAAATTGCTCTGAAAAAATAGTCTAAATAAAAAACATAAATATTTCTGTAGTTTCATCATTCATCTTTCTTCTATGTTTCAGGTTTTAAATACATTTCTTATATATTATAAAATATTACTGTACAGAAGATTCCCAACTTACAATGGTTTAACCTATGATTTTTCAACTTTACGATGGTACAAAAGCAGATACACATTCTGTGGAAACCACATTTGGAATTTTGAATTTTGATCTTTTCTTGGGCTGGTGATATGTGGTAGGATCCTCTCTCGTGATGCTGGGCAGGGGCAGTGAGCGCAGCTCCCAGTCAGCCCCGCCATCATGAGGGTAAACAATCGATTTACTGACACCCTTCTGTACCCAGACAACCATTCTCTTTTTCACTTTCAGTACAGTATTCAATCAATTACATGAGATATTCAACACTTTATTATAAAATAGGCTTTGTGTTAGATGATTTTGCCCAACTGTTGGCTAATGTAAGTGTTCTGAGCACATTTAAGGTAGGCGAGGCTAAACTGTGATGTTCAGGAGGTTAAGTGTATGTTGCACTTGTGATATTTTCAATTTACGAAGGGTTTCTCCAGACATAACTGCATCATAAGTCGAGGAAGATCAGTATATATAACTTTGGAATTGCCATATTTGATATTAAATGGCTTCTCATTCTTGTATTAATTTGAATTTACTTGGTTAGTAGTAAGATTGAGAATCTTTGCATGAGTTTATTGGCCTTTCATATTTCATTTTGGTGAAATCCTTTGCTAATTTTTATATTATATTAGGTTGTGTTTTTCTTACCAGATTATAGTGATTTTAAAAAATGTATATTATATTGCAATCTTTTATGGATTTCTTGGATCACACGCATATCACCCCTAATCAATGGCTAGTGTTTTCGCTTTAATAACGTTGTATTGTATTCATTAAGGACCGACATTCTAGGTTCCAGAGTTGAGGCAGGAATAAGGTTTTTCTTCCTAAATGAGACACAGACTCACAAGGTATGAGTAACACACAAGCATGCTTCAGTGCCGGCACCAGACCCTTGGCATGCAGAAGAGTATAAGTGGGGACTTCATATTTTATTCTCGTTCAGGAGCCGGATCCCGGGCGTGCACAGACGCACTGCTTGTCCTCCGGAGGTGCTGAGGCCGTGTCCCACATACAGCAACTAGAAGGATCTGACATACAACTATCTACTGGGGCTTTGGGGAGATAAAGGGAAAAACAAAGGAGGAGGATTGGCAATAGATGTTAGTTCTGGGCTGGTCTTCCTCTCAAAAAAAATAAAAATAAAAAAAAGTAAATAAAAAAAGTAAATAAAAATAATAAATAAATAAATAAATATAAATGCTAGTGACATTCAACATTTCACGCATTGTGTGGATGTCTTCCTTAATTCAGTGTAGGTTATTGTCAGCAGGTTTCATCAGCCATTTTTATATTTAATAATTTCAGTCTTTAATTTTAAGGGACAGTGCAGTGATCAAATAAAGTAAATCTTTTTTACAAAGAGAAATTTGCGTAAAGTTCCCCAAGCTCCAGGAAAGGAATTGTCCGGGGAGCTCCTTACCCAGATAAAATATTTTCAGCTAACGTGGCAGAGTTATCCATTGTTTCTTTTGGTTTTGATGTGTGTGTGTTCTTTTTTATTTTTTGAGTAGTCTAAGCTATTGTTTCCTGCTATTGAAGAAATAAAGATATTTTCCTATGTATTCTTTTAATATTTTAAGTCTCTTTTCACATTTTTTGCATAGTGTGGGAATTAAACTGGATTTGGGTAAAGTTCAGTTGTATTTTATTTTTGCCATACTGAGAACCAATTGCCCTGATAATATTTATTGAATAATCCATCCTTTCCACGTTGACTTGAAACTCTAACTCTGCCGTATTCAGAGCTTTCATATGTGTATAAATATATTTCTTGATTTTCTATTTTATTTCATTGTTCTATTCATCCTCCTTGCACAAATACCATGCTGTTATTTAATTATTCTACTTCTAAGTCTTGATGGATTATAAAATGAGTGAATCCACTCCTTCCATTCCTCCTTCAAAATTGCTTTGGTTAATGTTGGCTCTTCATTCTTTATCCTTCTTGTTTCCATTTTGGGAATAGACAAGTTTGGTGAAAAGTCATGTTGTAAATTTTACTGGAGTCACATGTATTTTTTTTACTTTTATTTGGGAAGAAATATTTTATTTTTTTAATTTTTAAATATTGAATGTATCTATCAATGATCTTTTTCTAGTCCTATAATAAAGTTTTATATATTTCTGCTCATACATCTTGCATTTCTTTTCTATTTTTTCAGAGCTAATGCTTTTGTGTTTTTGCAAGTGGGCTTTTAAAATGCTACATTTTTCAATTGATTGTGTCTATAGTATTGTTGCTTTTTATCGTTATGTCTTCTGAGCAACTTGGCTGAATTATTTAGTTTTAGTGGTTTGTTATTGTTCTTGCAATTATATAATTTTGTTTCTGATATCTATAAAATAGCATTATTAACATTTCCCTTATGTTATATTTCCATTATCTAACTGAACAGTTTAGGAGATCTGTTATAATGGTGAATGCAAATGCATTCTTATATTGTTCTCTCCTTTAAAGAAACTTTTTTCATGTTTTGCCATAGTGTACGATGCTTGTGTTAAATCATTTTATGATAATTACCAGTTTGGAGTGTATATACTTTTTCAAACTACAGAAGCACAATTGTCCTTTTTATTATCTTCTGCATAATGAACGTTATGGCAATGACTATTGCAATAGTCAGTTTTAATTTTTTAATAGATCATGATGATAGAATTCATCAAACCCTAATGCAATTTCTGACTCTTCTTTAAGATGGTCTTTTTTCCCAATTTTCATTTTAGTCAAAATTAAAATACCATTAACGAAATTCATGAGTTCCTTTTTTTAGGCAGAGTGTAAGATTATGCTTTGAATCCCCTCAAGATTTGACAATATTTATTTCATTAGAATTTTCTCCAACTCTAGAAAAATGTCTTTCACTATCTCTCCCAGAGAGCTTGATTTTGGCATATTTAAATACAAAATATTTATAATAACTAGAAATAATATGATCAATCTGATTCCTAGTCTGAATCTAGAAGTAAGTAGGAAATACATTTTTTAAAAATAATAAGCAAATAAGCAGATATTCACATGGTTGAATAGAATTTTAAAACAGCATGACTTTCTTGACTTAGAATTGAAGGATTAGGGACCAAGAAAAGATTTTTAATTTATCTGAGCTCACGCAGAGAATTAATGGAAAAACTGGTTTATCTTCGTCTAGGGTATAATTTTTAAAATGTAAAGTCCCTTTGGGACTGTTTTACAGATAAAATCTCTTGGTTTTCCATGTTTTGGTTTATTTCTTTGGTCATCATTGCTCTCTATACTGCTGCATACTCCATTGACTGGTGGTGTTGTTATGATTGTTATTATGATTATAGTTTAATGTTCTACTGAAAAAAGTGTTCTCATTTTATTGCAACATTTTATACTTGCCAAAAGGTTCACAAAACGTATGTACATTTTAATGAATAACTGTAATATGAATAACTGTGAAACTACCACTCAGTTCCAGAAGTAGAACATTGTCGTAGTCCCCTGCTGCTATCAGAAATGTTATCCTTCTTCACTAAACTAACAACTGCATCATGATCTAAACTATTTAATAATAATTTCTTTATTTTCTTTTAGAGTTTTACTTCCCATGTGTGCTTCTACAAGCAATATAGTTAGTTTTGACAGATTCTGAACTTCTATAGCAATGGATTAATACTGTACTTACCATTTGTACCTTGCCTGTTTTGCTTAATGTTATGCTTTTTGAAATGTGTTTCAGTTGTTGCATATAGTTGCAAATTGTAGATACTCATTGCTGTCTAGTGATCTGTTGTATTAATATACTAAAATTTATGTATCTCTTCTCTTCTTGATGAATGTTTAGGTTATTTCAAGTTTAAGTCTATTGCAAATAAAGTACATTGTTGTGCATGTGTAGACTTGCAACTAGATATCCTCTATACGTTTTGTTAGATTTGTACTCACATTAATTCTGGGAGTTTTTTTTCATCAATTCTCTGAGATTTTCTTTGTAGACAATTATGTTATCTGCAAACAAAGATAGTTTTACTGCTTCTATCCAGATCTGCACAACTTTTATTTCCTTTTCATTCTTATTGCACTAGCTAGGACTTCCAGTATGCTGTTGAATACGAGTGTGAAAGGGAACATCCTCTCCTTGTCCCCAATCTTAGAGGGAAAACCTCCAGTTTTATATCACTAAGTATGGTTAGCTTTAGGCATTTTGTAGATATTCATTACCAAGTTGAGGAAGTTCTCTATTCTTAGTTGAGTGAGAAATTTTATCATGAAGGGATGTTGGATTTTGCCAAATGCTTTTTCTGTATCAATTTGATATATGCCTTTTTCATTAGCTTGTTGATGTGGTGGAACATTGATTTTCAATTTTGAACTAGGCTTGCATGCCAGGAATATCTTTCATTTGTTTATTATGTATAATTTTTTATCATTAGATTCAATTTGCTAATATTTTGTTAAGGATTCTTATATCTATATTAAGGAGAGCTGTTGGTCTGTAATTTCCATTCTTGCAATGTCTTTATCTGGTTTTGGTGTTAGACTAATGTTGGCCACATCGAATGGCTTAAGGAGTGTTACCTCTGCTTCTATTTTCTGGAGGTGTTTGTAGAGAATCAATATCATTTCCCCTTAAATGCCTATAGGAATTCATCAATTTTAGAGTCTGGACCTGGTGCTTTCTCTTTTAGAAAATTGTTAATTGTTGATTCAGTGTCATTAAGAAATAGAAACTTCTTCTGATTATCCATTTCTCCTGGTGTGAATTTTGGTAATTGGTGTCTGTCAAGGAATTGGTCCATTTCATGCAAATTATCAAATTTGTGGGCATTGAGTTGTTCATAGTATTCCTTTACTATTCTTTTGATGTCCGTTGAATCAGTAGTGATGACTTTCTTTTATTTCTCATATTAATAATTTGTATTGTATCTTTGGTTTTCTTGGTTAGCCTGGCTAGAAGTTTATCAATTTTACTGATCCTATGAAAGAACCAGACTTAGGTTATATTGATTTTCTTTATTATTTTCCTTTCCTGTTTCCATTTAATTGTTTTTCTCTTCTAATTTTTATTACTTATTTTCTTCTGTTTAGGTTAATGTTGTTCATCTTTCTCTAGGCTTCTAAGATGGAAAAAGTATTGATTTTATATATTTTTTTCTAATATAGGCATTATGTGCTATAAATTGCCTTATAAGCAGTGCTTTTGCTATATCCCACTGTTTTTAATGATTTATATTTCATTTACATTTAATTAAAAATATTTCTAAATTCTCTTGAAGCTTCTTGGTCCATGGGTTATTTAGAAATATGTTACTTGATTTCCAAATATTTTATATTTTCCAGCTATCTTCTATTATTGATTTAATAACATTTATTTCCATTGTCACCTGAGAACAGATCTGTATGTTTTCTATCCTCTATTTGTTAAGGTGTGTTTCATGGCCTCAAGTGTACTCTGTTTTGGTGATTGTACTACATGAGCTTGAGAAGAATGTGTATTGTGCTATTGTTGGAGGAAGTATTCTATAAATGTGCATTATTTCAAGTGGATTGATGGTGCTCTTCAGTTCATCTATATCCTTACTTATTTTCTGCCTGCTGGATCTATCAGATACTAAAAGAGGGCTATTGAAGTCTCCAACTATAATAGTAGGGTCATCTATTTCTACTTGCAGTTCTGTCAGTTTTTGCCTCATGTCTTTTGATGCCCTGTTATTAGGTACATACATGTTAAGGATTATTATGTCTTCTTGAACAATTGACACCTTTATCATTACATAATGTCCCTCTTTTCCTCTGATAATTTGTCTTGTTCTTTCTGAAGTCAGCTTTGTGTGAAATTAATATAGTTATGTCAGATTTTTAAAAGAAATTCTCTTTAGTATGATCTTTCTCCATTCCTTTACTTTTTATCAGTGTGTTTTTATATTTAAAGTGGGTTTGTTATAGAAAACATATAGTCTTTTTTAAGAAAAATTGAATTGGACAATCTCTGACTTTTACTTGTCTTTTACGATTCATATTTAAAATGATTATTGAATTAGTTGGATTGATTTTTGCCATGCTTTAACTGTTTTCTATTCATGGCACTTGTTCTTTTCACTTTCTTTTTTTGTTTTTTTTAATTTTTTGTTTATTGCAGTAACATTGGTTTATAAAATTGTAAAAATTTCAGGTGTACATCATTATACTTCTATTTCTGCAGAGATTACATCATGTTCACCACCCAAATACTAATTACAACCCATCACCACACACATGTACCGAATTATCCCTTTCACCCTCCTCCCTCCCCGCTTCCCCTCTGGTAACCACCAATCCAATCTCTGTCTCTATGTGTTTGTTTATTGTTGTTATTATCTACTACTTAATGAAGGAAATCATACGATATTTGACTTTCTCCTTCTGACTTATTTCACTTTGCATTATACCCTCAATGTCCATCCACGTTGTCACAAATGGCTGGATTTCATTGTTTCTTATGGCTGAGTAGTATTCCATTGTGTACATATACCACAGCTTCTTTATCCATTCGTCCCTTGATGGGCACTTAGGTTGCTTCCAAGTCTTGGCTATTGTGCTGCAATGAACACAGGGGTGCATGTACCTTTACAAATTGGTGTTTTCAAGTTCTTTGGATAAATACCCAACAGTGGAATAGCTGGATCATATGGTAGTTCTATCCTTGATTTTTTGAGGAATCTCCATACTGTTTTCCATAGTGGCTGCACCAGTTTCCACTCCCACCAGCAGTGTATGAGAGTTCCCTTCTCTTCACATCCTCTCCAACACATGTTGTTTCCTGTCTTGTTAATTATAGTCATTCTGAGGGGCGTGAGGTGATATCTCATTGTAGTTTTGATTTGCAATTCCCTGATAGATAGTGATTTTGAACATCTTTTCATGTGCCTCTTGGCCATCTGTATATCTTCTTTGGAGAAATGTCTATTCAGGTCTTTTGCCCATTTTTTAATTGGGTTGTTAGTTTTTTTGTTGTTGAGATGCATGAGTTCTTTATATATTTTGGAGATTAAGCCCTTATCAGATGTATGGTTTGCAAATATCTTCTCCCAATTGTTAGGTTGTCTTTTCGTTTTGTTGATGGTTTCCTGTGCTGTACAGAAGCTTTTTAGTTTCATGTAGTCCCATTTGTTTATTTTTTCTATTGTTTCTCTTGCCCGGTCAGACATGGTGTTTAAAAAGATGTTGCTAAGACCGATTTCGAAGAGCGTGCTGCCTATGTTTTCTTCTAGAAGTTTCATAGTTTCAGGTCTTACATTCAAGTCTTTAATCCATTTGGAGTTAATTTTTGTGTATGGTGTAAGGTAAGGGTCTACTTTCATTTTTTTGCACGTGGCTATCCAGTTTTCCCAACACCATTTGTTGAAGAGACTTTCTCTTCTCCATTGTATGTTCTTGGCTCCTTTGTCAAAGATTAGCTGTCCGTAGATGTGTGGGTTTATTTCTGGGCTTTCGATTCTATTCCATTGAACTGTGTGACTGTTTTTGTGCCAGTACCATGCTGTTTTGGTTACTATAGCTTTGTAGTATATTTTGAAATCAGGGAGTGTGATACCTCCAGCTTTGTTCTTTTTTCTCATTCCTTTAGCTATTCGGGGTCTTTTGTTGTTCCATATAAATTTTAGTATTCTTTGTTCTATTTCTGTGAAAAATGTTGTTGGAACTTTGATAGGGATTGCATTGAATCTATAGATGGCTTTAGAAAGTATGGACATCTTAACTATGTTAATTCTTCCAATCCAAGCGCACGGACTATCTTTCCATTTCTTTGTGTCTTCTTCAATTTCTTTCAGAAATGTTTTATAGTTTTCGGTGTACAGATCTTTCACCTCTTTGGTTAAGTTTATTCCTAGGTATTTTATTCTTTTTGTTGCAATTGTAAATGGGATGGTATTCTTAATTTCTCTTTCTGCTACTTCATTGTTATTGTACAGAAATGCAACTGATTTTTGTATGTTGATTTTGTATCCTGCAACTTTACCATATTTGTTTATTACTTCTAAAAGTTTTCTGGTGGATTCTTTAGGGTTTTCTATATATAAAATCATGTCATCTGCAAATAGTGACAGTTTCACTTCTTCCTTTCCAATTTGGATCCCTTTTATTTCTCTCTCTTGCCTGATTGCTCTGGCTAGGACTTCCAGTACTATGTTAAATAGGAGCGGTGATAGTGGGCATCCTTGTCTGGTTCCTGTTCTTAGAGGGATAGCTTTCAGTTTTTCACCATTGAGGATGATATTAGCTGTGGGTTTCTCATATATGGTCTTTATTATGTTGAGCTACTTTCGTTCTATACCCATTTTATTCAGAGTTTTTATCATAAATGGATGCTGTATCTTGTCAAATGCTTTCTCTGCATCTATTGAGATGATCATGTGATTTTTGTTCTTCATTTTATTAATGTGGTGTATCACGGTGATTTATTTGCGAATGTTAAACCATCCCTGCATCCCTGGAATAAATCCCACTTGATCATGGTGTATAATCTTTTTAACGTATTGTTGTATGCGATTTGCTAGTATTTTGTTGAGGATTTTCGCATCGATGTTCATCAGTGATACTGGCCTGTAATTTTCTTTTTTTTTTGTTGTCCTTGTCTGGTTTTGGTATCAGGGTAATGTCAGCTTCGTAGAATGAGTTAGGGAGCTTCCCCCCCTCCTCAATTTTTTGGAAGAGTTTGAGAAGGATAGGTATTAAGTCTTCTTTGAATGTTTGGTAGAATTCCCCAGGGAAGCCGTCTGGTCCTGGACTTTTATTTTTGGGAAGGTTTGTGATTACTGTTTCGATCTCCTTACTGGTGATTGGTCTATTCAAATTCTCTACTTCTTCTTGATCCAGTTTTGGAAGGTTGTATGATTCTAAGAATTTATCCATTTCTTCCAGATTGTCGAATTGGTTGGCATATAGCTTTTCATAGTATTCTCTTATAATCTTTTGTATTTCTGAGGTGTCTGTTGTAACCTCTCCTCTTTCATTTCTGATTTTACTTATTTATGCCTTCTCTCTTTTTTTCTTGGTGAGTCTAGCTAAAAGTTTGTCAATTTTGTTGATCTTTTCAAAGAACCAGCTCTTGGTTTTATTAATTTTTTCTATTGTTTTTTTGGTCTCTATTTCATTTATTTCCGCTCTGATTTTTATTATTTCCCTTCTTCTACTGATTTTGGGCTTGGTTTGTTCTTCTTTTTCCAGTTCCTTTAGGTGCATTGTTAGATTGTTTATTTGAGATTTTTCTTGCTTGTTGAGATAGGCCTGTATCGCTATAAACTTTCCTCTTAGAACCGCTTTTGCTGTATCGCATAAATTCTAGCATGTCGTATTTTCATTTTCATTTGTCTCCAGGTATTTTTTGATTTCTTCTTTGATTTCTTCGTTAACCCAGTCGTTGTTCAGTAGCATTTTGTTTATTCTCCACGTATTTGTGGCTTTTCTGATTTTCTTCCTATAGTTGATTTCTAGTTTCATACCGTTGTGGTCAGAAAAGATGCTTGGTATTATTTCAATCTTCTTAAATTTATGGAGACTGGTTTTGTGGCCTAATATGTGATCAATCCTGGAGAATGTTCCATGTGCATTTGAAAAGAACGTATATTCTTCAGTTTTTGGATGGAATGCTCTGTATATATCTACTAGGTCCATCTGTTCTAGTGTGTCGTTTAAGGCCCATGTTTCCTTATTGATCTTCTGTTTGGATGATCTATCCGTTGGTGTAAGTGGAGTGTTAAAGTCCCCTACTATTATTGTGTTACTGGCTATTTCTCTTTTTATGTCTGTTAATAATTGCTTTATATATTTAGGTGCACCTACATTGGGTGCGTAGATATTTACAAGTGTTATATCTTTTTGTTGGATTGTTCCCTTGATCATTATGTAATGCCCTTCTTTGTCTCTTTTTACAGTTTTTGTTTTAAAGTCGATTTTGTCTGATATGAGTATTGCTACCCCAGCTTTCTTTTCATTGCCATTTGCGTGGAGTATCTTTTTCCATCCCTTCACTTTCAGTTTGTGACTGTCTTTAGGTCTGGAGTGTGTCTCTTGTATGCAGCATGTATATGGGTCCTCTTTTTTTATCCAGTCAGCCACCCTGTGCCTTTTTTTGGAGCATTTAGTCCATTGACTTTTTTTTGTTTTTTGTTTTTTTTTTTTAATTTTTTGTTTATTACAGTAACATTGGTTTATGACATTGTAAAAATTTCAGGTGTACATTGATGTTTAAAGTAGCTATTGATAAGTATGTGCTTACTGCCATTTTTTAACTTTTTTTTTTTTCCTCAGTGTTTTAGTAGTCCTTCTCTGTTCCTTTCTTCTTCTATACAGAATTGATGGTCACTTTAGTTTGACCTCTGTCTGAAAGCTGTACTCTTTAACTCCCCTCCTCCCTCCTTTTATGTTTTAATATCATATCTAACCTCTTTTTGTGCATTTGTATCCATTACGTTCTTATCATGGAAATAGATAATTTTTCCTATTTGTGGTCTTCTCTTTTCCCCTTAAATCAGTCCCTTTAACATTTCTTGTAGCACTGGTTTCTTGGTGACAAACTCCTTTAATTTTTGCTTGTCTGGGAAAATTTTCATCTCTCCTTCCATTTTGAATGATAACGTTGCTGGGTAGAGTATTCTTGGTTGTAAGCTTTTTCCTTTTAGCCCTTTAAATATATCGTGCCATTCTCTTCTAGCCTGTAAGGTTTCTGCTGAGAAGTCAGCTGATAGCCTTATGGGGTTTCCTTTGTATGTAACTTGACATTCTCTTGCGGCTTTTAGGATTCTCTCTTTATCTTTAATTCTGGACATTTTGATTATGATGTGTCTTGGTGTGGGCCTCTTTGGGTTTATCTTGTTTGGGGCTCTCTGTGATTCCTGTACCTGGATGTCTGTTTCCTTCCTCAGGTTAGGGAAGTTTTTATCTATTATTTCTTGAAATAGATTCTCTGCCCCCTTGTCTCGCTCTTCTCCTTCCAGGACACCTATAACACAGATGTTAGTGCGCTTGATGTTGTCCCAGAGGTCCCTTAGACTGTCCTCACTCTTTTTAATTCTTTTCTCTTTTACCTGTTCAGCTTCGGTAATTTCTTCTAGTCTTTTGTCCAGCTCACAGATCCGTTCTTCTGTATCCTCTACTCTGCTTTTGAGTCCCTCTAATGAATTTTTCATTTCCAGTATTGTATTCTTTATTTCTGATTGGTTCTTTTTTATATCTTCCATTTCTTTGTTGACATTCTCACTGAGTTCATCTATTCTTCTCCCCAGATCAGTGAGCATCCTTAACACTCTTAGTTTGAACTCTCTGTCGGGTAGGTTGCTCATTTCTATTTCACTTAGTTCCTTTTCTGGGGTTTTGTCCTGTTCCCTTACTTGGAATGTATTCTTTTGCCTCCTCATTTTGCCTCTTTCCCTGTGCTTGTTTCTACGTATTAGGTAGGTCAGCTACGTCTCCTGCTCTTGGATAGGTGACCTTATGTAAGTGATGCCTTAGGAGGCTTCCAGTGTGCTTCCCTCAGTTCTCAATGTTCCAAGGGTGACCCCTACGTGGGCTATGTGTGTCCTTCTGTTGTGGCCTGTTTCCTCTCCCTGTAGGCACCCAGGGAGGCTGAGTTATGCTCCTGGCCAGCTGTTGTAATGCTCAGCTGCTTGTAGTTGTTGTGGGCCCTTCAGTCTCTTTATCAGGTGTGGGGAGCCCCAGCACAGTTGGCTGCAAGTTCTAATACCACATTTGTGTTGCAGTATTTCTTTTAAGTGAGTAGGCCGCCAGCGTGGCAGGTTGTTAGGCTCAGGGCCTTACAATTGCTGTAAGCCTCTAGCCTATTAGGTCTCTTGTCAGCTCTCTGAGGATTGCAGCTGGGTGGGTCTGGCCTCAGGCACAGGAGCACCCAATCGTTTCAGGCTTTGGAAGGTGGGGCAAACCCCCTATGTGGGTCTTTGAGAAGCACAAGTCTTCTGCAGCTGACAAGCCCTGCTGCCCACAGGTCCACACACACAGTCAACACAGTCCTGCCCCGTGTGAGTGCCCCGACCTCCCCAAGCAGACCCAGTCTGTCCATGGTGGGAGCCCCACACACTCCGCCACCACCCCACACTCTCCACTGGCTCCTTGTGCACACCCTGCCCCGCTCAAGTCGGCTCAGTTGCCAGGCTGCAGAGAATCCAGTCACCAATCTATGCAGGCCCACAGGTTGCCTGAGGGCTTGTTGTTGGGTGGGGCCAGTCTCTAGGGTGGGCTGCCTGCCCTGGCTGAGCTGGATTAAATTGGTGCTCTAGCCGCTGGGGCAGACCCTGGGCTAGCAGGCCTCAGGGAGAACTCCAATGGCGTCTGTGTCAGCATGCCCACACCAGGCCACAACAATGGCCGCCGCCAATGTCCCAGTCCCTGGAGAGGTCTCACCCCTCACCGAGATGCGCTCAGGGCCTATTAGGTGAGTCTCTTTTCACCCCAGCACTGTGCACCTTTCTTTCTGGTACATTTAGGATGCTTTCTGAAACGGGTGAGTTTGCTCGCGGGCCCTTTAAGAGCCGGTTTTAGTTTCTTTGTGAACCGGGTTTTCTGGGGGTGCTCCCCAATGTTTTAGTAGCAGCAAAGTCAGATATTATGCCGCTGGTGTCGATTGTGCTGGGTCCACAAAATGCCCACAGCGGGGGCGCTCCCGGCTCAGGGCCCCGTGCCTCCAGGGAGGCTGCGCACCTGTGAGCTGCTCCCGGCGGCCGTGACGCTGGCGGCTTGTGAAGGCGGCGTTTTTCCTCTCCAGAAGGGGGTCTCTGCCTCTTCCACCTCAGTTAGGATTGTCCGTTGTTGCAGGAGTTCCTCTTATCCAGTTTTCAGTTCTGTCTCAGGGGTAATTTTTCCACGAGTAGTTGTAAATTGGCTGTGTCCCCGGGAGGAGGTGAGTTCCGAGTCTGCCTACGCCGCCATCTTGACTCCTCTCTCTTTTCGCTTTCTTAATGCTTCTATTTTTCTGGTTTCTCAGATTTTAATTGAGCATTTTATATGATTCCATTTTCTCTCCTGTCTTACTGTATTAGTTATACTTGTTTTCAAGATGTTTTTAGTGGTTGCCGTAGAACTGGCAATATACAGTTACTTCTAATTAAGTCTGCTTTTAAATAACACTATACTAGGTCACGGGTATGCACATAACTTACAACAGAGCATTCCCAATTTCTCCCTCCCATCCCTTATAATATTGCTGTCATTCATTTTACTTTACCATGTTATATTTATGCACAATGTTATTACTATTATTATTTTGAACAAATAGTTATCTTTTAAATCAATTAAGAATAAGAAAAATATTTTATCTTCATTTTTTCCTTTTCTGATGCTCTTCTTTTCTTTATGCTGATTCAAGTTGCTGACTTATATCATTTGCTTTCTCCCCGAAGAATGTCTTTAACATTTCTTGCAGGGTGTGTCTGTTTGTGATGAATTCCCTGGTTTTATTTGTCTGAGAAAATCTTTATTTCTCCTTTACTTTTTTTTTTTTTTTTTGGTGAGGATGATCAGCCCTGAGCTAACATCTCCCAATCCTCCTCTTGTTTTCTTGAGGAAGACTGGCCCTGGGCTAACATCCATGCCCATCTTCCTCTACTTTATATGGGATGCTGCCACAGCATGGCTTCACAAGCATTGCGTTGGTGCACGCCCAGGATCCGAACTGGCTAACCCCAGGCCGCCGCAGTGGATCGCGTGCACTCAACCGCTTGTGCCACCGGGCAGGCCCCTCTCCTCTACCTTTGAAGGAAAATGTTGCTGGATATAGAATTTTAGGTTGTTTTCTCTTTTATTTATTGATATCATAATAGTTTATAACATTGTGAAATTTTAGTTGTACATTATTGTTTGTCGGTTACCATATAAATGTGCCCCTTCACCCCTTGTGCCCACCCTGCAACCCCTTCACCACTGGTAACCACTAATCTGTTCTCTGATTAGTTTATCTTCCAAGTATGAGCGAATTCATATGGTGTTTGTCTTTCTCTGTCTGGCTTATTTTGCTTAATACCTTCCAGGTACATCTATCTTGTTGCAAATGGGACCATTTTGTCTTTTTTTATGACTGAGTAGTATTCCATCGTGTACACACACACACACACACACACACACACATATATACCACATCTTCTTTTTCCATTTTACAGTCGAGGGACACTTGGGTTGCTTCCACTTCTTGGCTATAGTGAATAATGCTGCAGTGAACATAGGGCTGCATAAGCCTCTTTGGATTGTTGATTTCATCTTCTTTGGATAAATACCCAGTAGTGGGATAGGTGGATCATAAAGTGTTTCTATTTTTAATTTTTTGAGGAATCTCCACAATGTTTTCCATAGAGGCTGTAACAGTTTGCATTCCCACCAGCAGTGAATGAGAGTTCCCTTTTCTCCACATCCTCTCCAACATTTGTTATTTTTTGTCTTAGTGATTATAGCCATTCTAATGGGTGTAAGGTGATATCTTAGTGTAGTTTTGATTTGCATTTCCCTGATGATTAGTGATGTTGAACATCTTTTCATGTGCCTATTGGCCATCTGTATATCTTCCTTGGAAAAATGTCTGTTAATATCCTCTGCCCATTTTTTGATCGGGTTGTTTGTTTTTTTGTTGTTCAGTTGTGTGAGTTCTTTATATATTAAGGAGATTGACCCCTTGTCATATATATGATTTGCAAATATTTTCTCACAACTGGTGGATTGTCTTTTCATTTTGATCCTGGTTTCCTTTGCGTTGCAGAAGCTCTGTATTCTGATAAAATCTCACTTGTTTATTTTTTCTTTTGTTTCCCTTGTCCAAGTAGACATGGAATTCCAAAAGATCCCTCTATGACCGATGTCAAAGAGTGTGCTGGCCTATATATTCTTCTAGGGGTTTTATAGTTTCAGGTCTTCCTTTCAAGTCTTTGATCCATTTTGAGTTAGTTTTTGTGTATGGCAAAAGGAAATGGTCTACTTTCATTCTTTTGCATATGGCTGTCCACTTTTCCCAGCACCATTTATTGAAGAGACTTTCCTTTCTCCATTGTATTTTCTTAGCGCCTTTGTCGAAGGTTACCTATCCATAGATGTCTGGTTTTATTTCTGGGCTTTCAATTCTGTGTCATTGATCTGTGTGTCTGTTTTTGTACCAGTAGCATGCTGTTTTAATTATTATAGCTTTGTAGTATATTTTGAAGTCAGGGATTGTGTTGCCTCCAGCTTTGTTCTTTTTTCTCAGGATTGCTTTAGCTATTCGGGGTCTTTTGTTACCCCATATGAATTTTCATATTCTTTCTTCTATTTCCATGAAGAATGTCACTGGGATTCTGATTGGGATTGTATTGAATCTGTAGATTGCTTTAGGTAATATGGACATTTTTAACTATGTTTATTCTTCCCATCCATATGTATGGGATATCTTTCCATTTCTTTATGTCATCATTGATTTCTTTCAATAATGTCTTATAGTTTTCCTTGTATAGGTCTTTCACCTCCTTGGTTAAATTTATTCCTAGATACTTTATTCTTTTTGTTGTGATTGTAAATGGGATTGTTTTCTTGAGTTCTTTTTCTGTTATTAGAGTATAGAGTTATTAAAGTATAGAAATGCAACTGAATTTTGTAAGTTGCTTTTGTACCCTGCAACTTTGCTGTAGTTGTTGATTATTTCTAATAGTTTTCTGATGAATTCTTCAGGGTTTTCTATATATAAAATCATGTCATCTGCAAGCAATGGGACTTTCACTTCTTCATTGCCTGTTAGGATTCCTTTTATTCCTTTTTCTTGCCTAATTGCTCTGGCCAAAACCTCCAGTACTATGTTGAATGAGGTGGCGAGAGTGGGCTCCCTTGTCTTGTTCCTGTTCTTAGAGGGATGGCTTTCAGTTTTTACCTGTTGAATATGATGTTGGCTGTAGGCATGTCATATATGGCCTTTATTATGTTGAGGTACTTTCCTTCTATACCCATTTTGTTGAGAGTTTTTTTTATCATAAATGGATGTTGGATCTTGTCAGATGCTTTCTCTGCATCTATTGAGATGATCATGTGGTTTTTATTCCTTGTTTTGTTAATGTAGTGTATCACATTGATTGATTTGCGGATGTTGAACCATCCCTGCGTCCCTGGTATAAATCCCACTTGATCGTGGTGTATAATCTTTTTAATGTGTTGCTGTATTCAGTTTGCCAATGTTTTGTTGAAGATTTTTGCATCTATGTTCATCAGCAATATTGGCCTATAGTTTTCCTTCTTTGTATTTTCCTTGTCTGGTTTTGGTATCAGGGTAATGTTGACCTCGTAGAATATGTTAGGAAGTGTTCCATCTTCCTCTATTTTTTGGAATAGTTTGAGAAGGATAGGTATTAAATCTTCTTTGAATGTTTGGTAAAATTCTCCAGAGAAGTCATCTGGTCCTGGACTTTTATTTTTTGGGAGATTTTTGATTACTGTTTCAATCTCTTTACTTGTGATTGGTCTATTCAGATTCTCCATGTCTTCTTGATTCAGTTTTGGAAGGTTGTATGAGTCTAAGAATTTATCCATTTCTTCTAGATTGTCCAATTTGTTGACATACAGTTTTTCATAGTATTCTCTTGTAATCCTTTGTGTTTCTGTAGTATCCATTGTAATTCCTCCTCTTTCATTTCTAATTTTATTTATGTGAGCCTTCTCTCTTTTTTTCTTAGTGAGTCTGGCTAAGAGTTTGTCAATTTTGTTTGTTTATCTTCTCAAAGAACCGGCTCCTTGTTTTATTGATCCTTTCTACTTTTTTTTGTTTGTTTGTTTCAATTTCATTTATTTCTGCTCTAATTTTTATTATTTCCCTCCTTCTGCTCACTTTGGGCTTTGTTTGTTCCTCTTTTTCTAATTCTGTTAGGTGTAGTTTAATATTGCTTATTTGGGATTTTTCTTGTTTGTTAAAGTGAGCCTGTATCACTATGAGTTTCCTTCTCAGAACTGCTTTTGCTGCATCCCATATGAGTTGGTATGGTGTATTTTCATTTTCATTTGTCTCCAGATGTTTTTCAATTTCTCCTTTAATTTCTTCAGTGATCCATTGGTTGTTCAGTAGCATGTTATTTAGTCTGCACATCTTTGTCACTTTCCCAGTTTTTTTCTTGTAGTTGATTTCTAGTTTCATAGCATTACAGTCAGAAAAGATGCTCGTTATGATTTCAATCCTCTTAAATTTATTGAGACTTGCCTTGTTTCACAACATATGGTGTGTCCTTGAGAATGTTCCATGTGTGCTTTAGAAGAATGTGTAATGCTCTGTTTGGATGGTGTGGTCTCTATATGTCTATTAAGTCCATCTCATCTAGTTTTTCTTTGAAGTCCACTGTTTCCTTATTGACTTTCTGTTTGGATGATCTATCCATTGAAATAGTGGGGTGTTAAGATCCCCTATGATTATTGTGTTGTTGTTGTTAATATCTCCTTTTAGGTTTGTTAATAGTTGCTTTATGCACTGTGGTGCTCCTGTGTTGGGTGCATATATATTTATAAGTGATATGTCTTCTTGGTGGAGAGTCCCTTATATCATTATATATTGCCTCTTTTGTCTCTCATTACCTGTTTTATCTTGAAGTCTACTTTGTCTGATATAAGTATGGCAACACCTGCTTTCTTTTGTTTGTCATTAGCTTGGAGTATTGTCTTCTATACTTTCACTCTGAGCTTGTGTTTGTCTTTACAGCTGAGATGTGTTTCCTGGAGGCGGCATATTGTTGGATCTTGCTTTTTAATCCATCCTGCCACTCTGTGTCTTTTGATTGGAGAATTCAATCCATTTACATTTAGAGTGATTATTGACGTATGAGGGCTTAATTTTGCTATTTTATCACTCATTTTCTAGTTCTTCGGCATTTCCTTTGTTTCCCATCCCATGTGTTTTGGACTACCAATTCAGTTTGGTACTTCTGTATGATGGTGTTCTTAGTTTTCTCTTTATTTATCATATGTGTCTCTCTTCTGATTATTTGTTTAGTAGTTACCATGAGATTTGTATAAAAAAACTCATAGATGAGCTAGTCTGTTTTCTGATGGCCTCTTATTTCCTTAGACTAAGTCGATACCATCCCATTCCTCTTCCCCTTCTAAGTTATTATTGTCACCACTTATTTCATCTTGTGTTGTGAGTTTGTGGTTAAAGTGACAATGTTATATTTATTTTTGGTATTTTCCTTCCCATTATCTTTGATGTTATAATTAAATGTTTGCTAACTTGTTCTGATAGCTACAATTTTTCTAGTTTTGTCTACCTATTTTTCACCTTGCTCAAGGCTTTATATCCCCTTTCTTTTTTTTTTTTTTTTCTGGCATGAGGGCCTTCTTGAGCATTTCTTGTAGGGGTGATCTGTGGCAATGAACTCCCTAAGTTTTTGTTTATCTGGCAGAGTTTTTATTTCTACATCATATCTGAAAGATATTTTCATTGGATAGAGTATTCTTGGCTGAAAGTTTTTGTCTTTCAGAATTTTGAATATATCATTCCACTCTCCTAACCTGTAAGGTTTCTGCTGAGAAATCTGCTGAAAGCCTGATAGGGGTTCCTTTGTATGTTATTATTTTCTTCAGCCTTGCTGCCCTTAATATTTTTACTTTGTCATTGACTTTTGCCTGCTTTCCTGGTATATGCCTTGGAGACAGTCTTTTTATCTTGATAAAGTTAGGAGATCTGTTGACTTCATTCACTTGTATTTTCTGCTCCTTCCCCAGGTTTGGGACGTTCTTAGCTTTCATTTCTTTGAACAAGCTCTCTGCTCCTTTTTCCTTCTCTTCTCCTTCTGGAATACCTATAATCCTTATGTTGCATTTCCTGATTGAATCAGATCTTTCTCAGAGAATTTCTTCATTTGTTTTTAATTCTCTCTCCTCTTCAATCTGGAGCATTTCTGCATTCCTATTCTTTATATTACTAATTCTTTCCTCCATATTGTCAGCTCTCTTCTTTAAAGATTCCAGATTTTTCTTTATCTCCTCCATTGTGTTTTCCATCTCCAACATTTCTGATTGGTTTTTCTTTATAGTTGCAATCTCTTTTGTGAAGAAGTTCCTGATTTCATTGAATTGTCTATATCTTCTTGTCACTCATTGAGCTATTTTATGATAACTGTTTTGAATTCTCTGTCATTTAGATTATAAATTTCTCCGCCTTCTGGATTGATTTCTAGGTGCTTGTCATTTTCCTTCTGGTCTGGAGATTTAATATATTTTTGCATACTGTTTGAGGGCATGGGTTTGCTTTTCCTCATAATAATATCTGATTGCAGCTTCCACCTCCCTCCACTGGGTAGGGGTCAAGAGCTGTGTATTCTGAGCCCACTGTGATCCGCGAGTGTTCTGGCTGACTGGCTGAGCTGAAGCACCAGGTGAGGTGAGGGGCATTCTCTTTTGCCTGCCTGATCCCGGGGTCTTCTCACTTTTCCCTTGCTATCTGCCCTCCTGGGATGCTAGCTTGATAAAGACACCCCCGCAACAGTTCAGCCACCTCCATGTGGGGATTTCCCATGCGCTGTGAGGGAACTTGGAGAGTGATGGTGTTCTTGTGGAGGGCCAGCCCCCCCCCTCCCCCCGCCCAGAGCCACGTGCGGTCCTGGGGTTGCTGCCGTTGGGGAAGGAGAGGAGTTCTCCTTACCTCCTTCTACTTACTCCAGGGGTTCCAGCACCTCCACTTTCAGATGTAAGGCTGTATGAGTGTCTCAGACGTCTTTTGTGTTGTGTGACTGTCCTCTGTTGGTATATGAGTATCCTTTTTGTTGTATCTTATGAGGGGGGAGTCTAAGGGGAGAGCTCACTCCACCATGATGCTCATGTCACTCAGGTTGTTTTCCTTTTTTCTTTCAACACTTTATGTATTTTAATCCACTTTCTTTTCATTACATAGTTTCTGATGCGAAGCTGAATGCAACTCTTACGTTTATTCTTCTATAAGTAAGGCAGTTTTGTCCCTCTAGTTTCTTTCAAGATTTTCCTTTTATCTTTGGTTTACTGAAGTTTGAATATGATATGCTTAAGTGTAGTGTTTTTGGTATTTGTCCTATGTAGTACTCTCTTAGCTTCCTGAATCTGAAGCTTGGTGTTTGTCTTTAATTTTAGAGAAGTTTTGGCCAGTATTATTTCAAATATTTCTTCTGTTTCATTATCTCTTTCTTGTCCCTTTAATATTCCAATTGTGTGTGTTTCAGTCTTTGAAATTGTCCCATGGTTATTGGATATTTTGTTCCTTTTTTTTTTTTCATTCTTTTTTTCACTTGTATTTCAGTCTGGGAAGTTCAGTCTACTGATGAGCCCATTGAAGGCATTCTTCATTTCTCTTGCAATATTTTTTATATCTACCATTTCTTTTTGGTTCTTTCTTAGTGTTGCATCTCTCTCCTTACATTATCCCTCTGTTCTTCCATGTTGTCTATTTTTTCCTTTACAGCTCTTAACAAATTAATTGTAGTTATTTTACATTCCCTCTTTGATAACTATAATACCTGAGTTATAGCTGAGTCTTGTTCTGATGCTTGCTTTATCTCTTCAGTCTGTGTTTTTCTTGCCTTTTGCCATACCTTTTAATTTTTTATTAAATGTCAGACATGTACTGGATAATAGGACCTGAAGTAGATAGGCCTTTAATGTGAAGATTTATATCTGTCTGGCTGTAGATGGTCTTTGTTTAACATTTGCTGTAGCTATAGGTACCAGAGGGTTCAAATTCTTTTAGTGTCTTTGTTTTTGTCTCCTCTCATAACTTTGGGCTCCTCTTAGTGCTCCTCCTCAGAAAGAGTCTGTGTCTTGCAGCTATATCAGCTGTAATCCACTCTTATTATACTGGGCCTCTGTTGTTGTAATGGTAACAAGTAGGGAAAGAGAAGTCTTCTACAATCTTGTGATTAAATCTGTCTTTAGGTTAGCTGTGACTCCTGGCTGTGATCTTCACAAGTGTTTCTGTAGTGTCATAGATACCCCCACCATTAGGTAAGTCAGAAACACTAGAGGTAGCTCAGATGGTTGAGAATCCCAGAGGCCCAGAGACAGGCAAGGCTTTGGTAAAATCTTTTCTTTTGAAGAGCAGGCCTTTGTTATGGAGAATGCTCTGGATGTATTTCAAAATGGTTACTCTTCCCCGCCCCCTGCCAGAAACATAAGGGGATTTTTCTTGTCTCTTCCCTCTGAGATCATGGTGAGTTTATGGAGGTAAAATCCATGAATGTGGGGGACCTTATGACTGTGGCCTCCAGGAGCTTCTCACTTTTACTCATCTTTCAGCAATTTATCAAAATTACCATTAAATTGTTTCTACCAGTTTTTCACTCTAGCAGCTTCTTCTCCAGGTAAACAGATGTTGGCTGTGTCTCTCTGGATGCAGCCACTCTCCAGATTCCCGGGCAGCAGTTTTTCTTGCAACTTCAGTTCTCTGATGTGTCCAAGAAAAGTCACTGATTTTTTGTTAGTTCAGCTTTTTTTTGTTATAAGGACTAGAGTGACAACACTCAAGTTCCTTACATGTTGGATCTGACACTTTTTCAACCTTTTCCTTTTTCCTTTCCAGCTTTGTTGAGATATAGTTGACATATAACATTGTGTAAATTTAAGTTATACAATGTGATTTTGATACACATATATATTGCAAAATGTTTACTGCAATAAGGTTAGTTAACATATCCTTCACCTCACATAATTACCATTTTGTTGTCATTGTTGTTATAGTGAGAACATTAAACTTCTATTCTCATAGCAATTTTCAAGTATACAATACAGAATTGTTGATTGTAGTCACCATGCTGTACATTAGCTCTCCAAAACTTACTCATCTTATAGCTGAAAGTTTGACCCTTTGCCCAACATCTCCTTATTTCCCTGACCCCTCAGCTCTTGGCAACCACCATTCTACTCTTTGTTTCTGAGTTTGATGTGTTTAGATTCCACACATCAGTGAGATCATGCAGTATCTGTCTTTCTCTGTCTGTCGGTTTTTAAATATAGCCATTCTGATTGGTAGTTTACAGGATTTAATTTGCATTTTGATTAATGACTAATGAACTTGAGCAGCTTTCTGTGTGTTTATTGTCCGTTTAGATATACTTTTTAATGCACTGCCTCTTTAAGACTTTGCTGGGGGTTTTTTTTGGTTTCTTAATCAAGTAGTTTGTCCTTTTCTCTTTGATTTTTAGAAGGACTTTATGTACTCTGGATATAAGTCCTCTGGATTTAAGTCTTTTTTCAATTATGTGCTACAAGTCTCATTTTGGGTTTTTGCCCTTTTAATTTCGTAATGGTGGATTTTTATAAAGAGAAGTCATTTTAGGTAGCATGATTTATTAGCCTTTTCCTAAATTTTATTTAATGATTTTGGGTTATATGTAAGAAAACTTCTGCAGTCTCCAAATCATGACTATCCTGTCTTATGCTATTTTCTACAAGCTTAATTATTTTACCTTTCACATTTACATATACAATCCATTTAGCATGGGTTTTTATATATGGTATAAGGTAGAATTCAAAATTCATTTTTTTCTTATGTTAATAGCTATTTGATCTATTAAGGAAAAAATTTTGTTTAACCCCTGCTATGCTCTGCCACTTTTCTTAAAAATCATGTATATGTGGACACTTAATGTACGACAAATGTGGCAGAGTATAACGGTGAAGTGAAGATAGTGTTTTGGGATACTTTATTATGTTCCATGACTCTTTTTGGTTATATGTGAACCTATACCACACTGTCCTAATTAGTGTGGCTTTATAAGTTTTGATATCTGATAGTGCCAATCCTCCAGCATTGTTGTATTTCAAAATATTCCTGGCTTTTCTTGGCCAAGTTTTATTATAAACGTAGTAGTCATTTAACTTTACTTTCATATTTACCTTGTTCTTTATTCTTTCCTTTATCTCTATTTTTATTTTCTTTCCCTAAAGGACTCCCTTTAGTATTTCCTTTATTGTGGGTAGGCTGCTGACATATTTTCTGTTTTTGTTTATCTGAAAATATCTTCATTTTTCTCCAAGTATAAAGCTCTGTTAGTATTTGAATGCATATGTAGTATTATATACTATGGGAGAAATTGACACTGATTATTATGAAATACTCCTCTTAATCTCTGTTATATTTCTTGTTTTGAAATCTATTTTGTATGATATTAATATAGACACTGTAGCTTTTTTAGATTATTTACATATCTTTTCCACCTTTTTGCTATTAATGTATTTACATTTTCACATTTAAAGTGGCTTTCTTTTAGAGGAAATATTGGGTCTTGCTTTTATATTCAATTTAATAATTTGTTTCCTTTTATTGCAGCGTTCAGACCATTTATATTTCATGTGATTATTGATATGGTTGGGTTTTAATTTTCCATTTTGCTATTTCTTTTCTATTTGTCATATATGCTCTTTGTTCATTTTTTTTTCTTTTTTCCTGCCTTCATTTAGAATAATTGAATATTTTTATGATTCTATTTATTCTCCTTATTGGATTATATAGTTGTACCTCTTTATTTTTTCAGAGTTTGCTCTAGGGTTTGTTCAAGATATCTTTAACTTATCAAAGTTCACCTTTAAATGATATTATATCAATACCACATATAGAACAAGAGCCTCACCATGGTTTGTGTCTGTATTTCCACTCCCATCCTTTGGGTTATTGTTGTCATACTTCGCTTCTACATATGTTGTAAACTCTACAACACCTGGTGATTATTTTTACTTTAAACTGTCACTTATATTTTAAAGATATAAACAATGAGAAAAATATTTTTATATTACCCACATGTTTACCATTTATGTACCTTCATTCTATGAACTGTCATTTTTCTTTTATTTAAACAAGTTTCTGTAACATTTTGGTAATATAAATCCACAGATGATAAACTTCTTAGCTTTTATTTGTTTCAAAAGTATTTATTTCCTTTAAAGTTATTTTTATGTATCTAATTTTACCTTTTTTTCTTTTAGTATCCTAGAGATGTGTCTCCAATCTCTTTACATAGTTTCTGAAAGAGTATACTCTCCTTCTTCCCTATGTTCTTTTGGATGTAATATGCATGTTTTTCTGGCTGTGCTGAAGTTTTTCTCTTTATCAGTGTTCTGCAGAAAATTGACTAAACTGTGCCTTGGTGAAGTTTTATAGATTTCTTTTGCTTGGGATTTGTTGAGCAGCTTCCATTTGTTGGTTTATGTTTTCTCTTTTTTCGTCATCTTTGGAAGTATGTCAGCTGTAGTTGCTTCAATTTCTTTCTTGCTTGACAACTTCTCTAGGATTCCAACTACACAAATGTTAGAGTGCTTGATGGTCTCACAGGTCACTGATGCTCTGTACATTTTTTTTATTTTTGTTTTTGTTCATCTCATCTTTTCGTTGTTAGTATTTTTCTCTCTGTGCTTCGTTCTATATAGTTTTTATTGCTATGTCTTCACATCCACTAAACATTTCTTCTGTAGTTTCTAATCTACTATAAATGTTATCTTGTGTATTTTTCATTTTTGATATTGCACTTTTTAAATGTAAAAGTTTCCTGAGGTCTGTTTTGTGTATCTTCCGTTTTTCTCCTCATCATGGTCATGTTTTGTTCTAACTTTTGAGCGTATGACGTATCTTTATTATGCTGTGTTAATATTTTTGTTTGCTATTTTCATCATCTCTTTCATGTCTGCATCTTTTCCTATTGATTGAGCTTTCCTGGTTTGGGGTCATATTTTCTTGCTTCTTTGCATGCCTGGTATTTTTTAACTGGATGCCAGACGCAATTGTTGTTGGTTGCACTGTATATTGTTGGTTGCTGGATTCAAGAGGATCCCTGTGCAGATCTCTGGAGCTCTCCCTGGGCATCTCCCTCTTCTCTGATACCTGCCTACATATTCTAGACCCTTCACCTCCTGAGATCTGATCACTGTCTGCACACTCAGGAAGACTGCTGAATTCTGATTGGACCATCCTTCCCTGTGTTACAACCTGGAAACTGCCTCCACGCAGAGAGTTGAGGCAATTTTAGGGATAATTGCATTGCTTTTTTCTTTTAGGAATTACGTTTCTATGCTACCTGTTGTCTAATATGTGACAAATGTTGTATCAGATTTTTGTCTGTTTTTTCTAGTTGTTTAAACAGTAGCAGGGTATATCAGTCCCATTTACGTCATCATAGCTGAAGCAGAAATCTCTATTTTTACCTTAATTTTTGAAGTGAAATTAAATGGACATTGTATTCTAAGTCTGTGGATATTTCATTTCATTTCGTTGTTTTAGTTTCCATTGTTCCTTTTATTTTTTTTTCTTGAAGGAAAATAATATGTTTTTTCTTACTACTGTTTAGATGTTCTTCTTGTGTTGTTTTTTTTTTTTTGAGGAAGATAGGCCCTGAGCTAACATCTGCCAATCCTCCTCTTTTTGCTGAGGAAGACTGGCCCTGGGCTAACATCCATGCCCATCTTCCTCTACTTTATGTGGGACGCCACCACAGCGTGACTTGACAAGCGGTGCGTCAGTGCG
Source organism: Diceros bicornis minor (assembly GCF_020826845.1). Classification (NCBI taxonomy): domain Eukaryota; kingdom Metazoa; phylum Chordata; class Mammalia; order Perissodactyla; family Rhinocerotidae; genus Diceros; species Diceros bicornis. The sequence continues at coordinate 8,853,396 of NC_080744.1, read as the reverse complement.
CACCCGGGATCTGAACCGGCGATCGCCGGCCGCCGCAGCGGAGCGTGCACACTTATAACGGCTTGAGCCACCAGGCCGGCCCCCTTATGTTTGTTTTAAATCAGTTTTTTGATGCAACTAAGTGAGTGTTATGGACTGAATGTTTGTGTCCCTCCAAAATTCATATGTTGAAGCCCTAACCCTCATTGTAATGGTATTTGGAGATAAAGCCTTTGAGAGAGAATTAGGGTTAGATGAGGTCATGAGAGTAGGACCCTCATGTTGGGTTTAGTGACTTTATATGAAGAGGCACCAAAAAGATTGCTCACTCTGAGGAGGTGGGTTTCTGCAAGCCAGGAAGAGAACTTTTATCAGAATCTGACCATGCAGGTATCTTCATCTCATACTTCCAGCCTCCAGAACTGGGAAAAATAAATTTCTGTTACTTAAGACACCCAGTCTTTGGTATTTTGTTATGGCAGCTTGAGGAGACTAAGACAGTGGATTATACTTTTTTATTTATCATGCTTGGGTTCATAAATTTTCTTGACTCTCTTCATACCTTCTATAAGCTTTAAGGAATATTGTTCACTATATCTTTGAATATTGCTTCTCCTCTGTCGTCTGCAAGTCAGTTCTTCTGGGTCTCCAGTTTTATGTATGATATATCTGTTCACCATGTTCCAGATATCTCTTAATTCTCTTTTCTGGATTCCCAATCCTTGTTCCTCTTAATGTTTAATCTAGATATTTTCTTCCACACTAGTTTTCCAGTTTTCCTTTCTTTCTACTAAACCCATCTATTAAAGCTTAAATTGCAGTTCTGGAATTTATGTTTGAAACTTTTAATGAGTTCTAGTTTTCTTCCAAAATCCTAAATTTTGTCATATAATTTCTAGCTCATTTTTATTAAATTTATTTTAAAGTCTGTGTCTGGTAACTGATAAATATTTTGATGTCTTTTGCATCTGTTGGAATTGTATCTTTTACTTTTTTGTATGCCATCAAATATTGCCTTTTTACTTGGCTGCTGAATTTTTTAAAACTTTTGTTCCAAATATCAGGTGAGAAAAATTTTGAAAATAATTTGAGTACATGGATGATATCTCAGTAGATGAGATCACATGCAGGATTTACTTTTGCTAAGAAAAGGAAAGTAAGATGGGGGCTGCTCACTTGAATCCAATCAGGGTTTGACTTGAGTCCTTCAGAGGACTGATCTATGTTTAGCTCACACTTCTTCTTGGATGTAGCCCTTCTTATCCCAGTTAAAATTCTGTGATGTTTACTAAAGCCATTCCTACTAGGAAAACCCCAAACTCCATTTTTTTGTCCTCAAACCCAAGGAGTCTCAAAAGCTGTGCTCAGTGTCTTAGCCTCTCACTCACTTTTATTTCACTATGGAATCAAAAATTGCCATCAGGATTATAGTGGCCCAAATGTCTGACTTGTTTTTTTGGGAGAGCACAGGGGGAGCTTCCCTTTTCTTCTGGATCTTGTGACGAACTTTCCACTACCTTGGTCACTTTAAACAGACACAGCCACAGTTTTTCAGGAGGATTGTTCCATGTCAAACTAGTTATTGTCAAAAGGAGAACACGCAATAGAGTTTTACATTTTGATTCTGTATCCAGCAAATTCACTGAACTTGTCTTTATTTTAATAAAGTGTCTGTGGGTTCTATGTACTTTGTACTCTCAAGTATACTAGCAAACAATGACAGCTTTGTTTTGTTCTCTACAATTCTTACTTAATTCATTTTTTTCTTGCCTTACTCTGAGAGGAAAACTTCTAGTAGAATTTTGAATAGAATTTGTAATGGAAGGCATCCTTGTTCTTTATCTAAAAAATACATTAAATGTTTCACTATAAATATTATGCTTGCAGTTCTGTTCTAATCTTAACTTACTAATAATTTTAACCTTAATGATTAGTGCATATCATCCATCATTTCTTTTCTGCATCTATTAAATTGAACATATGATTTTATAAGGTTTAAGTAGCTTTACATTCCTGGGACACTGTGACAGTGAGATTGCCGAATCTTAACCACTAGACCATCAAGGCTGGCTTTTCTCAAAGGATATGCTGCTTCCTAAAATGCTTTGGGAAATATTCTCTCTTTTTCTGTTTTCTAGAAGTGTTGATGTAGGATTGAAGTTATTTCTTCTTTGGAAGCTTTGTAGAACAGAGTGAAGATATCTCAGCCTGGAATTCTCATTGTGGGCAGATTTGGGATTGCAGATTCTACTTCTTTAGTGATTATTGGACTATTCAGATTTTCCATTTCCATTTGAGTTAATTTTGAGAGAGAGATTTTTTCTAGGAACTTATACTTTTACGCTGAATTTTAAAAATGATTATAATTTATTTATGCATAATATACTTTTATCATTGTTTTAATATCTACATCTTTTGTAGTAGTGTTCTCTTTTTCATTCTTGATCTTGGTTATTTTCACATCTATCTTTCTTTCTTAGTTTTGCCAGTGATCTGAAAACTGTGTCTTTTGTCTTTTAAAGGTGTGACTCTTTGTTTGGTTGATATTTTCTCTGGTGTGTTTGTTTTTTGTTCAATTAATTTCAGGTGTTTTTTTGTTGTTGTTGTTGCTGAGGGAGATTTGTCCTGAGCTAACATCTGTTGCCAATCTTCTTCTTTCTGCTTGAGGAAGATTCATCCTGAGCTAACATCTCTACCAATCTTCCTCTATTTTATATGTGGGTCGCCACCACAGCATGGCCACTGATGAGTGGTGTAGGTCTGCATCTGGGAACCAAACCTGGGCCACTGAAGTGGAGCACACTGAAATTAACCACATGCCATGGGGCCAGCCTCAGATTAATTTCAGCTTTTGTCACTATTCTTTCTTTCCTCCTATTCTCCATGATTTATTTTGATGTATTTTTTTAACTACTTGAGAAGAATTTTTTTTTTTTTGGTAATTAATTTTCAGCCTTGATTCTTAAATAATATATAAATATAAGGCTACTTTTTTCATTTAAGTACTGATTTAGTGCAATATATGTTATTGATATGTAGTATTTTCCATCAATGTTCAGTTCAAAATATTTCCTTATATTAATTTTCTATCAATTAATTATTTAGGAGCATTTCTTATTTTGTAACAGATATGACTGATTTAAAGCTTAATTCATTTTGGTCAGGAGCCATAGTCTTTATGATTCCAGATTGAAATGTGTTAAGACTTTGCCTTATAGACTAGTATATAATCAAATTTTTAAATGATCTCTGAGTACATTATATGACTATGTATCTTATGATTGTTGGATGTTAATGTATATATATATATATAAATTCATTGGATTCATCTGTTCATTATGTGATTAAATCTTCTATATACATTTTGTATTTTTTCTTTATATTCTATGAATAACAGAGAAAGATGTGGTAAATTCCCAGGAATTGTTTTGGATTTATCTGTCTTTCTGCATAAATTAGCAAAGTTTTGCTCTGTATATTTTGAAGTTATGTTTGGTACAAATAAATTTAAAGTGTGTTGGCCTCCAGGAGAATTGAAAATTTTAGAATTATGAGCCAACTCATTATCTGTATAATGTTTTTGCTTTAAAGCAATCATTTGATTGCCTATTTTTTAAAAATATCTTTTGGAAACCATTCTAACTTTATTGAAATTATAGTTGAGACTGCTAGTAGACCACTGCTTATAAAATACCTCAGTAATAATTAGGCGGTAAAATGATAACAGATCTGTCATGCATCATTTTCTCTAGAAATGCAGATGATCAGTCAACATCAGGAGAAGAGTTCAGGTGTAGTTATCTACCTGTCACATGTGCATAATGGATTTACTTGCTTCTTAGGAGTAACCAGTCATGTCCAATAATAGAGTGAGATCAATAGGTCATAATAGGTAGTAATGATTAAACCTTTTCCATATGGTATATTGTCATATTAGATTGACATTTACTTCGCTTAATTTTGCCCCAAATATTTACTCAGTTCTGATATGGGAAGTAAAAATTTGGAGACTAATTAATACTTAGATTGGTAGTGTTTGTCATAATCATCTCATTTTTAAAATATATCCTGGTAACGGTGTCATTGAATATCTGTCTTGGGTTTATTACTGATAGAAGTGCATTTGGCGATACTGTGTTTCCATTAAGAGGTTTATTTCATCTCAATTTCCAGGTCATACTGCTGACAGAGATGAGATATTATCTGTGGGCCATTCTTTATTCAAAGGTGAGGCTATCCTGAAAATTTATGCTAGATAAGCCTTCTGAATATCACTTATCAACTAAGAAGTGATTACTGCTGAGTCTTACAATTTAAGACATCATAAAAAGGAATACAAATCCTTTAACTTTGGTCATCCAATATGGTACAACAAATTGTTATCCTTTTGCAGCAAATATGAGAAATATAAATGCTCTCCAAAATCATATATAAAGCACATCAAGTGCTGAAGTTTGATGTGAGTGAAAATGTTCTTTGTGCACTAGGATATGCAAACATCCCATGTGTAAGAATGAATATACAGTCCATTCTTGAAATAGCTCCCTTCCAAGAAAATTTTATAATACTGTAAATTTTGGAATCTAGTTTTACTAGAAGAGACTTGTTATTTGCCTACATCATGGTATATTTTTTGTTGTCTCTAATGCTTGAATATTCACTCAAGGGCCCTATAGATTTTACTGGCGTAAGTATTCTGACACTGGACGACTGGTTCCTGGTAGAGTGACGTTATAATTTATTGCCCAAACTGGCACACTTTGAGCTGAACAGATGTTAATCCTGACAGTATACTGAGGCAACAGGCATCAGCTGGGGCTTACCCAGATGCAACCATAACATACGATCACCCTACTCCTAAGGAAAAGATTAGAACCAGATGATCATGCTGCCCGAGGATGATCCTGCCACGGAGAAATGTGGATCAAGCCCAAAAGAAGATTGGTAATTAATTACTTTCTAGCCAGAGATTTTTGCTAAATTCCTATTCTGGCTACTCAGTTATTATTATTATTTTTTGTGTGTGTGGCATATCCATTTGAATGTAGCAAATGTTCCTCAAGTTCAATGTATCTGGAATTGAATTCATCTTTGAAAGTCTACTGCCTTTACATTCCTTTCACGGCCAGAAACAGGAAGGTTATTTTGAACTCCTCTTGTCACCCACTTCTATAATTAATCTGTCACCAAGTTTATTGATTTTGCTCATCCTTACCTTTCTCACTTCCACTGCCTTGTCTCTGCCGTATCAGTTCTTATATTTATAAATGTCACCCCCTCCTGAGTGGTATTCTTGCCTACGGTCTACCCCTGTAACATTGTTACCAGAGTTTTATTTCTAACATGACAATTTATTCAATCATGACCCTGCCTAAAAGAGTATAATAGCTCCCTAGAATTTTCAAGGAGTTTCAGACTCTGCATCCCAGGATCTACAGTTTGCCCATCACGCTAAACTTCATCCGTGCTCCGCCTGTGGCCATTTCCCCTTCCTGTTCTTATGCGTTGTGTACTAATACAGGGGTTCATAATCCCTGCCCATCGTATGATATTTCAATAGAAGACTGATGTTGCAATTTTCTAAGAATGTAATTTTGTCTGATTGTAATAGTCATGTGTGATTATTGTACAAAATGCACAAAAAATGAGGAAAATATGAGTTATTCATAAACTTTTACTCAAGTATTACAACTACTAAAACATTGCTGCCATGGCTGTTCAATATTCTGTATTTTAATTAGTTTAGTGGATATGAATATGTATGGTAGATAAATAAGTAAATTTGAAATTATATTTTATATAGAGTTCCAGATTTTCAACTTAAGTTAACCTATCATGTGCATTTCCTCTACATTATGTAATAGTCTTCAAAAATATACTTTTAAAAAGCATGGGTAGTGGGGCCGGCCCGGTGGCGCAAGCGGTTGGGTGCGCGCGCTCCGCTGCGGCGGCCCGGGGTTCGCTGGTTCGGATCCCGGGCGCGCACCGAAGTACTGCTTGGTAAGCCATGCTGTGGTGGCGTCCCAGATAAAGTGGAGGAAGATGGGCACCGATGTTAGCCCAGGGCCGTCTTCCTCAGCAAAAAAAGAGGAGGATTGGCGGATGTTAGCTCAGGGCTGATCTCCTCACAAAAAAAAAAAAAAAAAAAAAAAAAAAAAAAGCATGGGTAGTATCTTGTTATTTGTCCTGACCCTAGGAAATTTAACTTTTGCTATAATTTTTGTAGTTTTATGTTACGAATGCTCTAATATATCACATAAATTTTTGTTTGCATCTCTATTTCATTAGAGATTAATTAGGGATCTTTTTTAGGTGTTACTTTATCAAAGTATATTGATTGTACAATACTATGTACAGTAGAATTCCACGTGACCGTATGCTTTGTTTAATAATGCAAGTGTTCCTAATCCCTCTCTGGTCATATTGTCCTAGGTAACAACCTCATAAGCACTGAAACATGTGTGCCCAGCTGACTGTTCCAGTTTTTGCTTTAAGTATGTTCGCTAAACAGACAGACACTTCGAAATATTTTTCAGTTAGATATAGATCATAATAATTTCTTGGTATTTTTCTATACCTTCAATCATTAAAGATTTTGAACATAGTTCTATATTTCTTACTATTTTTTTCTTTTCCATTTGTATCCTTTATTTATTTTAAAATTGAATTTTTAAAAAATTGATTAGTAAGAGTGTCTTATCTGTGTACTTGTTGCAAATATTTTCCTACTTGGTTACTAATATTCCTTCTGGTTGTTTTTAATCTACTGAATTTTAAATGTGTATTTAATCATATATATAAAATATTTTGGTGATTTTTAATGTCTTATGCATAGAAATTTCTTGTTCACCATATCAATTAAATAGTCAGCTGTGTTTCCATACGGATTTTTATGGTTTTAAAAATTATTTATCTATTTGACCATTTGGGAATTAATTTTGCTGAATGCCATGAAATATGATACCCTAGCTGGATTCTTTTCTCAGTATTGAAACAGTTTTCTCAGTGCTATTTGCTAATGAGTATAACACTTCTTCATTTTGTGATAATTTAAAAAATTTTATGTTTAGGTTTTAGTCATTGAAATATATTTTTATTTATTAACATGTCGAATCTTATGATAGCATCATCCTATTTTAAATATGTATAGCTTGATAATATTTCTTAATATCTTATTGGAAAAGTACTCTGTCATTACTCTTCTTTTTTAAAGTTTCTTATCTAAATAAGACTATTTATCCTTCTCTATTTAGAATTTGTCAAATTTCTCTCCAAAGGAAAGTTTTCGATTTTATAAATTTAAATGGCAATACAGTCACACATCACTGAACAACCGGGATACATTTTGAGAAATGCACTATTAGGCAATTTTGCCACGTGAACATCATACAGTGTCCTTACATAAACCTAGATGGGATAGCCTACTACACACCCAGGCTCTACGGTATTAATCTCATGGGACCACCATCGTATATGCAGTCCGTTGTTGACCAAAACGTCATTATGTGGCACATGACTGTACGTAAATCATGCAAACTTTCTATCTATCTTTGAGAAAATTACCATTCCAGTGGTATTCATTTCCTCCACTCAGACTATTTCTTCCTTTAGTTTTCAAGTATTTCTTACAAGAAATTCTGTACTTTTGCTTCGTATACCATGCACATATTGCTTCTCAATTTTAAAATTTACTATGTTTGCATTTCCTATTTTTAAAACTTCTTGCTTTTCTTAATCTTTTTAATTGTATTTCAGTTTTTTTCATTCTTTAGATTTTCACATATTTAAGTTATTTCTAGTCATCAAAATTTTTTCACAGAATATTTCCTCTTGGACCTATCTCTGACCTGCGTCATCCTGGGCTTGTTGCTCTCTAGGCCTGCAGCACACTGTTATCCTGGAACGTTCCTTAATTACTGATCTGATTGAAACAATGGATCAATCTGTTTCTTGGACCATAGGTTATACTCTTTCTTGGTTTACTAATTTTATTGCAGCAATTTTCATATACTTCCTGAGAAAGCTTTTAGGGAGGAAATCTTGGCGATTTCTTCCATGTCTGAAAATATCCTCACTTGATCTGTAGGTTGGCTTTAAGGCACTGTTCCACTTCTTGCCAGCACTAGCGTTGCTGGTTAGAGCCCAACACCCATGCGGCACATCTGCATTTTTTCCTCTCTAGAAACTTTAAGCACTGTTTAATGTATTCATTAATGCAATAAACAGTTACTGGGTGCTGACTGTGTTCCAGTTTGTGTACTCAAGACAGTGCAGTGAGCCAAGTCGACAAAATTCCTGCTCTCACACAGTTTACCAAAAAGCCAGGAGGGAGAGACTAGCAATTTCCTGACGGTCAGGTCTAGGAATATGTTTTTTCACGTGGGTGCTCAGCAGGCCCTTTCAATTAGAAATCTTGTGATCTTAAGCAATAGGAGCTCTCTTATATAAATTTTTAATGATTTAATTCACTATTTTTTTTTTCTTTTCTGAAACTTTGTCTTGTTGGAGGTTAAAATTTTATATTAATCTTTTGTGACTCTTACACCTATTATTATTGTCTATTTTTTTGTTCTGTTCTAAAATTTGGGTCAGTTTATTGACTTTATCATATAATCCTATTGATTTTCTTTTATTCGGACCTGTTGTATACACTCGTTGTCTCTGACTATTCATTGATCATAGTATAATATTAATTTTTATCCATGTAATATCTATTTTAATCTCTCTGAGGCTACTAATTGAGGTTTTCTTGTCATGTGTGACCTTTTTGCGTTTCAGTTAACTTTTAGTTCCTTTTCTGGGGTCTATTTTAGCTTTGTCTCTGATTTTCCATGGATGACCTGGGAAACTTAATTCTATGTTCAGATTTTAAAATGAAGTATGACTCCAGTTGGGAGCACTGTGCGTCATCCAAGCTTACTGACGGGTGGACTTAGCTGGAGGGTAGGCAGACAGATTGCTGGCTGCCGCGCTGAGTCAGGGGACCTCTAAATGTCAGAATATGAAGATCTTTCCCGTAGAGCACAAATAACCAAAAACTATTCTGATCTTTCCAAAGGCGTTCATTATCTTTTTGTTTTTTTTTTTAGGAAAATCCTTTCAGTTTTTTGCCTGGGGAGTTGGAAGGTGGATTGCTCCTAGGCATTATCTGCACAACAGTGTGCGTGTGTGTGTGTGTGTGTGTGTGTGTGTGTGTGGCAGCACAGACACAGAGGGGAGCGCATTACTGAACCAAATAAAAATTTAGGATTAATTCCCATTTTCTACCCCATATTTCTCTCCTCTTTTCCCTCCTACTTCACGTTTCCAGGTACCACTTCTTTTTCCCGAGTTCTGAAGACCTGTTTGCTTCCACCTTCCAGTCTATAAATCCCTCTCTTTTGCAGTTTCTCCTCCCCTGATTCATAGACGTTACCTCTCCTTTAGCCACTCTTTTTCCCTGCTGTTTGTTAAAATATATTTTCTACTGATTGCTTCAGACCTGTTTTCCTGACTGTGGATTCATTTACTCTGTTTTATGGTAGGGCGGGTGAGGAGTAAATGCATATGGTTGGTGTTAGTCTGTCTAGCGGAATTGGAAGTTGGGAAGGTGTCTCTCCTGCTACTGTTTCTGCCATTGCTCTTTTATAGTTTTAAGTGATAAGTGGTGTTTGTGGCCTAAACATCTTTTTTTATAAAATATATAATTGATGGAAATGAGAATCTCAGGCTATGAATTAGAGTCAATGGAAAGGAAAGGAGAGAAATAAAACATTAATTCATTTGCAATTATTCGTTAGATATGGGGCAACATATTTCTTTTAATACTAATAGCAACCCTGTGATATCACATATTATTGTAACCAGCTACAATTTCTAAAGGACATTTCCAAAATCAGACACCTTAATGGTATGCCATGTGGCTCATTTAACATTTGAAGTCATATCACATCCTTGAATTATTTGTCTACATCCTTCCATCTCCCACCGACCCAGCTGCCACTCAATTTGAGTATCCTAAAAGGCAGGATTTATGTGTGATTACTGTTGCTGTTTCCCAAAATACTGATCACAGCTAGGAACAAAAAAATTCTCAACAAGTGTCCTTAAATAAAAAGTAATTAATAATTTAGTATGTTAGCCCCATACTACTGGATTCCCTCAAATATAAATAAACCAAGATTGGTAGAAGTGAGGAGTTTGCAGCCATACATAGGTTATCTAGTTTTATACATTCTTTTTTAAAAAATAGTACATTCTGATCATGACTTCTCAATATAAATATTTACTAATAATTGAATGAACTGGGGATATAGAATTTGCTTATACATTTCTATTTAATAATTGAATATGTTCATCATCAGACACTAGAGATATAGGCAAAACAAATACCATCACTACTCTCATTTAGTTTGAATTTAATTGTGCTCTATATAAACATGAGATGCAAACTAAAGTCAATAGTTCATTAACAAATGGAACAATTCTTTTGTTCCATTTTAAATTTAAATTTCTAAATATAGGAATATATGATAAAATAGATGAAAAGATATACAGTAAAAATGGAATAGAAATTTAGATGCTATGTCTCTTCTAATTCATATAAGAGACCCCGGAGGAAAGGACTACAATGTCCTTTCAGAGAAAATTGTGGAAAAGTAAGTAGTACTGCCAAAGTGCTATGAAAGGAAAGGCAGATTTCTACTGTTAAAAATGTTAGTTCTAGAGGCCGGCCCAGTGGCGCAAGTGGTTAAGTGCATGTGCTCCACTGAGGCGGCCTGGGGTTCACCGGTTCAGATCCCGGGCACGCACCGACGCACTGCTTGGCAGGCCATGCTGTGGTGGCGTCCCATATAAAGTGGAGGAAGATGGGCGTGGATGTTAGCCCAGGGCCAGTCTTCCTCAGCAAAAAAAGAGGAGAATTGGCAAATGTTAGCACAGGGCTGATCTCCTCACAAAAAAAAAAAAAAAAAATGTTAGTTCTAAATAGCAAGACCATGAAGAAAAATAGGTAAGGTTCAAGCACTGCTTAACTTATGAATAAAATATGAGGGCTATATATACATATGTAGTATTCACACTTCCAATAAACAACAGCAAAATTAATATGACACTTTTGTATTTATATATAATGGCATTATCTCACTATACCTAACACTATCAGTTAGATATGAGTATTAAATAATATACATATGGGAAGATTGATAATGGCATTATTTGAAAAAAACTGATTTTGGAGCCAAATACAATTTAGACTTGGTCTCTGGCACTTAGCTATAAATGCTGTGTAAATCGGCACAGAAGTCTTCAGCCTCTCAGTAACTGCATATGAAAAATGGAACAGCAAACTTCCCTTGAAAAATTGTTGTGAGGATGGGGCTAGCCCAGTGGCATGGCAGTTGGGTTCACGCTTTTGGCTTTGGTGGCCTGGGGTTTGTGGGTTCGGATCCCAGGGGCAGACCTACACCGCTCATCAAGCTGTGATGTGGTGGCATTCCACATACAAAATAGAGGAAGACTGGCAGAGATATTAGCTCAGGAACAATCTTCCTCAACCCACCCCCCTCCAAAAAAAGGACTGTTGTGAGGATTCAGTACATGTATGTTTGTAAAGCACTTAATACAGGTACCTGATTAATGATAGGGGTGCAATTAGTGACAATTAAAATCCTGAAAAGACATTTTTGTCTTTTTCTTAGTCCTTCATTCTGAAATTAATATTCATTAATAATATTGAACTTTCAGTCATCACACCCCCCCTACAGGGAAACAAGCTACATACATCTTAAAAGACAAGAGTTCTTGTTCCTACCCTCAAAATGTTCTTTTCTCCTGCTGTTGACGGTCACTCCAGAGTGAAGATTTCTGTTCTCCATCAGTGTTCTTCCATTTTTCTCCCACACCCATTTTCTTCTGTCTGTGGCGGGTCCTTGATGAGCTTACAGCTCGCGGCATGTGCTCCTCATCCTGGAGGCTGAGGCTTTGAAGCACCACCAAAGTGTGTTGGAGATGATAAATACGTTTTATCTCCCCGTGCCAACTTTGAGTGATTGGTAGTGGCTGCATAAATTGCTCTGCTGAGGATGAGGGAATGCTCTCGAACCTGCACGAGGAGAGCAGGTTTGCCACAGCCCGGGAGGGAGGAGCAGTGCCTTACTTGCCAGGTCCTTGACATACCCAGGTGGGAATGGCTCCCAAGAAACAATGGTCAAAACAGGAACTGGGAGGGACATCCCTGAGAATTAAGAAGCAGAGTGAGAATGGGCTCTAAATCCCCAGAATACGGAAATTGTGGGAGTCTTGTGGTGGAGAGATGAGATGAGAGGAAATGAGGTGGGAATATTTTGGGTCTGATTTTATGTATCATTCCACCCCTTTTGAGTTTTCCCTCAGCTGTGTTAAATTGCTAACAGTCAGCCTTAACCATAGTATAATTTAATAGGCTAGGACAAAATTTTCTTAGGCTTAAGTTTTCAGGTCGTTAAGTTCTAATTTCAAAATGAGAATCTTTGCTTCCAGTCAAGAAAATTTTAGACTAAAGTCACAGTGAAGATGATATTTAGAGTCAGCAATGTTTTTTTTTTTTTTTTCCCTTGCCTGAACCTTTGGCTCCAAATGTATCATTCCCTCAACATTTAAGTTGTTTAATCAAGTGTATGAAGTGGGAAGACGGTGTCTGAGAAGGGTCAAGAATTATTTGGCACTGAGATGGGAACAGAAAACAGAAGGAAAAAGAATTGGATATTATTATAGACATTGTTAACACCACGTTTTTTGGAGGGGGTGCATAATCTTTTCCTGTTTATATTCTTCTGGGTATAGAAAATAAATTTTATAAGAGCATTTCATGTCCTACTTAATAATACAAGTGTGCTTTAGTAATGCTATCAAGACAAAGGGAAACTCTTAAGTTAGCCACCATCCCTCCCACCACATAACAGAACCAAACAAAGAAACAAAAAAGCAACACCAGAAAGAAATGAGTGGTTTCCAAATAGCATGCCATTCTTTGTATGTAAAAATCAGTTTATTTAAGTAATAAATTATCACCAGAACAGATCATATCTTTCAGTATTTTTCATTATTTTTTGATAGCTGATGGAGAGACAGTTTTTAAGTTTTATGTATATTATTTTTGAAAACTACATATTTTTAAAGTAGTTGGATTACAAAAGCTAATTCAATTCACTGAACAGAAGACTTGTATGCATACGCTTTTGAAATTATGTTGCTGTTTTGCAATATCATTTTTATAGTGATAGGCTTAGAACAGTGCCTGAAATGTAGCAAGTTCTCCAAACATTTGTTAAATGAATGAATGACTTACTCTCTTAATTTCTTTTCTAATTTTTAATTGCCTTGTAATGTTATGGATAGAAATTGAAATTAGCTGTAAAATGAATAAACGTTCAAAGCAGAGATGTGCATTTCCTTCTTTTAAAATGTCCGTTCGTTAATTCTAGAAATCATCATTATATTAGCTTGTATTAAAAATATCTTTAGGCCATTAATGGTGATAATGGTTTTATTGTGGACGGAGGGAGGATGGAAGATCAATGTGAATCAAGAATCAGATGGAGGACAATGTTACTAAGATTAGCTACAGAAGAAAAGCAATAAATAGCATCTGTATTTCAATTTAAATAAAAATTGGATTACAGCACAGTTCTGTGCCTGCTTTGTCCCTGAAGCGAGACTTTGGATGTCAGCAAACATCTGAGCCTTTTTTACGTAGGAAGAAATGTTGGCCAGATTGATAACTATAGAAGTGAAAAACATAGCAGGAATATTGGATTAAGATTTTATTCTTATATATTATAAACATAGAGTACAATGTAGAAGGGAAACTGCATCAATTGCACAGGTTTGGATCACCGAATGTTCTTACTGACTCCTCAGGACACGCACACAGAGGATGATATACTTTTCTTAAGTATAGGATACAGTAGACCTGGGACAAATGAGCAGGCACACAGTGGACCTGAGTGGCCTCGTGGTGCAACACCTCAGGGCACCTTTTTTACTGCACAGTGTGACTTTTTCTTCAGATTATGAATCACCAAGTTATGTATGAGGAATCTTGGTTTCAGGGAGCTCAGATGAAAGTGTTCAGTGGTTCTTTGATAGACCGCTGGCATTGCAACCAGGCCAGACTGTATAGCCAGATAAACCAGATGTGAACCGTCCATCTCTATATCCCTAAACAATATAGACAAGTTAATCCTGGGTGCCAAGTTGAGAGTATTGAACTTTAAACAGCACATTACAAAGCACTAATTAACTCATCTTGGCCTAAGTTTGACCAAAGGTCAAGACTAGACTTACTGGAGTCCCAGAGGTAAGCACAGTGATGGACATTAGGTTTAATGGCGAGCTGTAAGATAACCTTACCCAGCAGCATCACACGGTTGGATAGGTATATACCTGGATCAACCTAGATAACTTGAACACCTCTGAATTTGATAGCCTTCTTTGTGTTCAGTGTCCAGGGAATACAGACATATGAGCCATCTGTCTAACCTAAGAGTTTACTGCTTTGTTAGGGAAAAATGCCAAATACATGAAACAGAAAAATGTACAAGGTAGTCAATTGCTATTTTATTGTCCTATTACCATGAGAGTAAGCAGAAAGGTGTTCCTAGAAGTGATAGCACTTTAAGGTGGACTTTGAGCAACTGAAAGCTTGTGGTGATTATGTGTGATAATGACCAGTGTTCTAGGTACCTTTAAGTAATAAACTAGGGCGAAAGCCACATCCCTTATAGGAACCCAGATACTTGGTGGATAATGGAATTGGAGCACAGTATGATCGAGACTTGGCTATGGATTAAGACTGGGGATTCATTTAAGAGAAACTGAACTGTGGGGAGAATTCAAGAGGATTGATGTATGCAGAGCTGATTTCTAGGAAACCTAATGTCCAGAAAAGCCTGGGTTAGGACTGAGCTTCCACCAACAGGGTCTGCCTAAGCTAAGTAGATCCCGTCCGCTGTGCACAACCCTGGAGAAGCCCGCTGATCTCATTGATGAAGCTCGTCTCAGCGGACTGTTAGCCTGAGCAGCTGCCCTTCCGTGGAGATTGAACCTTCCTGGTCACAACTGTAGAAGCCTAAGACTCTAGAGCTTTTCAGAAACCTCATCCCTAAACTGTTAAATCAACAGTCCAAACCTGACAGCCCACTTGCAGATCTAGAGGAACAACCGCTCCCCTGCCTTTTACTACTTCTCATCCAGCCCTGCCCAGAAAAGACTCGAAGTCCGAATTGTATGGCTGTTGATGGAATTCATATTGTCTAATAGGTCAAAAAAGAGTCAATATGAGAAAAAGAAATAACACATACTATGTACGAGCAATAAGTGATGCAAACATCCAGAATAACTTGCTGTTATTTGAGGCAGAATCCAGAAATGAAAGGCTATCTATAGACCTCATCTGCTACCTGTTGAATAAATATGACCTGATTAGATTTGCCAGTTAGTTAAACAAACAATATTTTTGGGGGCTCAAAATATTATTATGGCTTTGTATACATCAATTAGGGGACACATTAAATAATAGACATCACTTTAAAAACATGTAGTCAAATGTTGGGCCAAATAACAGCTACTGATGCTATGTTATCAGAATTACATGCCCATATATAAGCATAGATTTTTTTTTTTTTAAAGTAAAGAAAGTCAGTCTAGAATTATCTTAGTCATTTTAAGAATATGGAAAACGACTGAAGAAAATCAATTCAAGAAACACTTACTGAGTCTATAGCATATACTAGGTACTGGAACTAGGGTAAATAAGAACTAAATTCTGCTTCAAGAAGACCCTGAGCACTCTGTGCAAAAGCTAGGAGGCCCAGACTAGCATGTCACCTGGGGGGATTATGAGATGTCTTGCGGTATATTTTTAGGTTAATGCATGAGCATAAAAGCAGTGTGTGATGAAAAGAACGTCAAGTCAGGAGCAGGTTAATAAAGATTTGAATGCAGTCCTGCATAGCTTTGAATGAAGGTAGAAATTAGCATGAAAAACCTTTTTTTTTCCACTTGGCCCATGGGTATGAGAATATAAGGAGGCAAAAACTCAAAATCTAGTGGTAAGGAAGGGAGGAAGGGAGGAAGGAAAGAGAGAAGAGTAAAAAATGTTAAGCCAAATTTTCTCTCTAATTTTTCAGTAGTGCGTTAGGTATCAGTGTTGATTAATAGAATGTGTTGTCAGCGTAAACTAAGGGTAATGTAACTTCCGGGCTTTGAGCATCAGTTGATTGCTTATTAGGTCAGGAGGAAATCCACTTCAGCTTTCTACCACCATCCTGCATTGCGCATTTAATTATAATATTTTGTGCCACAGAATAGCCTTCTAAGACACTTTACTTGATCAGTTAGCCAATCATTCCCAAATAGAAAGTCCTGTATTCATCTGGCATTGTAAATAACATCAAGCCTTAGCAGAAAGTATACATGCTTTTGAATTGCAGTTATCCAAAGCAAGAGGAAATTTTCTTCCCTCTGACTGTTCTTCCTTCCTCCTACAAACCACCATGTAGTGATGGATATCTGGGTTTCTACCCTAGTGAAACACAGACAAATATTCTGTTTTATAAAGTTGCATGTTAAATAACTCATGCAGCTAGATAATGTGCGTTAATGGGATACTAATTAAACAAGTTATGGAATAGCCATGAAATGAAAATAAAATCCAATTATTAAAAATGATAGTCTAGATTTCTTTTCATGGGAAGTGACTATGATAAACTAAGGGAAGAAAAGCAAGCTCAAATAACCTACAGTAGCTTACTTGTATTGGATCTATAATATTTGACAGGCACATTGATATACTTTTTATAGTTTTTATCATATTTAATTCTTAAGACAACCCTGTAAGGTAAGTACTATTAGTTTTCCTAATTGAGGTGGAGAAGATAAATGATACAGGAGTAGCAATCCTACCATCACATTTTTCCAAGCAACAGAGCTGGGATGTGAATTTAAAAAATCTGATTCTAGAGTTTATGCTTTTAACTGTTAAACTATGTTATAGGCTGAGATGTGTGTGTGTGTGTGTATATATATATTTTTAATTAAAATATATAAACCATAGAAGGATATTCATTATATTTAAATTTCTCTTAATATTTTTTATATTTCCTATATTTTTGTAACAAGCATTTATTTTTTAAATCAAATAAATTGAATAAAATATATAACTATTACTCAACAAAATGATAGCATCTATATTTATAGTGTTACTGCCCAACGTGGGGCCTTCTGCTCACCGCAAGACATGCCAATAGTCAAGAGACAAGGCGGTAGGAGAAAAGGACTTTTTTATTACAGCTTGCTAGCAAGAAGGAAGATGGCTGACTCATGTCCAAAAGAACCATCTTAAGGGAACAAAATCTTGGAGCAGTTATATAGGCCATTGGGTTATTGAGGAGGGGGTTAGGAATATTGACCTTCTGGTGTTACAGACTGGGAGTGCCCCACCAGATCTTTCAGTTTTCATTGATGATGGCTATCAGCATAGACTTTCTGTTCGGGGGTCATCACATTCCTAAGGAACTCAAAAGAACAAAGTTATCATCTTATCGCAGCTGGGAGGTACATGCACAAGCAGGGGTCATAAAATCTACAGAGCAGTTAGATCTCCTGGAGGGTGCAGATCCAGCTGGGTTAGTTTGTCAGAGGACATTCAAAGTTACAACAGAGTTTTTCTTTTCTACAATATGGCTTCCCTTATGTCAACCTTGTCTTGAGCCAGTATCAATAGGATTTATCTATCTATCTATACTTTTATTCATTGGACATAAGACTATAAAATAATACTATATGCTCTTTATTTTGGTCATTCTCTGGTAAGGTAATGAATTAATGAGTATGAGAGGAATGAGAAGTAAGTATTTCAGAGAATTAATGATAATCTCTTATCTCTTCATTCAGAATCTAAGGGAAACCAAGGGTACTAGTAACCAAAACTATGGCCAGCAGGTCTAGATAGCAGAATTAGTTAACTGAAATATATATATGAATATAAAATTCACTGTCAAACAACCTGATATACTTCTCTTTAATAAATATTTTTACAGCTAAATTAATTTGTTTTTTTAAAGTTACAAAATCACTAAGATAGTTGAACTTTGTGACATCGTTGCAGAGCAAATATACATACAGATAAACAGATAGTCCATTGTAATTTACTTCCATGGCCTCTATTACTCTAGAGATTTTAGAAAACCAGACCTAAGAAATTGACCTCCATCCAATTTTGCCTTCAGATCTGAAAGAGTGGGCAAATTACTTTCTCCTGGAGGTTCCGAATATTTGTTATGTTTCCAGGCCTACTGGGAAGACCATCATAATGACCTGTAACGTTGGATACTTGTAAGCCATAAAACAGGTGCCAGTTTCTTGGGGAGAGCTTTATAGGCACTTATTCCATATTTGAAGTAAAAACCTTGTTATTAATTGTGGGCTTATCATCCTTGGTAAAATTAGAATTATTCTCAAAAAGGACAACTCAGGTATGGCCTTGATTGAACATTTGATTTGTTCGATTATACTTTCATAGATTAGGAGAACAGTTTTTTTTGAACCTATGCAATATCTACATTGCTATTAAAAATAAAGAAACACATTAAAAGTGTTTTTCCTAAATTCTTAAGTGTCAATAAGAGCAAAATACTATTTTAAAAAGTTTATTTCAGTCTGCAAAAGCAGAATGTACATTGATGGTTAAAGTTGGATCATGAAGAAAGTAAGAACATTTCATCTTATGCTCATAAGGAAATAAAAGCAAAATTAAGATCTTAAGAGCATTCTAAAACAAGTAGCCAGCCCTGGTACAATCTTTTCCTGTGCTCTGATCTGTCCTTCTTAGTCGAAAATACCTTTCTAGTATGTAGCTAATAGAAAAGCCTTCAAGTAAGCATGAGAAAAAGCAGAAACTACTTGTTGATGATAAGACAATGGTTGTGGTTAATTTTTTGTTAAAATAATCACATATTTGAATACAGGAGAGTAAAGTTCCCTATTGAATTAAAATATAGAATGATTTCATAAGGGTTTTCTCAGTGTTTTCCTTGAGGATGAGGGTAAATTGTCAGTGAGGGCAGTGACAAATGGTCTTCCAGTAAAGTGTATAGTCTCTGAAATATTTATATCAATACATTTTACCTTTACAAGTCCCTAAGGACGGCTGAACTCTTTCAATGCACTTCCTACAGTAGTGTTGAGCTAATTAAAAATATGTAGTAAGCCTTAGAACTCAATAATAAAAACACAAGTAACTCAATTTAAAAATGTGCAAATAATCTAAATAGACATTTCTCCAAAGAAGATATACAAATGGCCAATAAGCATATGAAATGATATTCAACATCATTAGCCATTAGGGAGACGCAAATCATAACCACAATGAAATACCACTTCACACCCCTAGGGTGGCTATAATAAAAAAGGTGGACAGGGCCGGCCCGGTGGTGCAGCAGTTAAGTGTGCACGCTCTGCTTTGGCGGCCCGGGGTTCGCAGGTTCGGATCCCGGGTGCGCACTGACGCACTGCTTGTCAGGCCATGCTGTGGTGGCGTCCTATATAAAGTAGAGGAGGATGGGCATGGATGTTAGCTCAGGGCCAGTCTTCCTCAGCAAAAAGAGGAGGATTGACATTGGATGTTAGCTCAAGGCTGATCTTCCTCCCAAAAAAAAAAAAATTGACAGACTGTAACAAGTGTTGGTGATCATGTGGAGAAATTAGAATCCTCATACATTGCTGATGGGAGTGTAAAATATTTTGGCTGCTTTGGAAAACAGTTTGGTAGTTTCTCAAAATGTTAAACATATAATTACATATGACCCAGTAATCTCATACGTATCTATATATATACACAGAGAAATGAAAATGTATATCCACACAAAAACTTGTACACAAATGTTTATAGCAGCATTATTCATAATAGCCAAAAAGTGGAGACAACATAGATGTCCGTCAACTAATGAATGCGTAAATAAAACGTGGTGTATCTATGCAATGAAGTAGTATTCAACAATAAAAACAGGAATGAAGTAGTGATACCAGCTGCAAAACAGATGAACCTTCATCAAGCTAAGTGAAAGAAGCCAGTCAAAAAAGACCATGTTACCTGATTCCATTTATATGAAATGTCCAAAGTAGACAAATCCACAGAGAAAGAAAGTAGATTAGTGGTTGCCTAGGTTGGGGGTAGGAGGGCTTGGGAGAAGTAGAGAGTGAGTGTTAATTGGTATGAGGTTTCTTTCTTGGGGTGATGAAAATGTTCTAAAATCTACTGCAGTGATGGTTGCACAACTATGTTAACATACTAGAAAGATTTGAATCATATGCTTTAAAAGGGTTAATTGTATAGTATGTGATTTATATTTCAATAAATCTATTAAAAAGGAAATAATAAATATGAAGTATAAGATAATTAAATTTAATTACTTGTAGCAAAACTTCTTTAAATATATATGGTGATAATTTATTTTTTGAATTTAGTATTTGATTTTGGGAAGGCAAAATCAAAATTTTGTGAGAGAAGATTTGTTACTGATTAGATAAGATCATAGGTGAGTGGTGAAATGGAATAGTTTTAACTTGGATATTTATTGATAAAAGCAGCAATACAGTATTTTTTTAAATGTAATAGAAAATATCTCAATTTTAAGAAACTTTAGCTCTCTCAGAGATGAGGAAGTTTTGTTGTTTATCTTAATAATCAAAAGCATGCCAAAGTCAGCACAAATCACAAAAAATTGTTGTGTGAATATGAAATATTTACTATCTGAGACGGGTTACACAGAAGGCAACCTAATTATAAACTAATTGAATACTCCAATTGATAATTTAATAGAGATAAAAATCAAATTCTTTACATAAATATATATGTGCACTTGTGTTATATTCCACAATAGTGTGAGGAAAAGAATATATACCTGACTTTGAAAAAAAATTATCAAAACAGTGTGATCTGTGAAGGACTATATTTTACTGCAGGAATTTGGCTTATTGTATAAAAATGCTTCTTAACTGGGAGTTTCTGTGAGATTTTTTTTTTTCTGAAAAGGCTAGCACATTAAAATTATTACAATTTTAATTTCTCTATTTCCTGGGAATTGTGAGAATATTAGTTCCTATAAACTAATAAGAACTGTGCTTTTATTTTAAAACATTTATTTTTAATTTAGTAATATCCTCTGGAGGTAGGAAAGTATTTTGTACTCAGACAGCGATGTGCATAGATTGTGTCAATTACATATGTTCAGGCACAAAGAAAACTTGCAGCTTCATTTCTATAACTTCAGCCACATTTCAAAAGTAGACATGAATACATATACAAATTAACCAGTCAAAATCCAAAAAGATCTGTTCTCCTTTCCAGTGAATGCAAGGTATTTTCTTAAAGATTTGTGCTCTCTAAAAACAAACAAACCAAAAGAATATCAAACTGCATTCTCTCTCCTTTCTTGTTCAACAGAGAATAGATCAGTCATCCTGAAAGAGATAACAGAGTGGTCACATTTCAGAACAATTTCCTGACAGTGCTGTTACCTCTGGAGAATAATGTTTCATCCATGTACAAACCAGACTCAAGGTACGCAGAGACTGCTGTCAAATATGCAGTCAGACTGGTCTGGTAGACACTGGACACATTGCTCCTTGAGCCCAGTTGTGGTATAATAGCCTCAACCAAAAGTTAAACCTGATACAGATGGACCAAGAGTCTTGGCTAAGAACAAGAAATAAATTAAAAAACCACAAAATAAAAGAAGACATGAGAGGAAAACAGAATCAGTCATAGGAAATATCTATTGCCATTAGGATTCACTTCAAGAACCAGGAATATATGTGCAAGGGCTTAAAGAACCAATGAGGCAAACTTCTCAAGCAACACAGTTTAATTGATCCCAGAGGGTGAGTCTTCTTGGACCTGTTGGAGAGACCTCCAGAACGATTAAAGTATAATTTTTAAAAGTGAGCATGTGTCAAAGATTTGTTTAACTCATTAACGAGGGAACCAGTGGAAGGGTAAAACAAGTTCCTACTCTTCATGCATTGTTTCTCAATGAACCACGCATTTTCAGACCTTATGTAGGGGTCTTGACATTTCCCTTTCCTGGGATTATCGTCCCTATTTTCTCAATTTATTACACTATCACTTGTCTTGAAGGCATAATACTCTGTCACCTACTCTTAATCCAAGTCACTGTGACTTTGTCATCTTATCGAGTGTGTTTACCTCATTTTATAATTGTCATTTACACTTTAATTATGGCAGTTATCACACTCTAAGAAAGGCCTCTCTCTATGTTCTGTACTGTTGTATGTTTTTTGCAGAGATTATAATTTATCTTTTATTTTTGCCTGAACAAAGTGCTTTTAAGACTATGAATGGTCAATAAAATTTGTCAAATAAAATTGGTATAATGAAACAATTCTTTAAACAATTATCTTCTGAGCGGTGTTCAGCTTGGTATGGAGCAATGTACTTTCAGAAGAAAATGTGTAAGTTGAAGTAGTGATGCAAAGTTTCATGAAGGCGGCTGTCTTGACCTAAATCTAGAAAGAGGTTATTATTTGAAGAAACAGAGGAACACCTTCGAGACTAGAAAAAGGACATGCACAGGTGCCTGTGAACTGGGGAAACTGAGTCAAGATGCTAACTGAATAGAGCATGTATGTTAAAAGAAATAAGAAATAAGGTAGGAAACTTGTTTCTCAGCCTTAGAAATAATTGTATTCCTAGTGCTGGTGACACGTGCAGATATGACTTGAAGCTGACTTTGGATATTATCCAAAGGATGTATATCATTTATTCCAGTCAAATCTGTTTTCAATTTACAACAGAAAGCAACTATTTTAACAATTTCATCTCTTTGATTGTGGACATGATTAGATAGCTAATGTTTAGGACATGTGTTCTAATCCTTTCTTATTATGACCTCATTGGTCCATAAAGACCACCCCTTCATATAGAAGGTCTTTTACTGATATCAATAAGCATTAATTGAGCAATAGCAATAGATTTGAATTAAATGGCATGAAGGATCAACAGAGTGGAGAACATAGTCTTTGCCCTAAAATAGCTTATAATGCATTTGGGGAGATAAGAAATGCACACAGGGAACTCTGTATATTATAGAACCTACCTAAATTGTAAATTCTGTTGTGCAAATTAAAAGCATTATAGAATGTCAGCAGTAAGAAAATAAATCAATGGAGATCCAAATAGATAAGGAAAGACAATCCTACATGAGCCAGGTACTGAACTTCATGTTTGTCTGCATCACAAAATGGAACCCTTCAACCATCTCAGGAGCCTAATTATTCCTGGTTCTCAGATGATGAAATGGACACTCACAATCGTTAGCTCTATCAATATTACTCAAGTAGTATGTGACAGAAAAACCCAAATCTAGACTTTCTGACTCTAAATTTCAAGCTGCCCTACGTTGCCTATGTTTTAAGTCGCTTCGTAACTTAAAAACTCTGAGCAGCTGATCGTTTTTGATCTAGAATGTACAGTAGGAGTGAGATTTTAGCAGAGAGAGAAGTCAATCAAGAGGGCATTGCGACAACCTGTAGGTGATATCTGGATCATAGACCTTCTTTTCTGTCCTGCAAAAGAGAGAAATCAGTGCTAGAGTCTTCTAGGCTTGGAGTTTCTATCTAGCCTGTAATTTACTCTGCCAAGTAATCCAGGAGGAAGGGCAAAGTCTCCCCTTCCATCCCCAGCTTATTAGAAGCTGGACCACCTTTAGTCCTACACCACCACATATTAAACTCTGATAGAGGATCAAGCAGTTCTTTTAATGAAGACATAACAGGACAGTACAGAGATGGAAGACCTGAGTTTAATCCCCTCAATCTTTGCTGAGCTCTTTCCAGAGCTCCCACTTGAGGGTCTTGCCCCATCTGGTGTTCATCTCATTCCTTCTGAATAGACATGCCACTTGTCACTTGACACCAGGTTCCTTCTTGTGTCTTGCAAAGCCTGCTGCCTTAGGTGAGATTGAGGGAAGTAAGTAAAGCACTATTCTAGAACTTGATATAATTTTTTGGTCTTTACAACAACCCTAAGGGGAGAGTTTTATTATTATCATCCATTTTACAAATGAGAAAATGACAGCGTTTTTAATCATTGTGCAATATTTCTTGCCTCTTACCACTAAATCCTGACCCTTAACTCTTAGCCACCTACTATGGCTCCTTCTCAGTTCCAACATATGGGAAGGTGAGCTCTGGTCCTCTAGGTTGGGCAAGAACATGGAAGTTACTGTGACTCCAGTCTACCTTGTCTACAAAGATGGATAGTATCCAGTTATCTCCTTAGATTTTTGCCAGGGAGAGTTAATTTCTTTCTTAAAACCCCATAGTCTAGTTGCACTTAAAGAAAGAAACATCAATTCATCCTACTAATGTACTGTTGTCCCTATTCCCTGGGCATTAGCCTGCCTTGGTATGTTAGGAGAAAATTTATCTTCCTCCTAGGTTTGTCTTCACAATTCTGTAGCTGAAGATACCTAAGTCTGAGTTCACAGTGTTGCCCCTGGTAGCAGGGTGCAGTTTCTCAGAGCTAGGCAAGAGACAGGATGTATAGACTTAGATTTAGTAGGAGACCAATTTGAAAATATTAAAGTGTTTTTCAAGTGATACTTGCAAGTAATTATGGATTGTCTGAAAAACTAGGCTAAAGAATTGAAACTTACATTTGAGTTGTTGATCAAACCTGAGAACTATGAGGTATCTTTTATATTTCCCCTGTTATTACTGCTGTCTACTCTATCACCCAGTGTTATGAAATATGCCTCCAAAATATATATGTGTCAAAAATTAATCTCCCTCTTCACTTCCACTAACTAATTCAAACATCTGTTACCAGTCACACAGATAATTGCGATAACCTTCTAATTACTCTTTCTGGTATTAATAGTGTTCTATGAGAATCACATGAGTTAATACACACAAAAGCCTGTTTGTGTATACAATAAGCACCCAATAAATGTTATCATAACTATTTTTTCTTTCTCTATTTAATTTATCCCATAGAATCATTTTAATATTTAATTCATTTTAATTTTTATTAAAGCAACATAGGTAGGTAGTTCAAAATACAGGTTGTAACAGAAGAGAAATGTAACAGTCCCTGGCCCACTGTTCCCCAAGCCACGTCGTGCTGTAGCTCAAGAGCTGTTTTACCTGTTATTTTTCTCCACAATTGTGAATGATATTTGTGTATTACAGCTCCTTATTTTTCTCGTTTACATATTTTTTACTAACTTCTCATCATAGTTTATTATGGATTAGCTCTTCTACATCCTTCCTCGCTTCCTCTCCTCCACACCCTTAGATTTAAAAAAAAAATATGAAAGTCATTATTAAATATATAATAAGCATTAATAGTCTTATAGAAGTAAATATTGTTCCTTTAGACCACATTTCCTTGTCTCTCTAATCCTTTATTTTTCCTGAATGTAATAATGTATTTACTTTTTTGTTTTGCTTGGTTTTCTTTGAAACCATCTCTATTTTTTCCAAAAGATCTAACACCTTTCCTCATGCACATGTCCATCAATGATTTTCTTATGCTGTGACAATTACTTTCCTTGTTTTATTTGTTTGTTTGTTTATTTACCTATTTGAGAGAAAGAGAGACAGAGAGAGAGAGAGAGACTGCTTTCCACGTCCTCCATTCTTTGGCCCTCATTGGAACACCTTATTTTCTAATTTTAGCTTCCATTTGTCTCCATACTAGAACTTCCTTTTGTAGTTCTCTTATGTTGACCAATTTTTCCTGGATATCATACCTTTTTCACTCTTATTTTATTCCCATATTTTTCTGGGAGACATTATCTGTTAGCTTCCTACTAGAATCCTGGTCGGGAGCCAAAAAGTTTGAGTTTTTGCATGTCTAAAAATGTCTTCATTTTCTCTCACTTTTGATGGCTAGTTTTGCTAGTTAGGAAAAACGTTCTAGGATAAAATCCACTTCACATGGTATTTTGAAGTTATGCTGCATTGTGCCCTAGCTTCCAGCTTTGATGTTATGATACTGTTTGGATCCTGAATCCTTTTGGTATGACTTGATTTTCCTCTGTACATTTTGGGGTCTTTATTTAAACTTGGTTTATTTTCTCTAGTTCTGGGAATTTTCTGTTATTATTTGTATGATTATTTTCTCTCCTCTGTTTGCACTATTCTTTACTTCATGAAATCACATTAACTCCATGTTGGTTCTCTGGGTCTTAGCTTCTACTTTCTTATTTTCCCCTTCCTATTTTTTTTCTTCTTGTTTTTTGGCAAGGAAGCTTGGCCCTGAGCTAACATCTGTTGCCAATCCTCCTCTTTTTGCTTGAGGAAGATTGTCCCTGAGCTAACATCTGTGCCAGTCTTCCTGTATTTTTGTATGTGGGATGCTGCCATAGCACGGCTTGATGAGCAGTGTGTAGGTCCGTGCCCGCGATTTGAACCCATGAACCCTGGGCCACCAAAGTGGAGTGCACAAACTTAATTACTAGGCCACGGGGCCAGCCCCTCCCTTCCTATTTACCGTTTATTGCCATTTCATTCTCCTTCCTGGATGTGGTACTCAACTTTATCTTCAACTCATTTTTTACCTTTCTTTTAATTTCATCTATCTTAATTTTAATTTCTAACAACACTTAATTATGTCAAGTTTATTTTTTATATAGATTTCAGATATTGATTTGTGAATCAACTTAAGCAAAGAACAAAGCTATCCCCTCTTGAGAGGTGGAGGAGTTGTTGTCACTTCAACATGTTGGCTTTGGGTGGAGGATTGGGAACTCTCACTATTTTGTGTATAAATGGTTAGCCAGAACTTTGTTTTGGTTCTTTAACCTCGTACTCCTTCCTTTCAAGGCAGTTTGCTATCAAGTCATAAATAGTTCTTTGGTTTTATGTGGATTAATTGGCTATTTCCTTCTGATCTTTCAAGTCTGTTCTGGCTACTTCTGTTGTTTTCAACTATTACAAATGTGTTGAAATATCTAGACTTGTATTGTTGCTCCTCCAATTATCTTTATCTTCTTGTGTTAATTATTTCATCCTTTTGCCATCGTTTGTGACGGGTTTTGTGAGGTGGTGGCGTGGAGAGAGGAAATTGTTTTGAAAATTAACTCTAACCAACTTGTAGCTTATGACTCTGAAGAAGTTTCTTGTTGTGTTGTGAAGATTATGCGGATACCTCAAAGGCTACTTCCTACCTTTTAAACCAATCTCCTACCACACTTCCCTTACACATGAAGTTATAATTATGGTTGACTTCCTTTAGTTCTGCAAATGCCATGCATGCCTTTCCCACTTGAGATATTTTTGCATGCTGTTCCTTTAGTCTGAAATGTTCTCACCCTGTCTTAACCAGGAATACTCTTTTTCTTCCTTCATACCAAATCTAAGTGTCCTTCCATCTGAGAAGTATTTTCTTTCCATTGTGTACTTATCACACTAAGCGTCTCATCTATTTGATTCATCACCCCACACCTAACGATATAGAAGGTGCCCAATCTGTCATTTGGTCCAATATGTACCCAATGATATGGAAGAAATGTTTTGATGTTGACTGGATATGTCATTTCACTAGATTTGTTGTTACATAAATTACAAAGCAGCGTGGAATAATGATTCAAATCATGAAATTGGAAGCCAGACTGCTTGGGTTTGAATCCTGGCTCTGCCAGTGCCTACTTATATGCCTTTAGGCATCTTATTTAACTAAGTGCGTTGGTTTCCTCATCTGTAAAATGGGGAAAATAATACTACGTAACTATTAGGATTTGTAAGAATGAATGAGGGATTACACATGAGGTACATTTGTGTGATGTTGCAAGTGCTATGTAAGTGTTGGTTTAAAAATTTAGTTGTTTTGATCTACACTGAGTTAAACAGATCAAGTCCAACTTTGCAAAGGTAATTTTCTATGATCTTGTAAGTCGTTCCAGAAATATGAATTAGCTTTACCTAATTGACAAATCTGAATTTAAAACACTTATAATCAGAACAAAAGTAACCCTACTTAAAGGATAGAAATTAATTAAGATTAATATCAAATTTATTAGTGTTGAATTGTACATGGTCTGTTTCTTCTCACATTTACAAAGCTTAGGATCATTTTAGAGCTTTCTTTTTTAGGTTAACATATTAGCATTTTGCATAACAGATAAAGTAAAAGCAGAGCTTTTAAGACATAAGCTCATGCTGGCAATTGAATTTCTCAGCTGTGCAAAAAAAGATCTGTGCATTTATTTCTAATTTTCATGAAGATGTAAATTACAGGCAATACTGGAATATGAATGTAAATGCATAAAAATAAAGATAGAAACATCTCTTCAAAAAGTATCGCTTGTATTACATGAAAACTTGTATACTTGCATGAGCTGGAGAAAATATCAAGCCAGATACATTGCAAAATAGTAGGAGCAAAATATATCGAAAGAAAATATAAAAGGAAATGAAATATGAATGACACATTCATTAACCATTCCCTGATAATCTAGGTACCATCTGATTTTAAATTTTACTTCAGATAATTTCTTAGAATTATGACAGCAAATCCACAGGGCAACTATTTGTTTTGCAAATTAAAACTTAACTAATTATATTTGAGTAAGATCTTAATATCCTTCTAAACTTAAAATTTAAAACCATTTGTTTTGACAATGCTTTATTTGTGTATAATAATTTTCTGAAGTATCAAAAATTCTATTGCTTATATATGTCTAAGTGTAGGAGCTAGTTCTAGTTTATATCTTTTTCTTCCTCTACATTACTTTAGCGGTAAAAGAAAACATAACAAACATGATCTTCCTTGCCAGTTTCTTTGATCATATGCTTTACTTCTCAAAAGTTTCAACTGTTGCACTTCAAACTTGCACTTGCTTCAGGGTTATGCTTAATATTGAGTGTTTGGTTCATGTCACAAGAGGACTATATCTGTTCACAATAAAAAGAAGTGAGAATTGTTTGATCATGAAACTGAAGTAAGTCAAAGGGAAATATTTAGGTCAGCTTCCTCTAATCATAAACTGTGTCAGTAGAACAGACTATACATTTTAGATACGGATAAAATCTTTCAAACTTATTGTGTTTTCTTCCATTTACTTTTACCTAAATACAGAACTTCTTTTGCTTTGCCTTTTCCTGTTATTCTAGAGTATTAATTAATCCAATAAGTTGTGTTTGCTTAGAGCGGTAATTTATAGTTCAGTTCTTGAAATTTGAGTGAATCATCTATTTTGCAGGTGTCAGATTAACTTGAGAGGGCAGTAGTGCTGACAGAATCCAGTTTATTTTCATTCCCCACGACTTCTAACCTAAAGCAAACCGATGTGGTAGTGGATGAAGAAATGTTACATTTAGCGCCTGGATTCATAGGTCATCTTTTGCCAAATAAAGCAAAATGTCCCTTCACTTTGAACCTCATATCTTCTCTTTGCCTTTTCTTCCCTAGATAATGGTATCTCAAGACATATGGTTAAGTCTTTTCATCATCATAGTATCTCTTTTTTGAGCTTGTCATAAATGACGTTCACCAAAATTTATCTGAACGGTAATAGAACGAGAAAGACTCATCTATTTGAGCCTCTTTTCTCCAGATACGTATATCTAGCCTCTTGCTCCATAAGCAATAAATACTTCTTCAACAGAGACATCCAAAATCAACATATCCAATATTGAACTCATGATCTTTCTTCTGAAACCTACTCTTCCCCTCACTTTTCTCAATATATCTATTCAGTTTCTAAAATCAGAATCTACTGATCATTCATGGCAACCTTCCATTCCCTTACCCATTCAAATCTAATAAGTCAATAAGTCCTGTTAATTTTCCCTTTTAATTAGTTCCCAGAACTGTCCACTTAATCTTAAGCTTCACTGTCAACACTCTGATAGTGAGGGACACTCCCATTTCTCACCTTGAGTATTGTAATATCTTGTCTTTCTCTAATATCAAATTAATTACTGGATCATTTTTCTTAAAGTTGAAAATGGTTACCGTGAATTTCATCTTATGGCCTCCCCATATCTCTTTATAACTCTCTTGCCTCATTTCATCCAATTTCCTTATGACAAGCACAGATTAATCATCCTTTTTCAGTTATTGTAAAGCTCCAAGCATTGCCAGATACAGGGCCTTACATGTGATCTCTTTTCTTATAATACTCTTCCCTCTCTCCTCACTCATCTCTCTTGTACCTTTTACGACTTAACCATTACTCATTCACCAAAATTTAGCTTAAATTTCACTTCCTGAGAGAAGCTTCTTCCTACTTCTCTGATAATATAGTCACTCCCAGTTTTATAACCCTAAAGCATTTTGCAAGTTTTCTTTTTATTAATCATTTGCATAATTACATATTTAATATCTGTCACCTCCACCTCCCCTATACTCTACAACCCATGAAGACAGAGATTAGTTCTGTTATGTTTCCTTTAAGATAATAGAAAAACAAAACCCACAAATAAATTTTAGTTTTCTTCATGCAAAATTCATGATTACCAGTTTCAGACAAATCGTCAACACTGCCTGCTGATCTATGTTTATCTGATTAACATTCTCTCCAATTCTCCGCCACAATCACTTCAAGACTCCTCTATTCTATGTAAACTTTGGAAGAGCAAACTTGCCTCAAATTTAGCAGGTATTCTCTCCTTCATAGAAAAAAAATAGAAAGCATAAGAATAGAACTCCCTCAACTTCCCGCTTTCAGGAGTAAAAATCTGTCTACATGTGCATAGATTTTTCTTGTTCCTTCCTTTGAGGTAGAGGACAGGTGACTCCCCCTACCTGAGGCCAGGTGTTCTACCATAATTTCATTGATTTTTTCCTTCTGCCTCTTGTGCACTGAATTTCTTTTCAAAAGATTTCTTTAACACAATGGCATGTAAACCGTTAAATACCTTCCATTTATTAAAACAAAAGTTTTCTTCACCACAGTCACAAAAAAAGCACCCAATATTCACTTAAATTTTTGTAAAGTACAAAAACGAGTAAAACTAATCTATGCTTTTAGAATTTAGGAGTTGAGAAGGGGGTGTCTAAGACGCCAGTGGTGTTTTGTTTCTTTATCTAGGTCCTGGCTATGTGTCTAGTTTCACTAGATGAATATTCATCTACACTGGTGAGATGTGTGCTTTCCTAGGTGCATATTGTACTTAACAACAATTAACAATTAAAAGAAAAAAAAAATAAGCAACAATTCCCTCATTTTTCATCCCCCATAAATTAATCCTGCTCGTTCATAGCCCAGATTCTTGAAAGAGTTAATAATTTCTTCAATCCTCACTAAACTGAAATTTGGCTTACTTTATTAAAACTACAATCCTGTGAGAAATTATGTAATAACCCGACTTTGGCTCTCCTATCCTCAGCCTCCCATCAACATTTGGCACCTTCAAGCACCCCTTCCTTCTTCAAGCAGCTTCCTCCAGGGGCTTCCGTGATGCCGGGTACTCTGCTCCTCTGCTGTGTCTCTGGTTGCTCCTTTCTCATCTTCTTTTCAGGTTACAAGATTTAAATATTGAGACTCCTCTTAGTTAAGGTCTTAGCTTTCTAACCTCATTCTATACATTTCCCTAGGCAGTCTGCTCTACATCTAAGATTTTAATTGTTATTCATATGATGGTTATTTCAAGATTAATTTTCTCTGGCCCAGGATGCTCCACTGAATTTCAGACCCATTTGCTAGATCTTTGCTCTATATTTCCACATGACTATGTCAGAGGCCTTTCCCACTCATATTCAATATGGAATTCATTCCCCGTCCTCCCCTCTCTGCCAAATGCTGTCCTTATTCCTTTTAAACCATCAAACCACCATACGAGGTCCTCTCCCATTGTGTTCTATTTCAGTTAATCATCTGTCATTATCATCCCAGAGATATCCATCCCATCATCCCCTCTCCATTTTTATAAATCAAAAATCAGGTCAACCTTGACACCTGTCTTTCTCACTCGCACATCAAATACACCACAAAATTCTGTAATTTTTACCTAAAATTTGTTTCTCTAGTACAATGTTTTTCTCCATCTCATGCCAACGTGATGTCTCAGACTATTGCAGTGCCTTCCTACCTGATCTTTTTTCATCCACTCCAAACTCTTTCAATCGATTTTATGTATTGCAGTTGGAGTCATTTTTTTCAAATGCAATTGTGATTATAATTTTCTCCGCTCAAATTTCTTCAGTTAATTGACATTTTATTTAGGTTAAACTCCAAATCCTTCATCAAGACTTCTTCCAATTCCTCTTCTCCACATGGAAACTTTTCACGTATTGCTTCTTGAACTTCATTAACTGTATTTAGAAGTCGCCTCTTTGAGGAATCTTTTTTTGACCTCTGGACTAAGTCCAGCTGCCCCATTGTACTGGCTCACAACATTGTGTGCTGGCACTTATGACATTTATAATTTTACATTTATTTGTGTGTTTTTAAAGTTACCTTTTCCAGTGGTAAAAAACAACCATGTTTTTGCTGAATATTTTATATTCTGTTCTACAGAACAATTTAAATGGCATTGAAAACTTTTGCCTTTTATAAGTTAAAAAAATATGTGGAGTATGAAAAAATAAATGCTAGTCTTCTTAATAAGAGGTAAATTGTTAGCAACATTTTCCAGTTCTGTTAATGATCATTTGTGTGTTTTTTCTTCATTTTTCTGAATTAATCTGTTAATTACTATCATTTTAAGGAAAAATAAACTGCATGAGTGATTTCAAATACATCATCATTTATTTTTTAAATTCTCTTTAAGTGATTATATTCCTTTGCTCATTTAAAATATTGTGTCTTTGTATGTGTGTGTGTGTGTTAACTTTTTATTAGACTAGGGCTCAAAAGATGTTATTTTCTTGTTGATTTTTTTTTTCCTAAACAACTATTTCTTGAATTTTCTGATTCTATATTTTTTTGGTAATGATTTCTTACATTTCTCCTCTAAAATTTATAAAATCTTTCATAAATTATTTTTTGTGGCTCATTTGAAAATGTATTTAGTTAAATGCTAGTTCATCTATATTTAATTCATTTTTATTTATGAAAATATTTAGAGCTTTGGCTTTATTGCTAATATCTCTGACTATATAAACTAGATTTTGAGTAATGTCTCTATTATATTTATCTCATAAATATTTTGTAAACAGAGATTTTATTTCCTTTTAGATCACATAGTTATTTATTATTATTAATTTCCAAATGTTTGGTTTATTTTGTATCTATCTTCCTTGAATTGCAGTGCAGTTATGTGACCCACACATTTTGTTTTTGTTTTTGTTTTGATTTGGCAAAATTTTTCTTTCAGACTTGTAAGTGCATATTCATGCACTTTAATTTCTAATTTAGTTTGAACAAACATGGTCCTCAAAAATCAAAGCTAAAAATGTTAAGGAATTTTAAGGTTTTAAAAAGATTTTTTCTTATGTTTCTCGTCAGCTTTGTCTTTTATTTCAGTACTGTTACTCGATATATAGAATATTGAGAAGATATGATCTTTATTGTACCTTATATATGTCACTTTCTATATCAGTCAGTATTTGATCAGGGAAGCAGAACTACTGTGAGTATTTTGGAATAAAAAACATATTATAGAAGGTAAGACCCAGAAATAGCCCTTGAAGAGTCAGAACAGTCACTACCTAGCACTCCTGCATAGACACAGGTGGGTAGACCTGAGCTGCAGGGAGGCTGGGAAGCTGGGTGTGCCCATCTGCCAGAGGGGAACTGTCAAGGAGGGCAGTGGAGCAGTCTGTGGAAGGCTGTTTGTGCATCTTCTGGTGTGGGCCTGTTGGTCAGCAGCGTCAGCTGTTGGAAAGAAGAGCTGGTCAGGGAGTGGCCAACGTGAAGACAAGCTGGAACCCACCAGCACCTCTGACTTGTCTCTCCCCTCATCTTACCACGATAGTCTTCAGAGAGTAATAGCTGTTACTTCATTTCTTCTTTCCATTGCCACATCTCACCAAATTTCTCTTTAGACAATCTCGACCATTTTTCCATGCCTGGAATTCTGGGAAATGTAGCTCCAGCTTACACTTCGTTACATTTTAACACCACTAGTGTCCACCCTCGAAAACTTGGCGTTTATGTTTCACTTCTTTAAGCATATATTCTTCCTGAGTAAAGTCATAGAAAAACCATGAACTATCCCATATAAATGGAGACTATACTAACCTTTTCTCCCAAAGAGGGTACAAGTTACTTTATCTGTCTTTGGATAATGTACATTCCCTTTCTAGCTGTGTCACACTCATCCTTTGATAGCTTGCCTCTTAAATGCTGAGAAATAAGTTAATCACTATTAACACATTTTATGAATAGGGGAATGAGTGAAGCAAAACAATTGTATGTGTATGTATATATACTTATCACTTACATATACACATATACTATGCATACACTATACACACACAATATATACATTATATGTACACACACCATATAAAAATGCACAATTTATGCAATATGCAATATATATGTATACACACAATATATGCTATCCACTTACATATGTATGTGCATATACACAAATACACACATATGTGTGTATGCATGTGTTTATGTATGTATTTGTGTACACATACATATCACCTTGGACCATACAAATAGTTACAGAAAAAAAGACTGTGAACTTATAAGTATTTCTTCCTTAAATTGAATACACACACACAGACACACACACACATATATACTTTTCCATTTTATGTGATAACTACCACAGTCCTGTTTTTCTGTAGCTGGTCATCTGGTTGAAGGTGGCATTTGTATCTACCTTAATACTCTACATATTCCATTGTCCCTTTGCCTTTGTCTTAGTCAGCTTGGGATGCCATAATAAAATACTGTAGACTGTGTGGCTTAAGCAACAGGCATTTATTTCCTACAGTTCTGGAGGCTGCAAAGTTCAAGATCAAGGTGCACCAATTTGACTTTTGGTGAGAGCTCTCTTCCTGGCTTGCAAACTATTGCCTTCTTGTCATGTCCTCACAATGTAGAAAGGGAGAGATTGCAATCTTTCTGTCTTCCTGTTCTTAGAAATCCACCAATCCCATCATGAGGGCCCCACTCTGATGACCTCATCCAGCCGTAATAACTTCCCACAAGCCCCATCTCCAAATACCATCTTATTGGAGGTGAGGCCTTCAGCATATGAATTTCAGGGAGACATAATTAAGTCCATAGCAGCCCTCATCAAGCACCTCAGCTAGTACTAGATTCTTAGCTGGTTAGGTGACCCAGCCCTTTATACTTGAACAAACTTTTATTCCTGAATGAATCTGCGCCATTACTAGTCTTGCCCATATTGGATCGTTCCAGTTTTCCATTGACTCAGCATGGGACGTGAAAGCATTAAGAGGTGCCCAGTGGTGTCCTCTCTGTTGCAGATCTATTCCTTTCTACTTGCACTATATGGTACCAATCTCATTTCTCCTTGATAATCAGGATAATTAGCTCTTTCTGTGTATGTTGATTCACTGGCATGAGGAGCCCAAAGTGACCAGGTGGCATTTTCATTTTCCAGTTTAATGGAACCACTGTGGTGACACTGGATAGAAATACTTCTCCCTTCAGAGCTAAGATTCTTAGACTAGCAGAGCTCAGAGTTGCAGGGATAAGAAGCAGAATTTTCACTAGAGGATCATTAGTGGCCATAGTGAAAGGAGCTATTCAAATTTACCTAACATGACGCCTGGACTTGTTGATCCTGGACTTGGGAGAAACAGCGCCATGTAACAGTCACTTATTCAGAGCATATCCCATATCCTAGAAGACATTGCCCCAGCCCCACAATGTGTTACCACACAGGGAACACCGTAACTGAATCTTCAAAATGCCATTCCATTTTCCTACGATGTCAGCTCTTTTAAGGTGGCAGCAGACATGGTAATATTTGTAAATTCCAAGAGTGTGAGCCCATTGCCACAGATTTTTTCCTGTAAAGTGAAATATTGGTTTTAACAGAAACATTGTGGGCAAGGAAGGCAGATCTACATTCAGAATAAATATCTGTTCCTGTGAGAAGAACACCCTGCTCTTTTGTTTTAGAAGTGATCCAGTATAATCAACCTGTCACCAGGTAGCTGGCGATCCCCTCTCAAGGAATCATGTCATATCAGTGGCTCATTATTGACCTCTGCTGCTGATAATTTGATCATTCGGTAGCGTCTCTAGCCAGACAATTGTTGGGAAGTGGAAGCTCACTTTGATATGCTCATACGTTACAGCATTGTAGCTGCTATGACAACTGTTTTTCACAAGGATGGAAGGAACTGGAGAAAGAGGCTGACTAACATCCACAGAAAAAATCATCTTATCCACTTGATTATTAAGACGTTCTGCTGAGGCATTGTGTGCTGAGCATTCACAAAGGACACAAATTTCTTCATTCTCTGGACCCATTCAGAGAGGTCTATCTACAAATAACTTCCACAGAATCCCTTGTTATCAATTTTTCAATTATATTTTTTTCCAAATCTTTAACTGTCCAGCCAAAATGTTAGACACTACCCATGAGTTACAGAAAATCCGTATCTCTGTCCATCTCTCTTTCCAGGCAAACTTACTACCCAGGTATACTGCTGGAAGTCTTGCTCACTGGGGAGAGGTCCCTTCACCACTGTTCTTCAAGGCCATCCTTGAGTGGTATTTTAATGCTACAGCTATTGCTGTCCATCTTTGTGATTTTCAATCAAGAGCAAAGAAAATGTGATACACTTTTTTGAACAGGCTATGTATAGTCGGTTATTAGCTTTTGGGGAGTATACACTTTATCATTCACTTTTTCCACTTTCTTAACTTTGTCAAGTTATTTTTTTATATGATCACTATCTTCTAGTTTCTCCCTTTCCTTGGCATAAAGCTCTTCGTAGAGAGAGTTGCTGAGATTCTGTCTTTTGAACTCCTGATTCTGAGCAGCCTTCACAAGGTGAAGGTGTGTCTATATTTTCTTATTATTGGGAATCTGACGGCTGAGGTAGATTCTTGTTTGACAAGCGATACCCCAGATGTGCAAGGGGATTATGTTTTGTGTGTGTTTGTGTATTGTGTGTTACTTTAGTACAGTAGTGTCCTGCTTAGCAGGGAAGGCAGAGAGGAGCTCGAGAAGAATGTTTATGTTTACACGTGTACTTGTACACATGCCCGTGGCCTGTACTGGCTTCCGGATCCGCACTGTGAGCTGAGGATGTCAGGGGGGTTCCTGTGGAGGGATGCTCCACTTTATCCTTAAAAGTCATTTTGCTTCTGGCGTCCTCAGTGTAGTTAGGCCTCAGTATGGTAGCCAAAATTCTTAAATATCCCTTGCAAAATTTTCTAGGTTCATTTTCCGTTTTATTCATATTCATTGGTTTGTTTAATTATTAAATTATTTGCATATTATTTGCATTTTTCTCCGTCATTTCATTGGATATTTCAGAGCTGAAGGAGTTAAACTCAAGGGCTCAAATCGCTGTATTGAATGAGATCTGTATTGGCTTTTTGAACCCAACTGAATTTAGGACATTTAATCCCATTAACCCTGACCTATCCTCATAGTCTGCCAAGATCTTCTGTGTGCTAATTACATTAACACATTGTTTTGCATTTTTATTTCACCTTAGCATTTAATGTAATAAGTACACCCTCTATATCTTCATCTAGTCACTCGATAATCATGTTAAATGGTACAAAGGGACTGATATCTGAATGTGTCTCCAATATATTGCAGAAGAAGAAATTTGAAATAAAGTATTGAATAGAAAAAAACCTTAGAAACCTGGGGCATGGAAGCCATATTTTTCATCATTACTTATTGTTATGTCTTGAATATTGTGGCTTTAAAAAAAAAGTAAGACAAAATGAAGTATAGGTTTAAGAAGGAAAATATATGGCAGCTTCAGTCTTCAAATGCCCTGTTGAGAAGGAAAAGAGAATTGAGGCCAGAGTTGTTACACACGTGGAGCACCATTTTGCAAGTGAAGAGGGGCAGTGGTGGTGAATAAATACTCACTGCTGGATTTCATGCGTTCACTCTGCTGTGACTATTGGCTAAGATATGAAGTGCTCCCTCTTTTGTATAAGGGCACAAAATTGTGCAATAAACAAGGAGTACAAATAAATCTCCAGTGTGAACAATTTGAGCAGATGCTCATGTTTGGAAGTAGAACACCTGCCAACTACTTTGGAGTCAGATACTCCTGATGACTTTAAGTAGGGGTAAAAGTAGTCGAGGGAGCATTAGAAATGAATGGGTGAATAAATGAGCTGGAGGGAAAAAGATTTTGGAAATGTAGATGGAAATCTTTGGAGTTCATGTAAAAGTAATGCTTGCAAATGAAAACAGTGGGTCATCCATAAACAGCATGTAATCAAAAAATAATTTTAATCAGATTGAAAAGGCTTTTTTTAACCTTTGAAAATGTGGCTTTCATTCATTCTCAGAATTCACTGTATTGAAATGTAACAATGTGACCACTCTGAAAAGATATAAATCTCAAAATGAGCTCAGAAATTACATAACCGTCCATCTTTTTTTTTTTTTTTTTGTGAGGAAGATCAGCCCTGAGCTAACATCCATGCTAATCCTCCTCTTTTTGCTGAGGAAGACCGGCTCTGAGCTAACATCTATTGCCAATCCTCCTCCTTTTTTTTCCCCCAAAGCCCCAGTAGGTAACCTTCCATCTTAAGAAAACATCACAAGAAATATAAAAGACCCCTATGAATAAACCTATTCTCCTGGAGGAGGGGAGAGGGGATTGGTGTTCATTTCTGTGAACTCAGACTTTATTCTCAGCTTCACACTCTATTTAAGTGTGAATTGTCGGGCTTCCATTATTCCTAGAACATGAATATCTTTAAAAGTGGGGGGGTATTGATTGACAAAGTTTTCTAATATATGCAGTTGGCAAAGAGACACTATTGCCTTTGGCAGTCTTAGCAAAGAAAGATTATATACACCCACCAAGAAAGCAAACACATGCAGAGTGCATGAAGTAGAGGGAAATGCGTACTGGGTATACATATACATATATATGTATGCATGTGTGTGTTTGTATACGTGTGTATATATATGTACGTACATGTAACATTTCCATGTGCGTTTCTGTGTCTATGTATATGCATCTGGATATTTGTTATAATGCACACATGTGGATATTTGTTATAGGATATGAAAAGAAACCTTTTGGTTGCCTCTGATTTAGGGAGTGGGCCCAAAGCTGAGGAAAAAGAGAAACTAATTATACTCATATTCTGAAGCGATCCAGCGACAGCTGGGCTCAGATCTTCCTCAGATTGCTAGTCCAGAATCTGGGGCCTTGTGGGATTTGTCGTGCTGATTCTGTGAGGCAGAGGAGCTCACTGTATGAGTCCACTGCTGCACCTAGCAGACGCGCTCACAGAGACCCCGAGGTCTCCCAGAGGGGTGTTCTTTTCCCGTTTGTTTGTAGTGAATATATATTTTAATTGAAATACAATTGACATGTCACATTGTGTAAGTTTAAGTTATACAGCATGTTGACTTGATACATTTGTATATTTCCATATGATTACCTCTTTTCCCTTCTTTTTAACAGCCCTTTCCCTCCATGTGGGATATTTGCCAGTTGGTGATTTTCCGGTTCAGCCTGTGCCTTCCTCAGGAGGGGGAGATAGAGCAACAAGGCCCGGGGTGGCAGTGGTAGAGGAGAAATGTGTAGCCCCTATTCGGCAGAGCTAGGATGGGTGCGTTGTGTTTGAGCCTAGTGGTTCCTTGGGAGGCTGACTGGGCTTAAGTTATTTTGCCAATTCCCCCTGAGCCCCCCAGGAGGATTGCTCTGAGGAAAGCAAGCCCAAGCAGGAAGCTCTGGGGGGTGAAATGTGAAGGGCTTGATTCCAGTTGGTTTTCCAAATCAGGGAACTGGAAAGTGGGGAGGCCCTGAAGGGACGTTGAAGAATTCTCACACACACTCCACCAAAGGGCCAGCATTTGAAAAAAATCTCGGTTACATCAGTGACAACAGTCAAGTTAGTGTTAGTTAGAGAAGCATCCCCAGCCTGCAGTTAAGACAAATCTGAACTTTTTTCCAGCCTACCACCCTGCCCAGTGGTGAAATGCTAGGGCTGAGAAGAGGGCAGTGTGAAAAGAAATGCAAGGACGGTATCTACTTCCCCTGCATTTCAGTCCCTGGGACCTGTCCTGAGATGGTGGATGGGAGATCCTGACTCAGAAGGGAGATTGGACTATTACACTGGAAGCGCTGAATTTTATTAACTGAAAGCAATCTGAAAGTTATAGAATCTGGCCAAAGTAACAACTCACTTTAGCGATAAATATAAATTTACATGTGATAGGAAACAGTGAATGATATTTGCTGGGTAAAGATGGGGGGGTAAGCCGGGAAAAGGGAATAGGGACCTTTTTTTCAGGTATTATGCCAGAGGCATGTTTTAAAAATTTATTTCCTGCCTGTGCAAGCTCTCTGTCATACAGATGAATTACTATGTTTAAAGAGTTGCTGCTTTAAAATAGCTAAAATAATTTATCTGAGAGTTTATAAAATGTTATTCAGTGCCAAAGCTTGTAACACAGACAAAGGAAAACTAAATGCTGGTATAATTTTAATTTAATGCTGTCTGGGGGCCAATTTTTCACAAATATCCTCAATGTTGAAAATGTAGGAATTGTGGGTTCCTAAGTGTGGCATGTACACAGCGTTGGCATGCGGCACAAAATGCTTTATTTAGTATTTGAAAAAAAATCACGCATCATCTGAAAAAATTATAAGGTCCAATAGATGAGTTTTTTATTTTGCAAAGCACAACAAACTGTTGAAAAAAGGAACTAGGTAGGTGTACGCTCATCATTAGTGCTCTCACAACTAGCTTGCGTTACACTGATGTAAGAAATGTTGACTTCTAAAAGATAAGGTTAAAAATATTTGTGACCATCAATGAATGGGCTTTTCCTTGACTTATTACTATTAAACACATGACTAGTAACCCTTCTTTGTTTTAAGGACGGTAAAAGGATAGCAGTTTTCAATATATTACATCCTTTTTCTTTTTCTTAGGGGAGCCAGGCTATTGGAGGATATAATTTGTTGTTTATTTTACAGTGGACCCCCCCTTATTCTCAGGGGATACGTTCCAAGACTCCAGTGTCTAGCTGAAACCACAGATAGTACCGAACTCTATATATACTGTGTTTTTTCCTATACACACATACCTATAATAAAGTTTAATTTATAAATTAGGCACAGTAAGAGATTAACAGCAATAACTAATAATAAAACAGGACAATTATAATAATATTCTCTAATAAAAGTTCTGTGAATGTGGTCTCTCTCTCTCTCAAAATCTCTTCTTGTACCATACCCACCCTTCTTCTTGTGATGATGTCTGATGATACAATTCCTATGTAATTAGATGAAGTGAGGTGAATGATGTAGGCATTGTGACCTAGCATTAGGCTACTATTGCCCTTCTGACCATACCTTGCAAGGAGGAGCATCTGCTTCTGGACCTTGGTTGACCATGGGTAACTGAAACTGTGGAAAGCGAAACAGCAGATAAAGGGGGGACTACTGTATATTGAATTATGTCAGTCTCCTCTGAATGTCCTTGGTAGTTCCAAATAGTCTATTCTATATACTACAGAACACAGTTTCAGTTTCATAAATTAGTCAGAATTTCCATAATTTCCATTTTCTCAGACTGTTCTGTAACAACTTTCCCCCTCTTTCATATATAAACAAAAGAATTTTCAG
Organism: Diceros bicornis minor; assembly: GCF_020826845.1. Lineage (NCBI taxonomy): Eukaryota > Metazoa > Chordata > Mammalia > Perissodactyla > Rhinocerotidae > Diceros > Diceros bicornis. The sequence goes on along the minus strand of NC_080744.1, from coordinate 8,811,695 downwards.
AGTGGAAAGCAAAGTTAGTGAATTTACTGAGTAGATGAGTAGATGTGATGTCCTAGCTAAGTTTCTTTTAAGAACAGATTTTTTGAAAAGAAGCTTTGTGATGAAAGGTGAAATGTTTTCAAAGATTTTTTTTTAAGTAATGTGTAATTCTTAAGAAGATGCAATAACAACTTCAATAGCGATGGCTGTTATCTGTATAGAATCTATCTCTTTTTACATTCACCTATTGTACTTACTGCTAGTCCTTGCAACGCAGGTGGCAACCACCTTGCTTTTTCTTTGGTGATGCTATTCTATGCTTTCCATTTAAGCAGGGTCAAGTCTTTTTTTCAAAGTGTGTGCATTCTGGCAGGAAGGACCACAATGCCAGGCTAAATATGAACCAAACGTTTTACTTTCTAATAACAATAGCTATAAAATTTGTGGGAAAGATATAGTTCAACTCACCAGAGCTATTTCTGTGGTGGGACCTGAACAATGATTAGCTTTTTTCTTCTGATCTAAATGCCTTGTGAACCTATTGCTATACTCTTGCTGAGGTCTTTCCATTGAACTCCCCTGGCTTCAGCTAATTCAATTCCTAACCAGCAGGTATTGCTAAAGCATGCTGTGTGCACATATTCCTGGCTTTGATAATGCAGAGGGGAAGAGGCAAAGAATCACCAAATCAATATATGCATGCTGTTCTTGCTAAAAATAGTCACTTCCTGGCATTCCGTTTCTTTTTAATTCTTCCTCTCTTTCATTCATCCATATAATCCCAATCTGTAATTTTAATTTCATGGATTGTTTGGGAGAGTAATTTGGGCATGTGCATTAACTTTGGAAGGCAACTCTGAAATGTGCATTAACTATAAAAAAATCACTCTTGCTAGAGAGAAATATCCAGTAACATATTAAATGACCCACGATGTCCTGAAATATATAGAGAAAAATGGTTCAATCTGGTAGGCTGAGTGCATAGCCTTAAAGAAGTTAAAATATATTTATATAAGGAGGCCAGCCTGGGGGCAAAGCGGTTAAGTTTGCTTCTCTGCTTCAGTGGCCTGGGGTTCACCGGTTCAGATCCTGGGCGTGGACCTGCACAATGTTCATCAAGCCATGCTGAGGCGGCTTCCCACGTAGAAGAACTAGAAAGACATACAACTAGGATATACAACTGGGTCCTGGGGCTTTGGGGAGAAAAAAGGAAAAACAAGAGGAAGATTGGCAACAGATATTAGCTCAGGGCCAATCTTCCTCAAAAAAAAAAGGAAAAAGAAAAAAAGAATTGGCCTCCCTGTTAAAAAATATATATATATATTTTTATGCTTTTTTTCTTACCAGTGTGAAAGTATTTATGTCAATAAGGAATTCAAGCAACATATATGTATGTTAATGACTGAATATCTCTAAATGTTTTTGTTCTCTTATAAAAGAAGTTAATATTAATACTATTAGTGAAATTTCTTGTCTGGTTTTTTCTAAAAAGCTATTCCAGAAAAACATTCTGGCAATGGTGCCATGGAATAAATTCTGTTATTATTTAATCATACCTACTAAATATTTCAGCATAATAATATGCACAAAACATCAACATTACAGATGTAGAATGCAAAATCTTTTATTGGTGCTGAAGTACAATTTAAAATAACCTTTAAAGAACTCGGGTATAGCACTCTCAGGCATAAATATTTTCTGTATGCATCAATAATGAATATCCTTTTTTCCCTTCAACCTTTAAGTAGGGAAAATTGTTACCTTGCCATTGTATTATCTTAGAGGCCAGCAGAGCAAGCCAAAAAAGTCATATCCTTCAGAGGGCTAGAAGGCAACTGAAATAATTCTAAGTGAACAACATTGTTATTTAATTTTTACACAATTAACTCTTGTTGATATTAAATGTTTTAACAATGTATGATTCATTTAGTATACAAAGTCTGAGATAGAATTATTTTTTGATTCAATTAAAATAAAATCTACTCAGTGATGAAAAATATTTTAATTTTATTTTTATTTTTTGTAATACAAATATACAAGACAAATGTGTAGGTTGTTTATATTAGTAGTCAGAATTTAAATTTTATTCCAAAATATTAGTATTCAAGAGGTCTGAACATATTCCAGAAACTCCAGCCAATAATAGTATATATTTGTAGCAATATGAAAATGAAAAATTTTCCTTCACAGTGGCAAATATATAACGATATAAATAAATTATATTTAACTAAATAAATAGGAGAACTAATAATAAATCAATAACTCCTTTGTAATATTTTGATATTTTTTACAGGCAAGTATAGGAAATACATGAGGATGTTATCTCTTGTTGTCCTACTTGGTAAACCTGAATATGAAAAGGGAATTCCTGAAAGCATACTTTATAATAAAGAAGAAAGTAGCTTTACTGGGTGGGGACAGCTAGCTCTAACGTTAGAGCTCTGGAGACACATTGCCTTGTTTTCTGTTCCAAGAAGTTTATAAATCTCACTGTTTTACGTATGTCTGTGTGTGTTGGGTTTGGGGAGAGGAGTGTTGCACACCTGCATATCCACTATGGCATTAGATGGTTTGCATTATTTTGTGTTTGATTTCTTCCACTAGGCAACATATTTTAGAGATCCATTCATGCTTTCCATATGTCAATAACTGATTATTTATGTAGCTGGATAGTATTCCATTGTATGAAAATATCACAATTTCTTGTTGAATACTCCTCTCATGGTCCTGTGAGTTTTTTCCAGTGTGGGGCTGTTATGAATAAAGCTGCCTTGAACATTCTCGTGCAAGTCTTTTTGTAGACATATGCGCTCACTTCTCGTATCTACTTCAGTGTTAAGCTTCTGATCATAGGAAAGATGGAGATCTGGATCCGCCTCACATCAGCTCACTAGTGCTGCTTGTTAAATTTTTAGGTATTTCGTGAGCTTATTGTTAAATACAGATATTATTTAAATTATATTAATTTCCACAAATAAATTATATTAAAAACAAAGTGACTAAATTCTCAAAACTCAGCACACCCTAATTACTTCACTATATTGTAATATTATCTATGCTATTGAAGTTATTTATGTCTTTTACATCTGTATGGTGGAAATGCTACCTTAAGGTGTTCTGTTGTGCATCTTTTTCCAACTCTGCATTTGGTGGTGTCACAATGAATATGAAATCAGATATGATGGGAGAATTTAGACCACAGAATTTGGTAACGATTAAAATCAGAGCTGGATTTTTTTTTTTTTTTGCTTGTCTAGACTTAAGAAACTTATGGATAAAATGTTACTCGTAGATTAGACTTTAATAATGTGTCACATCTATATACATTGCCTTATGAATATCACAAAAACTTGCACAAATATTCTTTTTGTTTTCAAAAACTATTATCTGAGTCAGCAAAGAAGTTGCACAATCATTGATGAAATAGTGACATTCATCTTTGTTCTTTCACTTATATCTTGTTGGTTAATGTAAACAAAAACATCAACAAATATTTTGGTCAGAGCTACATTTATTCATCACTTACAACTGCAGGTTATCTACAGATGCAAAGAAAATCCTTCTGCTAGAATAAATTTGTTATAGAGAATTTACAATGAAAAGAATTGTGTTTTGAGTATTATTTGTACATTGAGTGCTACACATCATTTATATCAGAAAAATTTATAATTTATATATGTACTTATATGCATACATTCATTTTTCAGAGAGCTGGTTGTTATACATTCTGCAACACACAAAAAAATAAATAGTTAATTAGAAACCAATTGCTAACAAGTAAGCAAAACTAAACAAGTGGGATAACGTCAAACTAAAAAGCTTCTGTACAGTAAGGAAACCACCAACAAAGTGAAAAGGCAACCTACAGAATGAGAGACAATATTTGTAAATCATATATCTGATAAGGTGTTAATATTCAAAATATATAAAAACCCTTGCAACTCAATAGGAAAAAAACAACAACAAACAATCTGATTAAAAAATGAGCAGAGGATCTGAATAGACATTGTCCAAAAAGACATACAGATGACCAACAGGTACCCGAAAAGGTGCTCAAAAATTGCTGATCCTCAGAGAAATGCAAATCAAAACCACAACGAGATATCACCTCACACTTGTTATAATGACCGTTAGCAAAAAGACAAGAAATAACAAGTGTTGGGAGGATGTGGAGAAAAGGGAACCCTTGTGCACTGTTGGTGGGAACATAAGTTGGTGCAGCCACTATGGAAAACAGTATGGAGGTTCGGCAAAAATTTAAAAGTAGAACTACCATATGATCCAGCAATTCTACTTCTGGGTATTTATCCAAAGGAAACAAAATCAGTATCTTGAAAACATATCTGCACCCCCATATTCATTGCAGCATTATTTACAGTTGCCAAGACACGGGAACAACCTAATTGCCCACCAATGGATAAATGGATAAAAAAAATATTGTATATATACACACAGTGGAATATTATTCAGCCATAAAAAAGAAGGAAATCTTGCCATTTGCAACAACATGGATGAACCTTGAGGGCATTATGCTAAGTGAAATAAGTCAGAGATAGAAAAATAGTGTATGATCTGACTTACACATGGAATCTAAAAGTAACAACAATGACGACAAAAAAACATACTTAGATAGAACAGATTGGAGGTTGCCAGAGGTGGGGGTTGGGGTGTGGGCAAAATAGATGAAGGTAGCCAAAAGTAAAAACTTCCAGTTATAAGATAAATAAGTCCTGGGGATGTAATGTACAGCGTGGTAACTATAGTTAACAGTACTGTATTGTATATTTGAAAGTTGCTAAGAGAGTGGATCTTAAAAGTTATCACAAGAAAAAAAATTTTCTAACTATGTGTGGTGATGAATCTTAACTAAACTTATTGTGGTAGTTTACAGTATATACATATGTCAAATTATTATGTTGTACACCTAAAACTAATACAACGTTATATGGTCATACATCACTTAATGATGGGGGTGTGTTCTGAGAAATGCATCGTTAGGCAATTTCATTGTTGTGCGAACCTCATAGAGTGCACTGAAGGGTAACAAAATTTACCACCCCGAAATGTGTCTCTTTAACATGGGGATTATTTTAGGCTGATTATTTTTAAGAAACAAAAGACTCAGAAAGTTTTTCTTGTTACGTCCCCCTTAACTGCCTAAAAGAATTTAGATTAAAAAACCTGTCTCAGGAAGGGAGCTCTCATCTTATCATAACATGAACCAGGTGGTAGACAGAGAGGAACCTAGAAAAGACTGTTTGTTGGCTCCCCTCTGGGTTCTTCTGTTTCTGTGTGGCCAAACACTTGTTTTCCAAACATTTGCTCCTTTTCACCTACCTGTGAATTGCCCTCCTTCTCTTTGAAGTCCCTGACTCTCCCCATCCCAACATCTTCTTTTGTCTTTAGCTGAGGATGATATTTAAGGTGAGGGCTTCAGCCATTTTGGTGAGTTACTCAGTTTTCTTGGGTTTCTCCCATGTATATATGTTAGTAAACTTTTGTTGGATTTTCCCCTGTTAATCTGTCTCATGTCAATTTAATTCTTAAACCAGACAGAAGAACCTAAAGGGTAAAGGAAAATTTCTTCCTCCTATATAGTACTTACACAAACCCATATGGTATAGCCTACTACACACCTAGGCTATATGGTACTAATCTTATGGGACTACCGTCCTACATGTGCTCCATCCTTGATCAAAACATTATTATGCAGCATATGACTATATATCAATTATATCTCAATAAAAAATTATTTAATGACTTGGAAAATCAGATGTGGAAAGATATTTGCAACAAGTGGCAAATGAAGATGAAATCTTAATAGTCTTAGTTGTATAAATAGCTTATGCAAAGTACTAAAAAATACTAAGGGGCCAATAGCTAAGAGAGCAATGGAAATAAACAGATAACTCATAACAGAGGGAAAACATGACTACTCATTAAAAAAATTTTGGCCGTGCTAATAATTAGAGAAATGCAAACTATCACAATGTCACAATTCAACTCTCAAATTAATGAATATTTTCAAAATATGTAATTCACAGTGATTTTTTTCTGTTCCTCCTTCCACTGATGGTACAATGGAATTTATACAGTTTTGTTAATTCAGAGAGTGTTTCCCTTTGCTCACTTTGACATGTAGAGAATTTTGAGTTGTCGTCATCCATCATGATGATGACTACAACTTATTACAGGATGATACTAAGTGCTTATGTATGTATTTTTTTCAGCTTTATTGAGGTATAATTGACAAATAAATGGTAAGTTATTTAAAGTGTACAACATGATAATTTGATATATGTATACGTTGTGAAAGGATTCCCTCCAATTGAGTTAATTAACAAAACTATCAGCTCATGTATTTACTTTTTATTTTTCTTGATGAGAACGTTTAAGTTCTACTCTTCAAGCAAATGTCTATTATACAATACAGTGTTGTCAACTGTAGGACCATGTTATACATTAGATGCACAGACCTTATTCATTTGATTTGCAATGATTTTGATGTTATGGTAAAATGGGCATTCTCCTAAGTTCCTGATTAAATTAAAAATTATTACCAACATTTTAAAGACAGTTTTGCAATACCAATATCACATCCTTTACTTCTTAAACTACGCTGCCAGTGATTACACATACTCATAGTATGCTGGTCCTTTGGCTCTATGAAAAAATAAGGCTCTGATTTGTAACATTTGCCAATATTTTTGAGGTAGATACACCTACCGTGTCTGGTTTCAAGCTACTAGTAGTTTAACAATCCATTCACAAAATTTCACAGTTGTCTCTTGCAAACTGTTACAAGCCAGCGCAAGGATTCCACTGCTAACTCTTTTTTTTCCTTTCACTTTTAAATAGCAGTGAATTGCTATAAAAAAGACAAAATTAGCAATCTGATTTAAAATAAAATCAATTATATTTGAGAAAAAATGGATCTGATTATGGTTTATTTTCCACATTTAAAATGTGAAATTAAAAGACTTTGGCCTTACAGAGGCCGGAATAGAAATAAGCAGCAAGTCTAAATACATGCTTATCTTTTAACACAGAAATTCTCCTTCTAGGAATTTATGCTAAGAAAATGAAAATGGATGTGCATACATTTTATTTACTATTAGGTTCATTGAAGTATTACATTTTTTTAGCAACTATTTGGAAAAACTCGGTGTAGATAATAATAAGTATTGCAATCCAATTATGGTTAAGCTAGAAGATGGATTAATAGGCAGTCATTATACATAATATTTTAAAATATTATTTAAGGACATGACAAAATTATTATAGTATACAGAGTGGAAAAGAAAGTTATAAAACAGCATTTATAGTCTTTTATTAGCAAGTGCTTATGTGTTTAACTGATCATGTCTGCGTTTATCGCATATATTTATACTATATATATGTTTATATATGCACATACAGTGTATACAATGTATATTGTCTCTCCACTATATACATATATATATGTACGTATTTTACATGTTGTAAACAAGAGCATTCGTTATGTGAAAGGTTTATAATTTTTTTTTCTTTTTTTCTCATTTTTCTCTATTTTCCCAATATTCTACACCTTTTTGTAACCTGCAAAGTATTCTGTGATCCTAAATCTGACATATAATTTTGACATACAGAAATGTGAAAAAAGGGCCTAGCTCTGCTCAAAGGTATCATATAATGTAGTGTTAAATTCTGAGGCTATTGCATGCAACTAGCCACAGATATCAGTCATCAACAATGAAGAAAAATTGGAAAATACAAAACAATAAAAAATTGCTCATACACTCATATACATAGCCAACTACAGTTCATATATTCCCTAAACTATATATTCTTCCAACATCCATTTTTTAAAATCTGTTTCTTCAAATAAAGAAAATACATGTATGAATTCATGCACTCTTAGATGAAATCAGCATATTCAGTGCCTCTTATTACCGGCTACTTCTTCAAATTACTGTTGATGAATGAACAAGAGGGACTTTGTCCCTGCATCAGGAGCTAAAACTAATAGGAAAGCTTGACTTCAAGGGCATTACACTTGTTAAAGGATTTGTCTGAGAAAGATAACCAACAGTACTTGGAAGCTAGTTCAGAGCCCCTTCCATGGTTGTTATAAAATTAGTAAGTTGTAGAGATGACCATGTGTCTAGGATGCATGGCATTCGGTGTTTACTGTCTATGCAACTTTGCAATCTTGAAGTCTAGCAAGATCAAAACTATATTCATACCCTGCTGGTGGGTGTATAAACTGATACAACAATGTTGGGATACTATTTATTTGTCAGTGTTTACTAAAGATGTGTGTATATGTGCGCGCGCACGCACACACACACACACACACACACACACACACACACACACACTGTATGACCCAGCAGTTTCACTCCTTGGTATAAACTCAACAAATGTTTATGTATATCAAAAAAGAGAAGTATAGGAACATCCATTGTAAGCACTATTTGAAATCACCAAAATCTAGAAGTGTCCAGCAGCAACAGAATACATAACTAAATTGTACTATATCCATAAAATGTAAGACTGTATAAAATGGGATGAAATGAAACAACATGGATGAATCTCACAAACCTAATATTGAGGGAAAGAGGCCACACAGAAGAATACACATTATGTCATTCCATATACATAAGATTAAAGAACAGGCGAGACCATTGTGTTAGAAGTCAGGATAGCGGTGTAACTGGAGGGAGTGATGTTCCGTTTCTTGATCTGGATTCTGGTTACATGAATGTGTTTATTATGTGGAAATTTATCAAATGGTGCACTTGCCTTTTCCTAACTTTTTGTTTGCACTTTTCTCAGGGTCAGGAGGCTGAGTGGGGTAAAATCAATGTGTCGGCAAAGCTGTGCTCCTTTCTGGAGGAATTAGGGGGGAATCCATTTCTTTGTTTATTCAGCTTGTTGGCAAAGTTTAGTTTCTTAAAGTTGTGGGACCACAGTCCCATTTCCTTGCTAGCTATCAGGTGAGGGCCATTCTTAGCTTCTGGAGGCAGCCCACATTCTGTGGTTTGTGGCTCCTTTCCTCCATTTTCAGAGCCAGCAACAGCGGGGTGAGTCCCTCTCATGCTTCAAATCCCCCCTGCCTTTTCTCATGTGGTTGCAGCTCTCTCTGATCCCCCCTCTGCCTTTCTGTTCCGCTTTTAAGGGCTCAAGTGATTACACTGGGCTCATCCAGATAATCAAGGATAATCTACCTATTTTAAGGTCTATAACTTTACTTCCATCTGCAAAGTTCCTTTTGCTATGTAAAGTAACACACTCATGCATTGTAGGGATTAGGGCTTGGGCATAGTTGTGGCTGCCATTATTCTGCCTATCACAGTGTTAAACTTCAAATTAAAACCTTTTGTAAAAACGTGCTTTAAACCATATCCAGACAAAAGTAATTCAAGAACAGTTATCCTTCCTTAGAGCCTTCCTTGGGGCCTGTGCCATCAGCCCTTCAACTCCCTGAGATTCATAAGCTCTGGACTCCTTCCAGATTTTCTGTTAAAAGTGAGCCTCATACTCTTTAAAAAATGTTTAATGGAGGCATTCTGCAGTCAAGAAATTTATTTAGCTGCATTGGCCCAATGTCCCCCAAATATACTTGAACATGGAACTTAAAAAAAAAGGTACCCTGTAAACACTCTTAACATCACTCACAGGAAATGACTTCCTTTGATCTAGATATTGAACATGACTCTGATATCTCTCAAATTATTTTTTGCTGTATCACCACTATTATTGCCTTACTTTCTCTTGCTTTATTAAAAAAATATTGATTGTGATTTTACTCTATTTTAGTTGTTTTATATGTGTTTTCTCTTCAGAATTATTACCCCTCTTTCACAGCTGAGAAAACCAAGGTGAAGCAATGTTCCCAAATTCCCACAACCAGTGATTGGCAGAGTATCTTAATCCATCCCCAGGTCTCCGTGTTTACCTTTCCCTAAACCATCTTCTGTTTTATGGTGAAACTTTCCTTCTAAAATACTGATTTGACTGTTTAGCTTAAAACATTTCCAATAAATCCTTATTACGTATAAGATAAGGTGGAGTGTGCTTAGCGTGGTCAAGAAGCCCTTCCTAGACCCCTGTGGATGCTGCGCCCCTGCCACAGGTATATGTCCTTGAGAGCATTGGTTTGCCTACCTGTCCTTCTGCATGTTCTTCCACTCTCTCTATTACAAGTGATAAACTCCTGTTCATTTGTCCAGAACCACCTCAAACACTACTATCTCTCTAAGGGTGTGCTTCTCTCCTCTACGTAGGATTATGTGCTCTCGCCTCTGTGCGGTTGGTTAGTGTGTGTTTGTGGATGTGAATTTATTTTGTTAGTGCATTGACTCAAAGAGTAGTATATGTAGTCTGATAAATTACAAAACAGTGCCCCATCCATCCTCCCTTCCTAACTTTTACATTACTTTATTTATGTACCTTTGATAAGTGAATATTTTTTTCCATTTGCCTAATTAACAGATTTGAGAATATTTTTTATGGTAGAGTGATTAGTCAGCTTTGTTAAAAGACTTTAGAAAAGCAATGGTTCTTCATTTATCACACTAAATTGCAGTTATGTATTATATGACTGATACCTTCACCACATCCCCAGATGAGATGGTGTGCTTCTCAGAGGGGAGGGCAGACACGTGGCTTATCTTTTGATCTTCAGCTCTCGATCTTTCAGTTATGATGTGTGATACATACATCATATGTGCTCATTAAAGGAACGACTCATGAGTGATTGACGCAGTGACAGATAGAATGAGGACAGGGGTGGGGTGCTGGGTAGACGTATCCAGTCACATGCATCTGCTTCAGAACTGAATGAATTTTATTCTTGTTTATAGAACGTGTGCGTCTAAGAAAAATATCGTTACTTTCAAAAGGCCTGTACATAAGGCTCAATATTGATGCCCTCACTTATCGTTACTTGCAAGTCATATTAAAATCTGCTGTGGGCTTAAGTTCTGCACAAAAGCATTTATTCTCATTAACGTAGGAACAAAGAGAGAGAGTTAAGCGGAATATTAAAAGGAATAACAATTTCTCTGTGACACAGTTGATATTTTCTTTCTTTATTTGCTGGATTCGTTTCAGAGAGTAGTTTGAATTTCATTATCTTTTCACGTCACCTCAGTCTGTTATAGGGTCATCGGTTGGCCGTTATTTTTACAGTCTGCTGTGGAACAGTCCTCTGACCTGTACACCACACCCTCTCCATATCCGAGCCCACTTCCTGACAGTTACACAATGTATGACTGTTACTCCTTATGTGTTATTTTAGTATTTCAGGAGAAATAAGTGTTATTGAAGTGTTACTGGATGAAAACATGTAACAGGTTCTTACAATCAACAAGTGGGTGGAGGAGGGGGATATACTTGGAAGAGAGGGGAAAAGTGCCTCTTATTTGTGCCAGTGCACTTAGTGATAATAAATACATTGTGGAAAGTTGTGTGTCATAAGAGCTTGCATTTCTTGCTCAAATACAAATAATACAAATTCTGAAAGATGAGCTATTTCATAGCTCACAATATTGTGATACACCATGTTTCCTTCTCCAAGGAAAAGTTATAATAATGGAGCTACGAGGTGTACCTACTGCTTATAATTAAACTGGGAGCATGGTGCCTGAATACACACGCTGTGTAAATTGTGTAAAACAACGAAACTGCAGAACGACTCTTATCAGAGTCTTCTCAAAGCCGGCTTAGAATCCTAGCATGTGAATTACACTCTGGAAAACATACTGCTCAGTTTATATGAAAACCATTTTAAAAATGATTATTGTAGACATATAAATTTACTCATTCTAAAGCCAAACCTCTCTTCAAATATAAGAACCAAAGAGTAAAAAGCTGGGCTTTTGATGATATTACATATGGTGTTTAAATTTTTTGCATAAAACATGTATGCAAAGATTCTCCAATATGGAAACATAATTTTGTGAAAAATTAGAAACATGTCTAAAGGTACCTTTTTACATAAATGAATTTAAATTAAACAGGTACATCTGTTTAACATGAAAACTTATGGCGGTTGTTTCATTTTCTGAAGCTGTTCACAAGAGGGTTATTTAATAAAAATACTATGAATGTAATTTTTAGTTTAATTTTCATAAACAGATTGGGTGGCTTAAAGTACCAAATGCCACAGTGAAGCTGGTTAAAAAGCATCAATTTACGTTACATGGGAAGTTTATTAGAATTGCAAATTTAAGTCCAAGCATTTGACATTCTCAGGCCTCTCCACATACTTATTAAACCAAAATTGATGGGTCTGTTGCTCTTGAGAAAAGTTAGAAATTGGGATGTTTTATTAATGAATCAGTTCTAACATAGAACCAATGCCTAACTTGATCCCCATTCTCTGGCAGCTGTAATTCTTGTCAACACTGCTGTCACTTAATGCAGGGAAAGGAAGAGAACCTCTGTGGAAACCATAACATCCTTTCTTTCCAGCTTTTTTCACATTACATTTTATTTTCTAGGGCAAATTGTGGCTACATCTCTACTCCCCTAAATTACCATTTACTGTAAATCATAATGATCAATACACAATTGTCAACCTTCTCTTTACTTTTTGTTAATGCAATTCCTATTTGAAAGTACCCCTATCTATGAGCAAGATGAAATTATGTCAATTCACTCCCAGAAGTTGACAAATGATAATAACATAATCAAATGAATCTATTCTTCTATATTTTTACATTCTGAGTCAAAGATACATATTTAAAGGAAGACAACTTGCTAATTCGTCACTGCCATCAACATGAATGCAAAATTATTAATAATCTATGACAAGTGAATTTTCAGTATGTCATGTAAATTTTCCTTTAATGTATTGATTTCTTTTCATTAGTTCCCAGGTAGTTCACAATTAAATTTGTTTCCTAATCTTAATGCAAACAACGTAAAAATATGTACAGCTGATTTTGAAAGACATCCAGACTTTCAGATACCACGTATTGATATAAAAATCGGTTTCTCCCATTTCCCCTACCCCTCTTTCTTTGGACATAGTTTTATCTGAGTTGAATACTCTGTCTTTCTTAAAAATCAGTTTCACTTTAGCACTAACTTTACCCATTAAGTTCTAAGCCCTTTGCTGAAACTTTACTCTCCTTAGGTCGCGGGTTTCCAAGAACTTCTAGGCTAACATTTTTTTAGAGATTATTCCTTCTTTGGCAGTACTAGATGACCACACCGTAAAACTGTCTTCATGTTTTTACTGTCACCAATGATTTGTGATGTTGGGATAATTACCATGACTCCTCTGCCTGATCTTGCACTCTGTCACCTGCCAGCAAGATGCTTCAAAAGAGACTTGTTTGTTTGTTTTTAGTTTTTGCTACTGAAATCATTATTGCAGTTTCTTTTTGCCAGTCTATTCCTTATGGGGTAATTAAGATGTGTTAATAGATCTCTTACCTACAAGAACTACTTTAATACAAGCTCAGCGTTAGTCTTAGAGGAAAGATCTGGAGTTAACATGGATAGAGAAGTTGACTTATTTATAAAGCCAATATCATAGCATTCTTGAATTTACTATCTCCCAATTTGAGAACGGAGATGATTTTAAGTAAATATTTTTAAAAATTACAATCAATTTAATGTTTTCAAATAAATTACCTTGTATGTGTAAGGGAGGAAGACCTGTTTTTATTCATTAATTCATATAACCAGTACTACTTTAGAGCTAATTGTACTCAGCTCTATTCTAGATACAATGAGTAGAGTGCCAATCTAGGTAGCAAAAAGCCTAATTAGTAGGAAATTACAGCATTTCAAGCAAAAGATAATGATATCCTGGTTTAGGAAAGTGACAACAGAGATAAAGGTAAGTGTATGGATTCAGGATATATTTGGCAGTAGATTGTTAGGATTTACCAATGAATTGGATATTGGGCCATGCGAAAGGTAATAGTCCAATAATAACTCGTAAGTGAAATTTTAGCACCTGAGCTGGGGAAAATGAGGTTGTGGGAAGTACGTTTATTGGGTTAAATCAGGCTTCCATTTTGAATATGTTATTTGAGATACTTATTAAACATCTAAAGGTAGATGTCAGCAAGTAGGTAGACATAAATTCTGGAACGCAGAATGGAATCAGGACTAGAGATATATTTGGGAGAATAATAACCTTACAGAAATTATTTAAAACCATGAGGAATGGTGAGATTACTTTGGATAAGAATGTAGATAATGAAAAATAGAAGCTCAAAGAAGCTTCTGGATCCTGGAGGAACAGCAATGGTTAGATGTCAGGTAGAGGAATAGGAGACAGAATGGCTAAGGTAGTAGTGACAACAAGGGTCACAACAACAACTGTGATTTATTGTGTCCTTCTGAACCAATCGGTGTTCTAAGCATCTCACACTATTTTAGAGCGCCTACTCAATCCTCATGACAACCATATGATGTATGCACTATTATCATCTGTACTTTGCATGAGAAGAAGCTAAGGCACAAAGCAGTTAAAGTGACTTGTCCTGGATGAAATGACTCTCTGTTTATCTGTTTTTGTGTGTGTGTGTGTGTGTGTGTGTGTGTGTGTGTGTGTGTGAGGAAGATTAGCCCTGAGCTAACATCTGTTGTCAATCCTCCTCTTTTTGCTGAGGAAGATTGGCCCTGGGGTAATATCTGTGCCCATCTTCCTCTACCTTATATGTGGGACAGCTGCCACAGCATGGCTTGATAAGTGGTGCGTAGGTCCGCACCTGGGATCTGAACCTGGGAACCCTGGGCCACCGAAGCAGAGTGCACGAACTCAACCACTATGCCATTGGGCTGGCCCCCTGTTTATCTGTTTTTTAATAAGGAGACAATAGAACACGTTTGTGTGCTATGACCTAGTAAAGAGAGAGAAAAATTGCTGATGTGAGAAATAGGATTAACTATTAAAAGTATGTCCTTGAGAAAGTAGAAGTGAAGAAAATCCAGAATTCAAGAGAAGAGGTTGGTTTTTGAGGAAATCAGTGTAATTAGAGGAAAGAAAAAAAATGAATAAATGTACAATGTTAGTATATTGTGAATGTGTAGTTTTTGTATGGGAAGATGAGGTAGTTCCCTTTTGATAGCTTCTGTTTTTTTTTTGTTTTAATGGAGATAATTAAAGGGGATTGGTTTGTGGAGGGGACCCTGATTGTCAAGTAGATTTTATTTTCCATGCCCTTAGAGTCTTCACATCTGCATTCGATAAAACAGTGTTTCACAAATAGCATACACTCATCAAGTATCTGTCGCATGAATTGTCTATCTGCAACCATCCTTGACTCTAGACATGAATTAATTAAATGCTCCAGGTGAGAGACAGATAAAATTCCATCAAAGCTCAAAAAAGTGTGCATTTAAACCCAGTGATCTTGAAAGGTTCATGGATAAAAACACATTTCAGCTGACATTCTTAGAATGAATGGGAATTTCATGGGCAACATTTTTAGGAAAGGGTATTCCAGATGGCGATGTCAGGGTGAGCAAAGGCATGACCAGAAGTAATAAAGCTGATTTGGCATAAATGTAGGGTGAATAAAGTATATAGTGGGATATAATTCACCCACAATATTAGGGACAGATTATGAAGGGGCTTGAATATCATGCTGAGTATCGATTTATTCTGTAATAAACAGGGAGACATGGGGATTTTTGAGTAGTATAGTGATGAGACAATATATTTGCAAGTAGACAATGAGCCTTACTGTTTGATAAGTTGGAACATGTGATATTATAATACCACTGAACTTAGTAGCTACACTTTAGGTTGGCATAACTTTTCCTTCCATTATCCTCTCTATTCCAAGCCTAGGGCAACACTTGACGACAATGTTCTTTTGTATAGTTGTGCAAGAATGTCCTAGATACAAGGTGTTTGTCTATTGAAATATAGCTAAATATTTTAACCACTTAGCATCCCATGCACATTTACATTTTGAAAACATAACTCCAAAGGGATTCTTGTCCACTCAGAAAGCTCTGGATGACTGCTGTTAGCAAGCTAAATAAACATTTCTGTAAATGTTTTATTAGACCTACTAGCTAAAATAAATTTTTGATTTAACAATAACAACTCAAACAAAGAGTTTAGTAAAACAGATGTGTTCACCAAAAAGTGTGCTACCTCTTAGGATATACCCACGTAAGAATTTATTTTATGAAATTATGCATCATTGGAGCCTTTTTTTCTGAGTGTCTAGAGGCCTTGTAGATACAACTCAGAAAATCTTCAATAATCATTTTCTTTTAGAAGTGTTTCAGAAATAAACCTGTAACCCTTTTTGTCTCCCCCTTCGCTATCCTGGGGTCTAGGTATTTCCAGACAGTTTTGTGCTATAAGGGAAGTTGCCCTCCATGAATGTATTCGACTGAGATTGTTACATTAGCACAGGAATTGAATTTTTCTTCATCATCAGTGAAAAGTCAAATCTCAGTAGTCTTTTCAGGAGGGGAATGTGGCATATGTGCATTAAGGCACTTTCTCTCTTATCTGGTTCTTCTTGTAGCAAAAATAGCACATAGGCTGTCTTTGTGAAACTACTGACTGTAGATAGGGGTTCAGTCAAAAAACAAAAGACAGTCATTTTGTATAAACACATGATGAAAATTTAGATAATAAATTGTGATTTTAACCTATCGATTCATAATTTAACACATAGTCCTTAGTTATATATTATCCATTAGCCATTGGACTAGGTGCTAGAGATAGAAATTTAAATAATACACAGCATGTTCCCTCAAGGAACTAATACCCCAATGGAGGTAAGAAAGTGAGGGGAGAAATAGTCGTAGAAGTGTACTTCCCTTGCATGCCAGTATTTCAAACTTTTGTTTTCTGAACCATTTATTGAACATATTTTGAACACCTAGTATATATATATATATATATATATACACACACACACATATTTTTTATATATATACAGAGCCATATATATATATATATTCACACACATATATATGGCACTGAACTTCTCCAGCTCTGTTAATGTGTCTTCTAGGTATTCTTGAATCTTTTCCTAATGATTAATTGCTAATAATAATAGCTTAACATTTAATGAATACTTGCTACGTGCAAAGCCCTTATCTAAGTGCTTTATGTGTGTATTTTATTTTCATAGTTAATTGAAATGCATATCATTATTGTTAGTCTCATTTTATAGATAAAATCCAAGACAAAAGAGGCTTTCATGACACGCTCAAGGTCCTACACGGATTCAGTGACAAATCCATGTTTTGATAGAGCCCAAGAAATTTAGCCCACAGTTTTAACTAATGTATTTATGCTGTTTCCCTGGAAATAGAAAAGAGATAGATGCCATTAATTCTGTTATCTATGTGGTAAAATACTTTGGAAATAGATAAATGGAATTATACGACTCCCGGAAACTATCTGTGGATTCTGCTTTTGCAGTACACACACTATTCATTTTTCCACCTTCAGGTAACTAATGTTGCTTATAGTTGGTGGCACTGCTGTTTATAATTCTGATTCTTCTACTGGGACTCTACTACTGGGTGCAACTTATCTTTTCATTCATTAATTCCTTTTTAATGTATTAAATATATGTTTCCTTTGTACATCCCACATGGTAAACACGGGTAGAACCTCTGCCTGGTATTGTGATAAGAAGATGCGTAAGATACATCCCCTATACTTGTTCTCCTCACAATTGGGAAAGAAAAAAATATGGAAACAAATCATTATGCAGTCTTGCAAGTTCTCCACTGGAGGTTTTATAAAGAGTATTCTTCCAAGAGAAAGGAGATAGCAACTTATGCTCAGTATGATCATCAGTGAAAACTCTGTGGAGATGAGGACATTTAAGCCGAAACTTGAATGTTGAGAATGAGTTAGACAGGAGAAGAAGGGAAAAGGGATATTTCCATTGGAAACGGAATGAAAAAGCCTGGACAATGGTGCAAAGACAAAGCCAGCCGTGGTGATGGGAGCGTAGAGTCTCACCAAGGAATGTGGGAGGTGAGAGGGGTAAAGCAGGTTAGAGCCAAATTTGAAGAAAGTTTAACTGTATCTTGTAAATATGTATTTGCAAATATTTTCTTGTTGAGAGATGACATTGTGAGTTCTCTATTTCAAACATGACCTCGTTGAGCTGGCTGAAGGGTAGACCAGAGGAGAAGCAACCACAGGCACACACGGGAGCAGGAACGCTATCTTCACGTTACTTCAACTTTTCCCTGGGCAGCATCCTTGCTCACCACCCCCAGGTGCCCTCTCAAACCTTTCCACTCTCTCCAAGCTTCACCCAGTCCACGCCACTTCTGACAAGAGGTGAATGTGTCACCTCTTCTTCTTCGAGAAAAAGGCCATTACACACATACTCTCTCAACTTCCTGCTTCCATGCAAACTCTATCTGATTCTACAGGTAGCTCATCCTTTATTTCCTGTCTCCTGACCAGATCATACTCTCGATTTCATCACCTCTTGGCTTCACAGAGGCCTTGATCTAACAGGTACTTTTTCTGTCATAAATTTATGCTTTCGCTTTTGGCTCTTTTCCTGAGCCTAGTACAGGCTTGGACTAAAAACAAAACAGAACACAACAATAAAGTGAGAATCCCCACTTTGATCATATATGGGTCTCTAATCTTTGTCCTTTCATTGTCTTCCTCAAAGCCGGACTTTTCAGAGTTCTTCAAAGAAACCCACATTTACACTTCCTACCCTCCTATGTTCTCCTCAGTCCATGCGAGCTTTCTTTTCTCCACCACTACCCCAAATAGTGAACTGTTAACCCTGACCTTCAGTGTAGATATCTCCATCTCAGTCTTATCTGGGCATTTCACACCATTTACCCCTCTTAATGCTATCGGCTGCCCTCACCTCCCTAACATTGTTCTTTCTGGTTTTGCTTCTACTTCTATGTTTCTCTACAAATTCTGTCCTGGAGTAACGGTCCATGTGCTATTAGTGATAATGTAAATTAAAACAAAGACCATTTAGCTGGCAGGCTATTAAAAAGTAGTGTTTTGGCAAATGCCTAATAGCTGGCCAGCAGTGGAGGGAGGAACCCTGATTTGTAGCATTTGTGAATTTCTATGGTGTAATTATTCCTCTCAGAGCCAATTTCAAGCTGCCATTGTGAGGTAAATTAGCTCACAAAATTCCTGAAAATTTAACAAGTGTCTCTTACCAGTCATTGAGAGCCATCTCCAGCACATTACTGAATTAGGAAATTTATCAGCTACATGTCATGAAAAAATCAGATTATATTTGGGACTAACTTGATACAGAGAGCAGTTCCAAATGATTTTATTATCCCCAAAGTTATAACTTTTCAAGTATTCTCCCATCAAATTCACCTCCCTCCAAATACAGTTCTGTAGGTAAAACCACATCCATTTACATCCATTTGAGAGAGAGGAGGAGTGTTTAACAGAAGTAAGCTCACGGAGAAAGGCCACTATTAACCTTAATGATTGGGAGGTCGTGTTTCCAACTTGAATATAACAAGTAGACAGTGGTCCAACTCCTTCCTGCCTCAGGCCAAACATCACAAATACCTGTCCTGTTTCCCAGAGAGGGGGAGTTTTCAGCAGTCACTGTGCCTACCTAGAGCCATACTTAGGGAATGCTATAAATGAGTTCAAATTCCGGAAAGAAATTATTCAACAAAAGTTTTCTAACTCAAGAAAGAAGATATTCAAACCTTATCCAAATATATAGAAATTCAAGGCCATCCTGGCAGGAGTTACTTAGGAGACAAATAGCAGTTTTAACATTTCTGTCTGAGTTTGTCTCCAATAATATTTTGATATATATTACGTCATTTTATTTTTATTGCTGTTATACCTTAACACTCCCTCACTGTTGTCATCCTATTAAGATTATCTCTTTCCTCTTGTTTATAAACAGGTCTCTTACATTATAACTGACCAGTTATCACACCAGTCACCCTGCCTTCGACATGGAGTTTTGGAGCCAGCTCCTGTGCCTCACAGTTAGACAAGGACACATGGATTATACATGGGGATGGTGTAGAATCTTGTCCAGTATCTGGAATTGACTCCAAGGACTAGGGGGCCAGATAGTTCTCCCTGCCAGCATCACCCTAGCACAATGCCAGCTGTCTAGAAAGAAAAATAAACCCAGAATCTCTACCACAGCCCAGAAAACAAACAAAACACAACACCCAGGAAATTTAAAGGCATAATCGGGTGCCTAATATAAAAGAAAATTATTGTACGCTTCATATAGATAGTAATGAACAACAAAAACCTTGCTTTTATTGCTTTTACCTTATCTACAAAATAATTATAAATATTTTAAACACTACAGAGTTTTCAAAATTAAAAATGTGATTTCCTTTTTCTTTTCCAATCTTAGTAGTTTTGTTTTATACTTATATTCTTTTAGACCTATTTCTATATAAGCACAAATAAATATATGTACATAGACAACATTTTTCAATATAAATGGATTCAGCAAAGTAGATTATTCTGAAGCTAATCATTTTTCATTTAAAATTTTATCATGGACATTTTTCTGTAGCGTACACCAAGATTTACAACATTTTTTTCCCTACTGGTTCATAGCATCCATTTTCTGTTATATTTAACCAAATTGCTGAAAATGCTATTTAGAAATTAAACGAGGGGAGGGAGAGTGTCCTTTCCATTTCCATCCAATATTGGATAATTAAGGCAAATGACCCAGATTTGCCTCATTTGGCTCACATGCCTGGACATGGCAGGAAGGGTACTGTGCCTAGTCATTGCCCCAGAACCACCTGGAGCGACAGAGGCAGCTCTCCAGTAGATGGAGGAGTTGTTCAGCTGATGAAGGAGGAAGGAATGCTTGGCAAACAAAAGCAGCAGATAACCCTATGAAGTGAAACTCCTACAAATTTATATGGAAATACATTTAAAGAGAAATAAAGCACTTTTAAAGAGGGTTTTAAAGCCAACTATCCCAATATTGTCCTTTATAGAAAAAAATAATTCTGGTCCAAGGTCCAACCCAATTGCATTTAGTTTTCAGGTCTTTTTAGTCTCTTTTAACCTAGAAAGTTCAGCAGAATGATGCTGATTTTTATAAATTTTTATTAAGTTGTCTGCCAGGTTTATTTGCTCTTTTAAGTTAGTAATTATTGTGAGGAGATATTTTGAGACTGTGAAAATATCCTATTTTTCATCAAACTTTCACCCACTATTTTAACACCCAGTAATGATTACGCCTCAATCAATTATTACCACAATGTTTGCCTGATGGTGACTTTTCCAGCTCTATTCTCGTTTCACATTTATCAGTTGTCATGATACTACTATAAGGAACACCATTTCCTCCTTTCCCACTTGTTTGTATATTTGTTCATTTTGCTTAGTATTATCAGCATCGACTCATGGATTCCTATTTTATTCAACTGATTATAAGCCATTGCTGTCTTATATTTTGATGTTCAAATTGCAGCAAGGTTCTCACCAGCTTCATTTTAGCAAATACTGCACTGCGTTTTTAACAAATGTTTGTATGTTTTTCGTCTTTCCTAGAGCTCTCTGAGAAGGGGGACCTTGTTTTATTCCTCTCCATATGTCCAACGTCTGACAGAATCCTTAGGTTGTAGCAGCCATCGACAAACACTTGTTGGATGGATAAAAGGCTGCAATAGCTCTCGTGTGTGAATTACTTCTATTTTAAATGTTTATTTTAGTAAGTACAATAACCAGAAGAGTACAAAAAGTTAATATATAGCTCAATTAATTATTACAAAGTGAACCTTTGGGAAACACTACCTTGTCAAGAAGAAGACCATTGCCAACACCCCAGAAACTTCCCTCATGCCCTGCCCAGTCAGTTACTCAGCCTTCTTCTTCAAAGGTGACCACTATCTTGACGTCTACACCATGAATTTCTTTTGCCAGGCTTTGTATTTTTTTTTTAATTATTTTGCTGATGTCATGTTGGCTTATAACATTGTGTAAATTTCAGGTGTATATTATTATATATCAGTTTCTGTATAGACTGTATCGTGTTCACCACCAATAGTCTAGTTTTTATCTGTCACCCATAAATATGTGCCCCTTTACTCCTTTTGCCCTCCCTCCACCCCCTTCCACTCTGGTACCCACTAATAAGTTCTCCTTATCTATGCATTTGTTTATCTTCCACATACAAGTGAAATCATGTAGTATTTGTCTTTCTCTGTCTAATTTATTTCGCTTAGCATAATACTCTCAAGGTCCATCCATGTCGCAAATGGCATGATTTTGTCATTTTATGGCTGAGTAGTGGTCCACTGTATATATATACCCCGTCTTCTTTATCCTTTCATCCATTGATGGGCACTTCGGTTGCTTCCGTGTTTTGGCTATTGTGAATAATGCTGCGATGAACATAGAGGTGCATAAATCTTTTTGAGTTGTTGATTTCATGTTCTTTGGATAAATAACCAGTAGCAGGATAAATCTGGTTTTATATTTTATATAGTAGAATCATCCAGTACTCTTCATTTTTTTGCCTAATGTTATGCTTGTGAGATTCATCCACATTTTTGCATCTTAATAGTGGTTCATTCATTTTTCTTCTTGTATAGTGTTGAACTATATGAATACCCACAATTTATGGACATTTGAATTCCTTCCCATTTTTCACTTTTGCATGTAATACTGATATGAACATTCTAATATGTATGTCTTAGTGCCTATCAGCATGCATTGGAGTTGGATATATGCCATGTGTGGAAAGACTGAGTCATGGTATATATATGTATGTTCAACACTAAGTAGAATATGCTAGAATGTGATTGTGCAATTTACTGATAGGGTAGGAGAGTGTTCATTGCTCTATAGTCTCACTATACTTAGAATTGACAGTACTTTTTTTTTTTTTTTTTTGTCATTGGTGGATCTATAGGTATGTAGTGCTAACCCTAACAGTACAATTTTATTCTCATTTCCTTGGTGGTTAATAAGGTAGAGTACCTCTTCATATGTATATTGGCCTTTTATGAATTATCTCTAGTTAAGTGCTTATTAAAGTCTTTTACATATTTTTATTCATTTTTATTTTTCTTATTGATTTATAGGAATTGTTCACATAATTCGGATATGAATTCTTTATTTTATGTGTAGCATATATCTTCTAGACAGTTGCTTGCTTTTACACTCTATTTATGGTGTCTAAAGTCATACTGTTTTAATTATTATAGCTTTATAATATGTCATAGCCAGCCCTGGTTAAGATTCCATCTCTCGCCACTTCGGCCCGGGTTCATTTCCTGGTCGGGGAACCACACCATCTGTTTGTGGGTTGTCAGACTGTGATAGCTGCGTTTTCCTGTGATCCTGAAAGCTATGCCACTGGGATTTCAAATACCAGCAGGATCACATGGTGGACAGGCTTCAGGGGAGCTTTCAAACTAAGACAGAGTAGGGAGAAGGAACTGGCCACCCACTTCTGAAAAATTGGCCGAGAAAATCCTATGACTAGCAGTGGAGCACTGTTTGACAAAGTGCCGGAAGGTGAGAGGATGGCAGAAAAAGACCAGACAGGGTTCCACTCTGCTGTACACAGGATTGCTAGGAGCTGGAATTGATGGAGTTTTAATCAATGGCATTTTTAGAATATTGAATCTTCTAGTGTTTTCATTTAGCTTATTTTTATTTACTTATTTATTTATTTTTTTTGGTGAGGAAGATTGACCCTGATCTTTCTTTTTTTGCTTGAGGAAGACCGTCCCTGAGCTAACATCTGTGCCAGGCTTCTTCTACTTTGCATGTGGGATGCCACTACAGCATGGCTTGATGAGCAGCGTGTAGGTCTGCACCTTGGATCCAAACCTGTAAACCCCAGGCCACCAAAGCAAAGCGTGCGAACTTAACCCCTACTCCACTGGGCCAGCCCCAATTTAGCTTTTTTTTATTTTTATTTTTTTGAGGAAGATTAGCCCTGAGCTAACATCTGTTGCCAATCCTCCTCTTTTTCTCCTTTTTGCTTAGGAAGATTGGCCCTGGGCTAACATCTGTGCCCATCCTCCTCTACTTTATATGGGACACCGCCGCAGCATGGCTTGATAAACCGTGCATATATCCACACCCAGGATTCGAACCTGCGAACCCTGGGCCGCCAAAGTAGAGTGTGTGAACTTAACCACTATGGTACCGGGCCAGCCCCTTTAGTTTATTTTTAATTCAATACTTTATTTTATTTATTTTTGTTTTTTGTTACGTCATTTTCACCAAATGTAATCCTAGGTATTTGAGTTTTTTTCCTGACATTGCAAATTGTATATTTTTATCTGTAGCTTTAGCTTTTTGTTTGTACGTTATCGATTTGTGAATAACAACAGTTTTATTTCTTCTTTTCTATTATTTATACCTTTTGTTTGCGTTCTTGTTTGTTTCCCTGTCTAGAACACCCAGTACATTCTTAAATAAAGGTGCTGATAGTCAACACTCTCATCTTGTTACTTCTCAGATAGAAAGCATTCAATGTTTCATCATGAAGAATATTATTTTTAGGACATTGTTTATAGGGTTATGTACTTTCCATTCTCTTCCTAGTCTAGAAAAGGTTTTTTTTTTTTTTCCCAAGTCAGATCTGTTTGAATTTTATTGAAATCTTTTACTGTATCTATTGAAATGATTACGTTTTTTTCTCCTTTACTTTGTTAAGAATTACGCTGACTGATTTTGAAAGCTTAAAAAGAATTTCTGGGGCCAGTTCCAGTGACCTAGTGGTTAAGTTCAGCATGCTCCACTTTAGCAGCCCAGGTTCGGTTCCTGGGTGTGGACCTACACTGCTCTGTTAGCAGCCATACTGTGCTGGCAGCCCGCATACTAAAAAAAAATAGAGGAAGATTGGTACGGATGTTAGCTCAGGGCAAATCTTCCTCAGCAAAAAATAATAATAATAATAATAATTACTTAAATCAATCCAAACTCACATTATGTATTTTCATTTCATATATGGCTGCACTCAGTTTAATGATAATGTGTTCAGAATGTTTGTACACATGCTCCTTAGTGAGATCAGTTCATAATTTTCTTCAAAACACATCCTCATCAGTATTTAGTATTAATGTTATGATGACTTCATAATATAAATTGAGAGTATTTTGTCTTTTTTTATTTTCTGCAAGAGTGTGTAAGATTGTTATTATTTCTTCTTCACTCATTTGGAAGTATTCATCAGTGAAACCATCTGTGCCTAAAGATTTCCTTGTAGGAGGATTTTAATTATGGATTCTACTTCATTAATAATGACAGGGATAGTCACATTTTATAATTTTTCTTGTGCCAGACTTGGTAATTATATTTTTATAAAAATTGATCTGTCGTAAATTTTCAAATGTATGGCCCCCATTGTTCTAATAGCTTCATATATATTTTAAATACCTTTGTTATGTCTAATGAAGTCCTTTTTCCTTGGCCTCACCAGTCTTGACAGTGGGAAATCACTTCTAATAGTTATTTTAAATAACATTTTTGGTTTGTTGATCTTTCCTATTGGATATTTATTTTCTATTGCAGTACTTTCTGCTTTTGTCTTTATTACTTTCTTTCTTTTACTTTCCTTGGGCTTAATTTGCTGTTTCTTTTAAAACACCTTGAGAATGATGATTAGTCATTGTTTCCATCTTTTTCTTTTCCAAAATATGTCTTTAAGGCTATACATTTACCTCTTTATGATTTTAGCTGTGTACCATCAGATTTGATGTGTAGAGTTTTCATTATCATTTAATTAAAAATATTTTCTAATTTGCATCATTAGTTCTCTTTTGACCCAAGGGTTATTGAGAGTGTACTGGTCAATTTCCATACATATGCATATTTTATAGACATGTTTTTCTTATTAATTTCTAGCCTAATTGCAGTGCGGTCTGAAAAATTATTCTGAATACATAAGGCTGGTCTTTTGAACTTTTTATAGGCTTGTTTTAATTCAAAGAATGTTTTATTTTTAAAAATATTTTTTGTGTGTAAGAAATGTGTATTTTGCAGTTGATGAATGTGTATAATGTTTATTAGATCAATTAATTAACCATGTGTTCAACTATTCTATATTCTTACTAATTATTTTTTCTTTTCTGTCATATACAAGAGGGTGCAGTATTAAATTATACCTGATGATTATGACTTTATTTATGTTGCTTAATACATTTTGAGGCTATATTGTTAAAAAAATCATATAATTTTATAATTTGTAAATCTTCCTGTTGAAATGTATCCTTTTTCTCTAGTAGTGCTTTTCAACTAAAAGCTTTAGTTTTCTGATATGAATATAGCTAGACTTGTTTTCTTTTCTTTAGCTTTTGCATATGAAAAGTTGTTTTCGTCTTTTCTTTTCAGCATTTATATATTTTTATATTGCATATGTATCTCCTGTAAGCAACATACAGTTTAAATTTTTAATCCAGTGTGACAAATGTTGTCTTTTAATTAGAGTGTGTATTAGTTTGCTGGGGCTTCTGCAACAAAGTATCTAATAAGTACCACAAAATGGATAGCTTAAATAACAGAAATTTATTGTCTCACAGTTCTGGAGGCTACAAGTCTGGGATCAAGATATTGGCTGCATTGCTTCTTTCTGAGGGCATTGAGAGAGAATCTGTTCAATGCCACTTACTTAGCTTCTAGTGGTTTGCGGGCAGTCTTTAATGTTTCTTGGCTTGTAGAAATATCATCCTGGTCTCTGTGTTCATCTTCATCTAGTGTTCTCCCTGTGTGTCTGTTTCCAAATTTCCCCTTTATTTTATATGGACACCAGTCATACTGGTAGGATTCCATCCTACTCCAATATGACCTCATTTTAACTAATTATATTTACAATGACCCTGTTTCCAAATAAGGTCACATTCGGAGGTATGGGGGTTAGGACTTCAACATATGAGTATTGGGGAACACCATTCAACCCATAATGAAGCATTTACGCCATTTAAACTGCAAGTAAATACTGATGGATTTTAGGTTAACTATACTATATTAGTATTTGTTGTCTCTTTCTCAGTGTATTCATTATTTCTTTTTGGCTTAGCTCTCTTGTCCCCTTTCTGGTTGATTATTTTTCCCTTCAGATAATCAAGAGCTTTTCATGTGATTCTTTTTTTCTCTCCTCTATTAGCTTTTCTGTTGTACTTTTTTTTACAGCATATATTCTTAATTTATTATAGGAAAACTTAATTAGTTATTTGTCACTTTTTAAACAACAAACCATACAATATTTAACAAAAACTTCTTCTGTTTTGACAGAATTTTACTTTTCCATTTATTAATTTTTAAAAATGTTTTATGTGCCATTATTTTGGAACAACTTTTTTGAGATTCACATGCCATGTAATTTACCCATTTAAAGTGTTCTCTCACTGAAGGTCACAAAGATTTACCTCTATGTTTTCATCTAGGAGTTTCATTCTAAGAGTGCGACAGTTTTAGGTCTCACATTTAGATCTGTGAGTTAATTTTTGTGTACGGTGTAAGAAAGTGGATTCATTTTCCATCTTTTATCTTTCTCTCTGCCTGGGCAGTCTGACAGTTATGGATTGCGTTACCAGGCTTTCCTACGCTCTAGTAGACGGGAAGGATAACACCTTTGAAGGAGTTCCTCATCTTTTGCAGGTTCAGGGAAGATGTGGCTGAGGACCAAGTCCAGGTTATCATTGTGAGGGTTACAGAGTTACTGCCACTATAGAATGCTCTACTCTTGCCTCCGTGGTGGGGAAGATGTTTCACCCCAAGTCATGGTATATCTGAACTTAGCCCAAGAATTTCCGGAAGATACAATAAACTGCCTGAGCAGGTCGATCAGACTCCTATAGTACCAGTTCTTATTGCTTGGCTGCCTTTCCTTCAACTTGCTCTGCTAACCTCATTTTTATTTATTATACATAATACATTTGTTATTTATTATGTAAACCTCACAGAGTTTCTTATTATTATATAAGAAAAGAGAAAAAAGCTCTGAATTTTCTTGCTATTTCTATCATTACATTATTAATTATATGAAAAAATCAATATGAAAGAGAAAAGCTCCTTTTTGGAGCATATCACATAATTTAAAATGATCACATCATTAACAAGTTGCATTTAAGTGATAAACTGTGAATGTACCTGATTTTAACATATTGTTGACTTAATCTCTAGGAACACTAACATAGACAACTATCCATGTTGTCTCTCAAAAGATCTGTGAACAATCCCAAACAATGAATCCGAATATGACCTAGATCATATTATTAGGTAAATGATATTAGATGGTGTTATGATATGAACCAAGTGTTCTTATTTGTGTTGTAATCGTACTTGGAACTGTAGCTACACTTTTTAGTAGCACTGTGCCTCCTGATGATTTAGTAAACCTTTTGTCTCTTAGTTCTAAAGTGATTATAACAATACCTACAGCACAGTCTCATTGTGAATGTTATTTGATATATGACACACGTGAGCAACCCTGTGTACATGTGCACAGTGGAAATAATGTTTTAATCCGGATATTCTGACTTGAAAAAAAGTGTTAAATTTATATTTTACATGAGTTAAAATCTCTATATTTCAACCTATTTTTTAACCTATTTTCATCTGAGTTTTGACTTTCCACTTGTTTGTCCAGAGTGCCAACTAAGTTTTGTATCAGGGTAAGGGGTCAGCTCTTTAATACTAAGCACACTGGCATTGGTGCTTACTGTGTACATCATCCCGGCTGATTCTCAGATACTAGCAAACCTCCCTATTAGCATCTGCTTAGATGTTTTGTCCCCATCTGACCTCTGCCATTTTGTTTGCTGATGAATTAATTGACTGATAAATCTCCCATATGGACCCTTTGTATGTGTCAGCTCTCACCTTCCCTCCCTCCTTTCCTCCCTTTCTCTCTCCAGCCCCCTTACCCCCCAGCCTTCTTGGAGGCTGCTCTCTTATGCTTCTTGGGTATATTACTTTATGCCTTCTTTGTATCTGATGCATAGCCTCTTTATACCTCCCATGCCATGATTGCTGAGAGAATTTTTGTGGGAAAAAAATGTCTTCCAGGGATCCAGACAGAAAGTGTAGGACAGATCCCCTCCACTCCGAGAAACTCTGAGTGCCTTAACTATGATTTTCTCTTTATATTCACCTGGGAGGTGCTGTTCCTGTGTATGCATTTGGCTTTGCACTCTTTCTCTAAGCCATAATATTTTCATCATCCTCCACTATGACTGAAAAAAAAACAGAGAGAGAAAAACAAAAACCAACAAAAAACCAGGTGTGATAGGGTACATTAAAAAAATATTGTTTGTTTCTTTTTAAGACATAGACCTTTGAAAACTAATAAGGTAAGAATTAACTTTTCTTTATATCTCTTTGCATTTTCTTTATGTCCTGTCTACCCCTTGAATAGTAGATGACAAGATTCTAAATAAGTGGCCAAGGGAAAGAATGGAGAATGGAATCTATAAATGGATTAAGGCATTGCAGGCCGAAAAAAAATACCTTGTTGGCTGGTATTTTAAGCTATCACGTTCCCTCAAGCTTAGCACAGTTCTTGTCACAAAGAAAACAATCAATATATGGTAGGCAGAGCATTAGTAGTTCTAGTTTCAGTAGTGATAATAGTGGTAGTAGTCATTCACTCATGTAACAAACCTGAATAAGTTCTTAAACTTTCTGGCTTTTCCAGAGGGCACATAAAATGAGCTCCTGCTCTCAGGAGTTACTGTCTGATGAAAGGCATGAGTGGACCATGCCATGGAATGTATCTTTACAGTATGTCTCTCCACTCCTATGACACCTTCTATTGCCTGAGTGGTACCTACTTGGCCTAAAAGAGAAGAAGTATTTGAATAAAAACTATTATTAATCACAGAACACTTTGACTACTTTTTAATATTTTAAGCATTTTTAAACATTTTTTGTGAAATAGATTATTTATACTGAAAAGTGCATAAAACATATATGTGCAGTACAATGAGTAATTTTAAAATGAATGCCCATATAGCCTGCTCCTCTGTTAAGAAATTGCACATACCAATACCCCCAGATGCCCTATAAGTCACAGGGAGACCACATCCCCTCTCAAATAAACAGAATCCAGACTTTTATGTTAATCATTTACTTGCTTTTCTTTATGGTCGTATCACCTTTTGAATACATCCCTGGTTTTTAAAATTTATATAGAGAGTCCATTGTGTTTATTCATGTATGTCTTTCTTCTTTTGTCAACATCTTGCTTGTAAATAATATGTTACTCCCTGCAGCAGTACTCATTCATTTTTATTGCTTTATAGTATTCCCTTGTTTAAATATACCCCAATTTATATTTCCATTTGACTGTGGATGGACAACAGGGTTGTTTCCAGTTTGGGGTTATTGCAAATAACACTAGTGAAAACATTTTCTGCATGTCTCTTGAGCACATCTACAACACCACAGGTCTGTTAGGAAGTCTCTATTTCATGATCAGAAAAAGCTCTCAGGACAACATTCTTTTTGAAAAGTAGGCTTATCTCTGTGGGATCTCATGTTTCCTAAAATTTAATCTGGTGTGCTTCACTGCCTTCTTAACTTTATGGAGATTTTTAAAAAGTTTTTCATTAATATTTCATTCAACCTTTTCAGTTATCCTCAGTGAAAGGAACCGTATTATTTAGCCCAACATTATCAAAATCAGAATTCTGTTGAGTAT
Source organism: Diceros bicornis minor (assembly GCF_020826845.1). Classification (NCBI taxonomy): domain Eukaryota; kingdom Metazoa; phylum Chordata; class Mammalia; order Perissodactyla; family Rhinocerotidae; genus Diceros; species Diceros bicornis. The sequence goes on along the minus strand of NC_080744.1, from coordinate 8,781,105 downwards.
TATTTATAGTTTTAGTTTGTTTTTTTGAAGGATAATTGTGATCATAGTGCACCTCCAATTTTATATCACAATATTTAATCTAAATATTTTGTATTAATTTTCTATTGCTATGATATTGCCATAAACGTGATGGCTTAAAACAATGCACATTTATTATCTCACAGTTTCCATGGGCTAGTCTGGGCACATCTTAGTTGGATACCCTGCTCATGATCTTGTAAAGCTACGATAAAATTGTTGGCTATATTGAGTTCTCATCTGGAGGTTTAACTAGGGAGGAACCACCTCCAAGCTCCTTCACGTTGTTGGTAAAATGCATTTCCTCACTGTTATAGAATCCTGACAGTTTGCCTCTTCAAAGCCAGCAATGGAGAGAGAAAGTCTCTGCTGCTTGGAGTATCTCACTTCAAGGAAATCTTGGACCTTTTTTAAAGGACTCACCTGATAGGTCATGGCCCCAGAATAATCTCTCTTTTTATTAAATCAAAGTCAAACAATTAAGCACCTTAATCACACATTTAAAATTCCTTTAACTTTGCCATATTCTGTTGGTTAGAAACAAATTGCAAGTTTTAACTGCACTCAAGGGGAGGATTGAACAAGAGTGTACACACCAGGGAGTCAGAATAATGGGAACATCTTAGAATTCTGCCTACCATGCATTGTAACACATATTTTCCTGTTATGTTTAACTATCCTAAAGACTTTTTATGACTGTATTACATTCAAGCATGAAGTATATTACAATTCACTTGAACAATAGATTATCAGGATTTATTTATGTTTTACATGTCTAGTTTTTAAGATTTGAAAAGTTCTAATCATATATGAAAAATATTTGGGCCTCAGTTTTCTCAGTTATAGATCAGTGGTCCTTAAACTCTGGAAAAAATGAGGGGTAGATGCATTAGTAAAAAAACTACTTGGTATCTAGTTCCATTTTCAAAACCCTAAGGCAGGTAGTAGATGCTAGAATCATCTCATTTACAAAATGCTTGTGTCACGAGCTTCGAAGGTGACAGTTGAAAAATAATCATGAGTCAAAAAATAATTATTATTTTATAAAATAATAAATAAATAAGAGTGAAAAATGCTCCCAAATGTAGACAATAGTGCTGTCAAGAAATTTTAAAAAACGCATTTCCGTTGTCTGCAAACCAGCCATATCCATCATATCCTTTAGGGATCACATGCTCACAGATTTTAATACCACTATCTTCTTTATTTCAAAGTCTATCCAGCCTGAATTTAAATAGCACGGATACCTTCAAAAATAGATGATCTCAAACCAAACTCATTCTCTCTCACCAAACATCTTTTCTTTCCTGTGTTCTATATTATAGTTAATGTCACCCTATCTACTCAGTTACCCAAGCCAAAATTGAGAAAGTAAGCCAACCCTTGTACTTACCCCATACATTTAATCAATGACCAAGACAGAAAGGGATTTTTAAATTACATTCTCATAGTCAGACAATATCTGTATTTGACCCAATGCCTAATTTTTATAAAATTTTTCTGGGTTAGTTTGAAATAATTAATGAACTTTCCTAACTAACTTACTATCGAGAAATGCCTAGGGATTAAATGAATAGTGTCAGCCTGCTGATCTATAACAGATGTATGCTAAAGGTGTTTACTCACTTTAATCATCGTAAATATTTGTTTTTAGCATTTTTGTGGGATTTGTTATAGCCCAGAGCAATATCTGTGAAAAATTTCCCAATTAATAGACATTTTTTATAGTCATATGACTCATTGCTAACACATATGAATTAGTATTAAAGGAATCCAAGTTAGTTTTAACTATGTTTTTTAATTTTACAGAAAATATGTGCCCACTACATACAATGTTTTAAAAATATTTGAAATATCTATGGACATAGAAACTTAAATGCATGATATGTTTCTTTCTAGTCATTTTTAGCATATTCATATTTGGGGTTTTAATGTTTTTAAATTCATACTGTAACCAGTTGAAATTAGTTTGGCTGTGAATAGCAGAGACTTTTCAAAACAGTGGTTTAAACATGTTGGAAGGTAATGCAGGGCTGCCAGAGCAAGTCCATGATAATGGGGAATGCCTCCTCCATTGTCCTGCCTCATGACTCCAGCCTTCAAGGTCACCTCAGTGTACGAGATGGCTGCTAGAGTTCCAGACATCATGTCCAAGTTACAGTTCAGAAGAAGTCAAATGGACAAAAGGACAATTCAGGTGCATCCCATCTCAGTCGTCTCTCTCTAAGCAGCCTTCTCTGAAGCTCTTGTCAACATTCTCACTTATACATCATTGGAGGGAAGTGACTCACATGATTATGCCTCCCTGAAAAGAAGCTGAAAAATAAACTGTTCATTCTGGGAAGCAATCCAACAGGAAAAAATTGGGTTCTGTTACTGAAGAAGGAAAGAATGGATATTGAAAAGGTGACTAGTACACACACACATACTCACTCATATACGCATGCACACATACACGTACATATACATATATAGACTTGGATGTATATAAAATATGTATATGATTGCTTATCCTTTTTTTTTTACCAAGCACTTGTCTAAATTCTTTATGATTCCTAAACAAACATTTAATGGCTTGATTAAAAAGTCACTGAACTGATGCATTATAATTCACCTTAAAGTTGATAATAGGTTTTTCCACATTATTATTGTTGTTATTGCTTGCTATGCTGCTGCTGTGGGGGAGGAAGACAATTCCTCTACCCTCCAGGTCCTTCTGGCTGCTCTAAGAATTAAATTGACATGAGACAGAATAACAGGAGAAAATCAAGCAAATTTAATAACATGTATGTGTAGAAGAAACCCAGGAAAACTGAGTAACTCGCCAGAACTGCTGAAGCCGCCACCTTACGTACCATCTTTAACTAAAGACAAATGAGGGTGTTGGGGGTAGTGGTTTGGTCTTCCAAGGGGAGGAAGGCAATTTACATGGAGATGGAAAAGCAAATGTTTGATAAACAAGTGTTTGCTGGGCCACCTAAAGACAACGTGACACGAGAGACAGGACTTTGATAAAAATGGGCTTGCTGGTGCCTTTCTGTCTATCACACCTATTTTACATTATACTATAGTTATCTTATATTAGCTCCTTGCTGGAACAGGCCTTCTATCTTAAATTCTTTTAGGCAGTTGGGGGAAGGTCAAAGTTTCTTTCAGAATCTTTTGTTCTTAAAAATAATTGAGCCAAAGAGACACATTCTGGGGTGGCCAATTCTGATCCCCACACGGCCACGACTGCTGCGACTGCTGCTTCCACTCCTGGAGCATCTGTCATAAGCCTGTCATTTTGTTAAATAGTTTAGATACATGTTAGGTGAATAAAATTGGTTCTTGCACCTGTCTTCAGGCATGGGGTAACGTAGTGCAACATTTGAAGGTAACACAAACCCCAAACCCAGTAGCGTTTACAAATCGTGCAAATTTTACTTAAGGTTTTCTTCAGGAGTTTAAGAGGAGATTGCACTGCCCCAAATACAATAAAACCTCCTATTATGCTCTTCATCCATCACTTCCCTCACAACTCAAGGCTGCTGAACTCGTCGCTTCTCTCCCTCGTCAGAGCCTGCCAACACTGGGCTTTGCACTTATTCCCCGTTCTATACTTATCCTTGCCTCCAGCCTCCAGGACCTTTTTAGTTTTAGATGGCATAAAATTCAAAATCTCTGCTACTGCCAGCAATGTGTGGGAATATCTTTTCATTGTATTCTCACCAGCACTGATATTATAATTAAAAAACCATAATTGTTTTTACAAAATAATATTTTTATTCACATTTTAATTACTAAAAACTTGAACACTTTCTCAGGTACTTGCTAAATCATTGGATTTCTGTCTTTATTCATTAACAAATAATAATTGAGAGCCTATTTTGTGCCAGCTCTTCCTCTAGGTGTTGAGGATACAGTGGTGAACAAAAGAGGAAAATCCCTGCCCTCCTGGAACTTGCATTTTACTTGGTAGATTCAGCAAATAAACACAGATAAGCAAAATGTAGAGGTGAGACAGTGGCAATTGTTATGGAGAAAAATATGTAGGACTTAGAGGGTGGGAGATTACAATTTAAATAGGATGGACAGGGTAAGCCCACTCTGAAGGTGACATTTAAATGAAGCCTGGAAGGAACTGAGGGATTAAGCTACACATGTGCATAAAGATGGGTGGTGAGATCCAGAAGAAAGGAAAAGGGAGTGCAAAGACTGTAGCAATATTTTCTCCAATGTGTTTGAGAAACAGCAAAGTGGCCAATGTGATAAGAGTGAAGTGAACCAGGGCCAGGGTAGTGCTGAAACCAGGGAGGTATTGGGAACCAGATCAGCTAGGAATTTGTGGCCATTGTAACGACCTGGGCATTTTCTCCAAGTGATATAGGAAGCCAGTAGACAGATGTGGATCTGCTTTAAGTTTTAACGAGATCACTCTGGCTGCTTTGTGGAAGATAGACTGAAGGGAGACAATGGCTGGAGCACATAACTAGCTAGGAGGCCATTGTTATTCTCCAGGTGAAAGATGATGAAAGTCAGAGCAGTAGACAGGATAGCAGTAGATAGGATCCCATCATGTATATATTCCTACTGTGTAGTCTATAGGATTATTAAGGAACTGGATTTGGTGTATAACAGAAAGAGAGAAGTAATGAATAATTCCAACGTTTTAGGTCTGGGCTTTGAAAAGAATGGAGTTGACCTATAATTAGAGGGAAGTACTAGAGGAGGAGTAAAGCAGATTTAAGAGAGAAAATTAGAAGCTGAGTTGTAGACGTTAATTTTGAGATTATTAGAGATCAAAGTGGAGTGGACAAGTTGGCAGTGTAACACAGAAAAACAGAAAGAGTGTGGTCCAGACTTCTATGAATCATCTGTTTGTATCTGTTACTCAGTTATCTTGTAAATTTATAATTTTTTGTATGCTGAGCATGAACGTTTTATGTAGTAATGTTATGGTATTCCTTTTTGAGATATACATAACATCAAATTGAAATGATCATTATGTTGTAAAGAGCAAAACAAAGTCAATACAAAAAACAAAGGAATCTAGGAAGACTGAGCAAAGTATGTTTGAGAGAGGTGAGAGAGAAGGAGTAAGAAAGGGAGAAGAAGGAGAGAGGATGAGAGAGAGAGAAAGGAGAAAGAGAGAGAGAAAAACACATTGCTTTCAGAGATATAAAAGGTTCCATATGGCGTTAGTTTGTCAAAATATATCTGTAGGAGTACTGCCGGAACTTTCCACCCGTACACATATTTAGTATGTAAACGCTCAGTAAATTCACTATTTCTTCTGTATATGTATATGCCTTTCCTTTCTCTCTCATTTTTTCAGTTTTTCTATTCAATTTTCCATTGGCGATAACTTGGCGGCCTCAATGCCCACTATAATATCAAGAGAAAGTCTAAACTATGTTTTTCTTTTCTGAAGAATTATCCATATTTCTAGGTGCCTGAATTGTGTCACACAACGTCTCTGTGCTGATCATACTGGCTACATTTGCTCCACAGCTGTGCCTCTTTAATTGCTATGGCAACAGCACAGTAGAGCCAATATAACCACAGAGACTAGTTACATGAAATGTTAAACAGTATCGGGAAACCGAACCATAATGGATAGTATGACATCTCAAAGGCTCAGAGATTCACCTTTCAGAATTCCAAAGAAATATGGATAAAAGTACTAAATCATTTACTAGATTTGAAACACCAATTAATGGCATTTGAATTTGTACTGTAATACTTTTTATGCCCTTTCAAGCTGTCATAAAATCAAGGTGAATTCTGAGGAGAGAGCTGCTGTATTCTTGGAAATTGGAAGACAACAGGGGCCGTCCACTACTGTGCAAAGGCAAGATAATGATTTCATTGCATTTCACATTTGTGATAAGTTCCTTATCCTGGACCTTTCTTCTCCCCGGTGTCCGTTGAAACCTGATTATTCTGCAATGAGATGCAGTAGAAAGAGAAACTGGTGTATTAAATCCAGGTTGAAGACTTAGATGACTAATAATGTCTTCAGACCTTCACCGAGATTCAGTCTCCTCATCATTCAATACCGACCCAGACGTGGATCACAGCTCTTTTTACCCTCATGCTTCCCACAAGCATTGGTAGGGGGCACCCTTCAGGATTGAAGTTGATGGGGAGCAAGAGTGTGATACCCAGCAAACAGCATACTCTTTATCCAAAAGGTTACTGATCTGTGACTATGTGTCTACAGGCCACATGCCTAACACTGTTTTACAGAATCTTCTTCCTTTGTGTGCTTCCTTCAGTCTTCTCTCCTCTCCTCTCTTCCACATCATGAACTTGCATTTAATTTATCAAATGTGGAATTTGGCTATCCCTTGTTTCATTGCCCCTTTAAAATCCATGCCTTGGGGTACTCACCATTCACACAAAATTGGATTATCAAATGATTTGTTGCAAAACAAATAACCATTGTACTCCCCAGATAAATTAGACCTATCTCTTAGAGGCACTACTGTCTTAATTAGTTGAAGTTTTAAATGTAAATTATCTTGCACTTTTATACACACATCACCCCTCTCCCTTATTTTCTCTGAACATCCTGAAGGAGTGCTTATAATCAACAGAAATTCACTTGCCACCTGTGCCAGCTGACCCAACTCCAAACTCCTGCTGTTCTAGCACTGTTGGGAATCTTCGCAGCCTCTTAGCACTGGGCAGTTCTAGGCTGCTCTCTCCCCCCAAGCTATTTTCTGCCAGAGAGAATACATTCTCCTTCAGAGTTACTGGTAGCATTTACTCTTAGGATGCATGGACCCTCAACGACATTATAGAGTCTGCAGGCAGACTTCCAAGTGGGCAAGGAAAGTAGATGGGTATCTCCCCTATCCGTAGGAGAATACTGAGACCCCTTTATACACAGAAATCACTCTGTTGTATCAGGTAGAATTTATATCCTTAAAAGAATACTTAGCATTATGGACTTACATATTTGGGTAACTTCAATCATGTCTTGATATACCAAAGAAAAATAAATGACTGTGGTTAAATGTGTCATTTGGGTTGTCTTCCAAGGTGCTCTTAAGTCTCCACCTAGTGGAGTGCTAGTAATCTGCTAGCACCTTCTAAATATAACTTGATTATGAACAGAGACCAGGAAAATAAATGAGTAAATCACCTGAAGAACTTAAGGAGTCATTGTTGTTAGAATTAACAACCTTTGTGTTTAGATGCTACATAATCAGAAAAACAATATAAATAATGTATGTAAGCATCGTCTTATCCTAGGAAGAGCATGGGTTTTGGGAATAGAAATATCTCCATCTTAAACCTACCTTTTTGTTTCTTTCTATATGATCTTGAGGGTATTGCTTAACATTTCTTAAATTTTGTTTCATTATATAAAATGGGAAAAAATAGCTACTTTATTTGGAGTTGTGCAAGGATTAAATGGGATTTGGTATGATAAGTACATCGCATAAGTCCACCTTAGCTTTCTAATGTAAGCTAATAAAATTAATATTAAAAACTTTTTCTAAAAGAAATAAAGCATCTCTCTATGTAGCTTTCACCTAATTTTAAAAAGCAAAGAAGTGCTGAAATATTTGCACATCTACTAGTTAGAGCATGGCAAATATTCCATTTAGTAAATGGGTTTAATTACAGGTTTTCAGTATCTCAAGCTTGTTTCCTCATCTGTAAAATAAAGAGACTATTACTTCCTTCATGTTTACCTGTGTGTCCTCAATGAATGGTAACAGTTATGTTTTTAAAATTTGGTTTGTTTAAGTAACTGGCCTCATCTGTAGTCCTTTAGTGTAAACAACATGTGTCTATGTATGCATATGCCATGTTGAATTAAAAAAATACACATATGTATACGCAAATGTTGAGAACAAAAATTACGGAATGCTATCTCAACTCACAGACTCATTTGAATTGTATAAATTTAAATATCAAAATGTATGTTAAGTTAAAACTTTTCACATTCTGCCTTCTATTATAATTGTGAATGTGCTTGTCCTAACCAGATCCCAGCCTTCTAACCTTGGTAGATTCTAGCAAAGCACCTCATATGCGGTGCAGATACTAAATTAATCTTGCTGCAGAAATGAATAAAAGAATGAGTGAATGGATGCATGAGTGCATTTTAAAAATTTATGTTCAATGTGGTTAGGAATTTTACTAGCGACTATTATCATCAAAGACCAAAGGATAATTGTTCTAGATTATAGTTGTCATATTTTGAGGCCTGAATTTAACAGATTCAAACATAATATCCTCAGTATATGTTTTAGTAGAGAATGGAATTATAATGTTATCATTTTTAGTTCCTCTAGAAAAATATTAGGCAGACAACCTAAAATATTTGAAACGAAGCTATCAAGGGTGTTTTATTATCTAAACTATATTATAAAATATCCTTTACAATACTGTGACCATTTTGACACATCCTAAAACAACTCATCAGCATCAATGGGCATCAGCATCTGTGCCCAGGCATTAGCCTGGGCAAAGGGGCACTAATTGAATTGGTAGAGCTCTGCTGAATGATGTCAAGGCAGCTCCTGAGGAGCCCAATAGCTTTCCTTTAACGCAACATATAAATTGGTACCATATTGGCTTCTGCAGAGAATAGATTAAACTCTCAGCTGGTTGTAAAATCTAAATTTGCTTTTATATCTCATTCTAGTTGCCAAATCAATACTGATTCTCTTGAGCATATGTTATGTAATAGCCATGGGCTGAAACGTGGAGGCAGCACTGGAAAATCATTTTCCAGTTTGTGTGTGATAGACTCTTCTTTGTTGATAAATGTATCACATTGTGTCTGAAAGGAATTTGCTTGAAAGAACATATAATATAAAGATGTGTAAATATTATCTAAAGAGCTGCAACTGTGTGACTATTACAGCCTCTCTCAAATATTATTATTAAAAACCCATCTGTGTTGTTTGCATTTAACTATTTAGAGAAACCAATAGACAGATCATGTTTTAAAACAGTTTCACTTAACTAGATAAAAATGAGGGTAGTGTGTCTGATGATCTTTATAAATTTTTAAATCATGAATTCCAGCAAAACATGACAACTACTCTGCTCTTTCATTCACGTTCATTTTCTTCGAGTGGTCATATATTAATCTAATAAATATGTCAAGGATTAGTTTGTGAACTTGTAGGAAGTGAAAACTCTTTCTTTACATGATCTCCTATCTTTGACCAACTTTGAAATTTCTACCCTTCCCTAGGATACCATGGGAAAGCTCATTGATCACAATTCTTGATCTGATTCTTTCATTACTTACAGGTCTCACTGAAACAAAAGGTAAACATAGAGTTAAGAAAGCGGTCCACAGTTTATTCTAAACTTACCCTTACTTTCTAAATCACCATGTCTGCAGCAAGATCATATCGAATCAGGCAGTATATGTTTTGCCCCGTGAAGTAAATCAAATTATGAAATAGGATGCATAACTTGGGTTGGAATGGAAGCACATCTTTGAAGATATATGACAGAGTTAATAAAACATGTGTTTCTAAAATATGACTAAGTTCCGATTAACTACGAATAATGTGTCATTTTATAAATCCTTCTTTCTTTGGAACCAATATTGGGAAACATAATGCAAAGCCTGTATTTTCTTTTTTTTTAACTTAATCAAAGATATTGAAGTATATTTGATGTAAATAAAATGCACCAATTTTAAGGGTGTGATGATGTAAATAAAACGCACCTATTTTAAGGGTGTGAATTATGATGAATGTATAAACCTGTATACCACTATTCCAAATACGATATAGAATATTTACATGACCCCCAAAATTTCACTGTACTCCTTCCGAATCTATCGTCCTTCAACTAGGCAACCACTGACTTGATGTCTGTTGTTGTAGATTAGTTTTGCCTGTTCTAAATGCGCGTATACTTGGAAGCTTACAATATGTATTGTTTTACATCTGAAATCTTCTGCTAAGGGAAACGCTTTAGAGGCTTCTGTTAGTTTGTTCGGGCTGCTGTAACAAAGCACCACAAACTGGATGGCTTAAACAGAAATTTATTGTCCCACAATTCTGAAAGCTAGAAGTCCAAAATCAAGATGCCTGGCATGGTCAGTTTCTTTTGAGGGCTGAGGGAGAATCTGTTCTACCCCTTTCTCCTAGGTTCTGCCAGCCTTAGGCCATCCTTGGCTTGTAGATGACATTTTCGTGCTTCACATTGTCTTCCCTCTGTGCATGTCTGCCTTCATGTCCAAATTTCCTGTTTTCATAAGGACACAATCATATTGGATTAGGGTCTACAGTAATCACCTCATCTTAACTTGATCATCTGTATAGACCATATTTCCAAATAAGGTCACATTCATGGTAGTGGGGGTTAGGATTTCACCCTCTTTTTTCCTCTTTTTAATTTAGATATAATTGACATATAACATTGTGTAGGTTTAAGGTGTACAGCATGCTGATTTCATACATTTATACATTGCAATATGATTGCCACTGTAGCATTAGCTAACACTTCTATCATGTCACATTATTTCTTTTTTGTGGTGGGAACGATTAAGATCTAGTCTCTTAGCAACTTTGATGTTTATAATACAGTATTGTCTATAATCACTAGAGTGTGCATTAGATCTCCAGGACTTATTTATCTACTAGTTGCAAGGTTGTGCCCTTAAACAACATCTCCCCAATTCCCCACCCCCAGCACCTGGTAACCACCATTCTACTCTCTGTTTTTATGCTTTTGGCTTTTTTAGATTCCACATATAAGTGATATCATACAGCATTTGTCTTTCTCTGTCTCATCTTACTTAGCATACTGCCCTCAAGGTCCATTCATGTTTTTTTGAGGGCATACAATTCAACCCATAACAAACCTTATCCATGTTATTGTGGATATCAGTAACATTTTCCTTTCTGTTTCTCCCTAAGCATTCCTTGTATGAATATAGTGCAATTTGTTTATCTCTTTAACTGTTAACAGGCATTTGAGTTGTTTTGGATTTTGGGCTAATGTTACTGTAGGTATTTTGAATATTCTTGGATGCATCTTTTTGGGTACATGCATTTTCATATCTCTTACGTAAATACTTGGAGTGCAATTGCTGTAGCATTAGGTAAGTAGGAATATGTTTAATGTAGCAAAACAACTGCCAAACCGCTCTCCAAAGTGGCTGTAACATTTTGCACTTTCACCAGCAACGTATCCAAGTTCCAGTTGCTCCACATCATCACCAAAATTGGGACCACCAAGTTTGTTGGTTTGTTTTTCATTTACAGGTTGGGTAGTGAGGATTTTGCTTTAAATCTGCATTTCACTGTGACTAATAATATTGTGAATATTTTCATGTGGCTGTTGGACATTCCTATATTTTCATTGTGAAGTATCTCTTCCATTACTTTGCCAATTTTCTTGTTGGAAATAGTGTCTTCTTAATGAGTTGTAAGATTTCTTCTTTGGAATACAAGTTCTTTGTGAGATACACACGCATACACACACACACACACACACACACACACACACACAAACATTTCAAATAGTTTCTCCCAGTCAGAGACTTGCCTTGTTATTTTCTGATGATGTCTTTATTTTCTTTTATCATTTTTTTGGTCACAATTTCATAATTACTATAGTTGTGAAAGTAGCATGAAGAGTTTCCGTATACATTTTACCCCAATTCCCAAATATTCACATTTAATTTGCTTCCCTCCTCCCCCTATTCTCCTGCTGTCTTCTTCTTCTCTGTATGTGTATGTATATAATATAATATATATTATATTATTTATGAATAGGCCCTCCTGCTATTTTAGGCAGGCTAATAATCTTTGCCTTTAAATTTTAGATTCAATTTGTGTTTAAAGTAATTATTGACTGCTTTGGGATTAAGTCTACCATCTTGGCTTTGATTTTGGATTTTCCCAATGGGTTCATTTTTTCTCTATTTCTTCTATCCTTTTGACCTTCTTTCATTACATTTGTAGGTAATATCTGAGATGAATTTTTCTTAGCTTTCGTCTACCCTTTGAACATTTTTATGTTCAGATTTGGAAGGATATTTTTATTGGATATAAAATTTGGATTGGTGGGAATTTTTTTCCTATTCTTTTTCTTTCTCTATTTTAAATATATTATTCCATTATTTTTGGCCTTCATTATTTATTATGAGAATTCAGTTGTAGTTCATATAATTATTCTCCTATGTGTAATGTCTTTTTCCCTGCATCCTTTTATAATTTTTGTCTTTGTATTTGGCTTTTAGCAATTGACTCTTACAAATCTAGTATGATTATCTTTGTGTCTATCCTGCTTGGGGTTCATTGGCCTTTTTGGATCATTAACATCATCAGTTCTGGAAACTTCTCAACCATTATCACTTCAAATATTTCTTCTGCTCAATTCTCTTCTTCCTTTGCTTCTGGGGCTCCAATTACGATTATTTCAGACATTTTGATATGTTCCCTCAGATCTCAGCCTTTATCTTCTTTTCTTTCAGTTTTTTTCCTTATGTGTTAGAGTTTAGATTTTTTTCTATTCATCTGTCTTCAAGTACGTTGATACTTTCTTCTGCTGTGCCTGGTATTCTCTTAAGCACATATAATGATTTCTTCATATTTTAGAGCATTTACATTTTTGAAATCATTTCCACATCTCTGCTAAAATTCCCCATCACATCACATCACGTGCATATCGTCCACCTTCAACACCTGATACTTCAGCCTTTTTCAGATAGTTATTTTAAACTCGCTGTGACTGTTCTAACATCTGGGATGTCTATGGTCTGCTTCTATTGACCATTTCCTTTTTGGAATGTTGGCCACTTTTTCTTGCTCTTTCATGTTTTTCTGAGATTTCTCACTTTGTGCAGTATATGTTATAATAAAAGTGCAGTAGAGAATGAAGTAAATGATATTTGCTTTGTAAAAAAAATAGGTTCCTTCTTCTTTCAGTCTTCTAGAGTGGGGGCTGCTGTGAACGCTCTGCAGTTAAGCTCAGTCTGTAATTTGTTACAGTGATATTGTGATTCAGTTCAACACAGCTTCAAGTGTTTTGAGAGCATGGTTGGGAATTTCCTGTTCAGTAAGACATGGGATCTTAGCACTAGTGTGGTTTTGGAGATCTGTCTCTGTTTTACACATGAACCATCTGATGTCCAGACATTTGGAGACCTGACTCTGCTTTAGAGCTCCGCTGCCAGCTTCTTTGGTGGCCAAGAAGATCTCTTGGGCTCTAAGCTCATCACTGGGTTTCTTTGCTTTGGGCTGTGACAGAGCTATATTCTATGAAGGTAAAGATTTCCTCTAAGAGGTTTCTCTCACCTCTCCGCTGCTGCCCCAGGCATTCCGTGTTGAAAGTCACAAGTACCTGTGTGTGAGCTCTCCATCCCCTCCCCGTCTCTTATAGCTGAAAGCCCTGAGTGGCTGACTTTTTCTTTCAGCTCTACTGCTTTTTAATCACTTTTGCAAACTTGAAAGTCTGGGTTGCCTGCCTGAAGGATTCATTTTAATTTTCTTTTCCTTCCCCAATTCTTTCTTATCTGAAAATATAGAGAATCTAGAGAAATTGTCTCTTCTCTCTTTCATCCCCATATTTTCAAGGTAGGATCCCCATGACTCCATAAAGACCAGTAGGAATGAAATGGGGGGAAAACACTTTCTTGCCTTCTTCTGGGGCTGTTTTGGATTCTATTTTCTTATGCCAGTCTACACATGATTCTTAAAAGTTTGCTAAACTTCTGGTTTCCTGTTCTACAGTAAGGAGCTTGGAAGTCGCTACTGTATTGTAACAACAGTAAAAAATCTGAACAGACCAAAAAATCAGAAACTCTTCTTGGTCCGTAAGAGAGGGGAGGACACAAGCTGACCACCACCCCAAGATCAGAGAGGCGGAAGGGCACGTACAGGGAGTCGCAGCTTCCTGGAGCGGAGACTCAGAGCAGAAACCACTGAGGGAACCGGTGCTGGGGTAGGGAAACCTGGACGTAGTGATGAATTGCTGGAGGCTCAGTGCAGAGAGGTCTGAGGTTAAAAACTCCAGGGGGACCCCTTTATAGGGGGGCCCACAGTATTGTGAGATTTACCTCCAGCAGCTGCACCAGATTCCTACAGCAAATATCAGAGAAAAATCCGCTCCTGCCTCCAGTAGGGGGAGAGGTAATGGAAGCCTTTTGAAACAGTATGTTAAAGCACTTTGTAGTTCTTAGCAGGGCCTGCCTCAGGGAAATCTACCTCACTGGAGCTGAACCTGCTGGGTATTACAGTCGTGCACCACATAACGACCTTCGGTCAATGATAGACCTCATATATGATGGTGGTCTCTTAAGATTAGTACCACATAGCCCAGGTATGTAGTAGACTATACCATCTAGGTTTGTGTAAATACACTCTATGATGTTTGCACAATGATGAAATCGCTGAACGACGCATTTCTCAGAGTGCATCCCCGTCGTTAAGCAATGCATGACTGTATGTGAGACTAACTGACCTGGGAAAGGGAAATACTCAATTCCAACCAGCTCTCGTCTTCCATGCGACAGAAGGGAAATGCCCAGCTCCAGCCCACTCTAGCCATCTTGTCTTACCTAAGGTGGGAGAAAAACATGGAGAAACACTTGTGAAGTCCACAGTCCAGAGGCATAGGCTCACTGAGAGACTGAGGCCTAACCAGAGGACTACAGAATGTTTCCCCCACTCCACGTCTCACTACCATGTTGCTAAAGGCCTGTTCACAGCAGTTCCAGGAGATGGAAATCCTAAGCCAGAGAATGGGAGAAGCTATTTGCAAAAGACACATCTGATAAACGACTGTTATCCAAAATATACAAAGAACTCTTAAAATTCAGTAATAAAAAACCCGACATGATTAAAAAATGAGACAAAGACCTTAACAGACACCTCACCAGAAAAGATATACAGATGGCAAATAACATGAAAAGATACTCTGCATCATATGTCATCAGGAAAATGCAAATTGAAACAATGAGATGCCACTACACATCTATTAGAATGACCAAAATCTGGCACACTGACAAGTGCTGGCCAGGATGCAGTGCAACAGGAACTCTCGCACATTGCTGGTAGGAAGTATGGTGCAGCCACTTTGGAAGACAGTTTGGCAGATTCTTACAAAACTGTGCATATTCTTACCATACAGTCCAGCAATCACACTCCTGGGTATTTACTCAAAGGAGTTAAAAACTTATGTCCACACAAAAGCTTGTACACAGATGTATGGCAGCTTTATTCATAATTGTCAAAACTTAGAAGCAACCAAGATGTTCTTCAGTAAGTGAATGAATAAACTGTGGTACATTCAAACAATGGAATATTATTCAGTGCTAAAAAGAAATGGGCTATTAAGCCATGAAAAGACATGGAAGAACCTTAGAGGCATATTCCTAAGTAAAAGCAGTCAATCTGCAAAAGCTACATGCTGTATGATTCCAACTATATGACATTCTGGAAAAGAGAGAACTATGGAGACAGTAAAAAGATTAGTGGTTGCCCGGGATGGGCCGGTGAGAGAGAAAGAGGCAGAGCACAGAGGATTTCTAGTGCAGTGAAAATACTCTACGTGATAGCATCATAGTGGATACATATCATTATACATTTGTCCACACCCATAGAATGTACAACACTAAGAGTGAACCCTAATGTAAACTGTGGACTTTGGGTGATGATGATGTATCAGAGTGCATTCATGGTTTGTAACACATGTACCACACTGGTGAGTGGTGTTGATAAGGGTGGAGGCTCTGCATGCGTGGGAGCAGTTGGTTTATGGGAAATCTCTGTACCTTCCTCTCAATTTTATTATGAACCTAAAACTGCTCTAAAACAATAAGGTGTTAAAAAAAGTTTGTTAAAAGGGTAGCTGGTTTCTCCTCACCCCAATTTATGCCACATAGGTCCTCCTATTTACTTTCCTGTTGGTGAGGGAAAGAGGGGGATATCTATGGATCTCTTCCCTTTTATCAGGGACTGTCACCTTCTGGATTATATTTCCTTTAAGTTTATTTGTATCTTCAGCATTATGATGTTGTTAGTTTTAAAAAAATATGATTTAGAGCTTATCCAGCTTATTTGGTTGTTAGGGTGAGAATGATGGTTTTTTGTAATTTTTTATATCCATGCCAGAAGTACCATTTATAAACATAGTAAAACAGAACAAAAATATTTTATGCTACCCACAGATATGCCATTTCTGTTGCTTTACATCCATTTATAGAGATTCAAGATTCCATCTGATATAATTTTCCTTCAGCCTGAGGAGAATTTCTTTATATTTTCTTCTAGGGCAATTCTGCTGGTGATGAAACTTTCAGTTTGTTTCTCTCAAATGGTTTTTATTTTATTTTCATCTTTTATGAATATATAAATCCCCACCCAGGTTGACAGACTTTCCTTTTTTCTTGCAACACTTTAAAGATACTTTTCATTGTCTTCCACGTTGCTTTATTTCCAAAGAGAAGTCAATGAGGAGTCATCCGTTATCTGTGTTTTGTTCACCTTATCTTCTTATAATGTGTCTTATTTCTGTGACTGCTTTTAAGATTACTTTCTATTTTTTTTTTGGCTATCTGCAATTTGGTTATGATGTGTCTTGGTATGATTTTTCTTGTTTTGATCTTGGATTTGTGGGTTGCTGTTATTCTATCACAAATTTGAAAACAGTTTGTCTTTATTTCTTCAAATATATTTCTACCTTACAGCCTTTTTCTGATACTCCAATTATATGTATGTTTGAGTTCTTAATATTTTTCCACAGGTCACTGAGATTTTGTTCACGTTTTTTTCCATCCTTTTTTTATCAGTGTTTGAGAATGGTTAGTATCTATTGCCCTGTCTCTACCTCCAGAGATTCCTGGAGTTTTGCTTCCGCTAACTCTCCCCTTTCTGGTCCTTTGCCCCATAAATTCAAGCCACCCGAGACTCTGCACTCCAATCTCTGTCTCTTCAATTGAATAGGACTGCTCATGCTTTGCCTTGTTTTCTCTCTTTGTGCTGTGTTGGAAAATGTCTCCAGGAACAGTGATACGCTTCATTTTTTTTTATTCACTTTCCTGAAAGATCATAGTTCTGTGCTTCCTTTTTTCCAGTGTCTGAAAACTGTAGTTTTATATATTTTTGTACAGTTTTTTTTTCTGCTTATTGTGGAAAGGCTAGTTTTGTACTAGTTAGTCTGTCATGAACAGAAGATTAAAACTATTTCATTTGTTGAGAATGATAATTCTTATTCATTACAACCACATTTATTATGACATAAAATAGGCATAAAATAAATCAGACCTGTAAGTATGTTTTATTTAGAAAGCTAGATGCATTATTTCTAGAATAATTCCATATTTCACATTTTCATCAATTGAAAATTTGAGTGATTTTCTCCAGCTGTTTTCTTTCTTGGTGTTTAAAACTACATATAATTTATGAGAACTTTTAATTGCTTATGTATTAGGATTTTTATTTTTGAAGATTAACTTCAAGAGCAAATACTTAAGATCAAACTGGAAAATGAAACTGTCAAGGTTTTTTTTTTAAATTAAATTTGGATAAATATAAATGCATTAAGATTTTAAGAAAAGGAAAATGGTATATGCTATCTTTTTGGACTCACTGTCAAGTATTTTGATGACTACTTCCCATAAATTATCTTCAAAAACCCACATTTATATCAAATAAAATATTCTTTCAAGGAGCTCAGAACACTTGTGGTAAATTTTTAGCCATTTTATTTTTGAGAATAAGATTCTGTATTTGCAGTTAGGATGTGAAGGTTGTACTATGTTCAGGATAGTTTGTAAAAATGAATAAAATTTAATCAGCAATTAATTACTTTCAAATATCATGCCATAAGATTAATAGTAACAAATATTGTCTCTTATAGTTTCTACCGGACTAGTAAATTAAAATACTTGCAAATCTTTAAATACATCTTTAAGCTTTCGAACTTACAAGATGTTTTTCAGGGTTTAAGGGAAGTTTTCTTGAACTCCAACTCTTCTCTCTGGGCTCAATATCTCTTTTTGGTACACCCATGGGCTACCTCGGGGCATATTTCAAAAAGAGCACGTTATTTACAGAATTGTAATAAACTATTGACTTCTTTGTTTTTCCCATTTTATTTTAAATCCCACAAAGCCGTGAATAGTATATTTTTCATCCTAGTGTCCATTACAGCTTTCAATACAGAGTAAATATTTTATACTTGTTTATTAAGTAAACAAATAAATTGTTTCTGTATTCCAATTTGCATAAAAAAGATTATTCTAATACATTAGAATATGAACATTAGTCAAATGATTGGAAGCTAACATTACATTTTGTGTCTTCTCTTACAGGCTCTTAAATCTGATCTACAATGGAAAAATTTCTTTTTTATCTGTTTTTCATTGGCATAGCAGTGAGAGCTCAGATCTGTCCAAAGCGTTGTGTCTGTCAGATTTTGTCTCCTAATCTTGCAACCCTTTGTGCCAAGAAAGGGCTTTTGTTTGTTCCACCCAACATTGACAGAAGAACTGTGGAACTGCGGTTGGCAGACAATTTTGTTACAAATATTAAAAGGAAAGATTTTGCCAATATGACCAGCTTGGTGGACCTGACTCTATCCAGGAATACGATAAGTTTTATTACACCTCATGCTTTTGCTGACTTACGAAATTTGAGGGCATTGCATTTGAATAGCAACAGATTGACTAAAATTACAAATGATATGTTCAGTGGGCTTTCCAATCTGCATCATTTGATATTGAACAACAATCAGCTGACGTTAATTTCTTCTACAGCATTTGATGATGTCTTTGCCCTTGAGGAGCTGGATCTGTCCTATAACAATTTAGAAACAATTCCTTGGGATGCCGTTGAGAAGATGGTTAGCTTGCACACCCTTAGTTTGGATCACAATATGATTGATAACATTCCTAAGGGGACTTTCTCCCATTTGCACAAGATGACTCGGCTAGATGTAACATCAAATAAGTTGCAGAAGCTACCACCTGACCCTCTCTTTCAGCGAGCTCAGGTATTAGCAACCTCAGGAATCATAAGCCCATCTACTTTTGCATTAAGTTTTGGTGGAAACCCTTTGCATTGCAATTGTGAATTGTTGTGGTTGAGACGTCTGTCCAGAGAAGATGACCTGGAGACCTGTGCTTCTCCAGCACTTTTAACTGGCCGCTATTTTTGGTCGATTCCTGAGGAAGAGTTTTTGTGTGAGCCTCCTCTCATTACTCGTCATACACATGAGATGAGAGTCCTGGAGGGTCAAAGGGCAACACTGAGGTGCAAAGCCAGGGGAGACCCTGAACCTGCAATTCACTGGATTTCTCCTGAAGGGAAGCTTATTTCAAATGCAACAAGATCTCTGGTGTATGATAATGGAACACTTGACATTCTTATAACAACTGTAAAGGATACAGGTGCTTTTACCTGCATTGCTTCCAATCCTGCTGGGGAAGCAACTCAAACAGTGGATCTTCATATAATTAAGCTCCCTCACTTACTAAACAGTACAAACCACATCCATGAGCCTGATCCTGGTTCTTCTGATATCTCAACTTCTACTAAGTCAGGTTCTAATGCAAGCAGTAGTAATGGTGATACTAAAATGAGTCAAGATAAAATTGTGGTGGCAGAAGCAACATCGTCCACGGCACTACTTAAATTTAATTTTCAAAGAAACATCCCTGGAATACGTATGTTTCAAATCCAGTACAATGGTACTTATGATGACACTCTTGTTTACAGGTAAGAAAAATTAAGCACATTTTTATACTTACCATGCCTCTTAGTGTAGGGCTTGTTACTATACCACTGATTTATTTTTAATTGGCAGTGCTGCTCTGTTTTGTAATGATAGTACTCCATTTTTAAAATGTATAATGTGAGGCTTGTGAAAGGTGAATACGTGTGGGGATGTATTTTGAATGGTGTTATTTTTAGAGAGTTCAAATTTATATTTAATATTATGCTTGCTTACTTTTTTCCCCCTCATCTAAGAGATGTGACTATCAGAGAACAAGATTGATTTATTTAAAAAATTCAAAAACATACCAGAACTTACACATCCACACGAGTGTTCTTTCCTTCAAGGAAGTCACGTTGGGAGGCTAAACCGTTATCCCAATGATGCTGCCATTGCTCAAAGCACTTTTGGAATTATCTTTAGAACCTTCGTCATACTATTTTGAATATCCTCAGTGGTGGCAAATCTTCGTCTTTTGAGGGTGCATTTGAATTTTGGAAACAAGCAAAAGCCATTTGGAGCCAAGTCTTGTGAATAAGGTGGGTGATCAAGATGGGTATTGCCATTTTTGGTCAAAAATAGGATGTAACTATAAAATAATGAGACTGATTTTTTGAGTGATTGAGTTATGTGCATGTGTGTTGTCTCATATACACTGGTTCTTAAGACAGTTCCAAAGAGAAAGTTTGTAAATATTTTGAGCAGTGAGAGTATCACTGGAGTTAAGTAGGTAATCTTTGGGTAAGGACATTGATGGAGAATTTGTATCTGAGTAAAGGATTTCTGGTATGTTTTTCTAAAGTTCAGCCTCATTGATTTATAGTCACATCTTGTCCAATTTTCAGTTGGAAATACACATTTTTACCCCTCCATATAATTTCACTCATGATAAACTATTATTACTCCTAGGAAATGATGTAAAATCATGGCTTTGAAATATACGTATATCCTTTTGTCTTTAAGCTTTCCTGAAGTCAGATCAACTCAGTTCTTATATACCCAGGTGAATTCTTGAAGATAATTTGATTTTCACTCGTGTATGGAAATGAGAGAAATTTTTAAAAATGAGCATGGGCTGGTAGAAAGAAACAAACCTGGCCTAGCTAGCCATGTGATGGATCCTGGGCAAGGTTCTACCTGGCTGAGTTTTAATTTCCTCATCTTTAAAAGGAAGAGATTAGAGTAAATGGTTTCTAATATCCCTCTCATCACCAAATGTATGGGGAGGTAGATTCTGATGCATGTATATTAGCACAAAGTAGTTTGCCCTTGTCATACTCTTCACCTGGGCTATGGGTTATTTAACCCACTGTCAAAGATGAGCTCCACCCCTCCCATACCTTCCTGTAGCTACTAGACATTCTATATATTTTAAACATTAATTCTGTAAAATAGGTCAGTTTCTATTTTCCAAATTCAAAGATTTTAATCCTTCCATGACAAGTAAATTCTATGTGACCTTGAGGAAATTGGGTGTATTCCTGACCCTATTGTTTTTCATGTGTAAGATAGTGATAATGCTTACCTTATATGGTCCTTGTAAAAATTAAATCATAATATATATAAAGTGCTCAGTAATGCCTAGAGTTTATCATGCCCTCACTAAACGGTAGTAATTTCAATCACAAATACATACTCTGGCCTAAGTTTCCCGGCACATTTAGAACACATTACTTAGGTTGTGTAACAGATTAGCACGGCCAAGTTTTGAAATTCTTAAAACTCTCTTTCAGAGACAAAATATAGTTTAAAACCTTTTTTTTCCAAGTTAAATCTTAGTTTAGGTCATATCTGGTTGCTACTAAGAAATAAAAAACTTAGTGGAAAATAGGCATCCACAGAAGACTTTTGTGCTACAATGGATTCAGAGATGTCTATAAACTCTTATCAAATGTTAGAAACTGTATTCTCAAGGTAATTTCATCAGCCCACAATGAGGAACATGAGGGATTTATGTTCTGGTCAACAACCTTGCCTTGTTCATGTTTCTAGGATAATATTACACATACACTTTCATCAGCCTCATTTATAGATAAAAACATACTGGGAAGCAAGTGTTGAAGGCATCAGAGAGGGCTGAGATCTGTAGATAAAGTACTTAAATCTTAGTAATTATCTTACTTATTAAAGATAGATTTACTTGGTACCATTCCATAGCAGCTTATAACTGATTTGGAAAATAAATACTCCAAAATGCATTTCCATTCTGGTTTCTAATATGATTGTCAGTGTTTTCCCTTCCTTCAAATTGGCTTTTAGTCACAGAGGTGTTGTAAGTGCTAAATGGATTTGTTTAGTAGTCAGACAATGTCACAGTCACACCTTTCAGAAGCAATTTGTCATAAAGGATTTTTTAGCAGTGGCTTTTATTAGGAGTTCTGCTTTGCCAAGCAATGTAATTAGTAAGCTTGTCAAGGCATGGTGCAGGCACCATTAATATAATGCAGGATCCAATAATGACTTTTAGCCATTTTAACTGGGTAAATACAATAAGATTAGATCATTTTCCGATGTATCATATCTGTTATAAAAGTGCTTATCTTAATAAGTACTGAATGAAACAGAACTGAAGTCATAATGACTGTGTGTATCTATGTTTTGTTTTGTTTTTAATATTAACACAAATTCCATTGTCCCTCAGAATGATACCTCCTACGAGCAAAACTTTTCTTGTCAATAACCTGGCTGCTGGAACTATGTATGACTTGTGTGTCTTGGCAATCTATGATGATGGCATCACTTCCCTCACTGCCACAAGAGTCGTGGGTTGCATCCAGTTTACTACGGAACAGGATTATGTGCGATGCCATTTCATGCAGTCCCAGTTTCTGGGAGGCACCATGATTATTATTATTGGTGGAATAATTGTAGCATCCGTACTGGTTTTCATCATCATTCTAATGATCCGGTATAAGGTTTGTAACAATAATGGGCAACACAAGGTCACCAAGTTCAGCAACGTCTACTCTCAAACTAACGGGGCTCAAATGCAAGGCTGCAGTGTCACGCTGCCCCAGTCCATGTCCAAACAAGTGGTGGGACCTGAAGAGAATGCCCAGTGCTGTAAAGTTGCCAATGACAATGTGATCCAATCCACAGAAACTTGTTCCGGTCAGGACTCCTCTACCACTACCTCTGCTTTGCCTCCTCCCTGGACTTCAAGCACTTCTGTGTCCCAAAAGCAGAAAAGAAAGACTGGCATGAAGCCAAGTACCGAACCACAGAGTGAAGCTGTCACAACTGTTGAGTCCCAAAACACGAACAGGAACAACTCAACTGCATTGCAGTTAGCTAGTCGACCTCCTGATTCTGTCACAGAGGGGCCCTCATCTAAAAGAGCACATTCAAAGCCAAGTAAGTTTCTCACTTTGCCTGCTGAGAGATGCAGAGCGAGGCACGGGTACTCCCTGAATGGAGAATTAAAGGAATACTCTTGTTACGTTCACTCACCGAACACGTGTGGACTGTTTGCTAAAAGAAGTGTGTCCATGAATGTGATGTTAATTCAATCCAACAGTTCCCATGGCCATGGTGGAAAAGCAACTCTTTCAAAGTCTGAGTGGATATTGGAAAGCACTGTATAACCTATTCTTTCTTTTTAATGAAAAAATTATTTTGAGAACTCACATAGGAAATTGGAATTTGAAATTCCAGTCTTTTCTCTCTGATACATGGCTAATAGAGTCAAGGTGTATAAACCTTCTAGGGTACAATTACTATACATATATATACATATATACATGTATAGGTATATATAGGTGACATATATAAAATGGTTTAAGGAAAAAAGCATGACATAGCAGCAGTGCCTTCCCCTATTCTAGGCCTGGCTTCCAGGCTCAGCAATAGCAGATCACAAAGTGAAAGTTGTCATAGGAAAAAGAAAGTCTTGAATATTTCCTCCAGTCTTACAAAGGCCCACCTATGGATGATTGGTATTTTTCAATGAGTAGATTGTATATTTTCTTTGTATATTTTCTTTCAATAACAATGGTTTTTATTTTTAGGCAAACATTGTAGAGAACAACTCTGTGTTATGTTATTTAAAATAAAATATTCAATAAGTATACCTAAACATTGTTAAAGTACGTACCCTTCTAAACAACATTTTTGATTCAGGTGCCTTAATGGTTCTATGATATTTCTCATCCATGACACAGCTTTTTCCATGGGAAGCAGAAGAAAATGCAATTGATTTTGCATTTATCAAAAAAATCCAATTCAGTTTTAAGTCACATGCCACAATTTCATATGCATCTACCTGGGCATATGAAGATATTTTCATTCATTCAATACACGTTTGCTGAATGAATAAGTTTTATATTTTTATTAATGCAAGTTAAAAACGGAGACAAAAATACAAAACTGTCTTTATCAAAGGGATGTTTATTTTTATCACCAAGTAAAATAAAAAACTTCTAATGGAGCTCTTATTACATTTATAAACAATGTAAAGTCATTGCTCATTAACCAAATAGTGGTTTCCTTTTTCCCCTCTGCTCTGTAATTCTGAATTTGAATTTTTCTCTTAGAGTAAATGCATTTATTATTTTAACCAAAACCTGTGATAAAATTTAATTACAAATGCAGCTTAGTGGTAATACATCATTAAAAAAAGGATTTTAAATTCAGTCAGACAACAATATTGCTCCTTGATAATATGGCATGGTTGGACATTCACTGAAATCAAGGTCTATAGATACAAATTTGTATCTACTCATTGAAAATCTTATGACATGATATGCTAACTTAATGGTGTTTTATTGAAGATTGGTAAACAGAGGTTAACATTAAGGATTTTTTGTTTGTTTGTTTTGTTTTGTTTTGAGACTAATACTCATGTGAGAACCTTGCACAAAAAATTTTAGCCATAATATAATAAGATATGTACTTTATTTATATATAGTACTCCCTGGGAGTAAGTTAAACATGCAGAAAAAGTTTATTAACTCTTTCAGATCACTGGAAATACCATTTAAAGCACAGGTGAGGAATGTCAATCCTCAGTGTAATTTCCTCCTGCTAGAGGCATATATAAAAATTGCAGTTAATTTTAACTTGACAGAAGCACATCTTATCATCCATGATTTATCATGATGACGTTCAAAAGCGAGTAAGATGAAAGCAAGTAGAGATTACTTTCCCTATCTGTCTCGCAAAAAATGGTCTGATGGGCTTTCATCCCTGTAGGTGTTTCCTAAATGCCTTCTCCACCCTGCTTGCCTTTCTGGAGTGTGCTTTCCACAGTGCTAACATCTAATCAATCAGCCTTCAGGGGTCAAGTCTGTAGTTCTTGTGAGGAATAATGAGATCACATGTGTGTTAGGAGTTTGTAACATCAAAAGCATTGCTCTAAGCGAAGTGGATTTTCAACACTATATCTGTGATAATGCTCTGTTCTCAGCTAAACATTTTTAATTAACATCCATTACTTAATTCTTCACGAGGTGCTGATTGACAAAAGCATATTAGTTTCCCCTTTTCACCTCCATAGTGTTAAAAAAATCCTGAATATATAGTAAAAGCTTTCAAGACTTAAAGAAATGAATCCCCAGAGAAGGAATCTCTGGCCTTAGGAAGGTTGTGATCAAGGGGGCTCTGAAATCACACAGCACGGGCAGCGGCTTAGCAAATCTACTCCACGTGACTGATGGGCTTCTTTTCCATCTTCCAATTGCCTGTATTTTTTAAAATCAATTTTCTGCTTATATTTCTAATGAAACTTTAATTAAATATCTTTTATTTCTCATAAACATTTAGAGTCTATAATATCTAATCATGTGAAGTGTATTCTGTTTGACTAAAGCCATTGAAACCATTTAAATTTTTATTACATTTACAAGACCATTTTCAGGGTGTCTTAACCAAATGCTTGAACATTTGTTCTTAGAAGTGATAAGAAGACCTGTGTTCCTGTAAAGAATGTTTATATTTTGAGAGAGCAACAAAAGATTGGCCTGTCAAGAGGGTCAAATGGTTTTGGTTTTTATTTATAAGTACATGAAAAAATTTTTGCTCTGGCAGTTTTAGTGTGCAGTAACTGAAAAATAAATCTATGGAAAGGTTCTGGGTGATTAAAGGTACCTGGAATAACGTCTGAAACACAATAATTTCAGATGAATGAACGAGTGAATGGATAGATAAATAAATGAATGAATGGGGCCAGGGAGGAAGGTGCAGTAATAAAAGCTTTGATTAATTAGTGCAATGGAGATTTGTGGTCCAGATATTATGTTACTACAAGCAAGAAATTCTGTCTCTTTCTCATTTTTCTTTCTGTCATTTCTTGCATTCCTCATTGAACCAGCCATATATATATACATATATATATGTATATGTATTGTATATACATATATGTGATCCAAAGCACATGGTTTGCTGATTGTTGTTGCTGACTGTGTATAGGTTTTATATGTGGTTTTTGCTTCGTGTTCCTGATTATTGTTCTTTCATTTTTAGCCATTTTACTCTATGGTTTCAGGTGGTTCAATATGAAAACAAACTAACAAATGATATATTTACAGATATTTACTCCAAACATTTTTTTTTACTTATATGTGTTCCTGTGTTGTTTTCTGTTTCTTTTGGATAATTGTTCCCCAATTTGAAAATGTCAAACTGCTATTAAAGTAGGGTTTTTTTTAATGTATGTAATATCTTAATGTCATAAAGGGATAATGGAGCATCCAAAGCTGCCTCAAAATCCTAAGATGAACGAAGTCTGGTTTGATGAATATTATTTATTTTTAGTCTACAAATAGATTAATTCAGAGGTACATTTAGTGCAATAATTTAAATTTCATACAATAACACTCTTGCTATGGCCAATTTATTTCCTATATTTTTTTCCAACTATTAAATGTAGTTAGTTAAATTGAGGTCACAGTAAGCTATTTATGCTTTCAGACAGTTGATTTTAGCTGCTTTGAAGATATATTTTATTTAAAAAAATATAAGTTTTTGAACTATTGGAAGCCGTCTGTAAACATAACAGGTCTACTACTGTCTCAATGATACGTACTTTCTCCACAAGAATTTAAGGAATTTTTAAGAATTAAATGTGTTCCATTTGTCCACAGTAATCTCTTTTTGTCTTTTTTTGTAAAGTATTTTCTCCTTCACTTTAAAGCATTCAAAGTTCTTAACTTTTTCCAAACTAAATTTGAACTATTTTATTTGCTTGTGTTACTGAAAGAAAACCAAATATTTCATTTATAAAGTGAAAAAACTTAGTGCTGTTATCACAAAGTTTACATAAATTGCCTTTTAGTTCCTAAATTTTGGTATTTTCCCCTCTGTGTATTCATAATAATAAACTTAAAAACAATCATTAAAATGCCAATAGTTTAAAAAATTCCAAAAACATAAAGCATCTTATTGTACATAGAATTATGAAGGTAAACAGGGCCTTATTTCAAAGAAGTGTGCAGATACGAGCCCCTTTTCTTCTCGGCATGGCAGAATTCCAGTTCCATTTTATAATGCTGAGAAAGCAATGCTCATTTATATTGCACAGAATGAAGACTCTCCACTCTCTTTCCCTGTCAACCTCCTCTTGGTCTCAGGAAAAGTCCAGTCTTTCTGCTTTACCAGTGTGTATGGATGCTTCTGTGTGTGAGTGTGTATGAGGGGTTTTGGGGAAAGGACTTCAGCACAAAAGTTGGTTGGATGGGAAAGGATATTTTTCTTATCCTCCTCAGTTGAGGAAGATGATGACAATAATAATGATAATAATTTACCTTATTACGTTTGTAAGTTAAATTTTGGTTGAGTTAAATTTATGGTTAAGAAATAGCTCATTTTTAAAATGTCATAGAGAAAATAGCCAAAATTAATGGTGGAATTTTATAATAGCTTCAGAGCTCTGTCTTTCAGATTACTCAGTCCTTTTCTTCTCATGCTAGACAGTAAACGCATGCTGGGATTACAAATGCAATTAGTTTTTGTCAGGTTTTGTTTATTTGTTTCGCAACAGAACCAATCCTTCTTGTAGCACTGCAGAAGATCACTTAATGTAGAAAGAATGGGGCTGGCCCCGTGGCTTAGTGGTTAAGTGCGCACGCTCTGCTACTGGCGGCCCGGGTTCAGATCCCAGGCGCGCACTGATGCACCACTTCTCCGGCCACGTATGTCCCACATACAGCAACTAGAAGGATGTGCAACTATGACATACAACTATCTACTGGGGCTTTGGGGAAAAGAAAAAAAGGAGGAGGATTGGCAAGAGATGTTAGCTCAGAGCTGGTGTTCCTCAGCAAAAAGAGGAGGATTAGCATGGATGTTAGCTCAGGGCTGATCTTCCTCACAATAAATAAATAAATAAATAAATAAATAAATAAATAAATAAAATGTAGAAAGAATGGTAAACATACAACTGTGATTAGTCATCCTAAAAATGTGGTCTTATCTCATGTGGGACATGGAAAGGAACAGTTTGTAACTGGGAGTATATATAAGTATGACATTACCTCATTAAGGTAATATTAATACATTTGCAATTTTATCAAATATTACAAATAGTCAATATAAAAAATAATTAGTGTACCATTGTCTTCTGGTTTTTGTCAGCTATTTCCAAGTCAAAATTTAGGATCTAAACTTACCAGTGAGTAAAATACATATGTTGTTTATATTTATATATCTATATATGTAGATATAGATATATGTAATATATAGATATATTAATATGTATACTTATAAAATTAATCCTTTAAAATCATAAGTTTGTGTCCTGCAGCATGGATTGTCATTAATTTAACAAAATTAGATTTAAATGGACTGGCGATAAGAGAACTTCTCCCAGAACAACTGTAAAAACTATGCTTGTTATTTATCAGATTACAGTGGAATATAAACTCTCTAGTATAAATTTATTTGTCTGAACTTCCTAATGATAACCATCTCTATGACATTCATCCATTCTTTTCAAATAGGTGATTGTTATGTTAATGAATTTTAAAAACAAAAAAAAAAATTATTTCAAATACATTCAAGGGAAAGCCATGAAGTCCCTTTCATTTTGTGTTTGGAAGTGGAAGTACATTCACTCTTGCCTGAAACATGAGCTAGATAGATACTGTGATTCTGCCCCAGAATATATCCAATGAATTATTACTCTAGTAACGTGAAGGGGCTTATGAAATATATTTTGTTGGCTCTACCATAATGTAATTTCCTGATCATATTTTCCTGTGTAATGTGAACATGTCTTATTACCACTTTCATGTAAAACTCAATCTCCAGAGGCCATTGTAAATTTATATGAGTGTTTGTGCTGGAGGTTTTATAAAAAAGTATTCTGTACTATTCTCATCACACTCACCTGTGAACCACTTTTTCTTGAGATGCCTAATTTTTTCTTACCCTGTGTCACTTCTTAGTGACTAGAAATATTTGCTTATAAAGAGGATATTTTGGAAAGAAATAGAATGTGTGCTATGCAGGGCTTTGGAATGGGATAAAACATTTGTAGCCAATTGGAACATGCATATGGACTTGTAAAGGCAGAACGTTTGCATTTAGAACATTACTGTTTTATATAAGGATAAATGGGTACTTGGTAAAACACGCTATTATTTGGGGGGTTATTGAATAACAGTTTTTATTGTAAATGTTTATTTTATACTCTGCGTGGTAATATGGTGCAATTACATTTCCTGCTTGGGATTCTTTTTTCCTTGATGTATCTTTCCATATTAATCACACGCATCTCTGTAGTTGAAATGTTAACTTTGAGAAGGAAAAATGAATAGAAGCCTGATTCTCTTATTGAATTTTTGCAGGAAAAGTGCATTCCATGTTGATAATTATTCATTTTAGTAACTAGAATAATATTTTTGAAAATTCTACCTTTATAGTATTATGTATCAGGAAGTAGCCATAAAAAACTACAAATTATTATAAAAGTCAGTTACAATTAACCCAAGAACTGGTACGTTAAGAAAAATAGTCTAGATAAATCTTTGTTAAGAGAAATCTTATGAAGATTTCAATAAGAAATGTTTTAAGGTCTGTTTCTTAAAAAAATGATTGTTCATGACACTGAAAATTTTATTCCCAGATGCTTTGCCGACTAATGTTGACCAGAGTGTCCAGGAAACACAGGTGAGGTTCTTGTTACCTGTCACATACGTCAGCACTTAAGTGGGTATATTCTTTTATAACTGCATTTTTAATTTTGTTTTGCTAGCCTATGTAACTTGTTGAAATTTTCCATTAAAATTTGCTCAATGGTAAAGACTGAAGTTCAGTTTGGTTAACTGAATTTCTAGTTCCTAAATTTACACATACTTCTGGTTAAGTGAACATTTCTGATTCATACTGTAAGAATAAAGGGAATACTAATGTGACTTTGGAGTCACTCTTGGAGTCATGCATGATATAATATTTTTATAAATATTCCCCGACGTGAAGACAGTAGCTTGATGAGAATGTATTCACTCCTATCCTTGACCTCCACCTCCTAATAGGAGCTGAGTTGATATATTACACCTCATTGAATGTGGATGAACAGAAGTGTTTCACTGTTATCTAAAATGAATGAAGCCGCTCTAAAATGGAGCAAAACACTACACATGAAATATTCATGGTATTCCTTTTGTCAGCAACCAATTACTCCTCTTGGTTGAGGGATTTTTTTTTTTCCGGGAGTTTCAAATGAGTATTTGATTCCTGCATTTTAATTGGATCAGAAGTGTGCTTCCAGAGCAGAATAGCACTTTAGCAATCTGTTCAAACAGCTGGAAGCAGCAACCATTTGCTTAAGGTTTGGCACAGAAAAAATATTCTGCTCTTAAAAGTTCTAAAAAAGGCCACTGATTTATTTGTTGGCAGTAAAAATAGGGTCTTGTTTTTTAACACTTCATCTTTAAAAGATAACAATAACTGGGACAATCATTCAAGGTTTCCCCTAATGAATTCCATTCCAAATCAAACAAAATGTTTTTCATGCATCACTTCTTTACCAAATTTAGGATCCCATTCCTATGTTGCAAAAAATGAACAGATGGCTCACTGGAAACAATCGATAGCCCAGTGTCTGGCATACACTTGGTGTTCTGTTCTATGTACTGGACTGACCTGCATGAAGGTGCATTGTTCCACCGCCACCGTCTGCTTCTCTTTCTCAATCTTAACTTCTCTCTCTCTCTCTTCCTCCCTCCCTTTCTTCCTTCCTTCTTTCCTCCCTCCCTCTCCGCCCTTGATTGTAAAAAGTTCATTTATGGTGTAGCTTTGGACATCTAGCTGTTCTGAAAGTTAGGATATCTTTAGAAAGGGATTAGGAAGTATATGGTTAATCTACCAGAAGCACGATCCACAATGGTGCTAAATGTTACATCAAGATCTGGAAGCAGGAGAGTCAATCTGAGTCATTTTTCAATTACTAATTAAAGTAATTTCCCAAATATTCACATTTCATGGGACATATTATTGTGTTTGTTTTTTATTTAACCACATTGTTAGAAGTCAAACTTAGAGGAAAGTAATCTCCTTGGGCGTTGTGTACTACACGAGATAGCACGGGGTTTGCCAATGTGAGAAATCCATAACATTTCTAATAATGACTTTCTTTGTCCTAAAGTAAGCTGTATTAATTATAGATGCTTTGGGAAATATAGTTAAAACTGAGAAAGTAAATATAAATCTGTCATAATCCACCACTTAGGCACAAATACTAATAACCTGGTGCATAACCTTACAGTGATTTTTCATTTCTGTCTGTAGTAAATTAGTGTGTACATATGTGTGTTCTGTATTAGATTTACATAGTGAATGTGTACATGTGGAATATGTCACCTTTTTAAAAAACTTTATGCTGAATCTTCCTTTAGTTCCCTTTCTGAAACAGATGACTATGTCATAGAAATTTCTTTCCATGCTTTGGCTAATTTTTTTTTCTTTCTACAAGCATTATAAGAAAAACAAATCCACAGGCAAAGAATAATTTTAACAAAATTTAGTGGCAATACATCATTCACTCATTGTGCAAGCCAACTCCTTACTACATTTCTATTATGAGATTTAAGTCCCCATATGACCTCAGTGTAACTGCTCTTGGTAGTTGGCAAACGCTTTCTGCTCTAGCAGGCCTATCCTTCCTGCTACTGTCAGCATGACCAAACAGGGATGCCCCTTTGGGGAGACTGACTTGTGTGCTCTCGGTCTGCTCACGGCCTTTCACACTGTCAGCAGTGCCTCGTCGTGTATGAAGGCCGTGAGGTAGAGCCCTGACAGAGATTCCTGGTGCTCACGGCTTTTCAGGTGGGATATAAAATTTTATTTTAAGTTTATATTTCCTTCAGGATGGTAACATATATCTATTCCTACCCAGAGGCAAAATATATTTTCCAACAATTTGGACATTGCCCATTGTATGAAATTGAAATTAAAATGCTCCCTATGTATATAGACAGTAAAGGTAAGCAAGAAAACTTACATTTCTTTTTTTTAATATATTAAAAATATTTCCAAGGCAGTGATATTACAGTGATTATCCTACAGTCTCTAATGTAACATTCAGCTCTAATAGGGAGGTACAGAGAAGCCAGAAAACTTTCATCCGATCAGTGGTTCAGGTGTTCTACTTCATACCGAGGCGTCTGCTAAGATGATTTTTTTTTCCCTAAGAGTGAAGAGTTAATACATTTATTTTATGTCCATTAGACAGAATATGCCCTATGCCAATTTCTTCCTTAAGACCCTTCTTGCATATGTATAGAAATAGAGTAAGCTTAAAATATTTAATGTATCACATACAATCCTTCTGTAATAAAATCATAAGATTCTAATCACACTAAGATAAATTGAGAGCAAAAGGAAGAATAATCATTGATAAAATTTATTGTAATTATTCTACAAGTAAACCGGCACTTATATATAAATTAACCTTATGTTTCGAAAGATTTGTATGCTTAAAATGAACCTGGTAAAACAACTGATATGCCATGTTTGGCAGTTAAAATAGAACAGTTGACTAGTTTGCATTTATACTGAAAATTCTTTAAGTACAATTTTTGTATTCAGACCAACAAAATATGTGTACATTGTGTATGTGTATAAGTCTGCACAAAAAATACCACTTATGCCACGATTGCTTGCACCAGCTTTTAAGGTAATTGCTTCCCGATTTTAATAAATTTGACTTCTGATTATTCTATGTTTAGTATCAATCAAGATATTAAAAAAATTTAAACTTTGTCATAAAATCTCTGCTACAAATGCAATAACTGTGAGAAGAGTCCAGTTCTTTTAGAGAAACTATTAATATATAAATGAATAAAAAGTTAGTAATGTTGATTATAAATAAACAGCAATATTTAAATAGCTATGGGAAAATACAAGGTTAGGAAAATATAAGAAATAAGAGCTAAACAGCAAAGCAAATGTGTGTATGTGATCTGGATAGCTTTCCAGTGTTTTCTCCAAGCAAGAATGACCAATAAAAGTATTTGGTTCTATAGTGGCTTTTTTTTCTATGATACTCCCTTCAAGTGAATTTTTTAAAAATAAGAGTAATAGAATTGGCACATCTGTAGAAAACATTTAACTATTTTTATAATAATTAAAGCACACTTTTTGACATTTATTTGAACATTACGGAAAATAAGAAAAAAAATAGAACCCTAGCATCAGCAATGACCTTTAGAAATCATTTCCTTCTGTTTTAGATATCCTAACTATACCAGATAAAAATCTTTCAAAGTTCTTAATTACGTTCAGAGTAAGGGCAGTAACAGCATTTCCCAACAATCCATTCAGTGTCTGGACAGTTTTCCTTCTCTTAATGTTGAGGTAGCTTTAATATCCTCTTCTCTTTGTAGTAGGGTTAATAAGACTGTCTGTGCACGGCGTTTTGTACCATACCCTTTCCCTGCTAAATAAGGACCATTACCAAAACATCCTGAACCTACCCCAAATTCATATTTTTAGTTCTTGTAACATTTTAGCATAATTATTATAGTGTATTTTGTTTTCTTCTTTGTGATGCTCTTGTAATTTTGTGTTCCATTTTTAGATTTTTATGAGATCATTCTAAGAGTTCATCTATTGATAAGTAAGAAGTGTTAATTTGAATATCCTACATGTATAAGTTTTTATTCAGCTTCATATTATGTCTTCATTTCAATAATGGTAGTAGCTTCAAGGGAGACAAATTCATGCCGTAGTCCCCAAAACTGATTATTTGCTAATCTTCAAAATTAACAGCTTGTATGTAAATCATAACTCCATAGTTTGTTAATAATGTTATTATGTAATGCGAAATTGAGTAAAAAACTCTTTAAGGTATGTCAGCTTATAGAATCATTAACTGGATATTAAAATAAAGTTTGTATTCTGGAAGGATTTATTACTTCCAAAGGCCAACTAGTTATACTGTCCACTATATTTTTCTTCCAGGTACATTTAGTCTTGACTAGGTTACTACTTCCTGAAACTTGAACTTTGATATAATACAATTACATTTTTTTCTATCAAGGGAACACATTATTGGAATTACAAAAAGAAATTAAAAACTTGTTGCTATCCAATTTCACCGAAATAAGCTATGCCCTAAACTCAACAGAGAGGAATTTAGATATATCTCATTATAATTAAAGTGATTTTGCAATGTTTTTCTTAGAAAATTCCAGGTAAAGTATGATAGTGATATGTATATTTCAGTAGTGACCACAGTAATTACTTTTTTACAAATATGATACAAATCTATTATCTATTAACAATCTTCAAACACTGTGTAAATCCCCTGTTCAATTATTCTCAGAAATTATTTGTGCCAGAAGTAACTTCACATATTCAGATTATCAAGTATTTTGAAATATTTTCTTAAATAAAATATATCTACATTATTTTGCCTATCTTTATCATGTAAAGTCATCCAAATAACTTTAATACACTTTAATAACTTTATCACATAAAATTATCCAAATTTGTTCTACATCAGCATTTTGATATAGAATATTCAGTAGGTAACTAAGAATGTATATTTCACAATTTATTTGTGCCATGCATCTTATAACCTCCAACTTATAAACATGGAGTTGTTTGTGAATGGGAAGGAGAAAAATTACTTCTGTTTCATATGTATGAAATTGTATATTTCTCAAAAATTATTTTCCATCTTTGTCAAGGATAGAACTTATAGACATATCTTTAATCTATAAGTTGAGAACCCATATTAAAGGAAAAATATTTTCACATTGATGTTTAAATATTTATTAAAAATGGTTTTTATATTATTTTCTTTCAAAATCATGTGAACTATGGAATGCCTTTGTGAGTTATTGTCAGTTTTCACATTTACTGTATTTGTTCTGTGGGTGAAGAACTAATTAATAAAGATGAATAATAGGCTTCACTATCATTAAATTTATAATTAAATTTTATAATATTTTAATATGGTACAAAACTCCCAACAGAAGATATAAAAAAGTAGAGATCACTTAGATTTTTAGATGAGATGAACAAATTTGATCTAGTATGTTCATATATTAAAAACCAGTATGGATATTTGTTAAAACTTAAATGGAATGCATTAATAAATAACATCATTTTTTTTTCCTTCTTAACTTGAGAATATAAATGTGAACACCAACGCAAGAGAAAATGCCATTCTACAATTTGGCTTTGACTTGCATAAGTATTTAGGCTTATTACATTTAGATTCCTTTTTAAAATGAGATTCTTTTATATGTTCACCAATTTGAAATCACCAAGCAACATTTTAAGAGCCTATGTGCATGTCTAGATAGTTTTCAGGGGTGTATCTTGTATTTTATAGCAATAAGGTCCTGCCTGGGTGATTAAAGTTCAGTAACTTCTAGATTGCTAGCAAAACGATCTTATTAGCTTTGTGTTTTCTTTCTTTTTTTCCTTTTTCTTTTTCTTTCATTTCAGAGGCTGGAGTAAATCTGAAGAGCACCACTTCTCTCTCTCCTGAAAAAAGTTGCCACTGATATTTTTACTGGATAAAATTCAAAAGTGTTTCAATTCACAAAGGCTATTTGTTGGACTGGTATCCCAGAAGAAGCTGTCCACAGGAGCCGAAGCAGAAGTCTCTGATGCCGGTGGAACTGGCTCCATCAGAACTTGGTTCATCCCCTTTTAAAACCAAATTTTTTTTTCTTCTGGCCTACAAGTATTTTTTTTAAAGAAGGAAAGAAAAAAGCCTACATCGGCATCGAGTTCTGTATCAATCCATGTTACCTTGCCATCCATGATTTAAGACTGTAGAATCTTGAATAATCTATATCACTTTAACAAATAAATGTTTTACTATGACAGAATTTGCACCTTGCCTGGTTTGTGAAAATATCAATAGCTTCAAGTATGAATGGTGAAATGATGGCTGTAAGAACTAATAATGCTGTTTTACATTTATGTAGTGCAAAACCTTTAAGGGATCTCAAATTGCTTTATAATATCGGAACTGTTTCTTCCGTGACTGAAGTGCACCCATTTCTAGGGGAGACAGTATGACTGTTTAAACAGCTTCACAGCAATTTTATGCTTCAGTGTAAGACAGAAAGTGATGAGGGACCTCTTCTCCTAATGGAACAGCAGAGAGCACCAAGGTAGCATATTGTAATTAATCCAAATTGATTCATTGCTTTTCTGGAGAGCCAGGGCAAAGACGTTTTAATAATTTTAGTCTTTGTGTTTTGTTATAAGTGCCCATTTCTTCAATTTTGCACAATTCCAAGGCAAATAAAGAAGAATATACATCTACTTTAACACCAGCATAAATAGGAATAAGATATCTTTGATGGCTAGTAGATGTTAATACAGTCATATTTAAGTATCCAAGCCTGGCATTTAAGAGCTGGTCCTGGCGTCCAGCAGGCCTGAGTTCAAACTCTAGAGCTGAGCAAATGTGGCCAGTTACCCAGTCTACTCTCTATATTCTCAGAGAAAGATTTGAAAAATTTGAAATTGCATGTACACTTATCTCTGTACTTGGTGTAAGCTATAAGTTCAATTAAAAATATTATAAGTAGCATTGTTATTAGCAATTGAATTCAGATTGTCTAAAACATTAGAGATTCTATTTCTGTTCCTTGACAATTTTGGTAGTTATCAATCATTAAAAGCAAAATGCAGTTTAAATTTTTAAAAAATTAGTTACAACTGAAAAAGCCAGAAAACTTTGTCTTTTAAGAAATTTAGGTTAATCTGTTAACCATCTCACATCTTTTAGACTCTTAAACATCCAACCATCTGAAGAGAGGTTACAGATGTTCAGCCATTAGACAGCACTTGGAATCTGTGCGCAGGCGCCTAACGACACTAGAGAACAATTTAAACGTGTGCGCACGCGCACACACACAGTGCATGACTGAAACAGAAGTAGCAGGTTTGAGTTAAGCGTTGTAGTTAATTTGTGACCTTGGGAAACTGACTTCGTTCTGTTTTTTGGCGGCTCTGATGCCCTGAGCAATCCTGTTTATGTGTGCGTTAAGTGGATATATGCATGGATAAATGTCTGTGGTGACAAAAAGGAGACAGATTGAATAATAAGCATTGTCTCTGGGAATCTGTGCCAGTTGTATACAACTTTTCTCCACAAATATAGCGTCAGGAACACAAACGGCTTTTCTGGATATCAGTCAGAGTTTAACTTTTGCAAGTCGCTCTTGGGAAAACCTGCTAGCTCGTCTTCCAAGACCTTCTCCTGTTCATCCTTCCGTTCCCTCCGCCCCCACCGACCTGATTCTTGTTTTTCTTGATGACGACCTAGTCATCTCTTTAAAATATTCACACACTTGTGTTCCAAGGAACACGATTTTTAGAGTGTTAAACCTAAAATTATACTGAATCACTTCAAGTCTTCACCCTGCATGCCCTACACGTAAAATAACACTTCCGTTTATTCACACTTTCAAACAACATTAACCAGGCATGCATAGTGCACATATTTTCTCAAATGTTGTTTATGAGGAAGACCCAGGCACAGTCTCTGATTCTATAAGTATGCAATACTCAATTGTTTTTATGGACAGATATTTATTCCTTATACTGTGAGACTAAGAGAACATAAGCATATACTCATAACTAAGTAGGATTAATGATCATTCAGAAATAAAAATTTTGCAAAAATGTGACAAAATAATATTTTCAGGATAAGTGGCGAACACTTTCTTTTAGCTGAACATATTATAATGTCATGGGTGATCTAATGGATGGTAAAAAGTCTCAACTGTAAGGTTATTCATGCATTGGAAACTACTCCTATTTTTCCTATTACTCTACATTCCTGAATAATTTTGGAAGTAATCTAGCTACTAAAAGTATATATTGTAGAGGCCAGTCTGGTGGCGTAGTGGTTAAGTTCGCATGCTCCGCTTCGGAGGCCCGTGGTTCACAGGTTCAGATCCTGGGTGCAGACATATGCACCGCTCATCAAGCCATGCTGTGGCAGGCGTCTCACATATAAAGTAGAGGAAGATGGGCACGGATGTTAGCTCAGGGCCAATCTTTCTCAGCAAAAAGAGGAGGACTGGCAACAGACGTTAGCTCAGGGCTAATCTTCCTCTCACACACACACACACATATATATATATTTATATATATTTGTTGTAATAAGTATGAATATTTACCGTTCAGTTTGGGACATATCTTACACATGTTATAAAGCACATCAAGCACATACACAAGAAAATCAAATAAAAGTGTTTTGAATGCAATAGAGATAAGCTTGTGAGGCATGAAAGTGGACTGAAAATTATAGGTAATATTTTGAAATCTACAATTATGATTTTTGAAATCCCTAACCTGTAGAACTGAAGATTAGTAATAAAATACCATTATTGATTGAAAAGAATAGCTTACACATGGAAAGAAAACTCAAATAATTTTAATTTTCCATTTTATTTCTAATTTAGTAGCTCTCAAATTAGTTTGTACAAGTATCCGTTGTCTGTTAAATTATATCATATCCCATTCATATATATGCAACTTTTTATGATATGTTCTTGTTTTGTCCAAAGTATATTCAGATTATTTCTTCTTTTACTCTGCTTTCTATGTGTTAAGAACTTACTCCAATTTTATTTCTTTACTTTTCTTTTTTATTTCCAAAATTTAGTTATAGTGACATCTCATAGATCTACTTATCAAATGGTGTGTTTGTGAGTGTGTGTGTGTGTGTGTGTGTATCATGGCATGTACAATAATTTAAAAATGCAAGTGATGCAGAATATATTATGTACAACCAAAGTAAAAGTCCCTAGTACATGACTGTTTTATTTGATATACAATTATAATATATAGGGAAGCCATCTATGCTACATATTTCATAAAAGCATTTTTTTATTATGGAAAACATATATAACAAAATTTGACATTTTAACCATTTTAAGTGTATGATTCAATGGCATTACTTACATTCACAATGTTGTGCAATCATCACCACTGTCTATTTTAAAAATTTTTTGTCACCCCAAACACAAAATCTGTACCTAATAAGCAATAATACACAATCACCCTCTCCCCTGTCCCTGGTAAACTCTAATCAACTTTCTCTGTCTATGAGTTTGCCTATTTTAGATATTTCATATAAGTGGGATCATGCGATATTTGTCTTTTTCTGTCTGGCTTATTCCACTTACCATAATGTTTACAAGGTTCATCCATATTGAAGCATGTATCAGAACTTCATTTCTTTTTAGGGCTGAATCATATTCCATTGAATATACATAGCACATTTTGTTTATCCACTCATCTTTTGGTGGACACGTGTTGTGTCCACCTTTTGGGCACTGTGAATAATGCTACAATGGCCATTGGTATACAGGCATTATATTTGAGTTTCAGTTTACAATTCTTTGTGCTATATACCTAGGAGTGGAATTGCTAGGTCATATGGTAATGTTGTCTTGAGTATTTTGAGGAACTGCCAAACTGTTTTCCACTGTGGCTATACCATTTTACATTCACTCCAATAATGTGCAAGTGTTCATTGTTCCAATTTCTCCACATTTGTAATTTTCGATTTTTTTAATAGTCATCCTAGTAGGCATGGATTATCTCATTGTGGTACTTATTTGCCTTTCCCTAATCACTGATGATATTGAGCTTCTTTTCATGTACTTATTGGCAATTTGTATGTCTTCTTTGGAGAAATGTCAACTCAAGTCCTTTGCTCATTTTTAAATTGGATTGTCTTTTGCTATTGAGTTGAAGGTGTTCTTTATGTAGTCTAGATATTAGATCCTTCTCAGCTAAATCATCTGGCAATATTGTCTCCCATTCTGTGGGTTGTCTTTTCACTTTCTTGCTATTATCCTTTAATGAACAAAATGTTTAAATTTT
This sequence comes from Diceros bicornis minor, assembly GCF_020826845.1. NCBI lineage: Eukaryota > Metazoa > Chordata > Mammalia > Perissodactyla > Rhinocerotidae > Diceros > Diceros bicornis. The sequence continues at coordinate 8,741,085 of NC_080744.1, read as the reverse complement.
ATGAAGTCTGATTATGTATTTTTTCTTTTGTGTTGGTGCTTTTGATGCCATATCTAAGAATTCATTGCCTAATCCAAAGTTATCAAGATTTACCCTTATGTAAAGATACCCTTACCCTTCTCTAAGAGTTTTATGGTTTTAGCTCTTATATTTAAGTGACTGATCCATGTTGAGTAAATTACTGTGTACGGTTTGAAGTAAAGCTCCAACTGTATTCTTTTAGGTGTGGAAATCCAGTTATCTCAGTACCATCTATTGAAAAACTATTCTTTCTCCATGGAATTGACTTGGCAGGTTTGTCAAAAATCAATTGACCATGGACATATGGGCTTCTTTCTAGACTCTGGGTTCTATTCTATTGGTTATATGTCTGTCTTTATGCCAGTACCACAGTGTTTTGATTACTGTAGCTTTGTAGGTTTTAAAACCAGAAATGTGAGTTCTCCCAACTTTGTTCCTCTTTTTCAAGACGGTTTGGCTATTCTGGGCCCCTTGCAATTCCAAATGAACTTGAGGATTAGCTTTTCCATTTCCACAAAACAGCAGTTGGAATTTTGATAGGGATCGCATTGAACCTGTAGATCACATTGGGTAGTATTCACATCATAACAATACTAAGTCTTTCAACCCATGAACACAAAATGTCTTACTATTCACTCGTGTCTCTTTAACTTCTCTCAACAATGTTTTGTATTTTTCGGTGTTCCAGTCTTTTGCCTCCTCAGATAAATTTATTCCTAGGCGTTTTATTCTTTTAGGTGCTCTTGTAGACAGGATTGCTTTCTTAATTTCCTTTGTGGATTCTTCATTGCTGGCATTAAAAAAAACAACTGATTTCTAGGTATTAATCTTGTGCTCTGTAACTTGTTTGAATTTGTTTATTAGTTCTAGTAACTTTCTTGTGAATTCATTGGGATTTTTATATATAGAATCATGCCATGTGTAAATAGAGATAGTTTATTTATTCCTTTCCCTTTTAGATACTTTTTTATTTCCTTTTCTTGTCTAATTGCTCTGGCTAGAAATTCCACCACAACATTGAATGGCAGTGGTGGAAATACGCATCCTTGGCGTGTTTTTGATCCTAGAGGAAAGATTTCAATCTTTCAAAATAAGCATGATGTAGACTGGATTTTTCAAAACTGGCCTTTGTTCTGTTGAGGAAGTTCTCTTCTTTTCCTAGTTTCCTGGTGTTTTTATCATGAAAAGGCGTTGCATTTTTTTCAAGTAATTTTTGGTGTCAATTGAGATGATCATGTGGTTTTCCTTGTGTTTTTTTTTTTTTTTACTTCATTCTGTTAATGTGGTATATCACATTGATAGATTTTATCTTTAATCATCTTAGCATTCCTGGGATAAATTCCACAAGATCGTGGTGTATAATCCTTTTAATATCCTGTTGCATTTGTTTTGTTAGTATTCTATTAAGGATTTTTGCATCTCTATACACAGTAGATATTGGTGTATAGTTTTATTTCCTTGTGATATCTTCATCAGGCTTTGGTATCAGGTAATGCTGGCCTCTTAGAATGAGTTAGGAAGTGTTTTGTCCTCTTCTATTTTGGGGAAGAGTTTGAGAAGAATTGGTATGTATTCTTTTTCAAGGGTTTGGTAGAATTTTCTAGTGAAGCCATCTGGTCATGGAGTTTCTTAGTTGGGAGGTTTTGGATTATTGATTCAATTTTTATTGTTATAGGTCTATTGAGATTTTATATTTCCTCTTGAGTCAATTTAGGTATATTTCCTCTTAGTCAGTTTGGTGTTTCTAGAAATTTGTCAGTTTCAACCAAGCTATCTAATTTGTTGATGTACAATTGTTCCTAGTATTCTCCTATAATTCTGTTTGTTTCCATAAAGTCAGTTCTATCCATTATTGAAAGTGGCTCATTGAAGTCTCCAAATACTATTGTAGAATGCCTATTTCTCTTTTCAATTCTGACAGTGTTTTCCTCATGTCTTTTGGGACATTGTTTGCTGGTATATATAAGGTACAATTGTTATACTTTTTTGATAATGTTACTGGTTTTAGAATGTTTTTCAATATCACAAATATGGTTATTATAATTGTTAAATGAAAGAATTTATTTTGAGTTCACTAGACTCATTTGGTAGATGTAAAATTGTCACATCTCTTTCACTTGCTTCCAATCCAGACTATCATTGGCTTCTTTTCTTACATTAGTTACTAACCCCAATCTTTCGTTTCTGTCCTCCTAATTGAAATCCAGTTTTAAGGCCTCACAACCTTCACCCACTTGAGTCTTATCAACTCACCCGTATGCCCGCCTCTTGGTTATTAACATATTACCGACCTCTTGGAGCCTGCTCCCACAAACCAGCATTCCCAAATGCCACCTAATCAAATCATCAGCAAAGATTTTTTTTCTCTCCATAGGTTAGTAAAGTGAGTCATAAATAATTCTCTATCTGCCCTTATGATCTGAGTACTGACACAAAAATTGAGACCACTGTAGATGCAAGTAATCCATAATCAATCTATAAATCAATATTGGGGTGAGTTTATTATCAGCCAGGTTTGAGGACTATAGCCTGGAGCCCTCCTTCCCCAAGGAAGGAAGGGCACCAAAGTTCTACAATAAAAAAACAATAAAGCAGGTCAAAATTATTTTTCCAACTTGAGTTAAGAAAATAAAATTGGTACATTAAGAGTCACAAGTTATCGTATTTAACAATTTAGATATAAAACTTTAATTGAATGTGATTGGAAACTTTTTTTATTTGAATGAATTTCTGAGTGGAGTGGCTTAGAAAATGTTCGCAGTGAAACTCCAATCCGTAAAAAGCCTCTATGTTACTTCAAAGGGAAGATTTTAAAATCTCTGACCCTCTTCATCAAATTTGTTCAATTCTGCAACTTTTTGTTCAACATTTAATTTGTCCTGGGTCTGGTACTGTCCATTGGGGATAAGGAAATAAATGAGGATAAGGAAATCAAGGGCCTCCCAAAGGTTCATATTTAGGTGGTAGGTAAATGTGTAGACACCTTGTATGAGTTTATTCAAGCTGCTCTAACAAAATATCACCACAGACTTGGTGGCTTATAAACAGGAGAAATTTATTGCTCACAGTTTGGTGGCTTGGAAGTCCCAGATGAAGGTGCCAATGTGGTTGCATTCTGGTGAAGGCCCTTTTCTGGGTTCATAGCTGGTGTCTTGTCACTGTGTCCTCACATGGTGGAAGGGGCTAGGTATCTCTCTGGAGCCTCTTTTACAAGGCACTAATCCCATTCATGAGGGCTCCACCTTCATGATCTCAATATCACCCAGAGGCCCACCACCTCCTAATACTATCATTTTGGGCATTAGGATTTCAACATATTAATTTGGGAAGGACATACACATTAAGACCATAGCACACATATATTTACATAAGAATTAATATTGTCAGGGATTTAGGACCACAACTGTGTGGGAGCAGAGTACAAACCAACCCAATGACGATCTGAACAAGAGATGAAAAGGAGCTCATCACAATGGTGCTACTTAAGAGGAGTAAGAAGACTTAATAATGTCCCCGAATCAAAATTCCAATTATGGAACAACAAGGTTTGATGGTCCAATTTTGAAACTATCCTCACTACTTTACCACATCAACTCAAACCACCTTCCCCAAGCCCTGAACCTTGTGTCTCTTGTGTTATTTATAGAAATGTGTATCTTCCTCTCTAGATATAAAATTCCTTTGAGATCAGGTGCTATGGCCTATTCAATTTTGGATCTCCTGCAATGCTTGGTATAGTGCTTTGTAGCAATAGTGGCTATATACAGAGAGAATTGAGGAACAGCAAATACAGTCAGCTGTGAGGATTTGGAAAAGTCTTCTGTGATGAGATTAGGGTAATTGCCAACAAAGAGAAGCTGAAGTAAGACACAAAAAAGCACCAATAGAATTTGCATTTATTAAATAAGAATTTATTTTTATTTAACAATATTTGTTAGAATTACGTGCGTCTTAATCTTTTAGGTGATGGACATAGAGAATAGTTGACCTTTGAACATCTACATGTTAATATCAAATCAATCTACTAAGTATCATAGGAAATTTTGTTTCTGGGCTAAGAGAGCTTTTTATAGGAGTAAATAGATGTATAAACAGTAAGTTCTAAAATAAGACATAGTATATGCACTATAAGCATAATAGATACACTGTGAGAAACAAAGATAAATAAATGATTATAAATGATTACATGTTTCTGCGTTTGGTATCTGAATCTATGATGATTCACACAGAATGATGGAAAAGATGAGTGATATAAAGTATTTCCATTTTAACGTGTGATATTGTAGTTTATAATAAGAAATATGCTGTATATTTGGTCTTCCTCCCTGATTCTGGCACAGAGCTCCTAAAACCTTTGGAATTTCCTAAATGATGAGAGCATAAAGGTATCTTTTGTTATGTCAATGTGGTGACTTTTGGCCAGCATCTAAGGATGGGGGCTGGTTGCCAGGAGAACCAACCATGTGATTAAAGGATTAGAACTTTCAATCCCACCTCCCACCCCCAGCACCCACCTCAGGGGAGGGGAGAGAGGTGGGAGGTTGAATCAATTGCCAATACCAATGATTTAACCAATCATTCCTCTGTAATGAAGCCTCCATAAAAACCCAAAAGGACTGGGTTTCAAGAGCTTCCAGGTTGGTGAACACATGAAGATTTGGGGACAGTGGCCTGCTCAGAGAGAGCCTTGTCCTATACATCTTTTCCATCTGGCTGTTCCTAAGTTATATCCTTTTATAATAAACTAGTAATCTAGTGAGTAAACAGGTTTGCTGAGTTCTGTGAGCCCCTCAAGCAAATAATCAAACCCAAGGAGGGGGATCGTGAGAACCTCTGATCTATAGCTGCTTGGTCCAAAATACAGATAATAACTACCTGTACTTGGTACAGGTATCCTGAGTTTGAGGAGGTTGTTGGAACCTCCAATTTGTAGTCGGTCAATCAGAAGCGCAGGTGACAACCTGGGCTCACAACTGGTATCTAAAGTCGGGGTGGGGGGCAGTCTTGTAGGACTGAACTCTTAACCTGCGGAATCTGAAACTATCTCCAGGTAGATAGGCATCAGAATTGAGTTGAATTATAGGCTACTCAGTTGGTGTTTGGAGAATTGCTTGGTGGTGTGGGAGAAACCCTCCACTCACACACACCGCACACATTGGAATTGGTAATCAGAACCTATTTTAACATGTAAAATTTTGTTTGATAATGATAGCAATAAGAATTTGGAGCTTTGAGATTGGGGATATGTATGTAACTATGTACTATATAAAATAAAATTTAAACCACCATTCTTGGGTGCTTAGCCACCCTTCTCTTGCTCTTCTCTGGGAAAACAAACTTATTTTTCTCCTGAACTCACTGTAGTCTTCACACAATATTCCTCTCTGTCTCCCTCTCTGGGATTAATTTACTCAAATTACTTCCTAGATTCTCCTTTCACAAACTTCTTAACACTTCCTTTTCTCTGGTGGCTACCCTGACTGAACTTAAGAGTTTGAGTCAAGTGAATTAATCCATACATCTTCTGCAACTGTGAATAGCTAAAATGGGCTGTATACATTTCTTTGTATTTCTATTTTTTGTGGGTTTTTCATCATATGCTTTTTAATTATTGTTTTTATTAGTACTAATTTGAGTTTTACTTTATTCAATCAGGAAAGATATAAATTGCCACTGTAAAATGTAAATAAATCTAAGCTCATTTTATTTTCAGTGTCTCAAGAATAGGAGTTTTTCCCAATAATTTCACACTGGTGCCCTTTTAGTGCTCTGCTGTTTTCTTCTATTGACTCACTGGCAAATGCTCAAATAAATAGCACTCAAGAACTAGAATGATAATTTTATTTGGTTTATTTTTATTTTTAAGTTTAATTTTCAATAGCATGGGAAATTAAAATTTCCAGTGATTATTATTTGGATGCAAGGACACTATCATATGTCTGATCTTGTGATCCAAAAGTCACTTTACTTGTTTACATGGTAAATGAAATCCTTAATAATGAAACATCAACACTCTAATGCTGCTTTGGGCAGATTATTTGAAACAATGCATTTTGATCATTCTAAATTCTAGTTCTATGGTCCAATTGTCCTATTACTTTCCCTACTCCCTTTTATTCAGGAATGAATAGTACACAGTGTAGACAAATTCTTTTTTCGAAAGAGTATTTTCAATGTTTTTTTTTAATGACACCAATGGTCTCTACAATGTTTCTCAAGCTTCAGTGGATATCCGAATTACCTCAGAAATAAGTCTACTTCTGGCTTTCACTCCTGCTTCAGGAAATCTGTGTGTAACCAGAGTATGTCAATAGTTTGGATCCTCCACGCATGACTTAAAAGTGATTTTAAAGCAGGTGACTCTCAGAAGGACTTTCCTGTAGGATGTCACAATATCTGGAAAGTAGAAAATTCAGTTAACATCAGTAGGCTTTCATAATGAGTGATTTTAGAAATTATCTTACTATTTGGATTGATTGATGTTATATAGATGCAATCTTATATGACAAGAATATTTCATTAAAAAACAGTATTAGCTTCTGATAAAGTCAGCTAAAAGGTTCTTGTCTCTATTACCCAGCAAGTTGAATATTTTCCTTAAAAAGTGTTTTAATTACTTAAAATGAAATGCTTATTTTCAAATAAATGGGAAATGATGTTTATTAAATCGCACTGCTCTTACTGAAGCCATCTCAACATCCTATATTAATTCACAATTTGGAGGCCTGTTCCACACTACAAAAATTGTCTTCTAAAATGACTGTCAAACATTTTTGGGTGTGCAATTTCAATTGATTGTCAAAGAACAGTTCACTCTTTTATGCTAAATTGTCAGGGAGTTAGTTGCAATGTTTAATTATACAAATTTAATATTCTAATAAGTTACACCCCAAATGGCAAAAAAAATAATATTTAATTATTTTATCACTAAAGATGTTTATTATATGTGCCTCCATCATTATTCTGAGCAGTAGCTCACAAGAGAGGACTATGGAGGTAGCATTAAAGTTTTTCAAAAATATCAAGTTAGTCACTATTATTGTGTTCCTTAGAATTTCAAATTTTATCAAAATGTGGCCAAAATTGTGATTAACATAAGACTTTGACACAGAGGAAGAAAGCAAATCAACATTAGTAATTCAAAAAATATTTTAATGATGGTAATGCCATTTTGTTCATTAAAATGGTCAAATCATTCTAGTATTTTCTTTTAAATCAATGAAGATATATGATGTTTCTATATCAATAGTAATTCTATTATATGACATTTTAGTGCTCTACATTTTTATAAACATAAAATCGGCCTCAAAATGTTGTATTCTAAAAGGAACACTTGAGTGTTAGATCAATCAACTCTTTAATGCATCAAATATACTGAATTTGTATATTTAATTAGCATCAAAGGTAATCTATACAGGAGAATTTCTTTACAGAGAGCCTTTGAAGTTAGAGGCAAGCTAAAATAGTGAATAATTAATCACTGTCCAGTTATTTTAGGTAAGTAAATAAGACAAACTTCTTATCTTTCCCCAGAGTGCTGGATATTTAAATTCTGAGTAATATCTTATTTGTACCATCTCTAATTTTTTGTTTTTTTTAATTGTTTCAACTTTTATTCTGCGTCTGTTCCATGGTGTTGATTTTAATGTGATATTCAAAAATTCTTTTACCTTAATGCTCACAAAATTATCTTTAAATTGTACTTTTACTCTATTTTGAATTATAATTTATATATTCAACTATATTTTCATATTTTTATCTCAAGATATTTAAAACTCACCTAATCCCATGCTACTTAATTCTTTGTTTCTTCATTTAGTTAGATACGTGATTCTTTCTTGGTGTTAACTCCATGAGTGTTACAGTTCTGATAATAAATTATTTTGTTATTGGTAATAATTCTTCTAATTTAACAATAACCAAAAAATAAGAGAAAGATTAAATGTACTAACTACAGTAGATGAAAAAATGACATTTGCAAAGATATGCAAAGATCATCTAGAAATAGTAAGTTAAAGTAGAATGTTAACTGTCTTATTAAAAATAAATTTGATAAGAAGTAATGCCCCAGGCAGGCAGAGCAGGTAAGGAATTGGATGTATGAAGATAAGTATATAAATATACAGACCAGGGCAGTGGGTGTGGGTGAGGAAAGGAGCTATAGTAAAGAAAATAATAGAAGGCTGGATCTATACGATGGATTTATTGACTTTATGTGGAATCTGAGGGCAAGTGTAGAGTAGAAAACTGTCAAAAGTTCTTAAATGGGGAAATTGATGAATAAGAAAAAGAGAGAAGGACTATATGAGCTATATTTCTAGATCCAAGACAACTTTCAATAAGACACATGACACTTAAGTTTTGATAGGAGGTAGTCCATTTTGAGTAGTCTAGAGACTAAGCCAGTTATGAAAGAACAGAAAGAGGTTTAATTTTCAGAGAGCAACAACATAAGAGTACAGGATACCTTGATATGGAGACAGTAAACAGACGGCATGCTGAAATTGAAAGAGTGATGAATTTCACCTGTATCTCTGTGTCTTCTACAGCTTATTCGCATGCTCGATCAGATAACATTCTCTGCTTGTAAATTTTGTTTAATCTTACCCACGTTTTCTTTCCTGAACTTGCCAAAGTGTGGTGCCCTAGAATGAAGACTAAAGTTAGACTGAAACAGATGCCCTAATTGAAAAGCCCCAGTGTAGTATCATCAGGCTAGAGTCAAAGCTAATTATATTTGGCTATTGGTTATTTGATTGATTTTCCTAGAGTGAAAAAAAACAAACAAGCATTGTTTACATAGTGAAGAATATAATTCAAGACTTCTGACTCTCCAGTGTAACCACTAGACCATATTCTAAAGACCTTTTTATGGCACCATAGAAATAACTTATAAAGTTTTAAAAACCATAGTCTAGCACTTGGGGTTTGGAGCCAGGGCTCAAACATATTAGAGAAGTAGCTACTTCAACCAATAAATATAAATTGATTTTAGTTGTAAGTGTGGTCTAATTCACTTAGCTTAAATTATTTAAGTATCACTTATAAATGTATTCAATACTGAATTACAGTTGGAACCTTTGTCTTCAAAAATAGAATGTTTCATTTTATAAGAGATGGAAATCTTGGGTTCACTATGAGGAGATGACACAGCATTCTCTTTCCTAGTTTTGTTGGAAAGCTTTATTCAGCAGGAGATAGGTGACATAATTTAGAGGACAGATATTGAAGTTTCCATAATCTCTAACATTGTAATTCTCTAATATTTTATTTGCTTCATTTGGTAATAATAGATTTATATACATACTGATATGGTGTGTTGAGCCTTATTCTCACTAGTACTCATAGATCTTGGTAGAAATGTTAAGCAAACAAGTTTATCTCCAATGCCTTTTCATCATCCTTGGATAATCCATCGAATCTGACTAGGTGGCACCTCAAAAGTTCTTGCCAAAGCTCCGTGGCAGCTCAAAAAATTCTCAATGGCTACAATCTGTTTAAAGCACAAACAGGAGGCTGTGTTTTTCATAACATTTTACGTAAGATTGAGACTATTTTACCTGTCTATATTCAAGAATAGGAATGGAGCTCACGGAGATCAAGCTATCTTTCATTGACACTATATCTGTTCAGAAGCCCACTCAGGAGAGAGGAGATAGATGCCTTAGAGTCATCCTGCACTAACAAGTAAGAGGTTTGCTTTTGGGGTATGAAACTGCCTGTTAAATTTTTAGTCAAATTTCCATGGCTCGGGCCGGCCCCGTGGCTTAGTAGTTAAATGCGCAAGCTACGCTACTGGCGGCCCAGGTTCGGATCCCAGGCGCGCACCGACGCACTGCTTCTCCGGCCATGCTGAGGCCGTGTCCCACATATAGCAACTAGAAGGATGTGCAACTATGACATACAACTATCTACTGGGGCTTTGGGGAAAAAATAGGAGGAGGATTGGCAATAAATGTTAGCTCAGAGCCGGTCTTCCTCAGCAAAAAGAGGAGGATTAGCATGGATGTTAGCTCAGGGCTGATCTTCCTCACAAAAAAAAAAGAAAAAAGAATAAAGAACATATATTAAAAAAAAAAAATTTCCATGGCTTTATAGAGACTGCTTTTAATTAGATCTAACACCACTTGTATGTAGATTAGATAGCAGTGGTAGGCTGCATTGAACTTAACCTGTTCATTAGTCACCAAATATTAGCAATCAGCTCAGGCAAACAGCTGTTATGTTAATTTAGAGGTATTAAACTGCTTATAATCAGCCGTAGACTGAATGCATGGTGTTGAGTAGACATGCATGTACAGGACTCTTTCTGGATACTCTTAGACAATGTTTTTCGGATTGAATGAACTTCAACTCAAAATCCAAACCAAAAATCTTGATACAAAAATGTCTGAAGCATCTAAAAGTTCAAAGTTACTAACTTAAAAGCTAAGGGGAAAGGAATAGCTTAATGCTTCATTACTTAATTATTTTACTCAAATTAAGCTTTCATTTTTCCCCCATTTCAAGGGCTTGTGACCGCTACGTTTTCAAAAGAAGGCAGATAATTCACTAAATTAAACACAGTGATTAATAACCCATATAAATGTGTGCATGACACAAAGTAGAAAATTAGTAAATATTTGTTGAATAAATAAATAAAATTAATATGAACAAAAAATATTTTTCAAACATTTAAAAATAAGCCATCAAAATCATAAGTATTATTTGTTTATAGTTTTTTTTTTCAATCTTCAAAATAGCTTCTCTCCCTAAATATCTAACTTACATTAATTGGGCATTTGCCTAAAGACCAGTTTGGAGAAAAATCAATTAGAAAGCTTTTAATCACTCACATGATGTAATATCAGATAATCTGACTTTATTTAAGGAAATTGACCAAGTTTTTGGTTGAATTAACTAGTTAATCTGTCCAATGAAAATTTTCATCATTGTATTTATAAACACAGACCCACACACTTGGTAATAATTTCACTTAGTTGTATTAAAATCCAGGTACAAATATGAGAATGTGCCAAGTCTATTTCTTAAGCACCAGCATCCTTTTTTTCCTGCAATTTGATCATTATATTAACACTGCTCTAAATCAGTAAAACAGAATTACTCTGAAGAGTATAAAGTAATCTGTAACAGGGAAAAGAGGTAACATCATCCAGAGGTGAACACTATATTATCAAAATGAGGCAGTTTTGGCTGAAGAAAGCATCCCACCCCAGCTTCGTCTCTCTGGGGCCTTTGCTAATCCGCAGCACCTGCGTGCCACCCTCACCTGACAGAGCTTCCAGGACAACAGCCTAAGTGCCACCCTAGTGACCTCTCAGCCACTGGAAGGAAGCCCGCAGGAGCCCCTACACTTCCAAACCAGCCCGCTCTCCAGTTTCATCCCCTCCTGTCATGACGCTGTGAGAAGCACAGAATAAACTATCACAGTGGAAAATTTATATATAGTATATACTCTATATATTAATACTAATTTATATCTATCTCCACCAAGCGCATTTTCTTTTTACTGTACATAATGTAGTATCCTGTTCACCTCACTTCATGGGTCAGTGAATCATAAGTATTTTCCTCTGTTGTCAAATGCTCTTTGAAAATATGATAGGAAATATAACTTAGAATCAATTTTTTAAAATAAATGGGTTATAATTAATAAAACTATACCCCCATCTGTTGTATTAAGGTGTTTTCTTTTTTGTGTGTGGCATAAACATTAAGTATGAGAAATTCTTATGACTACTTCCGGTAGTTGAAGGATATTGCCAGTTTGAAGATTCTCGATGTATATGACCAAAGTGGCCTTTGGAAGCGTTGGACTAAATTACCTTCTCACCAATAATGCTTGGAATTGCCTATCTTGCCAAACCTTCACTAACAAAGTCTTTTATCAATTTGTAGTCTTGATAGTATATTGTAATTATATGGATAATTCCTCAAGTAATAATGAATTTGGTCATTTTTTACCTGTTTATTGGTCTTATACATATTCCCACATTTCTGCTGGGACCTTCACATAAGCGTTAAACTATTTTTGTTTAAATAATATAACTATTATTATTATTACATTATTATATTAATACTATTATTATAATACTATTATTATCACATAATATTGTATAGTACTAGTAATAATAATGTATAATATATAATGTATATAATAATTATGTAATAATATTATATAACATTGCTAGTTGTGTAACAATTAATAACAATTATACAATTAATAATTAATTAGTTAATATTAACTAGCTAATAGATAATTAGTTAATACTAACTAGTCTATTAAACATAATATCAATAACTCATCATCACGTATATTGACATATTTTTTGAGCTTGTCATTTGCCTTAAACTTTTGTATGATACTTTGCAAATATTGGAGTTTTAATATACATGAAGTTAAATATATTAGTTATTTTCTGGGTAGTTCTTTGTTTTTATGCTTAGAAAGGTCTTCACTATTTTCATAATAAATATTCACCAATGTTTTCTTTAAATTGCTATATTATTTAGAAATTTACTTTTCCTTTTAATTTTCTGCTTTGTCGAAAATATATATTTGTTGTATGGTATATACTAGAAGAATATATTTTTAATTTTTTAAATTTTAATATTTTCCCGTTTGCACTATTTGTTGAATAATTCCTCCATTCTTCACTGATTTTTTCATTATATTCAGAAACCACTGACATACATAAACACATAGTCTGTTTCTACACATTCAATTCTGTTGTATCAATTTGACTAATGCTTTATCAATTTTTCTATTCTTGGGGCACATTAATTTTATATTACATGTTTAAATGCAAGTTCTTCTGGAACTCTTTTTATTTTATATACTTACTTGCTAAAATTATCTTGTATTTTCCTTAATGAATCAATAAAAGAATTGAGGGAGAAATAACATCTTTATATATTTGAGTCTTCCAATCCAGGAATATAATGTAATTTCTTCAAATTTTCTCTTTTGTCTTTGAGTTAGGATTTATAATTTTCATCTTGTGATTCTGAACAATTCATATTAAATTTAAAAGTAACTTTCAAAAGTGAAAAGGATGTTATTTTTGTTATTTTTTCTGTATTCTCTGTAATTTGATAGCTCACCTTGAATTGCGACGTAATTTCTGCAAGCGTCCCTTGCGGTTCATGGCATTCAGTGCTGGAGCACTACCACATGGCTTTTCAGATGCTGTCTCTGGAACCCAGTGTGTCTGAATTTGCAAGCACATCTTATCACTTGTTACCTGTGTGACCTTGGGCAAGAGACTTAAACACTTTACCTCTGTTTCCTCATCTATCACGTAGAGTTATTAGCAGAAAATTTTCCCTAGGTTTCTTGTGAAATATAAATAAGTTAATAACACTAGGGTGCTTGTAACAGTGCCAAACAATTGCAAATGCTCAATTGTAAAATCCCTAATTGTTTTCAAGTGCTCAAATGTAAGATGTTAGCTATTATTAGTGGCATTATGTTTTACTACTAAAACATGATGAGAATATTGGTAAAATTGGTAAGTTAGTACAATGAGGAAATGGAGCAGTGATACAGTCAATGAGTTTGGGATCAGTCAAATTAATTAACTGAGTCATTTGGACATCAGATTCAGTGAACCATCGAGAAATTCATCGCTCTTGTCAAAACAAGTAACAGCATCATTTGATTCTGGAGAAAAGACAGCTGAAGGAGCATAAAGTCTAGTGATAATTATTTTAATCAAGTTAAAAAGATTTATTCATTAATGTTATAGTGGCTTTCTCACTATAAATATATGATTCTCTGCTATTATTTAAATGCAAATTACACGAATTCTTAGTAATGCATCAATTTAGTAAAACCAATGTTTTAATTCATTTTCATAGATTTTATTTTATTGAAAAAAATAGCTTTTGGAGTAATGACACAAACAGCTAAACTTTGAAGTAAAATAAACTGGCATTTATTATTTTATTCATAAAAAGTTTAGTAATAAAAGTATTCATTCCTGATTCTGGAAAAATAGTGGATAAGAAAAATTCGCATATTTCTCAGCTAAAAAGACCCAGACTTGCTGATTCAAATATAGCAATTAATGTAATAGAGCAAAGAAATATAAAGAATGGTTAGAAAATGGTAACTTGACAAAAATGAAAAAGGAAAATAAATCAGAATGTTAAGTACAGGAGCTGTTGTTGAAACTGCAACATCGTGCTTCCGTGGGAGAGGCGGAAGGGTAATCATCAGACTATGGTATGTAAGGGCTCTGGTGTTTACACACACAAGCCCAGGTTAAAGACTTTTGGACAGAACCAAATAGGAAGCAGGAAATGAAACTGCATAAGTCGTTACCCTTAAAAGACTGCAACGTCAGGAAAGGAAGGACCAGAAAATATCTGCCTATTGTTACAGGCAGAAGACAAAGAAACTGGTTTCTCCCATTTTTCTGAGAGAGTTAATGGGGGTAAAGGTGGGAGTACCTCCCCTAAGAAACTGAAACTGTGAGTTTCAGAATCTTTATAGTGGAAAAATCTCCCAGCAAAGGAGACAACATTAAAGATGCTCCCAGGATGGTATTGTCAGGGCAGCTATTGGCTGAAGCAAGCACAAAAACTTCAAGGAAGGACAAAATGAGCCCAAAGAAGGATTCAAAAATGAATGAAATCATGTCTTTACACATTGAGTAGAACTGCAGAACGCTAATAAGAAAAAGATAATATTAACAGAAAATAGAGAAAAAACACCAGATTTTCAACAATGAACAGCTATTGGACTTAAATTTAAGAATCTTTACTTCAAATATAGGCCAAAGAAAATAGAATAATATCATCAAAATGATCAGTAAAAATGTCAATCTTTATCTTTATATCTCACTGAGCTAACAAGTAAGCTCAATATTAGGGTAAAAACATTTTTTTCAGGAAAAAAATATTTTGTCGGTCATACATCCACAGAAAAGTGAAATTGAATTCAGATGATGGAGAGGAATGCTTGAAGCAATATTGCACAAATTAATTGGTAAGTCTATGAGTAAATCTGAGCAATCAGAAACTGTGAAAAACAGTAATGATAATAATTACAGGAGTAAATAGACATAATAACACGTAAGATAGGATTGGCTTGATTAAAATTAAAGCATTCTAACTTTATATTATTCAAAAGGAGGCTAGTAGAGAAAATGATTAAATTAAGAAATTTCCAAAGTCAAAGATAGTTGTGAAAATGTAAACAGACTTGTTAAAAATACAAATCTACAACATTGAATTGCCAAAGCCGTAGAAGAAATAATAGGAAACAAAGCAAACATGATAAATAAAATAGCAGGCAGAAAAGAGAAATAAAAGGAAAGGTATATCAAATTCAAAGTTTAAACTAAGATGCTAGAAATTCTGTATATAAGTATGCAAAATAATACATGCTATTATATTATATAAACAATATACAACAATATATATTACTCATAATATATACTTAGAGATAAAGAAAAGAATAGAAAATAAAAATATTAAATACATAAAATTTTATATATATACATTTGTGTTTATGTGTGCTACACAAACTAGTATATATTTACATCTGTATGCTAATTGATGATAAAGAGAAGAATTACTTAGATCATTTCTTTGATTCCACAGAAAGTTAAAACTATTCTAAAACTGTATATCCTTACCAATAAAATGTTGACATGATAAAGTAAACATTTCAACATTAAGTGCAAATTGAAAACTTCACAATCAGATTTGGGAATTTTAATAGATACTATCCATAACAGATGCAATAAATTAATGAAAATGAGCAACAATACAAAATATTTCAATAACATAATTAACAAATCTGATCTAAAGAACATATATAGAATCTTAGTCTAAAAATTAGGGACACGCATTTTTTTTAACTATACGTGGATATTTAGAAACATTGACCAGGTTTTAAGCCACAAAAGAAATCTCAGCACAGATTAAATGAATGAGTTTACATAGAGGAAGAACTCGTATCTCAGTGGAATTGTTAGAACTCATGAATGAAGAGATAAGAATTAATGTTTTACTTTTAAGAGTTTAAAAATATATTTCAAAATAATTTATTGAAGAAAAAAATTCATGTGAAAATTTAGACACATGAAAACAAAAACATAGCATTGCAGTACTTCTAGGATGCAACTAAAATAGCATTTGAAGGAAACATAAATACAGATGCATATATTAGAAAAGAAGAAAGATTGAATATTAATGTATATAACTAAAAAAGTTGCAAAAAGAACAAGATGATAAATTCATAGAAAGATATGGAAGGAGATTAACATATGCAACTGCTGAACTTTTAAAGTAAAAAGTAAATTAAAATGTATATGGGTGACAAGAAAACCAAAACTTTCTTTATAAATGGAATTCAATAGAAAAATCTCCTCTGGGATGATTGATCAAGAAAGATGAGGGAAGTTATAAATAATATATAGACTATCAGAAATTTAAAATTTAAATTAATATTATAAATCATTGGTATAATGTTAAGTTGAAGCTGTTATATGTCAATTATATCTCAATTTTAAAAAAAGAAAAAAGTTAAAATGATAAAGGAAAGACAATTTTCACAATAAAATGCAATTATGTAAACTGACTTGATAAGAAAAATAAAAACAAAAGAGACCTATAAGTATTCACGCACATGAATCGCTCATGATTCTTTGAGGATTCTACCAAATTTTTCTAAAACAGATAATCTATATGATACAAATTGTTCCAAATGATGGAACAAGAGGAAACTCATTCACTCATTTTATAAGTTAAGAATAATATAAATAACAAAGTCAGAAAGGGAGAAGGAAATGTACGAAAAGAAAAATATAGACCAATTTCAACTGTGAATACTGATATCACAAAAACCTAAACAGATGTCATCTTTAAAGTAAAACACTCTTTTAAACAAAAACCCAGATACTCACCCCTAGTTTTTGTAATAAGCAATGTGCTAGAAGTTCCAGCCAGTGTACCAAACCAAGAAAAACATATAAAGGAACAAAAACAACATTTTCATTATTAATGGACATATTGTCCACCTAGAAAACTCAACATGTGCTATCAGCACATATTTCAACTAATAATATTGTTCAGTAAGTTTGCTGCTTATAAGAATAATATTACAAAAAGCAAAAGTGGTCGAATACCTTCAAATGGTAAGATCCCTACTGTCATTTTTTGAGTCCTGGTGTTATAAAAATCCCAAGAAAGGATTCTGTTGTTGTTCTCTAATCTTTAAATAAACTGTGATTTATTTAAATGTCTGTCTTTAAATTTTTTCTATTATTATTTCTGACATTATTAGTCCTGTTTAGATTGTGATGCTCTTGTTTTCAAACAAAATATTCCATGTTTAATGTCATGCAAAATAAAAACTGAAATTAAATTAGAATGTATATCATTTTAAGGAAACCATGAAAATTGGCAACATTTGTTATTGATTCTGCATAAAATATATTTATCCTTGTAAATTTTCCTAAGATGATGTCATAATTTTGTTCACAAAGTGTGCCAATAATAATCTTGAGTTAGAATTTATTTTTTTTTTTACCATCAAAGATAACAAACACTAACATTTTAAACTTTATTTTTCTAATTTCTCTGCTATAATTATCCAAATAATATTTTTTATAAAAATTAGTTATTTTATTTCATAACTTTTTTAATACCTTGCTAATTTGAGTTAACTACATATTGTGTACTGATTTCCATTCTATTAACTACTCTTTTTTTTTTTATTGGTTTATAACATTGTAAAAATTTCAGGTGTACATCATTGTACTTCTATTTCTGCATGGACTACATCATGTTCACCACCAAAATACTAATTACAGCTCATCACCACACACATGTACCAAATTATCCCTTTCACCCTCCTCCCTCCCCCCTTCCCCTCTGGTAACCACCAATCCAATCTCTGTCCCTATGTGTTTGTTTATTGTTGTTGTTATCTACTACTTAATGAAGGAAATCATACGGTATTTGACCTTCTCCCTCTGACTTATTTCACTTTGCATTATACCCTCAATGTCCATCCATGTTGTCACAAATGCCTAGATTTCATCATTTCTTATGGCTGAGTAGTATTCCATTGTGTGTATATACCACAGCTTCTTTATCCATTCGTCCCTTGATGGGCACTTAGGTTGCTTCCAAGTCTTGGCTATTGTGAATAATGCTGCAATGAACACATGGGTGCATGTACCTTTGCAAATTGCTGTTTTCAAGTTCTTTGGATAAATACCCAACAGTGGAATAGCTGGATCATATGGTAGTTCTATCCTTGATTTTTTGAGGAATCTCCATACTGTTTTCCATAGTGGCTGCACCAGTTTGCACTCCCACCAGCAGTGTATGAGAGTTCCCTTCTCTCCACATCCTCTCCAACACATGTTGTTTCCTGTCTTGTTAATTATAGCCATTCTGACGGGCGTGAGGTGATATCTCATTGTAGATTTAATTTGCATTTCCCTGATAGTTAGTGATTTTGAACATCTTTTCATGTGTCTGTTGGCCATCTGTATATCTTCTTTGAAGAAATGTCTGTTCAGGACTTTGGCCCATTTTTTAATTGGGTTGGTAGTTTTTTTGTTGTTGAGATGCATGAGTTCTTTATATATTTTGGAGATTAAGCCCTTATCAGATGTATGGTTTGCAAATATCTTCTCCCAATTGTTAGGTTGTCTTTTCGTTTTGTTGGTGGTTTCCTTTGCTGTGCAGAAGCTTTTTAGTTTGATGTAGTCCCATTTGTTTATTTTTTCTATTGTTTCTCTTGCCCTGTCAGATGTGGTGTTTGAAAAGATGTTGCTAAGACCGATGTGGAAGAGCGTACTGCCTATGTTTTCTTCTAGAAGTTTCATAGTTTCAGGTCTTACATTCAAGTCTTTAATCCATTTGGAGTTAATTTTTGTGCATGGTGTAAGGTAAGGGTCTACTTTCATTTTTTTGCATGTGGCTATCCAGTTTTCCCAACACCATTTGTTGAAGAGACTTTCTTTTCCCCATTGTATGTTCTTGGCTCCTTTGCCAGAGATTAGCTGTCCATAGATGTGTGGGTTTATTTCTGGGCTTTCGAGTCTATTCCATTGAACTGTGTGTCTGTTTTTGTGCCAGTACCATGCTGTTTTGGTTACTATAGCTTTGTAGTATATTTTGAAATCAGGGAGTGTGATACCTCCAGCTTTGTTCTTTTTTCTCAGGATTCCTTTAGCTATTCGTGGTCTTTTGTTGTTCCATATAAATTTTAGGATTCTTTGTTCTATTTCTGTGAAAAATGTTGTTGGAACTTTGATAGGGATTGCATTGAATCTATAGATGGCTTTAGGAAGTATGGACATCTTAACTATGTTAATTCTTCCAATCCAAGAGCATGGAATATCTTTCCATTTCTTTGTGTTGTCTTCAATTTCTTTCAGAAATGTTTTATAGTTTTCGGTGTACAGATCTTTCACCTCTTTGGTTAAGTTTATTCCTAGGTATTTTATTCTTTTTGTTGCAATTGTAAATGGGATGGTATTCTTAATTTCTCTTTCTGCTACTTCGTTGTTAGTGTACAGAAATGCAACTGATTTTTGTATGTTGATTTTGTTCCTGCAACTTTACCATATTCGTTTATTACTTCTAAAAGTTTTCTGGTGGATTCTTTAGGGTTTTCTATATATAAAATCATGTCATCTGCAAATAGTGACAGTTTCACTTCCTCCTTTCCAATTTGGATCCCTTTTATTTCTTTCTCTTGTCTGATTGCTCTGGCTAGGACTTACAATACTATGTTAAATAGGAGTGGTGACAGTGGGCATCCTTGTCTGGTTCCTGTTCTTAGAGGGATAGCTTTCAGTTTTTCACCATTGAGGATGATATTAGCTGTGGGTTTCTCATATATGGTCTTTATTATGTTGAGGTACTTTCCTTCTATACCCATTTTATTCAGAGTTTTTATCATAAATGGATGCTGTATCTTGTCAAATGCTTTCTCTGCATCTATTGAGATGATCATGTGATTTTTGTTCTTCATTTTATTAATGTGGTGTATTACGTTGATTGATTTGCGAATGTTAAACCATCCCTGCATACCTGGAATAAAGCCCACTTGATCATGGTGTATAATCTTTTTAATGTATTGTTGTATGCGATTTGCTAGTATTTTGTTGAGGATTTTCGCATCGATGTTCGTCAGTGATATTGGCCTGTAATTTTCTTTTTTTTGTGTTGTCCTTGTCTGGTTTTGGTATCAGGGTAATGTCAGCTTCGTAGAATGAGTTAGGGAGCTTCCCACTCTCCTCAATTTTTTGGAAGAGTTTGAGAAGGATAGGTATTAAGTCTTCTTTGAACGTTTGGTAGAATTCACCAGGGAAGCCGTCTGGTCCTGGACTTTTATTTTTGGGGAGGTTTTTGATTACTGTTTCGATCTCCTTACTGGTGATTGGTCTATTCAAATTCTCTACTTCTTCTTGATCCAGTTTTGGAAGGTTGTATGATTCTAAGAATTTATCCATTTCTTCCAGATTGGCGAATTGGTTGGCATATAGCTTTTCATAGTATTCTCTTATAATCTTTTGTATTTTTGAGGTGTCTGTTGTAACCTCTCCTCTTTCATTTCTGATTTTACTTATTTGTGCCTTCTCTTTTTTTCTTGGTGAGTCTAGCTAAAGGTTTGTCTATTTTGTTGATCTTTTCAAAGAACCAGCTCTTGGTTTTATTAATTTTTTCTATTGTTTTTTTAGTCTCTATTTCATTTATTTCTGCTCTGATTTTTATTATTTCCCTTCTTCTACTGATTTTGGGCTTGGTTTGTTCTTCTTTTTCCAGTTCCTTTAGGTGCATTGTTAGATTGTTTATTTGAGATTTTTCTTGTTTGTTGAGATAGGCCTGTATCGCTATAAACTTCCCTCTTAGAACCGCTTTTGCTGTATCCCATAAATTCTGGCATGTGGTATTTTCATTTTCATTTCTCTCCAGGTATTTTTTGATTTCTTCTTTGATTTCTTCGTTAACCCAGTTGTTGTTCAGTAGCATTTTGTTTAATCTCCGTGTATTTGTGGCTTTTCTGTTTTTCTTCCTATAGTTGATTTCTAGTTTCATACCATGGTGGTCAGAAAAGATGGTTGGTATTATTTCAATCTTCTTAAATTTATGGAGACTTTTTGTGGCCTAATATGTGATCAATCCTGGAGAATGTCCCATGTGCATTTGAAAAGAACGTGTATTCTTCGGTTTTTGGATGGAATGCTCTGTATATATCTACTAGGTCCATCTGTTCTAGTGTGTCGTTTAAGGCCAATGTTTCCTTATTGATCTTCTGTTTGGATGATCTATCTGTTGGTGTAAGTGGAGTGTTAAAGTCCCCTACTATTATTGTGTTACTGTCTATTTCTGTTTTTATATCTGTTAATAATTGCTTTATATATTTAGGTGCACCTACATTGGGTGCATAGATATTTACAAGTGTTATATCCTCTTGTTGGATTGTTCCCTTGATCATTATGTAATGCCCTTCTTTGTCTCTTTTTACAGTTTTTGTTTTAAAGTCTGTTTTGTCTGATATGAGTACTGCTACCCCAGCTTTCTTTTCATTGCCATTTGTGTGGAGTATCTTTTTCCATCCCTTCACTTTCAGATTGTGTCTTTAGGTCTGAAGTGTGTCTCTTGTATGCAGCATATATATGGGTCTTGTTTTTTTATCCAGTCAGCCACCCTATGCCTTTTAATTGGAGCATTTAGTCCATTGACGTTTAAAGTAGCTATTGATAAGTATGTACTTACTGCCATTTTTTAACTTTTTTTTTTTTTCCTCAGTGTTTTAGTAGTCTTTCTCTGTTCCTTACTTCTTCTATACAGAATTGATGGTCACTTTAGTTTGACCTCTGTCTGAAATCTGTACTCTTTAACTCCCCTCCTCCCTCCTTTTATGTTTTTTTTTTTTTTTTTAAAGATTTTATTTATTCATTTTTTCCCCCCAAAGCCCCAGTAGATAGTTGTATGTCATAGGTTCACATCCTTCTAGTTGCTGTACGTGGGACTCGGCCTCGGGTTGGACGGAGAAGTGGTGCCTTGGGGCGTGCCCGGGATCCGAACCCAGGCCGCCAGCATCAGAGCGCGCTCACCTAACCGCTAAGCCACGGAGCCGGCCCAACCACGGAGCCGGCCCCCTTTTATGTTTTTGATATCATATTTAACCTCTTTTTTGTACATTTGTATCCATTGCGTTCTAATCATGGAAATAAATAATTTTTCCTATTTATGGTCTTCTCTTTTTCCCTTAAATCAGTCCCTTTAACATTTCTTGTAGTACTGGTTTCTTGGTGACAAACTCCTTTAATTTTTGCTTATCTGGGAAAATTTTGATCTCTCCTTCCATTTTGAATGATAACCTTGCTGAGTAGAGTATTCTTGGCTGTAAGTTTTTTCCTTTTAGCACTTTAAATATATCGTGCCATTCTCTTTAGCCTGTAAGATTTCTGCTGAGAAGTCAGCTGATAGCCTTATGGGGTTTCCTTTATATGTAACTTGACATTCTCTTGCGGCTTTTAGGATTCTCTCTTTATCTTTAATTCTGGACATTTTGATTATGATGTGTCTTGGTGTGGGCCTCTTTGGGTTTATCTTGTTTGGGGCTCTCTGTGCTTCCTGTACCTGGATGTCTGTTTCCTTCCTTAGGTTTGGGAAGTTTTCATCTATTATTTCTTGAAATAGATTCTCTGCCCCCTTGTCTCGCTCTTCTCCTTCCGGGACACCTATAACACGGATGTTAGTGCGCTTGATGTTTTCCCAGGGGTCCCTTAGACTGTCCTCACTCTTTTTAATTCTTTTCTCTTTTACCTGTTCACCTTGGGTAATTTCTTCTAGTCTTTCTTCTAGCTCACAGATCCGTTCTTCTGTATCCTCTACTCTGCTTTTGAGTCCCTCTAATGAATTTTTCATTTCCAGTATTGTATTTGTCATTTCTGATTGGTTCTTTTTTATATCTTCCATTTCTTTGCTGACATTCTCACTGAGTTCATCTATTCTTCTCCCCAGATCAGTGAGCATCCTTAACACTCTTAGTTTGAACTCTCTGTCAGGTAGGTTGCTCATTTCTGTTTCACTTAGTTCGTTTTCTGGGGTTTTGTCCTGTTCCCTTACTTGGAATGTATTCTTTTGCCTCCTCATTTTGCCTCTTTCCCTGTGCTTGTTTCTACGTATTAGGTAGGTCTGCTACGTCTCCTGCTCTTGGATAGGTGACCTTATGTAAGTGATGCCTTAGGAGGCTTCCAGTGTGCTTCCCTCAGTTCTCAATGTTCCAGGGGTGACCCCTATGTGGGCTACGTGTGTCCTTCTATTGTGGTCTGTTAGGTCTCCCTATAGGCGCCCAGGAGGTTGAGTTATGCTCCTGGCCAGCTGTTGTTATGCTCAGCTGCTTGTAGTTGTTGTGGGCCCTTCCGTCTCTTTATCAGGTGTGGGGCACCCCAGCACAGTTGGCTGCAAGTTCTAATACCACATTTGTGTTGCAGTATTTCTTTTAAGTGAGTAGGCCCCCAGCATGGCAGGTTGTTAGGCTCAGGGCCTTACAATTGCTGTAAGCCTCTAGCCTATTATGTCTCTTGTCAGCTCTCTGAGGATTGCAGCTGGGTGGGGCTGGCCTCAGGTACAGGAGCACCCAATTGTTTCAGGCTTTGGAAGGTGAGGCAAACCTCCTATGTGGGTCTTTGAGAAGCACAAGTCTTCTGCAGCTGACAAGCCCTGTTGCCCACAGGTCCACACCACTGCCAACACAGTCCTGCCCCATGTGAGCGCCCCGACCTCCCCAAGCAGACCCAGTCTCTCCACGGCGGGAGCCCCACACACTCCGCCACCGCCCCACACTCTCCACCCGCTCCTTGTGCACACTCTGCCCGCTCAAGTCGGCTCAGTTGCCAGGCTGCAGAGAATCCAGTCACCAATCTATGCAGGCCCACACGTTGCCTGAGGGCTTGTTGTTGGGTGGGGCCAGTCTCTAGGGTGGGCTGTCTGCCCTGGCTGAGCTGGATTAAATCGTTGCTCTAGCGGGTGGGGGAGACCCTGGGCTAGCAGGCCTCAGGGAGAACTCCAATGGCGTCTGTGTCAGCATGCTCACACCAGGCCACAACAATGGCCGCCGCCAATGTCCCAGTCCCTGGAGAGGTCTCACCCCTCACCGAGATGCACTCAGGGCCTATTAGGTGAGTCTCTTGTCACCAAAGCACTGTGCACCTTTCTTTCTGGTGATTTTAGGATGCTTTCTGGAACGGGTGAGTTTGTGCGCAGGCCCTTTAAGAGCCAGTTTTAGTTTCTTTGTGAACCGGGTTTTCTGGGGGTACTCCCCAGTGTTTTAGTAGCAAGAAACTCAGATATTCTGCCGCTGGTCTCGATCGTGCTGGGTCCACAAAATGCCCACAGCAGGGGCGCTCCCCGGCTCAGGGCCCCACGCCTCCAGGGAGGGTGCGCACCTGTGCGCTGCTCCCAGGGGCCGTGAAGCTGGCGGCTTGTGAAGGTGGCATTTTTCCTCTTCGGAAGGGGGTCTCTGCCTCTTCTACCCCAGTTAGGATTGTCCGTTGTTGCAGGAGTTCCTCTTATCCAGTTTTCAGTTCTGTCTCAGGGGTAATTTTTCCACGAGTAGTTGTAAATTGGCTGTGTCCGCGGGAGGAGGTGAGTTCAGAGTCTGCCTACGCCGCCATCTTGACTCCGCCTCCCCCTAGAATTTATTTCTTAATTTGAGTTAATCTTAGATTCTTATGTTGTTTCCATCTTTAAAATCAATTTGAAAACACTGAAATCTCTTCAGTTTCTTTATTGTGGTAAAAAACACATAACATGAAATTTACCATCTTTATTTTTAAGTGTAAAGTACAGTAGTGTTAACTATATGCACATTGTTATACAATGAAATCTCATCAGTGTTAAACATCATTTTTTTTTGCAGCAGTTGCTAACCTACTATGCCACAGGTGAGTTTGACCGTATTTCATGTAGAATTTGTCAGCTGGATTCCTAATGTTTTGTAGATACAGTCTTAGAGTCCATTTTTTTCCTCCTCAAGGTTAAAGATTTATAGCTATAATGAAATCACCCTAAAGTTCCTCATTGAATATGCCTCTTTGCTTACATCATCTTAAAAAATGTCTCCTCCATTTGATTTGAGGATTACTTTGTTTTCATTTTCCCAGTAAAACTGGTAAAATGCAAAATATATGTATGAATAATGTATTATTTAAAATATCTCATCTAAATATGCCAATAGACACAATAGCCCCATTTAAAGAAATGATCGTATCAGTAATTGATCAATAAAAATGAAAAGCATATTACCTTAGAGATAAGATTGTAATGAATGTATGAGTTACAAAATATAATGTATTTAGGTTAGGGAGAACATTGTTTGTCTTCCATATATGTACGTTTACATTAATATTTGCACTTTTATATCAGCAATAAAAAACTAAAAATCAGTATTATATTAGAATCTTTTCTGGCCAGGTCATTAGATGTTCATTGGTTTCTGAAAGAGTGACTCTGATACTCTGCAAAAACAAGTCTTTATTTCATTATGTAGCACACAAAATCTTTCCAAAACACCTCTCTTCTGGAGTTTCTAAAACGTCTTTGGCCTTTTGACTACACATACATGTACTTACAGATATGTAAACCGAAATCTGAAGTGGTCTCTGAATTTTGATATTTGCAAAACAGCTGTAGTCAACTCAGACATACAGGGAAAGAAGGGAGGTGGTTCTACAGTGGTTCTTGCAGATAATTCTAACACTGTGGAAGAAAAATCATTCCTCTCCACGGTCACTAAACTGACAAACTGACCTCAGTACCTGAAGGCCTGCTGAGCTAGTGCGTCTGTGGTGAGACCGCGGTGGGTGGAAAGGGCGTATGCAATGCCATTATCTATTCTTATTGGATTGATGTTTGCTGTTATAACTTCATATACTTCATGTAACTTCATACACCATGCAGACCACCTGACCCCTCACATCTTTGGGAACGCAGCCCAGCCGACTGGGAAGACAATACACTGGGCGTTAGAGAGCACTGGGTTCAAACTCTAGGGCTAGTATCTGGTATTTTGATTCTGTATCTTTTGACAAGTAATTTAAACTCTGAACCTTAGTTTTATTATAGTAATGTCTACTTTCTAAGATTACTGTATGGATTAACTAAGATAATGTATTAAAGTGTACTATAAATACGTATATAATGCATTATGAGGCTATTGTGTATTTTTGAAATGGGAAGCATGGTGGTAGAAAATCAAAACTCTTTTTGCTACTTGATCCTCAAAGCAGTGACTGAGACAAACATTCAGGAGGGAGTAAAATAGTATGTCGATTCTTTTTATTTTAGTTATGTAAAATATTCCTAGATGTAATTTCTTAGTCTTCGAGCATGATTCCTAACATTATGTTCACAAAGAATTAGGCAAACCAAGGTAAGAGTTGGGAGAGATAATATCTCATTAAAAATAAGCCTTCCATGAGTTCTAACTTTTAAACATTCAAAAACAAGCAGCTCATGTGTATAAATGATGCTGTGTGTGCATTAACTCAAATTTGTATTTTCATGCCTCATTGTGAATGATCTGCGATGTTAATGTTATGGAAATAGATTGAGATCAAAATAAGGAATTTTCACCGGAATAGATAGAGAAAAAACTGATGATATAAAATTCCTTTCAATTTTTATACTAGTTTTACTGATGGATTAAATGGCAAAATTATAATTTAAAAATAACTAAAAGATATCTGGAATGCAGAGAAAAGGGAATTTTCATGGCTTTATACCCCCACTCCAAATTTTTTGAAAGATACCACCACTTTGGGTTTGAAATGGGGTTTATTTACTGATAAATGGTATGCTGGTAAGACGGTGTGCCTCTCAAAATATGTTGCCTCAGCATTAACTCCTTCTCTCCTCATGCCTTTGAAAGTTCTTATTGAAAGAATATTGGCCTAAGTGAGCAGGTTACTATTTGTACAGCAACTTTCAGTCTGTAAAGTACATAAAAATAGCCGTGAATTAAGTAAATTTCCAAAGGAAATTATGGGACTAGAATTTTCCTGTAATAAATGTGGCAGTGGATTACCTAACGATGTCCATCAAGAATCAGCTCATTTGTCCATTGTCGCTGTAATGGCAGTTCTCTAATCAACAGCACGTTTAGTGTCAGCATTGGTCACGTCCAGGAACAAAGAGGAAGCACGGAATGACTTTGATCTTTTGGGGACCGACAGGCATTTGACAGGCTTCAAACCACTTCAGTGACAGCAACTCTCTTTTAATTGAATGGACCTTTAAGATAGCACAGAATCTTCAATGTAGGTGCATCTTAGAGTCTTTCAGATGGATGACAGATGTTTTAGTATACGCAACATACAAGAAA
The DNA here is from genome assembly GCF_020826845.1 of Diceros bicornis minor. Lineage (NCBI taxonomy): Eukaryota > Metazoa > Chordata > Mammalia > Perissodactyla > Rhinocerotidae > Diceros > Diceros bicornis. The sequence continues at coordinate 8,713,694 of NC_080744.1, read as the reverse complement.
GTTGATATTGTGTGGAAGAAAATAAGATAAAAATTATAGAAGAAAATAGGAAAAAATTCAAAAATATTTAAATGGGTCAAAAATTGTCTAATTGACTGAATGGAAACAAGAGTCAAAAGCCTAGCGTTTCCTGTCTTTTTTGTGGTGCTCAGGACTTTACTTTAAAGATTTTATTCATTTTGTCTGTGGGAGTTCAATTCACTTTGTGTCTCTCAGGACCATGTCTCTTTTTAAAAATAAATTAATTATGACTGCACTATAGGGGCACAAATTAATTTTTAGAAGGAAAGGCCAAGGAAAAGATCGTATTTGCTTAAAATGGGACATAATTAGCTGCAGAAAAGCAGCTTGCTTTTTAAAACCAGAAAGACCAGGACAGCAGTTGTAGGCTCTATTGATTATTCCTGTTTGGAACAGTGATCATTAGTACATGTTTTAGCCCAGAGATTCAAATTATAAAGCTTGGTGATGAGCACGCGGGCATGACTTACTGTGGAAGGCAACGGGGGATGAGGTTTTCTGTAGCGTGGCAGACAGAAATTGTAAAACCATTACAGTCAAGGAATGCAAAAATGTGGCTTCTTATGATAATCATAACTTGCCCACAGCTCCATTCTGTGATAATGATGGAAATTCCATGATTATTGCCTTTCAGTTTTTCAAACAAATATTTTCTTTCTATAAAAGCTTTTACCTACATTCATACATGTGAATATACATATATCTAACAAATCTCTACACATACTCAAGTATATAATGTAGCAAATTTAACATTTTTTTCATTTAACCAAATGATCTTTCATATTTAGTGTAATAAAATTATGTTAGCAATTCAAAATGAGAAGTTGAAAATGCCATATACAAGCAATATGTAATCACAAGTACTCTTTCGTCATCAGAAAAAGAAGCATACTATTGTTGTTACTACAACTACTACTACTAAGAGCCACAAACAGAACACACATTATAAGCAGGGTTTACAGTTTTATGTATCTTCTATTTTTGGATGTAAATTGTGACTCCTCAGAATGAAAGCATTATTGAGGCATTGCAGAAGAAATTAGATGCATTTAAAATACATCTGTACTTCCTTTTCTGTACTTTTCCCTATTCTCACATATTCTGAATGATACTGAGTATATACCTGAAGCGATGATTAAATACCATGTCCCACCTTATCCCCGGGAGATACGTTCCAAGACCCCAGTGGATGCCTGTGTGGGAGATCAAGATTTGGCAACCCTGAAATATATCTCTTTACCTTGATTGTTTTTTCTGAGGGACATTTGACCTCCCCCACTAACTGCCTAAAGAATTTGACATGGTGGCTCCTTCCTGGAACAGATCTTCTATCATGATGGCTGTAAAGATAATGTAGGATAGAGGTTACAATAGGAGGGACACCAAGCCCCTTTTATCAAAAAACTCTATCTCTCCCTGACCACATTATCTATAGATGACCCTGAAAAGAATTGTCTTCTTGCCCTCTGAAGTCCCAGGCCATTACCCACCCCTAATACCTTCCTCGCCTTTAGCTACAATACTTAAGCAAGCAGCTTAGACAGAGGGACGAGTTGCTCATTTCTGAGTTTCTCCCCTGTATACATGCTATTAAACTTGGTATTATTTTCTCCTGCTAACCTGTCTTGTTAATTATTTGGCCAGCCATAAGAACCTCAAGGAAAAGGGCAGAGGGAGATTCTTCCTCTTCCCCCGACACCTGACACTGCGGTAATAGTTTTTGCCAGTAGTAGATTGCCAGCATCACTACTCTTGAGCTTTGGGGCCATTCTTCAATAAAATAAGGGTGACTTGAACACAAGCATTGTGATACCCAATAGTCAATCTGATAACCCAGATGGCTACTACGTGGCTAAGTGGCTGGTAGTGGATACAGCATGGATGTGCTGGACGAAAGAATGAGTCAAGTTGCTGGCGAGAGGGAACAGTGTACAATTTAAAACTTATGAATTGTTTATTTCTAGAATTTTCCATTTAATATTCTGGAACCAGAGTTGACCGCAGGTGACTGAAACCATAGAGAGAGAAACTGCGGCTAGTGGAGGAACTACTGTAGATGCAAAAGTAAAGCCTTCTTGGTGGTAAGATTCTCAGGGAGGTCACGAAGAGTAGAGTGTGAGGGATCCATGACCTGAACATGATTTCCATGATGGGAAAGGCTGAATCCAGAAGATTCTTGTGAGTCAGTGGTGCTGCGTAGTAGGAAGTCAAGTACAGTAGTTAAAAAAATATGTCAGGAGAAACCTGCTATTTGTTGCCTTGCATTTTATTTGCTGCTATTTGTTTCCTATTTAGAAAAGAGAACTATGGTAACAAAGAGACACATTCTTTTCCCTTACTTTCCTTTCTAGCACGTAAGGTTATCACCCCAGAATCTCACATGTCTGAATTTCTCTTCAAGAAACCTTGAGGTTTTCATTGAACTGCTGCTGTAACGCAGGTCATATCAGCGCAGAGCGGCTTGTTTGGTCCTGATTGTATCTCGCTAAGCCCCGCCTGCCAGCTTGTCCTCGCACAGTGATTTGCACTTGAGGGTGCTGAGGACAGGCTGCAAACATGTGATTTGGGGACTGGAAAAACAACCCCCCTTTCACGCCTGGTGAGCAATATCCCTTAACCCTGAGGTTTAAGGGATTTGTGCCACAACTATAAAGGAGGAGACAGTACTCTTATTTACTTTTTTAAAGTAAAAGGGCATCCTGGAAACATATGCTAGAAAATGTATAATTTCTTAGCTGTGAGAGAAAGAAAATAAATGTCGAGACTGTCAAATGTGGCTGTTAAATAACAACAACAAAAAAATCCATGATGCACACGGGAAAATCAGCTTCACTTAGTCCTAGATCAGTCTCATCAAGATCATGGAATGATGTCTTCCATCTAAATCTCTTATGCTAAGGAAAAGTTTTTCATGTTTTCTAAAGAGATCTAAGAAAATTCAGGAATGTCACTTTATTTTTTAGAGGTCGAATGGGGTGTCAGGAGAGAGGGAGAATCTCCCTCTGCCCTTTTCCTTAAGGTTCTTATGGCTATAACCTATAACAAGACAGGTTAGCAGGAGAAAATAATATCAAGTTTAATAACATGTACACATGGGAGAAAGCAGGGGCACTGCGTTTCTCAACACAATAGCAGAAATTCTCGTCTTAAGTCTTAAATACCATGTTCAGCCAATGACAAAGGAGGATGTTGGGGGTGGGGGGAGTCAGTTACAGGAGATTACCACTAAAGCACAGTAAACAAGAGTAAGGTTGTTATGCAGATTTAAGGCCTCACCTTCCACATTGATAAGCCTCTAGAAATGAGGCCATCCCCTCTCTTTCCAAAACAGAGAGGGAGATACCTTTACAAATGGAGAATTCCCTTATAAATGTAAATGTTTGTCTGGCAACTCCTTGCATGGCCATCCAGAGAATGTGGCCAGAGAGACAGAACTTCAGATAAGATGAGCTTGTTGGTGCCTTTCCTATTGTAACATTTATCCTACATTATCTTTACAGCCATCATGATAGAAGATCTGTTCCAGGAAGGAGCCACCATGTCAAATTCTTTAGGCAGTTAGTGGGGGAGGTCAAATGTCCCTCAGAAAAAACAATCAAGGTAAAGAGATATATTTTAGGATGACCAAACCTTGATCTCTCACAGAGGGAATGGGCTGTCTGACCTCCAAGCGAGAGAGGGTGGCAAAGGGGTGTGGGACTGCTGAAAAGGAAATTTCTAGAAACCAGATTTTCAATTGTGAATAATATTTGCCTCATCGGATCATTGTATTAAAATTAGAGAACATTGTATACTTCATGGCACACGAAGTTACTTAATGTACATTGTTTTCTTCTAATTTCCCATAATCTCTCCTCTTCTTCCTCAAGCCAAATGCTTGCAAAACCACATTAAAGAAGATAGCTATTTGCATAGAACTAGGAGAACGTCTACATATGACATAAAAATAGTAAAATTAAGGCAACTTTACCTCTTTAGGTGTTATCGATTCCTCAACCCTCTCAGTCTTCTTTCTGATTACACATAGACACATACACACAAAGCATGACATCCTTCTTATCTTACTAAAATTACTTGTTACACACCAAAGATCTTCAAATAGTCATTGTAAATTGATTGAATTGATCCACCCTGGAAGCCACAGTAACTTTAGGAATGCATTCATTACGGTGTTGCTCTCGGGCAATATAATTTAGAGCCTAAAGATTAGGACAGTCATTTTTTTGGCAACATGTTTATATCCATAAACTTGTTTTCTTTCATTTAAAAGTAATTATTCCTCTACTATATATGAAAAAATAATTTATTAAGGTATTTGAGCCAATGAGTATAGAGACAAATAGCTAAAGTGGATTAGAAGTATATCTAGGAAGAAGGAGAGAGAGTCAGGCATCAGGTTTTGCAAACCTGAAGAATAAACAGACAGTGAAATAATTGGCCAGAACCGACCCCTCATTCTCTTAACTGGATGTGATTTGGATTTGTACATAATACTCTGTGTTCATGAGAGAAGGCGCTTCTTTTTTTCTTGAGCCTGGCAATAGTTCCTCTCAACACGAGAGAAGGTAACAGACACACTCTTTAAGCAAATCTTATGGAGTTATGATTCTCCACAGGAGAGACCATGCTAGATATTAATTTTAAAATATAAACTGTATTGAATAATTATAAAAGAGTCTATAAATTGCACACATGAAATAGCTATAAAGCAAATTAAATTAGAAAATAACATCTCAAAATTAGAGAGTATATGTAACTATGACCATATGGAGAAAATGGATTTATTTAATTTGGGGTATTTGAGAAGTGGAAAGATCTCCAGATACATTGTGAATAGAGATTTTCTTTGCTCAGTGAGAGATAAGAATAAATTGGCTCAAACCCAATTTATTGTATAGAGACTTTTTGACATAATGTAAATGACAGAGAGTATTTAGGTTGAACAGCCATTAAGCACTAAAAAGGAATGACAAAGGGAATTTGTTAAAATTCCCTTAAATAATTTTTACAAATTTCCTCTATTAAAGGTATATCCTTGTTAGGTAAAACTGGAAGAAATTGAGTTAAATAGCTCTTTAGATGCCCTGAATGGATCAAATACATTATGTATCTTTTTTTATGACCACCCTGTATTACCAAAGATACAAAAACTGTGTAACAATTTCAATAGTTTAAGTATATATATATGTATATACATATATAAAATTCATGCAAAAATAAGCAGATCTACAATAGGGCTATCATAGAGTTGAAATCCCTCATTGAATAACACTATACATTTTTAATGGCGCCATCTCAGCCCCAAAACACTAGAAAACTGGTGTCCCCTGTTTTTAGGGTACATCTAAGAATCTTTTGGTTAATACAAATACGCATAAATAGATGTTTAAAATAAATATAATAGGCAACTATCAAGAAAGTGGATTTACTATGGAAAATTATGTAATAGTGTTTTTATTGTTTTGTTTTTTAGTTGGTATTTTGAATCCATTTCAATTCCATTATCAGAGTAAATAATCATTGTGTTGTGGTTGTTCAATAAATCGGCTTACTAAGTTCCTTATTTAATATTTAGAACTACATGAATTCACTGACTGGAATGCAGAAGAACCTTAGAATAAGAAGTAAATGTGACTTTCAGCAATAAAGTCCTTGGTCATTTTCTCTGAGCAGATTTCCCCAAAATCAATCACATGTCTATGGAACAGTGTTGTGGCTTTGGGCTGACTCTGAACAATAGAGAATTTTTGAACCCTATCTCTTCTTCCATCTTCTACTCATCTTTTCTCATGCTATACTGAGTGTTCTTGACATTCATAGATCTCCTAGAAGGTTCATATAGATTGTATTTAACATTAAAATGACTTTCTCTCTAGAACTATGTTTAATAAAATGCCTAACCCTACTCCTCCCAACCCATTTAATTCCCTCAACTAAGACATTCAGCCCACATACTTGTTGGTGCTCCCGACTGGCAATCCTAGTTCTTTAATGATACATATATGTATTTAGATTTGATTTAACATCCCTCAGAGGGAATTGATTATATCTCCTTTTAAAAATGGAATGGAGTAAAAAACAGAGTCAAATAGATTTCTTGAATCACTATTCACATATTGCAAGTCATTTGGTGTTATAATGAATACAATTTTATAAGTACTAAGAACAGAAAAGGACAATACAAAAATCTGAGCAATCCTTAAGTAAGGTAGAATTGCTTAAGGAATCCTTCTTAGATCTGTAAACCTAAAAGGAAACATTTTAAGTCAGTAGCTTTAGACTTCAAAACTCTATTTTGCAGTAGTACAATATTTAGTCTACGGCCATGGAGTCATGGCTCATATACAGTGTCCTCAACCTTGACGTGGCAGGACTTTGCTCAATAAGACGAAGTTCAAAATTTGCCTTTAACATGAGTTGTGATACAACCGCTTTTATTTATAATTCCTAGGTTATAGGTTGTAATATTAATAGTTAGAAGGGATATTTGTTTTTTTTTTTTTAATTTTGAAGGAGAGTAATAATATAACTAGGCAAAACTGCACTAGTTGTCTCTTCTTCTGCAGCTTCACACGGTAATGAGAGTGAATGGATACGTCAGAGGCCATATTGGTCGCTGGCGACTGCAGGCGACAGGGTGCAGCTTCACACGGTAATGAGAGTGAATGGATATGTCAGAGGCCATATTGGTCGCTGGCTACTGCAGGCAACAGGGTGCAGCCATCGCGTGGTGCTTCAGCAAGGCCGTCTCCACTATGTCAATGGTAGTTACGCTGCTGAAATTTCAGAATATGATTTAAAACTGTACTTTACAGAGAGTATATTTTAAGGAGATGCAGGAAGCCACGAGGAAATAGATTTTGTTAGCTTTTTGTTATCGTTTAAATTACACCATTTTGTGACATCACATCTAGTAAATTTTTATTTTGGTTTCTATGATTTTTTAGCTCAAAGTCTCAGTGGATAGTGGCAATGAATGGTAAACAACAGATAGTAACGTTAGGTAGATACAAATGTGTACTAAGAACAAGTCATGGCCAAAATCACTGTGCAGAGGTGTGTCTTATCCGACTTCTAATTTTGGATATAAAAATAGAGATTACAAGTATGGCCTAAGCCAACAAATTCAGGTACCTCATCTTAACGATTGGTTGTCTGATGTGGTTCTTTAATTTTTAAATGTTATGAAGGGAACAACGCGGTTTAATTAAGCATGTGGTGAACTACATATTGTTTATAAGGTATGGAAATAGCTATCATATTTGTGGCAATATGAAGTAATTGACAACTATCGCTACAATGGGATCTACTGTTAACTTTTAGTCTGTCTTCGCTTTTGCTAACAACTTTAGGTTATCAGCCCGTTATGCAATATTTTGGGATGTGTCTCTGTTCCCCTTGAAGGACTTGTTCCAGGCTCATCTAGGCACATCTGAGTCAGCTTGTCCACCTTCATGTAGCCATTGGAATCAGAATGCCAGTGTTCATATCCCAGCTCTGATACTATGTAACTGTCATATTGAGAAAGTCACTTATTCTCTCTGCTCAAGCTTTCTTATTTGGAAAATGCAGTAGTAAATCCTACAGTCTAGGTAGAGAATTAAATGAGTTGATACATGTGATGTGGTTAAAATAGTACCTGGATTATCATAAGCTCTAAGTAAATGTTAATTATTATTATAATCAATGTTATATCATTACTTCTCCTCTCCCCCCTGCTGCTCCCCCTCCTCTTACTGCTATGCAACGAACATGTGTAGTAATGGGTTTTGGCTCTTTGTGAGACTGAAAGTGTAGTCTTTAAAGTAATTCAACTATATTGTAATTGATATTTCTGATCTTTTATGTCACTGTCCAACTCCACGTGGACAACAAGATGCTAGATGTGAGACTGCTTCCAATACAGTGAAGCGTATGCATGTTTTTCCAATGTTTATGCCCCAAAATGCTTATGAAATACTTCTGTGCAAGCCTCTGACCAAAAAATATATTTCTCATGAGTATGGATGGAAAGGATTATAAACTCTCCCACTTTATGCACAATAAGATGATCTTTGGTTGGATGTTACCAGGAACTGATGAGCCCATTATTCTGAAACCACTTAGATTAACATGATGTCTAATGTTCTAGTATCTAACAGAGGTAGACAGCACCTACTTGTTGCCTCCCTGGGATTCATTATTTATTTTCCAATAATTTAAAAAGACATAACTTAAAAGTCTGGTTGTGAAGCTCAGAAAAAAGAGTAATATTGGGATCCCCTCCGGGTTGTCCTGCATGTGTTGTAGATCAAGACACAGAGGTTACTAGGTCAGCTTTCTTGAGTAGAGCTGTCCCCAAGGCCACAAAATCTGGTAGGAATGATTGTACAATTCTCAAAGATCCCAAGGTGCTCCAAGTTTTTCTAAAAGAATTGAAGAACATACATACTGTCAGCCCTTCCTTTAACTTCTCTCTTTACCAACAAGATGGAAATATCCAGCATGCATAGAACCAAGTTACATTACCTTTCAGTATTTTTGTGATTCATTTTCCTCTGATGGTTGTTCTCTTTATCATTATAACCTGACTCTAAGTGTTACAATTGAGAAAATAACAGTGTGTCATTTACTGCTCCTAAACAAGAGAGATATTTGTGCAGAAGACATTTCTACTTCTCTGAAAATTATGTCTATCATCATTCCTATACTTTGTATTCTCCATTTACTGTCCTAGGTTTTTTTAAGTCATGGGGGTTCATTTGGCTTATCCAAGAGACTCTGCCCCTTTGAGTCTCTGGAATTTTACATAAAGCTCCCTAATTATCTCAGTGGACAGAACAATGCTGAACATTCCTTTTGGCTTCAATCATGGCTTTGAGTGGAGAAAAGAGATAAGATCACCTCTCTGCTAATTTTATTGGGCCTTCAGCTTCCCTCCTTTGTTTGCATGTTGCAATGATTTTAGTGCAGTTGTTGCCACACAAAAATGAGGTTCTCCTACGCAATGCACTTGTAAAAGCCGATTAGTTAACGGCATCAGATTTGGGAAAAGAAAAAAAGCTTTATTGCTAGATTGATCTGCAAGGAGACAGGGAGCATATGCCCTCAGATCTATATCCATGATTCAGGATTTGGGGCAAAACTTATGAGGTTAGGGAGCACAGGCTGACACATGGAAACACTGGCAGGACAGGTTTGAGTGGGCTTTAAGCATTTATGGTAAGTTTCTAAACATTTATGATAGGGTTTTAACATTTATGGTAAGGTAGGGAAGGGGTTTTAACACCGGATCTTCCTGAATGATGGACCCCTTGCTTCTGATGAGAGTCTGACTTTCAAGTTCTGGTCATCTCTTGGTCCTTTGGTTGTGTGGGGATGAGAATCTTTTGTTCTGTGGTCATTTCAGGTCAAGATTTCTTCTTCTGTGCATGGTCTGGCTACATGACTTGGTAAGTTTTCTGAGAGACAATTCTTAATCAGTCTGTTGATAAGAGATGGGGTCTGTTCAAACTGGCTTTAGTGGGCCCGTGGTTACAAATTCCCTCTTTTTGTTATTCATTCCTCAATCTTGAGGGAACGGGATGATGACTGCTCTAGGTGCTTCTTGCTGGTAAGGGGCGTAGGCATAACAAGGACTTGAGGAATGACTAGCTTTTAATTGTAACTACTCACAAGTTCCAGAGCATTGTTCCTGGAGTGATTGATATCCTTGGTTCTCTGGGAGTAGACTTGACAAAAGAATTGAGAAACATGAGCCTGAAAAGAAGGTGTAACAAGACCATCTCCAAAGGACCTATTAGTAAATACAGCCATGCCCCATTGGGAAGAAATACTTATTTATAAAGAGATGCCAATGTGGAAGAGAAAGCAACATCCCTATCTTGACAGTGGGATATTGTAAATGTTTAAAGCTGATGTACAATGCATGCCCAACACGCCATGTGAGGCCTTTTTTGTAAAAGCAAGGTTAGGCTAAATTAATTTTAAACCAAATGGCTCCCTCTTATATTCTATAATATCTCTATTGCTTTCCATTGATTTATCATTTTCCCCCTTTTGATTGACAATAGTTTTATAGAAAGCATTGATGATTAAAATATTGTCCCTCAGCACCAGGGTGGTTGCTGCCTGCCCTGGGTCCATCACGTCCCTTGGTGCTAGGCCCTTATTCTATTGATTTGCCTAGTTATCCACATTGGGGGGAAATAGACAAGCATATATATATACATATTAACAGAGGAAGCTTTTCATGTTGTTCAATTAATTTTAGATTGTTGCACAAACTTTGTACATGTGCTTTTTATGGCTCTTTATGCTTACTATGTTTACATTATAGTTTTAACATGAGTTCTTAAGCTTTATCAGAAATAGTCCTTATCAGAAAAGGAAATTTGTCCAGAGTTGTAAAGTTGATTAACCATCTCAAGTTGTTGAACCATCATTACTTTAGCTTGCATACCAGTCTTACAACACTGAGTAAAGAAAACAGTAATCAGTTTGAATACTATAACAAATACAAGAACTCCAAGGGGTAATAGAAGTAGGAATTGTAATCCAGGTCACAAAAATAAAATAATACCTGAAGGAAGCCAACAAAATAAATCAAGATGGGGTGTGGGATCACTCAAGACATCACCTGCTTTCTCATGTGCTTTAGCAGAGACGACACATTGGAAGATTCAGTAGGTATAATGACACAGCATTCATACCACCTTGGGATGCTGTTAGAATATCTAAGGCCATTCTATTTTAAAGGACAACCTTTCTCATTAAAGACACTTCTGTATTTAACAAGGCTATTCTTGCTTGACTGTCTTTGAGGACTTGTTGAGTAAATGTAGTCAGAGCTTCTGTATGTGATATGACTTCTTCTAGCCCCAAGGAAGGAACAAATGTAGCCACTGGGTGGTCATACCAGTGGAAACTGAGCAAGCCCATCTGGCTTTAAGGAGAGGAAGATTGGCAACGGATGTTAGCTCAGGGTGAATCCTTCCTTGCATCCAAGGGAAGTGTAGGGTGCACCTAGCCATCCAGGTGGTAGCCAAGGCCGGAAGTTTGTTCTACATAACCACTGAGTTCCATTAGGAGCCACCCAGTAAATGCCTTACAGTCGAGACCAGTCTGTTCCAAATCAATCACTTTCTTTAAGTATGATAGTATTTTGACATGACGTGGGGGATATTCACCCCATATTTCAAGTGCAATTTGGTAGATTTTGTTTGGAATGACTTCTTTGTTTCCAACATAAAGGTGCCAGTGTGTTCAAAGATCCATGATAAGGAGTAAGCCAAACATATCCATCCCAAATTTGTGTAAAACCACCCATATTCTCACAGTAATATCTATCTTCTTTATTTATTTGCAAGTTATTGGGTTAATTGTATGGCCCCAGTAAGAGAGAAAGAAGTAGCCATGCCCTGTATCATTAACAGTATGGGCTATTGGCCATGATTTGGGATCATAATTAGTAATATTGGATGTACTATGAACACTGGAACTAGATCTTTCCATCATAATAAATTGCTTTAAAGCATTCCAATCCTTGCCTTGTAAGGGAGAAACCCACCAAGGTAACCGAGATGTACTAGAAAAGGGGAAGTTGGCCACATATCCAACAATTGGACTAATTTTTGTGTATAGCAAAGGAATGTGCCCACTGTAAAAAAACATTGCCATCAGAGGCCCATTCAGATGTGGATTGGAAAAACAAACATAGTATCAGGAAAATCTTAAATGGCATTTTTGTGATTAATCAAAAGGGTTTTGTAATCAAGTTCTAATGTGTGTTATAGAATTGGGGGGAAGTAAAGTATTGGGATAGGTAAAAAGGTAAGGCAATGTAGAAATTAATTATTGTAGCAATTATATAGGGTTTAAATGTTATGAGAATTTTAATGAAGAGATATAAGGTTAGGAATATAGGCCTAGGCCAGAGTCTTGGGACAGCTATCTACAGCAGATGCCATCTTCGTCTCATCCTGTTTTGGAGATATTTGTATTGGTCAGCTGAAGTCAGGTGTCAGAAAGGAGTTGAAACACACTCAGCCTGCTACCTGGGGATCCAATTTCCTCAGTTTTTGTTACTCTTTCTGAAAAGTAGCTTAAGATCAGTTAGAGGTTCACAGGAATACTCTTGGGTAGAAATGTCCGCTGTAGGCTTCCATGGCCACCTCATGTTTAGAAGATTTGGTCCTTCCATTTCCTGTTGTCCATGAAGGGCGTTATCTGTTTGAGAATTATAAAAGGGACAAAGGGGATCCTGGCTTTTCATTGGATACTATATTTACACATGAATGGTGTATCCAAGGTTTAACTCCTTCTAATTTTACTGAAGAATGTATAACCAGAAGTACTTCATAGGACCCATTCCACTTAGGTTGCAGTTGGTCTTCATGGTGTTGACTTTTCTAAGTTTTGAGGAGGACCCAATCCCCCAGGCTTATGCAGTGCAGAGGAATGTCAGTAGGAAACATTAACTGGCTAGAAGCATATTTATGTATAGCAGACAAAGTAGCACCTAGAGACTAAAGACATTTTATAGCATCTAATTCTTTCACAATATGACCATTTTCAAGATTGCAATAATACTTAGTCTTAAGGAAGGGTCTCCCAAATAACATTTAATAAGGGCTCAATTTAAGCCTACTTCTAGGGGCTACTCTTACCCTAAGCAGAGCAACTGGCAAGAACTTACCTCATGTTAGGTTGGTTTCCTGACATATTTTGGCAATTGTTTTCTTTAAGTTATGATGCATCATTTCAGTCTTTCCTGCAGACTGAGGTGTCCATGAAGCATGTAACTTCCATTGTGTTCTGAGGGCTCCAGACACCTCTTGTGTTACTTTGTCTATGAAAGCTCCTCTGTTGTCACTGTGAATTGAAAGAGCCAGCCCAAAGCGAGGGGTAATTTCCTTTAGTCTTTGTTACTTCAGAAGCCTTTTCTGTCCTGGATGGAAAGTCTTTGACCCATCCTGTGAAGGTATCTACAAATACCAGCAAATATCTATAATTTTCCATGGCTCTTGGCATAACAGTAAAGTCTATTTGCCAATCATCTCCTGGTTCTGTCCCTCAGGTTGCATCCTTTGATTATTGGTGGTAGCCCAGTTTGGGGATTGTTTCTGGCACAAATCAAGCAATTTTGTGCTACCTTTTGGATAGTCCTTTGCATTTGTGGACCAACAATAAACTTTTGTAGCCAATGATAGGCGGCGTCTCTCCCACAATGGGTTCCTTGATGTAGGTAATGAATTTTTCCATTAAGTCCTTGAGTGTAAGCACTAGTCCCTGTTCATTATAAATCCAGCCTTCTTTAGTCGTTTGGACAGATTACCATCTAAGCCTTGAGAGTCAGTATGAAATCCCCATTCGTCTGCTCTCTTTAAATCCATTTCTGAATACTAAGGCTTAAACAGGGACAGATCCATACTCAGGATGAGTGCTAGGGCCTTAGGATTTGGTTTTTTAGGTTTTGGCTGCCTGTTCTGCAGCCTGATCAACCAAATTATTTCCATTAGCTATATGACTATCATTCTTTTGGTGCCCTGGGCAATGTATTATGGCCGCTTTTTCCGGCATCATAGCAGAATCTAATAAGGCCAGTGTCTCCTCCGCATGTTTAATCTCTTTTCTTCCTGAAGTCAGTAGACCTCTCTCTTTACATATAGCCCCATGTGCATGCATGACAGAGAAGGCATACTTAGAATCCATATAAACGGTTACCTTTCTCTTAGCTCCAAGATGCAGGGCTCTCGTGAGGGCTATGAGTTCTGCCTTCTGGGCAGATGTACCTGGAGGGAGTACTTCCACTTCTAGGACTTCCAGATGAGTCACTATTGCATACGTGGCTTTTTGTAGTCCATGGTCCATGAAGCTGGTCCCATTACTAAACATTTCCATATCTGGATTCTCCAAAGGCTGGTCAAGCAGGTCGAGTTTGCTGGAATAAACTTCTTCAATTATTTGTATACACTCATGGACAGGTTCTCCTGTCACAGTGGGAAGCAAAGTGGCTGGACTTAGGGTGGATACCACCTTTAATTTTACATTCGAGTTGTCCAGTAGTATGGCCTGATATTTGCCCAGTCTCCCCGAAGCAAGCCAATCTCCACCCTTTTGTTCCAGTAGAGGAAGCGCACAGTGTGGAGTGCTCACAGTAGTAGGCTGGCCCAGGGTAAATTTTTCAGCCTCCTGTGAGAGGTCACAGGTTGAGGCTACAGCCCAGAGGCAAACTGGCCACCTTGAGTTATGACATCCAATTGTTTGGAAAGGTAAGCAACTGGTCTTCTGGCAGCACCTAAATTCTGAGTTAGCACTCCAAGGCTTACACCCTGTCTTTCATGTCAAATGGCTTTCTAATGTCTGGGAGACCAAGTGCTGGGGCTTTTAAAAGGTTTTCCTTGATGGTATGAAACACGTTATGGCATTCTGCAGTCCAGTTTAATGGCTCATTGACATTTCCTCTGAGAGTCTCATATAGGGGATTGGCCGTGTGTCCAAAGTTAGGAATCCAAATATGGCAAAACCCAGCCATTCCTAAAAATCTTCGCAGTTGTCTTCTGGTGGTGAGCACAGCTGCCCTAGTTAATGCCAGCCTTTGATCTGGCAATAAGTTTCTTTGTCCTTTTGATAACACAAATCCTTGGTATTTTACAGTTGGTTGAGAAATTCGCGCTTTTCTCTTAAAGACTTCATATTCCTTTTCTGCCAGAAAGTTTAAAGTAAGGATTATATTTTGGTCTGAAGCTTCCTTAGTTTTACTAGCAATCAGTACGTCATCCACATCTAGGAGGAAGACTCCCTCACTTAACTGGAGATCCCTAAAGTCCTTGGCTAAGGCTTCCCTGAAGATGTTGGGGACATTTTTAAATCCTAGTAGAAGTACCATCCAATAATATTATTGTTTTACGTTAGTCTCCAGATTGTCCCATTCAAAGATGAACAGTTCCTGGGATTCAGGACTTAGGGGTATGCAATAAAAGGCATTCTTTAAGTCCAGAAATGTAAACCAGCAGAAGTGCCCAGATAAAAATTGTAAGCAAAATATAAGGACTTGGTACCCCTGGATGTATATCCTCTACAATTTGGTTAATGGCTCTCAAATCCTGTATGAAACAATAGTTTCTGGTCCCAGGTTTTTGTACTGGCAGAATGGGAGTGTTATACAAGGATTGACAAGGTCAGATTAATTGACATTGAAGAAAGGTGGCTATCAAAGGCTTTTACCCTCTTTTGCATGTCTCTTTAAAGGGTGTTGGTTCAAATCTGGAGTCTTGGCAACTGGGTAGAGTTTAACTTCTACTGAATCAACCTAACAGTCTTGGCTCTTCCTGGCCTCCCATTAGCCCAAACATCCACTCTTACCTTTTGCAGAATTTCTTCAGGGACTTCAGGGTCATTGGGGTCCCATTGGGAGATGATTGAGGCTTGTCTCTCACTTGCAACAGCGCTGCTTGGAAGGCACAGGCTTGATCTGGGAGGACTTTAATGTCTACTTTTTCTGGTGAAAAAGTCACTTGGGCATTTAAGTTGCTTAGTAGATCTCATCCCAACAATGGGATAGGGCACTTAGGCATATATGGAAAGCTGTGCTTTAGACATGTTTTCCCTATGTGACACTTGGGCGGTTGTAGAAAAGGTTTATGAGAGACTTCCCCAGATGCACAAGTAATGGATGTGGTCTTGGGGGAGGGGGTCCCTGCCTGGTGTTTAGTACAGAATGAGTAGCTCTAGCGTCAATTAAAAAGTCTATAAGTTTCTTTCCCACTGCTGTTGTTATCCGGGGTTCCTTGTGGGGAATGTGGATGGAGCTGGTGGAGTCTAGAGGAGACCCGAGCCCCGTCATTCCTGGTCATTGTCTGTGAGCTGTGGCATCTGGCTGGAGGCTTTCAGGCAGGCCTCTTTTCTTTCCTGGCAGGGAAGGTTGGGAAATTCTGGCTTCCAGGGTCCCTCCTGCATACAAAAGGCACATCATCTTGGCCCCAGGCCCGAGTGTCTCTTGTGGTTGGAATGTGGGGGCCCCGGGGGTCCTACCCTTGGCTGTCTGTCTTCTCTCATTGGCCTTGGTGGATTGTGACTGAGGGCTGTGACTGAGAGTGGCTTCCTTTCACATCTCCTGCTGTTTTTGTTTCTCTCGTTCCTGGTCACAGCTGTTAAACACCTTAAACGCAATCTCAACAAGCTGTGAGATGGGCATCTCTAATCCCCCTTCCAATTTTTGCAACTTATTCCTTCCATCAGGGGCACTCTGACTGATAAAAGTCAGATTGATCAGCCTCCTGTTATCTGGATGCTCGGGGTCAATGTCAGTATACTTTCTGTAGGCTGCAAAGACTCTCTCTAGAAAGGTCGGAGGATTTTCTTTTGGCCCTTGTTGTACTTCCTGGACCTTATTTAGGCTCTTCAGTTTGGGGATCCCCTCTGCATTCTGGTTATTAGACATGCTTTATAATGGTTTACCCTTGCCTGGCCTCTGGGGTCATTGGGGTCCCAGCCTAGAACAACTCCAGGTGTGGCCCGTACTGCTGTAGCCCTGACTGGATTGCTAGATTGTACCTCATGGAGTCCCTCAGCCTCCTGAAGAGCTTTGTCCAGTGCCATCCTGCGCTCCTCTGGGGTGAGGACAGTGTTCATAAGAGCCTGAATGTCGGCCCAGTTGGGGTCATGAGTAGCAAAGATGGATGTAAATAAACTTTCCATCTTTGGGGATCATCTCAATAAGTAGGCATGTTGTTCTTCCAGTTGTATAAGTCCCAAGTTGAAAAAGGAGTATGCATATACAAAAACCCTCTGGGTTGGCCTTGGTCATTGAGATCTACAGGAACTTGCCTTAGTGGGAATTGCCCTGCCTGGGGTGGAGCATTCCCTGGGCCAAATTGAGTGCCCTGACAGGTATGAGGAAGGGAGACTATTCTTTTCTGACTATTAGGTAAAGGGGGGTATAAAGCCAAGCCAGTGGCTTCGGGTGAGGGGTCATTATGCCCTTCCTGGTCATCTCCAACTGCACCTCTGGCATACAGTGGAGGTGCTGTGAGGGACAGCAAATGAGGAAAGACAAGGTCATCATCTGACTTTGATTCTGGGAGAACAGGTTTCTTCTGTGGATCCTCCCTTTGAACCATAATCTTACATCTTTTTTCCAAATTCTTATTTGGATATGAAGACATAAAAGGACATAAGGGATCTTCTCCCACTTTTTTTCTCTTTTATAGAATAGGTCTAATTACAAGATGGTATTATAGTTCAGAGACCCATTTTGGGGCCACATCACATCTGACCCCAATGAGTATTGAAGCAAGGTTGTATTACAAAAGAAAATCATTTTCTTTTTCTTCATTGGCTTATAGCTGAACATTGCCCAGTTTTGAAGGATGTATCCTAATGGGCTTCATTCCAGTATACTGTTTTTATTTCCCATTTTAAGGGGGCTTTTATCAAGGTGGCTGCAACAAACAAGGTCTTTCTAGGGAATGGTGTTTAAGGTCTGATAGTGTGCTTGTGAGAATAGCTCCCCCAAGAATAACGAAGGGGTTGGCTTTTTCCCTTACGTGTTCTGGCGCTCACAAAGTTCCGGTGATTGAGCCCTGGAAGAGCTGCCACTGCTGACTGCTTTGCCACGAACATTGAGGCCCAATAACATCTGTTCTTCAGAAGGGGATCCCTGTGATCAATTGCATACCATGGGCAGATACCCTGAGACCTCTGTGAAATCCCCAAGTCGCCTGAGAATGTCCCAAAGGACCAGAGGAAACAATGCCTCTTTCAGAGTCAGAAGGCTCTCATAAGATTAATCTAAAAAGAGAATTTGTTATGATCAACAAGAAATTCAGTCCTCAAGCAGTCAATTTTAAGAAATTACAGTCAGTCATAGACAAACATGAACAGACACGGAAATCCAACATTCTCGGACTCTAACCCAGAATTCAGGCCTCTAACCCAATCCTTTGAGTGCCTCAGTGGCTGTAACCCTTTTATTTTGTCTCCCTTGAGCCCACAATTCTAGCATTGGGACTTTAACCTGGCGAAAAATCTCCCCAGTGGGGACTCTAACCCACAATCCTGACAAGATATTAGACAATTTTAGACACAGGTGTGTTTTAATGAGGTCATTCACCCAAAAGATGTCTGATCCTGAAGCTGTTTCTTCTCTCAAAAGAAAGTAAAAATGCCTTGTGGCCTGGAGCACCACAGCAGGAAACAGGAATCTGATCAGCCAAGCCTCTAGACAAAGTCTTCTAGGTGACCACTTAGGGTCAATGAAAAGACCCACACCTTGCTGAGAGATCCAGGGCCTTGGGTGGGCAGTCCTTTCACGGTTGCCAAAATTTGTTACCACACAAAACTGGGGTTCTCCTACTCGATGCATATATAAAAGCCATTTGATTACAACAACAGCTTTTGGGGAAAGAAAACAGCTTTATTGCTAGATTGATCTGCAGGGAGATAGGGGGCATATGCCCTCAGATCTGTCTCCCCAATTTGGAATTTGGGGTGAAATTTAAGAGGCTAGGGAGAATAGCTGGCACATGGAAATTCTGGTGGGACAGATTGTGATTGGTGGGCTTTAAGCATTTATGATAAGGTTCTAAACATTTATGGTAAGGTTTTAAACATTTATGGTCAGGTGGGCAAGGGGTTTCAAAACTGGATCTTCCTTGATGATGGACCTCTTGCTTCTGATGATAGTCCAAATTTCAAGTTCTGGTCATGTCCTGGTCCTTTGGTTCCATGGGGAGGAGAATCTTTGGTTCTGTGGTCATTTCAGGTTAAGATTTCTTCTTCTGGTCATGCTCTGGCTATGTGACTTTGCAAGTTTTCTGAAAAACAATTCTTAATCACTCTGTTGATAAGAGGTGGTGTCTGTTCAAACTGGCTGTAGTGGGCCTGTGGTTACACAATTACAGTGGGAGAGTTTATTCTTTTCACAAAGTACTTGTGGTTATGAAATCCAAAATGTAATCATTGGGACCAATTTCAGATAAAATTTATTTTCATCTTACCCATTTTTCATTTGTTTGATTTTTTGATTGGATACACGACCTCCTGATACTGAGCACTTGCAACACGGTCATTCTCTGTAATAAGAGGAACTTTAGATGCATGATTCCTCAGTTAAGCTGACTGAATGCTAAGTATTGGATAGACTCAATTACTTTATAAAAATGGAATTTCTTAAATGAAGAGAGTGTCTTTGGAAAGAATACTGACACATTAGCAACTGAATACCAAACAGTAGTAAACCAGCAAATATTCTTTTGAAACCTACCACAGAGAGAGTAAACTAGAACAGCCTTATTTCTACAACCCAATCTAGAAAATAATGGTGCAAAACATTTCACTCTTGGATCAGACATCTTTCTCCCAACAGTATACTTAGAAGCCACGTATCATTCAACCAAAGATCCATTGAGCTGTTTTCATGCTTCAAAGAATGGGTACAATTGCATTTCTCCCAAGGTAGGTCACTTAGTCTTGTACCATAGGATGTTACTTCGTTTTCCAGTGCAGCTCATAAAAGAGATTGATTCCCATCCTTAGTTGTCTTTGCCTTCCTTGCCATATGTAGGGCTGTGTAACATAAGCTTCTTCCTCGGTGGCTAGTCAGATCTATTGCTAGTTTCAGGGCTCCAGAGACCTAGAAAGCTAAATTGCTCCCATAGCAAGCACTCTGCAATTACTCAGGCTGTAACTACATAGACCTAACAAACCGCACTGCTCCCCAGGTGGCTTTCTTGTGCCTTACTCTTTCTGCTATTAGGACTTTTGCTGCTCCAGAGATCCAGGAGATTGAGCCTGAATCTTTCCAGAGTCATCTGATTTTTGCAAAGCTGAATTATATCCAGTGTGTATCCAGAGAAATGGGTATCAAAACTCAAGGACTTCAAGAAACTGAGTAGATCTTGTCATTGTCAATGAATATGTATTGAACTTCTAAGAAATAACCAATATCTAGCAGAAACATAATTAACAAAGCAGTGTCTATTTTTAGGTTGTAAACATTCTAATAAGACAAGAGGAAAACACATATAAAAATGGATATTTTTAAATGAAAATCCCTATGGTTTTATTTGTTTTAAATTAAAAGCAGATTTTGCTTATGGTTTTCTTATAAACTTTGTTGTTTTTTGAACTACTCTGGGACTATTAAACTAGTCTTTGTGCAATCAATCATTTAAGTTTGTGTTGTCCTTTTTACAAAATTATTTTACATAGCTAATGGGAAATCTAATATCTTTCTCAATGAACGTGTTTTTATAATCTAAATATACTGTGGGAGATCAAGATTTGGCCACCCTGAAGTATATCTCTTTACCTTGATTGTTTTCTCTGAAGGACATTTGACCTCCCCCACTAACTGCCTAAAGAATTTGACATGGTGGCTCCTTCCTGGAACAGATCTTCTATCATGATGGCTATAAAGATAATGTAAAATAGATGTTACAATGGGAGGGGCACCAAGCCTCTTTTATCAAAAAAACTCTCTCTCCCTGACCACATTATCTATAGATGACCCCGAAAAGAATTGTCCTCCTGCCCTCTGAAGTCCCAGGCCACTACCCACCCCCAACATGCTCCTCGCCTTTAGCTGCAATACTTAAGCAAGCAGCTTAGACAGAGGGACGAGTTGCTCATTTCTGAGCTTCTCCCATGTATACATGTTATTAAACTTGGTATTATTTTCTCCTGCTAACCTGTCTTGTTGATTATTTGGCCAACCAGAAGAACCTTAAGGGAAAGGGCAGAGGGAGATTCTCCCTCTTCCCCCTACAATACTATTTGACAATTTTAGCAGGCTACAGTTAGGAGTTATAAGTAAAGCTGCAGTAAATTTTGATGTACTCTAATTAATAAAGTGCCACATAACTATGCATAGAAGAAGCTATTTTGAGAATAAAATCCATATAAGTGTGAGCCAGTTTATGTAAGAGAATGAAGATGTTAATAAACAAGAGACTATATTAGAGTTTTCATTAGTTAATTGCCTATGATTCTGTAACTGAGCAAGGGCTCACCACCAGATGCACGCAGAAGCTGATATGGCGGTATATCGGTCTTAGAGAGAAGTAGTTTATTACACAATCAATTGGTAAGTAGACAGAAGGACAGGCTCTCAACTCTGTGTCCCAGATCCAGGGTATGGAGTAAGGTTTAAGGGATCAGGGAGGACCAGCGGGTATGTGGAAGTGCTGGCAGGATGAGTTTTGATTGGCAGATCAAAATTTTCTCTTCTGCACATGCTCCTAGCTGGCTCCAGCCCCTGCAAACAGCTTTTAACATCCTGTTGTAAAGTTGAGGTCAGTTATGGGAGGTTATCAGGAAAAGCACAGTAAACAATGGTAAAGTTGTTATGCAGATTTAAGCCATTGCCTTCTCTATTGATAAGAGTTTCTAGAGATTTAAAGTCATCCTCCCCTTCCTGACACATAAAGGGAGACTCACTTACAAATGGAGATTTCTCTTATACTTGTAAATTTCCCTTCCAAATGGGAAACTTCTACTATGTTTTCAGAGCTTTCCCTGTGTTTGCTATTTCTTAAAAATAATCAGCCTAAAATAACTCTTATGCCAAAGAGGCATATTTCAGGGGGGCAAATTCTGCTCCTGGTCCTGTGGTTACAATCCTAATCTCTTTACCATATTTAAATTATTTTCTGATTAGATCCCTATTTCTGCAACATTTTACTTTTTTGAAAGACTGTAATGTGCAAGTTCAAAGGTGGGAGCATTAGTCAAATGTGCATTGCTCGTGTTAATTAAATGCCGTAGGAAGGCCGGCCCCGTGGCTTAGCTGTTAAGTGGGCGCGCTCCGCTCCACTACTGGCAGACTGGGTTCGGATCCCAGGCGTGCACCGATGCACCACTTCTCTGGCCATGCTGAGGCTGCGTTCCACATACAGCAACTAGAAGGATGTGCAACTATGACATGCAACTATCTATCAGGGCTTTGGGGGTGGGGGGAAAAAGGAGGAGGATTGGCAATAGATGTTAGCTTAGAGCCGGTCTTCCTCAGCAAAAAGAGGAGGGTTAGCATGGATGTTAGCTCAGGGCTGATCTCCCTCACACACACAAAAAAAGCTGTACGAATAAGGTGTATTTATCAGGACAGTAATGACCTTTGGGGAAAAAAATGGAAGTACCATTCAAAGATGGTAATAATTCAAGAAATCATAGTGATAACTGAGGTACATTAATCAGTAGTCAACTGATTGTTTTAGTCACAGAGGTTTGATACCAGCTCAATACAAAGTTGACATAAGGGAAGCCATATTGTAGGAATAAAACCATATTGTAATTCAGAATGACCTCTGACTAACTCTGGATTTGATGGCCCCTCCCAGTAGCTATAAGCTGATAACTTTGTTCTTTTGAGTTCCTTAGGGATGTGATGACCCCCGGGGAGAGAGTCTATGCTGATAGCCATCATCAATGACAACTGAAAGATCAGGGTAGAGGGCATTGCTCCAGTCTCTGATGCATATCAAGTAAAACAGAAGACTGCCAGGAACTAAGACCAGATGGATGCCACCCGTCACACCCCTGAGACCAGATGCCTCCACCCAGTAATCAGATGGATGCCCCCACCCTGGGACTAGATGCCTCCCCCACCTGGAGACCAGCCCTCTATATAACTGGCCTGTAGTCTTTGTTCTGTAAGATGGTTCTTTGAGACATTAGTCAGCCATCTTCCCCCTTGCTAGCAAGAGGTAATAAACTGCCCTTTCTTTTCTACCGTCTTGCCTCTTGACAATTGGCTTTTGTCTCATGGTGAGCAGATCACGCCCTTTGTGTGGTAACAGGTTCAGAGAGTGAAGCTAACAGGTAAGTGGGGGAAAAGACAACATCTGATGGAAAACAGTGTTTGGGAATCAGCATAAATATTTTGAAACATTATTGATTGTTTTTAATCACTTTTGAAAACTTCAAAGAAATTAGACATAAGATATAGTGAATTATTGACATCTTTCCATGATAGTCTCACAAAAATTATATTTTATTTGCATGCTGCTGGAGTTCAGACTTCTTAAGGTAATATCAACCTAGGTCTTAGTTAGTAAAAGCTTACTACTTCTTTTCCCAGTTGTAGAGCAGTTTCCATTAATCGGTTACCAGAAAACAATGGAGTGCTTTTTGCTGATCAGCCTATATCTTTTTTGTTTGTTTGTTTGTTTATTGCAGTAACATTGGTTTATAACATTGTAAAAATTTCAGGTGTACATCATTGTACTTCTATTACTGCATGGACTACGTCATGTTCACCACCAAAATAAGATTACAACCCATCACCACACACATGTACCGAATTATCCCTTTCACCCTCCTCCCTCCTTCCTTCCTCTCTGGTAACCACCAATCCAATCTCTGTCCCTATGTGTTTGTTTATTGTTGTTATTATCTACTACTTAATGAAGGAAATCATACGGTATTTGACCTTCTCCCTCTGACTTATTTCACTTTGCATTATACCCTCAATGTCCATCCACGTTGTCACAAATGCCTGGATTTCATCATTTCTTATGGCTGAGTAATATTCCATTGTGTATATATACCACATCTTCTTTATCCATTCGTCCCTTGATGGGCACTTAGGTTGCTTCCAAGTCTTGGCTATTGTGAATAACGCTGCAATGAACACAGGGGTGCATGTACCTTTGCAAATTGGTGTTTTCAAGTTCTTTGGATAAATACCCCACAGTGGAATAGCTGGGTCATATGGTAGTTCTATCCTTGCTTTTTTGAGGAATCTCCATACTGTTTTCCATAGTGGCTGCACCAGTTTGCACTCCCACCAGCAGTGTATGAGAGTTCCCTTCTCTCCACATCCTCTCCAACACATATTGTTTCCTGTCTTGTTAATTATAGCCATTCTGACAGGCGTGAGGTGATATCTCATTGTAGTTTTGATTTGCATTTCCCTGATAGTTGCCATTTTTTAAATTTTTTTTTTTTTCTCAGTGTTTTAGTAGTCCTTCTCTGTTCCTTACTTCTTCTATACAGAATTGATGGTCACTTTAGTTTGACCTCTGTCTGAAATCTGTACTCTTTAACTCCCCTCCTCCCTCCTTTTATGTTTTTGATATCATATCTAACCTCTTTTTTGTGCATTTGTATCCATTTCCCTCTTATCATGGAAATAGATAATTTTTCCTATTTGTGGTCTTCTCTTTTCCCCTTAAATCAGTCCCTTTAACATTTCTTGTAGCACTGGTTTCTTGGTGACAAACTCCTTTAATTTTTACTTATCTGGGAAAATTTTGATCTCTCCTTCCATTTTGAATGATAACCTTGCTGGGTAGAGTATTCTTGGCTGTAAGTTTTTTCCTTTTAGCGCTTTAAATATATCATGCCATTCTCTTCTAGTCTGTAAGGTTTCTGTTGAGAAGTCAGCTGATAGCCTTATGGGGTTTCCTTTGTATGTAACTTGACATTCTCTTGCGGCTTTTAGGATTCTCTCTTTATCTTTAATTCTGGACATTTTGATTATGATGTGTCTTGGTGTGGGCCTCTTTGGGTTTATCTTGTTTGGGGCTCTCTGTGCTTCCTGTACCTGGATGTCTGTTTCCTTCCTTAGGTTTGGGAAGTTTTCATCTATTATTTCTTGAAATAGATTCTCTGCCCCCTTGTCTCGCTGTACTCCTTCCGGGACACCTATAACACGGATGTTAGTGCGCTTGATGTTGTCCCAGAGGTCCCTTAGACTGTCCTCACTTTTTTTAATTCTTTTCTCTTTTACCTGTTCACCTTGGGTAATTTCTTCTAGTCTTTCTT